>NC_064632.1:201805426-203055426 GCF_023864275.1 Schistocerca cancellata
TTAACTTTACCAGAAATGTGAAACGTTGATTCATCTGAAAAAATTAATCGTTCGGCAAAATTGTCCTCTTCCATGTCCTGTAGAATTGCAGTTGAAAATTCGAACCTTTTGTTGTGGTCGTCAGGACGCAATGCTTGCAATAACTGCAGTTTGTACGGCTTCATGTGCAGACGGTTACTCAGAACGCGCCATACCGTTGTTTTAGACATGTTTAGTTCGTGACTTGCCCGTGTCGTGGATTTTCTAGGGCTCCTTTCGTAAGCTGCACGGACACGCTCGACATTTTCATCCGATGTGCGTGGACGACCCGTGCTTTTTCGCTTGCAGATGCAACCATCTTCTACGAATCTGTGATGCCACTCATAAATTTGCTTATGACGAGGCGGCTGTTTGTTGAATTGACGGCGGAATGCACGTTGCACACCAACAATGGACTCTAACTTTGCAAATTGCAGCACACAAAATGATCGTTCCTGTGGTGTCGTCGCCATTTTCCTACAAACAAACGCCAGCGCCACTGCGGATTTGCATGGAACTTCTGCGCGGACCATTGAAAAACTTTGAACCTTTCTCTGACAAGAAACGTTTGAATTGTGTTTCTATCATTTGTAGTTTTTGAGAAATAAATGTTTGAAATCTGCTCTTTCTTTTTGAAACGCCCTGTACACTACTGGCCATTAGAATTGCTACATCAAGAAGAAATGATGATAAACCGGTATTCATTGGACAAATATATTATGCTAGAACTGACATGTGATTAAATTTTCACCACATTTAGGTGCATAGATGCTGAGAAATCAGTACCCAGAATAACCACCTCTGTCCGTAATAACGGCCTTGATACGCCTGGGCATTGAGTCAAACAGAGCTTGGATGGCGTGTACAGGTACAGCTGCCCATACAGCTTCAACACGATACCACAGTTCATCAAGGGTAGTGACTGGCTTATTGCGACGAGCCAGTTGCTCGGCCACCATTGACCAGACGTTTTCAATTGGTGAGAGATCTGGAGAATGTGCTGGCCAGGGCAGCAGTCGAACATTTTCCGTATCCAGAAAGACCCGTACAGGACCTACAACATGCGGTCGTGCATTATCCTGCTGAGATGTAGGGTTTCGCAGGGATCGAATGAAGGGTAGAGCCACGGGTAGTGAAACATCTGAAATGTAACGTCCACTGTTCAAAGTGGCGTCAGTGCGAACAAGAGGTGACCGAGACGTGTAACCAATTGCACCCCATACCATCGCGCCGGGTGATACGCCAGTATGGCGATGACGAATACACGCTTCCAATGTGAGTTCACAGCGATGTCACCAAACACGGATGCGACCATCATGATGCTGTAAACAGAACCTAGATTCATCCGAAAAAATGACGTTTTGCCATTCGTGCACCGAGGTTCGTCGTTGAGTGCACCATCTCAGGCGCTCCTCTCTGTGATGCAGCGTCAAGGGTAACCGCAGCCACGGTCTCCGAGCTAATAGTCTATGCTGCTGCAAACGTAATCGAACTGTTCGTGCAGATGGTTGTTTTCTTGCAAACGTCCCCATCTGTTGACTCAGGGATCGAGACGTGGCTGCACGATGCGGTACAGCCATGCCGATAAGATGCCTGTCATTTCGACTGCTAGTGATACGAGGCCGTTGGGATCCAGTACGGCGTTCCGTATCACCCTCCTGAACCCGTCGATTCCATATTCTGCTAACAGTAATTGAATCTCGACCAACGCGAGCAGCAATGTCGCGATACGATAAACCTCCATCGCGATAGCCTACAATCCGACCTTTATCAAAGTCGGAAACGTGATGGTACGCATTTCTCCTCCTTACACGAGGCATCACAACTACGTTTCACCAGGCAATCCCGGTGAACTGCTGTTTGTGTAGGAGAAATGGGTTGGAAACTTTCTCCATGTCAGCACGTTGTAGGTGTCGCCAGCGGCGCCAGCATTGTGTGAAAGCTCTGAAAAGCTAATCATTTGCATATCACAGCATCCTCCTCCTGTCGGTTAAATTTCGCGTCTGTAGCATGTCATCTTCGTGGTGTAGCAATTTCAACGGCCAGTAGTGTATATTAATGTGTCATTGACGATGTGGTTACCAGAGACAAAGAGCAAGAGTGAAATGGGACAAGGATGGGAAAGAAATTATTCGCTGTCCTTTCGGGGAGAGCTACTCCGCTTTTGGCCTTAAAGAAATTTGATAAATCAAGGAATGGATGGGAATCGCATAGCCACTTCTCTCAAAATTGAGTTCTCTGCCTGTAACATAGGAGTGGGTGCAGCTAAATCTGCATCTACGTCATAATCCGCAAGCTACCTAACGGTGTATGGTGGAGGATACTTCTGCAATCACTAACTGATCCTCCTAATCCTGTCTGAATCGCAAATGGTGCGTTGGAAGGATGTTTATCGAAAAGCCTCTGCGTTAGCTCTAATTTCCCGAATTTTCTAGTCGTAGTCATGTAACGAGATGTATGTGGGAGAAGGTAATGTGTTGTCCGACTCTTCTCGGAAAGCGTTCTCTCGAAATTTCAGTAGTAAGCCTCTCCATGGTGAACAACGCCTCCTTTGTAATGTCTGTCATTGGAGTCTGTAACGCTTTCGTGCCAAATAAACGATCCCACGGCGAAAAACCCCGATCTCGGTTCAAATGACTCTGAGCACTATGGGACTTAACATCTGAGGTCATCAGTCCCCTAGAACTTAGAACTACTTCAACCTAACTAACCTAAGGACATCACACACATCCATGCCCGAGGCAGGATTCAAACCTGCGACCGTAGCAATCAGGCGGTTCCAGACTGAAGCGCCTAGAACCGCTCGGTCACATCGGCCGGCCACCCAGATCTTCCTTGAATCATCCCTGTCATCTCTATCAGTATCCATTCCATACTGATGAACAACACTCAAGAATCGGTCAAACAAGCGCCTTGTAAGCCATTTCCTTCGGTGATGGGATTTTTCCTATGAATCTTTCTCACATTTGCTTTCTATACTATTTGTTTTATGTGGTCATTCTCCTTAACGTCGCTCTGGATAATTACTCCTAGTTACTGTACGCTAGATTCTGTTTCCAGTAGTTTGTCATCGATAGTGTAGTTGTACAGCGGTGGATTTCTTTTCCCATTTATGAGCGATATGTCACATTTATTCACGTTCGGGATCAGCTGCCAGAAACTACAGCATTCATCAGTTTTCAGTAGATCATTCTTCAGATCGATACTGTCTTCTAGCGTTACTAATTTCTTGTAGATAACTGCATTATCTGCGAACAATCTTAAAGAGCTTCCGACGCTTCCTATCAGATCGTTTATATACACTGTAAACAGCAACGATCCTATGACACTTACTTTGGGTACTCCTGAAATTACCTTTACACCTGTCGATTTCGTTCCGTAATGGGCGATGTGTTGAGTTCTACCTGCAAGGGGGACTTAAATCCAGCAGTGTGGGACGGTGTCAAAAGCCTGCTGGAGTCAAGCAACACGGCATCAACGCGAGCACCTTTGTCTATGAAGCGCCATGGATCTCAAGATCTCTATTTGCGGAAACCATGTTGATTTTTATAGGGTAGATTTTCGTTCCCCAAGATATCATAATTCTTGCGCTGAAACATGCTCCATAATTCTATAATAGATTGACGTCAACGCTGTATGCCTGTAATCACGCACCTGTCCTACGGCCATTCTTGAATGCGGGAGTGACCCGAGGTTTTTTCCAATCGCTAAGTAACCTTGCCCCAGCGGTCTACGATAAATTGTCTCTATAACGGTAGTAAATTCTCTTGCGTAATCGCATAAGGAATAAACTTGGTCAAGCAGATTCTGAGGCTAAGGATCACTGCCGAAATATTGTAACATTTCGCATAACTCGTACAAATTCACCCAAAATTCTTGTCCAGAAATAAGGCAGGAGACAGGTTCTCGGTTTGCCATTTCGTGGTCATCATAGGTGGGATAACAGTTCATAGATAGTCAGCGGTGACGAAAGAGCCGTCCATCACCTTTTCGGGGAGACCATAACAGCATGAATGTGATTTACGGTTCCTGATGGATCGAGATATTAATCGCCCTCTTCCTCTGAAGTGGAAGAAGGATCTTAAAACGTGCTCCTTTAAGTTGGATACATAGAAATATTGTATAATTCTTAGGTACATTATTTTTCGCTAGGTAATGAAGTTACCACGTATTTCGGTATTTCGGCCTAAACGTGTTAACGCTGCGAGAGAGTGTTTTGTCTTTCCAATACAGTTTTCATAAAATAGCGACACACAGCGACGCGAGAGGAAACGATATTTTAAAATAAGTGATAGACTTGTTTCACAGCAAGCTAAAATAGAGATAATGTCTTTAACGTAACTTGGTTGCCAGTCTCTTTGCAAATGACGCACATACCGTAAACGCGAGAAACAATGTTACTGTGAGCTTCTGTACCCCCAGTGACGTCGCCATTGCGTTAAATTTCACCACGTGGCCTCTATCACGTCTATCAATTTTTGTGTCAGTTTTAGAGTTCAGCAGCGTTAACTCTGCTAAATAACTCCCGTCTACGGTGTTATGGTAGCCTATATATACCGTCTGAGTGTGTTCGGTAAGACAATAGCCACTTTGCAGACAGATGGACTTACATATGTTTCATGTCTCATTGCTGAGGAATGTCTTAAGAACCTCTCCATGGTTAATTGAATCCTTAATATTTTAATATGGGTTAGTTAATGAGGCGTGCTGACAAATAAACAAGTAAAGACTGCAGAATAATCACTTACATACCACTGTTTCAGTATCTCTGATTGTGCACACAGTAATGTATTCTCATTCAGAGCGTGCGACCTCCCTAACAAACATAATTAAAATAATTTTCTTTCAATATCATTACTTTACTGCAAAATATTATTTTAATTAAATTACGTTCAACGAACAGAACCTTAGATTGCATCTTCTCATCGTGACTGTGATATAATTCCAGGAGTGCATGCTGGATCTAGGCGTTGGCACTAGAAGTACCGGTACTGACAAATCAAGCTGCACAAGTAGATTGGTTTTACAGAGAAAAATATTGGAAAATTGAAAGAAACCCAAAATGATTCGGTTTTACACCAAATCATTTACGAAAGGAATCAACATACACTCCTGGAAATGGAAAAAAGAACACATTGACACCGGTGTGTCAGACCCACCATACTTGCTCCGGACACTGCGAGAGGGCTGTACAAGCAATGATCACACGCACGGCACAGCGGACACACCAGGAACCGCGGTGTTGGCCGTCGAATGGCGCTAGCTGCGCTGCATTTGTGCACCGCCGCCGTCAGTGTCAGGCAGTTTGCCGTGGCATACGGAGCTGCATCGCAGTCTTTAGCACTGGTAGCATGCCGCGACAGCGTGGACGTGAACCGTATCTGCAGTTGACGGACTTTGAGCGAGGGCGTATAGTGGGCATGCGGGAGGCCGGGTGGACGTACCGCCGAATTGCTCAACACGTGGGGCGTTGTCGCCAGTGGTCGGCGGAAGGTGCACGTGCCCGTCGACCTGGGACCGGGCGGCAGCGACGCACGGATGCACGCCAAGACCGTAGAATCCTACGCAGTGCCGTAGGGGACCGCACCGCCACTTCCCAGCAAATTAGGGACACTGTTGCTCCTGGGGTATCGGCGAGGACCATTCGCAACCGTCTCCATGAAGCTGGGCTACGGTCCCGCACACCGTTAGGCCGTCTTCCGCTCACGCCCCAACTTCGTGCAGCCCGCCTCCAGTGGTGTCGCGACAGGCGTGAATGGAGGGACGAATGGAGACGTGTCGTCTTCAGCGATGAGAGTCGCTTCTGCCTTGGTGCCAATGATGGTCGTATGCGTGTTTGGCGCCGTGCAGGTGAGTGCCCCAATCAGGACTGCATACGACCGAGGCACACAGGGCCAACACCCGGCATTATGGTGTGGGGAGCGATCTCCTATACTGGCCGTACACCACTGGTGATCGTCGAGGGGACACTGAATAGTGCGCGGTACATCCAAACCGTCATCGAACCCATCGTTCTACCATTCCTAGACCGGCAAGGGAACTTGCTGTTCCAACAGGACAATGCACGTCCGCATGTATCCCGTGCCACCCAACGTGCTCTAGAAGGTGTAAGTCAAATACCCTGGCCAGCAAGGTCTCCGGATCTGTCCCCCATTGAGCATGTTTGGGACTGGATGAAGCGTCGTCTCACGCGGTCTGCACGTCCAGCACGATCGCTGGTCCAACTGAGGCGCCAGGTGGAAATGGTATGGCAAGCCGTTCCACAGGACTACATCCAGCATCTCTACGATCGTCTCCATGGGAGAATAGCAGCCTGCATTGCTGCGAAAGGAAGATATACACTGTACTAGTGCCGACATTGTGCATGTTCTGTTGCCTGTGTCTATGTGCCTGTGGTTCTGTCAGTGTGATCATGTGATGTATCTGACCCCAGGAATGTGTCAATAAAGTTTCCCCTTCCTGGGACAATGAATTCACGGTGTTCGTATTTCAATTTCCAGGAGTGTATAAAAGGAATCTCATTCTGTTACCTTTTCCACAGTATCTTTCATCCATCGTTATGTAAATATTTTTATTATACTTATACTTCACGGCTAAAATTACTATTTACTAACTTAACATTGAATCATACGTCGCAAGAAAGAAATGTGTGAATAAATTTTGTACTTCTTACTGCTTCAGCCTATTGAGATTGCAAGAAGCTGTAACTGAACAAAGAAAAACACTTGCATATCAACAATTTAATGTTTTCCCATCTCAGTATTCACGGCCCATGGCCCATTGGCCAGGGGTGGGCGGGGGGTGGGGGCGGGGGAGTTAGCCCAGTGAGATTTTATCTGATTACTCTCTCTTAACGGTGAAAATTCCTTCAACTTTTCGTTTCATCTTGGGCATTAAGATTTATGACTCATCAGATAAACAATATAAACACTGAATTATATTACAGTCTAACAATTTATATTACATTTGCGAGGACAACTTTCCACTGCAACTACATTATAAAATTAATTTTTTCCGTTCATATAATCTTTATATAGTAATTTATTTGTTCTTTAATGTTCTTCGATGTAAATTTCTTCATTGCAGCATTACTTCTTCTTTATAATAAATTGTATTATATTGTTTACCCTTTCTTTTAAGTATCCCATGTCTCTTCAATCCATGAATGTTTAATCTACCTTAATGTAATGCTATTTCCATATGCTGACTCACAATGCACTTTTATTGTACAGATTATCCACGTAATCTATCCATATCCCTGTACTACCAGTACTGTCTCTCTTCTACAATTCTGAAACATTTTTGGTGAATAGTATTTCTGAACGTTTTTCTCTGTGTTCGGCAATAGAGGCACGCTCTAAATACGTAAAATTAATGTAAATGCCATTTATCTTTTTCTCAAAATAGTTTCTTGAACACAACCACTTACTGCATTTTGCTACATTGTTCGATTCGTTAATCTACTATCAATAATAACTATTTACTTTCCCCCAACCTATACACATGAACTGCACTCTGAAAACACTGCTGGGTAGTAAAACTGTGTGTGGTTTGTGACCTGTAGTCGAATGTGGCAGGAGGTTATTCTTTGATCCAAATTCAGAGGATTTTTTCCTATCTGCCATGAGTTTTGTTCCACTATGTTAGGAAATACCATGCAGTATTAGATATTGGTTCATACTTTAGTGATATGCCTCATCTTATTTTTGTGTATTACCTCGTCACTCTTTGAAAGCAAACTGACGTCCATTATTAGTCATTACACTCTCCAGTATACACACAGTCAGAAAATAAACTAATTCCATTCCTCTGAACAATAACTACAATTTACTACAAAAATATTTCCCTAGTGTTTGTCAATACTGAAAGCAAGGTGTTGTTACAATATGCATCAACTGGTATGAATGAATGCACATATTCTCTGTGATTCAGTGTGGATGCCTCAACCTTCTGACAAAGGCCACTGCACTGTAGAGTTTTCTGAAATGTTCTTTAAATAGTAAATAAAAAGAAGGTTCTTCTCAGAATTTTTACACTTTTTATGGGTCCATAATATTCATTACTCAGATTTGATATCCAATTGTGATTAATATACATAAGAATGCACGTTTTAAGTTCGTTTCATTCATTTTCTCTCCTCTTCAATAATCAGTTGATGGTAGGTATACATTTTACCCTGATTAGTGTTACCTAATGCATTTTTCAGCAATATTGAATCCTCATTACAATACTGAACTCCTCCATAGTTCCTCAAGATTTTTCATGTAGATTCTTTGTGTTGGTATATCCACATGAGACACATATGTATCTCTTTTCTCTGTGGCCATTTAACTTCCATATTGGAGAATTCCTTTGTAGATATGATGGGTTTTCTGGTACCATACTACTCTCTCCTACAACGCTAAACCAAAGGATGGCGTTATCTTAATATATGACAGATAAGTTGGAACTTTAACAACTCTCCCTTTCTTCTGTGCCAAATAATATGTAAATGTCATCTTTAAACTTGATTCTTCGATCCTAAACAGACTTTTGAGGAATTTTTGCATTATATTACTGCGTCATAGGGCGCTGATTTTATTTTATCTCCCCTATTTACCATGTGGATAAATATATCTCCAATTCACAATCATATCCATCACTCATTTGAAAGGGACTTTGTTTTATGGTGAAGGAAATTTGGAAATTAGTCGTAAGGTCTTATGGGGCCAAACTGCTGAGGTCATCGGTCCTTAAGCTTATGCACTACTCAGTCAGGCTTAAGGTAACTTATGCTAAGGGCAACACACACACCCATGTCCGAGGGAGGACTCGAACCTCCGACGGGGGGAGCCGAGCGGGCCGTGACAAGGCGCCTCA
This sequence comes from Schistocerca cancellata, assembly GCF_023864275.1. Taxonomy (NCBI): domain Eukaryota; kingdom Metazoa; phylum Arthropoda; class Insecta; order Orthoptera; family Acrididae; genus Schistocerca; species Schistocerca cancellata. Next base: position 201,814,304 of record NC_064632.1, read on the forward strand.
GCGCCTAATACTGCCCGGCTACCCCACATGGCAATGGTGAAGGAAAGTCCTGGTAGAATGGAAACATTTTAGGAGTGAAAATAACAACTCACTGAATAATAGAGCTGCTGAGTCGTCTACAGGAACATAATAAAGACAAATTCCTACCTAAAGTATGTACTTGTGCGCGCGCACACACACACACAAACGCTCGCGCGCGCGCGCGCTCGCAAACCTGTACATCTACAGTGTGCTAACTCAACACTGAATGATAGTTTATAATGAGTTATCTTTACCTAAGGTTTAACACTCCAGTACAAGGTAGAATGCCTCTACTTAGAGCGTTGTTTCCTGTTACTATAAAGTTCATGTTTCAAAAATTTCGAATCTATCTTTTAAACTTACATGTGCAGGAATATTCCTAACAGATTATACTGTAATTGGTCTTGAACTGGCTGTCCACATTTTTTATTGATAACATATCCCAAAAATTTGATTTTAGTCAACCTTCATTCAGATTTTCTAAATTTTACTACTGCTGTTGCCTTACAGAATGTATCTAATACAACACCTGAGATCTTTCGACATTATTTCTAAGCCTTTATTGTAGAGCCAGGCTGTCCACATAAAACTTCTTTCTCTCAGTATCTTACCCAAAAGACTAACAGGAGCAGTAGCATATTTACATCAACCAAATAGCAGCGCCATAAATTGGTAGCACCTTTCTTTATAAATGTCATATGATTTACACGCTAAGTTTCCAAAGAGATTTGCCAAAGACATGAGGTCATATATAGAGGTATCAGGAAGCACAACTGCTTAATTTTCTAATATAGCTGATCCATATTTTCTGGGTAAGTTAGGTAAGATTTAATACTAATCTTTGTTCTTCTCATTCATAATAACTATTCGATTGTTGTACTTGCCATTATCCTGCTCAGTTTAGATAAGCCAATATTAACACACTCTGCAACTCCTTGTAAACTGTGGTACTGAATAAGGTCTAACACAGATTTTCTGGATTCATGTAAATCCCTTTGAAGTTTTTACTTATTTAGGAAATATCTTTAAATACCATGAAGATTTTCTGTAGCATCCTCTTGTTTTTACGTCTGCTGCATCATTGGCACCTTTTTAATACTTCCATATCACTAAATGTAACTGCATGTTTAACTGACGTTGCACCTGAGATTACACACTTTACCTACCTTAGCTGTTGGTGTATTCTCCACATTCTGAAAAATCCCAAAACTTCTATTTCCTCAACGAACCTTGCTATTTATTCTCTCTGTATGAACTAGTGCTCAAATAAGTTTACCTTTGATTCTATAAGAAAGAGATATTTTGAAATATATGTTTAAAACGACCACTATAAATTTATTCTTCTATACATCACCTTCTAATATCACCTGCTCCTTTTTTCCCAACCTTAAACACACGTGGAAAAATTGTTGGTTTCATTCCCTGTTCCAAAGTTACGTCATATAGGCCCTCATATATCTGATATAACACCCAGCCTAATTCTGTCAGTGGTTCTACTTATATCTCATTCACTGTAGCAGTAACTGAAATTTAATGTGTTACTGTGACTATAATACAGAATTATTATTTTTCGTCGAGTGAATCGTATTCAGACTCCTTTCTATACCCTTTTCTCGTTTCTTAGGCATTTTTCTGATTGGATCACTAGAAAAATTATTCTCAGAACTGCATTGTTATACTTTGTTCATCACAGCTGTTTCTATCTTTGGATCTATCGCTCTTGGGTCCTTTTGAATCCATCATCAAGCCTGTCCCGTTTTGTATCCAATAATGGTAACGTTTCTAGATCTCACCATTCTCTCCATATCACAGCTCTACAACTTAATAGTAACATTTGACCAATGTCGATAAATGAGAGATTGGTAACTTGTCAAAATATGGACATAAAAACAGATCAGTGCTCTCATTCTTGGGTATATAGGATAAGCTTCTGCTCAAAGTAACGTGTTGTCTCGCTACATTTCAATTAGTTGAATTGACAATGAGCACTTACAAATAACGGAAAGTGACTGGACAGCGTAGTAGCTTAACCGCTGTATGTAAAGTCTTGTAATACAATGTTCATAGTAAAATTTATGAATAATTATCCAGATTCAAGTTATATGACCAGTACCAGTCCAGTTATGGTAACGGTGGCACAAACATTGCAGTAATTAAAGTAATAATAAGCTGAAATATGCCAATACAAAACTGAGGCGCCAGTTTTTTCTATAATTCAGAAACCATTCCATAGTGTAAACTATAACATCCTGCTCAGAGAAATGCACCCGTTAAATTTGCTGAAAGTGCTCTGACGTGGTTTGAAAGGCGCTTGAAAGACACTGACGTATTATCAGTGATGAAGAGAAGTCGTCTTGGAATGACATTGCCTCATAAGTGCCACAGGGATTAGTCCTAGGACTACCTCTGTTCTCCTTGAATGTCACCGGAGTCTCGTTGCTTCTGTGCTGTAAATATTATTTACACTGCCACGAGCTTTAAACAGATGTCCGATCTTAAGGTATCAATTCTGTCATTATGTAGATGAAAGAGGAGATTTGTCTTCAGTTTTCAGAGAAATATAAAGCCCGAGACTTAACACAAGGAATTTGCAAGTATTTGCAGTAGCCCACCAGAAATTAGTTACTGATGAATTCCACGAAGAATCGCCTATTAGTCTTCCCGGAGGTATCCCAGAACCATACACGTAGAAGGTGAAGAAGTTAAGTACAAGTTTCGATGAGCGCCTTGGCTGGGCCGAAGGTACTGCCGCCACTTTCAGGTAGAATTCCCCTTGCACTTGTATCCTCCAGAAGTTTAGCCGCATATTGCTACAGGATGTTAAAGGTAAAATTAGACAATCACTTATTGTGTCGAACCTCCAGTATTGCGTAGTAAATAACACGACACGAGCAGTGAAATGTATAAATAGAACTATCCCTGCACGCTTGTGTTGCCTTACATTTGCAACATCCAGGTATTTCATCTAATTAGTGCTTCACGCGCACAGTTAGAAGGGCTGCAGCCAGATACATTACGTGACTATCACATTCTACGTCTGTTTCAGCGGCTCGTCAGTGAATATGTACCCGATAACCTTGTGTCAGACGTCAAGTGCTTGACATCGTATCATAATCGCAGTACAAGGTCTCACATATTATACTAGGTGTTCTCATTCGTAGAACAAAGACTATCGTAAATCACTTGGCTGTTACTCTGTGCGCATCCTGGGATAAACAATCCTGTACTCTCTGCACGATTCAATGCCATGCTCCCTCCTTTCGTCAACCTCATAAGTTTTCACCACCCGAGATCCGCTTCTTTCTAATTCAAACACACCTCTATCTTTCCCCTAGCTTCATAATTTGTATCACGTCCCTATTTCTCTCTCTGTCTTTCAATTTTGCTCCTGCTACATCCCTCAGTTTAATTCTAAATATCAAAAATTTACCTTTTTTCCTTCTCGTTTTACGGCTCCGTATTAAATATGACTTCTTATGACAAGCATACTGTAATAAACATAACGGAAATGATGTATGGTGCATGGTTAGAGAGAGAACTGACGGGCGGGGTAAATTAGAGTAAACAAAATACACTGACGGACAAAAAATAGCAGCACTAAAACGTAATTAATGTAGGGAAATGAAATTTCGAGAATACATTCGAGAGATGGCATATTTAAGTGATTAACATTACAAGATCGCAAGTGAAAGTGTAAGTTCCTGGTACATCAATAACCAGCGTAACTGCCTGAATGTTTAATGCAAGCATGCAAACATGCATAGATTGTAGTGTACAGGAGCAAGATGTCAAATTGTAGGATGGAGTTCCATGCCTGTTGCACTTGGTCAGTCAGTAGAGAGTTCGTAACTGCTGGTTGTGGATGACGCTGGAGTTGTCGTCAGATGATGTCCCATATGTGTTCAATTGCAGACAGATCAGGCGATCAAGAAGTCCAAGGCAACATGTCGACACTCTGTAGCGCATGTTAGGTTACAACAGCGATATAAGGACGAGCTTTATCCTGTTGGAAAACACCCCTGGAATGCTGTTCATGAATGTCAGTACAAAAGGTCGAATCACCAGACTGACGAACAAATTTGCAGTCAGGATGCGTGGGATGGAGCATAAATCCAGGTTTACGTCCAGTGTGTTTAGGCTGCAGATGGGTTGGTTGTAGACTCTCACATGACCTCCTTATAACCAACACACGACCATCTCTGAGGCTGAGGCAGAACTGGCTTTCATCGGAACGCACAACGGACCTCCACTCCGCCCTCCAATGAGCACTCGCTTGACACCACTGATGTTGCAAACACAGGTGGTTTGGGGTCAGTGGAATGAACCCTAAACTGTGTCGGGCTCGGAGCTGTCCGTGAACTAACCGATTTGTAAGAATCTGTTGTGTCACTGTGATGTCTGCTGCTTCTGAAATTGCCACTGCGGATGCAGCACAATGGACACGATGTTCTCCCCTCTCGGTAGTACCCCGTGGCCGTCAGGAGCACGGTCGTCTTGTTACTGTTCATTATCGTGAACACAGCTGCCGACAATCATGTACCGTGGCTACATTCATTCAAGTGTTTCTGGAGTATCACAGAAGCCCTTTTACACGACCTCGTTCAAACTCAGTATACAGGGTGTTACAAAAAGGTACAGCCAAACTTTCGGGAAACATTCCTCACACACAAAGAAAGAAAATATGTTATGTGGACATATCACATCAATCATGGAATGGAAACACACAGCAACAGAACGTACCAGCGTGCCTTTAAACACTTTGTTACAGGAAATGTTCAAAATGTCCTCCGTTAGTGAGGACACATGCATCCACCTTCCGTCGCATGGAATCCCTGATGCGCTGATGCAGCCCTGGAGAATGGCGTATTGTATCACAGCCGTCCACAATACGAGCACGAAGGGCCTCTACGTTTGGTACCGTGGTTGCGTAGACAAGAGCTTTCAAATGCCACCATAAATGAAAGTCAAGAGGGTTGAAGTCAGGAGAGCGTGGAGGCCATGGAATTGGTCCGCCTCTACCAAGCCATCGGTCACCGAATCTGTTGTTGAGAAGCGTACGAACACTTCGACTGAAATGTGGAGCTCCATCGTGCATGAACCACATGTTGTGTCGTACTTGTAAAGGCACATGTTCTTGCAGCACAGTTAGAGTATCCCGTACGAAATCATGGCGGTGAATCGAGGAAGTATAGTACATATTGACGAAACTAAAATGAGCTCTAACATGGAAATTAAGCGTTTCATGATAACGTGCTACACTAAGCGTAGGTGGAAGAACATGGGGCCCAATAAAGACATCACCAACAATGCCTGCCCAAACGTTCACAGAAAATCTGTGTTGATGACGTGATTGCACAATTGCGTGCGGATTCTCGTCAGCCCACACATGTTGATAGTGAAAATTAACAATTTGATCACGTTGGAATAAAGCCTCATCCGTAAAGCGAACATTTGCACTGAAATGAGGATTGACTCATTGTTGGATGAACCATTCGCAGAAGTGTACCCTTGGAGGCCAATCAGCTGCTGATAGTGCCTTCACACGCTGTACATGGTACGCAAACAACTGGTTCTCCCGTAGCACTCTCCATACTGTGACGTGGTCAACGTTACCTTGTACAGCAGCAACTTCTCTGACGCTGACATTAGGGTTATCGTCCACTGCATGAAGAACTGCCTCGTCCATTGCAGGTGTCCTCGTCGTTCTAGGCCTTCCCCAGTCGCGAGTCATAGGCTAGAATGTTCCGTGCTCACTAAGATGCCGATCAATTGCTTCGAACGTAGTCCTGTCTGAAATCTGACTCGATACAAACGTACCGCGCCACGGCTATTGCCCCGTGCTAATCCATACATCAAATGGGCATCTGCCAACTCCGCATTTGTAAACATTGCACTGACTGCAAAACCACGTTCGTGATTAACACTAACCTGTTGATGCTACGTACTGATGTGCTTGATGCTAGTACTGCAGAGCAATGAGTAGCATGTCAACACAAGCACCGAAGTCAATATTACCTTACTTCAATTGGGCCAACAGGCGGTGAATCGAGGAAGTACAGTACATACTGACGAAACTAAAATGTACTCTAACATGGAAATTAAGCGTTTCCGGATACATGTCCACATAACATCTTTTCTTTATTTGTGTGTGAGGAATGTTTCCTGAAAGTTTTGCAGTTTCTCTTTGTAACACCCTGTATGTTGATAATGGCATCTTTATCGCCTTAAAGGTATTCTTGACCAACATCAACTCCAGTCTTGTGTATTCGAAGTAAACCTGATGTACACCCTCATAGAGGCGTTGTTGTTGTTGTTGTGGTCTTCAGTCCTGAGACTGGTTTGATACAGCTCTCCATGCTACTCTATCCTGTTGTAGTGAAGCAGCCTACTCACGCCGTGTAAAATTCACATCAGTCTTTCCATTGTGTGCCAGCTTAGTCCGCTGTAAGTAGCTCTAACGTCATAAATGTTGCGCAATTCTTTAAAAATCAAGTAAATAACCTGAAACGTTTCTAGCATGTCAGGAGTAATACTAAATCAATATGTGTTAAATATCAGTTCAATAACTTTAACCATTTTCGAAATTCGGATGTTTTTCTGTAAAAATCATTGGCACAACAGAAAAGAGCTAGAAACTTAAAAATTTATATTTAGATTCCTTTTTCATAATAATTTGGTAGAAACAGTGTTGCGGATCTCACAAATTAAAATTTTAGTTGAAATTCATGATTTTCTGGTTTTTGTCTTAAAAATTAAGGAAGCAAGATAGATTAAGTAGGCGAATAAATAAAGCTAGGATGTTTAAATTTAAGTAGAAGGGACATCCGCTATAACCATAAAGATGTGAGAAGTTTCAACCGAATAACTATAAAACTATAGCCATAGCGTATCTCCAAAGGGCAAGTTCAGAGCTCGTCTATTGCGTGTAGTGTAATTAAATTAATTCTCTCGCCCAAACTCTTTGACTTAGCCACGTCAGACTTTTATTATGATTACTTACCTGTGTGCTGATTGCACATTTAAATTGAGAGCTTCATCGGCCATCAGCAAAGGAAGCAATGATTTATTCGATAACTTAGCTGTCCGCACCGCGGCTTTATATGTAAGAACGCTGCGCGAGAAAGGAAGGCCCCAGTTCTCTCCAGACGCTGATTAGCGCCCACCTGTGCCGGGAGTCGCGTCGCTTCGGTATCATTGCTATAAACAGACGCAGATGCCATAATAAGTTACTAGGGATACGCGTAACCATTAAATCGTTTTCGAGTGAAGTGTTAATTCTGGGATGACTTTAATGATCTATCTTCAGTAGGCGTATGTCGTATTTTCACGTGCCACCGCGGGACAGACATTCTACCATTATTTAGCGTGGCGTTCGATGAACATTATCAGCAAATTATGGTGAGCATTCACTTAAACATTTAATTTGAACAGTTATAGTTGCATCAGCGCATTAGACTCTGAACTGATCTGGTAGTAGGATTGTGTGGATTCTTTTTGGTCTGTGCCTTTCAGAATATAGTGAACTTTTTAGAGAGAATGGTTTTTGATTATGAATCCCAGACAATCTCCTAATTCCTCAGAGTTATAAGCTGTAGCTATAAATATATTTCTCAGATGAAGTGGGCACTAGGAATTCTAATTACAGGCTTCACGTTTTGCTAATCACTTTCTGGTTGCCAATATTGTAGTTAGAGAGCCAGTGTTGAGAACGGCAAGCAACAGCATTAAATAAATAAATAATAGGAACATTTTATAACAATTATTCCACCTGCCGCCCCACGTATGGTGCATCGGCCGAGAAATGCATCTTTTCTATATTACATTCAACATCTTAATATACTTAATAATTCCACCCACCGCCCCACACTGTGCAAGCTTCTTCATCTCCCAGTACCTTCTGCAACCTACATCCTTCTGAATCTGCTGAGTGTATTCATCTCTTGGTCTCCCTCTACGATTTTTACCCTCAACGCTGCCCTCCAGTACTAAACTGGTGATCCCTAGATGCCTCAGAATATGTCCTACCAACCGATCCCTTCTTCTAGTCAAGTTGTGCAACAAACTTCTCTTCCCCCCAATCCTATTCAAAACTTCCGCATTAGTTATGTGATCTACCCATGTAATCTTCAGCATTCTTCTGTAGCACCACATTTCGAAAGCTTCTATTCTCTTCTTGTCCATGTTTCACTTCCATACATGGTTACACTCCAAAGAAATACTTTTAGAAACGACTTCCTGACGCTTAAATGTATACTCGATGTTAACAAATTTCTCTTCTTCAGAAATGCTTTCTTGCCATTGCCAGTCTACATTTTAAATCCTCTCTACTTCGATTATCAACAGTTATTTTGCTCCCCAAATAGCAGAACTCCTTTACTACTTTAAGTGTCTCATTTCCTAATCTAATTCCCTTAGCATCACCCGACTTAATTCGACTACATTCCATTATCCTTGTTATGCTTTTGTAGATGTTCATCTTATATCCTCCTTTCAAGAAACTATCCATTCCGTTCAACTGCTCTTCCAAGTCCTTTGCTGTCTCTGGCAGAATTACAATTTCATCGGCGAACCTCAAAGTTTTTATTTCTTCTCCATGGTTTTTAATACCTACTCCGAACTTTTCTTTTGTTTCCTTTACTGCTTGCTCAATGTACAGATTGAACAACATCGGGGAGAGGCTACAACCCTGTCTCATTCCCTTCCCAACCACTGCTTCCCTTTCATGCCCATCGACTCTTATAACTGTCATCTGGTTTCTGTACAAATTGTAAATAGCTTTTCGCGCCCTGTATTTTACCCCTGCCACCTTCAGAATTTGGAAGAGAGTATTCCAGTCGCATTGTCAAAAGCTTTCTCCAAGTCTACAAATGCTAGGAACGTAGGTTTGCCTATCCGTAATCTAGCTTCTAAGATAAGTCGTAAGGTCAGTACTGCCTCACGTGTTCCAATTTTTCTACGGAATCCAAACTGATCTTCCCCAAGGTAGGCTTCTACTAGTTTTTCCATTCGTCTTTAAAGAATTCGTGTTAGTATTTTGCAGCAGTGACTTATTAAACTGATAGTTCGGTAATTTTCATATCTATCAGCACCTGCTTTGTTTGGGATTGGAATGATTATATTCTTCTTGAAGTCTGAGGGTATTTCGCCTGTCTCATACATCTTGCTCACCAGATGGTAGAGTTTTGTCAGGACTGGATTTTCCAAGGCTGCCAGTAGTTCTAATGGAATGTTGTATAGTCCCGGAGCTTCGTTGCGACTCAGGTCTTTCAGTGCCCTGTCAAACTCTTCAAGCAGTATCATATCTCCCATTTCATCTTCATCTACATCCTCTTCCATTTCCATAATATTGTCCTCAAGTACATCGCCCTTGTATAGACCCTTAGGCCCTCTATATACTCCTTCCACCTTTCCGCTTTCCCTTCTTTGGTTAGAACTGGGTTTCCATCTGAGCTCTTGATATTCATACAAGTGGCTCTCTTTTCTCCAAAGGTCTCTTTAATTTTCCCGTAGGCAGTATCTATCTTACCCCTAGTGAAATAAGTCTCTACATACTTACATTTGTCCTCTAGCCATCCCTGCTTAGCCATTTAGCACTTCCTGTCGATCTCATTTTTGAGACGTTTGTATTCCTTTTGCCTGCTTCATTTACTGCATTTTTATATTTTCTCCTTTCATCAATTGAATTCAATATTTCTTCTGTTACCCAAGGATTTCTACTAGCCCTCGTCTTTTTACCTACTTGATCCTGTGCTGCCTTCACCACTTCATCCCTCAAAGCTATCCATTCTTCTTCTACTGTATTTCTTTCCCCATTCTTGTCAATTGTTCCCTTATGCTCTCCCTGAAACTCTGTACAACCTCTGGTTCTTTCAGTTTATGCAGGTCCCATCTCCTTAAATTCCCACCTTTTTGCAGTTTCTTCAGTTTTATTCTACAGTTCATAACCAATAGATTGTGGTCAGAGTCCACATCTGCCCCTGGAAATGTCTTAAAATTTAAAACCTGGTTCCTAAATCGCTGTCTTACCATTATATAAACTATCTGAAACCTGTCAGTATCTCCAGGCTTCGTCCATGTATACTGTAGAGCAATGAGTCGCATGTCAACACAAGCACCGAAGTCAACATTACCTTACTTCAATTGGGCCAACTGGCGGTGAATCGAGGAAGTACAGTACAAACTGACGAAACTAAAATGTGCTCTAACATGGAAATTAAGCGTTTCCGGACACATGTACACATAACATCTTTTCTTTATTTGTGTGTGAGGAATGTTTCCTGAAAGTTTGGCCGTCTCTTTTTGTAACGCCCTTTATGTTGTTAATAGCGTCTTTATCGCCTTAAAGGTATTCTTGACCAACATCAACTCCAGTCTTGTGTATTCGAAGTAAACATGATATACAAAGTCATAGAGGCGTTAGTAGCGCCAATCTTATGCGACTACCGCCCGGTCTAGGGCGCTTTGTCGAGGTCCGTGCGGTTCCCCCGTCGGAGGTTCGAGTCCTCCCTTGGGCATGGGTGTGTGTGTGTGTGTGTTGTCCATAGTGTAGGTTAGTTTAAGTTAGTTTAAGTAGGCTTAGGGACCGATGACCAAAGTACTTTGGTCCCATAAGACCTTACCACACATTTCCAATTTTTTCTTATGCTACTGGCTCGAAGTTTGAGTAGACATCACGTTTCAGATGTAGAAATTCGCTGTTTAGCATTCAATTACGTCGCACAGCTCTATTTCATTGCGATTTTTTCCGTCAGCGTATATATAAAAGTGTGAAAATAATTTAATAATAATATTTAAGGTATAGGTTTTGATTTTTCACCTTATATCTCTACAACCCCGTACAAATAAATTTTCAGGTTTGTACCTCATTAACAACGTGGAATACTTTAAACCTCTGCTCATAACATGTTGAAAACCAACATCATCAAAAAAATGTAGCACGTCGATGTGCTACACAATGTGAACTTATGTACACCATTACTAAAACTATATGCATTTGGCGATTATCAAGATTTTTAAGACTCAAAACTTATGCAGAGTACTCCTAAATATAAAATTTCATATTAACACTTCTGGGAAAAAATACATTTCTTTATATCTCTGCTCTGCCTCCGTAGCTAAGTTGTCGTTAAGGTTGACTGCCATGTGGATGACCCGGGTTCGATTCCTTGTACTGCTAGGAATTTTTCCAGTTTTCCTTTGCAGGAGGACTGGAATAGGATGCACTTGGCCTCGTGTGGACACTTGAGGAGCTACTTAATTAAGAAGTTGTGGCTCCAGCAACTGACCATAACTGACAACGGCGAGAGATCGGCATGCTGGACCCTTGCCGTTCAATACAGCATCCAGTGACGCCACTGACAAAAGATGACACGGTGCTCGGACGATGCCGACCAGTTAGTCAAGGCCTGTGGATGCAGTTGTGACTTATTCACAGGCCTTCTATATTTATTGCAAGAGATTTTTCGTACGAAATTTGGGTTATTCTTGGCAGGCGACACACTAGAATGTGGTATTCAGGGCGACGTCCCCTGCGCTTCCCGTGCCATGATCAGGAGATGATGGTTGGAAGCCGATGTAGCGTCGTCGGGGCTGTCACGTCGCCAGAAGATGGCGACTAGCGGCCAGCGGCAGGGAGTCGACAGGCTCGACCAGACATTCCTCCAGGCGGGCCGTAGATGAACCTGAAATGAAAATAAATGGGCGCCCTTGAGGTTTATACTATAAGAATCAACTTACAAAGACTTCTCGATCATCTGTTTTAGTATTAAGCGTTGAAATGGAATCTTTTAAGAGTTTCGATAATGAATTTAAGTTATAGGTCCATAATGCCCGTCACCAGACACTTCGGCGTCTTCTTGGACGAACAACAAATCATCGGTGTTGATATACACTCCTGGAAATGGAAAAAAGAACACATTGACACCGGTGTGTCAGACCCACCATACTTGCTCCGGACACTGCGAGAGGGCTGTACAAGCAATGATCACACGCACGGCACAGCGGACACACCAGGAACCGCGGTGTTGGCCGTCGAATGGCGCTAGCTGCGCAGCATTTGTGCATCGCCGCCGTCAGTGTCAGCCAGTTTGCCGTGGCATACGGAGCTCCATCGCAGTCTTTAACACTGGTAGCATGCCGCGACAGCGTGGACGTGAACCGTATGTGCAGTTGACGGACTTTGAGCGAGGGCGTATAGTGGGCATGCGGGAGGCCGGGTGGACGTACCGCCGAATTGCTCAACACGTGGGGCGTGAGGTCTCCACAGTACATCGATGTTGTCGCCAGTGGTCGGCGGAAGGTGCACGTGCCCGTCGACCTGGGACCGGGCCGCAGCGACGCACGGATGCACGCCAAGACCGTAGGATCCTACGCAGTGCCGTAGGGGACCGCACCGCCACTTCCCAGCAAATTAGGGACACTGTTGCTCCTGGGGTATCGGCGAGGACCATTCGCAACCGTCTCCATGAAGCTGGGCTACGGTCCCGCACACCGTGAGGCCGTCTTCCGCTCACGCCCCAACATCGTGCAGCCCGCCTCCAGTGGTGTCGCGACAGGCGTGAATGGAGGGACGAATGGAGACGTGTCGTCTTCAGCGATGAGAGTCGCTTCTGCCTTGCTGCCAATGTTGGTCGTATGCGTGTTTGGCGCCGTGCAGGTGAGCGCCACAATCAGGACTGCATACGACCGAGGCACACAGGGCCAACACCCGGCATCATGGTGTGGGGAGCGATCTCCTACACTGGCCGTACACCACTGGTGATCGTCGAGGGGACACTGAATAGTGCACGGTACATCCAAACCGTCATCGAACCCATCGTTCTACCATTCCTAGACCGGCAAGGGAACTTGCTGTTCCAACAGGACAATGCACGTCCGCATGTATCCCGTGCCACCCAACGTGCTCTAGAAGGTGTAAGTCAACTACCCTGGCCAGCAAGATCTCCGGATCTGTCCCCCATTGAGCATGTTTGGGACTGGATGAAGCGTCGTCTCACGCGGTCTGCACGTCCAGCACGAACGCTGGTCCAACTGAGGCGCCAGGTGGAAATGGCATGGCAAGCCGTTCCACAGGACTACATCCAGCATCTCTACGATCGTCTCCATGGGAGAATAGCAGCCTGCATTGCTGCGAAAGGTGGATATACACTGTACTAGTGCCGACATTGTGCATGCTCTGTTGCCTGTGTCTATGTGCCTGTGGTTCTGTCAGTGTGATCATGTGATGTATCTGACCCCAGGAATGTGTCAATAAAGTTTCCCCTTCCTGGGACAATGAATTCACGGTGTTCTTATTTCAATTTCCAGGAGTGTAGAATAAATAGACAAGGGAACCAGGAACAAGGTAACCAAAATGAATGGTCTGGCCAGTTAAGATTACAATGTGCCACTGCAGACAGTAAAGACGTATCATAACGCTGTCTTAAATTTGATCATGGGAGACTGCGCGAGTTCTTGGACACACAGACTTTTGCTCATGACACCAGTACGGATACATAACGGGGTGCAAAGTGGGATTCTTTTTGGGTTGACGGGAGCTTTCGACACTGTGTCTATACAGGCATTGCAAGTAATATATAGAAAATGTTCATCAGATTTCGAAAATGGCTCTGAGCACTATGGGACTTAACAGCTAAGGTCATCAGTCCCCTAGAACTTAGAACTACTTAAACCTAACTAACCTAAGGACATCACACACATCCATGCCCGAGACAGGATTCGAACCTGCGACCGTAGCGTATCTCATTTCCAGATACGGAAAAAAGCGGCGATGCATTGGCTGAAGAAAAGACAATACCATGGAGTGATACAGTTAATAGGAAGACGGGCCAGAAGCAAGCAGGAAATTCAAAATCAGATTGTCTACCTATGGCAGAAACGATAGGGTTATGTCCAAACAGTGAGGCACAACTATGTTTTTCTGCCAGATATAAAACAAAGACTCGGGATGAAGCACCTAAACCCCTCAAGAGGCCTGAAACACTTCCTGATCGGTCATGGGCCATACATCGCTCACTGGCATGGAATTGGTAAAAGACAGACCTCCGAATGTTCCTGTCGTGAAATGTGACAGACAAGAACTGAAGTTACTATAGTAGCAGTGGAGATAAATTTCGAAGTATGTGCATTTAGTTTCGTAGAGGAAATAGCATATTATTCGATTCTCCAGAAGATCTAGCTAGTATTTCTGGGGTATTCTTCTCTGTAGCCAGTATAATGATGTTTATCTTGTAGTTAATAACAATAACCTCTCATAACAACCACATTTCATTTTTATTAGTCGAACATGTTTTATCTACAAGTTCTAGGCACTTTGAACCAACAGACATACACTGATGAGCCAAAAGATTGTAACGACCTGTTTAATAAAGATATGGTCCACCTTTCGAACACAGCGATCCTGCGCAACCTGCATTGGGCAAGTCCTTGGTAGGAGTACGGAAGTATGTGGCACCTAATGTCTACGCACAGCCTACACCCCCAGCCAATAGCGCACCAAAGTCTTCCATTGAGCTCAGATTAGGACATCCGTTGTGGTAAATATATCATTACAGAGTCTACTATCATCTTCTTCAAACCACTGTGGCGTGATTCTGGCCTTGTGTGAAGTCCAGTTATCTTGCTGGAATACCTTCGCTGTCTGAGAAGACAGGTGGGGAAGACAGTGATGAAGTTCACGTAGTTTACAGCTGCCTTAGTGACTACGTTTACTACCAAAGGTCCCATGGAAGGCTGAGTGAATGGTCCCCCAGCATGATACGTCACACCGGCCGGTGCCTGTGGCCTTGCGCACGCTTCCAACATCCATTATCCTGGATGAAGGCACAGCCAAGCACGACCATCGACTTCATATTGCTCGAAATCTGTTTAATTCCAACTGACGTTTCCCTTGACCCACGGTACAATCTGGGTGGTTACATATCTACTGCAATCGAAACGACGATGTCTTGGGCCAACAGGGGAACACTTACAACGCATCTGCTCCAGAGTCCCATGTTCAGGAGTGTATGCTGAACCGTGGGCTCAGAAACACTTGTGGCAGCACCAGTATTGTATTTTGTCGTCAGACATGTCACAAATTTCAGCCCATCCTTCTTCATAGAGTTGGCAAGCTTCCGACGTCCAGTTTCTGAGACGAAGCATGGGCGATCAACACTTTGCTGCGTACCGGTGGTGTCACTGTCCTTCAACCATTTTTTTAGGTACTCACTACAGTACTTGGTGAACAGCTGATTAATTTCCGTTTTCCGAGATACAGTTTCCCAGGTTACCAGCGATAAGAATATGGCCATTGTCATTGTCGTTTACGTCAATGGATTTCCTAAAACAAAGGCGCGGGATGAAGCAGCTGAATCCCTCAAGAGGCCTGAAACACTTCCTGACCGGTCATGGCCAATACATCGCCCACTGGCATGGAATTAGTAAAAGACAGACCTTCCGAATGTTCCTGTGGTGACATGTGACAGACAAGAACTGATGTTACTATAACAGTAGTGGATACAAATTTCGTAGTATGTGTATTTCTTTTC
The DNA here is from genome assembly GCF_023864275.1 of Schistocerca cancellata. Taxonomy (NCBI): domain Eukaryota; kingdom Metazoa; phylum Arthropoda; class Insecta; order Orthoptera; family Acrididae; genus Schistocerca; species Schistocerca cancellata. Next base: position 201,829,852 of record NC_064632.1, read on the forward strand.
GTAGTGGAAATAGCATATTATTCGCTTCTCCAGAAGATCTTGATAGTATTTATGGGGTATTCTTCTATATGACCAGTATAATTCCCACTTTCCCAAGCGCCTCAACTGGGCCTTTCCTTACAGCATCATTTCCCGCAACGCGACCAGTATGCATTCTCTCATTCGGTGGGCCTGTCTATAATACAGTGACGGAATAAAGCCGCAACACCAAAAAACGATTAATGTAGAGTAATGAAACCTTGAGAATATATTTGAATAGGAACTTGTTTAAGGGATTGACATTGCAAGATCACAGATTAATGTAAGCGCGAAATAAACATTCAAAATATGAAATTCTGCTACATTAATAGCCAGCGTAACCCTCAGAATATTGAATGCAAGCATGCAAACGTGCATGCATTTATTGTACACATGGCGGATTTCAGTTTGTGGGATGGAGTTCCACGCCTGTTGCACTGAGTCGGTTTGTGGATGACTCTACAAATGTCGTCTGATGGAGCCCCACATGTGCTCAATGGGGATAGGTCTGGTGCTCGAGCAGGACAAGGCAACATGTCGACACTGCGCAGAGCATATTGGATTACAACAGCGGTATTTTTGTGAACTTTGTCCAGTTGGACAACACCTCCTAGAATGTTCTTCATGAATGGCAGCTCAGCAGGTCGAATCACCTGATTGACGTACAACTGTGTAGTCAGGGTTGTTGGAATAAACTGTAATTGCTACTGCCGTCATATGAAATTGCACCTCACGCCACTCCAGATGTAGGTTCAGTGTTATAGCACGCAGACAGACCGGTTCAGGTGCTCACCCAGCTCCATTCTAACCAACACACTGCTATGAGAGAACTCAACGCTGCCACTACGCCCGTCAGTGAGCTCTCATTTGGCACCACTGAAGTCGCAAATGATGGTGGCTCGGCGTCAGTGAAATGCACGCTACAGGGCGTCTGGCTCCGAGCTGACCTCGTAGGACTCGATTTGTAGCAGGAAGTTGTGTCACTTCGGTGCCAACCGCGGCTCCAATTGCTGCTGTAGATGCAATACGATGTGACACACGTCGAGCACTACGGTCTTCCATCTCGGCAGTCGCACGTTGTCGCCCGGAGCCTTTCTTCGTGTAACCGGACAAAAACATGATTCTAATGACTCTGAGCACTGTGGGACTTAACATCTGAGGTCATCAGTCCCCTAGAAGTTAGAACTAACTTAAGGAAATCACACACATCCATGCTCGATGCAGGATTCGAATCTGTGACCGTAGCGATCACGCTGTTCCAGACTGAAGAGTCTGGCCAGTCTGGCCAGTCTGGCAGCTCGGCCACAACGACCGGCTGTGACCGTAAGTTTTATTACCGATGCCAACAAACATGTACAGTGGCTACACTCCAGCCAAGTATGTCTGGAGTATCCCGGAAGGAATTTTCAGTTTCTCTTAGCCCTATTACACGACTATTTTTGAATCTCACTGTGGTATTGATAATGCCGTCTTTGTCGACTTGAAAACATTTTTGACTAACATCAACTATCATGCTGAATCTCAAAGGTAACTAACGCTCACCACCGTTACAGCGTGTATTTAAAGCAAACCTGATATGCATCCTCATTGTGGCGCTACTAGCGCGAGTCTTATCTGAGTGACACGAAATTCGAATAGAAATCATCTTTCAGATGCAGAAACACACCTACCAACTTTCGTTTCTGTCGCACGACTCTTTCTTTCTTCTGATTTTTTTTGTAACTCTATTTTGGCTTATCATTGTACATAAAATACATGACACACGAAAACCACTCAAGATCGCTAATTGAATGTGCCACGTCGAGTTGCATGTGGCCAGAATTAAGCTCCCAGTAAACGACCAAACTTGTCTGTCAAATGCGCCCCTGTCTAGTCGCAGATTTGTCAAACAAGCCCATACACGAACAGATAAAGTTTGTCAGCTTAACCTCACTTTGAGGCAGACGCTTTTCGTATTTGTGAGTATTTTGACAAAAGCGGGAAAGGCCTCAAATGCAGATAAAGCAGTTCTGGCACTGACTTCACCTCTGTGTTTAAAGAAGAAGAATAAAACAAGTCGCAAGTCCAGGGAATGGCTTAAAATCAGGGCGAAACTTACCTTTACAAAGAAATATTGCTCTCAGGGCCCTCTGGATTACAGAAACTTTCTTAGAATGGATACTTAAACTTTTGAAATATTTTAAGGCTCTCGTAAAAGAGCACAGATGCCAATAACATTTGGTCTTATCTACCCTTGGGAATGTCGAACAAGCCATTGCACGTACCTAGAAATGATATCAATTTAATCTTAATGTAATCCTACTTTTGAAGCAGACAGTGGTTTAAAATGTGAGCGAAATATACTGCTGCACTAGTGTCAGTCCTCGTCGATGGAAAGGGAAATTTTATCAAAATTCAATGAAGGAGCGGTAGGGCGATGAAATCTGCGGCTGCTGGCAGAGTGTGGTAACAGTTGACAGCCAGCGGGCCAGGCAAGGTAAACATGGCACTCGCAGGCACTGAGCTGCGACGGTGGTATTGCACACATGATTTGTTTTGAGTGGAGCAAGAACGAGGCAGAAAAGTGAAGCGTTGCTTTAAGTTATTGTGATTTATGAGGCGCGGCATTAAACCAGAGCCAAGAGTGGCTGACGAGTGGGAATTTAATCATGCCATAGTTTCTGTCTCTATCTGACACTACATCAAAAGCACTCCGACTTCAGGCCACGAGTGGCCTACCTGAACCATCCTACAGCCGTGTCCTCCTCAGTGGAGGATGCAGATAGGAGGGGCGTGGGGTCAGCACACCGCTCTCCCAGTCGTTATTATGGGATTCTTGCCCTAAGAGCTACTTTTCGGTTGAGTAGCTTCTCAATTGGCATCACGAGGCTGAGTGCACCCCAAAAAAGGGCAACAGCGCATGGCGGCCTGGATGGTCACCCATCCAAGTGTCGACCACTCCCGACAGCGCTGAACTTCGGTGATCTCACTGGAACTGGTGCATCCACTGCGGCAAGGCCGTTGTCGACACTACATCAAAAGTGAGGGAGAAACCAATATAGATAGATGGGCAATTTTAGTTTGGGAAGAGTGTGCCAGGTCAATCAAGCATCGGGACGGACCTGTGCTGGTCTTCGTTTATAGGGGTCAGTCTGGCAGCAGTAAGGATTCTGAATAAACTTGTATTCTGTTTTCTATGTACTTGTTCGGGCTATATTCCGTCTCCGGAGACACAACACCAGGGCGGGACGGAATAGCAGCATGTAACTTCGAGATCACACGATCTGCCTGAAAGAGGGCAGTGACAGCTATCTGCAGCAGGTCCAGGATGGGCTCGGGTCTAATAGAATCTGCGGGCCACGTTCGCTTCCCACCTGGCGTACCGGGGTCCGGGCGAGGAGTACGCTGAGGGAGGTGCAGCAGCGCTGTAACAGCGCCAGAGACGGCGGCAGGTGTTACCATCCGGCAAGCACCACCAGCAGCAAGTTGCGGCACAGCATCCAGGAGGGTGCGGGTTCCAGTCTGGTCCGGTCCAGGGAGCAGCTGCGGCCCTAGGGCCACAGGTGACCAGTACACCCACCTTCGTCCCATGGTCTGACAGAGCAGGCCAAACGGGCGGCAAGGACCAGGGACTGTAGCAGTCTCCAGAATCGCGGGCAGCAGCGTAACGCCAGTTGCAATGTATAGGCGGGCGGCGACCAGGAGAGTCCGGCCGACTTCTAACAGGGCGGCCTTGATGAGGGCAGCAGCAGTGTCGGCGTACGTGGAGTCTGCTGAGCCAGCTGGATTCGCAGGAGAGCGCGCTTCACCCATCGAGTACTGCAAAGTATCGGAATAAACAAATGTTACTGAATTTCACTGTATCACTCTGCACTGATCACTTGACGCTCTTGAACTTACTCGGCCTCCTGACAAAATACGGTACGGTGGGTCCCGGCTTCAGCTCTGCCATCCGCAGTCTCGGGTTCGACCCCCTGACCCCGCAACTCTACATGTTGTTGTTGTGGTCTTCAGTCCTCAGACTGGTTTGATGCAGCTCTCCACGCTACTCTATCCTGTGCAAGCTTTTTCATCTACCTGTACCTACTGCAGCCTACATCCTTCTGAATCTGCTTAGTGTATTCATTTCTTGGTCTCCCTCTACGATTTTTACCCTCCGCGCTGCCCTCCAATGCTAAATTGGTGATCCCTTGATGTCTCAGAACATGTCCTACCAACCGATCCCTTCTTCTAGTCAAGTTGTGCCACAAACTCCTCTTCTCCCAATTCTATTCAATACCTACTCATTAGTTATGTGATCTACCCATCTAATCTTCAGCATTCTTCGGTAGCACCACATTTCGAAAGCTTCTATTCTCTTCTTGTCCAAACTATTTATCATCCATGTTTCACTTCCATACATGGCTATACTCCATACAAATACTTTCAGAAAAGACTTCCTGACGTTCTATACTCGATGTTAACAAATTTTTCTTCTTCAGAAACGCTTTCCTTGCCGTTGCCAGTCTACATCCTCTCTACTTCGACCATCATCAGTTATTTTGCTCCCCAAATAGCAAAATTCCTTTTCTACTACTAGTGTCTCATTTCCTAATCTAATTCCCTCAGCATCACCCAACTTAATTTGATTACATTCCATTATCCTTGTTATGCTTTTGTAGATGTTCATCTTATATCCTCCTTTCAAGACACTATCCATTCCGTTCAACTGCTCTTCCAAGTCCTTTGCTGTCTCTGACAGAATTACAATTTCATGGGTGAACCTCAAAGTTATTATTTCTTGTCCATGGATTTTAATACCTACTCCGAACTGTTCTTTTGTTTCCTTTACTGCTTGCTCAATATACAGATTGAACAACATCGGGGAGAGGCTACAACCCTGTCTCACTCCCTTCCCAACCACTGTTTCCCTTTCATGCCCCTCGACTCTTATAACTGCCATCTGGTTTCTGTACAAATTGTAAATAGCCTTTCGCTCCCTGTATTTTACACCTGCCACCTTCAGAATTTGAAAGAGAGTATTCCAGTCAACATTGTCAAAATCTTTCTCTAAGTTTACAAATGCTACAAACGTAGGTTTGCCTTTCCTTAATCTTTCTTCTAAGATGATTACATAAGATTCCTGCGGATAGACAGTGATACGTTTAATATCTTGTTTAGAGTTACTTTGTTCTCACACTGACTGAAAAAGAAGACAAATATGCATAAAATAATTTCATTAAAATCCCACAATATATATATATATATATATATATATATATATATATATATATATATATATATATATATATATATATATACACTACCGGAAATTGAAATAAGAACACCGTGAATTCATTGTCCCAGGAAGGGGAAACTTTATTGACACATTCCTGGGGTCAGGTACATCACATGATCACACTGACTGAACCACAGGCACATAGACACAGGCAACAGAGCATGCACAATGTCGGCATTAGTACAGTGTATATCCACCTTTCGCAGCAATGCAGGCTGCTATTCTCCCATGGAGACGATCGTAGAGATGCTGGATGTAGTCCTGTGGAACGGCTTGCCATGCCATTTCCACCTGGCGCCTCAGTTGGACCAGCGTTCGTGCTGGACGTGCAGACCGCGTGAGACGACGCTTCATCCAGTCCCAAACATGCTCAATGGGGGACAGATCCGGAGATCTTGCTGGCCAGGATAGTTGACTTACACCTTCTAGAGCACGTTGGGTGGCACGGGATACATGCGGACGTGAATTGTCCTCTTGGAACAGCAAGTTCCCTTGCCGGTCTAGGAATGGTAGAACGATGGGTTCGATGATGGTTTGGATGTACCGTGCACTATTCAGTGTCCCCTCGACGATCACCAGTGGTGTACGGCCAGTGTAGGAGATCGCTCCCCACACCATGATGCCGGGTGTTGGCCCTGTGTGCCTCGGTCGTATGCAGCCCTGATTGTGGCGCTCACCTGCACGGCGCCAAACACGCATACGACCATCATTGGCACCAAGGCAGAAGCGACTCTCATCGCTGAAGACGACACGTCTCCATTCGTCCCTCCATTCACGCCTGTCGCGACACCACTGGAGGCGGGCTGCACGATGTTGGGGCGTGAGCGGAAGACGGCCTAACGGTGTGCGGGACCGTAGCCCAGCTTCATGGAGACGGTTGCGAATGGTCCTTGCCGATACCCCAGGAGCAACAGTGTCCCTAATTTGCTGGGAAGTGGCGGTGCGGTCCCCTACGGCACTGCGTAGGATCCTACGGTCTTGGCGTGCATCCGTGCGTCGCTGCGGTCCGGTCCCAGGTCGACGGGCACGTGCACCTTCCGCCGACCACTGGCGACAACATCGATGTACTGTGGAGACCTCACGCCCCACGTGTTGAGCAATTCGGCGGTACGTCCACCCGGCCTCCCGCATGCCCACTATACGCCCTCGCTCAAAGTCGGTCAACTGCACATACGGTTCACGTCCACGCTGTCGCGGCATGCTACCAGTGTTAAAGACTGCGATGGAGCTCCGTATGCCACGGCAAACGGGCTGACACTGATGGCGGCGGTGCACAAATGCTGCGCAGCTAGCGCCATTCGACGGCCAACACCGCGGTTCCTGGTGTGTCCGCTATGCCGTGCGTGTGATCATTGCTTGTACAGCCCTCTCGCAGTGTCCGGAGCAAGTATGGTGGGTCTGACACACCGGTGTCAATGTGTTCTTTTTTCCATTTCCAGGAGTGTATATAACTGGGACAGATGTATAACTGGGACAGATGTACTACCTACGCTATTTTGGTAAGTGTTATTGCTATTTGTTTTTATCCTTGATCGTACTTTCCATAGTTGCAGAAAGTAATGGTACAGTGAGATAAATTGCAAAAAAAAATTTTTTTCACTAAATATATGCAGTGATACTTCAATACCAACAGCGTTTCGCATCTTGTCAAACCTTATGTCAATCAGAATTTCTCTAAAACACGTGAAATACAGTATCTGATAGACACGCCAAACGGTACTCTGAACAGTCAAATGTTTGGCAAAGGTAATATAGTTTGACAAACTCTTTAATCGTGTACTGGGGCCTTTAAGCTTGGCGGCTTCCTGCGGTGGCCCATCGCCAATGGATGGGCTGCCCGTACATGCATTCGACACCAACGGCAATGCATACGAGGCAGTAGGGAAACTGGTTAAAGGAGATAGGCAACGAACAGGCAACAACTTGAAGTCTTCTTCAAATTGGTGATCCCAGGACGCGAGTTTGGGAATTCACAAATGCTCAGCGTGGGGCGTGGCCGCTACATGGGTACAAGGAACCCAGTGAGGCAGTTGTAGTCTTTTCCTGACCGAGATGACAGCAATTGCAGATGAGATGCAGACAGGGGCTTCCATATCACAAGAATAGCGTTACAGGATGCTCTAGTGACTGACAGTGGCTTTTTGGTCCTTCGAGTGATGCTGCACACAGAGAAGTACAGACTGTGCTTTCAGTGTAGCGAATTAACAGAAATATTAAACACGGAAGCTTCGCACGTACAGTGAAGCGAGTTGAGGTTATTCCACGTTGGCACTGCGTGCAATTGTTTTTTTCAGCAAACACCATATTGATGATCTTGTTAATTTTGCACTGTATGTGTGATTGATGTTGAATATTATTGTATTACTGTTACGCGGTGATGGTTCAAATGGCTCTGAGCACAATGGGACTTAACAGCTGAGGTCATCAGTCCCCTTAAACTTAGAACTACTTAAACCTAACTGACCTAAGGACATCACACACATCCATGCCCGAGGCAGGATTCGAACCTGCGACCGTAGCAGTCGCGCGGTTCCAGACTGTAGCGCCTAGAACCACTTGGCCACCGCGGTCGGCGTTACGCGGTGAGTGTGATTGATTTTGTATGTGACACTGTACAGAAAATTTTCTTCCACTATACCGAAAATTTTCTTTTTATTGTTAGACCATCACTGCGAGCTTCACTTATTTTGTATTTGCCATTATACAGAAAATAGTAGTTGGGAAATCTCCATAGATAGTATTGTAGATAGTTTATTATAGCGTTGTTTTGGTAAATTCTTGGTGATGGTGGTGTTGAAATATCTAGTTTTCGTTTAGCTCTAACGTAAGTAAACACTTACTAACCCATAGAGTTGTCCTATGATTTTTTAACTTGTTATAAGTCGTTATTTGTCGAATCTATATTCATTTGTTCTTTTGGTATCTGTAGCTAAAGCACATTTATTGCGAACTGCTATTATTTTTGATCCAGATTTCCTTACTAGGACAATGTGTAGGTGCGAAGTTTGGTTAAATATTGCCATATGGTTCTGAAGGAACTTTCTCTTGTTATCGACTTCTTTAAAGGTCTGCCTTCACGAACTATAATCTGGCTATAGATTGCGATCAGATGTATTACTTAGTGTCAGTTGCCAACAAGGGTATCTTACGTTCAGTAAATTGTTTGCAAAATTGTGACTTCGCCTGCACAGCCCACAGCTCGAACGGTAATTAACCAAAAATAGGAATAAAGTGAAACTGATTTGTTGAAAACAAAATTAAATTTAAATTTTCTCAGGTAAGTAATCGTTATTCTTACAGACTAGACAAAGAGTTTATAATATTACGTTAACGAAGCTCGTAGTTATGAAATAAAATTGTTTTTGTGGTCTAATACACGACGGACGTTCAGTAAGCAGTGCAACACATTTTCTTCCTCGGCCAGTTTTCGTCGAAAAAATGCGAAATTCGTTGTGGGACTTAGTGGAATATTCCCGTTGCAGTTCCTATCGCCTCATGAAGTTCAGGTAGTTGGCAGCACTGTGTGGAGTCTGTAAAGGAGGTGCGTTCCAAGCAGAGAACTGTCATTGAGTTTCTTTTGGAGGAAAACCAGAGCATCAGAGATATTCATAGACGCTAGTCTACGGACACTTAGCAGCTAACAAAGGCACGGTGACCCATTGGGCGAGCCGTCTGGCATCATAACTCACCAAGGTCTCACAAACTTGTCCGGCCACAGACAGCTGTAACTCCTGCAGTGTTGGACCGTACACACACTCTCGCTCGAGGTGATCGACGGATCACAATGAAATACCTCGCTGCACTCTTGGTACTGCTGACTCACTCATTCACCAGTTCGGGTTCTGATAGGCGTGTGCACGCTGGCCTCCTCTCCGTCTAACAGAAGTTCATAAAGATCAACGATCTCTGAGAAAGGAACTACTTTCTCGTTACAGGGCAGATCGTGTCATTTATTTGTCGAACTTCGTCACAGGCGATGAAATATTGGTTCATCGCTTCTAAACGAAAACAAAATGGCAATGGCAGTGAGTGGTGCTACATCACCTCTCCTCCGAAGAAGAAAGTGAAAGCCACACCCTCAGCCGATAAAGTTATGATGACTACCATCCTGGACTCTGAAGGAGTATTCTGCTTGATGTCCTCTCCCATAGTGGAATGATCAACTCTGGAGCGCATTGTGTTACACTCAACAAATTGAAGAAACGACTTCAGAAAAATGAAAAATGTCAACGAACTTCTCCACAACAACTCAAGGACTCACACAAGTCTGCGCAATGGAAATGAGCAAAAAGAAAAAAACAAAAAAAAACTTTCATTGGACTTATTCCTTATCCACCCTACAGCCTGCGTCTCGCACCTTCAGACTTCCTTGTATTTAGCTTGGCTTAGAGGATGCACTGCGCCGGAAGCAGTATGAGGAGGATGGCGGGGTTCTTGACGCTGCAAGTCGTTGTCTCTGCTGTCGACGGGTACAGTGGCATAATGCAAGTATACAGGCCTTCGCAGTAAAGTGGTGTATGGCCCTCACACTGATGGAAATTATGTTTAAATATAGGGTTTTTTAGCCAAAAGAGTTGGTAATAACATGTATTGAAATACTGAATAAAACCAGCTTGGTTTTAGAAGAGAAAGTGTTGCATTACTTATTGAACTCCCTTCGTAATCAGGTATGGAGAGTTTAAGGCATAACAGAACCGATACTTAAAAGGTGTGGCCATAAAATTTAAATTACCATCTCGAAGCAATAAAGTTACGTAATTACTTTTTAGTCTTTGTAGATCTTATACAATCTTTGGTACCGTGTAGTAGCACGGCAATGGAGAAACCAACAGAAAATGGCACAGCACATTGACAAACTATCGTGCGCTAATTTGCTTTCGGCAATTACGGAAATGTTGCAGCTGTGTCAGACCAATGCATGGGAATATCGGTGACATTTGGATTGTCCTGACACAGCTGCAGCATTTCCGCTGCTCTTGGAAATGAATTAATACACGATATCCTGATGCATGATGCATGACACATCTTTCGGGTCTTCTAGCAGCGTGCTTCGAAACTGTGGCGCGGGGATTTCAGTGTGTACCATGACAAACGTTATGCACCTGCGAATAAACGAAATCAGTTATGCAGTTCTGGGGAGGTAGTAAAATATTACTATCACCGTTTGTAGCAGCGCCACTACTAGTGAACTCTGTAAACTCATTTTTTTAACTTTTTCCGACTTGTTTGTTGTGGCCCACCACAAATTACTCTGCTGTGTTAAACTTTTTATCTCAGAGTAGTAATTGCAGTGTACGTCCTCAGTTACACTGACAGGAAGAAACCACATCAAAAAACAATTAATGTAGACTAATGAAATTTCAGGATTATATTTGTCTATGTGATATACTTAACTATTTAACATTCCAAGATCACAGGTTAACGTAGGTGCGGGATAACCCGTTGCAGATGTGCAAAGCTGTTACATTAAGAACCAGTCCAGTCGCCAGAATGTTGAATACGAGCATGGAAACGCGCATGCATTGTGTTGCACAGGTGCCGAGAGTCGAACCTGCGAACGTAGCGGTCGTGCGGTTCAAGACTGTAGCGCTTTTAACCGCTCGGCCACTCCGGCCGGCAAAGGCGTCATGGATCAACCAAATGTTGCTGTAAGGTATATTAATCACACACAATCAGTGACGGTGTTGTGACCATCGTCAGGTCACGGATTAACATTATATCAAATCAGAGGAGGTTTCTTTGGCCTCAAAGGCATATATTTTTCAGTTACAGTACCGGTCGCTTGTACATGCAATTATGTATTTGACCCCAAGGAACTTTCTTTCAACTTGATGCAGCTTTAATCCGTGATTTGATGATGTTCACTACACAGAAATTGATTGTCTGTGAGTAAATATGCGTTACAGTAGCGTATCGCGCTTCCTTAATGCTCTTCATTACGTACAATGAAGTTGTGCAGCACTGCAGAAAAGAGTTTCAATTTTTCCAATACTTTCCCTTCACGTTGCGAACTTTAGACAATCTCTCCTTCATACCTTGCGTCCTAGCACTCCTGGAACAAAGGATGCCGCGTAGAAATGGCTAAGGCGCATGCTTTCCGTTGATACCGGAAAGAAATATTTTGACAGGGCAGATCCTAAGTCGTTTCTTGGTCTCGGGTTTGAGTTTAGGAGCGGAATGGTGATTTAGCCTGACAGTACGTTTTGAATCAGCGCACAGTTCATTGCATAGTGGAAGTTTCATTCCATTTAAACTAGTTTCTGCTGAACTAAGTGTCCACTGACTGTTTTACAGTATGTACTGTTATACCTATAATATTCTTCCAGGTTTATAAGGAATGTTAAAGCGAAATGAATGAGAAACGTGAAGAAATCGAAAAATAAATTATTTTCGGAAGCACTGGCACAGCATACAGAAAACTCAAAACTGCCTTTTGCGAAATTGAAATGAATGACGTTAATTTTAAGAGTGGAATGGGAATTCCACTGTTAAATTCAGAAGAGAGAGCAGATAGCTGGAAAGAGTACGCTGAAACCCTCTATGAGGGAGGGACTTGTCTAATGAGGTGATGGAAGAAGGAACAATCGTCGACAGGGAAGAGGCAGGTATCCAGTATTAGACACAAAATTTAAAAGAGCTTTAGACGATTTAGGATCGAATAAGGCAGAACGGATAGGTAACATTTCATCGGAATTTCTAAAGTCATTGGATTGGTGCGTAGAACGTGTCACACTGCCTACGTATCATCAGAGAAACATCATCCACACAATTCCAAAGATAGCAAGAGGTGACATGCTCGTGAATTGTTGCAAAACTAGTTCAACAGCACATGCATCCAAGTTGTTGACGAAAATAATAAACAACATAATGGAAAGAAAAATTGAAGATCTGTTAGATGACGATTAGTTTGGCTTTAGGAAAGGTAGAGGCACCAGAGAAGCAGTTCTGATTTTGCATTTGATGACGGAAGCATAGGATATTCCGACCTGGAGAACGACTTCGACAATGTAAAATGGTGCAAGATGTTCGAAATTCTGGGAAAAATAGGGGTAAAGTATACGGCGAGACGGGTAATATACAGTATGTACAAGAACTAGACGGGGAAAATAAGAGTGGAAGACCAAGACCGGAGAGTTCGGATTGAAAAGGATGTAAAACAGGAATGTAGTCTTTCGTCTCTACTTTTCAGTCTGTACATCGAAGAGCCAATAATGGAAATAAAAGTAAGGTTCAGGAGCGGAATTAGAATTCAAGGTGAATGGATATTAATGATACGATTCGTTGATGACTTTGCTATTCTGAGTGAGAGTGAAGAAGAATTACATGATCCGCTGAATGGAATGAACAATCTAAAGGGTACCGAATATGGATTGAGAGTAAATCGAAGAAACACGAAAGTGATGAGAAGTAGCAGAAATGAGAACAGCGAGAAACTTAATGTCAGGATTATGGTCACAAAGTAGATGAAACTTCCTGGCAGATTAAAACTGTCTGCCCGACCGAGACTCGACCTCGGGACCTTTGCCTTTCGCGGGAAAGTGCTCTACCATCTGAGCTACCGAAGCACGACTCACGTCCCGTCCTCACAGCTTTACGTCTGCCAGTATCTCGTCTCCTACCTTCCAAACTTTATAGAAGCTCTCCTGCGAACCTTGCAGAACTAGCACTCCTGAAAGAAAGGATATTGCGGAGACATGGCTTAGCCACAGCCTGGTGGATGTTTCCAGAATGAGATTTTCACTCTCACTCTGCAGCGGAGTGTGCGCTGATATGAAACTTCCTGGCAGATTAAAACGGTGTGCCCGACCGAGACTCGAACTCCGAAGGTAGGAGACGAGATACTGGCAGAGTAAAACTGTGAGTACCGGGCCTGAGTCGTGCTTCGGTAGCTCAGATGGTAGAGCACTTTCCCGCGAAAGGCAAAGGTCCCGAGTTCGAGTCTCTGTCGGGCACACAGTTTTAATCTGCCAGTAAGTTTCATATCAGCGCACACTCCGCTGCAGAGTGAAACTCTCATTCTGGAAAGTAGATGAAGTTAAGGAATTCTACCACCTAGGCAGCAACACAACCAGTGTCGGACGGAGCTAGAAGGACATCAAAAGCAGACTACCACTGGCAAAAAAGGGCGTTCCTGGCCATGAGAAGCCTGCTCGTATCCAACATAGCCCTTAATTTGAGGAAGAAATTTCTGAGAATGTACGTTTGGATTCAAATGGCTCTGAGGACTATGGTACATAACTTCTGTGGTCATCAGTCCCCTAGAACTTAGAACTACTTAAACCTAACTAACCTAAGGACCTCACACACATCCATGCCCGAGGCAGGATTCGACCCTACGACCGTAGCGGTCGCGCGGTTCCAGACTGTAGCGCCTAGAACCGCTCAGCCACTCAGGCCGGTTGTACGTTTGGACCACAACATTGTATGGTAGTGAAACAAGGACTGTAGGAAAACTGGAAGAGAATGTAAGCATTTGAGATTTGGTGCTACAGACAAATGTTGAAAGTTAGGTGAACTGATGAGTAAGGACTGATAAGTTGGACTTTGCCACAGCATACTGCGTCCACAGAAGCACGGGCAGCAGTTGGCCCCAGAAGTGACACAACGTACGTTACAAATCGGTCACTTCAAGTACTTCAAGTTCAGCTACGAGCCAGGCGCCCTGTAGCGTGCATTCCACAAACACCAAACCACAACCATTTGCGACTTCAGTGGTGTTAGAGGACAGGGTGGAGTCCAGTTGTGTTTTGTGATGAAAGCTGGTTCTGTCTCGGTGCCAGTGTACAGAATGAGACCATTTGAGAGCCTGCAACCAACCTGTCTGTGCTAGACACACTGGACCTATACCTGGAGTTGTAGACTGTGAACGATATACGTAGCTCCGAGAACTATCCTCGACGTACATAGCAGAAGATGTACATGTGGACTTCAAAATTTTAATTGATTGCTGCACGACACTTCAAAGTGACACAACTTCATGATACTATTAATCAACAAGTCTCTGTAAACCGTCGCTGGAACGTTTTACTCATCGTTCACTTCCTCGACGCCCTTGGTAGCTGAGTGGTCAGCGCGACGGAATGACATACCTAACGGCCCGAGTTCGATTCCCGGCTGGGTCGGATAATTTCTCCGCTCAGCGAATGGGTGTTGTGTTGTCCTTATCATCATCGTTTCATCCCCACCGACACGCAAGTCGCCAAAGTTGAGTCAACTCGAAAAACTTGCACCAGGCAAACTGTCTACTTGACAGGAGGCCCTCGCCTTACGGCATTTCCATTTCCAATTCCTCGACGATAGAAATCTGCTCCTTCGTCACGGAGATAAAATCTTCAGCTGCTGCGAATTAGTTCCACTACTGCCTGGACATTATCGTCAGTGTGTCAGTGGTCGATGTAGATGGGCATCCTTTCCGATCAGCATCATTGACGCCTGTGCAGCATTGGTCAGGTTGTTAGCACCATTTCAGTACGGCTGGAAGAGATATTGCCTTTGATTCATATATCACCAGAATTTATCGGTGTATCTATGTGCAATTTAGATGTTTTGGCCACAAGAATGGTACTGTCCCGCATACTTTTTCTTTGGAATACGTTTTCCAGCTGAGGGCGCCGTTTCACTCCCACACTGTGATGGACTGTTAACCGTACCGGGCAGAACAGTGTCTGCAGGTAGCCAAGAGCATATACATTCTGTCTTCTGACAATGCACCAGCGTTGTCCTACGTGGGACAACAGGTGTAACTTCACTTAAATTCCAGGGACAAGTATTTGGATATGTTTCTGCTCAAGGTCCGAGCTACAAAAAACGCGTCAGAAAGCCTGTATAACGTGTGCTACAAGACTAGACAAAAACTGATGAACATCAACGTTCTTACAACATAGCACACCTCTGCATCGACCACAGATATCATAACTTCGAGGAGATACTTCACTGAATGACGAAGCACAAAGTACGTCGTGCACCAGCTTTTTCAGTCGCAGAACGTAAAAACTTCGTCCTACTACAGCTGTAATACATATAAACTAACGGATGATACAAGCGGCCAAATACGAAAACCGGATTTTGGATTTGAGCGTGTTACCATCATGAATCCAAGACAGTAGGAGTCAGTAACAATAAAAATAAGGCAATGCATACGTCGGACTCAAACCTACTTACCCTCGGACTCTGTTCAGTACAATGTCTCTAATCTGTTCCATGAAAAATTAGTTACATGTGAAGCCTTGTTTCCACCGTATACATCGCAGTTACTCGATACCTGATTGTAACAGCCAGTTCATTTTCTTTCTAAAACGAATAATGGTTGTGACGTGAGACAACATAGTTCATCTCAAGCAGAATAAGCGCCACTAGACTTAGAACAGAGGACTTTAAAGCAGAGATGTATAATATTCCCAGTTTAGAACAGTGTTTGTAGCACGCATGCGGTGGTCATACTAAACGATGAAACCAAAGCCATGTTTTCTTCTTTAGAAATGATATATAACGCTAGAAAAACATGTTGAAACTCATTTTAGCAGAAATGTTCTCAGAGGTAGATCCACGTGTGATAACTTAAAGAGATATGAAATTAAATTGAAAGAGGAATAGTAGAATCTCACATATTAAGTAACAGCAACAACAAAATTTAAAAGAATACATACAATGCCCATAAACAGGGGCACGAGTGAGATATATACCGTGTGGATATGAATTAACTTACGCTGAAAAATATCTCAGTTTCAATTTGGCCGTCCAGGGGCACATCTGGCGCTGTGAATGCGAGAAGGATGTATAAGAATGTTTCCACGTACGTGTAATGGATTAGCAACGGGACATGGCAGAAATGGTCAAACAAGTCATAAATGCATACTGTTGATTTTATTATTAACCACCGCTTACAAAGCGTGTTCAGTATGAGCACGAGAGACGTCGACGAGGTGCTGCAGCCGGAAAACGATGAGATCAACAGTTCCACGCAGCATATCCGTTGGAATCTGAGCAACGTGTTCCTATATGCTGGCATTCAGACCAAGTAGAGACCGAAAGTGTCCTTCGTAAAGGCGTTCTTTTAGATACCCCAGAGTGGTAGGGCAACTTGTTGAAATGTTCTTACATGCAACAATGGAAGGAATGGTAAATGTCCTTAAAAGTATGACTGAGTTTCTTCAAATGTGCCAACTCGCTGTGGTCCTGCATGGATTTGGATCCGGTGATATTGCAGGCCACGCATCTGGAAAACCTCTAGAGCTGATATGTTCGTGGAAGACAGCACTAAGCAGATCCTTCACAGGACAGGTGACGTGAACTGTTGCCCCATCTTGCATGAAAACAGTAGTTTACACGTAGTGCACTCTTCCAAAGAAGGAATAAGGTACTGTGGAAGGAGGTCCCCATAACGTGCAGACTTCACGATGCTCCTGCCAGGCCCTCTGGATGTGTCTTCTTCAAAGAAGAACGGATCGAAAATAACGATGCTTGTAAATCCACACTGCACGACTCTTCGTTCATAGCAATCGGCTTAACATGAACCCAAACTGGACAGTTCAATTTCGATCCTCGCCAGAAACCTAGGAGCAACTTAAGAAATTTGCCGCAGTTCATGAAGTTTCAGTTGCTGCACCACTGGACCTTGTAATAGTAGCGCTGTAATATAGGCCGCAGAAGTTTCCGTACTGTTGGTCATAGACTGGACAATTATCGCGACACTGAACAAGCAATAACACTACCCGCGACACGTATTACCTAATTACAGCAACAGCAACGTCGTCAATAGCTTCCAAAGGGATAGGACACCCCCTCTTCCAGGTGCCACACCAAGCTCACCTTGTTTTCAAATTTCATTACAATCTCCTTTAAACCATTTAATGACATCGGGCCGCTCCTCAGACTTTCCAGTCCGGGATACTCTCTCAATATAGCATTGCAATTGCTGCCGCTCACGTAAATAGATTCACTAACAGCGCACGTCTGTCTTCCGCACAGTTCACTCCCGTTATTGCTTGTCAAATGACAGTGTAGATGTCATACCGTCATAAAAGCGTTGTACAGCGCCAGATTTGCACCTGGTGGGCAAAACTGCAACCACCTTTTTCCAGCATCTGTCGTTTCCTCATTAACACATGAGTATATCTACCACGTTTCACTGCAATATCATAATTATAACCCACATTGGACCTCCGTAAGTAGCTGCACTTTTATTATAACCAGCCAGTACTTAATTCCTTGAATCTGGAAATATTCATACAAAAGAAGAAAACATGAAACACAATCAACAGGTATGAAATTCAGCCCAAGGAAGTTGAACCGTGATTTATTTTCAAAGAATATTCTTAAGAATTTATTTTATTTACTACCGATTCATCAAGAACATTAACACATTTAATCACACTATGTAAGCATAGAAGTAGTTGCCAGGGAGTAACTGATGAAATCATAACGAAATTCCTTTTAACAAATGGGAATTTTATTCGCTTTAATAGTTCCTAAAAGCATTTTTTAAAAGAAAAAGATTTAAAATTATAATCAGAAAGCACCCTCTAAATATCAAAGTTACAACTTATTCAGAGGCAGAAAGAAACAAGTTTTGACTGTATGAGCTTTCCGGCACAGAACCTTGCCGCTCCCTTTTGGCACGGCCATAGTTACGACCGCTCACAACAGCCTCTGAAAGACTACACTGGTGCAAATCTGCAACACACCAGATAACTTTAAACTAAGAGTTTTAACAATTTACACAAGCACGCAAACTATGCACCCCCAGTAGGAGGGATGGAAATGGTACAAAACACTAACAATTAAAATATTAACCTTGCCACCGAAGGTGCAACTTGATTTTAACTTCTAAGAAAAGTCTTACAGTGAAAGGGTGGCAACTTTATATACTAAAATAATGATTTAAATAAAAGCCCATGAAATGCACTCTTATAAAAAATTTTACAATGTTGGACAAACAATAGTTAAGATGCTCTACAGTACACACATACCGCCTCTCAAGATCATAGGCAATAATATCAAAGTTTCCCAAGATCAAAACATATTTCAGGTATTAGGCCGTTACACTGCAAGCAATAAAGTGGTTAACACACCAAATCCGACAAACATAACAGAGGGAGCTACTGACGTACGGTAGATTGATAGGGAGATTATCGAACAACCCGAACCACAGGTTGCTCTAACCCGCCCCTACTCCACAAGGGAAAAACGGACCACCCAATTTATAAACAACCACCTTCCCGCTGGTGGGAAAACGAAGAAGAATGGTGGAAGATCCCAAAGCAAACGGCTGGTGACCTCACCAAGAAAAGAAGTAGAATTTAACAAGAGTAAATCAAACAACATATCACCAATCATTTAACTTCTAATAAACTGCGATTTCTCGAGAAGTTCTGGCGCAGCACCCCCAAATCGCTCTCCCGAACCGTCCGCTGCCAGCCGCTTCAACGGACGCAGGAAGGCGCGCCGATCTCCCGTCTCACGGCGTCGCAGCTCGCACCGGCCAGACTGGTGTCGTGGGTTGACTCCTGTTGCTCTCGAGTCGGCCGCGAAGTCAATACCCCTCACTACACGCCGCGGCCCACTGGACTCACGTGGCGACCTCACATGCGCCGACGCTCAAGACGGACAAGTCGTCTTGTGTCTCAGTGCGCGACCGACCAACCAATCGATCCAACCGCCAATGACCATTGCCTGAGCAAACTCGAGCAGACTGGCGGCCTAACGCGCAGACTCAGATGCAGGAACTAAGGCCCGACTGGGCGACCACTCGCTGAGTTCTCTTACTGGCGGAGTGGAAAGACTCTCATTTTGCCGGCTTTAAAGGTTGATCCGAACGACAGACATCTAGCACTCCGAACGACAGGCAGACACTAACTGCCTAACAAATGCGGACGAGAGGCAGACTAGCAAGCTGGGGACGAGAGACTGCCCCAAACTGACCGACTGGCGAGCTCATAGCGCCTCTTAAATGCACGTGAACAGGCAACCTTTCCCCTTTCCCACCAGAGGGAGACACCAAAGTTGCGATTGCCACAGCGGCGCTACCGCCAGAAACGGAGGGCGACCGCTTCACACTACGCGCTGCTGCGCGCTCTTCAAAACAGCAATTATTACCACGGCTCAGAAGTGTGTAAATCTTATATTAAAACGGAAAACCCTGAGGAAATGTTCCTGAGCATCTTCGGAATTTCGTTCACGATCGCTTTCTGTACGACTAGGAGACTTCTACATTGGCAAAAGAAGCGAGAAAGTAGATTCGGTTTTCGCCACGCGAGAAGTGAGGGAAAATGCAGGTCGTCGTTGGGGAAGGTTGAAATGGAGTGAAGGAAAGGAAAAAAATGTACAGGCAGGTAAAGAAGAACGAAGGTAGTTTTAGGCTCACTCAAATCTAGAGCTAGTAATGACGACAAACATAGTCGTAATAGGAATAAGAAGGTGGACTGATAACGCTTCTTGTAGGGCAACTTGTTGAAATGCTCGGACGTTGCGCCAGACACGGCAGTGGTGCTGCAGTTTTTTGCGAACCCGTGACCTTTCTGCAGGCTGGTGTGGACTGGGCGAGTGACATTTGGTGGCTGCTCCCACCACCAGCAGCTGGGCAGGGTGCACGGGTCACGACCCGGCGACCGCGCCACGTCTCGCCCACGCCTCTGGCGCGCGCCACCCCTGCAACAGGTGCGGGGGCCACACTGCCGCCACCCGCTCTACAACGTCTCACTTATTCACCACCAAGTGAGTTACTACGCAGCTGACGCGTCCAATGGAACTTCTCTCCTGTAACGGGATGTACATGTGTCTGTTTCTAATGATAAATTTTCTTCTGACTAGGAAGATATCACTTATGGGGTTCCGTGAGGCTCAGTCTTGGGTCTGCTTTTGTTTCTCATATACGTAAACGGCCTTCCATCTAACACACAACAAACAGAATTAGTTATTTTTAGAGATGACACTCGTATTGTAATCTGTCGTAACAAATTCATACATACAACAATGGAGAGAACGGTAAATGTTCTTAAGAGTATTACTGAGTGATTTTATTCAAATGTGCTCACTTACTGTTTCTGAAAGACATAGTTTATTCAGTTTTACAAATTTGAGGATACTACAACGATAATAGATTTAGTACATGATCAGAATATAATAACTAGGGTGGAAACTGCAAGACTTCTAAGTGTCCATATTGCTGGGAATTTATAGTGGATAAAGCACATTTTAGAAGTCCTGAAACAACTTCGTTCAGGTGCGATCGTATTCTGAATAATTGTAAGTCTAGGGGATACGCAAATATGTGAGTTCATATATTTTGCCGATTTTCATTCAGTGACATCCTATGAAAACATGTCATGTGATAAGTCATCTTTAAGAAAAGAATTTTTCATTGTCCGAAAACGAACTGTAACTACACTATGTGGTGCTCACCCACGATTACCTTCTGAATAGCTGTTTAAGGAATTAGACAGTTTGACAAACGCTTCACAACATATTTATTCTCTCTTGAAGTTTGTTGTAAATATCCCGCCGCAGTTTAAAAGGAACAGTAAAGTACATAATTGCAATACCAACGTTGATTATTACACACTTACGTTTAACACAGGGAGGGATATACGTTGCTGTCACCGAAATTTTTACCTCTTAACGCAATAAAATAAAATGCCTAGCAGAGAGTAAATTTAATTTGAGAAGAAATTGAACAATCTTCTCCTCGACGAGTCCTGTTCTGTAGAAGAATTTCCCTTTACTTTATACGTAAATGATGGTGCGTAGGAGTTACTAATTCACTTCTCTATAAAAAAAAAAGTAAATGGTTAGCGTGTAGCTATAATTACGTATGAGTGTGGTATGGCTCGTTCCACATTATTACGATTAATAGTACAAATGATCCAAGGAACATAAAACTATGTAATTAATATTGTGGGGTTAGAATAGGCGGTAGCTAAACGTCAGTGATAAAACACAAGGAGATTACAGAATCAGAAAGACTTACATAAAACAATAAGTGAAACACCACGTTATCCAGTAGAAATGATCAATTCCATTTGATTGAGATATAACCCAACAAAATCTCAGCAGTAGACGTCACCATACGACTTTATTGTTGTACAGGCAGAAGGAAACAGAGGTTGTTGTTCACAAGTACAGCAGCCTCAGTTTGCACTATGTAGCGTAAGGAAAGCGCTCTATATCCCTAAAACTAACAAACCCATTTCCTTTCTGATATAGCAGTTTAAAGCCCACACTCTATTAAATAAAATCAGCAAGTATATTTGTGTATCGCCTTTGAAATATATCAAGAAACGTCGATTTACAATGTGTTTATTCATATTTTAGTGGTGCAATCCATCAATTCTTGTACATAAGATCATTGATTGACTCACACAATCGTGCCTGCAGAGTTACACATAACATTAGGAATAAAAATTTTAAAAAATTTTGGAGATTCTTTTAATAAAATACAGTTACATACCAACGGAATTCGTCAAAAGCTAAAATTTAGCAAAGTCGTTAGTATTATAGTGGTTAAGTGATCCGCTAAATAATAAGTTTATATAAATACGAAAGTTAATACAAACCGTTTTTTTTAATACTTATAAACATTATAGTGAGATACTGAAGATCTGCATGACACGGCTATTTTAGCGAGGTACTATTACTAAAAATATACTAACGCCGTCTACTAAAGTAAACTGTTTATAATAATATAAAAAAGGGTGTCTCCTATTCGTGATTAATAAGTTAGTTTCGTGAGGTATAAGTATGAAGCTGGGCATCCATGATACTCTTCTGCCTGTGATAGTAAAAAGTCTCTTCTATGTTAAATATTTCACGAACAGTGGGTTGTTGTGCAAAATCGGTATGCAATGTCATAAGTCGGTTAAAAACCTTTCTAAGGATACCTCATACATCCCCATACGATTAGTATGTGTTGAGAAAGGGTGATGTTGATGTGAAAAACGATACATATGTACAAAATAGGTCTAACATGAGTTTTGAAGGTGACAAATGTTCATTCATCCGGGTTATTCAACGATAAATTAGAAACTATTTGGGATAAAGCAACAAAATAGAAACATAGAAAAGATACACAGGACACGTGACAAGGTAATATGGAATTAGGGAAATTATCCCATCTAAACATTAAACAGATGCTACAATCATGTCACTGGTTAAAAAGTAGTTCGAAGAAAGCAGGCAAGGTCGACTTAACAGTTATAGTAAAATAATTGTCTTTGTAAACGGAGAAATCAGGTTTTCATGGCAAGGCAATTAGGTGGCTGCCTAGGACTTAGGCAGTTTACTCTACTGTTGTCCTTACTCTGTGAACTAAAAGCCCAGAAGAGGAGGAAGAAACGAAATGAAATATTATGGGCTGAGAGGGTGATTGGTCTTATATGAGGGGTTACGATATCGAGTCAAATTTATGAAGAACTCGGCAGTATGAGGCGATTTACCAATATGAAGTTGCAGCCACGAAGGTTTGTATGTACACACTGATTCTGATGAGGGGTGTCATAAAGCTGCTATATCTTCTCCTCAGGCAAGCTGTCGCACAAATGTTGTAACTAGCCCTTGATATCCTGGATTCAGGCGCTAGGACAAAGTTGACGTCAGATCAGGTCCCACAGATGTTCTCTTGGGGACAGATCCGCTAGTCACAGGAGTACATCCACATCAAGCAGTTCATAGAGACGCGTGACACTCGTGGACGAGCATTATCTTGTTGAAAAATAGTATTATGGTACCGTCGGATGAGAGAACACATGACGACACAGGATGTCCGTGAAGAACCACTGGGCCTCCAGACATTGCCAACCGTGACCTGAGGTCATACCTGATGGTTCCCTGCACCATGACACCAGGAGACAAAATACTGTGCCTCTTCAAAACATTTGAAGAATTCCTGTCACAGCACCACTCGAAACGCAGGCGTTTGCGTTGTGGTTTCATAACAGCCTACGCATGAGACTCTAGTTTTCTAGCCTGGCTGCTGCTAGACTCTGACCTATGGTTCTGGGTGATACAGAATACTGCAGCGAGTCCATCACTTGTTCTCGGACGGGAGGCACAGATGGGAAGGAGTTACGAAGTGGATGGTGTACCATATGGTAGTCCTCCTCAGACGTCGTCTACGATGAGTATGCCTGCCCTCACGTTGCTACGCCATTGTCACATCCAAAATCTGGACATACACCATTCGACTAGATGGACAGAAGAAGATCCACAAAGATGTCTCTTTCAAAGTAAACGAGAAAAATCGCAAAACCCAAAGTATTTAATGTAAAGTAACGAAATTTCAAAAATACGTTGATGTAGGTAGTATATTCAAGTGTATAACATTGCAAGCGCGAGGTGAGCCATTGCAAATGTGCAATGCTGATGCATTAACAGCCAGTGTAACAGGCAGAATGTTGAATGCAAGCGTGCAAACGTGCATGCGTTGTGTTGTACACGTGCCCGATTACAGTTTATGGGACGGAGTTCCATGCTTGCTGCACTTAGTCGCACAATAGAGAAACAATACATGCTCTCTGTGGGCGACCCAGAAGTGGTCGTCCCGCATGAGCTCATCTGGAGACATATCGAGCAGACCGAGGCAGCCTGTCGACAAAATGTAGAGCGTGTTGGATTACAACAGCGGTACGTGGGCGAGTGTTATCCTGCCGGAAAACACTCCTGGAATTCTGTTCATGAATGGCAGCACAACAGGTCGAATCACCAGACGGATGTATAAATCTTAATCATTGTGCGTGGCGTAACTACGAGAGTACACCTGGTTTCATACGAAATCGCACCCCAGACAATAACTCCGGGTCCAATGTGTCTAGTTAGCAGGTAGGTTGGCTGCATACACTCAACTGGCGTCATTTTAACCAACACATGACCATCACAAGTACCGAGGCAGAATTTCATCAGAAAATGCAACAGATTTCCACCATGCCCCCAATGATCTCTCTGTTGATACCACTGAGGTCGCAAATGGCCAGAGTTTGGGATCACTGAAATGCTAGATACAGGGCGTCTGGCTCTTAGATGTCCTTAAAATAATCGATTTTTCACAGTTTGTCGTGTCATTGTGGGGCAAATTGGTGCTGAGATTGCTGCTGCAGATGCATTACGATGCTCCA
This sequence comes from Schistocerca cancellata, assembly GCF_023864275.1. Taxonomy (NCBI): domain Eukaryota; kingdom Metazoa; phylum Arthropoda; class Insecta; order Orthoptera; family Acrididae; genus Schistocerca; species Schistocerca cancellata. The sequence continues at coordinate 201,854,230 of NC_064632.1, forward strand.
CAGTCATAAGCCGACCACGGTGGTCTTCTCTCTCGGGAGTGCCACATGGCCGTCTTCGTCTTCCGACCATACATAACTGTGACCACCGCTGCCAGCAACCAGTCGTCATATTCCTGCCAAGTAATATCGCCGAACTCTGCTTAAATGTTGAGACGTTCTTCTGTCCGTCTCGTTTAAACACGCGCCCTAGTTACGCCTTGGCTTCCCTCCGGCGCTTTTCCGCGTGGCGGCGCCGCCTGTTCTCCTCGTCTCATGCCCTGCCCTCTAGGTCGGTGGAGTGCAGAGACTGAGTCGTGAAGCGTGGCAGTACGCCATCGACTCCGGAAGTGCTTGTTTGCCTTACTTGCGGTCGTTTGTGTGGTGTCGGCCGGCTCATTCCACTACGAGGTTCTACGGCATAGCCTGTCTGACTTGTAGAAGCTGTTAGATCCGATTATGCTTGTTCTTGTCGGAAGAGAATTGAAATAAGGAGCTGTGATGTTGCTGTTCCGGAGAATAGTGGGAGTCCGAGGACGGTTGCTCCGGGAATGTTTAGAGTACTGAGGGCGGCATGTTTTCCTCCAGGACTGAAGTTGAGTATATTTGGCTATTGTCGTTGTGCTTTTGACTTGCTATTGCCTTGTATTAGGGTGGTGTTTGCGACCTCCATGTTGCTGCCGCCGACACTGTGTGTTTTCTGTCCACCGGTTTAGCTCGCCGGTTCTGAACCTATGAAGGAAAAGGTTGAATGTTAATTCTGCACTGCGTTTGCGGAGTTTGACTTCGAGTGTGTAGGTTGTTCTTGTACTGCTGGGCTGGTTCCTCGGTTAGGCGTCGACGTGAGCGTGAATTGCTTGGTTAAAATTTGCAGTATGCACTCCGGGCATGGCCGATGCTGTACAACGAGGATAGTAGAACATGTTGAATCAACGGCTGTCAATGTGAACTGTTGCTCTGCCATGTCACACTAGGAGACTGTCTAATTGGGTACTGATATATTGGTGGCTATCTATTGATTCTTGTGACCAATTTGGTAGTCAGTTCCAAGCCTACGTGTTTTATGTATGTGAGAGAAAGAAAAGAAATTTGTAAAGTACGTGGCTGTGCACACCTTAATAGTTGTTGGTGCATGTCTTTATCTTAAAGATGGTTTTAATACCGTATGTTATTATCAGCCCCCTTTTAGACTGAAAATTTTACAGGGTTAGTGAATTTTATTTGTATGTTTGCGTATATGAACAGCGTCGATTGAGCTGGTAGCTTTTACGCCAGTTTGTGAAATGTGGCAGCCTTACGCTGCGGTTTAATGATTTATAATTGAAGGGCATCATTTAATTCCTCTTTGGGGCTCGTCTTGTATTATTTCTGTTTCGTCCTACCTGAAGATTGTAATTCATGATATTGGGGCACGATGACTGATTGGTAGCCTTGCAGCTGCTTGTATTTCATACTCAGAAACTGTGGTTAAACTTTTGTAAATTTGCTGGCCATGTTGGTGTGCGAGTGTTTGCATTTTAAATTTAGATTTTATGCAAGTTTACCTTTTAGAAGTATATGCATGTATTGTTGTCCCTAGGTTTTAAGCTGGATAGTATCAATTGATTTACTTAAGGTTGCTAAGTTTTAGGGAATTTCTTCGCTGTATGATAGTTCTTAATGCTTAATGTGGATTATAAATGTACTGTGGCCCTTAAGGATCGATTACTGATACATTTGTTGATTTGCCTTCTTTTTTGAGAACTTGCCTAGCCTTAACCATCGGCCAGCCCTTCAGGCTGAGCTGTTTATTAAGTACCTTGATGAACTGGCCCTTCAGCCCCCCCTTTTGGAAGCTCTACAGCCCTTAAGGCTTTGAAATCCAGTTTTAATACTTAACCTCCCTTGTTAGTGTACTGGGTCCCTTAAGGCCGGCTTACTGATAAATTCCTGGACATTGCTCACTAATTGCAGAATTTGTTTGACTAATTTCATTTATTACCTGGCTCTTAACGTCGAGTTGTTAATAAGCGCTTGTTATTTTCCAGTTGATACTTTTAAGATTTTGTTTTCTTGTTAATTTGGCCCCAGACTGAACGCTGAAAGGCATAATCAGTCTTAACTGATGATGATGATGATGATGATGATGTTAATTCGGCCCTTCAGGCCCCTTACTTGGAAGGTGCATGGCCCTTAAGGCCTCTGTATTGTTTCACACTGGCTTGCCTAAACTCTTGGAAAATCTGCTCTTTAACTAATGCCTAGTTAACTACTTTGGTGGCCCTTCAGGCTCAAACCTTCTGTTCATACGTTTATATTTGAATATTTTCTTTGGCTGTGGTATTGATCTTTTATATCATAAATTTTGAAGTGAAGTGAATTTTTGTTTGCAAATTTACTAGCCCTTCAGGTTGAACACGTTATATGTATTCTTGCTAAATTTTCCCTTCAGGCTTTCCTTGTGATTGCCCCCCGTAAGGCATACGCAGTACTATGTTGCGTGGTACAATGTTAATTTGTTGATGAACTAGTTTCTTAAGGTTTGATTCTCCCTATATTCATTATCTTGACAGATTGTATATTGTATTTTAGCTGGTTTTAATAAATGCATTAGAAGTAAGGTGTTGTGTTACTTCTACCAGCACTTGGCCCTGCTTCCTCGCCCGATCCTAGTGGCTCCTTACTTCGTTGATTGTTAGAATTTTGGCCGTTAGCCACTATTATCGGTTTCAAATGTACACACGTCAGAAAAGTTTTAAATCACCCCGGTTCCCAGAACTCCTGAAGGTAGACGTCGGCTGTGGATATTGTACCTCAGACACAGTCTCTTTGACTGTTCAAAGATGTCACTAAACCAGCCAAATTATGTAAACAACCATGCACGAACAGCGCCCATTAGACGGAGGGGATCCGCAGCCGATTAGTTCCAGTCATTCCACCAGGAAGGAGGTAAACGGCTCGTCTGTAGTTCAACCATGCCTAGAGGATCAGTGCCGCGGTTCGACAGCGTCCGCATTGTCACTTTGTGCCAGGAAGGGCTCTCAACAAGTGATGTGTCCAGGCTTCTCGAAGTGAACCAAAGCGATATTTTTCGGACATGTAGGAGATACAGAGAGATAGCAAATATCGATGACCTGCCTCGCTCAGGCCGCCCAAGAGATACCACTGCAGTGGATTGCCGCTAACTACAGATTTTGGCTCGGAGGAACCCTGACAGCAACGCCACCATGTTGTATAATGCTTTTCGTGCAGCCACAGAACGTCGTGTTACGACTCAAACTCTGCAAAATAGGCTGCATGATGCGCAACTTCACTCCCGACTTCCATGGCAAGATCCATCTTTGCAACCATAACACCATGCAGTGCGGTACAGATGGGACCAACAATATGCCGAATGGACCGCTCTGGATTGACATCGCGTTCTCTTCACCGATGAGTGTCGCATATGCCTTCAAAGAGACAATCGCCAGAGACATATTTGGAGGCAACCCGGTCAGGCTGACCACCTTAGACACACCATCCAGTGAGTGCAGCAAGGTGGAGGTTCCCTGCTGCTTTGGGGTGGCATTATGAAGGGCCGATGTTCGCCGCTGGTGGTCATGGAAGGTGCCGTAACGGCTGCACGATACGTGAATGCCATCCTCCGGCCGACAGTGCAACCATATCGACAGCATATTGGCAAGGCATTGGTCTTCATGGACGAAAATTCTCCCGCCCCCCACCCTGCCCCACCATCGTGCACATCTCCTGAATGAATTCCCTCAGGATAACGACATCGCTCAACTAGACGGGCCAACTTGTTCTCCAGATATTAACCCTATTGAACACGCCTGGTGAGCCGTGGCGGGACTGTCACCAGTAGTATCTCTGACATGAGTACCATCGCTTTCCTATTACAGAGGTTTGTCTTGGGGCTTGGAGCGACACGGGATATAAGCAAGCGCCGACCGCGATTAAGGGGTACAACGCTTTAAGAACGGAAGGCGGCGGTGCGCGAGTCGGCGATTGGCTGGCGGATAGAAACGAAGACAGCGTGCCTGAGACCGGGCGGCGGTTATCAAGTGGTTATACTGGAGGCGGCGGGCGTTGGCCGGCGCTGTGCATTCTCCGGCAACCTCGTGAGCTGTGGATGTGCCCGCTTCCTTGGAGGGACACACAGTTGCGAAGTGATGGTCTGACAACTTCGCAGAATCGCCCCAGCATCAAGACACCCAGTTAAGTACTCTAATTACTAAGTGCGCATAGTTAACTGTGATGGTGATCGCTCTTGTTACACTAAGACGTGGCCGGACGCGTGGTGTTATGTGTGTTCGATTTCATTTGAGGCCTCTTACTAAGCGTGTGCTCTGCTTCCACCTAATATTGATGTATTTGCAGAACGTTAGTTCTTTAGCAATTATTAGCTAGTGTTTAATTTGCTTACGATATCGGTTAATCATGTCAATATGTCGTCTGCGAGCGATCTGAGTTTTTATTTCTAAAGGTTACCATGTTGAGCTTTGCAGACCCACTTAAGGTGGACAACATGTGTGTCATTAAGTTCTAGTGAGCGTGAGTTCTCGTGAGCCAGTTCATTCCCACGCTTAGCGTTTGTTTATCAGGTACTGTTTCACTTAAAGAATGGACTTGCGAGTGAAATTAGTTGTTGTTTAGCCTTAATTTTATACTGTTAATTTACTGGTCAATCTTGAGTGTTAAAGTTAAGAAAAGATTTTTGGCTTCTTGTTGTCGGGTGTGGTGTGTGTTTCAGTAAGCTGAGGCATCGGGCAACCGACACGCAGAGCTTCCCTTTAGATTAGAAGTTTGGCTTACGGACGGTGGACTTGGCCTGATCTGGTGTGTTCCTTTTCGGAAGCGTTTGCTTGGTTCACATTTCGGTGGCCTGCTCGATGTGGGGTTACTAGCGGAACCACACCTTGGTTCGAAGTTGAGTATTACTTCCCTCAGTCGGTTCCACCGTTCGTGGTTAAACTTCGGCCTTACGAGCTTGGGCCTTATTTCTGTTATTACATACTTATGATTGTACAAAGTTGTAACTTTCTACACCCTGAAAGTCCATCTTACAAGCCAATTAGCATTTGAATAATTTAGTGGTTCGCTCTGCAAGGTTCTCTAACCTAGTAATTTGCAAGGTTGCCAAAGTTAGGTTTTAATAAATATGTTCTAAGTATTTGTGTTAAAATTAAGGCCGTGTGTCCACTGTTATTTTACATGTAATGTTAAAGTATTGCCATTGAAAGGGTCTTAAATAACGTGTCTTAACTAGAGTTGTTTTGTTTAAGTTGTGGTCAGATTCAGCCTTAACGGCTTCTGTCAATTTTTATATGAGATCGTTGCTAAAGGTTTAATAGTTTATTAATGATATTATGCAGTGAGAGAGGTTCTTAAATATTTTGCCTGCGTGGCGTCTCTCAATGTTTATTGGGGATCGTTGGTTAACGATTTATTAACTTGCTTATGATTTTATGTAATAAGTGTTTCGTAAATAACCTTGCCTGAGTGGTGTCTGTCATTTTTTAAGTCAGATTGTTTTTGGCAGTTAATAAACACATTGGATCAAATGTTCACTTTAGATTTAAGGGTTAAACAAAACAGGTGTTGATTGGAAACATTCCACATGAGATAGATTGAAAAGGACTGTTTATGGAAGACGTGACCTACGTCGAATCGCCGTTGAGGAGTGGGACAATCTGGACCAACAGTGCCTAGATGAACTTGTGAATAGTATGCCACGACGAATACAGGCATGCATGAATGCAAGAGGACTTGTACCATAACTGGATATTAGAGGTACCGGTGTGTACAGCAATCTCGAACACCACCTCTGAAGGTCTCGCTGTACGGTGGCACAACACGCAATGTGTCGTTTTCATGAGGAATAAAAAGGGCGGAGATGATGTTTATGTTTGACCTCTATTCCAATTATCTGTACAGGTTCCGGTACTCTAGGAAACGAGGTGACGCAAAACTTTTTTTTATGTGTGTAGTGTTCTTATAAGACATCACATGCTACAGAAGAATACTAAAGATTAGCCGAGTAGATCAAGTAACTAATGAAGAGATAATGTACCGTAATTTTATTAAAAATCAGTTCGTGGTACGGCTTAACTAAAAAGCGATTGGTAGGACATAAACCGATGGTTGAAGGAATCATTAATTAGGTAATGGAGGGAAGTGGGAGGGGCAGAAATTGTGCTAAACAGTTGCAAACAGGTGTAGCTTGTCGTAGTTACAAGGAGATGAAGAGGTTTTGCGGGATAGACTAGCGTGGAAAGCTGCATCAAACCCGGGCACTGAAGACCACAGCAACATGCAGTGATCACAATAGTCTGCGCCATTTCACTGCGCAGGCAACTTCACACGCGGAAGCGTTATGCGGGCAGCGGAGCGCTCGGCTCGCAGGCGACAGCATGCGTTGTTGCGGCAATCACGGCTGGCGATGTGACCCTTGACCTTTAGAGGGGCGGGGCAGAGCGGGCCGGCCGGTGCCTGTGGACGGGCCCACACCTCGCCGCCCGCACACACACACACACACACACACACACACACACACACACACACTCGGGCGGATACCTGCGGCTTAACACCGCGGCCGGCGCTTACTCTCGGCCGCGCGGTGTCCGCGCTTCAGCGGCCCTTTTCACGAGAAACCGTAAACAAGAGGGCGGAAAATGGGTCTGCTACAGCAGAGCGTCTGCACGCCTCCGAGGCAGTGCGGAGTGGATACAACACTACGGTCCCTCGGAATACCGACAAACAGGTGCTATTCCCCACTGCTTTCCGAGCAAACAAAGGGGTTTCGAAACGTGTTGAAAGACACATACTTAATCGTCTCTTCATACAACCGGCTTTCAATAAGCAATATATCATTTTTTCTCGGCCAATTTCGGTTAAAGAATGCAAAATTCATTGTGGAACTTTGTGGAGTGTTCCCGCAACCCCTACAGTTCCATGAAGTTTCCATAGGTGGCGGCGCTATATGTATTACTCGAATTGGCGTATGTAGCGGAGGCGCCTTACAAGCAGTGAGTTGTCATTGAGCTCCTTTTGACTGAAAACCTGAGCATCACAGACATTTATAGATGTTTGCAGAATTTCTACGGAGACCTGGCAGTGATCAAAAGCACGATGACTCGTTGGATGAGGCTTCTCTCATCATCGAAACAAGGTCGCGCAAACCTGTCCCATCTCTCGCGTTCTGACCGGTCGCACACAGCTGTGTCTCCTGCAGTACTGGAACGTGTGGACACTCATTCAAGGTGTTCGATGGATCACAGATATCTCGTTGTTTGACTGGACGTCACTGTTTGTTGTGATGACAGACTCGTCCACCAGTCGGAGAACTCTAAGTTGTAGACCCGCTGTGTTCCTCACCGCTTATCAGAAATCATAAAGAGCATCGAAGGACCATCTGTGCTAAACTGCTTGCGCGCTGCAAAGTTGATCATGACAATTTTTTGTCGAACATCATCACAGGAGTGGAGAACACTGACCCATCACTTCGAACCGGAAACAAAATGACAATCCATAGACTGGTGCCAGACCACTACCCCTCCGAAGGAAAAATTGAAAGCCGCACCCTTAGCCGCTAAGGTCAAGACGGCGGGCTTCTGGGATCCTGAAGAGGTTATTCTGTTTTATTCTCTGAAGTCTATTGCCCTATCCGCAAGAAATTGAAGAAATGACTTCAGCGTGTTTGCTGAAAAAAAGAAAGTGCAAACTAACTTTTCGCTCTTCTTGACTTCGCAAAACCTCACATATGGCTGCGCATGCGGAAGGAACTCACAAAACTTCAGTGGATTGTTCTTCCTCATCCACCCTACAGCCCGGATCTCACATCTTCTGACTTCCATCTGTTTGCCCAAAGAAGGATGCGTTCCAAGGGGAACAGTATGTGGATGATCGGGAGGTTATTGATGCAGCAAGCCGTTGGTTCCGAGGCTGACAAGTAAAGTGCTACCATGCGAGCATACAGACCTCCCAGTAGGGTTGATTACGGCCGTCGACTTGAATGGCGATTGTGTTGCAAATTACGGTTTTGTGGCCAAAAGAGTGGGGAATAATATGGTGTACTGGATTCCTGAATGAAAGCAATCTGCTTTCAGTAAAAACTTGTGTTGCATTGCTTAGCGAACGCCCCTCGTAGTTAGCCCTTCTAGGTGCTACACGAATTTACAAAATTCATCATGATACGTAGATTATAAGACAGCGTTACACAAAATAATGCCTAAGAGAATCATGCCGAATCCTCACATAAGATCCGATAATGACATTGATTTTCTTCTATTTTTTGCGGTGTAATATACCAAGTATCTTGGTTAAGACAGTCGCCCATTCTACACTATTACAGTAGCAAACTGTTGGCTATTGAAACATCAGAAGTTTGCTCAAATACGTGCAGTCATTATGCAGTAACTAACTCTGAGGCTAGGTTGATATCTTAGGCCTTTCTCTAATGAAACTAGTCAGTATTACAATCTCATTCTCTACTGAAGAAGACGATACACTTCACAAACAATATTTACGTCTATATTTATATATTACTTGAAATTCAAATCAACTATACACATATATGAATGTGAAACGTATTTGTAGAATACATCTGTATCTGGCTGGTGTTGTTTCCATTAATTCAGCGAATTTGGTCATTTCCTTGTACAGTTACTTTCATTAAAATTTTCGTTGTTAAAACTACATTGACAATTCTACATCTACATGGATATTCTGAAAATCACTTTTAATTGCCTGGCAAGGGGTTCATCGAACTATTATTACTGCTGGTATTGGTTATTGTAACATCTGCAAGAATGTGCAGTATGAAATAACTACTTTTGTTAACGATATTTATATTCTATTTGTCCTCATAATATCTCTGGTGTGCGAACTTTCGGTGCGATTTTTATGTCGAACAAGTTCTAATTGTATGCGATCAGCATAATATATAAGAAAATTTGAAGCAAGATGTGGAAAACAAAAACAAATAGCTTATGGTATTTCTTATTAGTCTGCACTGAGTTGAACCTAGCCCTGGAATCCATTTTGCAAGCAAGATCATGCCACTACAAATAATGTTCAAACCTTGAGACTGTATACTAATGGAGAACCAAAAGAAGCTAGGACAAGTACATTTACAAAAAAAAAAATATCTTGAATTTATGTTCAAGGCAACATTAGGCAACGAGAAAAAAAGCACAGACTCATTTACAGAATGTACTTCTGAGGTTTGCTAACAAAAAATAATTTTTGTGAAAGTGGAATAAGACATGGGTTAGAACTGCCATGAGCGTGACTCGGCGGTCGTGCCTCAGTTCATGAATACGAGTACTACCCTGGCGCTTTGGGCTTTGCATAGACACTAGGAGGGTAAAGAGTATTTATTTACAATATTTCCACTTGTCACATTTATGTCTGCTGCATTTTTGTTGTAAAATCATAAAATCACATTTGCAGTTGTGACACATTAACTTTCACAACAGGTCATAATGCTGTTACTTACTGATGACGATGTTTATGGTATATTTAGAGGCGCTTAGTGGCACAAGGAATTACGATGCATGTATTACAGAACTCGCCATGACTATTCATAAGCAGTGCTGCAACATAATGAACTTGGTATTCCCTCCGCCTCGCTCTTCCCCTCCGGTAAGCGGTAAACATCTCTATTTCCCAAAACTTTTGCAGGAAACCTGAGCAAACGCTTCCAACTCCCCAGAGGTGCCACCCGTTCCACCAGCTAACTACATTCCTTATGTTCAACACAGAATTATCCAAGGCAAAGGTTAGAGGATGCAGTGTCACAAACGCCACAAATTACTGTATAATACCTTGGGGAGCGGCTCCGGGACCTACCGCTTTTCTGTCCCATTCAATTAGAGAACTAGGATAGATTAGACTGACTCTAAACGGAGTATCAAAGAAACGCTGACAACATTTTAGAATGCTGTGTACAAAAGAAGACAGGTTCTTTTCAAGTGGTTATTTTCGGTGCTGTGAATCGTCGAAGTTTCAGATCAGTGTCGTGAGTATGCTTGCGAATCGTGTTTTAAGCCTAAGGAATTAAGCAAGCTGTTCACCACGAGGGTAAGGGGGATGGACAAACTGTGCCTAATATACGGGGTATAACAGGTACAAGTGCACTTCGCAGAATTGAGAAATTTGCTGAACATATGGCAGGTCTTGCAACTACTGTGTCAGTTTTTTGGCAATTTTATCCAATAGTAGGTGTCACAACTAACTGCGGCCGTCGATACTCTGTTTTAATAGTTACTTAACAGTTACATCTAATGCTAACGTACGCAGAACTGACTGTGAAAAAGAGCTGCATCTGTACCATTAGCTACTTTTCCGTTTTCGGGTTGTGTTATTGCAGTTTCGTTAACCTTCCACTGCAAGTAAATAACACTTTAGCTGCATAACAGGTGAGGCTTCGCAAACCCTCAAGGGGAATGTAGGCGAGTTACTTGCAAAATCCTGTCGTTGGGTGCCAGAATACTGCTACACAACATATCTAGCCAGTTCGGCTATAAATGTTAGCCTCGACCAATGGAAAGACGTCGGGACAGTCTATACGCTAGACGTCGGTCCAGTGTGGAGTCCAGCAGCTTACAGTTCTCCAAGTAGGGACGCCAGCTAGCCTCTGTTCTACCAGCCACAAGCTAGACCTGATTGTTCCAGGTCTAAGTGGTACATTCGGCCTACGGTGTCATCGCCCGTTCAACTCCTGGGTTTGGCGGCAGGTGCCTATCCACTTGAGCAACTGGTGGGAGCTGCCAGCAATCCAGCACAGGCTTACCGCCTGCTGGGCGTCTTACGACTTCCCTGCGTCAGCAAGGTAGCTATCCAGCTATTGTCGTTCTGGACAGCCACCCGCTGCTTAGTGTAAACACCAGCTGCCACATCGCGACGCACGCCGTCGAAGCGTTACGCTGAGGCAGCCCGCTGCTGCCTCGATGACCACACACGCCGGAACGCTGAAACTAACCTGTTGCACGGAACACATTGTAAGATGACAATTTTTGATGATGTTATTGGATGTGTAAATGTTTGTAGAGGAACATGATATATTTGACGAACTGTGATCAGAGAAACAGTTCTTACGCAATAGTATCTTTGTCTGCGATGGCAGCATTGTGGAGTCGTAGAATCTTTGACAGTCAGCAGTGCAAAGCTGCGGTGTGCAGCAGGCGGGATTCGTTCAGTGTAGTTAATACATGGACGCAGTTGAGCGAGGAACTATGTGAGTTTCAAATTTATTATAAGGTGGAATGTGACTCAGAAAAATGGTTTGTTAGCATACGGACATAAAAAGGGTTTGGAAATGAATAACTTAATGAGGCGAAACGTTTATTTTTATTTTTGTAAACTTGTGTTGTTGGTTCACTTCACTCTCCTCAAAGCCGAGTTTTTGATAATTATTTTACTGATTAATCTTCTGAGTTAATTTACAGTACTATGGAAGCTATTAGATTAAATTAATTTTCATATTAGTCTACAAACTTGTTTCTTTTGTTTTGTTTTGATAAGTTCGTTCCTAACTGAGACTAGAACTCAAATGTTGAGACATGTGTTTCACTGACACTCAGTGTCAAGATTATGAACCAAATTTCCCTGGACGAACTGAAATTAGATTTTAGTAGCACTTTCTTAGCTGTTGCGGAGTCTTGCTATGTTGCTGTTTCTACCAGTACTTCATTTCGCAGGTGAAATTCATAATACGTGATTGTTTAATGTAGGTTGTTCGATGTAGGTTGCGTCAGTTTCTTTCTTTTACCAGGACTGTCAGTGCAGAAATTTTCATATGTTTCAGTTTACATTCTTATACTAGTCGACATTAAAATTCGTTTTTTTATATGGATACTTTTTTTTCAGGCAGTTCGTTTTGACCAAATCTACTGAGCGTGAAATTACTCGTTTGCTTATTATTTGCTTATGAATGAGATCGTTTTCACACAACGGGATTCTTTCCAGTTTCATGTAAATGATGTTGCTTTGAGCTCAGTAGCAAATTTAAGTTGTCAGTTCACATTCCCACTTTTGTATTTATGATAACACACAGACACACACACACACACACACACACACACACACACACACACACACATATACAAGTAAAGGCTACTCAATTTCGCTTGGCGATAGCCTTCTTAGGATACGTTCGTTTGATTTTGTTTAAAGCGGTTAGAATATTAATTTATTTTTTTGGCAGCAGCAAACAGCAACAGCTAGAAGTTAGTACAGTGTTTAACAATTTGCGTAATTCCTTTTCAGCTTGTCTTTTACTTTATGTGTATTCTGTTCGTAGAAAACGTGTGTCTATTACGTAGGAGAAGTTATTTTTATTGGTCGAGGTAGGAAGTTTTTGCTTCCATAGATACATTTTTCTGTTTGAGTAACTATGATTTCTGATGATATTTATTTTCGGTTTATGTTTCGTAATTAAAAGCCAACTCGAGTTTTAGTTTCGTTTTCCGATAGTGTAGCAACAGTCAGAGTTTTTGGATACTATTTTTGAGCAATAATACTGTCAGGTAGACACCAAAAACGCAAAACGCAGTAAAACATCACCGAACGCGCTTACGCAACAAAGTGACGCTATGACTGCGGAAACAGTTAATATCATTCAACAATCTCCCGTTTCTTACACAAGTAGTGAACCAGATAAGAACGTTAAAATGGATCACGTGAAAGCACAATAACACGTAGGGCAAATACGTTTTCTGGCGTAACAAACAGTGATCGAATCGGTCAAGAATTAAGTAACATCCAACTGCTGGTATCCAGTGCAAATTTCGTTAACAACATGGATTTGGGATATGTAACGGAAACCATTACGGATACAAATCCTAACACAAATTTAGTAAATGCGGATGGTAGTCCAGACATGATGCCATGATTCAGAGAATGTTCTCACAGCTCGAAAATTTGACAAAGTAGATGAAACTAGGGAAGAAACTAGCACACGGTGTGACACATTAAACGAAGTTGAAACAATCCCAAGAGAAGTTAGAAACATAGTCGGAAGAAATAAAAAACGAGCTCAAAACTGAATTTCAGCCTGTAATCGATCGCTTAAAAATATTAGCGCGGAGTTCGAGCAAATTAGAAATAGGCAACAGAGTGAATACGATAAGATTCTTGGCAGAATTACAAGTGTTGTACGTAATGAAATGGTGAGAAAACTACAACAACGCAGCACACAACAATACGAACAAGTCGACAGGGTAACGGCCCAAGTAGAAAGTTTGAAAACCTTGACACATACGAAAACTGAACGTTTTATTGAAATAACAGAGCAAATAGAAGAGATTAGCAATAAAATGGCAAATTTGTCCACTAACTCTGACAATGATTCAGCTCATACGACACTAGGGCATTTTTCAGAAACGACAGAATATTACTTCAAACAAAAACAAGATAAGATTAACGATCAGCAGAAGGAAGACATCAGGTGGCTTCAGGCACAGCAAAAACGCATCTAAAACATATGGAACGGAAATGATCGCGAGCAGGAACCTTCTCTTTCTTTCACTAGTCCAGCAGTAGAGAGTATAGGAAACTGTCACCATCTCTGGCGCATTGGGGAACAGCAATTTATGCCACAGTAACACAGCGGTGCACCAAACTTCTTATCAGTAAGGAAATTTGAAACATTCCGTAATTATAATGATGAAAAACATCCCCAAGCGTGGCTGAACCAGTTTTATTACGCTATTCCACCTAATTGGCCTCTATAACGACAAGTTAAAATTCATGTGTAGTTTTCTTGAAAATGAACCTACTGTAAGAACGCGAGCACTCATTAGCGAATGTCGTTCTGAGAAAGATTTTTACAATGCTTTTCTCTCGGCGTATTGGTCACCAGTAAAACAGTACAGTATTAAACACAGCATAATTATGTTGCAAAACTTTGAGCAATCAGTTTTTTCCAGCCCTATACAGACGTTGAAGATAATATCAGTCGCTAGACACAACTTTACAACCAACTCAGCCCCCCTGAGTTGATCAAAATTTGCATGATAAAATTACCAGAACATTTATGCCAAATTATCACTGCAAGCAGATGTAAAGACAACATTGAGGAATTTGTTAATTTATTACAAGAATTAGAGCTTGGCAGTAAACTGACTGGCAAGGAAGAAGCAGAGAAGTTGGACAATTATGACAACAGTATTCTCATAACCATAGGAAATGTTATTGAAATGGCTATCAATCACACTAAGGACGCAACAGAAAAACGTCGACAGCTCCACAGTGCTAAAGCTAAAATAAGGAATTTTGAAGTATGACAGAAGGTACTAATTAGAGCACGTCACATCTCCAACAAAGGTAAGTCATTATTCAAAAAATTTCCTGTTATACAAAGGACTGTATAGTATAAAACGAATGTTAGATGAAAATGCTATAGAGATTGAAACTTTATGCACTAAAAAATTGAGAAGTTTGCATCCACTTTCACATGTTAAACGTCTTCTAGAACAATTTTTGTTTATTTATGTCATGACACTTGTTACACTTGTCTGATTATACTGCAGTGGGAAGTGAAACAAGACACTTCTACTTCTGATTTAACTTTAGTGATATTTTGATAGATTTGTGAGACTTGATAAGTATTTATGAAATTCAGTCTGTATACTGGAACATTTTACCAACTATATTGAAAATATATTAAGGTAAGTATGAAATATAGTGTGAAACTGTGGAGTGGTTAGTTTTGTAAGGTATGGCTACATGACATACAGTTGATGATAACTACTGCTATAGAGCACACAGTACAGAAGTAAAAGATAGTTGTATACGAGAATATCTACAGTTTTAGACGAAGAACATAATTACCTAATTTCCTCAGATTTTTCAGCTTTCTTTGCCTGACAATGTGTCTTCCTGTTCATTACTATATGTATGGTAAATACTGTGAATATGATTATTTGTGAACAATTTTTCTGGATATTTTATGTCTTTCATATAGTGGCAAAGCACCTCTGTATGAATTTGCTATACTGTACTTTGAGTTTCCTGTGCTTTATTCACTGTAGCATTTGGCTTCAAGTAGAATTTGTTTTCTTTTCTTGGTATGAATAAATAAGAGAAAGTGGCTACCCCTTGAACAGGATGAAGCATTAAGCTTTGTGATAGAACATCAGCATAAATCTTAGTCTCAAGTGAGTGAGAAAGAGAATGTTAGAGATAAAGGTATACCTTGGTATAATATGATGATAAAGTAAGAAAGCATAAAGGTGTATGAAGTGGCTGATACTGCAGTACATTTTTGGTATAGGAAGGGAAACAAATGAACATATGTTAAGAGAGAAAGTATATGAGTATGCTATATTCTGGCTAAGTGGTTGAAGATGAGTTTTTATAGGCAGATGAAGTGCAAGCTTACTAATAGGATGATGAAACAGAAGGTTTATTACCTATAAATGAAGACACAGAGGTATATGATGAAAAAGTGGTCTATGAGTCTATAACATTGGTATTTTGAAGTATGTGTGGGTCCATGGACAATGCATTTGAAGTAATTTTTATCTGAGATCTCATAGACAGAAATGTGAAGTTTCACAGACCTAGATACTTGACAAAAAAGATTTGACTTTTGCTTATGGATGGCTGACATACAATTTTCACTTTCCAATCCCAACATGTCCTATCACTAACAATTTGCTTGTTATGGTACAGTAACTTTTTTGTCTAGGATTTAAGTCTGAGTACTTGTATACAAATTTTATAAACTAATTCTGTGTTGCTTAAACACACTCTACTACTTGTACATACCTTACGTATTACTGTAAAATATGTATACTTATGATTCAACATATTAAGAGAATGATAAATTGAACATTTTTATTTAAGTGTTTGATTATGTTTTGGCAGCAGATATGTACAGTTGTTTGGGTTAACAATTTCATTGTTCTACAGTTTGACATACAAGCAACTTTTTGTACACATGTATTGGATTCAATTGATTTTTTTCTTCTGTATTCTTATGCAAATACTGATGCATACATGTGCATGGCTCCACCAGTTTTCTTCTTGATGAATGTGTAAATATTACTGTAATACATATAGACACATGCACTTTTTGTTCTGCTTATGCTCAGTAGTTTGTAAGTGCCAGGGTGATGCACATCACTAAGTTTACCAAGATATTCTGATTACCACACAATACCAAACTATTATGTTACAAACTGTGCAGTACTATATGCTATCAGCTACAATGAATTTGGCCATCAGTTGATTGGACTTTTAAAATGTGCTCTTTGTGATGAATCTTGGAATGAGAACCATCCAATTTAGCAGCTGTCAGGTAGAACTTGTCTCATAAACAGAGCACTGCAGAAGTGACTACGATCTATGACATTGTTCTACTCCAAGAACCTAGTTATCCCTTTGGTCGGTGAGGAGACTTACCCTGTCACATCATGCAGAACTAATTCTTCAGCTTGCAGCTGCGTTGCCTATCAATGGATGTACAAGAACTGACGTATCTTTGGTACAAGTGCAATGCATTTTATTATGGATCTAGAAGTTGTAGATGGCTGTACTATATTCTGCTGTATTGCCAGAACTCAAGCTTATTCTACAGCTGACATACTTCTGCTTCAACTATATTCCTCTACCATGGACTGGAGTACCGTCTGCAGCGAAAGTTTTTACACTTCACTATTTTTTACATTATAGATGTTTCGTGTGGACTTCTTAGTTGAAGGCACCAGCAATAGATAATAATTCTTCAGACATTTTACAGCATTTAGATGATGTATTAAATAATGGACATTTTATGTTGCAAGCATTGAACGAGTAGAACTTTAGCCAAGTTGGCCCTGTGTTAACACAAGGTGTGACATAAACTTTAAAAGATCTGTGTTCAGTAATGATTTGCCATTCTTTTGGACTGCTTACTAATTAAGCTGTGAATTCACAAATATCTTTCACTACATGGTTGTGCATCCACACACTGAAATGCAGTGCCCTGACAAAATAGCAAATTTTATTTACAGTAATTTAAGTACTGATTTTAAAAAAAATCTATTTTCCTACTTCCATGGCAAGTTATAAAAATATAATTTTTTTTCTTCATGGGGTGAGGGGTAATATAATATGGCTATTTTTGGTGATTTTATTGCATTTGTTAATATTTTATAAAAGGAAATGTTATATTTGAAGTACTGTAGTCAGAGAAACATTTGTTACGCTACAGAATCTGTCTCTGCCATGGCACTGTCAAGTCATAGAATCTTTGACTATCAGTAGTAGAAAGCTGCTGTGTCCAACATGCGGGATTTGTTGAGTGTACAGTGTGGTGCATGGACTGACTTTTGGTACGATGTGAGTTTCAGATTTATTATGAGGAGGAACCATGACTCAGAACAATGATTCAATAGCACACAGACATAAAATGGTTTTAAAATGACTAAAAAGGAATTACTTGATTAGGTAAAAAATATTATTTTTATTTTTGTTGTTGGTTCCCTTCACCCTAGCCACATTCGAATTTTTTATAGTTATTTTAGTGCTTGATCTTCTGAGTTAATTTACTGTACCAAGGAAGTTATTAGATTAAATGAATTTTCATATTAGAATCCATAATCTTTCTAACTGAGATATTAGAATTTAAAGGCTAAGTCATGTGTTTCATTGTTATAATGTGTCAAGATCATGAACCCCATTTCCCTGGACCAAATGTAGTTAGCTTTTAGAGGA
The DNA here is from genome assembly GCF_023864275.1 of Schistocerca cancellata. Lineage (NCBI taxonomy): Eukaryota > Metazoa > Arthropoda > Insecta > Orthoptera > Acrididae > Schistocerca > Schistocerca cancellata. Next base: position 201,871,885 of record NC_064632.1, read on the forward strand.
TCTTTTTAGCTATGCAGAGTCTTTCCGTGTTCCTGTTTCTACCAGTACTTCATTTCGCAAGTGTGATTCACAATACGTGATTGTTTCGTGTCCTTTGCGCAATGTAGGTTGCGTCAGTTTCTTTATTTTACCAGGACTATATGTCACTGCAGAAATTCTCATATGTTTCAGGTTACATTCTTATACTGCTCGACATTAAAATTCGCTTTTTACATGGTTGCTTTTGTTTTCAAACTGTTTGTACTGACCAAGTCTACGGTGTGTGAAATTATTGATTTGCTTATTTATTTTTTAGTGAAGAAAATCGGTTTTAACACACACAGAATTCTTTTCAATGTCATGTATGTGATGTGGTTTTATCTTAGTAGCACATTTACGTTGTCAGTTCACATTCCCAGGTTTGTATTTACTATAAGTCACACACAAGTAAATGCTACTGTCTTACAGCATGCGGAATAAAATAGTTAATGTTGATTGAGCTCTTCTGACTCTGCACTCGCCGTGATACTGCTAGAACGGAATTCAAAGTTGCCGCACACACCATTCTGGGGCACAAGCAACCTTGGTGTCCCACTATTGTCACTATTACAACAAAAATCTGAAGAGCATCTTACTCACAACATTAATAGCAATTCGTCGACTCTGTTACGATCATGTGCTACGCAAACCTCCAAAGACATAGTTATTTTTATCTATGTGCTGTAATATGACATCGAAACTCGTGTTTGAGAGCGGCACATAAACCGATATTGTAATAACACAATAAGAAGGGCTAGAAGCGGAACGGGTATTTCCAGGGCTACACTCTCCTGTAACAGTTCTCGAGTTTGGTGCTTTCTAACCAACGAACGCACGTTCAATCGAGGCGTACTCATGAATTAGGGCACCACTCATTTTGGGAACATGAAGAGAACTGTGTGCAAGTGGCTGGAAGTACGCAACACAGGTTCAGTGAGAATATATGGCTGCGATTGTCTGTTATCAGATTATTGGCCATACCTGCCGCCAGTCAGGCTAAGGAAGCGATACATTGTTTCTTTTCCTTCAGAGTCAGTCTGTCAAACATTTCTGATGAGGTGCTACCACGCAGTGCCGGATTTACATACAGGGTGTTACAAAAAGGTACAACCAAACTTTCAGGAAACATTCCTCACACACAAATAAAGAAAAGATGTTATATGGACATGTGTCCGGAAACGCTTAATTTCCATGTTAGAGCTCATTTTAGTTTCTTCCACGTACGCTCAATGGAGCACGTTATCATGATTTCATACGGGATACTCTTCCTGTGCTGCTAGAACATGTGCCTTTACAAGTACGACACAACATGTGGTTCATGCACGATGGAGCTCCTGCACATTTCAGTCGAAGTGTTCGTACGCTTCTCAACAACAGATTCGGTGACCGATGGATTGGTAGAGGCGGACCAATTCCATGGCCTTCACGCTCTCCTGACCTCAACCCTCTTGACTTTCATTTATGGGGGCATTTGAAAGCTCTTGTCTACGCAACCCCGGTACCAAATGTAGAGACTCTTCGTGCTCGTATTGTGGACGGCTGTGATACAATACGCCATTCTCCAGGGCTGCATCAGCGCATAAGGGATTCCATGCGACGGAGGGTGGATGCATGTATCCTCGCTAACGGAGGACATTTTGAACATTTCCTGTAACAAAGTGTTTGAAGTCACGCTGGTAAGTTCTGTTGCTGTGTGTTTCCATTCCATGATTAATGTGATTTGAAGAGAAGTAATAAAATGAGCTCTAACATGGAAAGTAAGCGTTTCCGGACACATGTCCACATAACATATTTTCTTTCTTTGTGTGTGAGGAATGTTTCCTGAAAGTTTGGCCATACCTTTTTGTAACACCCTGTATAGGCCCAGTAGGCACGGGCCTAGGGGCGGCACATAAAGGGAGGCGGCATATTTTGCTATGTACTCATTTTAACCTTTTACGTTTTAAAATAATTGCGCTTACAAACGACAAAGTTTTTAGTATTGTTAAACAAATAGCTAGTTTAAATAAGCCTTAAGAACGAAATTCGAAAATACAAGATTGGAAATATACATAGTTTACTTGGTGACAGAATGGAAATTTAACATTGGGTTTTGATTGGTTGATTGGGGTTGAAGGGAAAAAACAGCATGGTCATCAGACAACATTGGGTTTCTGTCTGGTGTCATCTTCATGACGGTTCAAAAATTTTGAAGTAAGTTTCCAGGACGGTAATATAAAATACAATGATTGAAACGTTATTATTCCAAGAATGTTGTCGGTTTCTACTTAATCCTAACATATTTTCCCCGTGAAAATGACGGGACCCCTGAAGAGCTGTGATAAACTAATCAGCAGTTTCTTAAATACTGTAACGTTTGTGTGCCTCAGTATGCAAAACCCGACTCTACTTAACTTCCTTGTAGAAATTACAATAAAGTATCAAGACAGCCCTCCACTGCTGTATGGAAGCTCTGAGGCATTCAATATCTGAGCTTTGATTTAATGAAACCCGTTTAACAAAACATGTTGATCCTGGAAATGTTTTACATTTTTAAACAGATGTTTATGGGAAAAGAACATAAGCAGAATATCTAAAAATGTGTGAGATACACTTCTCAACAGTTTAAAATTTTATTTATTTACTTACTTAGTTCCTTTTTTGGCGAAAATAGAACAAGAAATCAACTTTCGCTTGTCTGATTTATTAAGCTACAACCGGCACGACATCAAAATTCCCACTCTATGCAATCGAATAGTACGTGACATTGCAAATTTTATATTTAACTTCTTAACTAAGCTTTTTTTCTCCGAGGAAAGATTATATTTATTTTATGTTGCAACAAAATGTGCATTTGGGTACAGACATAACAGCAGTGTCCTACAAATGAGAACACTTCATGATAACTGCCAACAAGAATACTTAAACTTTGGAGTCTGTTTCCCCTGCCCACAGAAAACGCTAAAATCTTATAAGATTAAGTGGGATAAGAGTCGATCCAGCACACCTCATTGCAAGAAATTATAAAAATTATTTGCTTTTGAAATTAGATAGACAGTGTAAAGAATATTCAGAACATATTTGCTTCACAGCTAAAATTCCGGCGACATGGGAAACAGAAGCAAAAACAGGGACTGTCCCGTTCTCTTTACGAGACGAATTGCAGCCGACAGGTGTGCTTCTGCTGTAAACTGTCAACTGAGAAACAGGCGACAACGAAATTAAATTATTCTTCATTGTCATACTTTCATAGCACAGTTACGACGAGTTATCCGAGTTGGTCAGTTTATCGCTCCGTGTTTAAAGTAAAAATCTTTGTGCTCGTGTGCCGTGTTTAAAGTAAAAAACTTCGTGCTCATGTGCGGTTTAGTACGACTGGAACTGGATACAGTCTTTCTTTCTTTCCTTTTACAAATATTTTTCTTTTGTTTTGACTGTTTGTTGACAATTTTTTAAGTGCCTTAACACAAATAACAGTGAAAAAAAAGCAAACGTGCAAAATGAAGTGGGGCGGCATTTCGGAAATTATCGAAGGAAAGACGAGGACTAGAAGCCAACGTACTAAAAACGTTGGCAGAATAGACAAATTTTTCGCAAAAAATGTTGCTGGTTCGACTTAGAGTTCAAGTAGTACGGATTATATTTCTGGCATTGCAATAAAATGGGTACAAATGAATCTGAGCACTATGGGACTTAACAGCTGAGGTCATCAGTCCACTAGAACTTAGAACTGCTTAAACCTAAGTAACCTAAGGACATCACACACATCCGTGCCCGAGGCAGGATTCAAACCTGCGACCGTAGCGGTCTCGCGGTTCCAGACTGAACCGCACGGCAGCAACGGCCGGCTCTTGCACTGCAGCTGTAAAAGAAGCAAATACATACAAAACAAAAGTTAAAAATGAAAAAAAGCAAATTCTTCCTGATTTCGATTTTCACGAAAAACTAAGTGTTGCGTCAGAAATTACAAAAAGAAATAACCTCGTTAGTGATGATCCTGCAGAATGATGTGTCAATGAATCAACAATCAACATTCTCTTACAACGTGGCATTAACCAAAAGTGTAACGGTGATTTTTCTAATTCAAAATGATCAGTAGACGATATAACCAGATATTTGAACATAAATGTATTTTACTGTAAAATTTTAAATGGTGAGTCAACTTTGCTTGGTTTTCTGGTATACTCATGAAGCACAGGTGCCGTTTTTTGTGCACCATGTACATTTTTTTGGAGATACGGCCGCGATTGCTACTAATGGTATTGCAGATTGGAAAAATATTTCTAATATTTACCTCATCATGAGAATTTACTTGAACACAAAAATTCTGAGTTATCACTCTTAACAAAAAAAAAGTCACTTGCAGTAGTAGATAACCAGTTCGAGTCATATGTTGAGACAGAAAAAATGTACTGGCGCACTGTGTTGAAAAGCGTGTTTGCAGTAGTGAAGAAGCTAAGTCGTGTTCTACCAGTACGTGGACACGTTGGAAGACTCCATTCATTACGTAATGGTCAGTTTATGATGTCTCCTGAACTTTTAGTCGAGTTTGATCCTTTTCTCTCAGAGCGCATTGAACGATATGGAACTCCAGGGCAAGGACATGCGAGTTATCTTTCTTCAACAATCTGTGATGAAATAATAGAGCTTCTTTCTGAACGAATAAAAAGAAATGTCATAAGTGAAATTAAACAGGCCAGATATTTCTCTATAATAGTATAGTCCACTGCGGACATTTCACATATTGATGAATAATCTTTCATATTAAGATATGTGAACGAGAATGGTGAACCTGTTAAACGTTTCCTTCTGTTTGTACCAAATCCGAGACACAAGTCCGAAAACTTAGCTGAGGCCAAACTAAAGGCCCTGTCTATAAATTCCGTTGATATTACTGACATAATGCAAGCAATATGCCAGGAACCTACACTGGTTTGCAGGCACACATTAAATAACGAGATCCGACAATGCATTATGTTCCGTGTGCAGCACATTCTTTGAATTTAGTTGGCACTAATACTGCAAGCTGTTGTTGGGAAGCATGTTCATTTTTCAGTGTAGTGCAAAACATTAATAATTTTTTTTGTTTTTCCACACAGCGCTGGCATAAACTTCTTTCTTTTATGAAACCAGTAAGCAAAACTGTAAAATGTTTATCAAAAACGCATTGGTCAGCAAGAGAGGAAGCGTGTGTAAGTCTATATGAAAACTGGCAGGGCGTTATCAATGCCCTCATACATGCTGTCAATAATACGTTTGAAAAACCTCTTGTGCGAAATGAGGCTTCAGCTTTATTGAATCCCCTCAGCCGACTAGAAACAGTATTCATGATGACAATTTGGAAGGACATACTCCTGAGATTTAATAGAGTAAATCTGAAATTGCAAAGTATAAATATTGATTCTACCATCTGAGCTACCGAAGCACGACTCACGCCCGGTACTCACAGCTTTACTTCTGCCAGTACCTCGTCTCCTACCTTCCAAACTTTACAGAAGCTCTCCTGCGAACCTTGCAGAACTAGCACTCCTGAAAGAAAGGATATTGCGGAGACATGGCTTAGCCACAGCCTGGGGGATGTTTCCAGAATGAGATTTTCACTCTGCAGTGGAGTGTGCGCTGATATGAAACTTCCTGGCAGATTAAAACTGTGTGCCCGACCGAGACTCGAACTCGGGACCTTTGCCTTTCGCGGGCAAGTGCTCTACCATCTGACCTACCGAAGCACGACTCACACCCGGTACTCACAGCTTTACTTCTGCCAGTACCTCGTCTCCTACCTTCCAAACTTTACAGAAGCTCTCCTGCGAACCTTGCAGAACTAGCACTCCTGAAAGAAAGGATATAGCGGAGACATGGCTTAGCCACAGCCTGGGGGATGTTTCCAGAATGAGATTTTCACTCTGCAGCGGAGTGTGCGCTGATATGAAACTTCCTGGCAGATTAAAACTGTGTGCCCGACCGAGACTCGAACTGGGGACCTTTGAGTCGTGCTTCGGTAGGTCAGATGGTAGAGCACTTACCCGCGAAAGGCAAAGGTCCCGAGTTCGAGTCTCGGTCGGGCACACAGTTTTAATCTGCCAGGAAGTTTCATATCAGCGCACACTCCGCTGCAGAGTGAAAATCTCATTCTGGAAACATCCCCCAGGCTGTGGCTAAGCCATGTCTCCGCAATATCCTTTCTTTCAGGAGTGCTAGTTCTGCAAGGTTCGCAGGAGAGCTTCTGTAAAGTTTGGAAGGTAGGAGACGAGGTACTGGCAGAAGTAAAGCTGTGAGTACCAGGCGTGAGTCGTGCTTCGGTAGGTCAGATGGTAGAGAACTTGCCCGCGAAAGGCAAAGGTCTCGAGTTCGAGTCTCGGTCGGGCACACAGTTTTAATCTGCCAGGAAGTTTCATATCAGCGCACACTCCGCTGCAGAGTGAAAATCTCATTCTGGATAAATATTGATACTAAAATAGTGCATAAATTATAAGAATCACTCGTAGGGTTTATTGCATCTAATCGTGGCATGTTCGACTATTATGAAAATAAATCCGAGGAGATAGTGAGTGATATAGACCATGAATGCATTTACAAGAGATCACGAAAACGCAAACTTCATTATGACAAAGAACCTGACACTGAAGAAATTTTTCTGACTGGAAGGGAAAAATTTATACTCGTAACATTTCTTCCAGTACTCGACAACTTGTACGCCGAATTAGTGAGGAGAAAGAAAGCTGTAGAACACTGTAGGACTCCTTCACAGTTTTCAGTAACCTTAAGAACAGTTCCAGTTCACCTGACGATATTGCTGAACGTGCAGCAAAACTCCAAGCGTCGTACGACACAGATGTAGAGCCTTCCTTCCATAGGGAATGTGTACATTTCGCGGAATCTTCTGAGATTAGTGATATACCATTTTACGAAAAAAGAGGTTACAGTACGTGTGTGCGAATATTGGTATTGCTCTTACAATATTTCTATGTATTGCACTTACAAATTGTTCAGCAGAATGCCCGTTTTCGGTTCTTAAAAGACTGAAATCATATCTACGTCTCCGTTGTTTGAGGAGAGATTGAACGCCTTGTCCATTCTTGACATCGAAGCCTAACTGATAAGCATCTGAACAATGAAGATACGATCAACGAGTTTTCTGCAGTCAAAACCAGACGCAAATTTTGCTGACTGGTGTGTTTCTTTATTTGCTCATATTAGTCTTAAAACTTTAAGATTATAATATGAGTTTTATTATAACTTAGAGCACATTCATTGGATTTACAATCTACGTATTACCTGTTTATTTTACAACTGCCGATGTCAGAACACGGAACTAAACCTCGTTTACGTACAGACGTGACTGAAGGCGCCCGAAAATACTAAATAATACCCGAATGACACAGGCCGCCTGGCGCTGTACAATCGAGTCATACTGATACTGTAGTATGAGGGTCACTCCAAAAGAAATGCACACTATTTTTTTAAAATCCATATTTTATTCTACGTGTTTGAAGTTTTGCAGTGTGTAGATACATACTTCAGGAACAATATTTTCATTTCTCCACATAATTTCCATCCCTCTCAGCTGTCTTAAGCCATCTTGGAACCAGCGCCTGGATACCCGCACAATAAAATTCTGGACCAATCTGTTGGAGACACTGTTTGGCAACGTGCACAAGGGAGTCATCATCTTCAAACCTTGTTCCACGAAGAGAGTCTTTCAATTCCCCAAAGAGATGAAAGTCACATGGAGCCAGGTCAGGACTGTAAGGTGGGTGTTTCAGTGTTTTCCATCCGAGTTTTGTGATCGCTTCCATGTTTTTTAAACGACATGTCCTTCCCCTATGCCAACGTAGCGTGACAATTCGTTCACTGTGATGCGTCTGTCAGCAGTCACCAATTCGCCGTTAACTCTCTGCACATTGTCTGGAGTGTGTGCAGTACGAGGTTTGCCGCTGCGAGGACAGTCCTCAATATTGACGTGCCCGCTTTCATCACGTAACCTGCTTGCCCACCGACTAACTGTACTGCGATCGACAGCAGCATCTCCATACACCTTTTACAACCTCTTGTGGATGTTTCCCACTGTCTCGGTTACACAGCACATTAATTCTATGACAGGACGTTGCTTCTGACGAACGTCAAGTATAGCAGCCACCTTGAAGAGATGCTGTGACGGCGCCGCTCACGGGAACAGGTTGAACTAAGTTTGAAAACAAGCGGGACGGATGTATCTATACACTGTACAACTTTCACACATGCAGAATGAAAACTGTATTTTTATAAAAATAGAGTGCATTTCTTTTGGAATGACCCACGTATTTTATAAGTGATGCGTATTCTTGGCGTCTGCTGAAATACGTATTTATCGCGGAAATATACGTTATCGGAGAGTACGCTCAGATTAAGAAGTATTAATAAACAACGTAGTTCAGTTCCGTCGACAAATACGTAAAAGCTTTGCTAATACCGTTAGAAAGATCTATGATGAGAGCTGTAGGTTCAGTACATAACTGTTCAGTCCTTACATGGATTAAAGGTGCTGTGTACACTTATTGTGCAGCATCTAGCTACTCAGACCCAGATGCTTTACACATTAACTGTTAGATTAAAAAACAAATTTGATTTTTCCACACTAGTCTGTAATGTTATGCAATAGCAAATCCAATTCTGTTCGTGTCTATTTAGTTATTAGTTCGTGTACCGAAATCTCTAATTTCATCTTAATTTCTTACGCTTTCCTATAGATTCACATATTAATACCGAACGTGTTTATTTTGATCTGCTACACATTTAAGTTATTAGATCGTAAAACGACAGTTTAATTTTAATTTTGAACGCATCCCTGTAAAAGTACGTATTGATTTCTAATGTATGACACGTTTGCTTCAATTTTTGATCGTAACACTACTTTTTTTATTTTCATTTTCAACGGTTTCATAAAACATATTACAAATGTATGTATAACAAAAATCCGTTGTCTCCTACACGCTTGGTGAATTATTAGGCCATAAAAGGAACAGTATTTTCCTTGTGTTCGTTTCTGTTGTCTTTCGCCAGAAGATCGTGTTAAGACAATGCAGTTTTAAGTTTGTTTCATCCGCTGCCGTACATCAAGTACAGTTCAGGAACCATATTACATTTTGACTGAGCACGAATAGACGCGTCCTTCAGAATAACGAATAGCAGAGTAGAGAAACACCTCACGGCGCTCCCACCCAAAAGGCAATTGTGAAGTGATCGTGTGATGATTATTAATTAACACGTGTCTTTTTTTTTGGGGGGGGGCATATAATATGGTGTGCCTAGGGGCGCAAAATTTTTAAATCCACCACTGCTACCACGGATCCTTCAGATGGAACTCCAGTAAACTTTAATGCTTATGTGCAGTACAACCTGGATCCCACATTCAGAAATCGGTTGATTTGTGGTGGAGGATAGTTTATTTTGGCACCGGGGTCAGTAGATCATACGCCGCTTCATTATTGTTTGTGGCATAATACGAAGAAGAAAGCATGAAACTTTCGAACAAGCGAATCTTTTGTCCGAAAAAGGCATTGTCTTTCTGTTTCACGTTCAACAATACCCAAGCGAATCGATCTCGCGCCAATATGCATGGAGGAAGTCGTTGTTCGGTCTTCGAGCGATTCGGTCTCGTGAAGTTGCCACACACCTAAATTATTTGAACAGTTTACTAAAGTGATGAATCATGTATTTGGGAGATTTTCGACAGTTGATAGGATAGTAGTAAGTAATTATTCAGTCTGTTTGCGGAAGGTGGGAGTTAGTGGTGTGAAACCTGTCGAAAGTGCAGTATCATCGGTTGTAGTCAGGAGCTTCCCTTGGCGGAATATATTGTTATTTGAACAATTACAATCAGTCTACCATGGTCAGTTATAATGCGGAAAATTCATTCGGAAAATCAGTACAGCAACGGCAAACTCCCGTGTGAAAAGACAAGAAATTTAACTGTAAATACGAGCTTAGTTGACTCTAGGTATTGTTAAGAAGAGTGTTACGTGCAAATTACCACTAACTGAAGTAAAATGATCTGTACTGTTTCCTTCCAAAGTAACACTTTTGCAAGTAAATAATCACATAATAAAGAGACACGGTTTCGTATCGGGCAACACGGCCAAATTTGTTAGGCAAAGAAGTGTGTTCTCTGTTCTAACAATTCCGCATCCATTTTCGACTGTTCGGGAAAAATGGAAAATCCGGTTTCGAATGCTAGTCCGACAGAAATTTTCAAATGTCACTATTTCGTAGAAGAGCTAGACTTTATACACTTTAAGTCAAGAATTTCACTGACAACCGATTAATTTCGAGTTGTGTAAACAACGAAATAGACGGTTTGTCTATGAGCAACGAAAGGATCCATGTTGAGCTTTACTAGAAAGGCCAATGACAGAAGTTCAGGATGAGAGAGTGGCTATCGTTAAACGTAAACATGCGTAGACTGAGCGTGGTGCAAAACGAAATAATGGCAGAGAAATTAGTTTGATATTGCGCTGGATTCTTCACGATTAAAAAATACCTAAAGGACGACCTCTGCAAGGAGGAGACATTTTAAACTTAGAAAAAAAATTTAACCATCACTTTGAGCTTTCCAGAATATCCCGCCACAGTTTTCTCCCATTGTCCACAAACGCCTGTACATCACTTGAGAAAAATATATGTTTTTGGATGGGTTTACCTGTTACTTCAATACCACTATCATGAATTAATAGAGCTGAATCTTTCAGCGAGGCTGTGGTTGGATAAAACGCACCTAACCATTCAAATCTGCTACTTAAATTGTTGTTCACATCTATCGTCGTACCATAATGTTGATGGCCCCTTGATTTCTTAATAATATTTCCTGAATTTTGTGACATTCCAACGGACGTAATTAATGTGCATGCTAAGGTCATTTATGACTTTTTAATCCTGAACCACTCTTCTAAATGCATCACATTTAATCAAACCACTGATCAACCCAAAATTATTTTGCTATGGTCCACCTTTTATCCAGATTTTAAAGGATCTGTAGAAATTATTCAACAGTAAAAATGTGACATAAAACTGTTTATACGTAAACAACATATTTTAAGACATATGTTGATGAAACTTCGTTATCATTAAATGGTACCGGTGAATGGGACAGTAACCAGATATCTGAGTCAGAAAGCATAAAAATAGCACATTGACAATGGGACATGAAGTGAAAAGATTAACAAATTTTCTCATTAATCGTATCATATACAATATTCAGGCAAAACAGATACAAATTCTTACAGAAAAATCGTTCACTGATGCAATCATGTATAATCCACGCGTCAGTCCTAGAGCACGTCTCTATCCGTGTTAAACACAACACCTGTTTTCCGTTATCCAGGAGGCTGATATAAAAGCATAAATAATTCATGCCTAAACAACAGCCGCGAATTATAGATGCTTGAGTAAGATCGTGTATACGTTATCTACAGAGCAAAAAGAATTCAGTGAATTCAGAAACCAGCTAAAGATATTGAATTAAATAAGTGCGAAAAAATATCTACCTTGGTGATGTATTTCCTCGAGAAACGAATTTAAATAACTAGTAGTTAATTCTTTTTTCAAATTACGATTACTAATATTAACCATAATACTGCACACAATGGAACAGGCGATATCCGGTGCAGTTTTCTCTGCTTTCTACATGGAACAAGCGGGGATAAATTTCAAGTTAGGCTCAGGAAAATACAAGGATGTATAACTTTGATGGCTCTGTGTTTACACTAAGCAGTATGTGTTTGTGTTTGCACCGAGTGGATTGAGTTGTAAAGTACGTAACATGCAGAATAAAAATGTTGAAGAATTTGTTACTGCATGTTTAGTACAGTGATTTATAATTCGTGGAGGTACAAAACTATAAAAACACTGAAATGTGACAGAAAATATCTTCTACCTTGCTAACGATTAATTTAGCTAACATATTTTAATATATAACTATACATATATCCCTCTGTGAATATTATATTAGGCTATTAAATCTTATCTTCATAAGTTAACTTTCACGTTACGTAGTCTCTTCTGTACTGTTTTTCTGTGTACTTTTTCGGGATAACTCTTAGTCGAAAGTAAGTAAGAAGACGGCGTTTAACGTCCCGTTGACTTCCAGGTCATTAGAGACGGAGCACAAGCTCGGATTGTGTCAGGGATGATGACGGAAATCGACCTTACCCTTTCAGAGGAGCCATCCCGGCATTTGACTGAAGCAATTTAGGGAAATCACGGAAAGCCGAAATCTGGATGGCCGGACGCGGCGTTGAACCGCCATCCTCCGTAATGCGAATCCATTGTGCTAAGCACAGTGCCATCTCCCACGGTAACTCTTGGTCGAGTTAGTATTCTGAGGAGCTCTTGGTGAGGAATAACATAATGGAGATTTTCTTTCATTCCAGCTGACTTACAGTTTTGCTGAATACAAAAAAGATGTTCAGTGTTGACTCAAAACTGGTCGAACTCAAATAAAATAATCGTATTTCTGAAGGTGATTGAAGTTAAACGACGTGTCATTATGTTGTGTGTTTGCGTAGCTACCGGTCCTATGGTGTGCACTCGTAAAATTCTGTTGTAGTTGTATTGAATCTAAATTTAACATGCGTATTAAAACCGTTTCTTTCTGCGTGTTGCTATTGGTGTCATACATAAATGGTGTAACAAAACTTCATTTTACGTGGCTCAACTAGGACCTTATATTTCTGAAAAGATAATTAACGAAGAGAAATTGAAATGAACCCGAGAGAAAACGGCTTTATTGCGGAATTCGATATAAAGATGATATTCGTTGACAAACATATACTGAGGCACCAAGGTGTATTAAGTTTGGTAGTGGAGGAGGAGCGTCTTTGATTAGTAATCAAAGCGTCCTGAGTCCTGGGTTCAAAACCCGCTACTATTTAAATTTTGAATTAAAATCATCAGCAGTAGCGGTCGAACACCCGGCATAAGAAGTCACCCTCACTCAGCTAACAGCATTGTAACAGAGGGCACAAGACAGAACAGATTCAGGGCACTCTCTTGCCCTAAAAGGCAGAAGAATCAGCGATTATGAAGGCATGAACATGCCGAAGCCAAGGGCAACTACTGAATTAAAGACGTGACGTTTATCCACAGGAGATTTGGCCTGTAATTCAAAAAGCCTCATGATAATCCACTGGAAAAAGATTCCGAACCAATCCCCCATTCGGATCTCCGGGATGGGACTGGCAAAGTGGAGCTGACCGCTAGAAAAAGCAACGAAAGAATAACTTTCTACAAGTGAGGCGTGGAATTAGTTAGATAAGTTACAGAATCTGAAGAGGAAAATGTGAAGACTCAGTCTAGATACAGTGGACGGCAGTGAATGAAACAGAAAGAAGAGAAGGATTCCTTGTCACGTGAGTATTGGGTAATATCAGCAGCAGCAGAACATGGTATAAGGGGAGGAGGATTCATTATGAATTGACGGTAGGACAGAGGGAGTTACTGTGAATAGGGTTGTTCTCAACGGAATCTATAGCAAACCAACACTGTTAACAATACTTCGGGTATACAGGTCAACGTCGCAAGACGATGATGAAGAAATAGAGAAAGTATATGAGGATATTCAACGGGTAATTCAATATGTAAAAGGAGATGAAAATCTAATAGTCATGGGAGGAATGGAATGCAGTATCTAATAGCCATGGGAGGATTGGAATGCGGTTGTAGAGGAAGGAGTAGAGGAAAGGGTAATGGCAGAATATGGCCTTGGTATTAGGAATGACAGAGAAGAAAGGCCAATATAGTTCTACTATAAAATTCAGCTGGTAATAGCAAATAGTATATTCAAGAATTAAGACAGGAGGATGTATACTTGGAAAGGACCTGGAGATACAGGAAGATTTCACTTAAATTACACCATGGTCAGATAGATATTTCGAAATCAGATATTGAATTCTAATGCGTACCCAGGGGTATATTTGAACTCAGAGTGCAATTTATTAATGATGACAAGTATGCCGAAGTGTAAGGGCCTACTCACGAAGAATCAGTGAGCAGTTAAGTGGAACACGGAAGTAATAAGGAATAAAGCGATATACTTGAAGTTCTATGAGATTATAGATGCTGCGTTAACGAACAGCTCGGCAGTCAGTTCAGCTGAATAGGAATGGACATCTCTAATCACAGAAGTTGGAGAGAGAAACTTAGGTACAAGAATGGTAACAATGGAGAAACCACGGGTAAGAGAAAAAATGCTTCAGCTGATCGACGAAAGAAGAAGTACAAACATTTTCAGGGAAATTCACGAATATAGAAATATAAATCACTTAAGAATGAAATAAATAGGTAGTGAAGCGAAGCTACGGCCAAAACGCTGCATGAAGAATTTGAAGAAACTGAAAAAGAGATAGTTGTCGGAAGGACTGAATCAGCGTATGGAGAAGCCAAAACAACCTATCGTGAAATTAAAAGGAAGTGTGGTAGCGTTAAAGGTGCAATGGAAATTCCACTGTTAAATGCAGAGGAGAGAGCGGATAGGTGAAAAGAGTACGTTGAGGGCCTCCATGAGGTTGAGTACTTGTCTGTTGACGTTATAGAGAAACAACAGGAGTCGAAAGGAGAAGAGATAGGGAATCCACTACTGGAATCAGAATTCAGAAATGGTGTGCATCACTTAAAATCAAATAAGTCAGAAGGGATGGATGACATTCCACGGAATTTCTAAAATAATTGTGAGGATGCGCAACAAAGCTATTTTTCACTTTGAACAATAGAATGTATGAGATGAACAATATACCATCAGAAGTTTGTAAAAGCACCATCTACACAAATCCCAAGACTGTAAGAGCTGATAAATACCAGAATTATAGCACAATCAGCGTGACAGCTCGAGCATTCAAGTTGTTGACAATAATAATATACAGAAGAATAGGAACGTAAAAAGCATTGGACAGCGTAAAATGATGCATGATGTTCGAAATCCAGAGGAAAACAGGGATAAGCTGTAGGAAAAGACGGGTAGTATACAATGTGTACAAGAACTAAGAGGGAAAAATAAGAGGAGAAGACTGAGAACGAAGTACACGGGTTAAGAATTGTGTATGACAGGGATGCAGGTTTTCGTCCCTGCTACTCAATCTATAGGTCGGAGAAGCAGTAACGGAAATAAAAGAAAGGTTCGTGAGTGGGATTAAAATTGGAGGTGAAAGGATATAATTGTTAAGATTCGCTGATGACATTGCGATCCTCAGTGAAAGTGAGGATTTACAGGACCTGTTGAATAGAATTAACAGTCTAATGAGGACAGAATATGTGTTGAGAGTAAATCGAAGAATGTAATGCGAAGTAGCAAAAATGAAAACACCGAGATACTTAACATCACAATTGGTGATCACGAAGTAGATGGTAATACTGCTATTTAGGTAGCAGAATAAGTTATGACGGATGAACAAGGAGGATATAAAAAGCAGGCTATCATAGGCAAAAATTGCGTTCCTAGGCAAGAGAAGTGTACTAGTATCAAACATAGGGCTTGATTTGAGGAAGAAATTTGTTAGAATGTAGGTTTGGAATATAGAATTGTACGGTAGCGAAACATGGACTGTGGGAAAATTCGGAACAGAAGAGAATCGAAGGATTTGAGATGTAGTGCTGCAGACGGATGTTGAAAATTAGGTGGACTCACAAGAAAAGCAATGAGGAGGTTCTGCGCAGAATCGGAGAGGAAACGAATATGAATATGTGAAAGATACTGACAAGGAGAGGGGACAGGATGACAAGACATCTGTTGAGATGTCATGGAATAGCTTTCATAGTACTAGAGGTAGCTGTGGAGGTTGCAAGAGCTAGTCTGAGATGAAAAGTTTGACACAGTATAGGAATTCGTGGCGGACCGTATCAGACCATTCAGAAGACTGATAACTCAAATAGAAAAAAAAATGAAGGGTAGTATGTGCGTGTTTGCTTGTGTGCGTGTGTGTGTGTGTGTGTGTGTGTGTGAGTGGGGTGGGGGGTTAAGACTGTACAGCGAGACCAGAGTTTGACTATAGTAAGCAGCTTCAAATGGACGTAAGATACAGCAGCTACACAGAGACTGAGATAATTGCACAAGCTAAATTGTCGTGGGAAGTGCATGGGACATGACTTCGGACTATAGGCTAGTGCAACAACAATACTTCTACACTACATACTGATCTGATAGGCGTCCCAATGGTAGGCAGATATATTATTGTTTGTTTGGAAATTATTTTTTATTAGCATTTCTTACGTATGACTTGCTCCCTAGGAGTTACTACCGGTCGTGTTTCAGAGTTGTTATTATTGCTCTTCTTCCTCTTATTATTAATAATATTGTTCCTGATATGTACAGTATATTAACAAAAATTTTCCTACTCTTTTATAATTTATTTCACGGCCCCAAAAAGCAAAAACAACAGCACTATAAGTAAAAATTTAAGTTAAAAGAAGGTGACCTAGGAAAAAGGAAGACAAGAATAGGAGAGACACTATGATATGAGGAGGAGGTAAAGCCAACTGACTACGTAATTTCTCAGTAGATAACGGCCTGTCAGTAATAGTTGCAAGAAAATCAAGGAGACAAATGTGTTAATACGAAGAGCAGTAATCGGTTAGATGTCTAATGTATTTTTATCTCCACATGATGAATGGAAATTCATCAGCTGCTGTCCGAGACCTCGTAGCCAACCCGGCACTTGACTCTGGACTCAAAAATCTTCTTCTTCTACTGGTACAGTTGGAGATGCATTGCTATTCGCCATTCGACTTTCCAGCCCATTAATTTACCAGTTATTAATTTTAATCTTTCAATTTGGCCTTTCTGAGTCAATACTCGTCACACTTTTCCTAATCTGTAGCTTCTTCTATCGTTGTTCGGTGGGCACCAATGATTCTTGGGAGTGTTTAAACAGTTATCACATCCTCATATTTTAGCTTCCACAAACTTGCATCGACACGGGCTATAGAGACAAAATAAAATTTTTGATGTTTTGTGGTATTCTAAATTTTTTTTTGCTACGGTGGCTTTATGTTCAGGAACCTAGAGGTCTCGTCCTAAACTACAGAAACGTTACCCTTATCCCGATGCATCCACGGATATAAGCTTACCAGTTTTGTGCTAATCGACGCGCCATGTATTCTACAAGGATCCGTTGTTACTCACAACTTTCCTTCCAAACCATGTAAACAGTCTTCTATCGTTCAATCCTCAGTTATTTCTCTTCACAACATACGTGAATCATGGATAGTGCTCAGCTATATCTCTGCTGAATCTGAACTCTAAAATATCCATTAAGTACTATGAGAAGATCGTTCTCGTGTGCAACAACACCAGAGACCATTGCACAGTTCTCTATTATTTCAGGTAGTGAATAGATCACTAGATCAAAGAACCGAGGACCGCACAAAGACTCCTAAGGCAATTCTTTTGTGATTTCTCGTTCTATAGTCGTATCAGGAGATGGTTTATGTCTACGCGACAGTAATCACCAAAGGAATTACTTGAATATTTGTGTAATTGCACCTGCCCAAAACTTACGTACAAAGAAAGCCACCAAACATTACAGAGCGTGATGATGATTTCTGTTATAGTGACTGTAGCGTACGTGTCATAACTAAATAAACGATTGCAGACCTCTGATTTACGGCAACGTCGGTACACTTGCCGTTCCTAATATCATAATAAGTTCGAGAAAGAGTTATAAGCTCTCCCTGCGTCATTAAACTATTGTAGAAGAATCAGTTCTGTACTTTCCTCTTCGTATTCAGAAGGCAAATAGGTCCATACGATTTAGCGACTGTTACCCCCGCGTTTTTCCCAACTGCTGACATTCTGTCTCCAATCAAGCAGTCATTTAATAGATTTATCAGAGAGGGCACTACATTATCTTTTTTTCGGGATGCAGCTCTGACTTTAATTTTTTCTTTTTGTTTTGTTTTGTTTGGTGACTGGTATGACAGTTCCTATAGGCATTACCAAACCTGGTTAAAAGTTATAAATTATGCACACAATACACTTTTTATCTTATTTCAGTTACGGCACTTTTTGCGTCACATCTTTACTTGTTAAACTGCGATCATGAAGAACTATTTCACAGGAAACAAACTACAATCGATAAAAGAAATCAGTGGAATATTTTGAGAGATGTAGGCAGAGGACTGGCACAGATTTCATTATACTTCTTTCGTAGACAGATGTGAAATATAAGTGTAATTATACTTGCCGAAACATAATTTACAATAAAAATTAATAGGTAATTATGTAACAATAATTATGAATTGACTGATAAGTAGGATCTTCACTAACGATGATACAAGTAGAGATGTCGAGATTGATAAAACTTAAGTTTTAATCCCGAACGAAATACTTATACCGGTAAATTTGGAACCCCCTTTTGTAAGAAAAGAAGAAATCGGAAATATTAAGCCTGAGAACCGAAAAAATATAACGTTCAAGAAGCAGAAATGATATGTAGCTTACTGTAGATTAGGGCTCGTGTGTAAAAGAACGGTTCCCATTCCAAATTCTAGTTAGCACTGCGGAAAAAGTTCGTGCCGTGTAGTACCAAACCAAATCATGGACAGGTGAGAATAGTAGGAAAATAGAACCAGGAACTAATCAAAATATAGTTTTACAGAAGAGTTATAACATGTGGCCAAATGGTCTGAATAAGAACCACATAGCTCCGAGATTAGGGTGAAGATTTCTGATAACACGGGAAAGTCGTCGACTAGCTAATTTAGAGTTGATTGAGCCTTACACGATGGTAAATTTAATTCTAGATTGTTAGCAGTTAACACAACGGCTTCACTGATTACACAACCACCCTCCACCACTCACTGGCGCGCGTGAGTATATATATATATATATATATATATATATATATATATATATATATATATATATGTGTGTGTGTGTGTGTGTGTGTGTGTGTGTGTGTGTGTGTGTGTGTTTTCTGAAATTTTCTGCAATGCATACAAGACTTTTGTCCTGTAGACTATGGGCGTTAATGGCGTGAGACGGAATTGGAATCTCGTAAGTATAAAGTATCTCTTTTACCTTTGACGAAGTTAAACGGTGACAATGTACTTTTCTACAACAAAGGTATCGAAGTAATCTGTTTCTGTTCAGAGCTGTTGTGTTAATTACGGGAATACTTTCTAAAGTTCTCGAATATTTCTTGAATGTTCTCGGATTTTCAAGAAATGAAATCTCCGCAACACTCTAAAATTTTCCAGAATAGTAAATGTGATTTCTTGGAATAATCAAAAAGTTATTTAATTATTTATAGCGTAATTTCCTAGCCTCGAAGTGCTCTACACTGTGTTCTAAATGTATCAGTTTCTCAGCCTATAAAGTGAAGGTCGACTCAGTTACATTACTGATAAATGAAAGCTTAAATTTTGTAAGTAACAATTATAAACCTCATATTCAATTAATTAGTGATTTTCACTGTACGATACGTACATGTAACTGAATAACTTGGCAACCTCGAAGGAAAGTAGGCAATGGAAATATGGAACGAAACAGGATGGGGAAAAAGCGACTACCTTCGGAAGGAGAATATTATCACCGAACAAGGACAAGTCAAACTGCATGAAGTGCGAATAAATTAATTTAATACATATTTTTACTATTTTGCGTTAAGGATAAGAAGAAACGCGGTTTTTGTTCGCACATGAATCAACTTTTGGAATACTACAGGACTAGTTGAAGAGACATTAGCAGAATCTCATCAGGCAAGAGCTAAGTAGTACGTTTCAGACTGAAAGTAAAATTAGGAATATTCATCCTGATATTCTGATTAGAACTATGAAGAGACCTGGAAACATAACTTGAAGAAAGAAACAGAATTGGTTGTGAAGTGCCATGCTCGTACAGTTTCATTTTTAGCGCTAAATCTTGCAATAGAACCAATTGCCCAGACGATTAAAGGATTTAAGGTTCAAATGCTAGGTGTAAATAAGATCATATGTGGCGTATTCGTTCACACTCTTTACATTGAAAAAGATTGATATGTTGGCTAGTTATCAAGGCCCGTGATTCACGAAGATATGCAAATATTTCAATATACTATTCTACAAGTAAAACTAAAGAAAAAAGTTCATATAAACATAGGCACGCAAATGTCTGGTTACGGAGTTACGGCTAATAAAAGGTTTTGCCTTAAATTTAGCAACTCCGCTGATATGAAGCCAACGCAAAACTGTACGAGATTAAAGTAAAGCACGATTTCCAGTTAATTTGTTGTTATTGGTCTGGTGAATCTAATAATACATGTCCCAGATGTGTATCTCATTAGTTTTCCAGAGCATCCAGAGAAGCAAAGAAGTAATTTCGTAAAATTTTTAATTTGTTAACTACTTTGCCCAATTTGTTTTTTAAATTCCAAAAAATTGCACAAAGTTTTCAGCGGACGTTGTAGAGAATTTAATTTTGGAAAAATGATGGTAATAACGTTAATTGAAACTGTATGAACGTGTCAGGCAATCTGCTTTTATTAATTCAATAACACTCATGAATTCATGTTAAACTGAAGAAAAACAAAGCTTAGTTTTATGGAAGTTGTACAGTGTATATACAATTTCACAATACATTCACAATAAATGTTCGATAATGTCTCCACCGAGTACAATGCATTTAGCTGCAGGTGTTTGACCAGATTTTGTTGCTCGTTTTAGTTTCACGGGGTTGTTGCTATTGTGCGAGCAAGTAATGCCTCACGTGTATTGACTCTGTCCTCATAAAATATGTCTTTCATCGATCCCCATACACAAAAATCCATTGGTGTTAAATCGGGCGATCTGGGTGACCACAGACGTGTAGCACCACGACCAATCCATTTCTGGGGAAAATGTTCATCTAAATGTATAGTAATGGCGTGGTGGAATGTGGAGGCGCACCGTCATATTTAAAATACATTTGCAATCGCTTAGCAAGTGAATATCTTTGAGCAAGCGGGATATTTTTTCTTGACGGAATTATAAGTACGTCACGCCAGTTAGACGTCCTGGGAAAATGAATGGTTCAATAAAATGTGTGATGATTATACCACACCACATATTTATGCTAAATCGCTGCTGGAAATTGCCTTGTACTGTTGCAGGGTGGTTTGCTTCAGACCATACGTGCTCGTTATGTAAACTGTCTATACCATTTCGAGTAAACTGTGCATCATCAGTAAATAAAATGTATTTTTGTAACTGCCGATTAGTATTTAACCAGTTGCACAATTCCAGGCGACGGGCAAGATCTCCCGGATGTAAATGATGAACTTTTTGTTTATGGTAAGGATACCGATTACAGTGTACGCCATACCTTAGATTCTGAAATGCCTAATCGTTTAGGGATAGGTCGTGTACTGGTACCCGGGCTACGTTGACCAGCATCCATAATATCCTCATCATCGTCTTCACGTATCGAGCGCTCGTACTGATTATGATCTCTAGGTAGAGAACCTGTCTCCCGTAACATTCTAAATACTCCGCTAATGGTTCGTGCATTCGCAATCCTCCGAGTTGGATATTGTACGCGATATTCGTTAACTGCAGCCGTATCATTACCATCACATTTGCCATAAATAAACACCATATCGGTGTATTCATCTGTCGAAAATTTGAAAGGCATCCCTATTTCATAAATAATCTACAAACTACAACAGTTACTATGTGGTTTCACTTAAAGATATAATAAACTTTGCCTCTCTGGATGTCTGGAAAACTACTGCAGATACACGTCTGGGACACGTTTTATTAGATTCACCCGACCAATAACAACAAAATAAATTGAAACCGTGCTGTACTTTGACCTCATACAATTTTGCGACGGCTTCATATTAGCGAAGTTGCTAATTTTGAGGCAAAATCTTTTACTGGCCGTAACTCAGTAGCTAAACATTTGCGGACCTATGTTTATATGAACTTTTCTCCTTAGTTTTACTCGTAGAATAACATATGAAAATATTTGCCTGTCTCCCTTAATCACCTTGTATATATTTTGTAGGCACTCTTTCTTCTTCCGTCACATGTGGGGATACAATCTATATCCCAATTTTTCAGTACATTTGATTTGTATAGATTGTCTAACTAATCTCTTTTAAGATGACGCTAAGTTTGCTAAAGAAAGGCAATTTCTCTGTTCATGAAAGTTTTCGCTTAACCATTATTGGCTTTTAGAACACTAAATTTGTATGTGTAACCAAAGCAAAGGTTACTTCAAGGATAACCATTTTTTTGTAAGGAGTAGTCGAGCTTCTACTCTGTTCTTCAGATTTTTTCTTAAATTTACATTAAGCTCACGTGTTACTATTCATTGCGCTCAAGAGTTTGTGAATTGCTCTGAGTGCTGGCATAACTAAAGATGTTGTTTTCAATGAGAACTAACATCAAGTACTCATATCATTTTCCTAGATTCACTAGTGAATGAAACGCCCTTGAAAAAAGTATAATTCATATAAAAAAGGGTTAATTTAAACATACAGAGAGTGTGAAGCAAATTTAGTTTTCGCTCTTTTCATTTTAAAAATTGCAACAATGGCATTTAGTGTTCATGATGTTGCGGTCACTGCCTAACCTACGCAGGGAAGTCTCACAAGCCATCTTCATAGCTTAATTTTCGATTCCATATCTCTCCTAACTTAAAAATTCTAATGAAGTTCTCTTGAGCATCAACGTGTGTGATAGATACTGGCAGTACTGAAGCTAAGAGGGTGGATCGTAAATCGTTTCCGGATAGCTCTGCCGTTAGACGGTAGTCCGCGAATGTCTAACATCTAGTTTAGAATCCTGGCCAGGTATACAATTATGATCTTCCATGACATTTCTAAACAGCGAACTTTCGACTGTAGAATAAAAGACTTATTCTGGGAACAACTGACGATATGCTGATATCTTTGACTAGATACCGTAATACATCAGGCAGTGTATCCAACGTAAATTGGATACGTATGGGAAGATAGTGTTGTACTGTGAGATTCCTAATCATTTAAATTTATAGTCTTTAAGAGCTACTGTCGTCGACTGCAAGAGTACAAATGAAGATGTCGAAAACACAGCTGATACCACTCGCCATTTGTGCTCAAAATAGAAATGGAATTATAATAAATAGTAAACCAATTAACTTTAGCTGTGACCCTTTTAAGGAATGTAGTAACAGAAGTTGCAACACTGAGGAAAAGGAAAGCTAGTTTCCATCATATATCTCCAGGATAAAAACAAAACAAACTGGCTCACCACCTACGTCTTCAAGAAAAGCAGCACTCTTATGTCTCATACTTCCAGAAGAAACGTCACAGTAATCTTCATTTCTGCTCCCCACACACTTTCTTCAGTCGGTTCTGAATCTAAGCTCCTGATGTAATAGTAGACTATTGTCACTGGAAAGGAAGCTTCGATAATATAGGCAAGTTATGCAGAATCAATGAGAACAAGAAGAGGACAACAATTTTTTTTTCTGTTAATGACTGTAGCAAGTATAAACAGGCACCTAATGTAGGATGAAACACACAATTATGAAAGTTATAATTATGGATGATACTATTTTAAAATCATAAAATTAGTTTTGACGGAACCGCGACTTGAAGGAACAGTTGTTCTGCACTAACAATCGGCACCTAAGGCAGAATACAGATTAACAAGAAAGTGGTAAGCCATCGTGCAATGAAGGTAAATTTGTGGTGGGAGATAGACATATTGGAAAAGTGTATATAAATATTGGTTTGTAAAAGTATTTATTTACATTGACCACTCTTCCAAACGGAAGTGACAGACATTATGGGGACGATATAGAGAAACTTTTATCATTCAGCTTGCCTCATATGCTGCTGAAGGATTTACTTTCAGTTGTCAAATAATTGATTCTTGTAAAATCATTAGTAATGTAGGTACTACACGACTAGCATAGAGAATTTATACAAACAGATGAAGTATTCTACTGTTAAAACTTTTTACAAGTTAAATCAGAATTATTATACTGGATAAAATAACGTTCTCACGAGTATTCTTCCAATGTAGATTTTCACAGCTGGTATTTGCGATACTGCTGATATCTGATTTATTGTCATAGGGCCGTGATCCAAGGCATAATTTCCTGCCTAATGTCTCGTCTTCATCTGACGGAGTCACCATCACAGGCCTCAACGACTCAAGAAGCTGATATAGAATCAAAACATGCTCAGCAAGCCGAACTGTTCATATGTACCCACTTAACGGTCGCATGGTGACGTCATCCGATCGGTGCTATGGAGCTTTTGTATGTGAAAAATTGGCTCTGTTTTATTTAGCATTAGGGCCCAAAAATTATCTAATTCCAATCCTCTTTCTTTCCTGTCGAAATTGTTTTTGTGTATCTGAATTTCTATGGCCTCTCTGTACATCCTACCACAGTGCTTATTAGACCTTGTTAAAACTACAGTGTCAGAGATACGAATTTGGTGTTTTACCTATCCTAGCGAATGATCTGTTATTGTGGATTTATCCATCCTTTCCAGGTGACAGTTGCTCTTGTGTGCCTCTCTTGTGTTCTGTGAACCGAAGGTTAATGCTTCTTTTCGTAGTTTCTTTGTGAACTCGTCCACAGGTGAAGTGATTTTATATATTCCTGCTGTGGCAATCGAGAGGCGTATGCCCATCAAATATTCGTACACGTTGGTTTAACAACCGCATGAACAAGTGTTGTCGGTGTACTTTCCGAGATTTTAGTCAGTTTTTTTTTCATTATAAATTCTAGATAATTTAGGATGTAGTACGCATTTATCAGAGTATCTCGTTTCTACGGAATGCTGTTCTTAGGTTATAGAGCTCGTTCTCCAGGTACTCACGGAGAAAAAGACCTCCCTGAATTCCAAAAGTTTTCTCAGTAATATTAATGGTAATACAAAGTTCATTATGGAAAAAGAAAAAGACGGTCAAATTTCATTTTTGCACCCATGGGTAATTGGAAAACCTGAAGGAACTTTAGGGCTTAAAGTCAACAGAAAGCCCACTTACACAGGTAGATATCTCCATAAAAATTCCAGTCACCATCCCAATCATAATAGAGGAGTGATCAAAACGTTAGTAGACCGGAATAAAATAATCTGTGAACCACAGAACTTCAGTTATTCTGTGGCTGTCTCTGTAGATGCAACATCTGAATGATCTACAAAGAGTATCAAAACTGACAAACCGCTTGTTGGCTTCTGTCTCTTCGGCCAACGTTTGTTTTACGACTTGTCTGGATTTCACCAGTCATATTGTCCAAGCTTTACACTCTACTGCGGCTGGTGAATAACCTGCCAGTCCGCCACTGGCAATAGTATAATAATAACCAAACGAAGATGCTTTTCTTATACTCTTTTACCACAGCCGTTTTCTAGCTTGAGAATGAGCCGTTGCTCTCTTCCTATATAAAAGGTTACAAATCGAAACACAGTGCTACTAATTTATCACTTTTGCCATGAAGATATGAACATTCCCATACACACATATTGTAGTTTTTAATGTATTGTAAATCCGTTTCTTCATGACATACATGTCACCAGGTGTACTTGACAGATCTCTTCTCTTGGTTGAATTTTAGCTTTCTACTGTATACATAAATTCTAAAATCTTTGGAAGATAAACCTGCAATATATTTATGATCTTTAGTTCTAGTGAAAATGGGAAGTGACGATGATTTAACAGAATAAGTTTACTGTCAGTAGTTCCAGTCTGATCATTTCTTTTTTTGAAAAAATCACTGTGTTTTTCACTAAAGGTGATAAATATGTTGCAGGTTTATCTTCCAAAGTTTTCATAATTTTGGCACACATTGGAAAGTTGAAATTCAACCAGCACAAGAGGCATGTCAGGAAATCAGATGAAATATATGTCGAAGATAAGGATTTACAATAAATTAAAAACTACCTAGTGTATGAATCGAAATTTTCATGTTGTAAATGATAAGTTATATATATATATATGTGTGTGTGTGTGTGTGTGTGTGTGTGTGTGTGTGTGTGTGTGTAAAAAAATGGCTCTGAGCACTATGGGACTTAACTTCTGAGGTCATCAGTCCCATAGAAATTAGAACTACTTAAACCTAACTAACCTAAGGACATCACACACATCCATGCCTGAGGCAGGATTCGAACCTGCGACCGTAGCGGCCTCGCAGTTCCAGACTGCAGCGCCTAGAAACGCACGGCCACTTCGGCCGGCGTGTAAACATGAGATTGTTATTATTGTAGTATATCAATAAGATAAAAGTATTTCGTTGAGGGGCATTCAGACAAGTGGAGGTTAAGAACGCATGTAGGGACTGAGAGAGAAAAATACTTCAATAAAGCATCTGCGCTGTCATAATTATATATGATTCGAAATAGAAGACATCAAAATATCCTAAGAACAACCTCATAAGTTCTGACACAATTCTATCTAGAGACTAGCTGCAAATTTATTATGTCACTAATTTTTGTATTGTAGTACCTAAACCTGAAGTCGTCCCAAAAATTCCAAAACGAAACAGTCTCAAATACCCAAACGTCAACTGAAAATGGAAGCAAAGGACAAAGGTGTAATAGTATATTAAATAAAATACTTGACTGAAACAGAAGGTTTGTATAAAATTCTTCTCTTGTAAATTGCCATTTCAAAATTATATGGCTAGTAATTTGAGAAGATTTTATTAAGGTACGCCATAATAAAACTCTCTGAAGACATATTACATTGATACTATTTCAGAAGTACTCTCTAATAGATACGTATGGAAAACTGTACCTTATTTACCTACATATATTTTCTTTGGTACTGGGTGTGACTTACGCTATAGTTCTGTTACGTCTTTCACCTGCACTGTAGGATCACCAGTGGATAGATAGACAGCTATTGAAAATTAAATTTTACGCATTTTAAAACAATGTATCATTAGTTAATTTTTATTTGTGAATGTTGTGTTCATCGTTCGTATCTATTTCACGATAATTTAATATTTTCGGTGGATTACAGATTTGTAGCTTAGGTATGTTACAGAATACCACATTCCATAAAATTATCTGTTTCGTTAAACATTGTTACAGTTTTTCAACTTTTTCTCGTGTTATGTGTATCGTAACCACCATTAGTTTTAATATACAGTTCGAAAACTTCGAAACTTCCCTTTCCTAATATGAAGACGCGTAGTGTGTCCTATACACTGCACCTGAAATTTAACTGATGTATAAGAACTACAGTATATTTACTCATATATATGGCTTGCCTTTTAGTGGTTGAACCGGAATTTCATTTTACTGTACACTTAATTAAGCATAAAAATAAGGTTTATAGTTTACTTTTTCACCAGTTCCCTGTGCAAGTTTCCTGTATAGGTTTGCTCTTTGAGACATAAACTGCTTATATCTTGTATGACTACCGACCTTCATTCCTCTTCGTTACGTGAGAGAAAGAGAAAGACAGTGTTTTGTGCGTGTGTATGTGTACAACAGAACGAGAGAGAGGGAGGGAGAGAGAGACAGAGAGAGAACGAGAACGAGAAAAGAGAGAGAGTGAGGAACAGAAACAGGAGAAAAGCATTAGGAGTTAGTAGCTTAGTCAACCAATAAGTTAATAATGGCATTAGTGGTGAGGGGATGACTGGGCGATGGGCATGGGTGGGGGAAACGGGGAAAAGCAGAGGCAGCAGGGGTACAGAGAGGACAACTACATTGACTCCAGCTAAGATGGAGTCAAGAGTTCTATAACATCGTCATTACGGCGTGTAAGAAGAAGACAAAGAAGAAGTAAAGGAAAGCTATAGTGCTGTTACAAAATGTGATGAAATCATCCAACAATTACACTGCGTCCGTCAGATCTTTCAAGATCTAATACCTGTCTTCAGTTTATATGTTAAGGTATAGTTCAATGTTGTGCTGCAGCCGTTTCCTTTCTGTGTCTTCTTATGATATTTTAGCTGTTGTTTGACGACTTCGATATTGTTGTCACCAACAATCAGCATATTAATGTTTCGTAAATTGATTGCAATCGTAATTATTATATACTTACAATCTAGTGTCTTACAATTACTGCACGTTTGGGCTGTAGGTGCTGCCTAGCGTTGATTGCACATAAACGTTTTTAATGAGGAGATGGAAGCTTTAGATAGGATGAAGTTAACTTAGTTTCCTGTACACAGTTTTATCCCTTCTTTCTCTGAAAATGTTTTGCATACAGTTGTCGTTCCATAGTGTGTAGAATTTTCACAATGTATATTAATTTTGCTGTCTTATATTTCTGATTTTCATTGGTTTACACTGTTTGCATAATTTTGTCTTAAGAATATCTACATTAATGTTGTCTTCACAGTCTGAGATGCTAGTCTGATCAGGTTTTAAACATTACAAATGCGTGATCGGTGATAACGTATGCAAATAGTTGGTCTTTGGTTTAAGAGAATGAGAGAGTAAACAAAATTCGATGCAATATTTTGATATGTACATCAAGTGAGTGTGAATAGTTCCAAAATTCTCATATGCCACAAGATTTCGGTTGTAATGATTTATAAAATAACTGAAATTAAATTTCAATTTCAGAATTTATTTACAGAACTGAAAGTTCCTCATAACTGTGAGGGAAGAACTGCTGTCTTTCAGTGCAGAGTTGAGGGTTCTAAGAGTGTATATTATTCAGATAGTGTAATATTAAAGGATGTTTGATGATGAAATGAACTGTAAGTAATGCAGTATGTTGTCAGTATCTATTTAATTGCAAGCACTTTTGTAAATCATACAGGAATAATTGTCTGTTACAAACGTCCACTACTTTTGTTAGGTGTTCGCTATTAGTCAAGTGCCAAAAATTACAGGGGTACAAAATGATTAATTAATTTTCTTTTCCACTACATGGTAACAAAGAGGCAGTTTCATTGTTTAACACAGGCTACCATTAATTTTTATTGTCATTGTAGATGGATGAAACAGAAGTTACTTTAAGGTAGCACTGGACTAGACTGCACTAGTGGATTTGTTGAAAGTCATCACAGTCAGCAACAGTAAAATATCCCAATTTTTTATTATCAACTATGTCTCAAAACAGACAGCATTCTTGGTATCTTGTCCTGGTTCACACAGTTATAATGTAAGTACATTACACCGAGTATTCAAAAGATAAAATTTGTGGTTCAGATACCTTTTGCAGCATGTACACATTCATGCATTTGCATGTCCGCTGCAAAATTTTCAAATTACACCAGAAAAGTAAAAGTTAATGGACGATTTATTGGATGTTCTTTCACTAAAGGTAGTATTTACTGTTTCTCATTGTTTTTTCTTTGGCTTAGAGAGTGTCTTTTACGGTGTGTGACAGCGCGCGCGCGCGCGCGTGTGTGTGTGTGTATGTGTGTGTGTATGTGTGTGTGTGTGATTTTATCAGTGATGTAATTGTAACTAATATGATTGATTTTAATTCTATTACGTGCCTATAGCTCGTTTTGAAAACATTAAAAATTATAGTGAAAGAAAATTTCTGCAGTATATTTTTTCCAGATGTGTATGTGGTCCAGCTATTTTCCATTTTTAACCTATTGTGAGAGTTTCCTTTTATTTTGTGTCGTCCGTCCCCCGAATGGATTGCTGTCCCCTGCCCTGAATTCTTCCACTCTCCCAACCTGTTTATCTCAGAGTGGCACCTGCACCCTACGTCCTCATTATTTGCTGGATGCTTCTCAATCTCTGTCTTCCCCTAAACCCAATGTTCTCAATTATTTGCTGATACATTTCAGTCTCCGTTTTCGCCCGAAGTTCTTAGCCTCTGCAGCTCCCCTACAGTAAGTTAGCCCTTGAGCTCCCTACAGTGCAGTGAAATTTAGCCCCTGTTGTCTTAACATGTGCCCTCAACCCGTCCCTTCTTTTAGTCAATGTTGTCCACACATTTCTACCAGAATTTTGAACATCTTGCGCCATATTACATTGTCGAAACATTTCTTCCTTCTTTTAGTCAATGTTGTCCACACATTTCTCCCAGCATTTTGAACGTCTTGCGCCATATTACATTGTCGAAACATTTCTTTTTCTAGATTGAAGAATCGATGTCAGTTGCCTTGCTTTTTCTTAAGTCGCTGCTTACAACATTAAGGGTGATGTCATATTAGCTCTTAATACACCGTGCTAAACATATCTAGTTTTCGAGCTGTAGATTAACAGTTATTTAGTGTCTTAGCTTACGATGCACTAAAGGTGTCCGCCCGTTTCGTTTTACTTTTCTTGTTTCTTTTTTCACTCACTATTGACAGTATCTTTCATTTCCGCATTCGGCTGGTCACTTGAATATATAACTAGAACGAAACTGACTGTGGCGTTTCTGAATAGACTGTTATAATGGACAGTAAGAATGATTTTGAATGCTGCAGGGCACATATATTGAGTAGAATAAGGATACAACCCAACTAAAAGTGTAAAAATCGTTTGCGTACACATTCATCAATAAACCATTTTCTGATTGTTTACAAGTATATATTACAGTGTCAGATGAAGACAGCCAGGAATAAAACAATTGTCAAACACGTATATATAAAAGTTTCTTCATTCCACGGCATAGTGTTACTGCTGTGTGCTAGGACAGCTGTGACGTATCGACAGCAGCTATTTTGCTCAAGAGTGAAGGCAAAGCCTATGAAAAGCTGAGTTTGGATTTTAAACAAGAAGAGGTTCCGATCGTAACTAGAAGGCAAGTCCTTGAGATTCATATTTTATCTGTAAATATGTCGAAGGGCACCCAAAAGATCGTGCGCTGTATGTATTTCCTTCACCTCAACAAAGAAAACTGTCTCTTTCTTTTTCGTGTTAATAACGAGATATTGTTTGTGTGGAATGAAATAAAATGTTTTCACTTAACACTGTTTTATCAGCAATATCAGTAATGCTGATTCCCTACTTTTCTTTGGAATTTCGCTCGAATGAACTTTTGGTGATTACTGAAGCTGTATTTAAATATCGTACGTACTTATTTTTCATTTGTACTAGGGCATTATTCCTCAAGAAAAACATGTTGCCCACTGAGCACTCTCGTCTTCGTTTCGCAATTATTTTCGTAATCAGTCTCAAAGGAATTGGTTATTTTCGGCCATAAATTGAAAACTAAAAAAAAAAAAAATCCTGTAGATCTTAAGCTTGCATCGTGGAAATTTTGTTCACAAATTTATGGCATGTAAAATTAGTTTTTGGAATTTTTCTACTCTCGGATAATTTAATTCGTATCAGTTACATACCTTCTTATTTTCATTATTTTCAGTATTTCACTCCCCGCCCCCAGCACAGATATTATTGTTTCGATTAATTTATTCATACATTTATAGCTGAATTCCATGACTGTGAACCTAATAACTCAACGAAATAAATGGCGGTTAATGGACAAATTCAAGCAATGGTGTTGTTCTTTATTTCAAGACTGCAGCTGACAATAGTGTCATAGGTACATTGTTGATTATATGTGCCTCCTCATTTAACCTTTCAGTCTGAGAACAATATGATATTATGCAGTTGCTGGTCACTACAAACAGCCGACGTGTCAGTGAAATGTTCGTGACATTCTAACATACTATAAGGTTCTCTTTTAAAAACCTCAACTGTTGTACACATCAATTACACCACTGCAGTATATTGAGGGCAGAAATGTATGTGAGGCATGGAAACACTCTGTTAACCCTGATCTATATTTGGGGTAATGTGTGGAGGGAGGTGCTGCAGGACCAAGAACGTGTGAATACAGTTGAAGGAAGGGTTATCGGCATCCTGAAGTATTGGTATGCAATCACAGTGTCACTCAGACTCCAGCAAGATGAATAGTACAGCTGTAAACCACAGAAAGACTGATGTCCTGAACCAGATGAGTAACACGCGCACGAACACACAAGTTGTGAATCCGAGGTCATCTATTGCTTTGCATATTTAGTAATAGATAGAAGTAATAGAAAGAAAAACATTATCATAACCCTACAATGAAACTGACCTGCAGACGGAATGACAAACATATAACACATAGCAGAAGATTCACTTAAACATTCTTAAATAGTTGTTCTTGTAGACATCAGCTGGAGGATCATTTCAGCTCCCCAGGTTTGTCTTTATCATCCAAACACTTACATCCCTACCCTAAATACACATTAACCAACTTGGTTGGTCAAACCTTAGCCTCTCTCCAACTAATTTACACCATACTTAACTCCACTGCTGAAAGTAAGTCCTATCGACCGTTCCCAGTTTTTAGTCAAATTGTGCCAAAATTTCTTTACTTCTCAATTCGATTCAATACTTCCTTGATAGTTATCCAATAAAACCGTAAAATCCTCAAAATTATTCCACAACGTAATTTTTCAAACGTTTTTGTTCTTTTCGATAACAAGCAGGCCGTGAAAAAGGTATTGGCAGTAGTGGTGTACCGTAGGGTCTTGCAGACATGGCACCATTTTCCTACTACTGAAGAAAAGGGTGTGAAGGAAGAGCAGTGAAGTGCAGCAAACGACTCTGGCTCAGTATTTAAGAAGTGTCTCCAGGAGGCATAGACACAGTAGGAAGGATGGTGGTCTATATATGCATGAGTATTCACAATCCACTCTATGATTGTGGTTTTCAGGAAACATATCAGTGACTACGAAGAAGACTGGAAAGGACTGGAAAGCTTATCGGATCTCTCCACGTACCGGGTATGTTTAATTAAAACGAACTCTGGTCGTGAAAATGTTTGATCTTACACAGGCGCCATGTCTTCATGCCGTCTTAAGTAGACAAGAATAGGCTGTTAGAGAGGCAATAGGACAGTGTTTCCTAAAATAAGAGTATTCAAAGATTTTAAAATTAAACGGGCTTATTCATCAAAGCTTCTCGTGTTGTGTCACAGGGGCTATGCTCTGTTTTGTTACCATGGGCAGACGTCTTTAGGGTTGTGAGTCTTCAAGCTTTACTGGTGGGTATGGTGTATGTAATCTTCACGGGTTTGCCACCAGATCACGTTGCGCAAATTCCACAATATTTCCTCGGAGCAGCTGTCCTACATCTTGAGGTGGTTCAACCTTGCTAGTGGCTAGGTACGACAGTCTTCTTGCAATCGTGGCTCATTTTGACGTCACATGCACCATCGACAATCGATGTTGCAGGTACCATAGTCATTTTGGCGTATTTAGCTGTTGTGTGTTATAACTTGCAGAATGCCGTTTCAAGGTAATGTGGATTGAAAATGTATCACAGAAACGTCACTCATTAAGTATCAGTTAAATCAGTTAATAAGGCATCAACGATATGTGCCTTTAAGAGATTCGATGACACCTGGGTCAGGAGATAAAAATCCACTAACTCATAGTAAGCCTTAGCGTCATGGACAATGCGATGGTTGACAGAGCTGAAGGATGTATGTTCGTATTCTGCTACGTGTTAAA
This sequence comes from Schistocerca cancellata, assembly GCF_023864275.1. Lineage (NCBI taxonomy): Eukaryota > Metazoa > Arthropoda > Insecta > Orthoptera > Acrididae > Schistocerca > Schistocerca cancellata. The sequence goes on from NC_064632.1 coordinate 201,905,222, forward strand.
TTTGTTTTCTCTTCTTTGCGTTGTTAATACATACTGGAACGTTTTTACGAATGAAATATAAGTATGTTCAGGGGAAGTCGATATTATTTACATTTCAGTCTGATTACAAAAAAATGGCTCCGAGCACTAAGGGACAACATCTGAGGTCATCAGTCTCCTAGAACTTAGAACTACGTAAACCTAACTAACGTAAGGACATTACACACATCCATGCCCGAGGCAGGATTCGAACCTGCGACCGTAGCGGTCGTGCCGTTCCAGACTGTAGCGCCTAGAACCGCTCGGCCACCCCAGCCGGCCGTCTGATTACAGAACGAAGGATTAAATAAATACTTGGCTGTTTGTTTCCGAAGATGTGGTGGTTTCCGATTGTGTGGTTTGGCAGGAACCTATGAGGACAGTTTTATTTGCTGCGAATAAAACGTACAATTAATATTCCTCCTCCTCAGAAATATTTGACTGCTTAGTTATGAATATTACCAGGTGTGTGATTAGGCAGGAACCTAAAAGCACAGCTCCAATTGCTGTGAGTGAATGAGGAGCACTAACATTGATATTCTTCCACGTCACAAATATTTCGCCGGTAACACCCATCTCACTAGACTTCCCAGAGACCAATGGTGCATCCGGTTGGTATATTTACGCCGCTACCTACATGTGTGAGCTGTTACTCTTCCAAGACGGGCCCGTATCGAACACTAACGAAAGTCGATTGCAGTTCCTGTGATTGTCGATATCGCGTATAACTTGAAAATGACGACACATATGCAGAAGCCATGAGAAATTAGTGTTTGCCAAGTTCAACAACCACGGAACTTATGCAAAAGCTAAATAATAGCGAGTCAATTACTTTTAGTGAAATTCGATAGGTAAAATTCAGTGGCTTGAGTAGCGTTAATCATCAGTACCAGAACTAACACACAATACTCAAACCCCACTCAAAAACTCTAGTTTCAACGATAACAAAAGAAATTATGTTGTAATTCAGACATACAATAAATAATACATTTGCTGCACCTGACTTTTAGTAATGTTCAGTTTCAACCAACAGTTGTTAATTAACCTCGGCCTACCGCATTGATTTGCCTCGATGTAGTTCAAACAAGAGCCGAACAGACATCATTAGCAAACTGCATTAATTTTCTTCAGCGAGGGAAATCGGGAACTCATTGGCTGTCGTTGCGTTATATCCTCACTGTAGTAGTGTAGCTATTAAAAAATCCGCCGGCCGCATGGAGGAGAGCGTGGCATTTTCACCAACTTTTTTTTTTTTTTGAGTCATCAGTCTGCTGACTCGTTTGTTGCTGCCCGCCGCGAATTCCAACATAAGCACACATAGTATTTACCGTAGCTGTAACAAACGTGACTGTTGAGAGTTCAAACGGTCTACAACTTTTTTACTCTGGCAAAGTACTTAGGAATTAGAAATAATCCTAACATGCGCAACAGTCGATCCGTAACATAGTCGGCGAAAATTGGCATTTTATTTGAATTTGATGTGACACGGTTAACTAGTCTCTGTCACGAAAGACATAGCAGCCATAGACAATGTAATCAGTGTGATTTTCTTGACTGAATAAATGGTTCTGATAAATAAGCCAATATAAAGATGTTGTATTTAGGTATGTAAATTTAACAATTGCTAGTGCGTACTTTTTAAGCTCTTGAAGCATACTATCGCACTTTTTCTCCAGTATATATTTTTTCACCATCAGGAAATTGCTATGACTTCTGTTTCTTAATAGGCGACCATTGTTGAGCCACGGAAAGCCACAGAGACAGCAAGTCTCTGTATTTTCCTCCACGCTGCTGGGCTAAAACGAGAAAGTTGTATGAAGTGTAATGCTTACATGGGAGTAACAAAGTTCACTTTCAGTAATAATGAAAGAATTCGCAGTGGTCATTCAGAAATCGTTTTTAATTGTTGGTTGTATTAAAATATCGTCTTATTGTAAAAAGTACATTTGTACGGAACAGTTACCAAAGTATTCAGGGCTGTTATGCCAAGGCCCAGTCATTCCACTGGAAGTTGCCTGAAGAGGCAAGACCGGAAAGGATCCAAATTCGATCACATTTAAAGAATCTTCTCACCTTTGTCTTCGATTACAACATCATGAATTCTTCCCTTATGGTCGCACGATCAGTAAGGAATTCCACCTGGAAGTCTGCGCGTGAAACAGCCCGAAAAAAACGACCAGAACTGTGGCGGAACCACTCATGGAAACTGTATCGCGATAATGGTCCCGTTCACACCTCACGTTTACTCGCGATTCTGTTGGCGAGAAACCAAACCGATATGTTGCCTGAGCCTCAGTATTCATGAAATGTCGTCGTTTTGCCACCAGTGATGGAATAAATACCGAATCCATGAAGTAGCTTAACACGACAGCGAAACGTGAGTTCTACAAGCGCTTTCAGGACAGGGGAAAGTTCTGGCACAAGTTTATTGCAAAAAAAAAAAAAAAAAAAAAAAAAAAAGGTTCAAATGGCTCTGAGCACTGTGGGACTTAACTTCTGAGGTCATCAGTCCTCTAGAACTTAGAACTACTTAAACCTAAATAACGTAAGGACATCACACACATCCATGCCCGAGGCAGGATTCGAACCTGTGACCGCACCGGTCGCGCGGTTCCGGACTGTAGCGCTTAGAACCGCTTGGCCACTCCGGCCGGCAGTTTATTGCATCTGAGGGCGATTACTTCTTAAGTAATAGAACCGAGTACGTTTTCCTCGATGGTGAGTGTTCATCGGAGGTGAGGGTATCATCTGGAGTGCCCAAGGGAAGTGTGGTAGGTCCGCTGTTGTTTTCTATCTACATAAATGAGCTTTTCGATAGGGTGGATAGCAATGTGCGGCTGTTTGCTGATGATGCTGTGGTGTACGGGAAGGTGTCGTCGTTGAGTGACCGGAGGAGGATACAAGATGACTTGGACAGGATTTGTGATTGGTGTAAAGAATGGCAGCTAACTCTAAATATAGATAAATGTAAATTAATGCAGATGAATAGGAAAAAGAATCCAGTAATGTCTGAAAACTCCATTAGTAATTTAGCCCTTGGCGCAGTCACGTCGATTAAATATTTGGGCGTAACATTGCAGAGCGATATGAAGTGGGACAAGCTTGTATGCCAGTTGTGGGGAAGGGGGATAGTCCGGTTCATTGGTAGAATTTTGGGAAGATGTGGTTCTTCTGTAAAGGAGACCGCTTATAAAACACTAATACGACCTATTCTTGAGTACTGCTCGAGCGTTTGGGATCCCTATCAGGTCGGATTTAGAGGGGACATAGAAGCAATTCAGAGGTGGGCAGCCAGATTTGTTACTAGTAGGTTTGATCATCACGCGACGGTTACGGAAATGCTTCAGGAACTCGGGTGGGAGTGTCTAGAGGAAAGGAGCCATTCTTTTCGTGAATCGCTACTGAGGAAATTTAGAGAACCAGCATTTCAGGCTGACTGCAGTACTATTTTACTGCCACCAACTTACATTTCGCGGAAAGACCACAAAGATAAGAGAGATTAGGGCTCGTACAGAGGCATATAGGCAGTCATTTTTCCCACGTTCTGTTTGGGAGTGGATCAGGGAGAGAAGATGCTAGTTGTGGTTCGAGGGACCCTCTGCCACGCACCGTAACGTGGATTGCGGCGTATGTATGTAGATGAAGGCAATGTTGAGGATGTTTAAATAAAGATCCATAAAGAAAAACAAAAGTTCCCGGTACTTTTTCGTCACATCTAGCATACTAAATTTCACACTCTCTATGATCCGTGGTGACCTTCCAGTTTAATTACATTTTCTTACTTCAGTATTGTATACGATCAGTACATAAAATTCTATTTCCCATCCTTCGTGGTGCTATAATTTCCACTCTATGTTACGCAGCCACGTACTAGGAGAAACGTCACGGCGCAGCCTGGCCTCACCACCTCCCTAGCTCTCGAGGGAATCGGGTTAGCGCGGGGTAGTCTTTAGCCGGCTCAGTGTTGTGGTCGCGAGACATTAGCGGGTTTTGTCGCCGCAGCCGCCCACGCCCGCCGGCGCCCGGACCGCAGCGCAGCGCAGCGCACTGTGCGTGGGCGGCGTATCGAACTGCGCGCCGCCTGGGCAGCGCCGCGCCGCGCCGCCCACCGCTCGATGCCGGCGCAGGCAGATGCGGCGGGCTCTGCAAGGGCCGGCGGGCAGCCCTCGTCAGGCCAATGAGCCCGCTGGCTGCGCCGGCGGTGCAACAAATTCCCAGCCGGGCCCTTCGTTCTCCACAAATGGAGCACGACACTCGATATGCCCTACAAAGGGTAGTCATCAGGCTACAACAGTCATCTCGAAAAAATATAACCATGGGAATATTTTGAATTTGACTTTACAGTGTCTTTATCTTACATGAAGGTCGGACTGTAGCCTGTCGCGATTACGGTTTATCGTATCGCGACATTGCTGCTCGCGTTTGTCGAGATCCAATGACTGTTAGCAGAATATGGAATCGGTGCGTTCAGGAGGGTAATACGGAACGCCATGCTGGATCCCAACGGCCTCATATCACTAGCAGTCGAGATGACACACATCTTATCCGCGTGGCTGTAATGGATCGTGCAGCCACATCTCGATCCCTGAGTCAACAGATGGGGACGTTTGCAAGACAACAACCATCTGCACGAACAGTTCGACAACGTTTGCAGCAGCATGGACTATCAGCTCGGAGACCATGGCTGCGGTTACCCTGGACGCTGCATCACAGACAGGAGCGCCTGCGGTAGTGTACTCAACGACGAACCTGGATGCACGAATGGCAAAACGTCATTTTTTCGGATGAATCCAGGTTCTGCTTACAGCATCATGATGGTCGTATCCGTGTTTGGTGACATCGCAGTGAACGGACATTGGAAGCGTGTATTCGTCATCGCCATACTGGCGTATCATCCAGCGTGATGGTGTTGGGTGCCATTGGTTACACGTCTCGGTCACCTCTTGTTCGCACTGACAGCACTTTGAACAGTGGACGTTACATTTTAGATGTGTTACGACCCGTGGCTCTACCCTTCATTCGATCCCTGCGAAACCCTACATTTCAGCAGGATAATGCAAGAAGCGCATGTTGTATGTCCTGTAAGCGCCTTTCTGGATACAGAAAATGTTCGACTGCTGCCCTGGCCAGCACATTCTCCAGATCTCTCACCAACTCAAAACGTCTGGTCAATGGTAGCCGAGCAACTGGCTCGTACAATTCGCCAGTCACTACTCTTGATGAACTGTGGTATCGTGTTGAAGCTGCATGGGAAGCTGTACCTGTACACGCCATCCAAGCTTTGTTTGACTCAATGCCCAGGCGTATCAAGGCCGTTATTACGGCCAGAGATGGTTGTTCTGGGTACTGATTTCTCAGGATCGATGCACCCAAATTGCGTGAAAATGTAATCACATACCAGTTCAAGTATAATATATTTGTTCAATGAATACACGTTTACCATCTGCATTTATTCTTGGTGTAGCAATTTTAATGGCCAGTAGCGTATTTTTAATTTTGTTTTACTGAGTCATGTTTGCATTTCTGATGCACTTTGATGTCTCGGCACCGTAATACGTAGCACGTCACTAGACGAAGCAAAAAAAAAAAAAAATGAATATGGTGCTGCACATTCATAAATTGGAGCACTGTCAGTAGTGATTGGAAAAACCGACCGGTTAAAACCGTTGCCTGCATTTTAGTTTTCGGTTATAACAGGTACGTTTATTTCTTACTCATAACCGGTTACAAAACCACTATATGAATTTGTCATAGCAGTGATGTAACATTTTTGAGTTTTAAATCAAACTTTGTCATGGCTTTGGTGGTAAATTCCATAGCTTCAGAAAAATTAGTATCATCAGTAGACAATACTCTTTGAAATGAGTCAACTTACAGAGCAACACATTACAGAACGAGTATTTATGAACAGACTAGATAATAAATATTTGCCAATTCATTAAAATCATTTTTGAAATTACTTTAACTATTGTTATGTGTAATTGTTCCTGTTTAAATGTCATATTTTGCCGTTTATCTGAGATTTACATTCCAATGTTTTGAAAGACCATTTTTGATTTTATCAGTAAGAAATAAATTGCCATTAAAATGAAAAAATGTATTTTTGTCTAAAACATGGGGTTTTGATTGCAAGAAACTGAAGAAGAATAACAATACCAATTTTACACAAATGCTTATTATTTGTCTGTCATGTCTATGAAATAAAAAAAAAGAAGAAAGGAGTTATGACAACCGTAATAAATTTAAAAGTCAACAATTCATTCATAATTTCCAATAAAATTAGAAAATAACTGATCTGCTGCCAGTGTCTACATAATATAACTGAATCTGCTCATAGTGCGCCCCGATAGCTGAGTAGTCAACGTGACTGACTGCTGTCCTGTGGGGCAGGTTCAATTCCCGACTGGGTCGGGGATATTCTCCGCTCAGGGAATGCGTGTCGTGTTGTCTTCATCATCAGTTTATCCCCACCCGGAGCGCAGATCAGCCAATGTGGCGTCGAATGTAATAAAACCTGTACCGTGGCAGCCGGACCTGCCCCGCAAGGGGCCTCCGAGCCAATGCGCCAAAAGCTCATTTCCATTTTTCCATCTGCTCGTAGTCCCTGGAAGCTTAGCGCTAAAATCATTCTCCAACCTCAGATTTCATTCTTGAGTACCGACTATTCCTAATGCTCATATAATGGTATGATCCTCGTTTGCGCATGATTTTTCAGCAGAGATTTAAAAACTTAGACATTGTGGGAGACTACTACAGAATTTTTTGTAGTAGTCTACCCCTAATGACTTTACAATAAAAAGAAAGATTTGTGGGTGAAGTAAGTTGTCTTATATTTACCTATTTTATTTGTTTATCCGGTTGTATGTATCTTGAAACGTATAATGTAAATTTGTGAGTAACGTTACAATTTTTCTGCCCTTGTTCGATGCCTATGTTTATTGCTGAAATTATAGCAATAAAAAACCCAAAATAGATTATTTCAGAAACCGGTTATTTTGAGGAGTTTTAACAGCCAGTTTAAACTGGAGATAAAAAAAATCGATATAACGGAAAACAGGTTACTTCAGCGATAACCGCCAACCCTATTATTGTGCTGTAAATAGTTTTTTTACGTGAAGATGACGCGAAATAGCTACTAACGTGAAAATATGCTCCTAGTGGCAGCGTCTTCGTAAAACTAAAGACTGGATGCGATTTCGCTCACTTACCGCGACTCAAGGATAGCGCGTTGCAATGGGTTACGCAACTATAGAGCCCCAGAAGACAGTATACTGTGTCTAACGCCCAGGATGGCTACAAAAGAAAAAAAAGTCTTCTCAGCTTTTTGCAAGATAAGTATGCTTTATTAAATTGAAGTATATACCGTGCAATCACCCAGTACTGAAAAATTTTGCAATATCACCAGAAGCTTCCGGTGTGTTCAAACAAGCCTGAATGACGCTGAGTGAAGTGGCTGACAATCTCTCTGTGAAGAAGTATAAATCGCAAGAGGAGACCCTGTTGCTCGAAACCAGCATATCCATATCATAATAGAAGCAACAGTGGAAAAAGTTAAAAATCAGTCACGGATCAGCTGTCAACAGTCGCACGCCGTGGGGTTCCCGACCTGCCCACATCCATTCACTTAGGCCGCTACTGTCAGAGAGTAACGGAGATTTTTGAGCTCTGTCGGATTCATCTAAAAGAGGTTGTCAACGATAACCGCCATAAGAAATGTCACACCCAACCATAATCGAGAAAGGTGATTTTGACTCGTGTTTTTGGGGTGTGGTGGTAGGTGGTTATGCCCGTAAGAATCAAACTCCCAGAGGAGCATACTGTCGGTATCTGCTGACGACATACCGGGAGGGTCTCAAGATTAAGCTGTTCAACTGAGGTTTCTTTTCTGCTTGACAACATGCTTGTTCATTCTGGAAAGCTAAAACTCATATATAGTACATCTCCGTCAAGGTCACCATTGTTGCAAAGAGCAAGACTGATCCCAATATAAAGTTTCATGGTTGAAACTTGATTTTTCATCGTGATAATTAGAACTTATCACTACCCTAAGTAGGTCTACGTGGTACCCCCCCCCCCCCCCTAAATAATGCAAATGATACATATTCCAAAAGTGATTACATTTAAACGGCTAAGTAACAGTCGGAATAGTTTATTTAATTTTTTTAGACATAAGCAGCTGAGGAATAGGAATGCACTGTAGGAGGCTATTCAGTCTCTCTTCTTTACTGTCGACCTTGTGTATCGAAGAGGACTGAAAGAAATTAAAGAAACTGGCGCAGGCTAGACATAATGCATACGAAGGGGAGCACGCTCGTCGTCAGGTGGACGAAATTCTTTTATTGTAGTTTTCAGCTGCGAGTCACACAGATGCTATCATAACGGAGTTCGTCTTCTTAGGGATAGGTTATCAGTAATCTAAATACGTCACGTCACCTTGACAAGTTATATGTCGTCTAAAGCGATAATGAAGAGTCATTATCGGTTTAGACCTCTGTATCGTACAATGATAATTTTGCAGGTACATTCAGTAGGATATGTGGATATTGTCTGGAAAAGTGTGCCTCAATGCTGACAAATACAATAAGAGTTAACAGAAAGGCTCGTCTTGAAAGGATGTAAATGATGTGGTTCACCGATGTAATGCTGTTCTCTGTGAAAGAGAGGGAAAATTAGAGAACATTTTGTATGGGATAAACACACACAGTATAGATTGAGAGTAAAGTAATGCTTAATAGCGGATACGATCTAAGCGATAAAAGTAAAGTTGAATTAGATGGCAAAAAGTGCACAATGGACAAAGAGAAAAAGACAGAAGCTTTAGCCTATCACTGACAAACAGAATATTCCTTGCTAAAACAGTCTTACCCTATCAAAAAGTCTCATGAATATGAGAAAAATCATGGAGAGTAGTTTTGTACCATAGCAAATAATCAGTAAACTCCTGATTCTTTAAATGATCGAACTAGCATACGTAAAACAGCTTCAAACATCTGATTATTTTATAAATGATTGAATGCGTTAAATGTTTGACGTTACGCTTGTAAGCGAGGAAAAGCTTACAGAAGGTTTGAAATAATTTTTCGGCCGGCCGCGGTGGTCTCGCGGTTCTAGGCGCGCAGTCCGGAACCGCGAGACTGCTACGGTCGCAGGTTCGAATCCTGCCTCGGGCATGGATGTGTGTGATGTCCTTAGGTTAGTTAGGTTTAAGTAGTTCTAAGTTCTAGGGGACTGATGACCACAGCTGTTAAGTCCCATAGTCCTCAGAGCCATTTGAACCTTTTTTTTTTAAATAATTTTTAAGTGTCTCTCAAGTAGCTAAATGCTATCATTGTGAAAAATTGGATGAATATAGTTATTAGCGCTCCATTTTAGGCTAAAGTTATTCGACCATGTTAGTTTTTATGTCGACGTGTCTCCTGACCTGTGTATCGTACAATGATAATTTTGCAGGTTCATTCAGTAGAATATGTGGATATTGTTTGGAAAAGTGTTGCGAACAGTCTTGGTAGTGAACGAGTCATAAAATGAAATTTCTTGCCTTATAATGAAGTTTTACGGCACGCCATTTTAAGCAGGAGGTACAATGAGGGGCCAAAGGAACTGGTACATCTGCGCAGAAGTGTCACAACACGACGTGGTATGGACTCGATTAATGCCTGAAGTAATGTTGGAGGGAATTGTCACCATAAATCCTGCAGGGCTGTCCATAGATGCGTAAGAGCTCTATTGGGTGGAGATCTCTTCTGAACAGCACGTTGCAAGGCTTCTCAGGTATGCTCAGTAATGTTTATGTCTGTGGAGTTTGGTGGCCAACGGTAGTGTTTAAACTTAGAAGAGTATTGCTGGAGCCATTCTGTAGTAGATGTTTGGGGTGTTGCATTGCCTCCTGGAGTTGCCCAAGTCCGTTGGAATGTACAATGGACATGAATGGGCACAGATTATCTGACAGGATGTTTACGTACCTGTCACCTGTCGGAGTCGTATCCAGACGTATCAGGGGCCCATATCACTCCAACTGCACACCCCCTATACCGTTATAGAACTTACACCTAATTGAACAGTCCCCTGCTGACTTGCAGGGTCCATGGATTCATGAGGTTGTCTCCATACCCATACACGTAAATACGCTCGATACAATTTGAGACGACACACGTCCGACTAGGCAACATGTTTCTAGACATCAAAAGTCCAATGTCAGTGTTGACGGGACAAGGCGAGGCGTAAAGCTTTGCGTCGTGCAGTCATCAACTGTACACGAGTGGTCCTTCGGCTCCGGAAGCCCCCATCGATGATGTTTCGTTGAATGACTCGCACGCTGACACTTGTTGATAGCCCAGCATTGAAATGTGCACGCTGATCGATTCTCTTCAGTCGTTGTTGGTCTCGTTCTTGCAGGATCTTTATCTGGCCGCAGCGATGTCGGAGATTTGATGTTTTACCGGATTCCTGATATTCACGGTACGCTCGTGAAATGTTCGTATGGGAAAATGCCCACTTCACCGCTAACTCGGAGATGCAGTGTCCCATCGTTCATGCGCCGACTGTAACACAACGTTCAAACTCACTTAAATCTTGATAACGTGCCATTGTAACAGCAGTAACAGATCTAAGAACTGCGCCGGACACTTGTCGTCTTATATAGGCGTTGCCGACCGCAGCGCCGTATTCATCCTTGTTATGTATCTCTGTATTTGAATATGCAAGTTTCTTTGGAGCTTCAGTGAAGTTTCTCACGCATTATATGTATGTGAGGTTATAGCTCCTGAAATATACGTCACGCTTTGATTTAATTTTGCAGCTACATTCAGTGGTGTAAGTAGATACTGTTTGTAAATTGTATTGCGGATAGAGACGGTAGTAAAGTAGTAAGAAGTAAGTAATAAAACTTCGTCTCCGATGCTGAAGTCTTACTGCATGAACAGCTGAAATGCAGTAAACTGTTAACTTTTTCCTTAATCATTTTATTGAGAGTTAGTTGGTTGGTTGGTTGTTTGGGGGAAGAGACAAAACAGCGAGGTCATCGGTCTCATCGGATTAGGGAAGGAGGGGGAAAGAAGTCGGCGTACCCTTTCGAAGGAACCATCCCGGCATTTGCCTGGAGCGATTTAGGGAAATCACGGAAAACCTAAATCAGGATGGCCGGACGCGGGATTGAACCGTCGTCCTCCCGAATGCTAGGCCAGTGTTATTGAGAGTGCCATCGGGAAAAAAAATATTCGTAAAGTTTTGAAATTATGTGTAAAGATCATTGGAAGGTGCTAAGTGCTCTCACTCTCAAAGTGCTGCATGAATAAAGTCCTGGTATTGGGTACTTGCAGGCCGTCAGTTATACTGCCTCAACACAAACACACAGCTTCCAACTTTAAGACTTGTCTTATTGTGTTAAACGTTTAACATAAGACCGTACCTTGTAATGAGTAGATTACGATACAGGTTTCAATTTGTAAATTCGGCTCGCATCAAACCAGTCAGGAGAATGACGAAAATTTGCCACACACTCTCAAATACTTCTGATATTATTGTACAATGAAACAGATGGCTAGGACCAAACCAGTTAGTTCCGTCTCACTTCCTCACTAGGGTTTTGTAAACCAACAGCTTCATATATCGCCGTAGAAAAAAATCCCAGTTTCGAAAGAAACGATGAGGCTTGCAGAAATCAGAACTGTAGTTATATAGAGTTACTGTTATGTTGAAAAGTCATCGTCTCGCGAACACGAATAACCCTTCCACAATTGTGGTAGCACGTCTCGAATGATCACCAGGTAACGGCTAAATTCTAACAAGAAGTTTGCTAAGAATGTCATGTTAGTTGATTTTTTTCAGTTGCTGGTTACAAGTCAAGCGGGAAAAGTTGCTGGTGGTCTAAGGTAAGCGTAGCGTACGGCATTTCATCGCTGCATACATAGTTACCGCCGAAGTTGAAAGCACCATCGCTATTGAAGGAAGCCCCACATAAAGTTTTGAACCGCATACCATTCTGCTGCTTAATCAAATGACTGAACTAAACTCGACGCTGAGAACAAACTGACCTGCTTGTTTTCACTAAACGTTCAAGACAGTGGTGTAGCTTCTTTCCACCAGTACTCTCCATATTACATATGGTGGTAAAAAACAAAAGTATTCCATATTTTAAAAGGTGGTACTATATACCAAAACAAGACAAAATATCCAGTAAACTATGGTTATAATATGCATACCTTAAGAGCCATGACCAATTGTTCACCTCCATTACTGTGAAACACATTCCGTTTACTGCAAGTTCTTTGCTATTAGGAACGACCTACATAATGCACTAAACAAGTGAGGACACAGTATTCTATTATTGTCCATGGCTACAGCGTGTAGTGAACATCTGTTAGTACTGTCAATGTAAGCTGCAGTCACAGTTCTGGATAAGTGCAGCGAATGTATATGTGATGGAAACAGTTTGCGTTTTGATAAGGTTATGAAATGATTTTACATTGTAGTTTTCGCTTTGCACGTAACAGTGTAGCGGAAGTCGATGTTGTTTATGGTCGTGGGCGCACTAGAAACTTCTGGTGTATGATCGCGCCGTTAATGATGTACAAACAGTACTAGAACGTGTCACCAATGACATGCAGCGCATCTGTGACGAACCTGGAGTCTTAGAGAGAGTGCTTGATTACGTAAGACATCGGACAGAAGCATGCCTTACAGTGACTGGACACCATACTGAACAATTCCTTTCGCTGCTGCTGTTGCTGAGTACAGGTTTAAGGAGACTAAACATATGACGTCGTCACATATTATCTCTATAGGACGGATCAGTGTACACCTTCTGTCCGTATACAGAGTAAGTTCTGTGTTCAAGTGTGAGAAAGTTATCTAAATGTTCGTGCAGCTTGTGCCTTAAGCGGGACGTGGGTTCAAAATGGTTCAAATGACTCTGAGCACTATGGGATTTAACTTCTGAGGTCATCAGTCCCCTAGAACTTAGAACTACGTAAACCTAACTAACCTAAGGACATCACACACATCCATGCCCGAGGCAGGATTCGAACTTGCGACCCTAGCGGTCGCGCGGTTCCAGACTGAAGCGCCTAGAACCGCCACTCCGGCCGGCGCGGGACGTGGGTATCAGCCTGTCATTCACCTAGAGAAATGTGGCAAACCACCTAAACACAACACCCAGGGTAGCTGGCACGTGGGATGGCCCTCATCGTTATCTGGCAGGCGAACTCAAACCGGCTTTAACGCGCATGGCTGTCGCGGCTGCTACCGTAAATCTTAGCGTTGACTCACCAGCGGATGTCGTATGTAACAACAAGCAGATTACATTAGATGCTCTGCTGCTTCACAATAATAGCATAATGCGTTCGCATTTGTTTACTGCATTCAGTATGTCGTTAGTAACAGAAAAGATCTTGCGATAGAAATGTCAGTCACATCAGCGAAACTGAACAAGTGCTCATAGCACTGAACGTACGCATTTTAGAGTCCATGTTAGTTGGACCTTTTTCTCTTATTTTGGTCCATAGTACCACCTCTCAAAATATGGAATACGTTTTTGTTTTATTATATTTGTCTTTCTTTTAACATCCTGTACTTTTCGAAGCCTGCATCTCCCAGGACAGTTGACGGGTGCGCATGTTGTTCAACACGATCCAATACCGTCTCCTCAATGTGCACTCTATGAAGAATTCTGTATAGAGAACAGCGACCAAACATCTGTAGCTTGAACTGTCTAGCTTTTTTGTAAGTCTGAATGTATGGTGATAAATGACGTCCTCTCGAGAAAACTTCTCTGTAGGTTCTTCACTTTGCCGGACACTAAATCCCGTTGCACCATACATTAAATCTGCATCTGAAAATCACTGTAAAGTGTTTTCGTTTATCCTAGACAACTAGTAACAAGTACTAATAACTGGTAAACTCAACGGGGTACACGTCGCATACGACTGCCAATTGTTCTATGAGGTAGCACCAGCCATGTCGATGCTGTGCTACACGCACAATATAACTTCGCCTTTTGCAGGGGATCCTGGGAGATTACACCGCAACCTTCCTCTTAGTTTATGGTCTGCTGCGGGGTGGTTGGAGGGAGCAGGGGACGGGGAGAGGTGTAGTGGAAACAAGCTGCCGCTCCTTCCCTCAGGGCAGCCAGCACAAAGGAATTAAAATTTCACTCACAGCTACTTAGCTATGACATGTTTTATTGTTTATCACGTAAGTTTGGCAAGGAGCGGAAACACACCATGTCAGCCAAAAGTCATCGGAGTTCCACCGATCTCTTCGCTTCCAGAAAAGCATGAAGTTATATTCTATGTATAGGAGGCAGTTTCTTATAACTGTAGTTTATAAACGAGTGCCTCACAGCATTATTTAATCCAAGCCTAATAGCATCTAAATTATCAATTTCTGGCACTTGGTTCGTTATTCCAAAATAATCAGTTTCGGATCATCTATCACGTACAGAATTTTGTTCGAAAAGCTTGAGATCAGTTGTATACGAAAGCAACTTGAAATGATCTCGTCCTGACGCGGTGAAACTTTGAAGGAAATTTTGTCTTGTGCGCAATAAAGTACTTCTTTGGTGTAAAGGAATAAGCTCTTGATGGTTCTGAGAGCAATGGCCGCTGTGAATGCACACAAGTATCGCCTGTAGTTGGCTCTCAGAATAACTCTCGTCAGTGAGGAAACACTGCACGTGGTGAGGTGCTATTATCGATTTTTGCCATAGCCGATGTATCGATTTACACTGAGATTACGTAAAAGACAATAATGGCGCATACAAATAATGAGGATCACTGAACGTGCCTCACTGTGTACCTAGAACTAACACTCTGCCAAGAAAAGAACTGTTTTCTAAGAGCCAAGAACATTGAATAATTTCTCATATGTTATTATCATTTCCATAAGCTTCGACAGTTTTATGTTTTGTCCTTGATTCTGTATTTCATGGTGTTTCAGATGAAACTATCTGCAAGATAGCTCAAATAATTTTGTTTGTGGGTACGGTACAGTATGTTTACATGGTGAAAGCAAGAATCGTGGCCAGCTTTATTGATCAATTTTTGTGCTTGTCCTTGATTCTGTATTTCATGGTGTTTCAGAAGAAAAAGTTTGCAAAGTAGCTCAAATAATTTTGTTTGTAAATGTGTATGCTGAAATACGATATCTTAAAGCATCCTGAATAGGTTTTGAAAATTTGTTTGATGCCGGATACGTCATAACTCTAGTAATTAGTAGATAAAAATGTTAAACAATGTTCTTATTTACGAAGAAACTTTATAAAAATAGGCTATCTTGAGAAAATAGACAGAAAACCATAGTGAAAGAAGAATGAATAAAAAAGAAGACAACACAAGAATAGAAAAGAATGGAAAACAGTGAAAGAAAACATGTAACATGTGGAAAGCAACATACATTTCCGTGTTTCGAAATGTAACCATGGAATTTCTAGTTTCGATGAAAGCAGCGTGAAATACAGATTATATGTTCCTTTTTACTATTCGAGTAAGAAAGTCATATGAAGAAAAACAGAAGATTTTTGTTATTCCTGCAGCAGAGTAACTCTAGACAAACTTAATACCTATTGACGTCATTTTGGCCACAAATACAGCACTAGAGTATAATATTTATAATGTCGCATAAAACAACTGTTCATCAAACACCACATTTATCAGTAAAGTGAAATCTCAGTGAACTAATACAGCTTACTGATGCCATTTCGAGCGTTTCAGAGACTATTAAGTGCTAAAGACGCTCCGTTTGGTCTGGAATACGTGGAAAAATATGTGGAAGCATGAGGAAAGAAAGATTTTTCTGGAATTTAAAACGTTTTAATTGGATATATGACTACTGAAACGTAGTTGTCAAGATTGCAGAGAACTCTGGCGTATCCCTTTGAAAATATTGATAAGGAGTGGAAAATTTGTCCTCGTAATAGAGCACCGCCTGATGCAGTGGAGTTGTGAGAGAAATTTTAGTTTTGTAAATTTTTAAACAAACTAATATTTCGCATAGGAGTGTTCTAGTCTTCAAGTCAGTAACGTGTATTAAATCGTCACCTCTAAGAAATGCATATCTGAAACCAAATAAACATATAATATCATGAAATTTTCGAAACTCTACCAAATAAAATACGTAGCGCTGTCTATAGCAACTGTAATTTGGAAAATATACACTCCTGGAAATGGAAAAAAGAACACATTGACACCGGTGTGTCAGACCCACCATACTTGCTCCGGACACTGCGAGAGGGCTGTACAAGCAATGATCACACGCACGGCACAGCGGACACACCAGGAACGGCGGTGTTGGCCGTCGAATGGCGCTAGCTGCGCAGCATTTGTGCACCGCCGCCGTCAGTGTCAGCCAGTTTGCCGTGGCATACGGAGCTCCATCGCAGTCTTTAACACTGGTAGCATGCCGCGACAGCGTGGACGTGAACCGTATGTGCAGTTGACGGACTTTGAGCGAGGGCGTATAGTGGGCATGCGGGAGGCCGGGTGGACGTACCGCCGAATTGCTCAACACGTGGGGCGTGAGGTCTCCACAGTACATCGATGTTGTCGCCAGTGATCGGCGGAAGGTGCACGTGCCCGTCGACCAGGGACCGGACCGCAGCGACGCACGGATGCACGCCAAGACCGTAGGATCCTACGCAGTGCCGTAGGGGACCGCACCGCCACTTCCCAGCAAATTAGGGACACTGTTGCTCCTGGGGTATCGGCGAGGACCATTCGCAACCGTCTCCATGAAGCTGGGCTACGGTCCCGCACACCGTTAGGCCGTCTTCCGCTCACGCCCAACATCGTGCAGCCCGCCTCCAGTGCTGTTGCGACAGGCGTGAATGGAGGGACGAATGGAGACGTGTCGTCTTCAGCGATGAGAGTCGCTTCTGCCTTGGTGCCAATGATGGTCGTATGCGTGTTTGGCGCCGTGCAGGTAAGCGCCACAATCAGGACTGCATACGACCGAGGCACACAGGGCCAACACCCGGCGTCATGGTGTGGGGAGCGATCTCCTACACTGGCCGTACACCACTGGTGATCGTCGAGGGGACACTGAATAGTGCACGGTACATCCAAACCGTCATCGAACCCATCGTTCTACCATTCATAGACCGGCAAGGGAACTTGCTGTTCCAACAGGACAATGCACGTCCGCATGTATCCCGTGCCACCCAACGTGCTCTAGAAGGTGTAAGTCAACTACCCTGGCCAGCAAGATCTCCGGATCTGTCCCCCATTGAGCATGTTTGGGACTGGATGAAGCGTCGTCTCACGCGGTCTGCACGTCCAGCACGAACGCTGGTCCAACTGAGGCGCCAGGTAAAATGGCATGGCAAGCCGTTCCACAGGACTACATCCAGCATCTCTACGATCGTCTCCATGGGAGAATAGCAGCCTGCATTTCTGCGAAAGATGGATATACACTGTACTAGTGCATGCTCTGTTGCCTGTGTCTATGTGCCTGTGGTTCTGTCAGTGTGATCATGTGATGTATCTGACCACAGGAATGTGTCAATAAAGTTTCCCCTTCCTGGGACAATGAATTCACGGTGTTCTTATTTCAATTTCCAGGAATGTATTTGTATATGCCACAGACACCAGCCTGTGAGGAAATTAATGCACCAACTCAAAACAGAGATTCTGATGAACGTGCAAAAGGAATGTCATTAAATCAAGTCTGGCTAGAGAACAGCTCAGGCGAGCTAGGTACAAAGATGAGCACTGTCACCGGAAATGAGTAAATCCCAAAGTTGGGAATCTGGACTGTTGTTATTCGTTTGTCCTTTGCACACATGACAATGTTCCAAAAATGGTAGAGTGTCAGACAAACTGAAAGATGGCTTCTTACATCTCTTTGAGAGTATGTAATAATTTACAATAAAATATGAACGCAAATCTGAATACATCAGCGATCTCAGAAAAAACGAGGCATATCTACTGACGCTGGTCAACTAACATTTCAATATCTTTAAAACTACAGAAGTTAATATCTCACAGTTAATAAACATTTTCTCAACGATCCTCTGAATTAACAACTTTTAAACGCTTCATACTATTTCAACACGCGATATGTCAGACGACAGTATTGCATAACTGCTATTGTCCTTGAAAGCCACTCATCTGTATATATTCAGTATATTGTTTATGGCATCTTTTATAACTTTCTGTTATGAAAATGTTTGTCTACAGTTTCATAGTTAATGAATATAGCATGAACATCTCACATATTGTCATACTTGTGCAGTTATTTAAAGAACAGTTTACTATTTTGCCAGCTACTTTATTCAGATGTTGATTGCGAGTGCGACTAAAAACTATGCTAATTTAAAAGTGGCCAATTGCCTGTGTTAGGAGAGACCACAACTGAAAAGAGAGCCGAACTACACTTCTGCGAAGAAGGCAAAAATAATTGTTTAAATAATATCTAACGAGAATTGGTTACCATTTAATGTGAGTCTATCTGTGCAGAAACAGTAGTTCATTTGTTTATGAACAATTCTTTATTTGTGATTATAGTGAATTATCTTTTATAGCATGTATTTATTTAAATGTTGTTGTAATATATTAGTTTAGTCCAGGAAGTATTCAAAGATGAGTCGTATGATGTCTGTAGACGTTAAGAACGGTGTACTTTTGGTGTGAATGGTCTTCAGCCAATGAAGAAACAGCAATAGCGGATCATTACTGGGTTCAAGAGGAGACTGAGACTTTCCCAATGAAGAGCACAATAGAGCGATTCTGGACAGTTTTACGTGAGACAGATGTAAGGATTTTTCTTTCTTATGAATTTCGTAAGGCAGTTTAGTTAGGCTGGGATATTTCTACAATTCACAGTTGGCCTAATAGGATGGTTAGCTTTATTAATACACGAACACACACACACACACACACACACACACACACACACACACACACAAACACACACACATATTGCCCTGCCAGCCCCCCTCCCCCACCAAAATCACTGCCCAGTAATTTGATGGCCATTAAAAACCATACAGGCAATCAGTATGTATCCCAGATGTGGCTAGGATGCTCTCAGTACAATTACTTGGTACCCAAACACGACTGTTGTTCGATCTTTCTATCCATGTGATACAAGGAGTGCAGAACAGTTACAATAAGTGCAATAATATTATCTCCATATCTTTTTCTGTGACAGCATAAAAAAAACAGTGGTTCACATATTGGTGGTGCTGGTCTTCAACACAAGGTAAGGTACTTTTGTCAAAGATTATGGTTCGATCTTCATACCAAAGAAAAATAGCACTTAAGACTACCAAAGAAGGTGTCATTTATTATTAAATATGTAAAGATTTGTTGGATAATGGTACAAAGCACACATGGCTTAGTTATTGGCATCACCGATTAGGATACACTTCGCAATAGCCGTGTTCACCAAAGTAAAACAGCACATTAAAAAACCAGAAGTTGCCAGTATTATTTCTCAAAATACATAAAGGTACATCTTATAACAGTGCAGTACAAAACACACTTATACCAGTTACTGACATTAACAGTGTATCTTATCTAGATATGATGCCGTGAAACACCAGCAGTTTAAGTAATGTAACATTTTAAAGAAAGGAAAAAGGAACAGCTTTAATGCACACCTGGTGCCTAAACCTGACTGTAGTGTGATCTTCGGGTCTGGTGTGAGGCACAAGTATCTCCATAATTAGTTGAAATTGATTATTTGTGTGTCTAAAGTGTCTCTGGTGTTTATGGAGCGTACATAAAAATTTTCTCTACGACGAAACATTACTGTGGTTAGATCATTGTGTCCACTTCATGTAATGCACAAAGGACTCTCAGATTAAGGACCACATTGTTATTTTCACGTCTAAATTGTCTTTATTATTTGTTGAAAACTCGTCTTAGCTTCGACAAAACAGGTGTAACACCTGCCAGGGTCAAATGACCACAGCGCAGAGTATGTGGTGATTGGAGCCTTCCTTCCCCATACTTGAACTGACACAACGCTGGAAGCCCACTTCCTCTTGCCTCTGGTGTCTGTGGAACTCGCCACATTCTAATGACATTTTCATACAGAAATTCAACACAGCTTTTATTGGTAGAAGCGCAATGTCGGCACCACCACATTTAGATAAAATGTAATCATCGTTTTAAACAGATCTAAAGGACGGTCGAGTATGATAAACTGGGTTTTCGTATCCTCTAATATAGTAAACTCCCTTGGATCCATCATTTTCTGTAGTACTCCAACAGATGGCCACCTTGGATTGGTATTTACATTAAATACTTATGTCTTGTATCCTTTCCAGTCGTCCACAGACCTCTTCATATGCTGTGTTTAAAGTTATTAGTAAGACATGTCTGCACATCTGCAACTGACTGTTCTTTCTCCAGTAGTAAATTATATTCTTCCTTTGTGGCAGAGGTTTTAACCGAACCCTACTCTTCACATTCACTTCGGCTTCTTCTATTTCCAGTTTTCTTTTCGGTAAAAAGTACGGATGAACTGTACCGAATGCAGTAATTTTTGTAGCAGGCAATGGTTTGAGTCTGATGTATTTGCCAATTTTCTTAGGACCTGAAAAATAACATTATTTGTGGGAAGCAATCCTCACCTCGCAATATTTGTATCTGACAATATTGTACAGAACAATGTCGTTCGTGATGGGAAATATGTTTCTCCAGACTTAATGTAACAGGTTGTCGCTGACGGAGACTTTGTTAACAGTTTACACATAGTTTACAGGTAAATAATTAAAACTATAAGCGGACAGAATGTCTCTACAGATACAAACTTAAGCCTCCTGCTCACTTATGTCTGTAGGTTTGGTCCAATTTCAGGAACTAATGTAAGGAGTTTGATCCCATTTTCATGTGATTTCAACTTTTTAATCCGTTGATAGATAATTGGCAGATTGATAGATTATTGACTGATAGATTGTTGCAAATAGAGTGGGTAAACTGCATATGCAAAAATTGTAGGTCCACATCTGTCATTTGTAATACGCTCTGCTGCAAGAAAGCACAGTTGTACGCAGTGTCTTCTGTAGGTCACAACATATCTCACGAAATAAGGGTCAAACGAAAAAACTACAAAGGTCGGAACTTGTCTAGCCTGAAGGGAGAAACCAGATGGCGCTATAGTTGGCCCGCTAGATGGTGCTGCCACAGGTCAAACGGATATCAAATGCGTTTTTTTTAAAATAGGAACCCCCATTTTTATTACATATTCGTGTAGTACGTAAACAAATATGAATGTTTTAGTTTAGTTAGACCACTTTTTTCGCTTTGTGATAGATGGCGCTGTAATAGTCACAAATATATGGCTCACAATTAGGACGAACAGTTGGTAACAGGTAGGTTTTTTTAAAATTAAAATACAGAACGTAGGTACGTTTGAACATTTTATTTAGGTTGTTCCAATGCCTTTGTGAACGTATCGATTCTGAGAACGCATGCTGTTACAGCGTGATTACCTGTAAATACGATATTAATGCAATAAATGCTTAAAATGATGTCCGTCAACCTCAATGCATTTGGCAATACGTGTAACGACATTCCTCTCAACAGCGAGTAGTTCGCCTTCTGTAATGTTCGCACATGCATTGTCAATGCGCTGACACATGTTGTAAGGCGTTGTCGGTGGATCACGATAGCAAATATCCTTCTACTTTCCCCACAGAAAGATATCCGGGGACGTCAGATGCGGTGAACGTGCGGGCCATGTTATGGTGCTTCGACGACCAATCCACCACGTGCCGGACATCCATCATGTTGGAAGTACGTCGCCATTCTGTCATACAGTGAAACTTCTTGTAGTAAAATCGGTAAAACTTTACGTATGAAATCAGCATACATTGCACCATTTAGACTGTCATCGATAAAATGGGGGCCAATTATCCTTCCTCCCATAAAGCCGCACCATACAATAACCCGCCAAGGTCGCTGATGTTCCACTTGTCGCAACCACCGGGGATTTTCCGTTGCCCAATAGTGCATATTATGCCGGTTTACGTTACCGTTTTTGGTGAATGACGCTTCGTCGCTAAATAGAACGCGTGCAAAAAATCTGTCATGGTCCCGTAATTTCTCTTGTGCCCAGTGGCAGAACTGTACACGACGTTCAAAGTCGTCGCCATGCAATTCCAGGTGCACAGAAATATGGTACGGGAGCAATCGATGTTGATATAGCATTCTCAACACCGACGTTTTTGAGATTCCCGATTCTCGCGCAATTTGTCTGCTACCGATGTGCGGATTAGCCGCGACAGCAGCTGAAACACCTACTTGGGCATCATCCTTTGTTGCATTTTGCATCGATGTCATTGACACTTGCGATGTCTTGCTATGACGTTATTGAAAAATTGTGATATCAAGTTAGAATGATGAGGCAGACAATTACTGTTTTGCAATGAAAGGTGCTAGTTGCGACAACTTTGATAGTAACATGTTGTCAAGTTACGAGGAGTAATAATAAAAGACTCTCTAAATACCATTTTTAAATAATGAAGCTTCTGGTGATCAGCCACAATACAACGGATGTAGATTTTGTAAGTCTGCACCTAAATTAGAAAAATAATAGTTTTACAGAAGGAAAACGTGTTTCACAAGAGAGGATAAGAAAGTTGAAACTGATGTTGTTGTTGTTGTGGTCTTCAGTCCTGAGACTGGTTTGATGCAGCTCTCCATGCTACTCTATCCTGTGCAAGTTACTTCATCTCCCAGTACCTACTGCAACCAACATCCTTCTGAATCTGCTTAGTGTATTCATCTCTTGGTCCCCCTTTACGATTTTTACCCTCCACGCTGCCCTCCAATACTAAATTGGTGATCCCTTGATGCCTCAGAACATGTCCTACCAACCGATCCCTTCTTCTGGTGAAGTTGTGCCACAAACTTCTCTTCTCCCCAATCCTATTCAATACTTCCTCATTAGTTATGTGACCTACCCATCTAATCTTCAGCAATCTTCTGTAGCACCACATTCCGAAAGCTTATATTCTCTTCTTGTCCAAACTATTTATCGTCCATGTCTCACTTCCATACATGGCTACACTCCATACAAATACTTTCAGAAATGACTTCCTGACACTCGATGTTAACAAATTTCTCTTTTTCAGAAACGCTTTCCTTGCCATTGCCAGTCTACATTTTATATCCTCTCTACTTCGACCATCATCAGTTACTTTGCTCCCCAAATAGCAAAACTCCTTTACTACTTTAAGTGTCTCATTTCCTAATCTAATTCCCTCAGCATCACCCGACTTAATTCGACTACATTCCTTTATCGTCGTTTTGCTGTTGTTGATGTTCATCCTATATCCTTCTTTCAAGACCCTGTCCATTCCGTTCAACTGCTCTTCCAGGTCCTTTGCTGTCTCTGACAGAATTACAATGTCATCGGCAAACCTCAAGGTTTTTATTTCTTCTCCACGGATTTTAATACCTACTCCGAAATTTTCTTTTGTTTCCTTTACTGCTTGCTCAATATACAGATTGAATAACATCGGGGAGAGGCTACAACCCTGTCTTACTCCCTTCCCAACAACTGCTTCCCTTTCATGTCCCTCGACTCTTATAACTGCCATCTGGTTTCTGTACAAATTGTAAATAGCCTTTCGCTCCTTGTATTTTACCCCTGGCACCGTCAGAATTTGAAAGAGAGTATTCCAGTCAACATTGTGAAAAGCTTTCTCTAAGTCTACAAATGCTAGAAACGTAGGTTTGCCTTTCCTTATCTTTCTTCCAAGATAAGTCGTAAGGTCAGTATTGCCTCACGTGTTCCAGTATTTCTACGGAATCCAAACTGATCTTCCGCGAGGTCGGCTTCTACTAGTTTTTCCATTCGTCTGTAAGGAATTCGTGTTAGTAGTTTGCAGCTGTGGCTTATTAAACTGACTGTTCGGTAATTTTCACATCTGTCAACACCTGCTTTCTTTGGGATTGGAATTATTATATTCTTCTTGAAGTCTGAAGGTATTTCGCCTGTTTCGTGCATCTTGCTCACCAGATGGTAGAGTTTTGTCAGGACTGGCTCTCCCAAGGCCGTCAGTAGTTCCAATGGAATGTTGTCTACTCCGGGGGTCTTGTTTCGACTCAGGTCTTTCAGTGCTCTGTCAAACTCTTTACGCAGTATCGTATCTCCCATTTCATCTTCATCTACATCCTCATCCATTTTCATAATATTATCCCCAAGTACATCGCCCTTGTACAGACCCTCTATATACTCCTTCCACCTTTCTGCTTTCCCTTCTTTGCTTAGAACTGGGTTTCCATCTGAGCTCTTGATGTTCATACAATGTGTTCTCTTATCTCCAAAAGTCTCTTTAATTTTCCTGTAGGCAGTATCTATCTTACTCCTAGTGATATAAGCCTCTGCATCCTTACATTTGTCCTCTAGCCATGCCTGCTTAGCCATTTTGCACTTCCTGTCGATCTCATTTTTGAGACGTTTGTATTCCTTTTTGCCTGCTTCATTTACTTCATTTTTATATTTTCTCCTTTCATCAATTAAATTCAATATTTCTTCTGTTACCCAAGGATTTCTACTAGCCCTCATCTTTTTACCTACTTGATCCTCTGCTGCCTTATCTACTTCATCCCTCAAAGCTACCCATTCTTCTTCTACTGTATTTCTTTCCCCCATTCTTGTCAATTGTTCCCTTATGCTCAACCTGAATCTCTGTACAACCTCTGGTTCTTTCAGTTTATCCAGGTCCCATCTCCTTAAGTTCCTTTTTGCAGTTTCTTCAGTTTTAATCTACAGGTCATAACCAATAGATGGTGGTCAGAGTCCACATCTGCCCCTGGAAATGTCTTACAATTTAAAACCTGGTTCCTAAATCTCTGTCTTACCATTATATAATCTATCTGATACCTTTTAAACTGATAGAAATTCAAAAATTACAAAAAACAATTTTTTAAAAATTGTTTTTAAAATCATATTTGAACATAATAGTTTGTAAATCTACATAATAATAATAATGATAATAATAATAATAAATAGTCATAACAAGAATAGATATCACTCTTTAGAAAACAACAAAAGACATAAAGTTAAACTGTCTTGCTACATATGAAATTTAATTTAATCATGCATAAAGTCGATGCATGATGCATAGTTACCACACATAGAGCATGGTAAAGTATGTATTATATTCACCATCTATTACTTGCCTGGCTTTTATTTCATGACTGTTTCAAGATACTGAAACGAGATTGAAGCGAATCTGGTTTTTTAAGTGAAACGGTAGCCTAGAAGATTAGAAGCAACAACACGCTATTCTGATGTGGGTTTTGCAGCGCTATGGCCAGCCCTGATTTAACATAGCTGTCACTCATGTGAACAAATACTTGTATGGATTTTTTTTTTGTTGTTGACTGAAGCGATGTCTCATATCTATGCTGTACCTGTTGCTGCGATCAGAAGACAAGGATATACAAATCATGACCTCTACTTGTATAGGAGAAGGGATTGCATATTAGCTGAACATCTTGCAGAAAATATGAGGGAGGTCAAAACACACAAAGGAAAATTTCTGAGATGGAGTCAGAGTGGCACAGCTTTTTAAGTGAGTATCAGGCCATAGACAGAGAGTTTTGAAAGAATTTAGAACATAATTATATACGCAAAAGTTTTCAGAAAAGTAATTACTTTGTTTCATCAGAATAAATGAAAGACGTTCTGCATGTCTTTGAACACCATTTAAACAGAGGGATAGAGTAGTTAATATCAGGCTTTGTAGACTAGCATTATTTTTTATGGAGTTAAAATAAAAAAAAGGAAGAGTTGCAATATACAAAAGTGTTTGTCGCAAATTCAAAAAAGCATGTTTTGTACAAATCATAACTGAGAAGTATATGCTCGTGAGTTGTTACTGCATAACACTTCTCTTGTAGTTATAACTGTCTACAGATCAACTACAGGAAAGTGTAAGCTATTTATGAGAAATCTATTTTTATTAAGCTACCTGTCAGGCAAGCAGAAAAGGTTACCCGTCTGTGGAGATTTCAGTGTGGATTTCTTAAAAGTTTCCTAAGGGAAATGAAACTGAAATTATTATTTGGCTAATGATCTGATAGATTTAAATTTTCCTGCAGATATATGAGTCTCAACTTCATCTTTGATAAATATATCAGCTGAAGTACTGAATTAAAATTTGCTGTAAGGCTGGGACTTGTACCCAGCTTTCCTGCTTACTGAGCAGATATGCTACCCGCTACACCACTTTTGCACTGTGGCTCAAATAGCTGCATTGGCTACCCTAGTCCATTCCTCTTTCTAACTTAGTCATAAGATGGGGAAATGGGCTGAAGACATGAGCTGAAGATTATGTTGGAGAGGGCATTACTTGACAGTTTCAGTGTCATTTAAATAATGAATGTTCCAATTCGTGTGCAACAAGATAGCAGGGCTCTGATTGAAAACCTCTTTATACAGTGTTCAAGCTGAAACAGGTAATGTGTACCGTTAATAAAGTGTCTGAACATGATGCACTATTAATGGAAATAGATAATGAATCAACATACAGCCCTAAGGACTGTTAATAAAAAGCAGTTACACTTATAAATGAGAACAGGGCAAAAGAGATGCTGTAGGATGAGGTATGCATATAAAGAGGTGCTAGCGTGAAATTCCGTACATTCCACAATAAAATTTGTGTAAATATCGGAAAGCAGCTTTCCTAAAAACTTATCCAGGAAGTCCAGTGACAAATACATAACCTATGGGTAACTTGAGGGATTAAAATCGCATGAAAGAGTGGGGGGAAATTTTTTCTAAAGGTCAGAATAAGTCAAAATCTGGCGTTACTTGCATTCTAGAAAAATACTGTAATATCTTAAGAAAAGTCATAAAATGCCAAAACATACGCACTTCATGACAGAAATTAATAATGCAGTTAGTAAAGGAAATGCTATGTAGGATATTGTTAAACAGGAGACAGAAAGGTTAGTCATTGTACAAGAGACCATAATTATTAAACTAAATGACAGTATTATGTCTTACAAATCAAAAGTTGCAACTACTTTTAACAATGTCTTTGTAACTGTAGCAGCTAAAATAATATTTAAAAGTTCAGTTGAAGAACTAAGGGAATGTATTAAAAATTACATTCGAAAAAATTTTAAGCCACTGCTGACAGCGCCCTCATCCTTCACTGAACTTAGCAGAATTATAAAAATTCTAAAAGACAAAGGGGGCAACAGCCTTGCCGCAGTGGACACACAGGTTCCCGTGAGATCGCCGAAGTTAAGCGCTGTCGGGCGTGGTCGGCACTTGGATGGGTGACCATCCAGGCCGCCATGCGCTGTTGCCATTTTTCGGGGTGCACTCAGCCTCGTCATGCCGATTGAAGAGCTACTTGACTGAATAGTAGCAGCTTCGGTCAAGAATACCATCTAAACGACCAGGAGAGCGGTGTGCTGACCCCAGGCCCTCCTATCCGCATCCTCCTCTGAGGATGACACGGCGGTCGGATGGTCCCGGTAGGCCACTCGAGGCCTGAAGACGGAGTGCTTTAAAAGACAAAGGCTGATAAGTTGTTGAGGAAATTTCAAACAGAATTCTTAAAAGTTTTCCAGTTTAATAAATAATGTCCTTTGTGAGATATGGAATGCACTATAGCCACAGGAAATTCATGCATACAGATTGAAATATTCAATGTTAAACTTCTTTATAAGCAAATTAACAAGAAGGATTGAAATAGGTATAGTCCGATTTCCTTACTGACGATGTCTTTCTGTAAAGTATTCGAAAAGTATTGTAATGAACAGTCTCATATTTAAGTAGATACAATTTAATTATAACATAACAGTCTATATTACAGACTACTTCCTAAACTAGAAAGCTATTAATACATCGAATCATCAAATACTGCAATCCTTAAATAATAAAAGATCACCAGTTAGCATTTACGTGATCTTTTCAATGCATTTAACTGTGCAGGACACGTTATCCATTTAGAAATACTTAGATTTAATGTAATTCATGGCCTTACACACAAGTGGTTTGAAAGGTACTCAATAAACAGAATGAAAAGTTACGCTGAATAATTCAGAAATTTCGGAAGTAATTGGGGAGAAATAATGTATGCAAAAGCGTAAGATTTAATGTTTGGTGTTCTTCCACTGTTTATGTGAATTACCACTCACTTAACATTCATCAAGAAAAATTGGCACTTTTTACTAATGACAGTAGTGTTGTAATTACTACTATGTGAGTGAAATTAACACAGGAGACTGTTTATGATATTTTTCAAAGACTGAAAAATGAACTCTCCATAAATTTTAAGAATACATGCAGTGACTAATATGGTCATACCAGCAGTTGACGCAGCACACGTCAGTAGTCAGTAAGCAGGACAGAATCTCCAAATCTCGAACTGAAAGAAACATACTAGTGAGCTACTCAAACAATTAAATTAAACTGTTATTTCTCTTCATATAATCAGATTAATCAACATACTGACTTATTTTGCATATCTGCACAACTACATTTTACAGAATAATTTTCATTGGTGATTCATCACTTAGGAGGAAAGTACTGATTGCACAAAAGCAAGCAGTAAGTATAACATATGTTCATCCACAGTAATTTTGGAGATACCACTCCAAGGAGTTTTAGACATTTTAACAGCATCATCAAAATATGTATACTCACTAGTGAAATACGCCATAAATAATTCATCACATTTTGAGAAGAACAGTGATATCCATGTTTACAACACTACAGGAAAAATGGCATTTACTACCCATTCTTGAAGTTTACCATCATGAAGCAAAAATAGTTTTAAATCTAATCTAAAACCATTTCCCATGAGCAGCTCCTTCTCTTTCATGGTCGAAATTTTATTTAAAAACTGGTAGCCAGACTGGATTGAAAAATAGTACGTTCACTAATGTTAACGCTAATCATGTATATTATATCCTCTGAAGTAACTCTTTTCATTTAATTTCTACCAAGGAATCGTTCAAATGATCTATGGAACATGTAAGTAACTAAACCTACCCTCTACTCACTCATTCCTCAAGCTCTCACGCCCTCCCCAACCGTCTTCCTAAGTCACACCGATTTCTATGAAGTAGGTCAAACAGAACGCTTCTAATTGTAAGTGAATCAGCTTACTTAGCTTCTCTAATAATAGATCATTAATGACTAGTCGATAAACGAAACAGCGAATCACATTTCTAAACTCCTTCCTACAACAGTTCCTTTTGAGAAATAGCCAATCAGGAAAGTTCTAAAAGAGTTGTGTTACATGTATTTAGTTCTCCTACTAACAGCTCGGTGTTTCACTGCCCTACAAATAAAAAACCAATCAGAGACCTTCCTACAGTGAGGTTGAATCTGGCAGACTTTTATTCTTGTCCAGTGGTGTTGGAAATCGAGTACTGTCTGCCTGCATTTGAATACATTTCCAGAAATAATCCGAAATGCAAGGTGAAATATTCATATATTTCCCTTATCAGCACACAGTCAAGTCCTTACACATCTAATGCCTTACAAAGTTTTACAAAAGGTGTCATTTGACATCATCTAGGCAAATTTACATATGCATGAACAGCATTGAATATTCTGTTTGTCACACATGGTTGATAGAGGTATGGTAGGCATAGCCCACGAGTTAGAAACTGAAATATGTAAACATGTAACGGAAGCTTTTTATTAGAATTTCGTAACACACCAATTTTTTTCTGTACTGAATACTACTGTTACAATCACATTATCACTATCGTACAATGTTTGTAGCATCAGTATCAGAATTTCAGTTACTGCTAGAAAATAGGCTACAATTTCAGTTTGTAATATGAACATCACTTGAAGGTTAGAATTTCAGTTTACAGCTTTTATATGTCTGCAACATGTCGGTAACAATTTCATTTTTATCCACAAAGAGTATTTTATAGCTAAATCAATTGTAAAGACCTCTTGTTGAGCGTTCAACAGCTGATTGGTACTGTTTATTCAAAAATGAGCATGCGCAATATTACTCAATTTCGAGTTTGAAGCGTTTGTTGTCTTTCGCGGGTGATGCACATATAACTTGTGTCGGATTATACACTGAAGAATCAATTTACTCGTGTCATCATTATTAACACACATTCTCAATAATAATTTCTTTGTTGATTCAAATTATTCGCTGTACACATTACACATTCTGTTTCTCTCTCGAGAGTACCTTTTTTGCACAGAGTTCTGTAAAATCTCGAATAAATTAGCCTCGTAATATGAATTTTATTAAAGTCTTTCTTTTTTATAATCGCATAGGACGCATGTCAATATTTTTCTTGTAATCTATGCCTATCATGCCTGTCTGGACCTGTATGGCTGAGGGAATATTTCATATTCTTGATGAATGTGTATGTTTGCCTATATTATAACATTCACGAAATGGCTTATTCTGTAACAGAGTTCGTGTGCAAGGATTTGGCTGTGTGCTGACAAGCGAAGCGTATGCCTCTTACAAAATGCATGAAGGACAATTTATGGAAAAGTATTCAAAACAGGCATACATTATGCATTTTTAACATCACTGGACGCGAATGATACTGCGCACAACCCATCATTACTGAAGGAAGCTCTTCTATTCGCTATCACATATTTATGACAATAACACACTGAACTATTACTGGGAGAGCTAAACAGTGTAACACAACTGGCTGAAAAGCTTCCTCATTAGCGTGTTTTGAAGAAAGGGGTATAACCTAGGAAGGAGATAAGGAATAATACTAGCTATTTCGTTTTTTTGGCAGTGGAATACTGAGCTGTTGCTGAGAGAGACAACGATTTTAAAAATACCTGGCATTATTGGCTGCAGAGAATCAATGAACTTATTGTAACTAAAACTTCAGATATGAAGTTTTTATTGGCTTGAACGTTGTAAGTACACTGGATTACTAGTTTCGACTGGAATAAGCTGCCATCCAATGTCTTTTTATTTTTGAGTCCGTTGCGACGGTACGAAAACGAAATTGCGATTTATAGCGCAGTATAATTTTATAACATGCACAGCGTGGAGCTGAACATGGCAGCTAAGTCCTACAGAAACTAGTAATCCGATGTGCCTAAGCGTGATCAAAGCTATAAAAACTTTTTTACCGAAGCTTTCTTTACATTGGGATGAATACGTGTGTTGGCCTGGAAGCTCTCTGGTTTTCCTCTTTCCGAAAAGGGAACTTGACTTGTGATGGAGGTAAGGAGAGTAGGGTGAGAGCGTCGTTAGGAGTGAAAGCAGCGGGGAGGCTCTCGTTTAGGGAATGGATGTGAGAGGGCGATGGAAGAAAGGAAGGTGTGGACGGAGTTTCCAAGTGGGAGAAGGTGAGAGGGAATGGGAGGGACAGTGGAAGTTCAAGCTCAAATTTTATTCAGAAACGGCTTTGTGTTCCTACTGACGAGTAGTCGATTTAAATAAGAAATAAGTAAATAAATAAACAGTGTCATAAACCCTCATTACCGTTATTGTTGAAATTTTTCACAAAAAGTATCGAGAAGTGTGCTGAAACTGAAAATAAGTCCGCTGTTGCCGTGTAAACTCCGCCGGCTCGGTCACTGTGTTAAGAACCTCAACTTTTTACTCGTTTCAACAAAAGATTTCACCTAAGCACAAGTACGTACGCACAACTTTCCAAAGCCCGTTCCGTTGTGCAGGAAGTTATCATATTGTCCCCTTTAAAAACAGTTGTAGCTGACCCTGTGTATATGTGGCATAATGTAGGGCTAAGAGGAAAAACTTTTTATCTTAGTAGCGGAAGGGTACCTTTTTGGTGCATAAAACGACGGAGTCTATCGTGGAAGCCCTACTTTGGTGATTTCCCATTGCAAAAGCTGATGCAGGCCACCTTGGTTTGCTATGTGACACATTCCTCGGAAACGTCTGCGAAAATTTGCAAACACCAAGAGGACAGGAGTTATATCTTGTTACTCGTCTTTCGAATAGCGTTAGTAAAGTACACAGGGTGATTCACGAAGATATGCAAATATTTTGATATGTTATTCTACAAGTGAAACTCGGGAAAAAATGCATATAAAAATATGCCCGCAAATGATTTTGCCTGAAATTTAGCAACTTCGCTGATATGAAGCCATCGCAAAATTGTAGGAGGTTTAAGTAAATCACGATTTCCATTTGTTTTGTTGTTATTGGTCTGGTGAAGCTAAGAAAACATGTCCCAGATGTTTATCTGCAGTAGTTTTACAATACATCAAGAGAAGCAAATGTTATTATACATGGAAATTTATCAACGATAAGGTTGGAAGCTGAAATTTGTTTACATTCCATTAAGAATGTAGAAACTTTTATGTCATCGTTGGAAACCGTTAGTGATTTGTTTCAGTCGTTTGGTAGCCTTGCAACGAGTTAGTTTTCTGTATTGTTCAATGAAAGAACATAATAAGAACAGTGTATTTAAGTGAAACCACATAGTAAATGCTGTAGTTCGTAGATTATTTATCGCACAGATACACGTCTGGGACACGTTTTATGAGATTTTTCAGATCAATAAGAACAAAATAAATGGATATCTTGTTTTACTTTAACCTCGTACAGTTTTGCGATGGCTTCATACTAGCGAAGTTGCTAAATTTCAGGCGAAATCTTTTATTAGCTGTAACTCCGCAACTAAAAATTTGCGGACCTATGTTTAGATGAAATTTTTTCTTCGGTTTTACTTGTAGAATAACATATTAATATATTTCCACATCTTCGTGACTTACTCCGTATATCACTCCATTCAGAAGAAGCACTTGCTACAATGTCTTGGTTATTCGAATACAATGATGAAAACACCCCTCTGCCTATTATTATTTGCCGAAAGCCTTGTTTCGGTACCTTAAGCCATTCACGAAATAAAAACGGGGCAGGTTTTTAGTGATTTATTCTGTATAGGAAGGTAAACTGAACTGCAACACTGTGCGAATGCCGTAGTGAGAGTGCAAATCCCCAGTCTGGCAGCGGTGCTTCAGCGAGCTGATACTGGTACATAAGTTCTCAGAAATGGATTCAGAGATATCTGTGTACCGACAACAGTGCCGAGCCATCTCCAGCCTCTTAGATACGTCGAGACGCCTTAACTGTTTTCAAAAAGGATTGTGTGCCCTTCTAACGGGCCTGTGCTTGGAGAAAGCGGCACCGTCGGTAAGAAGAAGTTCCATCACAAGCCGAGACGCCAACAAGTGCTGCTGGGGTGAAGAAGTGTGTGGCGGCTGCTCGCGAGAAGCAATATGTGCGTCAGAAGTGCCCGCCTATACAGGGGACGCGATGTGCGCCGATCGAAGCGACAAAGGCGAGAGGCAGCTGTCAGTGACGCGTGGTTTCAGCCGCTGACATCACCGCGAGAGCAAAGCTAGATCTCCGCTGCACTTGTCTCCACGCGGTGTGACATGCTGCTGAATTTGCAACGACAACAGCCACACACGTCCAGTGCCGTACCGAGAGCTGGAAAGATAGGCCCCTGCAAACGGGGCGAAAAATCTTACCGGAAAGAAAATTGATATCACTGTGTCATTTCGTCAAGAAGCATTAAAATGAAGTAAATACTAACGAACAGACATGTATCACTGACATTGTTTATGTAGGAATAGTGCGCTTGCTTCACACAGCACCCATCTCAGATATCGTCCACCGGTGGAGTTCTTATACTATTTTGCTACTGTACTGTAGTACCTCATAACTTGTATAGTAAAAAATCTATTTTGTTTTTCAAAGCTCTGCGTAAAGAAGCTATTTAAACATCGAAATAGCTTTGAAACTATTTCAACTGCTAACTTCAGAAAAGGTACAAGTTCAAATTTAGCACGTTTACAGAATAGACAAAAATATGCTACATACACAAACTGTAAAGCAAAATTATTCTATATGTTATTTTAAATCTGTATTTTTACTTCCTTACAGGCAGTGAAACACGGCTCTTCCCAGGTACTTTTGTATGGCTGTGCCTCCACTTCCGCACTACGCAACATCTGACCTTGTGCTCACTATTTATGGCGTCATATCTCCTGAACGATTTGTCGAACAATAGTATAATTTTGTACGTACATTCGGTGGCACATTTTGATACTGTGTCAAACAACTGTTGCGAATGGAATTACTAGCGAGGAAGTAATGAATTTAAACGTCATGTATAGCGTGACAGCTCTTCATGCATCTCACTGTTTATGACGTCATATTTCCTGAACTGTGTGTCGTACAGTGATATAATTACACACTTACCTTCAGTGGTATAGGTGCATAGTGTCTGTAAAAAGTGTCGCTTATACAGTTATTGGCAAAGAAGTAACACATTATAATGTCATACCTCATTCTGTCCTTTTACTCCATAAACAGCGACAAGTAGTAAGCCATGAACAATGTCCCTTTCATCATTTTCTAGGGGTAGCAAGCGAAGAAAAAATTTCGCAAAATATAGAAATTGTGTGTAAAGGTAGTTGCAAATCGCTAAGTGCTGCAGCAACTTCGGTTGAAGTCGGTCCAGTGATTTAGGAAGAGATGTGGAACACACACACACACACACACACACACACACACACATCAATTTTTTAAATATGTATGAATTTATTTATTTTTTGAGGTAACTAGACATGTTCTCTTTTAGTAGCAAACAATGCGAAATGTAATTCAAAATTCTTATATTTTGACAATAGAAATTTATTTTACATATTTTCCTAAAATTAAACGAATTTTAAACATTATTGCATCATTGTAAGATTATGAACTTCAGACATTCTCTTTGGTTTCATCTGTCTTTGTTGTTAGATATGACAAAATATCATTCTAGGATGTAAATTAAACACTTTTTAAATATTATACAATTTTAAAATATTTATGGAAAACTTGGCTTTGAGGGCAGGTTCTTTGGGATGTTCTAGATTCATCTGAGTGTTCCTGAAATAAGACTTATCAGGTTGCAAGCCTTTGATATTTATTGTACATTGATCTTCTTTGGTGAATCTTTCCGGAAACTAAATTCATAATACTTTAGATAGGGCACATGGATTCGCTTCCTTCTTTTCCATAAGAAGCATTACTAAGGCAAGTTTTTAGTAAAAGTTTGGCCACCAAGCATTGTAATCTGTGAAGTCTCCTACTTTCATGAGAACAACACCGAATTTCCAGATAGAATTTTCACTCTGCGAGGGAGTGAGCGCTGATATAAAATCCCCTGACGCAAAACTTTAAACATAGATGCTAGGGTTCAGTGACCGTGTCAGACGTTTTCAAACATCTCACTCGTCATGATGGCCTCATTCTCAACGAACAGCTGCAGCTGCGAAATAAAAACTCTTTTGACTGTATAAAGCCATTGCTTGATCTTTGATTCAGATTTCCTTATGCAGTTTACCGAAATGTTGTTTTCCTGTCACATCTTTGCTGTTTTCTTGTATGTCATAATTAACGTTTTCACGTTACAAAATGTATCTCTATTTAAAGCAGATAAATATGCAACTTCATCCTGTTATTATTAATGCTTACGTTATGCCTGAATCAGCTGCATCACAATTTCATGTGTCTAATTTTGAATGTACAGTAGCCTAGTTGTTTCTGCGGCTACTAGATGGCGCTCGTAGCAACACCATGTTTATTTGCCCACACTTTCTAAAGTGGGCACCTCAGTCTTGTTGCAATCCTTGTCCACAGTACAAGCAGCCCTTAGTGGCTCGCCATCTGGCAAGTGTTCATGACGCCGCCTTTCGTGTCGAGATCTTTTTTAATATGTGACTTGTAAGTACTGCATCTTTTCGAGTCAGTACAAACTTAAATTTTATCAATGTACTATATACCTAATGTTTTGGTACAGTTAGTCTAATTCTGAAGACGACGCTCATAGTAGCGTCGAAACCAGGTTAATTTTGACTTAATATTTGTGACCGAGGGCTTGTTTGTTACAATATATCTTCCTGACGCAGTTTGAAACTGTGTGTGAGACAGGGCCTCAAACTCGAGAGCTCACATTTTTGCGAGTAAGTGCTCCACCAAATTTAAAAAAAAAATATGTATTTAAATAATTTGTTGACTAAAATATTTGATATTACAATCCACGAAAGTCTACACTCTCACGAAATGCAAAGGACCCGGGTTCGAGCCCCAATTGGACACACTGTTTTAATCTGCCAGAAAATTTCAAATCAGCGTATTCTCCGCTGCAGAGACAAAATTCTTTCCGGAAAGTATCCCGCAGGCTGTCGCTAAGCCTTATCTAAGTAATTCCCTTTCTTCCTTGAGTGCTAGTCACGCGAGGTACGCTGGAGAATTGTGGTGCTTGGAAGGTAGGAAATGAGGTACTGGCGGAAGTAAAGCTGAGGGGAGTGGTCGTGAGTCGTGATTGCGTAGCTCAGTTAGTGGAGCACTTGCGTGCCTAAGGCAAAGAACCCCCGATCGAGTCCTGGCATGGCAGATACTTTTAACGTGACAGGAGTCTTAACACTGAATTTGTGTTTTACTGCGAAGATTACAACTAAAGTCAATGACCTCAGTAACTGTAAAGTCGTTCTTGTTTTCATAGTTTTCTTCTGATGACGCCAATATCCATATCATTGCTATCGCATTCTAAAGTATGTATCGTATATGTTGCTAAATCCGTTGTATTGACTGTGGACAAGTTCATATCTGGAGTAAATCACACGTCTACCCTGTTGGACTTTTTATGCAATAAAACGAATTTTGAAAATTCTCGAGATGTATCCTGTCTTCAGTTAGCGATTTATTCCTGACAATGCCAATAATTGTAGCATCTTGTGAATATGATTTCAGAAATTCGAAAACACCAACTGCAGGTCGAGCATAGGTGAAAGCAGACGGTTAAATACACCTACCTTGTCGATGGAACGCCACATAGAAATTAAACTGACTTCAGTGACATAACGAGATTTCTTTACTCGAACCAAGAAACTTCAAAGAAAACTTATAATAAAAAAATTCCGGAATAGTCACATTTTCTCAACTACTATTTATAACTCTTTTTCTTTTATTTCTAACGAATAATTCATGAGGGGCAAATTGAATTTATGTTTGTTACACTTCACGCTAAACGCAACGTCCAAACAGTCCATAACAGTAAGGGAGGGATTCCGTTTTTCTCTGACTGGGGACGTATTGCAATGCTTTGGAAAACCTTTATAAAGTCCTAAGTTTTCACGATAATGCAATACAATTTTGCACAGTTGTTAAGGAACGACTTATGGATACACACATACGCTTTCATGCTTATTGAATTTGTAAATTTTTAATTATAAGCGACTGAAATTCTTTCAACAACGTGGGTACAAACCTGGCAGAAATAAATTAAAGCATTTTTGTATAAAGTTTGATATCCCATTATTACAAGCATTTGTGGAACAGAATATTGATATTTTCTTTTGTTAGATTTTTACAGCTCTACAAATTTCTGTGAAAAAATATACTGAGTCTTCGGGTCTTCCTCTCACATAAATGCCTTACCATTGCCGTAAAGGAAAGTCCTTCCACAGAATGTCTCACTATAATATTGACTAATTAAGTACCAAATTTAAGCACTATAATGTCAGTGGTTGGTCAGGAAAGTTACATAAAGTTGCGAAAATGTAGTTACAGGAAACCTGAGTCAAAGATTTGACAGTGTTTGTATTAGGCATTACATTATCTGGGTGAATTGCTGCAAACCATATACATTCAAGCAGTCTTTTCTTTGCTTGCCCTCTTAGGTTTAACTGATTTTCAAACTGAGTAACAATAATGGCAGCCGTATCAGTTCTCCTCCCGTCGATTTCCTTCAATACCGACAGCGTAGAAGCTCCTGGATCAAAACCTAGTGCGTGTAGAGCCCGCAATCTGCCAAGATCATCATCGTTAAAAACTAAACAAGCACCGTACGCTGTAACTTCATCAACAGTTGTGGAAATAAATGTTGTCTTGGGGCATGGTTTTCCTTTCAGAGGGTTGTAACTTTCACTAGGATTTTGAATTTTTCCATGCTCACAGTTTAGCAGGAGTTCCGAATCTGCTAAACGCTGAAATATTCCCCACATTGTGGCTGCATACGAGTAACACTGGAAGAAAACTTCGCAGGAATAAATAATGTGAGGAAACACAAAAGAAAAAGTGGCGGGGCCCGGTGCAAGGTGTCCTTCATTATTATTTTTATCACACTCAGGAGTGGAATTAGAACGTAATATTCAGGAACAGAAATTTCAATACCGTGTAGTAAATGAAGATTCAATAAAAATTTTCCACTATTTTGGTCGCTTTCGCATACACCCCACCTGAAATTTCTTGAAAGTTTATGCGATATGTAATTTATTTACAAAAATGATACATTTCATTTTTAGTGTGCAACATATTTCATTACTATTGTTTGAACATGAGATTACGACTCTTTCCATGCTTCAGCGCAATTCTATTTTGAGTCCTGAAGGCAACTTCAGTGCTGGTAGATGCACGGCGCTTAAGTTGACACATACAGGTATTGTGACGAAATCAGCGTAAAATCACTACAGACTATGTAAACGATAAAGGTAATGTAGGGCCTAAGAGATCTGGACATTTCATCATCGTCATAGGCTTGAGGCGTAATAAAAACAATGCTATATCCAGAGAACGCTAACTTTACCGTGCCTAGTTAAAAAGTACAGTACAATTATAAATTCTGAATTCGTTAAACAAGTCTTAATATTTTTATTATATATAAAATGTGATACAAGTAATAGAACTAATTTTTAAAAAGGACTTGAGATAATATGTAGATAATTTTGTTTAGTAAGTGTTATTGTGACTATATCTGGAGTATCAGCTGGTAAGTGTAATTTCTCGGAACTATATTAAAAATTAATTATAGAACTAATTACGGAGTTGCAGTCGTGGATTCTGAAAACAGTTGTCGAATTCCTCGATGGTGTCTTTTAAAAACAACAGTGTTTATGATGAGTAACTAAATACTGAGAGTTTCCTGTAGATACAGATAGCAGACCTACACGCATATAGGAAATAAATAAATAATGGTATGTTCTACGGGCGTTCTAGGAGATCTAGCAGATGATGTATCAGTATAAATTAGGAATTAGTGAAAATGAGTTAATCGCCAACAGTGGACAGACCAATATCCTTAACATCAGTTTGTTGAAGGATTCTCGAACATATTCTGAGTTCGAATATAATGAATTTCCTTGAGACAGAGAAGTTGCTGTCTAATGCATCATCACGGCTTTAGAAAGCATCGCTCCTGCAACTCGTCCATTTTTCACATGTTATCTTGCGAACTATGGATGAAGGGTATCAGACGGATGCCATATTCCTTGACTGTCGGAAAGCGATTGACTCGGTGCCCCACTGCAGACTCCTAACTAAGGTACGAGCATATGGGATTGGTTCCAAAATATGTGACTGGCTCGAACACTTCTTAAGTAATAGAACCCAGTGGTGAGTGTTCATCGGAGGTGAGGGTATCATCTGGAGTGCCCCATGGAAGTGTGGTAGATCCGCTGTTGTTTTCTATCTACATAAATGACCTTTTGGATAGGTGGACAGCAATGTGCGGCTGTTTGCTGATTATGCTGTGGTGTACGGGAAGGTGTCGTCGTTGAGTGACTGTAGGAGGATACAGGATGTGGAGAGGATGTGTGATTGGAGTAAAGAATGGCAGCTAACTCTAAATATAGATAAATGTAAATTAATACAGATGAATAGGAAAAAGAATCCCGTAATGTTTGAATACTCCATTAGTAGTTTAGCGCTTGACACAGTCACGTCGATTAAATATTTGGGCGTAACATTGCAGATCGATATGAAGTGGGACAAGCATGTAATGGCAGTTGTGGGGAAGGCGGATAGTCGTCTTCGGTACGTTGGTAGAAGTTTGGGAAGATGTGGTTCATCTGTAAAGGAGACCGCTTATAAAACACTAATACGACCTATTCCTGAGTGCTGCTCGAGCGTTTGGAATCCCTATGAGGTCGGATTGAGGGAGGACATAGAAGCAATTCAGAGGAGGGCTGCTAGACTTGTTAATGGCAGGTTTGATCATCACGCGAGTGTTACGGAAATGCTTCAGGAACACGGGTGGCATTCTCTAGAAGAAAGGAGGCGTTCTTTTCGTGAATCAATACTGAGGAAATTTAGTGAACCAGCATTTGTGGCTGACTGCAGTACAGTTTTACTGCCGCCAACTTATATTTCCCGGAAAGACCACAAAGATAAGATAAGAGAGAATAGAGCTCGTACAGAGGCATACAGGCAGTCATTTTTCCCTCGTTCTGTTTGGGAGTGGAACAGCGAGAGAAGATGCTAGTTGTGGTACGAGGTACCGTACGCCACGCACCGTATGGTGGATTGCGGATTGTGTATGTAGATGTAGATGTAGATAACAGCCGACACAGAAAAATAACTCAGCAAAATTCGTCTCCTTGGGAAACAAAATATAGAAATGTCAGATGCATAGTGTACAAAAGACGTTAATGGTTGGCTGCTTCAGTTCATCGTAAGGTACTCTTAGAAGGGACCGCGCCTACCGGTCATCACCGATTTCGTCAAAATTTATGGTGTGTGCAGTGCTTGACCAGGGATTAAAGTGACAGATGCGGGGGCTCCATATAATACGACTTTTTTAAAAAAAAAAGTATTATTGTGTGCCTGTCGGGCGAGGCTTGAGCCGTTTATGTTAGCGAATATTCCAGGCAGCCACTGACAGAATGAAAGAAGTGTTGAACGGCAATCCGAGGTTCATGGGATCGAGTCCTTAAGCGGAAAAGTTTTTGTAACTTTCTTAAATTTTCGAGTTTTGCGTCACTTACACAGCAAATAAATCGAAATAATACTCAGTATCTTGCACTTATTCACAAAAGGCATGAAAAGAAAAGTGGACAAAAATTTGCGATTGTATATAAATTTCCAGGAAATTGTAGTAAGACGTACACGAGAACTTCCTATGTAAAATTAGATACTATTATTACTCTGCAGTTGATGATCTACATGTGCTGCGGTGATAGTTGCCGTAAAACCATTAGAGGCAGTAATTTTATCGGTATCTTGCCTGTGCGTTTTAAACGCCAAACTTCTACAGTTACATGGTAGGTTTTACTTTGTACAGAAGGACAATATTCTGATTGTGCTCTCACAATAGTCTCGAAAATTTCACTTTACCCGGTCGAGAGAGAGCACGCGATGGACTTCGTAGCCGTAACTTGTGTTGTCCCCAATCACCGATGATCCGATTTCACCTGAACCGGGAACCTGTTACTCGTGTGCGGCTGCCGGGGGTTCTTCGAAGGCCAAAATA
Organism: Schistocerca cancellata; assembly: GCF_023864275.1. Taxonomy (NCBI): domain Eukaryota; kingdom Metazoa; phylum Arthropoda; class Insecta; order Orthoptera; family Acrididae; genus Schistocerca; species Schistocerca cancellata. The sequence goes on from NC_064632.1 coordinate 201,946,438, forward strand.
AGATTAACGGAATACGAAGTACGCATTAATTACAGTCCACTCTTCGAAAGTTATTTACAGAATCTTTGTTGACTTAGTAAGTAGAACCCTATCCTGGAAATTTACTTGCAATCGCCAATTTTCTTTTGCCTTTCCTTTTCATGGCTTTTATAAGAACATTGATAAAACAGTATACTAATCATGTCCTTTACGAAAATGTTAATAAATGAAACTGATCATTATTTCGGTTTATTTGCAATGTGGGTAACGTAAAAATTGAAAACAAAAGAAGAAAATGTTTCCACATGGGGGACTAGACCCCAGATTCGTCAGGTTACCAACCTGTACTGCTTCTGCTGCGCCAGTCGATGTGTGGAAACTACTCTAACATACTCGTAAATGGCCTGCGTGTTGCCCGACCCACCCCAAAGTGCTATTTTTTTCCAATCGCTTTGCCACCTGGAGCTCCCGCCTCTGTTACTTTCATTTCTGAGCAAACCTCGCACATGCCATAAATTTGGACGAAGTCAGTGATGTCGATTGATTAGACGCTGTCAGCGTGTTTGAATGAGTGGAAAAAGAGAGTATATTTCTTACTAGCGTTTCATTTCTAAATTCTGTCTTTATTCTTAAATAACCCATAGTCGAGGGGTAGAGTCTTATTAGCAATGGAAACATCATAGGTCCCAGATCACCAACAATGGCAACCGAAGGCCTCCGGCATAAGAAGTCACCCGAATAAAGTCACCTTCATTCTGCCAACGGCATTGTCAAAGAAAGCAGGGAAGCGGACAGAGGTTCAGGGCACCCTCTTGTCCTTAGGGTAGGAAACTGCATCTAAATGGCGGAAGAATCAGTAGTGATCACCGGCGTGGGGATGGAGAAGGCAATGGAAACTAATGCACTAAAGACACATAATGACGTTCAAAGTACATGAAAATAACTGAAAAAGTATCATGATTAGCTCTCCATTCGCAAAAGATTCCGGAATAGTCCCCCATTGCGATCTCCAGGAGGGTACTGCCAAGTGGGAAGTGACCATGAAAAAAATATAGAATAGCCAACGATAAGATAACGTTATACGAATTGGGTTTTGGATCGTCAGAAGTTTGAACGTAGTAACAAAGCAACATGGCTATAAACAGTTCAATGATGAAGTTGCAGTCATAAGAATCGACGGCAAACCAACACCGACAACAATAATTCAGGACTACATGCCGACATCGCAAGCAGAAGATGAACAAATAAATACTCTTGACGTTCTCTGATACTGTAGCTCAGAAGCTCAGTAGCTTGTTCGGTTGAAGAGGAATGGACATCTCTACAAAGGGCAGTCACAGAAACTGTAGAGGAAGGCAAGTACGGAGAAACCATTGACAACAGAAGATATACTGCAGCTGATCGACGAAAGAAGGAAGTACAAAAATTTTCAGAGAACTTCAGAAGTACAGAAATACAAGTCGCTTAGGAATGAAACAAATATCAAGCGCAGGGAAGCTAAGAAAAGAGTGAGGAAAGTGAAAGAAAAATGATTAGCGGAAATACTGAATCAACTTGTAGAAAACCAAAACAACCCTCGGTGAAATTAAAAGCAAGGGCGGTAACACTAAGAATGCAACAGGAGTTCCACTGTTAAATGCAGAGGAGAGAACGAATATGTGTAAATAGTACGCTGAAGACCGCAGCGAGGGGGAGACTTTTGTGATGAGGCATTAGAAGAACAAACACGAGTCAGCAGGTAAAAGATACGGGATACAGGTTTAGAATATAGGATTTAAAGGTTTTGAATGACGTAAGATCAAATATGAAGAGATAGACAACATTCAATCAGAATTTCTAAAATCATTAAGAGAAAAAGAAACAAAATGACTATTCACTTTGGCGTGTAGAATGTATGAGACTGGTGACATACCATCAGACTTTCGGAAAAACACCAGTCACACAATTCCTAAGACTGCAAGAGCCAGTCACTACGAGAATCATCGCACAATCATCATAACTGATTAACAGCTCGTGCATCCACGTTGGTGATACTAATGATATACAGAAGAATGGAAAAGAAAATTAAGGATCTGTTAGACGACGATTATTTTGGCAGTTCTGATGTTGCGGTTGATAATGAAAGCAAGACTGAAGAAAAATCAAGTCACTTTCATCGGATTTGTCGGCCTGGAAAAAGCTATCGATAGCGTAAAATGGTGGAAGAAGTTCGACACCCTGAAAAAAATAGGGGTGATCTATAGCGAAAGCCGGGTGATGTACGATATGTACAAGAACCAAGAGGCAGCAATAAGAGTGGAAGACCAAGAACGAAGAGTTTGCATTAAGAAGCGCTTTAGGCAAGGATGTAGCCTTTCGACCGTGCTGTTCAATCTGTAAGTCCAAGAGACAATGACTGAAATAAAAGAAAGGTTAAAGAGCAGGATTATAATTAAGGGTGAAAGGATATGAGTGTTAAGATTCGCTGATAACAATGTTATCCTCAGTGAAAGTGAAGAAGAATTACAGAACATGTTTGATGGATTGATTAGTCTGATGAGTACAGAGTACGGATGGAGAGGAAATCGTAGAAAGATGAAATTAATGAGAAGTAGCAGAAATGAGAACAACGAGATACTTAACATCATAAATGGTGATCACGAAGTGGAGAAAGTTAAGGAATTCTGCTACCTTCGCAGCAAAATAATCAGTGACGGACGGAGCAAGGAGGACATGAAAAGCAGCCCAGCACTGCCATAAAGGACATTCCTGGCCAAGAAGAGTCTACCAGTGTCAAACATAGGTCTTAATTTGAGAAAGAAATTTCCGAGAGTGTGCGGCTGGAGCTCAGCATTGTACGTCAGTCGCACATAGGCTCTGGGAAAACCGGAACAGAAGAGATTCGAAGTATTTGAAATGTGGTGCTGCAGAATAATGTTGAAAAGCGAGGGAGGGGGGGGGGCGATAAGATAAGGAATGAGAACGTTCTCTGCAGAATCGGAAAGGAAAGGAATATATGGGAAACACTGACAAGAAGAAACGGTTCAAATGGCTCTGAGCACTATGGGACTTAACTTCTGAGGTCATCAGTCCCCTAGAACTTAGAACTACTTAAACCTAACTAACCTAAGGACATCACACACATCCATGCCCGAGGCAGGATTCGAACCTGCGACCGTCGCGGTCGCGCGGTTCCAGACTGTAGCGCCTAGAACCGCTCGGCCACTTAGGCCGGCGACAAGAAGAAGGGAAAGGATGATGGGACATCTGTAAAGATATCAGGGAATCATTTCCGTAATACCTGAAGTTGCAAGTGCTAGTCTGAGATGAAACTATTGGCACAGGAGAGAAATTCGTGGCGGGCTGGAACAAACCAGTCGGAAGACGACTCAAAAAGAGTGCTTGTTCTCAAACTATTGCACACTCATTGCAATAAATTTTACCTGAAGATATTATTATAAGATGTGAACAAGTACCTAATCGTTTGACCAGAGAAAAAGTGAATACTTGTGTAAAAAGTCTAGACATTGTATGAGATTTGAAGTTTTCTGTACGACTTCAAGCTACACAATTGATGAGGCAATCTAAATAATTTTTTTCCTCTCCACCACAGCTGTTGGTGTGTTGCTCCAGTAGAGTTACAATAATGAGAACAAGGGGTAGGTGTACCTTTTAACACATCGTGATGTTACAAGTAGACTTCAAAGTAGTATAAAGAATTTTCTGTGGTGTAATATCAAGCTCCTTTGTACTAGAAAAACTTCTGCGTTGGAGCATTCTCCTTCTGGTAATAGTCCTAGAAATGTTAGCTGTTTGTGAACATGTATTGATTTCTTGGTGCCACGACCTATATCTTTCACTATTTGTCTTTGTTTTGGTTGAATATTAGTTAGAGCCATTGCTAGTTTAAAATTCACCAAAAATAGGGACTAAATAATGTTGATTAAGTATATCAGAGATGGAAAGTTGCTACCCACCATATAGCGGAGAGCAACTTTCCTTCTCTAACATTGTTACATTCCGTCCTGGATTTTCCATTGTTTTATGTTGATTAACCGTTATTCTACTGATGGAGACAGTGCTTACCGGGCGCCATATTCAAAATCAGGCACTTTAATCAATTTATGAATTCGTGCGCTGTGGCTCTGTTTCTATAACGCTGTCGAAAGAACTGAATATTCATTTCGGGATTACATTATTGTGACAAAGTGACACGATATAGGCAGAAAATGAAACATCGATTACTGGTTAAATAGGACCACGGAGTGACAAACTGCAGTGACTTAATACAGCATGTGCGATAATAAATGTGTGTAATATGTTGTGCCTGGCGCGGTAATATGAACTATTTCACAGTAAAGATAACATTTACGGAACACCGTTTCTTTTTCTTTTTTTCTTTTTGGATTCATCAGTCTTCTGATTGATTCGGTGCAACCCGCTGCGTATTCTCTTGTGCCAACTTCTTCATCTGAGATAGCGCTCGTACTATAGAAAAACTAAATCAGTACTGAATTTAGGTCGCCTTTTTAATAGTTTAGGTAACGTTGTTGGTAAACAGCAACCTGTCAGTGACCCCGTTTCGATCGCACAACCGTTTATAGAAATCATGACAGTTTCGGCCCCTAGTAGTAGGCCAGCGTCTTATTATACGCAATCCGGTTGACGATCATGACGCTGGAAACAGCTGTGTCGATCCCAGGCGCGAAACTGCAGTTTCACAGTAATTAAACATTTACGGAACACCGTATTTTTTCATCATCATCGTCATTATGGTGCATTATCTGAAGACGGCCTACTACTAGGGCGGGAACCGTATTAATTTTAATAAATGACTATTCGATCGAATCTGTTTTTTACCAATTTCAATGGCCAATGTAAATTACCACATCCGTTTCAAATAAATTTCTTGGTATTGTACTAATTGAATGGGTTTGAGTAGTAAATAATTATAAGTAGCTGATAATAACATAGAATGAAAGTGAAATGGGTAGTACAATTTTACTGTTTGTTGAAACATGCAGTTAAACAGCAACGAAGATAGTTTACTAGACAATACGGTAAACATCAACATCTTTGCTACATCAACAGAGTGTGGACAAGGATAAATGTGGTAACACTGGCAAAATAATACTGCCAAAACCATCGCAGGTGACTCCAATATATAAGAGGGGTAAAAGAATGGAAGCGCGAAATTACATACCAATATCCCTAACGTGTGTACCTGCAGAGTCCTTGAAGATATTTTCAGTTTGAGTATAATAAATTTTCTTGAGACTAAGAACCTTATGTCCACGCATCAGCAAGGTTTAGAAAGCATCGCACGTGTGAAACTCAGCTTGCCCTTTTCTCATATGGTATACTGCGAACACTGGATGAAGGACAACAGGCAGATCCCATACCGGTATTTCTGGATTTTCGCAAAGCGTTTTACTCGGTGTCCCGTTGCAGGCTGTTAAGGAGGGCACGAGCATACGGAGTAAGTTCATAGATATGTGAATGGCTCGAAGACTTCTTAACTAATAGTAGCCAGTATGTTGTCCCCTACGCTGAGTGTTCATCATAGACAGGGGTATCGTCTGGATTGCCCCAGAGAAGTGTGATAGGACCGCTATTGTTCTCTATATACATAATTGATTTGGCGGACAAGACGGGCAGCAATCTGTGGTTGTTTGCTGACGCTGCCGTGATGTACGGTAAGTTGTCGAAGTTGAGTGACTGTAGGAAGATAAGAGACAACTTAGACAAAATTTTCAGTTGGTGTGACGCATGGCAGCTATCCCTACATGTGGAGAAATGTAAGCGAATGTGGATGAGTAGGAAGATCAAACCTGTAATGTTCGGACTCAGTGTTACAACTACCCTGCTTGACACAGTTAAGTCGTTTATGTATCTGGGCGTAAGGCTGTAAAGCGACATGATATAGAACGAGCATTTGACAACTGTGGTAGGGAATGCGAATCGTCGACTTCGGTTTATTACGAGAATTTTAAGAAAGAGTGGTTCACTTGCAGAGGACGGCGCATATACGTAGGTTGCTGGTGCTATGTATTCCCGAGTACTTCTCAAGTGTATGGGATCCGCACCAGATCGGATTAAATCAAGAGGTCGAAGCAATTCAGAGGCGGGCTGCTATATCTGTTGCCAGTATGTTCGAATACCACATGTGTGTTACGGAGATGCTTAGGGAACTCAAAGAAAATCCCTGGAAGGAAGGCGACATTCCTTTCGAGACACATTTTTGAGAACTTTAGAGAACCGGCATTTGAAGCTGACTGCTGAACAAATCTACTGCCGCCATCATTCATTGCGCTTAGTAAACACGAAGATAAGATATGGGAAATTAGGCCTCTTACGGAGGCACATAGATATCACTTTTACCTAGCGCTGTTTGCGTGGGGAGTAGGAAACGAAATGACGTGTAGAGGTACACGGTAGCCTTCGCCACGCACCGTACGGTGTCTTGCGGAGTATCTATATAGATGTAGATGTTGATATAGATATATCGCAGAGGCATCGAACACGGGGTGAAAAGTGGGTAAGAGGGGCTCTGACGACATTCCGATCTTGTAACACGTCCACAGTGGTGTTGGGCAGCAGTGTGGTAAAATTTGGTGCCAGCGTGACATTATTAACTCACTTTGCACGTCACATGAACTTCTGATCTCTGGCCTTTGTTTCACAAGTGCAAACACCTTCCTGTTGAAAGCGCCGTCGAGTGCGAGCGTGACGTTGCACGGCGTCACACTTTTGCACCGCTACACAGATAGGTTTTAGCCACTCCTGAACCAAATTTCACATCTATGTGTCAGAATGAGAGACAATTACGGGGTTTCGAAAAAGTAATGCTTTAATTCTGTTGCACAATGTAGTATAAATTAATGGAATTTGGAACAATTTTCGGAAGAGTCGAGTTCTTTTATTAATACCAACACTAAAATCATAAAAGTATAACAAAGATAATAGTATATGTTATGTAATTTGTCAGAACCTAAGTACAATACCTAAAAAATCTCTTTTGGCTCTAAAGTTACGAGGGACACAAATGCCGCACTATGATGAACGTAACGGCAACAGTAAATAATAAAGGATATAACTACGTGTTACGCACATTAAGAAATAATTTATAAGGTCTATCGTCTGTAGTGGGATACATTACAGCTGTGAAAGCTACACAATGTTAATAGCGTGTAATGAGGCGTTAGACAGCGGCTGTGGACCATTAACGAAGAATTACTTGACAGGTAAGGAACCCAACAAAAATGTTTTCATACAGAGAAAGAGGGAAAGAGTCCGCTTGAGTAGTACAGCTTCCGCAGTTTGCTCTGCCTGTCTTAAAACATAATGCGTCAAGATATTCTGGAATAACAATAAGCGAAAAGAATCAAGAAATGAAAAGATGAGTAAGAAATAGAGAAGTTTAATTGTAGCAACAAAAAATGGTTCAAATGGCTCTAAGCACTATGGGACTTATCAGCTGAGGTCATCAGGCCCCTAGACTTAGAACTATTTAAACCTAACTAACTTAAGGACATCACACACATCCATGCCCGAGACAGGGTTCGAACCTGCGACCGTAGCAGCAGCGCGGATCAGGACTAAAGCGCCTAGAACCGCTCGGTGACAGCGGGTGGCTAGCAAAAAGTAAAGGCATTTACAAGATGATGAGGGACAAATAACTGTTACATTAATAACAATTTCCGCCAATGAACTCCAAGTCGACGAAGATTATAGCTCCTCTTTTAGAAAGATGATACATAACCTGTTGATATTCCACAAAACTACAGAAATGATTTTTCAGGAGAAATATATCCAGATCTGCTTCATCACAGTTTTAATATTTATCTCCTTCCCATGTGACTATTGGTAAACTCCTACTAAAATATTCGTGTAGGGAACACGTAACACTTGTAACGGTCAAATTTTGCAACGAATTCTTCAAGGTGTAAATACTGTTTGCTGTTATTACTGGTACGTCCCTAATCTTACAACAGCGAAAAGTTCACACGTTTGCATTTCTGTATTTTCATTGACGAAATGCTCCTCTTTTGAAAGTAGTGAGTGCTGTACATTTTGTGCTACTATTCAGCACAGGTGGCTGTGATAAGTGAGTGCGGAGTGTCGTATTTAATTTACTGTTCAAAATGAGAAGGAAGACAGGGAAACCCAACGGCGGCGCACACACTATTCCTTCCCCGAAGTTCACAGGGACCACCTATGCACTCCATTACCAGTAGGTTGAAGGCAAATAGATTGATAGGAGACACATATTTAATAGAAAAGAAGAAATAATACTGCAGTAACTGAGCCTACCACAGAAGCGGACACAATCAGGTACAACATAAACAATCTGCGTCAAGATTGCTGATGATTATGTCTATAACGCTCTTTCTAATTCCTGCATTTCTCACTGATTGATTCATGTACAGCGACATAATTGTGTGACGTCGGATAGCTACTTTTAGTAGTAGTATGTTGCTTGTTTTTTACAGAATTTGCGTGGCGCTATTTTATTGATAGTGACGTTTGTACAGAATTGTAATAAAATGCATTATTTCATAGCTCCAAACAATGCAGTGTAAAACATCTCTTCGCAGGGTCACAGTAAGAACTGCTCTCGTATCGATTTGGAGACAAAGCATCCAGTTCAAAGCAAGTTTTAGAACACAATATTTCTACATCTAGGAACTTAACGTAGCACGCCTTGAAGAACGTGTAGAAAACTGCGTATTTTTTATTCCATACTTATTCCCCTTACTTCTGCTGCTCCCAAGTAACACAGGTAAGTAACATACTAAAGACACACCTGATTGTGCAAACATAAGTGTATTATGCTGTTCTTAAAGTTCGACATTGAGTAAAGGGTGTGTTACGTTTTACGTGTGCAGCGGGGTGTAAGTAATGTATCTTACTTTAAGAACTCCCATAGCAAACTCCGTCGGAACAAGACGGGCCAACAGTACTGACCTGCAGCCGTGTCATCCTCAGACCAGAGATGTCATTGGATGCGGATATGGAGGGGCATGTGGTCGGCACACCGCTCTCCCGGCCGTGTGTCAGTTTACGAGACCGGAACCGCTACTTTTCGATCAAATAGCTCTCAGTTTGCCTCACAAGGTCTGAGTGCACCCCGCTTGCAAACAGCGCTCGACACACCGGATGGTCATCCATCCAAGTGCTAGCCCATCCCGACAGCGCATAAATTCGGTGATCTGACGGGGTTACCACTGCGGCAAGGCCATTGGCTTAAAAACTCCATGGTGGTAATATATTACACTGTAAGCATTCACAGGCAGTCTTTTCGTACAACATGAATCACGTTGCAGGAATTAAGTAAGCCCCACACATGAAAACTGTTTTGGCAATAATTGTAAGAAATCTAAATGATTATGATATTAACCATGGGCGTTAGTCTTAGAGTACAAAATAGTGTACGTTGACGCCAGTTATGAGCTGCAGGATTGTTGATAGGGTGCCGCTGGTGGAGCTAGCTTTCTCGTTCCATCATTATTTAGTGTGCATAGATTCGAAATGGCGATAACATTCCAACAATTTTTTAATATTCTGACATTCGAGTAACTACTGAAAAATCTGATAAAATTATTAGAATTAAGTAATGCACCGCGTCAAGGATTCAGAACCCAAAATTGTACCGAAATTCATCAAAATATTTAAGAGCTTAGATATATTCATTAGGGTAATTTGAGCGTTAAGAAACAACTTTTCCTTTAACACAACAATATGTGCAACTATAGAACTGTGTTCATGCTAAAGTAGACAAAGTAATACCAACTGGAACTTAGAAGGTTCAGACATTTATAGGTAGATAATATCTGTTTTCAGTCCTCTAGAAAAAAGGTTTATTTCTTATTCTAAATGTACGTTAGATTATTTATATCGTTTGTAAATTAGGAAAACGGTGCTTAGCAGCATACATACTTCATTCCTGGGTAGACATATCAGGTGTGACAGAAAGTTTCATGCATAATCATAACACCACATCTTCTAAATCATTTGAGCCACAAATTGGGGTTGATTTAAATTTGTTCATCGAACGCTGACGCCAGTTATGAGCTGCAGGATTGTTGATAGGGTGTCGCTGGTGGAGCTAGCTCTCTCGTTCCATCATTATTCAGTGTGCATAGATTCGAAATGGCGATATCATTCCAACCAAATGCTTTCTAGTTCTGTACCTCAAACAGCTCAAAGCAATCGAACGACACAACCGGTTTCAAAAAAGTGTGCCCATTTATCCTCCTTCAAGACCTACAGCACGCTGAACAGAGATTTCCACGCAGTCGACAGAAATGCTAGTCGATTGTTAACCTGTTTCATGTGTCTCCCTCGCATGCTTTTTGGTGACATTTGGATTTAAAACAACACGGAATTAAGTTACTGTACAACGTGCACGATATGGGTAAACAACAATGTCTATAGTTCCATTCATCTACAGTTCTGAGTTGCGTATAACAGTAATGCGACGCAGTCGCTACATATAACAGGCAATGTCCTGACTGACTGAAAGACTCATCATCGGCAAGCCCAAACCGTAAAGGATAGTAACTTGAAATTTGGAGAAGGTGTGGATTTTTTGCTGCAGGTGTCGTTTAAGAAGGGAATTTACGAAATTCCAAACCTAAGTGGCTGATGTAGGGGTTGAATTTTTTCACTAGTAAGGAAATTTTGAAGCTAGGCTGACAAATATTGGTATTTTGTTTCCCAATCAGATTTAAAGAAATCATGTTTCTGCATTTTTGGGAATTTAACCCTGTGGTGGTGAAATAGTGGGTGAAAACTATTTTTGAAAATATGTAATTATTAAAGAACTTCTAATACATTTTGAAGGCTACGTCTATGAACTTCTCAGTTACAAATTTAAAAAAAAACACGGTTTCAGTGTTATTGGAAATTGAACCCCTGAGGGCTGAATTAGAGGATAATATTTTGTATGAAAATATTATATTATGAAAGTGGTTTTAAAGCTAAGTCTCTGAAAATTCAAATTTGGCTTCTCATTTACAAATTTAAAAAATACCGTATATATATTTCACTGGTTTTAGAAATTCAACAGGTATGGAGGTAAAATAGGGGAGGAAGCGTTTTATGAAAATATTTCATAGCAATAACATTTTTGAAGCTAAATCTTTGAAAACTAGAGTTTGGCGTCTCGGTTAGAGGCTTTTTTACTGTTTTTTGAAATTCATTCCCTCAGGGGTGAAATAGGTTCAGACTGATTCACTGACTCTTCACCACCAAGCCCAAATCGCTAAGAATAGAAACTTGAAGTTTAGAAAGGGTGTCGATCTTAAGCTGTAGATGTCTTTTAAGAAAGGGCTGTCCGAAGTTCCACTCGTAAGGGGTAAATAGGAGATGAGAAGCTTTTTGAAACTATGTCATTATTGAGGGAATTTTGAATGTAGAACTACGAAAATTTGTATTTGGTTCCGCAGTCATAAAATAAAAAATACATGTTGCAGCATTTTTGGAAATTCAACCGATAAGAAGGTAAAATTACGAGAGAATTTTTTTTTAAAAACTACTAATTATTAAAGAACCGCTAAAGGATTTTAAAGGTTACATGTACGACAACTGGTATATGATATCTTGGTTAGAAATTTAAAAAAATACATGTTTCAGGGTTTCTGGAATTTTCGCCCCCAAGGGACTGCAATAGGAAATGAAAATATTTATGGAAATGTTTCGTTATATTAAAAATTTATAGGTAAATTTATGAAAATTGCTATTTCACTTCTCGGTTAGATATAAAGAAAAATTTATTAGCGGAATTAAGCTGTTGTGGAAATTTCTCCACAAGAACGCAAAAAGCTTGATTAACAAAAACTTTGGACTTCAGCTACCTGAACCGCTTTTTAATCAAAAATACATTCCTTAAAGACCATGCTTAGATTGTCTTAATTAGCGTGAAAAGCTCGATGGTTTTGCAATTTGTGAACAACCACAAAATTCGATTAAACAAAAACAAAAAGTCTCTGCAGGCCTTACAGTCTACCAGAGCAAAGCTAAGCCAGTGTCGGAATATGGGAAACAAAGCAGTCACACATTACATTCAAAAGAATGCGAAAGAGGCTCTGAAATCTACCTGCTCTTCCAACGAAAGTCCTCCAGCAGTTTTTTTTTTTTTTTTTTTTTTTTTTTTTTTTTCCTTCGGTGAAGACTGTTACAGGAATGACATACCGAGATCCGCCATTTTACACAATTGTGAGAACATGCAGATATATTCATGTTTCAGCCAGATGGAAACACGCTCGCAAATGTAAGAGCATTTGTTACCAACGGACTGCATCAACGATGGATCAACCGTAAGGATTGTACGGATTTATCATTGCACCATAAGACACCAAAACCTCGGGAACTATAGTATGAGATTTTTTTCAGGGGTTTGCGAACGACTCCGTCTATACGTCTGCCTTACCAAGAACTCTGGATTATCGGCGACGGTGCCCAGGAACAGCAGTGAATGCAGAAATTTCGTACACGTTCACGAAAGTATGACACGAATTTGGCTACCATCTCAATATTTTCCGTACAAACGGAAAATTTGCGAAAGGTAACTGAAGACATTTATCCCAAACGTAACTGTAAAAAGTAACCCAAGATAGTCTGTAAATGCATGTGAAATACGTATCCTTTTAAAATGGAGTGGTTCTCTTGAAAATTAAAAAAAACTTTGCAGTCCTATTCGTAAGTTAAAAATTACCTCAAGTTCCTATAGTTTTATAGTAGAGGATGTAGCCTAGTGATATCAGTTGAATCTTTTCGGACACCCTGTGCTTCCAAAAAGTAAGGAAACGTTTAATTTTCGTTTTTATATAGCATTTATTATTCATCTACTGCTTCAGAAAATTGCACAAAGCTTTTTATGTGTCACTTCTGCACGGTATTTGTGGCATAACGTGACTAGAAGTAGGGACTGGTTGACATTCTGAGACATTAAGCGTTCGCCAATTTAATATTGGGGGCAAGTGTTGGTGATTAAAGTTATAGTGGGAGACCAAGAGATAAATACAGTAAACAGCTTCAGAAGGATGTAACTTGCAGTAGTTATTCGGAGATGAGGCTTGCACAGGATAGTGTAGCATGGAGAGCTGCATCAGACCAGTCTCCGACTGAAGACCACAATAGCAACAGCAACAACAACAACAGTTGTTGTATGTTGCGGTATACATTCTTCAGCCATTTCGAAAGCATGATGCAATATTGTGTTTCGTGGTCGTCCTTTGTAGGAGATACATCATTGTATTTTACAACCCCACTATATGCTGATACATATGTAAAACGATTCAAAAAATCGATGGAGACAACAGAAATTTGTGCAAGTATGACAGTATATTTTTATAATCGAAAATGAAAGAGAGATAAAATCACAGACAATCTCAATGGAGAAGACCTTTACTCATATTAGGCTCAGGAATTATGATTCCAAACTTTCCGGGGTTTCTGGTGTCATACAGATAGTTAGTTATCTATGTGTTAAACAGATGTGTCACTTTGTTTGCACAGCAGGTATCCTTATCAGATACATGCAGAAATCATCCAGTAGATTTACTTTTTTCAGACGTAGTTCATCAGTCATTAGAAATTGTTTCAGGGAAGACATTATTTCTACCAGAATACATTTACTGGAAGAATGCTTCTCTGTAGTATTACATGCATATTTCGGCTGCAGTTTCATTTTAAAGAGGTTGTGACTGTTCGAGAACACAAGTCGGATGACATAAAGACACCATGTAGTTGCCATTGAGCGTAAATAACTATGGCATTTAATTATCTAATGTATCACAAATCGATAAACGTCATGTAAACTTAGGTAAAGTTCATCATGTATGTAAATTATGTACGATTACATTCTGTGGTTGTTTAGGTAAGGTGCTAGTTCCTCCCAGTTTGGTTGTATGGTCTTATACAACAAAGTTCTCATGAAATTACACACACTACACGCATTACACATGATAATAAATCAGCAGCTGCCTAAGGTTCAACTCGTCTTCCGATCTGTCCAACGGAAAATAATTGGTATCTGTCCAGACATGAACCTCGTCAGGAAAGTGTATCGTGGTTAGTGTATTATCCATCACATATTCTGGGCACAGGATTTTTCGTTATGATGTTATATATTTTACTCTAGATTAAAGTTTTTAATATCCATTTATGCACTTTATCACAACTATTATTTTATATTCTATGCACAATAATTATCCTTGATTATGGAGTATTCATCAATTAAGAGCTATTCACATTTAGAATATTTCAGTATCTGATATCAGGTCCGATGTCCTCGGTCTATTTGTTGAACAATTCTATTCTCTGGTACAAAGTGTTTTACATTGTCTGTGTAGTTATAACTTAAGTCTAGATCTTATTCTGTGATTATGAATGCTGCTGTTAGGGTAAGAATTACAAACATAATCCTTAATGTTCTGAACCAGTAGGTAAACACAACTTGTTGGTGCTTTTACAATAGCCAGATGTTTAAAAGTATCAGTACAACGAAATCAATTATTATGTTTGGTTTATAATTCTTGCAGACATTTTCTGTATTTCGAAAACTGTGCCCTGGTTCAGTGTCGTAAACCGCCAAACAATGCGTGCGTAACTAAGGACCGAGTACACATGAGAGTAGTTAGTAGTCATAAGACGCTGTTTGTTAAAGACCGATTACTGAACTGGAAGGGTACTAGATACCGAGAACACAGACTGAAAGTATATTTTTGGTTTCATTTCAGTTGGTAGAAGTCAGCTTTCATTACAATAAATTTTCTGGTTGTTACAATGTCTGTTTAAATATAATCTGCATTTAATTTGATAAAATTATTCAACTCCAAGCAGAAATTCATTAGCTCAGTTTTCACTATTTCCGTAGTTAGCTGATAGCACATTGCCCAGTTTCAGTCTTCTTTGAGGATGTGATTTACAATCTCTACTAGGTGTTCTGTTTCTCATCTGTGAATACCATAGCTTCTGTTTCCATAAAACAGACTCATTTCACAATTTAAAACATTTTCTGAACATTATTTTAATGTCCATATACCTGGATGCAGCTTTTGATACCTCGGCAGGCAAGAATTTCATTATTTTAAACATAGCTGCGTAACAGCAACGGTTTTCTGAACAGTCATTGAGGAATATCGGTCCAGTGATACTATCATTAGATCCTATATACTGATATTTTTTGACGTTTTTGAATGTCTCAAACGTCCAATACGGAAGATTTTTCAAGTGAAGTTAGAGGAGAATCCTTTCCTTCGTGTCAAGAGATCCAGGACAACATTACTGGTTAGCTAAATGCAACAATTACTATGAAAGAAAGAAAAGGTTTAATGAAATCTGAAAAATGGCATGTCGGCCTATTATCAACTATGTATGATGTATTAAATGTGCAGACCATTCCTTAGGAACCAAGTGAAGTAAGTGTAAAATTCATAAACCGTCACCTACGTCAAATAGCTCGTTAAAAATTTATTACATTCCTTCTAGTAATCGACAAAGAAACTGCACATGGAAAAGATAAAAACTTAAGTTCGTAGCAAGTAAAGGTTACATAAAGCCAAATCAGTGTCTAAGTTCTATAAATGAGACGTCCATTTCCAGAAGGTTCCTTGTCAAAGATGTGAAAATTTTAAGGGAAACGCTCTGCTCACAAACAGTTCGTTATGTGCGAATAATATTTTGTACACTGATTAGTATTAACTGTTAAAGTCTTTGGGTGGAATTACAGCTCCTGGACCCGAAAGGATATTTGTAAAGTAAACAAAATAACTTGGACAAGATGCCGTTTGGAACTGCACTGTGGGCAAGGGGCATTTTGGAACACAATGAAATGGGCAAGGGAGCCTTTGGTTCTGTAAGGTTAAAAGTAAATTTTAAGGCCTAATAAAACCGCTGGTTTGATGTCGTATCAACTGATTTATTCATAGAAAACTGAACGAAGTTTTACATTAATATTTAGGAGCAAATATATCCGCCGTTACACACCTCTATCGTTAACATCTCGCATTGGACCACCCTCATTTTCGTCCTCTGATGCATCTTCATTATCTTTTTCACAACATGCAAAGATGGTATTTTTGCAGAACAGCAAGGCAGGTAATGTCTGCCAATCTTCACCATAATGAAGTCACAGTAATATATATATATATATATATATATATATATATATATATATATATATATATATATATATATATATATGATAGTGTACATTTAGGAGTAGTTTTTAAACGCTTATGTATTTAATGTAGAGAACATGGTCCAGTATAAAGCAGACATTCACGATTCATGGCCAGAATTGATCAAACAGACTGTGATACAATGATATGAGCAATAAAAATTAGGTTAGTCTCCTAGAGGCAGCGTGATAACCACTTAGAGGCACCAAAAGTCATTCGCTATACTTTTAAAGGTGATGTAAAACTACACTCGAAATTAATTTTCAATACTAGTGCAATATTGGATTTTTTTTAGCATGGTTAATAGAATGGTTATATTTTAGATGTGTAACGATGTCGGTAATTCTATTTTTCCGAACAATATTTTGACGATTTATTATATCCTTATCAGCCACTGTGAGGAGTATCACCTTTGTACCATAGCAAATTAATGTAACTTTGTGGGTGAGGACGGTTCTAAATAATCAAGAAAATATGAGAACATAATCATATTGAGGGAGAAAGGTGATGAGTGTACAAGTACAGTCGAAAGACAGATAAATCGTTACAAAAACAAATTCTTAATCTATTTCAGAGTTTTTCATATCCTGTTCACGATTTTGTACTTTTATTGCCACTGATGCGAAAAGGAAACATTGGAAATGAGATATGATTTCTCAAATAATATTTTCCACCGGCACACACCAAGTCAGCTTCAGTATTATCTTACTAATGCACACGAAGTGACAGACATATAATATGTTATTGAGATCCCATGTATTCCAAATTTACGCTCTTTTATAAAATAACATAAAATATCTTCAGTTTGGGGTACACCGGATGTCAGAAATCAATAACATGTCTGTCGCTTCATATGACGTAAAATAAAAATTAAATATACGAACTTAATGGTTGCAATAACAGCTACATTTCCGTAAGCATCTTTTCTTTCACAGATAGTTTCCAGTTATACAATTCTGTGTGCCAGTTGTAAACTCTGAACGGGTGTGAAGCTATTGAGATTCTTTTAATGTGCCTCATTTTAGTAACCATTTTAAGGTAAATTCAGATGAGGATCGTAAAATAATCTTTGTGCATGACTGACATTACAAATGAATTTTCCACTGAATCAAATTGAAAAATTATATTTTAATTAAGTTACCCACATATTTTCTAATATGTCTCCACAGAGATCTGTAATGAAATTTAGCTCTGCCATATGGAACATAAATAATTTTATTCCAGAATTAGATTGACACCTCCATCCACATTTCCCCCCTAATTCTTTCATATTGATATGTTCGTTGAGAAGTGTCGTGAATAGTTTCGTCCAGTAAAGAAAGCAGAATTTCGTCTCTCATAGCGGCTACATTAATAATACGAGCCAGATCTCCCTTATGCAATGCCCTACTTCAGTTAACATTTCTGCTAATTTATTTATTTATTCCATATTTAAAAGAATCTGACATTTCCAAATTTTTACAAATGAAGTCTGCCCCTCTTTAATGGTAATATCCGATGCGTTATTGGACTGCTGGCGGTCTTCCGTTATCGATTCATCTCAACTTTAATTTTTTACGTCTTAAAAAATTCAAGCAAAAGTATATTTTTCTGTTTCTAGATAGAAC
Organism: Schistocerca cancellata; assembly: GCF_023864275.1. Taxonomy (NCBI): domain Eukaryota; kingdom Metazoa; phylum Arthropoda; class Insecta; order Orthoptera; family Acrididae; genus Schistocerca; species Schistocerca cancellata. The sequence continues at coordinate 201,964,190 of NC_064632.1, forward strand.
CCTGACGAGCAGTCATCGTGAGCTAATGTATGGACGAAGATAATCATGAAGAAGAGAAAATAAAATCGTATTCGATACGTGAATCTGTATAGTGAATACCAAGAAACATAAACAGATCAAAACATATAGCACTGACATTCATAATCAACAGAGAAACTTAAACCAACAGTCTGCCTTCATTGTAAGTATTCCTATAAGTGTCCTTTACGGAAACGAAACAGATGGTTTTGAGAAAATTAGACTTAATGCGGGCAAACAGTAATCGACGTATGTTAGCTTTATGGAATGTTAATAAAAACGATTAAAAGCTGATTAAGAACTAAAAACAGCTCATATTGAATGCACTGAGATAAGACTTTCTCTCGTCCTAAAATTGAGGTTAATAAGTTATAATTCCGTTCACACACTCGCAAAGCAATTACTGCTAACGTTTTAGGTTCCAAGGATAACTTTCGTAAGTCAGCAGCAAACTGGCTGGCAAGATAAGTTCAAAATGGTTCAAATGGCTCTGAGCACTATGGGACTCAACTGCTGAGGTCATTAGTCCCCTAGAACTTAGAACTAGTTAAACCTAACTAACCTAAGGACATCACAAACATCCATGCCCGAGGCAGGATTCGAACCTGCGACCGTAGCGGTCTTGCGGTTCCAGGCTTCAGCGCCTTTAACCGCACGGCCACTTCGGCCGGCGCAAGATAAGTATTGTAACACGATTATTATAAAAGCGTCCCTAATATTTCCTACTTTTTTTTCATCTTAACTCGTGCTGCCGTACCCACAAATTGTTTTCATCGAAGCTTTAACATACAGAAGAACAGTAAAATAAGAACCTATCCATAAGAAGAAATTGGAATTCAGGAACTGTTAAAAGTAACCCACATAGCTGTTCAATATGTGTATCACTGGAGTTTGTATACCGCAACGAATCCGGATAATATTTAATAAGGCACTTGCCATAATCTGTCATATCAAATCTCACATTTCTTCAGAATTAGAGAAACGATATTTATGAATACGTAAACATCACAAGGAAGAGTATCTGAGATACAAAATGAAATCTAACATTGTGGCATTTTCCTGGAGCTCTATTATAAAACACTCTCACTCCCTCACATCATACTACCCTGTACGTTTGTTTAGAGAAGGGATTTACAATCTGTCTCTTAGTCCGACAATTTTAACTCTCTTAATAAATGTTAAGGTCCTGTATTACGCAACAAAATCTCAAAAACCTCTATTCTACGAGTCTGTGATGCAATACCACACCTATGCTTATTATCGGTAGTATGATGGTGATGGGCGTGATACATTCAGAATTTCTTAGTCGGTAAGACCAAGAATGTTATCTTGAACGGAGACTGGTCGATAGATGTAGAAGTAACTTTATCTGGGTAGCAGAGAAGGGTGTTGAAATCCTTGCTGTTCATGTTGTTGACAGGGGGTTTTAAGAATAACCTCCGACATTTTGAAGATTATGCAGTTGATAGTAATGAATCTCTGTCTGAAAAAAAGGTGTCTAAACATTCAGTCGGACCTTGATGAGATTTCAAAGTGGTGCAAAGAGTGACAAATTCCTTTACATGTCTGAATTGTAAAACTGAACACTTCACGAAGCAAATAATCATATATCCTGTGACTTCACCATCAGTAAGTCAGAACTGGAATTACTCATCTCATACAAATATCTGGGTCGAACAGTTTGGAGGGATACAATAAGGAACGATCATATAGATTCAGTCGTAATAAAGCAGGAATCAGTCAACGAAAGAGGTTGCTTACAGAACACTAGTACGACCCATCCTAGTAAATTGCCCAAGCGCGTGGGAAACGAATAGAATAAGATTAACAAGGGGTGCTGAACATACAGAAACGAGAAGTCACGGGTTTGTGTGACCCACTGAAGAAGAATAATCACGAGGCACTCAGAGGTGTTTACGAAATCATTCTTCCAGCATCTCGTACGTAAATGGAGGCGGATGAAGCGCTAGTAACTGCTAAAAAGGCAACTGCCCTCTGCCATACCCTTCTAACTGGTTTGAAAAGAACAGATGTAGATGTATCGATAGCAATGAAAAATAAATACAACAAAGTGAATGTCAAACCGTGTCGTTCTATTACATTGTTCTTGTATGTATGGAAAAAATAATAGATAAACTAAGCAGAAATCACTTCCAGAAAATTTATAGACAGAGGCTTGAATGATTGTGATGTGATTATGTAGGTATATTGCGACAGAACTGGAATAAAAGTATTCGTTATATTCAAAGTGAATAAGAGACCATGTCGGTCAAGTTATACAAATAAATAAGCAGCCAAGAAAGTGGAATAAATAACAGATAAACAAAGAAGCAGAGACGAAGTTAATATCGGCTGATAATTATATTTTATATGTGCGTTGAAGATTCATTGAAGCTGATTAATATGCATTTGTATTCAGTTTACAATTATTATCGAATAACGTCATGAACTAGTATATCAAAGACACGAGTATTAAAATGATAAAAACATCGTCAATTTAAGTGAGGTGTTGGTGAAGTCTTTCGTTGTTATTCAAAGTGATTGTGATATATTAAAAACTTTGGATTTCGTAAGTTTCATAAACTAAAATGTCGAATATTTGCTTCATAATTGTTCATAAATTCTGTTTTCTTCTAGCACCATAATTACTTTTCCGGAATGTTGTGAATTTTTATACTTCCATGTATTGTCTACAAATTTTGAACAAATGACGCCTTAATTTTTGCACAAGAAAATATTACTTATAGTTATTTATTGTCTGTAACGGTAGCTTTAACTGTTTGGTGAAGTAGAATTACGACGCTAATTGTTTGATACCTGTAAGGAACATACGAAAAAACAAATATACATATTATTCCAGAAAAATCAACACAAAACGCCTTTAACAAAAAAGACGAAACAAGTCTCGAAAATAAATAGTAAAACTGAACAAGAAAACGGTATTAAATTTCTAATGGAATATTTATTGCGGAAAATGACCACACCATATACGTTAAAGATGAATGCTTTTACGTCAGTCCTCAAAAGAATAACTACAAGTAGCACCGATTTTTTGCGACTATGTATTTTCGAAGGGTCGGCTATTTTATTTAGTTTCACTGCCACACACTGCATTCGTAAAACAGATACGATCCCAGTTACTCATAATATTTGTGAGTTACGTCTTTGGACTGCATTCCTCTATGCGGGATTGCGTTTCATTGCGTCCCACAGGTACGTCCTGATCTCATGTCATTTCATGTGTGTGTCATAAAATGTTAGACTTTGTAACTATACATACTTTTCATAGGATAATGAGGAAACACTTTTAACTAACTGAACAGGACGAAACTTGTAATCGTAGCATACTGAAAAAGTATTCATTAAAAAGAATGCTGTGGGAATTATCTTTCTGCTGGGGAGTTAACGCAAACGATTCATCAGTAACTATGATTTATGTAATTTCTTCATGTGAGCGGTCACCCACGCCGGATAAACGCTGTCTGTCGGTAGTTAGCTGTGCTGCACAGTCTGTATAGTACCCTTTGAAAGACCAAAGATGAAAGGAGAGCTATCGTTCTGCATTCGGCTGCGTGTACTGTGCATATTAAACGGTGGATGGCCGCCGCTAGGAATTTCCCTCTGACACCAGTCACCGCACCCTGTACGTTCTCTCATCCCACAACCTCAGAGAAAAACACACACATAACGATGCGCATTGCACCAGAGAGCTACTGATAACTTCCTTTCAGCAACCTGTAAAAGGAAAATCATTGGTAAAACCCCTAGTCTGATATTCATTCATTCCGCACGGAATTTCTGCTTGAGTGGTATTTTATCACATTTCATAAATTGTCCTCTTACCAGCATTTAACTGGACCAAACGCATTGGCTTTATGTATAATGCTAGTTAAGTTTCTCTGGGTTGCAGCGTGTTTACATTCATATGGCATTCATCCCCAAAGAACATGTCCGATTTGGTCAGTTTTGGCCGTTACATTTCCATCTACATTGATACGTGTTTTACACAATCGCATTCATTTTTCTGTCTCAAGAAATTCTTATCCCATCATTTTTTATTTAATGTAACATATCGTAAACAATCACAATATCATTTCTTAACACATTTGTATATTCCATCAGTTATGTCGAAAAAAATTTCCAAATAATTAATTGCAGCGAGATTCAAATGGCTATTAATACATCAAAACATTTGTTTACACTAAAGAGACTCAAACTATGGTTCACAACACAACTGTAGATTATTTACAAATCAGTTAAAGTAATCAAACTTCTTAACTGTAAGTCCCTAAAAGTGAACCAAACGATATCAGTATTCGCTTATTCATAAGATGACTGAAACGCAGGTTTACATACATCATCGTTTATTAAGCAGAGGAGAAGATCCTCTTGTTTTAAGGATTTTATCATCTGTTAATATTTGAAAAACGTGCATCTACCTTCTATACTGACATTCCGTTGTTTCTTCCGTAACCCATTGGTTTGCTTGCAAAATCACTGAACACTATGATTTCATAAGATACCGGAGCCACGATAGAGTTATAATTGAAATTACTTGAATAATGTTGTTGATTGAGATGGAAATGCCGCTCAGCATGTATTAGGAATTCAGTGTTTCTGTCTTATTGATTATAGTATTTTCCTGTACTGCCATAAGTGCCTATAATACCTGTTGGTACACAACGGTGACAAGTATTTGTACAACTGCCGACTTTCTGTTGCAAATATGAAGTTAATGTCTACTTGCCGAAATCGAACAAATTTCTATTAAGCCAACAGAAACAATGAAGGCACGGAATTAATTTAAAATTTTCCGAGGAAAATATCAAGGTATACATATAAAAACAGAGACTTGATGTACCTGAATGAAGTTTCTAAGGATTCTTATCCGAAACAGTCACAGTAGAAATATATATTTCGAAAACATTGATATTCTATTTTAATCTGAGACACGGATGACGCAATATGTCAACTCGCAATGTGTCAACTGTTAATGTGATGAAAAAGATCGCCTTATGTACAGTGCGTTCTGTAAACTGTCTTAACTAGAATGATAAATGTCAGAATTTTGACAAAATGATGAACTACTTGAGTCTAGTATTACTTGAATCAATCTAATACACTACAGACGTAATACAAACAAAATTCGTGCGAATTATTTCACTTCCAGTGAACTGTGGTCTTTTTGTTTTGTTTGTCGTTAACATATTTATTTCTCTGTGTACATATTTTTCATAAAGGCATGAATATTTCTGTAAGATATCATAGTGAACGCGTGATGCCCCTTTACAACATAATATTTAAGAAAGACAGCTTTAATTTAGCGTTCTTAGAGACCAAAAATTAGGCGAAGAAAGAAAATATGATACACTCAGGGGACTTATGAGACGAGTTACTATAAAATTGTCTTGCAGTAAGATTTGTTGCACAGGTTTCCTAACTTATCGAAAGAAATTATTGTCGCAATACCCTTATGTATGGAATGAAATGTCGCAGCGTACCACATAAGAGACACTAATTCGTAGCTTACGTTAGTTAAATAGTTGACGTAATTCCTCTGAACTGGGAAACAATAACGTATGTTACAGTGAAGTAGTAACTGTATGCTTCAGGCTCGTTCTTTCGTGAATAATGAAGTCAGTTCGCCATGTCAAACCGATCAGTATCTTTACTCATATTTATACAACTTCTTAAATAACTAACTTATGCCAAATACCAAATATTGTGGTTTTAGCAAATATTGAAATGTTAACTTTCCAATAATTTATTTTTGAATCCTAATTGAACATAAATTTAACTTTGTTATCAGATTTGAGGTTTCGAATCTATCAATATATTTAATTACTTGTAATAATAGAAATAACTCGTTTGAATCACGTCTCCAGTTTCTCGTGATCGAACCGATTATTAAGAAATTTAATAACTGTAGAAGAATGCTTCAACATTATGTGACGACCGGTTATGTAAAAAGTATTTTATCAAAATATAGCAGAAATCGCTTCGTACAAAATTAGGAAAGGTGCAGTTAATACCGTCTTTCATATGCTATATTGTATTACAATATATATTTCCGGTATTTTGGGACCGTAACTTGTGATTTGTACCTTATTATCTTTCCTCTTGGGAGGGACGAACGTGGATTTGTGCGACATGTTTCGAAAGGGCTGTGTCAAATTTGGGAAAACGAGAAATAAACTCCCAAATTAAGGGAATGAGAAAACGACCAAAGCGTAAAAAAAAACCAAAGAAAATGCTAAACATACTTTTTCCAAGAAAATTGTCATTACATATCTACAAAACATTCTAACGGTAGCACATGCGCAGGCCTAAAATGAGATTCTTGCTCTGACGGAAGAAATAGATAAAACACCGTATACACCGAAAAGAACAGAGTAGATGCTAAATAACGAGGTAGATATTCTTGCCAAAGTTATTTTAAAGGATTCTTCCATCTCAATAACACCTAGTAGTAGAAGACAATGTAACATAAAAAGTGAATAGAACTGTTAAAATATTGCTTAACTTTGGCGCAGAATGAGAAGGTGTATGTTCCCTAGTTGTTAGCATGCAGCACCTATGAATTGTTCTGTTGTAATAGCTTCAGTATTCAGGCCTTCATCAAAGCTATGTGTAATTGTGAAGTGGATTACGGGAATTCTATTAAGGAATGTAGCACATATGTTATCAAGCATTTTTCTCAAGTTTCTTTGTTGATTATGATCCATTTCCTCGTTTTATTTCATTTTATTTTCTCATAATCACAAATTACAACAGGATACAACCAATAAATTTTCGTTCTAGTGTCTCGCTGCTCCACCAATATCACGCTCAAGACTACGGGAAACATGTAAGAGACAAGTTAGACATGAAGATGTAACCAAAACGTGTAAATTACGTGTAGCAGTTCAGTGAATACGAATGTTACTCACCAAAGATTCTGTATGTTGTTCAGTGTACTGTCATACTGTCTGTTTCGCTACCATAATTGTTTCTTAAAATTAATAAATACGGCTTACCGTGTCACAAGTTACCCATACGTTTTGAGCTGAAATAGTTGCCCGAGGAGAGGTTTTACACCTCGAAATACTTTTTATGAACACAAGTACAAATAAATCGTGACGCAGCTGTTATTTTAAATGTGTTCAAAAATGTTTATTACACTTTATGTATATTCATTGTAGGCTCGTGTTCTCAACCATGGAAAAGTTGAATTTAAAGCAACAATTTTCAAAGAAAGAGATTAAGCCTAACACAGATCAATAGATGTAACCTTAGACCCCGCGTGTCTAATTTTCAGTGCTGGTTAGGATCAAGGAAGTTTCTTCGCAATCTTCTGCATTTTTTCGAAGTAAAATTATGTTCTCGAACCCGCAGTGAGTAAACTATTAGTTTTAGAAATTTAAGTTCCATACTTATGATTTATTGTTTCATTTTTTATACATGAATTTTTGCATCGTCATCGAATGAACCATAGAGAATGGAGACAAAAAAATCTATATACAAATAAATAATGTAAAGAAATGTGTAGATGTGGAATTTCTACTCCAAAGACAAAGAGAGATATATATTTATAGGCATAATTTACATAACTATTATGTTTTAAGTTACTCTTCGAAATTTTACGCCTTACGAGATATTTATCAACAGGTGTAACGTCTGAAGATGATTGACACCAAATTCATAGGCCAAAATCACGTAAAAATCAGCTGGTTGCATCATATTTAAATAAAATATGTTGTCGCAGATTATCCTTACATGGGTGATTACAGTTGTCACGTATGTCGTATCGCAGGTAAGATCAGATAATGGTCACGGAGCTTCGAAACTAGTCATAAAGGGAAATTTTATATTAAGTACGATAAATTGTTAATGTCACTATTATAAACTATAATGACTACGTTGCTCTTTTTACGCATAAATCCAAAGCCGCTGTAAAATTCGTTAAGGAAATCTTTCTCTAGCGTAGACTGTCGTTTATTTTGAAATAATTCCTTTATTGTTTTGTTTAGTCAATTTCAAATTTCGACATATTGGGTGTTATCAAGCTACATTTCAATGTTTCGATATTATTCTGCTCACAGCGTGTTCACGTCAGTGTAGAGAAGAAAAAAACGGGGATCCGTTCCTGAGAAGAATTTTGCCAATCGTTGTAGGTACGTGCATAGCTGCCACGCTTGTGGAGTCCAGATCTACAATGGAAAACTGAAATGCTTATGCGGATTACTACACTAAAACGCATAAGCGTAAATACCTAATTAGAAACATTCATGATGTAGTCAACGTCAAATCAAATTTTAGGACATTAACAACGCCGTACGCACGTCTAGTCCAACGTGTTTTAATGTTTCGTAAATGGCAACTTTTTATCGCATACTGGACTGTTTATTATATTTTCCACAGTTGCAGTTTGGTCATGTGAGTCATTTTCAAGTGGTTAACGTGATGGAAACACATTAATTGTTAACATTAATAAAACAAGTAAATACGACGTGAAATTATAAGTCTACTGACAGCAGTTATCACATAAGCCATCGGTGTGTGACAGACAGAAATACATTTCGGATAAATTGAATTCGTAGTTTCTTATTTTGCATGGTAATAGGTTAAAACTTTTTCCCGCCGGTTTTTGACCTGTACAGTGTACGATACAAACACATGCAGAAACCAAGAATCTAATTTTGGGAGATTTACTTCTATCTGCTACATATGAATGGTGTATGTGAAGACTGATAATATTAGCCACGTAAGTTCACGCCATATTTCCTTCTTGCACTAGTCTTGGCATCTGTTGTGTTTTCATTAACTTCACCGACTGAAACCAAAAGTCAAAGGAGCAGTTGCATAAATTATAATAAATAGAGCACTCCATCACATTTAAGAAATGCAACTAGACTGCCTACCCAAGAAAAACAGAGCTGCTAACACAGGGACAAAACACGTGTAATGGTTGAACATTTCACGTATGGACTTCATATCTGTGATAATTAAGCATGGAAAAGCTATGTGACGTAGCTTGATAATTCCGAAGAGGGATTAAATAGTTTATTTACAATGAAAGAACAGCCTTCGCTTGAATATTTCTTCTATTATGGAAACTACATGCTTAAAGTTACTCGTCGATGAAACGCGTGTGCCGGAAAGACATAGAGCTCTTACTCTCAAAAGGCAAAGGTCCTGGGTTCGAGTCCCAGTCACGTACACAGTTTTTCTATGTCAAGTTTCATATCAGCGCACACCCCGCTGTAGAATGAAAACTGATTCTTAAAACTACCTGCAGTTGTTAGTAGGTGCTTTGTTTGAAGGTACTGCTGTTAAGAAAAAAATAGTGATTTTCGGTTCATACAGAGCTCTGATAAAAAACAGGAAAACCGGAGAAAACCTAAGAGAAGCAAACAGCGGCTGGAGGAAAATAAAGTATCTCGTGCAGTGGTGGTATACAATTCAAGCATCATTCCAGGTCATTGCTTCACAATTCGTGCGGCCATAATCCTAGGGGACAAAAGGTGTAGTGCGAGATAAATATAGTATGTATGAGAGAGACAGTCCAGAAGCGGGGCATAGTCGGCAGAAGGTGCTGGAAGCATACCAAAAAGAAGAACGCGGCGTGGCGCGCTCGCGCCCTGGCCGGTGATTGGCCAGCGCCGGCTGACATGCGCCCGCCGCCGCGGCGACGCCATCTTTCCGGGGGGCCGGCGTCGGCGTCGCGGCGCGCAGATGAGTGTCGTGTGGCAGACTGAGCGCCGGGCATGCCGGGCGCCGCCGCCGCCGCCCACGCTCGCCGCCCCCGCACAGCTACGCCCACGGCGCGGCAGACCGTCCCCGGACGCTGGGTCACGCGGGGGTGGCGTGGGTTTGAATCGAAGCGCCGTCCGTGGGCTAAGGCGGTGAACAACACCTGGGGTCCGGGCGTCCTGGGTTCGATACGTGACCTCAATGGCACCCTATTGGTCCAGCCCTCAGCCAAAATGCCGTTCGCGCGCTTACGACCTGGGCTCACAGAAACACTGGTCTCTCGCCCCACTCCAGTAGCCACCTGTTGGTCTCAGTCTGAAGCCAAAGCCAGTAACTGTAGAACCCTTCCGCTGCATATGCTGCAGAACATTCCATCTAATGCCAAGCTACAAGCTGAAATGCAAAGGAAAGCTGTCAAAAAACGATGAATAAGAACGATTGCATAAGTATAGCTGTTATTAACCCTAAGATTCATAATTTTAAGAGAAATAACAGTGATCTGTTATGGTTGATGATAAACTAGAAAAAACTTTTAAGATGTCACATTTATTAAAATAACTGGTTTTGGAACGTTTAAACGGGCATCTTCAGATTATGAGCACCATCTGGCTGCAGGGGGAGGTATGGTGAACAACTACGTCTGGTTACAAGGTTTACCGTTCACTACGCCGACACCTCCAGCCAAGTGCTGCTGATAACCTAAAGGTGGACGTTTGAAGGTATCGAAACAACTAATTTTAATAAATGACAGATTCTGCGATTTTAACTTTTTTTTTCTAATTGATCAACCTAAAGTCTGCTTTGACCAACAAAGTGATAGTCGAGGTGGTTTACTGTCACCTGCCTACAACCTCTCAACTGACGTATCTAGCCGGCAGGAGTGGCCGAGCCGTTCTAGGCGCCTCGGTCTGGAACTGCGCGACCGCTACGGTTGCAGATTCGAATCTTGCCCCGGCATGGATGTGTGTGATGTCCTTAGGTTAGTTAGGTTTAATTAGTTCTAAGTTCTAGGGGACTGATGACCTCAGATGTTAAGGCTCATAGTGCTCAGAGCCATTTGAACCATTTTGACTTATCTAGGCCGTTATAGAGGGACGTTGAGTTAACATGGTTTCCGAACCACATGGATGGCTCAAATGGCTCTGAGCACTATGCGACTTAACTTCTGAGGTCATCAGTCGCCTAGGACTTAGAACTAATTAAACCTATCTAACCTAAGGACATCACCCACATCCATGCCCGAGGCAGGATTCAAACCTGCGACCGTAGCGGTCGCTCGGTTCAAGACTGTAGCGCCTACAACCACATGGAGATTGGACATTTTCCACATTACTAAACAGTGACAGAGGTGTAGTAAGTGATGAGAGACGATATCCTAAGACCGATTGGGTATTGAACCAGGGAATTTTACTGATCGACAGTTTGTTACTTTACCACAGAAGAAACGACGGTACGTAAATTGCTGGAAGAAAAGAGCGTTATCAGATTTCGTGAGAGCGTGTCAAGAACATTAAAGGACTTGACAACAAAATATTTAGTACATAAAAGAGACATTAAGAAAACATCTGAAACTGAAGATTAACATTAAAAAGGAATGTCACAAAATCAGATAAAGACTTACGCAATAAAAAAAATGAAGTATAGGAATAACAGTTGTAATAGCACAGTCTAGAGTATTCACTTTCCATGGTCTTCCTGTAATTTGAGGAGCTGAATAGATTTACTGACAGTCAGGCCCATACACGAGAATGAGACGGTCATGTAGATTCCTTGCGCGAACGAACAGTCTGCAATTCAATGAATCCCACAGGTTCAGCAGCAGACACAGTGGCTCACTTACTTGGCATGTGTCACCACCTGTTAGGATTTTGTCCAACATTCAACGTTATCCACCTATGAAAGTAGAAACATGCGTAAGAGTTCGTTTGTGGGTGAGCACGAGTGTGTGTGTGTGTGTGTGTGTGTGTGTGTGTGTGTGTGTGTGTGTGTGGTTCAAATGGTTCAAATGGCTCTGAGCACTATGGGACTCAACATCTTTGGTCATAAGTCCCCTAGAACTTAGAACTACTTAAACCTAACTAACTTAAGGACATCACACACACCCATGCCCGAGGCAGGATTCGAACCTGCGACCGTAGCAGTCCCGCGGTTCCGGACTGCAGCGCCAGAACCGCTAGACCACCGCGGCCGGCTATGTGTGTGTGTGTGTATGTGTGTTTTCATGCACGAGGTCTATTCGAAAGTAAGGTACGGGCATCCAGAAACGTAAACCACTTTGAAAATGAAAAATGTTTTATTTGCTACAGTTATCTACAACGTCCAGCTGTTTCTCTAACCAGTGGCCGCTCCAACTTAAACATCTGTCGTAGAGTTGTACTAACTTCAAAATCCTCGTCATAGAATCAGTCGCATATGCTTTCGGTCAGTTCTCAGTGCTAATTTACAGCTCGTTGTCTGTGACGAAGCGTTATCTTCATAGGCAGCGGTTCACGTGAACAGAGAAGCAAAGCAGAGGGAGCCAATTACGGGCTGTATTGTCGGTGATCAAACATTTCCCATCGAAACGCTGAAGGACCATCTTCGTCACGCTACTGAGTGCAGTCCATAATTCTCATTAAAAATTAAACGAATGACAATTATGTTATGAGGGCTGCATGACATCAGGCGAAATCTCTCACCAGGACCTCATACTTGGCGGGACACATTATTTTCTACGCTTATTTATGTGGTCTCTGTGTGCTCAGAACTGAAAAGAGCGACGTGAGGCGATCGACAGGCACTTAGAGTCACTGCCTAACACGTCTGTGCAAGGCTTCATCGGATTTTCACGGTGGTTCACGGTGGTTTCGAACCAGATCGGACTTACTTTCTGAACAGCCCTCTTAGCTTTTGAATGCTTGTAGCCATTTCTGTCAAAATATGTACACATACGAAACTACCATGAGAGATCTATCGTAGCTGTTAGACATAGCTAGCAATAGTATTTATGATGTGGATGGTGATGGGATACCAGTGACATAACTTTGGAACGGCAAAAAGGATTTCAGGTTAATTTGCTACATTTAAGACCTACAATATGTAAAAGTGTACTATTAGGGTGAAACATCCCTCTTACTCCTAAGGATAGAGTGGGCTGTGAAAGTGTTAACAAGTAAGTGAAATATGTTAGCGTCAATAAATAGTTTTTGATGTTGTTGGACTGACTGGATGCTGTCCATGTATTCAGATTTTCAGACTGCGAATAGTAGATGCAAAGGATAACCTGCAAAGCGCAACTCGCCACGATTTGCAACGATTTCAAGAAATACTCGTACACATTCATCTTATTATCCAAGGAAAAATTTGCTGTGAACGGAAGACACCTTTAATACGGTACCCTATTTGTTAGCAATACTCTGTACATAAGTTTCGATTAAATTTGATACTAGTTGACATACTGGCTGGGAAAAACGCTGATCGGGTTCGGCACCTCTGTTGGTTTCTAGTCAAATTGCGTGCCTATGGAATACCGTCTCATACGTGCGACTGGCCTCGCGATCCCCTGTTAGAAAGATCACATCTCGTAGTAACTGGCAGAATGTCATCGAGTATAACACAATTGGTATTTGGCGTTACTCAAGAAAATGCTGTAGACCCTCTACGTTCTTTATCTATATAAACGGTCTAGGAGATAATCTTAGCAGCCCTCTCAGGTTGGCCGGCCGCGGTGGTCTAGCGGTTCTAGGCGCTCAGTCCGGAGCCGCGCGACTGCTACGGTCGCAGGTTCGAATCCTGCCTCGGGCATGGATGTGTGTGATGTCCTTAGGTTAGTTAGGTTTAAGTAGTTCTAAGTTCTAGGGGACTGATGACCATAGATGTTAAGTCCCATAGTGCTCAGAGCCATTTGAACCATTTTTGAACCTCTCAGGTTGTTACCAGATCATACTGTCGTTTACCGCCTAGTGATCGAAAGATAACAATCAGCCGCTAAATGATGTAGAGAAGGTATCTGTATGGTTCTAAAAGTGACAGTTGACTCTAAATAATGAAAATTGTTAAGTCATCAATATGAGTAATAAAGGAATCTGTTAAATTTCCGTTACATGATAAATCACACAGATCTAATGGCTATCAATTCAACTAATTACTTAAGGATTAAAATTACGATGAACTTAAATGCGAACTATCGCAGAGCTAATGTTCTGAGAAAGGCGAAATAAAGACTGTGTTCTATTGAAAGAATAATTAGAAGGCGTAATAGATCTGTTAAACAGACTGCTTACATTGCGCTCATCCGTCCAGTTGCGGGTATTGCTGCATGATGTAGGATCCTTACTAGATAGGAATGATGGAGGACATCGAAATAGTCCAAAGAAGGGCAACTCGTCCTGTGTCGTCGCAAAGTAGTGAAAAGAGAGTGTCACTTCCTGCTCGAAATGCGATAAATTTTTTTTAAATTGACACCTACATAGGGAGAAATGATCCTGTTAGTAAAATAAGAGAAATTAGAGCACAAACGCTTAGATGTAAGTGTTAGTTTTCCTGCCGCTTCGAGAATGATGGAGAAATAGTCCGAAGGTTGACTGAAGAACCCTGTGCGAGGCCCTTAATTGTGAACTGCAGAATAGGCATGAAGGTGTAGACGATGGGGACGAAAGCGTACGGAGAAAGAACAATTTTTCCGTTTGGCTGATGAATCCACCCTGTGGGATTTCCCGACCAACAACGCAATACAACAGTTCATTTTTAATATACATCAGTTCTGCATCGTACTTTTCATAAATATAATCGTCTATATTTGTAACTCATCAGCTATTTTTAATTTTAACCTGAATTACTTTATAGGAATGAATGACTCCAAAACGCGCAACATGGCCGCTGAAACACGTCCTCTTGCCAGCCTCCCTCCATCTCTTGTGGATTGGGATGGGAGATGTAAATTTCTTTCCGATGATAGTCATTAGACACGTTTAAGATGGTGGTAATCTATTTGCACTGACGATTAGTCCAATGATGTCAAGAAGTAACGACAAATGTGTTTTGTAACATTGCAGATACGGAGGCATGAAAATTGTTTTGTCAAACGACGCCATATATATTTTAGAGTATAGAAAAGTAGTTCTCGTTGCGTTTCACTGCTCTGTTTACATTTAATGTATTATCCGTAAGTTAGTACCATGTCAGAGATTTCTTCTTCGGTAAAATCATTACAGGTATTAAAATACGAGGGTTGTCCAGAAAGTAAGTTCCGATCGGTCGCGAAATGGAAACCACTGGGAAAATCCGGTAAAGCTTTGCACAGATGTGTTGGGCAGTGTTCCTAGTATGCACGTCGATCGCGACGCGTCGCTCTTTCCAGTTTTCAGTGAGCAGTGAGCACGTAAAGATGCGTAGGGAATAGCATCTCCCGCCAAGTATGGCGGCCGGTTAGACATTTCGCCTGTGTCATGCAGCCCACATGACACAACTGTCGAGCAGTTCCTTCTTCATGCTAGTTCTCGGCCACACACTGGAGAGGCAAAGAAGACGCTCCTGCAGCGTTTTCGACGAGGAGTGTTTGGTCACCCACAGTTCAGTCCGTAATTGGCTCCGCTTGAGTCTCATATCTGCTCACAAGAACCGCAGCCTACGAAGACAAAATTTTCCCATAGACAACGAGCTGCAGACCAGTGCAGATAACTGACCAAAAGCACAGGCGGCTGCTTTCTGTGACGAGGATATTGGGAAGTCGATAGAACATTACGACAAAACTCAAAGTTGGAGCGGCGACTATGTAGAGAAGTGGGTGGAAGGTGTACCTAACTGTTTCAAATAAAAAGTTTCTGGTTTTCGCTGTGGTTTCCATTTCGCGACCGATCGGAACTTACTTTCCGGACAACCCTCTTATTTACGATGTTATGATGTGTTCATATCTCTTCGTATGCGTAATACCACAGAGTCTGATTGCAGTGTACCTGCTTGTAATGCATTCAGAATCTCAGATACATAATACACAATTCATCGAGAATAGTTTATACCATATTAACAGGGTGACTTTACAATGTTTACGGAAGGTAAAACGAGATACATACGTTACTGAAAGGAACTGAAAAGTTATCTACCACTTTTATGCAAGACAATGTTACTAGAGCTATTGCTCATAGTCTGAACGTCACAAATGACTAATTATAAGAAAATAACGGTTGTAAATTCATACATAGAATATTCAGATTATAAAAATTTCATGGACCTGTTTCTTCTAAACGAAGCACGTTGGTCGGAAGACTCACGAGAGGTTTCAGTAATAATTCAGGAGGAAGACGTTCGCAATTTCGGAAACTTGGAGTGCAGCACATCCTGAACGCCGTCGCGGGGTCAATGTGGCATGCTTTTGTCTGTACATATCCACCCCCTGTTGTCCACACGCAACGGTAAGATTCCAGTGTGTCGGCGTGTTCCGACATTGACGCACGGATGACTATTTCGGCCTCACGCGGTTTCCGATGGTGGTTTCTAGGACTAAAAGCATTTGACGTTACATATACAGAGAAAGAAAAGAAAGGAAAGAGTCCTGTTTTAAGGTCTAGACATTTGTCATGCTGGTACTACTTTGACTACCTTACATCCAGTTGAATGTCTTCCAATAACGGTGACAACATACCACTTAGGAAGTTAAATACTTCTGGCTGTTTAGAGCATCATCAGTTAAACGGTAACCACTAACGCTACAATCAAAAACGCGATTGCAAAATAGTCCACACTAAACGTTGACAGACACAAGTCTTGGTTTATCCACTTCTCTTAGCTATCCTCGACTTTCAAACTATTGCAATGTATTGCCCGATGAAGTTGTGAAAGTAATGAAACCTCATAAATAAAAGTTCAAATAAATAACATGTTGCTTTTATTTGGAATAAAAAATCGTAAATTAAGAAATTCTAAATTAATTTAATGTGTTAACTATACAAACTATGTGATCAAAAGTACCTGGACACTTGGCTGAAAATGACTTACAAGTTCGTGACACCCTCCATCGCTAATACTGGAATTAATTATGGTGTTGGCCCACCCTTAGCCTTGATGACAGCTTCCACTCTTGCAGGCATACGTTCAGTCAGGTGTTGGAAGGTTTCTTGGGGAATTCCAGCTCATTCTTCACGGGCTGCCGCACTGAGGAGAGGTACCGAGGTCAATCGGTGAGGCCTGGCACGAAGTCGGCGTTCCAAAACATCCCAAAGGTGTTCTACAGGACTCAGGTCAGGTTTCTGTGCAGGACAGTCCATTACAGGGACATTATTGTCGTGTAACGACTCCGCCACAGGCCGTGCATTATGAACAGGTGCTCGATCGTGTTGATAGATGCAATGACCATCCCTGAATTGCTCTTCAACAGTGGGAAGCAGGAAGTTGCTTAAAACATCATAGTACGCCTGTGCTGTGATAGTCCCACGTAAAACAACGAGGAGTTCAAGCTCCCTCCATGAGAAACACAGCCACACCGTAACACAACCACCTCAGAATTTTACTGTTGGCACTACACACGCTGGCATATGACGTCCATCGGGCATTCGCCATACCCACAACCCTGCGATCGGATCCCCACACTGTGCACCGTGATTCGCCACTCCACACAACGTTTTTCCACTGTTCAATCGTCCAGTGTTTACGCTCCTTACACCAAGCAAGGCGTCGTTTGGCATTTACCGACGTGATGCGTGGCTTATGAGTAGCGGCCCAACCGTGAAATTCAAGTTTTCGCACTCCCACCTAACTGTAATGGTACATGCAGTGGATCCTGATGAAGTTTGGAATTCCTGTGTGATGGTCTGGATAGATGTCTGTCTATTAGACATTACGACCCTCTTCAACTGCCGGCGGTCTGTCAGTCAACAGACGAGGTCGGCCTGTAGGCTTTAGTTCTGTATGTGTCCCTTCCTGCTTCCACTGCACTAGCACATCTGAATCAGTGGACGTAGGGATGTTTAGGAGTGTAAAAATCTCGCGTACAGACGTATGACAGTAGTGACACCCAATCACCTGACCAGGTTTAAAGTCCGTGAGTTCCGCGGAGCACCCCATTCTGCGCTCTCACGATGTCTAATGACTACCGAGGTCGCTGATATGGAGAACCTGGTAGGAAGTGGCAGCAAATTGCACCTAATATGAAAAGCGTATGGATGTTTTTGATTACGTAGTGTTCCTCTGTCCCCCCAGCGCCCCCCCCCCCAAAAAAAATCTCTTCTTTTTTTCTCAGAAGTTATTCACAGTGTTAAGTATATTATGTACGGCCCAAAAATACTCATCTTCATCCAGTCGGGCCCAGGTGAGCTAATAAGTTGGACACTCTTGCTGCAAGTGAAGAGGGCTGTGAGAAGAACGAAAAGCGTTGATGTTTACCATTTGCAGGGCACTCCGCTGAATGAGATCACAGGCACATACAAGCTGTCTCGTAGCGACGAGTGGATTGTGATTTCCGCAGTTAGTACGATTATTCTATTTATCTCAACAAACGCCGTTGTCAATCATTTTGTTTTCACAATTCCAGGTCAATCAATGTGATTTTGACAATATTTGCAAAGAGAACTCGTTTAGGCTTGGTGCAATCAGAATACCTTTCAGTTTAAAACCGCGCCGCTATTCTAACGGTTTGGCAAAGAAGCATCATTCTCCTGCTTTCAGGGAGCCCATCACCAGCTACTTTTCAGAGTACCACATTTATACAGCGCCCTCGATGAGATGCTGGATGCATGCCGATCTCTGACTTCCTCCTGCTGTATTTACCCTTTACAACTCCATCAAGAATAGTAGCATCATACGTTGATCACACAGGACATTTTGATCTTCCTGTCAGCGTTTTACACATGTTACTCCCCTTGGCAGTCCTATGGAGAACTCAGTCCTTATCACATTAGTCCACCTAAACTGTTACATTCTTCTACAGCATCAATGTCAAACACTTCGATTGCCTTCTTCTTCGTTTTCCCGATAATAGGCTTCCCTACGATACAGTGCACCAAACGAACATTCAAAGAAATTTCTCTCTTACATGAAGGCCGATGTTCCACACCAATAATCTTCCTTCGGCCAGGAATGCCCTCTTTGTTTGTATTTACAGTGTCACTCTCGTCTTGATCACAAGTTTTTTTATTTGAATTCTCCCGTACGCGTTTAGGTATTATGCCACTTTCAAAGGAACAGAATACTGTTGATAGAAAGTATAGCGTACAATTTAATGAACCATAATTGCATGTATAGGAGTCGGACAAATATGTGGAAACACTGCGAAAAATGAATGCTTAAACATACATGCAGAAGCTAGTCACGCCTGCAAGTTGCGCTGTTGTATTTGACCATAAACGGCAGCTCTGCAATGTCCTCAAATCGTAGCAAGTGTCAGTCGTGGCCAGGAAAGTGTTCTGTGAGTGCAGTATGTCGACGCTGAGTGAGTCTGAACGTGGGCAAATTGTTGGCGCTCGAATGGCGGAGGCTTCCATAACCAGCGTAGCCGAAGCGTTTGTGTTTTAAGAGGAGCCATATCGAAGAATTACACTGCATACGGAGAAAGCAGTGGAAATTTATCTACCAAGTCACAACATGGACAAAACTGTGCTGAGTGATCGTGACAGACAGTCACCAAACAGGATTGCGCTGAAATATAAGGGGACGAGAGCAGAAAGACTCACTGCAGAACTGACTGTCATTCTGTCAGCACCAAAATAACCCGAAGAGAGCTCAATAAGCTCGGTTTTTCCGTCACGAGCTGGAATCACAAAACTAATCTTCACTGATGCAAATATCCTCCATAGGAAAACGTAGCATGGAAGTCTTACAACCCGGAGCGATGGAAAAATAGTAATTTCTAGTTTCTCACTGTTTCCAACTTCTAGACGAGTTTACGTCCCACGAGTAAGGTATGGCGTGGGGTCGTTGATGATTTGTGCAACCACGAAGTGGTATTCCATGGGCCCCAAGGATTATGTGACCATTTTTGCCGATCAGGTCCGTTCCACTGTACAATATTCGTTCCCCTATGGTGATGCGGTGTTCCAAGACGAGAGGGCCGCGGGTGTGACAGCTCACATAGTTCAGAACGAGTTTTGTGAGTACGAAGATGGATTCTAGTTTTTTCGTTTGATGCTTATTTCGTGAGATATTTGGCCCGGTCACTATCAATGGACCACCCTGTATACTGATCAACCAGAACATTATGACCACCGATCCACTATCGATATAAATCCGTCCAGCGGTAGCAGCGTCATCTGGCGAGGAGTGACTGCAAGTCAGACACACGCACGGTGCATGCAGTACCAGTGAGCGTGCTGCCCACGTGTAGAATGGGGGAGGCGCTCGATCTATTGAGCTTCACCGAGGGCAGATTCTGATGGCCAGGAGGTTCGGCACTAGCATTTTGGAAACTGCAGTACGAGGTGCATTCAAGTTCTAAGGCCTCCGATTTTTTTTCTAATTAACTACTCACCCGAAATCGATGAAACTGGCGTTACTTCTCGACGTAATCGCCCTGCAGACGTACACATTTTTCACAACACTGACGCCATGATTCCATGGCAGCGGCGAAGGCTTCTTTAGGAGTCTATTTTGACCACTGGAAAACCGCTGAGGCAATAGCAGCACGGCTGGTGAATGTGCGGCCACGGAGAGTGTCTTTCATTGTTGGAACAAGCCAAAAGTCACTAAGAGCCAGGTCAGGTGAGTAGGGAGCATGAGGAATCACTTCAAAGTTGTTATCACGAAGAAACTGCTGCGTAACGTTAGCTCGATGTGCGGGTGCGTTGTCTTGGTGAAACAGCACAAGCGCAGCCCTTCCCGGACGTTTTTGTTGCAGTGCAGGAAGGAATTTGTTCTTCAAAACTTTTTCGTAGGATGCACCTGTTACCGTAGTGCCCTTTGGAACGCAATGGGTAAGGATTACGCCCTCGCTGTCCCAGAACATGGACACCATCATTTTTTTCAGCACTGGCGGTTACCCGAAATTTTTTTGGTGGCGGTGAATCTGTGTGTTTCCATTGAGCTGACTGGCGCTTTGTTTCTGGATTGAAAAATGGCATCCACGTCTCATCCATTGTCACAACCGACGAAAAGAAAGACCCATTCATGCTGTCGTTGCGCATCAACATTGCTTGGCAACATGCCACACGGGCAGCCGTGTGGTCGTCCGTCAGCATTTGTGGCACCCACCTGGATGACACTTTTCGCATTTTCAGGTCGTCATGCAGGATTATGTGCACAGAACCCACAGAAATGCCAACTCTGGAGGCGATCTGTTCAACAGTCATTCGGCGATCCCCCAAAACAATTCTCTCCATTTTCTCGATCATGTCGTCAGACCGGCTTGTGCGAGCCCGAGGTTGTTTCGGTTTGTTGTCACACGATGTTTTGCCTTCATTAAACTGTCGCACCCACGAACGCACTTTCGACACATCCATAACTCCATCACCACATGTCTCCTTCAACTGTCGATGAATTTCAAGTGGTTTCACACCACGCAAATTCAGAAAACGAATGATTGCATGCTGTTCAAGTAAGGAAAACGTCGCCATTTTAAGTATTTAAAACAGTTCTCATTCTCACCGCTGGCGGTAAAATTCCATCTGCCGTACGGCGCTGCCATCTCTGGGACGTATTGACAATGAACGCGGCCTCATTTTAAAGCAATGCGCATGTTTCTATCTCTTTCCAGTCCGGATAAAAAAAATCGGAGGCCTTAGAACTTGAATGCACCTCGTACTTGTCGGGTGTTCGAGGAGTGCTGTGGTGAGCGTCTTCAACACGTGACAAAACCAAGGTGAAGCCACGTCCAGACGCCGTGAGATCGGGCGACCACCCCTCATTAGAGATGTCGGGCGTCATAGGCTGGGTGGGCTGGTAGAGCAGGACAGGCAACGAAATGTGGTGGAACTAACATTAGACTTTAATGCTAGGCAGAATACAAGTGTATCTGAATATATAGTTCACCGAACACTCCTAACTATGGGCCTCCACAGCCGACGACCCTTGAACGTGTCAACAACTCCACAACATCGGAAGCTACGACTGAAATGGGCTCGTTAAGCCGTCGGCACACGGCCCGTGCATCCGACCGTTGAGCGTTGAGCGTGCCGAGTTTCTGACGTCATAACGTGGAGTAGCACGTTCGGGAGTCTTTGTGAACGTGCAGAGCAATCTCTGGCATGTCAGATATTCTGGGCGTGCGTCTGACCGTTGACCGATGAGATGGCACAACGCCACCTACGTCATACGCACGCCGTCTCCCTTCAGTACAGAGTTGTGAGGCGCCTTACTGGCATTCATTTCAAGCCTATATGTATATATGCCATTTCTGAGCACCAGCAAATTGAGAATCACTGGAAAACCCGTTGTTAATTGTATGATTCGTTCCAGTAAAATAATGAGAAACATCATATTCGTGGCAAAAGAATTATTATAACTTGCGTATTATGAGAGTAGGTTAATTGAAGGCAGCGACACACTAAAAATCCACCCAAAACGCATTGTTCTTGGTACAATTTGCTATAGTTAAATTTCAATTAGTAACATATCTACGATTAAGGTCTTCAGCATTCCCTAAGACAATATGATTGGTTTACAGTAATGTGTAACGTCACTGTAGTGAATTGCAGTTAATTGTTGGGGCGGTGGTTCGCGTCTTGACACTTCCAGATGTTTTTCCTAATATTCGCGTCTTTATTAGGTTCTGATACTTTATTATTAGTTTAATATAAGTATTTACTGTAATATTTGATACGTAAATATAGTTTTTTTTTTTTTTTTTGAGGGATGACTTTGTTCCAATGGCTTAATCTACAGGACAGCTTGCGCTACTTGTATAAAGATATTTTGCTCCTTTTTCTTATACGCTTCGTAATTCACATTTTGCATATTCTGCTACTGGGTAGGAACAGTGATCAAATAAGACTAACCTTGGGGGATTTACTAAAACGTAGGAATGATGAAATAATGTTTATCTTACGCGGAGAAGTATTCCAAATTTGAACAGCACTGTATGTAATGGAACTTTTATAAGCCTGTGTCCTTATTGATAGAACGCGGTACTTTCCTTTTCGTGGACCTTGGAGGAAATGTGCGTTTTAATAGAGCTAACGTGGGAATTTTACGCGCACCTGTTGAGTAAACAGTATGATTTACGAACTAGAAACATCCCTCAACTGCCGCTGTGGTGCGTTGCGATCCCGTATACCACGTTGGGGGCCCACGTATGTGCACAAGTCGCCTCGTTCCTGAACGTTCAGCAGCACGTTGAACTTGGCACGCTCAACGTTAACATTCGGCAGCACGGTCCGTGTGCGGACGGCTTTACCTCTGGCACTGGACGTAGGAGTAGTGACAGAGCGTTGCATGTCTTACGAACTCTGATACCTTCTTCGCCGTCTTCCAGGGCGACAGCTCCTTGGTACCTGCACTGTAAGACGGAGACAAGCTGTAGGTGGTTCCATTATGCTCTGGGGAACATTCTCGTGGGCCTTCACGGGTCCAGTTGAGCTCGCACAAGGCACAATGACGGTAAAAGTTGCAGACCACCTGCATACCTTCATGAAGATCATGTTTCCCGATGGCAGTGACATTTTTCAACAAGATAATACGTCATGCCGCAAGGCCAGAAGTCTGATTCAGTGCTTCGAGGAACACAGTGATGTGTTCAATTGATACACTAGCCCATCTATTCGCCAGATTTGAACCCAGTCGAACACATCTGGAATATAATATAAAGTGCCCTTAGAGATCATTGCCCTCCTCCCCGAAATCTACTGGAATTAGTTGACTTGTGTGTGCAGATGTTGTGCCAACTCCCTCAGTGTACTACCAAGGCTTCACTGCTTCCATGTCACGACGCGTCGTCACTGTTATCCGTGCCGTAGGTTGACGTACCGGTTGTTAGATGGCGGCCATAATGTTCTGCCTGATCGTTATTCCAACTCGCACTAGACCCGTACATTGCAGAGTTAGCCTCGATTTAGAAAGAACATTGCAATTTCCCCAACAGTTGAAGCGAGTCAAAGTGGTTCCATTTATGTTTCAGTATGAAAGGGCAACTCGATGTTGGGATACTACACATTAGTTCTACCTTGTCCTTGTCTCTCCTGTACAGGCCATCTAGCCTTTACCACTAACACACTGCCCAGAGTCATCTGCACAAATACTAAGAGATCCAGTCTTAGGTGTGAAAGAGTCAGGATCCAGGAGAGGATAGTAGTTAAATACCTGTTAATATCTACGGTACATGATTCACGTTAGTCCTCCCAACATACAGTCGCATCAGCTTACAAACACTTGACACTAGTCAGGATGCTTTTTAACTTCTTACGAACATCAACTAAAGTAGGCTGAGCCCGAGAACACCGTTCTCAGTTCAAGTGCATTGTGGCTGGTGGTATGTCTTACAGTACGGCGAAGAATTAGCTTTCAACAAAGCTCGCTCATTTTAATTTTTAGATAAGCTAACAGTATTAATGGTTCCCCTTAAGAACGGAAGCTGCTAACACGCAAAATGACATACCTGTCAAGGCAATAGAAAAACTTGGCTAAAGATTGAAAGATTTTCTGAGATTTTTCAGGTAACGATCATTGAAAACTCGCAAATGGTGTTCATTTCAAATAAATACATAGAGTACATAGTCTATTGAAAGAGAAACGATAACTGTTAATTTACAACGATGTAAAACAAAACATGCATTACATCAACTGTAAAGGAAACTCCCATCTACTACGAAATATTGTGTTCGATATTCGTAACTTCCAGAAAAAATAAATTTATTCAGATACATCTATAACTGAATTTGGTATGTCCTATTAAAATTTATTTTTACCCGTAATACTACTTTTAAATAGCTTGGTTCAAGAATCATAAAAGAAGGTTGTATACATGGAAGAATCCTGGAGATACTAAAAGGTATCAGATAGATTATATAATGGTAAGATAGAGATTTTAAATTGTAGGACATTTCCAGGGGCAGATGTGGACTCTGACCACAATGTATTGGTTATGAACTGTATATTAAAACTGAAAAAATTGCAAAAAGGTGGGATTTTAAGGAGATGGTACTTGGATAAACTGACTAAACCAGAGGTTGTACAGAGATTGAGGGAGAGCATAAGCGAACAATTGACAGAAATGGGGGAAATAAATACAGTAGAGGGCGAATGGGTAGCTCTGAGGGATGAAGTAGTGAAGGCAGCAGAGGATCAAGTAGGTAAAAAGACGAGGGCTAGTAGAAATCCTTGGGTAACAGAAGAAATATTGAATTTAATTGATGAAAGGAGAAAATATAAAAATGCAGTAAATGAAGCAGGCAAAAAGGAATACAAACGTCTCAAAAATGAGATCGACAAAAAGTGCAAAATGGCTAAGCAGGCATGGCTAAAGGAAAATGTAAGGATGAGGAGGCTTATCTCACTAGGGGTAAGACAGATACAGCCTACAGGAAAATTAAAGAGACCTTTGGAGAAAAGAGAGACACCTGTATGAATATCAAGAGCTCAGATGGAAACCCAGTTCTAAGCAAAGAGGGGAAAGCAGTAAGGTGGAAGGAGTATATAGAGAGTCTATACAAGGGCGATGTACTTGAGGACAATATTACGGAAATGGAAGAGGATGTAGATGAAGATGAAATGGGAGATACGATACTGCGTGAAGAGTTTGACAGAGCACTGAAAGACCAGAGTCGAAATAAAGCCCCGGGAGTAGACAACATTCCATTGGAACTACTGACAGCCTTGGGAGAGCCAGTCCTGACAAAACTCTACCATCTGGTGAGCAAGATGTACGAGACAGGCGAAATACCCTCAGACTTCAAGAAGAATATAATAATTCCAATCCCAAAGAAAGCAGGTGTTGACATATGTGAAAATTACCGAACTATCAGTTTAATAAGTCACAGCTGCAAAATACTGACGCGAATTCTTTACAGACGAATGGAAAAACTGGTAGAAGCCGACCTCGGCGAAGATCAGTTTGGATTCTGCAGAAATGTTGGAACACGTGAGGCAATACTGACCCTACGACTTATCTTAGAAAATAGATTAAGGAAAGGCAACCCTACATTTCTAGCATTTGTAGACTTAGAGAAAGCTTTTGACAATGTTGACTGGAATACTCTCTTTCAAATTTTAAATGTGGCAGGGGTAAAATACAGGGAGCGAAAGGCTATTTACAATTTGTACAGAAACCAGATGGCAGTTATAAGAGTCGAGGGGCATGAAAGGGAAGCAGCGGTTGGGAAGGGAATGAGACAGGGTTGTAACCTGTCCCCGATGTTATTCAATTGTATATTGAGCAAGCAGTAAAGGAAACAAAATAAAAATTTGGAGTAGGTATTAAAGTCCATGGAGAAGAAATAAAAATGTTGAGGTTCGCTGATGACATTGTAATTCTGTCAGAGACAGCAAAGGACTTGGAAGAGCAGTTGAACGGAATGGACAGTGTCTTGAAAGGAGGATACAAGATGGACATCAAAAAAAGCAAAACGAGGATAATGGAATGTAGTCGAATTAAGTCGGGTGATGCTGAGGGAATTAGATTAGAAAATGAGACACTTAAAATAGTAAAGGAGTTTTGCTATTTGGGGAGCAAAATAACTGATGATGGTGGAAGTAGAGTGGATATAAAATGTAGACTGGCAATGGCAAGGAAAGGGTTTCTGAAGAAGAGAAATTTGTTAGCATCGAGTATAGATTTAAGTGTTAGGAAGTCGTTTCTGAAAGTATTTGTATGGAGTGTAGCCATGTATGGAAGTGAAACATGGACAATAAATAGTTTGGACAAGAAGAGATTAGAAGCTTCCGAAATGTGGTGCTACAGAAGAATGTTGAAGATTAGGTGGGTAGATCACGTAACTAATGAGGAGGTATTGAATAGGATTGGGGAGAAGAGAAGTTTGTGGCACAACTTGACTAGAAGAAGGGATCGGTTGGTAGGACATGTCCTGAGGCATCAAGGGATCACAAATTTAGCATTGGAGGGCAGCGTGGTGGGTAAGAATCGTAGACGGAGACCAAGAGATGAATACACTGAGCTGATTCAGAAGGATGTAGGTTGCAGTAGGTACTGGGAGATGAAGGAGCTTGCACAGGATAGATTAGCATGGAGAGCAGCATCAATCCAGTCTCAGGACTGAAGACCACAACAACAACACTACTTTTAAAATTGTTGAAGTATAAATGTAGATTGTAAATGATCAACCGATGCCATAACACGAAATACATTACTCGCTTCACTCAACGTACGAAAATACACATTATATCCCGACTCACGAATGGGTTTTGATTCATTTAATAAAAAAGCACGTTTAAAGTTTACGTGAACTTGTTTTGATCTAGATCCCGAATTTGTCTGACACACATGATTTCACTTGGTCACGAAGGAAATACCGGAAGTCGGCTTATATAGTCGTATTTAAATAAAAAGAAACAAACTTGATAAAAGCACAGAGTTTGTACCTAGCTGGTTTCATGACACTTTCCACATTCGCATGCCAAAGATGAATACTGTAGCATCGCATAGAAACAACTTAAAATGTGGTGCATAATAAAGCATTTCTTCGTCCTGGACTGGTTAACACTACAGTACTATCTTTCTGTTTCTTGAAATTTGTCTTGTGTTTTAATGTAGAGATACAACTCATTCCTTATTAATAGTAGCCACTCTGTACCTCAGAAGACGGTAGCCCTCTTATTGCTGGCTTTCAGTCTCTGTGAAAGTTCCCGAATCGTTTGCAACGGCGACGGCATTTGTCACAATTGTCGCAGCCGATATTATCCCGCGTGGTAACTGCCGCACTTGGTAGTTATGTGCCCCCCAGAAGAGCCATTTCAGACATTCCGGGAGTGACAATTTGCCGAAAGCTCTTGGCCCCAGTAGTAAATGCAAAATTACTCGCTTACCACCAGACACTTCTGGAAATTGCGGCAAGCTGCGAACACCACCTGTGGCAACTGTTACTTCATGAATAGTCCAAGTAATGTTGTCTATAAAGAACAATGAGGCAAACTTATGGAAACTTGACGTGTTTAGTGCGTTTTGCAAGGATCGTAACTGTTACTCGTCACACCCGATACTGCGGACAAGACGGTTGTGACAGATATCACAGTACCACTGCTGGACATTATCACAAACATACACAGATGAAGCAACTGAATTTGGAATGCTACATGTAGTATTACACGCAAGAATCTGAAATGAATTATAATGAAACAGTCACTGATATAACAAACAAAAATTACAGCAACATCTTAAAACTGTCTCATATGTTATCTATAGTCTGTATTCGAAGCACATTGTTTGTTCGATACTTATATCAAAGAAAAATATTGGTTTTGGTTAAGTGATGTATTTCATAAATTGCTTTAAATGTAAAAGGATTTTCCATGCGTACCATGTTCGGTGATATCCGTCCAAGTTTCTCCTACGTGTTTTCTGTTGTCTTCTAGCCACCAGTCATTAGGTCGTCGTCTTTGCGTTTTCTTATTTCTGTGAATCCAGCAAGGAACTTCCTACGTTCATTTATCAGTTATTCACGTGATGTAGGCTCTCTGCCACCACTGCAACTTCAAGAAATAAATTTTATTCTGCGTATGATAAATCGCAGACATCTCCCGAAGATGTTATACGTACTGACGTATCGATATCTGAAAGTAAAACTGTCTCTCACAGGCTCACAAAGGGATTGCGCCTACTCATCATCACCAGTTTGGTCTAAATTTATGGTGTATCAGGGCTTGGTCAGAAATGAGGTAGACATCTAAATGATGGAACCATTTTAACCACTGTAACCTGTCACTTTCATTTATTTAATGCACTATACATATAAATTACATATACGACCAGTTTTGGACTTAAGCAATAGTCAAATGTGTGAAATGGCTGATGTGTGTGTCGCATTTAAAAATTTTGAAAGTACTCTTTTGTCTCTGCAAAATGTGTTTTGGTCGTGGCATGTTTCCTGCGATTTGTAACAGCTATGTGTATGTATGAGTGCGGAAAAGTACACCGTATGCTGCTAAACCAATTTGCTAAGGCTATTTAGCTACCTGTTAGTACGTGTTGGTACACGACGTGTTGTGAAAACTGTTCTTGCAAACAGATTTGTATGTGCAAGACCATATCTGTAATATTCGACATAGATGTGTGTGTGTGTGTGTGTGTGTGTGTGTGTGTGTGTGTGTGTGTGTGTGTCCAATTAACACAAAACAACATTCATAAATGTGACACACACACGTTACCAACATCATACATTTGATAATGGCCTAAGGTCGAAGTTGGTCAATAATGCAATTTGTGTGTATGGTGCATTAAAGGAATAAGACCGATAGCCTACGGAGACTAAAATGTTTCAATCATTTAGACGATACATTGAGGATTTGCATCCTTACATGAAGATATTATTGAAAGTGACGGAAGAGTGATCTCCTAACGGTCAATCCTTTAGAAAAAAAAAGATACCTAGGAAATCACTGCCTCTCCAGTTTTTCAGTGAATAACAAAGCAGCAGGATTAAGCGAAGTGCAAAATAATTATAATATACACACTGATCAGCCAAAACAACAACACAATATGACCACTGACTTACTATCGATATAAACCCGTTCCGGCGATAGCAGCGTCACCTGGAGGGGAATAACTGCTAATCAGAAACATGGACCGTGCGTGCAGTATCAGTGGGCGTCTTGTCCGTGTGTAGAATGTGGAATGCGTGTGTCTGAGTTTGACCGAATGCAGATTGTGATGGCCCAGAGGCTCGGCACGAGCATTTCGGAAACTGCATGACTTGTCGGGTGTTTGAGGAGTAGTGTGGCGGATGTCTTCAACAAATGACAAAACCACGGTGAAACAACGTGCAGGCCTCGTGGGGTTGGGCGGCCACCCTTCCCATTACAGATGTCGGGCTGGTAAAACTGGACAGGCGGCGAACTGTGTTGGACATAACACGGGACTTTAATGCTGGACAGAGTACAGCTGTGTCTGAACACACAGTGCACCGAACATTCCTAACTATAGGCTACCACAACCAGCGACCATGCATGTGCCAATATTAACACCACGACATGGGCTCGTGACCATCTGTATTGGACATTGGGGCAGTGGCAGACCGTTGCGTCGCCGGACGAACCCGGTACCTTCTTCGTCGTCTTCCAGGGAAACAGATCCTTGACACCTGTACTGAGAGACGGAGACAAGCTGGTGGCGGCTCCATTATGCTCTGGCGAACGTTAATTTGGGCATCCATGGGTCCAGTCAAGCTCGTGCAAGTCCCCATGACCACCAAAGTGTATCGGACACTGGTTTTAGACCACAGATACACTCCACGACGATCAAGTTTACTGACGGCAGTGGCATTTTTCAACAAGATAATGTGCCATTTCACAAGGCCAGGGGTATGATGGAATGGTTCCAGGATCACACTGGCGAGTGTCAATTGATACGTTAGCCGTCGAACTCGCCGGATCTGAACCTGATCGAACACATTTGGGGTGTGATTGAACGTGGCGTCAGAGCTCATGACCCACCTTCCAAGTATTTACGGGAATCGGGTGACTTGTATGTACAGATGTCATGCCAACTCCCACCAGCGACATACCAAGGTCTTATTGGTTCCATGTCACGACGCGTTGCCCCTGTTATCAATGCCAAATGAGGACATACTGGCTTTTAGGTAGGTGGTCGTAATGTTCTGGCTGATAAGTCTAATTTTATACATGAAGTTTTCGTGTATGCTTTAATTACAGTATCTTCTTGGAAATCTGTTTACCATCTCACATTTTTTGGCTTTTCTTCTTATGCCTTTTACGAAAATACTAAGAGAAACCATGCATTTAGTGTTATTTAGTTTCATTTCCAATGCCGCTGACGTAAAAACTGAAAAAATGAAGAAAGTTTCATGTTACAACGAGAGGTCCCAGTGATGGGACCGACTTTCTGAAACTATTTTTATGGTTATGCAGGTTACGATACCAGGTGTCACATACTGCAGCCAGTTCCACTGGCGAGCCCTCATTTGTGAGTAATTGACGAAAAAAATTTCGATGTTTTTCGTGTCGCGTAGTAGCACAGGAAAAATACTTGTATCATTGACTGGTCGTGTGGTATAGTGGACTGAGCTAGGATTTCAAGTGCAGCAGCTTGTGAGTTCGAATCCCGTCAAATATTTTAACTTTTTTTAGTTTTAAATCTTAATCAATTTACATTGATCATTTTTATTCAATTAATTGATTTAAATGTAAATTACTGTTTCTATTCCTTTGTCACATCACTTTAATCATTACATCGACTTCTTCATTTTTTATTATTTTTATTCCCATCATTCTTTTGTCCACTTGAAATCCTTGCTCATGTGCTTTAAAATTTTCAAGCAACTGAATATTGTAACAGATAAATATAATTACATTCACGAAACTTCTGGTTGGATAAAGAATGATATAAAGAAGAAATGAAACAAATTAAAAATTTCATTCGGTGATTAAAAAGATGTGAAAAAGGAATCGAAACGAACAAATTACATGGAAACCAATTATTTGAACTCATTTTGACAAGCATTTTAAAAATAAAAATTAATCCCTCTGACGAGATTCTAACCTGCAACACCATGCATTGCACAATGCAACCAGTCCATATAACACAACTTTTCTAGTGCTATTGAGTGTCACACAGTTCCAAAATTGTTTCGTCAATTACTCACAAACCGGGCCTACCAGTGTGACTGGCTTCAGTGTGCGTCAGAGACTCACCTCTGACCCTAGGATGACCGTTCTGTACTCATTCCTCTGTGCGAACCGCTGTGTGGAAACTATGCAATTAACTTTACCCAATTGAAAATATAAAAAGCAGTAAAGCCCCAAAAACGTTTTAAAATAAATTACAAGTACATTAACACTGCAAAAGAATAATTAAGAGAACAGTACTCAGGAGCCTCCATCGGATCGGTCTGCTCTCCTTCACTTAGGCGAGGCAGGCGGTGAGCCCAACTACGATCGATTCGTCCGAACCCAACCAAGGGACAGCCACGGACCGACCGACCAAACGCTTGCTTGCCACGACGGTGTATTCAACGTCCCCAAAGTATCACTATCCCATAACAAACGCGTAGGTGAACTGAGCTGCCAAAACTATACACAATGTATGCCACCAATAACCGGTGAGGAAAAAGACACTGCCTAAAAATTATGTTAGCGATTAGGGCAGGTAACAAGTACACTAACTGCCACAAGGCAGAAAATTCCGCTGGTGCTCTTGACTATAGATAAATTAATTTGATCAATTCCACCTGACGGTGGCTACCTCGAACGCTTCACTCGTTGTTGCTCACAGGAAAACCTCCACAACAGCAGCGCCGGAACCAAAAAATGTTCAAAATCACTTAACCTTCACGTCCTGGGTCGGCGAGCGACGATGCTCGTAACGATCGGGCACCTCCAGACGGACTCCGACACTGCGCAGAGACCGCCAGCGACCCAGTCGACCACGCCACAGGGAGATGTCCTCGAACCAACCGATCGACAAGCATGCCACCAAAAGTCAGGTGCGGCTTAAGTGATGCGTGGCGGCAACGGTCGGGAGGGCGATGTCCACGCAGGGCTGACTGCTGCTGCAAGCCGGCGACTGGCTGTCCCGGGCTGCGCTGCAGACGCGTTGCAACTGACTGCCAGGGCCCAACTCACCACCCGAACTGCCGCCGTGAACTCTCCTCCTCGCACGTTCCGACGCTCTCAGAATGCCGACAACGTCTAAAACAGTCGTCAGTAGAAATAATGCGAACTACTCACACAACTAGGCAAACAACTGAACGAAGTCCTGAACGATACCCAACATTAACTAAACACACACGAAGACACGGGGTCGATGCGCGCACGCACACAGCCGACTCGTCAACGATCGGCGAACCAAAATGCGTTGTCCAGCAGGACGACCGACCGACGATCCACCAAGACCGTTACCCAGCTCAAGTGATGCGTGGCGGCAATGGTCGGGCGAGTCATGTCGACGCAGACCTCACTGCTGCTCCAACCCTACTGCACTAGTGCCGCATTGCAACTCCCCGGCTGGCAGGTCCGGACTTGGCTCCAGACACGTTGCAACTGACTGGCAGACCCGAACTCGCGACCCGAACTCCGTTTACGACAGACAACGACCAGGAAGTAATAGCAGTTGAGCAAAGATTTTCTTCTTTATTGTTATTTTGAAACCTGTGTACAGGCAGGCCAGCAGCAGCATACTACGCCGCTCTTGGGCCTCATAGAAACACAAAAGATGCAAATGAAGACATTTAGAGAAAAAAATACGGTGGACATATAAACGGAGACAAACACTCCTTAAAATACATGGAGCCGTTCACGGGCGTAGAGTCCAAGATAAAATTTGTTCAGACACTTCGACACATACATAGATGAAAATTGTCACACGTGAACGTAGGTGCACAAAACGAATAACACTGAACCACTTAAGCACAAAACGACGGCACACACAGAACACGAGGTGTTGGTATCCGGCGCGCGAATGTTCACTAACCGTGTACGAGTCCGGGGACCTGCCAAGAGAGGAGGAGGGGGGGGGGGGGTGAGAGAGGGAGAAGGGAGAGCAGATGCCACGGGCAGGGGAGATAGGGGGAAGGGAGGAAGGGGGAGGGGAAGCCCGGTGGAAGAGGGGCAAAAGGAAAGAGAAGGGAGGGAGGGTGCCTAAAGGAAAGGACACAGGAAGTGGGGGGAGGATCAAAGTTGATAGGAGGGGTAGATGGAGGGGAGGAGGACATCATCAGGGAGGGGGATCTGGCGGAAGCCACCTTGGGAGAGGGTAAGGAGGGTGGAGAGATGGAGACCGGGTGGGATGCGGGAATACAGGCGCGGCAGCGGGTGGGGGTGGGAGAGGATTGGTGAGACAAGCGGATGAGGAGGAACGAGTTTGCGGGAGGTGTACATCCTTTCAAGAAAGAGGAGGAGGTGGGGGAAGGGGATGAGATCATACAGGATGTGGGAGACGGATGTGATAGGCGAGGCGGAGAGCATGGTGTTCAAGGATTTGGTGGGATTTATAAAAGGTAGGGGGGCCGAGATCCAGGCCAGATGGGCGTAACAAAGGATATGGCGGATGAGGGATTTATAGGTGTGGACGATGGTGGAGGGGTCCAGACCCCACGTACGGCTGGAAAGGAGATTGAGGAGACAGAGTCGGGAGCGTTCCTTGGCTTGGATTGTCTGGAGATGGGGAGTCCAGGAGAGGCGACGGTCGAGGGTGACGCCAAGGTACTTAAGGGTGGGAGTGAGGGCGATAGGATGGCCATAGATGGTGAGATAGAAATGAAGGAGGCGGAAGGAAGGGATGGTTTTGCCTACAGTGATCGCCTGGGTTTTGGAGGGATTGACCTTGAGCAACCACTGGTTGCACCAACCGGTGAACCAATCAAGATGGGATTGGAGAAGGTGTTGGGAGCGCTGCAGGGTGGGGGCAAGGGCAAGGAAGGCGGTGTCATCGGCAAACTGGAGGAGGTGGACGGGGAGTGACGGCGGTGGCATGTCCGCCGTATACAAAAGGTACAGAAGGGGGGAGAGGACAGAGCCTTGGGGCACACCGGCGAAGGGGAAAAAGGTGTAGGAGTCGATGTTATGGATGGTGACGTAGGAAGGACGGTGGGAGAGAAAAGAGCCGATCAGATGGACGTAGTTAATGGGAAGGACGAAGGTTTGGAGCTTGAAGAGGAGACCGGAATGCCAGACACGGTCATAAACTCGTTCGAGGTCCAGGGAGAGGAAGATTGCAGAGCGACGGGAATTAAGCTGATAGGAAAGGAGATGAGTGAGGT
Source organism: Schistocerca cancellata (assembly GCF_023864275.1). Lineage (NCBI taxonomy): Eukaryota > Metazoa > Arthropoda > Insecta > Orthoptera > Acrididae > Schistocerca > Schistocerca cancellata. The sequence continues at coordinate 201,998,719 of NC_064632.1, forward strand.
GAAGGAGAAGATCGTCAGAAGAGAAGGACGGCCGAAAGCCACACTGGGTAATGGGAAGGAGGCAGTGCTGGCGGAGATGCTGGTGGATGCGGCGGGTGAGGATAGATTCCAGGACCTTGCTGAAGACCGAGGTAATGCTGATGGGACGGTAGGAGGAGACGGCGGACGGCGGTTTGCCAGGTTTAGGGAACATCAGGATGCGGGAGGTTTTCCACAGGTCGGGGTAGTAACCGGTGGACAGGACTACATTGTAGAGCCAGGCCAGGGTGGAGAGGAAAGAGGCAGGAGCTTCACGAAGGTGACGGTAGGTGACACGATCGTGACCAGGAGCGGTGTCGCGTTTCGTGCGGAGTGTAGCAATGAGATCCTGTGTAGTGATAGGGGCATTGAGTTCCATGTATGCAATGTTGTCCAAGTACTGGAAACCAGGAGCGAGGGGAGGGACAGAGGTGTCAGTTCGATCGCGGACATCCGGGAAGAGGGAGTAATCGAACTGGGGATCATCGGGGATGGAAAAGACATCAGAGAGGTAAGAGGCAAAGTGATTGGCCCTACCAACGGAGTCAGGGAAGGGGTGATCATCATGGAGAAGAGGATAGTAGGGGGAGCGTTTAGTTCCGGTAAGGCGACGGAAGGCTGACCAGAACTTGGACGAGTTGATAGGTAGGGTAGCATTTAAACGGGTGCATGTCTATCGCCAGTCCTGGCGTTTCTTAGCCGCGAGCAAATTACGAATGTGTCGCTGGAGTTGCCGGTGGCGCCGTAGTGTGTCCGGGTCACGCATGCGGAGGAAGGCACGGTAGAGACGGTGGGATTCACATATAAGGAGGATGGCCTGTGGGGGTAAGGTAGGACGGTGGGGATGGACGGCGACAGTAGGGACGTGGGCATCCACGGCCTCAGACAAGGTCTGCTGGAGATAGGAGGCGGCATGGGTTACATCGTCATGGTGGTGGTAGGTGAAGGGGTGGCTATCGACCTGGGTGGAAAGGGTATCCCAGTAGGCATTCCAGTTGGCACAGGAATAGTCATGGATGTACTTAGGGGGAGAGTCATTACGAGGGTCAGGGTGGGGGCGACGACCGTCTGAAATGGTGAGGAGGACAGGGAGATGGTCGCTACCAATAGGCTCCAGGACATCCACCGTTATGTGGCCAAGGAGGTTGGGATAGGAAAGGATAACATCAGGAGTGGATTCGGGATGGGTGTGCTGGGGGATGGGGAGGAGGTCACCTTGAAGGGAGGAGAGGAACCGATGCCACCGCCATAACTGGGCAGCGGAACGATTATGGATGTTGAGGTCAGCGGCGATCACGTAGGAGGAGAAGGTATGGTCAATGTGGGAGAGGAAGCCAAAGGGAATAGGGGCGTTAGGGAGGACATAGATGGTGGCGCAGGTAACGGTAAGGCCGGGGAAGAGACAAACGATCAGGTGTTCAGTGGGGTCGGGAAGGAGAGGTTGGAGTCGAGCGGGGATCTGGCAGTGGTGACCAATGGCAACTCCGCCACACGCAATCGGGAGGGGATTATCGGAGCGGTGGAGGAGGTAGGGCGAAGTGTGGAAGGTGTGGTGGGGTTGGAAGAAGGTTTCATTGAGGAGGAAGGCATCCACGCGGTGGGTGGCAAGGGTGTGCAGGAAGAGATTCTTGTTGGCGGGAAGGGAGCAGATGTTGTTGAAAAGGATACGGTGCTGTCGCGCCATGACAGGGATTAAAACGCGGATGTCAAGATGGGAGAAAGTGAAATGGACCTGGTTGTTGGAGTAGGTGGCGTACATTTTGAGTTGGAAAACAGAACGGGCGGCGAGGGAGATCAGTTGGAGAGTGTGCGGGCGCTGAAAAGGATGAACATTCTGAAGGACGATGGTGAGGAATCTGATGATGTCCTCAGCGGTAGGGGGTGAGCGAAGGGAATTGCCGGGAGGGGTGGGGGCGTCGAAAGGGCGGACAGGAACAGTGACTTCAGGAGTGGTAGGAGGGGGTTGGGCCTTACATTTCAGGGAGTAGGTAGGATAAGGGAGGTTACACGTATTACAGGAGGATGGGGGACTGGAAATTGGAGCACTGCCATAAAAAGTGGGCTTGCCTACAGTGCGGGCAGGTGGGGGCCTCGCGGCACTCAGATGTCAGGTGTGCATACCGCAAGCACCTTTGGCAGCGGAGGGATTGAGGAGGGGAATGGGAGGGGTCAACTTTATAACATTGGTTAAAAAGGAGGGAACCCTCCTTCAGGAGATGGTCTATGGAGGGGGCATGCTTGGAAAAGACCCACATTAGGTGGGTGGGGCCGGCAGCGTTGTGTATGTGACGAACCGCACACACCTCCAGATGGGGTTGTGCCTGAAGCTCCGCCAACACCTCCTCCTCCGTGATCGTCAGACTAAGCCAAGTGATCATGGCAGTGAGGGTCGGCGGGCGATGCGGGGGTTGGGGTTGGCGGGAGAGAAGCGGGGAAGGAGCAGGGGTGAGGGAGGCATTAGGACCAAAGCAGGTGACAGGGATGCGAGAAAGGAGGTCTGTTTGGTGGGTAGGGCTGGGGGAGGAGATGAGCACCGAATCACGGCGAGGAGTGAGGAGGGAGATGGAGGCACCAGGAAAATTCTGGCGAAGGAAGAGGATAAGGTTCCGGGGTTCAAGAAGGGAGGGATCAGGACGGGAGAGGAGGTAGCGGTAGGAGGAGGGGATAGAGAAGAAGGAGGAGGGGGCAGAGACAGGCGGGGAGACATCCATGGAATCATGGGTGGGGGAAGGCAGAGCCTTTTTGGGGGTAGAGGATGCAGGGGTGCCACTGCGGCGCTTGACGGCAACGGAGAAGGTGTGGGGGATGGGAGCGACAGGAAGGTGGCGGGGAGTGGCAGGTCCCAGTGCTGGAGATGGCGCCAGAGATGGTGAGGGCGATGGCGAAGGCGACGGTGAAGACGATGATGATGAAGGCGAAGGGGAGAGTGGAGCGTGGGCCATAGCCCTCCAAGCGACCACCCGAGCAGGGGCCGCAGAAACAGAAGGAGCAGTGGGAGGGAGTGGAGGGAAGAGATCAGAGGAGGCGCGGGAGGGAGGAGCTGGGGATGGGGCAACAAAGAGGATGGAGATGAGAGAGTGAGGAGTGGGGGGATGGACTGAGTGGGGAGCGATGCGGCACACCACGTGATGGTTGCAGCGGCGGACGGGGAGATGTATATGATGGCAGTGGTTGTGGCTGTAGAAGAGGTGGTGGGGGTTGACATTATGAGAAGGGGGGAAAAACACAGGACAAGAAAAGTAGCAAACGAGACACGGGCAGGGCGATGAGAGACACTGAATAGAAAGGGACGGAGAATGACGAAGGACGAAGGAGACGGGGGCCAAAGCCCCACTCTGCTGCTGCTGGCGGGATGGGCGACCTGGCTGGCAGGACGGTGGGGACGCCTCCACTGCTGCTGCTGCTGGTGGCAGTGGCGGTGGCGCTGCTGTTTCTGCTGGTGCTGGTGCTGGTGCTGGTGCTCGTGCTGGGGGGCAGCTAGGACCACTGCTGGCTGCCGGCTGCGACCGCTGGTGGCTGCGACCGCTGGTGGCTGCGACCGCTGCTGGCCGCTGGCTGCTGGCCGGGACCGCTTTTGGCTGCTGGCGGGGACCGCAGCTGGCTGCTGGCGGGGACCGCTGCTGGCTGCTGGCGGGGACCGCTTTTGGCTGCTGGCGGGGACCGCTTTTGGCTGCTGGCGGGGACTGCTTTTGCTGCTGGCGGGGACCGCTTCTGGCTGCTGGCGGGGACCGCTTTTGGCTGCTGGCGGGGACCGCTTTTGGCTGCTGGCGGGGACCGCTGCTGGCTGCTGGCGGGGACCGCTTTTGGCTGCTGGCGGGGACCGCTTTTGGCTCCTGGCGGGGACCGCTTTTGGCTGCTAGCGGGGACCACTTTTGGCTGCTGGCGGGGACCGCTTTTGGCTGCTGGCGGGGACCGCTGCTGGCTGCTGGCGGGGACCGCTTTTGGCTGCTGGCGGGGACCGCTTTTGGCTGCTGGCAGGGACCGCTTTTGGCTGCTGGCGGGGACCGCTGCTGGCTGCTGGCGGGGACCGCTTTTGGCTGCTGGCGGGGACCGCATTTGGCTGCTGGCGGGGACCGCTTTTGGCTGCTGGCAGGGACCGCTTTTGGCTGCTGGCGGGGACCGCTTTTGGCTGCTGGCGGGGACCACTGCTGGCTGCTGGCGGGGACCGCTTTTGGCTGCTGGCGGGGACCGCTTTTGGCTGCTGGCGGGGACCGCTGCTGGCTGCTGGCGGGGACTGCTGCTGGCTGCTGGCGGGGACCGCTTTTGGCTGCTGGCGGGGACTGCTTTTGCTGCTGGCGGGGACCGCTTTTGGCTGCTGGCGGGGACCGCTTTTGGCTGCTGGCGGGGACCACTTTTGGCTGCTGGCGGGGACCGCTTTTGGCTGCTGGCGGGGACCGCTTTTGGCTGCTGGCGGGGACCGCTTTTGGCTGCTGGCGGGGACCGCTTTTGGCTGCTGGCGGGGACCGCTTTTGGCTGCTGGCAGGGACTGCTTTTGGCTGCTGGCGGGGACTGCTGCTGGCTGCTGGCGGGGACCGCTTTTGGCTGCTGGTGGGGACCGCGTTTGGCTGCTGGCGGGGACCGCAGCTGGCTGCTGGCGGGGACCGCTTTTGGCTGCTGGCGGGGACCGCTTTTGGCTGCTGGCGGGGACCGCTTTTGGCTGCTGGTGGGGACCGCTTTTGGCTGCTGGCGGGGACCACTTTTGGCTGCTGGCGGGGACCACTGCTGGCTGCTGGCGGGGACCGCTTTTGGCTGCTGGCGGGGATCGCTTTTGGCTGCTGGCGGGGACCGCTTTTGGCTGCTGGCGGGGACCGCTTTTGGCTGCTGGCGGGGACCGCTTTTGGCTGCTGGCAGGGACCGCTTTTGGCTGCTGGCGGGGACTGCTGCTGGCTGCTGGCGGGGACCGTTTTTGGCTGCTGGCGGGGACCGCGTTTGGCTGCTGGCAGGGACCGCTGCTGGCTGCTGGCGGGGACCGCTTTTGGCTGCTGGCGGGGACCGCTTTTGGCTGCTGGCGGGGACCGCTTTTGGCTGCTGGCAGGGACCGCTTTTGGCTGCTGGCGGGGACCGCTTTTGGCTGCTGGCAGGGACCGCTTTTGGCTGCTGGCGGGGACCGCTGCTGGCTGGTGGTGGGGACCGCTTTTGGCTGCTGGCGGGGACCGCTTTTGGCTGCTGGCGGGGACCGCTTTTGGCTGCTGGCGGGGACCGCTTTTGGCTGCTGGCGGGGACCGCTTTTGGCTGCTGGCAGGGACCGCTTTTGGCTGCTGGTGGGGACCGCTGCTGGCTGCTGGCGGGGACCGCTTTTGGCTGCTGGCGGGGACCGCTTTTGGCTGCTGACGGGGACCGCTTTTGGCTGCTGGCGGGGACTGCTTTTGGCTGCTGGCGGGGACCGCTGCTGGCTGCTGGCGGGGACCGCTTTTGGCTGCTGGCGGGGACCGCTTTTGGCTGCTGGCGGGGACCGCATTTGGCTGCTGGCGGGGACCGCTGCTGGCTGCTGGCAGGGACCGCTTTTGGCTGCTGGCGGGGACCGCTTTTGGCTGCTGGCGAGGAGCGCTGCTGGCTGGACTGCTGCACGCCGACGGGCTGGCTGGCTGGAACATGCAACACCTAACGCTTCGATTGGTACCAGAAGAGCACAAACGAAGGGTGGAATTCAACCGAATTACCGCCGGAGATGTCGAGCAAAGATACTACGAGAGGGGATATATCGATACGCCCTGCCAGAGCCGGTCACGGTCTCGCAAAGCAGTAGCTCAGTGACAGTAGTAATTTAAATTAACGTAGTGAGGTGGAAGTACGTTAAAAACAGAGTGTAGAATGCATGATGGCGGGAACACGAGCCACACATGGCTCACACTGAATTACACTACACAAAAATTATTTCTTAAGCACGATTGCATTTATGGAACCAATAAGGTCATACGCTCTAGGAAATAAGCTTGCTAAAAGTGTAAGCTGTAGAATAGAACTAGCCAAAGGGAGATGTAAATTCTTCCAGGAAGAAATATGAATAATAACTCGCTAAGGTCTTACTGTTATCTGGAGGTCATAACACACAAAACTTAAAGCGCTGGATAATAATAATAATAATAATAATAATAATAATAATAATATCAGAGTGCACATCAGATTCTAAAATATTGTGCAAACAAATCTTAAAATTCGGAAACAGTTTGTTCTTTCGCATAAAAGAATTTAAAAAAAACGCAAAAAAACGATAATTCATAGGCCCCGGGTATAATATGCGTGAAAGCTGTTCACGTTATCTCCATAACAACCAGATGTGACGCAAGGCACCAAATTTCATACACCAAAAAGGTACAGCCGTAACTTTGAGCAAGTGTGCCCACCCACTATAAATCAGGGTGTAAAGCCTAGAACCTAAGGGAGGGCCGAATGTGATAAATCCATAGTATATGAATATGTCATGGCAAGAATAATTTACCGTGTAAAATATTTTGACATAATCCTGGCTAGCAGATTAAGTCACTTAAAAAAACACACGGAGCAGGCAAGGGAATAAATTTGTCCTAGAATTACACGGTGTCTAATGAACAAGCAGTGAATGACGACTGTATGAATATAAACGTGAAACATCAGCTCAAACAGCTTCTGGAGAGGGAAATCGGGGCACAAAATTGGACAACCAAATGTGCGCAGCATAGCCGAAACAAATCTTTTGTCCTTTCCCACTCATGGCGAAGAAAAGTGAACGACGGTCCAGGAATAACGTCGTGCCGATCTGCACCGTGTGTCTGTTGTTCCAAATACCGCCTTTCTTGAAGATGGTGGCTGTTGTGAAATTCTTCATGTCGGCTCGTGCCTTGCGGGACTCCAACATTAATAGTATGTGTGAGAAGATCCTAGTTTTTAGAGGCAAGCCGCCACCTTGAATAATTTCCAACGGGATGCTGTAGGATCCAGGAACTTTTCCTGGTTTCATACTATCGAATGCCTTGCTGAATTCTGGAGAAGTTGGAGGATCAGCCATCCAGGGTTGTGGAGGATGCTGTGGGACAAGTCTCCTGCGGCAGTAGAAGTGCGGTTCAACAGTGAGCTAAAAGTTCTCTTTCCAACGATTTAAGATGTCGTGGCTTTCAATAAGCATGGTGGTGTTGTCAGCAGCTTTTAGTGTTCTTGATGAGGAGCTAACGGGTCCATAAAGCCCTTTAATTCCGGCACAAAAGCCACGCAGGTTGCTAGCATCGGAAAGATTTTGGAGCTCCGAGGCTTTTTGTTGCCACCATTTGTTCTTGATTGTTCGTATTTCACTCTGACATTTCTGTTTGAGCTCTTGAAAGTGTGTTTCCTTTTTCTGCGCGGGACAGATAGTGAGTAAGGGCTAGTTATGCATCCCGCTTTGCACTGATGATGGCTTGGATTTCTTCATTGCTTTCATCAAACCAGTCACTTCTGTTCCGTGCCCCAAAACCAATAACGTTCTCTACAGTCTCTTTGATGATGTTCTTTAATGCGGTCCATTCTTGTTCTACATCTTTTTTGCTGTAGATTTATGATATATGGGGTCCATTGTGGTCGGTAAAGCAGATGCCAGACTGAGATTCATTGGAAGAATCCTAAGGACATGTAATCCGAAAACAAAGGAAGTAGGATACAGTGCACTTGTTCGCCCACTGCTTGAATATTTCTCGCCGGCCGCGGTGGTCTAGCGGTTCTGGCGCTGCAGTCCGGAACCGCGGGACTGCTACGGTCGCAGGTTCGAATCCTCCCTCGGGCATGGGTGTGTGTGATGTCCTTAGGTTAGTTAGGTTTAAGTAGTTCTAAGTTCTAGGGGACTTATGACCTAAGATGTTGAGTCCCATAGTGCTCAGAGCCATTTGAACCATTTTTTTGAATATTTCTCCCCAGTGTGCGATGTGTACCAGATAGGGTTGATAGAAGAGATAGAGAAGATCCAACGGAGACCAGCGGGCTTCGTTACAGGATCACTTAGTAATCGCGAAAGCATTACGGAGATGACAGATAAACGCCAGTAGAAGACTCTGCACGAGAGACGCTCAGTAGCTCGGTACGGGCTTTTGTTGAAGTTTCGAGAACATACCTTCACCGAGGAGTCAAGCAGTATATTGCTCCCTCCTACGTATATCTCTCGAAGAGACCATGAGGATAAAATCAGAGAGATTAGGGCCCACACAAAGGTTGGTTGGTTAGTTGGTTTGGGGAAGGAGACCAGACAGCGTGGTCATCGGTCTCATCGGATTAGAGAAGGATGGGGAAGGAAGTCGGCCGTGCCCTTTCAGAGGAACCATCCCGGCATTTGCCTGGAGTGATTTAGGGAAATCGCGGAAAACCTAAATCCGGATGGCCGGACGCGGGATTGAACCGTCGTCCTTCCGATTGCGAGTCCACCCACACAAAGGCATACCGACAATCTTTCTTTCCTCGAACAATACGAGACTGGATTAGAAGGGAGAACCGAGAGAGGTACTCAGAGTACCCTCCGCCACACACTGTCAGATGGGTTGCGGAGTTTGGATGTAGATGTAGATGTAGATTGTGACAATTTGTCTACAACATGTGTGTGTGTGTGTATTGCTATTTTTTGTACAATTTTCCTGTAAAATCGAGCATTTTGTTATCGTTTTGTGGTAGCCTGGTGTTGTATTGTTACAATTATTCTATAATATATTAATTTATGGAGGGTGAAACTTCGCGAGGCCTCCATTGCCGGATAGGAGAAGATAAAATTCTGTTCTGCACTATAATGTTAACACCCTAAGATGGTGTTACTGAATGTTTGGCTGATTTTGGAAGCGGGTAACACTTGACTCGGCAAGACGATCATGTTCGGTAATGCTGCTAGACAGACCTTCATACTAAGAACGGTGAGAGCATGTGACACTGTCAAACATGATCGTTTAGGTGGTCCCGATGTTATGGCGCTAGGAGGCGTAACGCAGCAGTGCACTCCTTCCGCATGTGCGTCTCCTCAGGGGTGCATTCGACCCTGACTTCAATTTTATTGATGACGACACTTTTTCACAAAGGATGGGGCCCCTCCACGCCCACACCAACGTGGTGTCCAAACCAAAAGTTCTCCTGTCACCTCCGTTTAAACATTTTAGTTTTTGAATCAGGAGTCACAGGATGCAGGCTGTGAAGTTATCCATGCGTCTGGGTAAGATTACTCATTAGCATGGTCCATCAGGAGATAGAAAGTGGACGAGAGCGATCGAAAGCGGTTGTAAGGGCAGAGGAAAAACAGTGCCAAGGCAAGCGCCAAGGGAAAATAAACCTCTGCGACAGTAGGACGGGTAGTAAGGGCAGTAGCGGCTTGCTATCTGCGACGTTGCATGCAAGGTGTGGTTATGTTAGTGCGAGGTACCGTGCATCGTTACCTTTATCGTTGCGGAAGCTCGTTGTGGGGCTTGCTGCAGTTGCTGCGTCCCTGTGATAGTTCAAGGTTGTCATACACTAGTGGGCGATCGGTCATAGACCGGCTCACAATGTAGGGGGTGTGTGTGGCTGGTTTGCGTGCTGTGTACAGTACGGTTTCCCTGCGGTTGCCTGTTTTTCGGCGGGTCGAGCATCTGGGGTTACCAGTAGTAGCTGTGTTGCAGGGGCTCGCGAGTACTGTCGTGTTAGCGTGCTATGGAACATAGATGTTTAGTTCCTTGCCAATAGTGTCTTTGGTCTATTATGTTTCCATCTATGGTTGTGGTCGTAGCTACCCAGAGAAAGGATAAGATGGTTGCGCGAGTGTCTCGTGTTATTGTACAGTCGTGTGGAGAGTTTCTGGAATACCTGCAAGATGGTATCTAGTCGATATTCCCGATGAAGGTCCGCGGTGCGTGTGTAGCGCGGAGCGTTGCTTATGATTCTGAGTACCTTGTTGTGTATGTGCAGCAGCCGGCGCAGGCGTGTGGTCGCAGCGTATCCCCAGACAGGGGCTGCGTCCGTCATCAGGGGTTGAGTAAGTGTCGTGTACATGGACCTAGACACCCTCCTGTTCAGTTTGCTACGCCTGTTAAGCATAACGGAGAGATGTTTAAGCCTCGCGTTTGCTTTGTTGGTCACGTGTTGAATGTTGTCCGTAAGTCACCCCCCCCCCCCCCCCCAGAGTAGTTTCCGCTCCAGCCAGATACGAAGGTATTTGACCTTCTCGAAGTATTGGGCGTGCATGTAGTGTTGTTGGGTTGCAGTGCTGATGTCTGCGCAGTAGTTTCGGTCTTCTAGTGAACAGAACGGCTTCGCACCTGTCGACGTTTACTCTAACAAGCCATTTCCCCAGCCACGTCTCTGCTGCTCTGAGTGCAGTGTGTAGTCGTGAGTTAATGTTAGACGGCTTCCAATCTTGCACAAGGATGGCAGTGTCATCCGCGTAGATTACCACAGTCGTGTTGTGTGTAGCTGGGAGGTCGTTAATGTAGAGGTTAAAGAGTAAGGGCCCTAGGATGCTTCCTTGGGGTACTCCTGCCTGGATACCATGTCGCATCGATTGTTTGCCCTGCACGTCGGTGTTGAAACTCCTGTCCGTGAGATATGAGTGTATGAGGCGTACAAGCAAGTCGGGGAAGCCTGCGTCGCTTAGTTTGCGTACGAGGCCTTTGTGTCATAGAAGATCGAAAGCCTTTTCGATGTCCAGGAACACCGCCCCAGTTGCTTTGTTTGTGTTGTATCCGTGTGTTAAGTATTCAACGATGCGGAGGAGTTGTTGTGTTGTTGAGTGGTGATGACGACACATGATTGCGTCGGGCAACAGGCAGAGGAGCTCTTGGGCCGAGAGGATATTCGATCGATGCCCTAGTCTGTTCATTTCCATCCAACTTGCATCCCATAAAGAACGTACGGGATGCATTACAGAGAAATACTGAAGCATGTCATCATGCACCAACGACCAGACAACATATCTCATTGGCACTGGTGGAAGAATGGAATGTCCTACCCCACGTGGCCTGCATGGGAGCACGTTGCTGAACACGGACTGTTGTTCAAGGCGATCACACCTTGTTAAGAACCATGTCCCGCGTTTTGTACTGGCCATGGGACCATCATGAATCACAGTGACTTCAGTGTAATTATCATGTTTGAATAACAATGTGATGTATGTTCGTCTCATTGCGTATATCTTTAAGGTATCTTGTGTACTGTTGTGTAACGTACTATACCGCAGCAGTTCTTTCTATGTTTGGTGCAAGTTTCATCAAACTGTGTTTCTTGGCAGTGAAAGTTACTTTCATCCTTAAGCGCTCCATTAAACCATATGCTCAACATATATGCACGGTAGTAATATTCAAGGGTGGCAATGTTAGACAGCCAAATGGCTATAAGTAAAATGTGACAGCGTGAACTTAGATAATGTTTAAGCAACAAGTATCTCTCTATATATATTAGGAAGTTGCATGGAGAAATTAGATCGCAGCATGTTCATTCACATCTCGCTATTGTCTAAAGGTAAGGCCATATGAGGTTTCCTTTTTCACTTGTAAGGAGGCATGCCGAAAAGAAGATATTGTGTATCTAGCATCATTTCTAGACGTAATACTTGTCAACATCTGTCAATGAGGTGTCTTCAGATATTCATCTAGCTGATGAAACTCTAGTCCCTGGAAAAACTACAAGAAAGTGAAGAATGGTCCATCAGATCAAACACAATTGCCACATTCGCACAGTCACTAAATGCCATCAGCTTCGCCGTGGATACTGTTATTCATTTTAGGCACCTACAATCACTCACAAGTACGTAATAAATCTAAATATTACATGTTTTATTAAAAAGTATACGTTTTGAAAGTATAGAATTTTCATGCCCTTACTGATAGCCACTTGTTAGTCTGCTGATCTTTGCGAGTTTCCTGTAATTTATTTCATATTTAAGGACCCATTACTTAGTATTGTGAAACAAGTCGCACTTTTTAGTCTTCATCATGTAATAACAATTATAAAAACAAATATTGTTTTTAGCAAAGAAAAATGGAAGTGATAATGATGAGATTAAAAATAGTTTAACAAAACAGAAACTGAAAATTAAAGGAGCCGTGATGACAAAGCGTGTCTATCACGAGAACAGCGTCTGAAAGCGTTTTCCGTTGGATGTAAACAAGTTGTTTCTCCACACTTGCACTGCCGCCGTGTTGTATGAGCAGCGAGTTGAGAGAAAGGGACGTAGGTGGCGTGGCTCTGGCTCTGAGCACTACGGGACTCAACATCTTAGGTCATAAGTCCCCTAGAACTTAGAACTACTTAAACCTAACTAACCTAAGGACGTCACACACACCCATGCCCGAGGCAGGATTCGAACCTGCGGCCGTAGCAGTCCCGCGGTTCCGGACCGCAGCGCCAGAACCGCTAGACCACCGCGGCCGGCAAGGGGTGGCGTGGCTTTAAACCATTGTAGTACCTCCGCCATTCAGTCGCTCACAGAATGCAGCCACAGGCGGCAAGAGGGAACTCGCGAGTAAAGAGCGCATGGGCGAACCGAAAGCTGACGTCATAAACTGAAAGGGCGGCGAGAAAGGCGTGGGCGGCGCCGCTGCTTTTGCTGCCTGCAAAGCTTGGCCATTATCTGCCATTACACCATCACCGCGCCAACGTCACTGCCTCGTAATTGAACACAGATTTCGAAATAGGGGAACGCCAGAGGCGTTATTACGAATGTGTAATGTTAAAACTTTTGTAATTGTTGATTGACTCTCGTATAGAAAGTTTCCTGTGTAAATGGAATGGAGCTGCGGCTGGGCAAAGACTTGAAGATTATAAATACCGACACCGTAATTTTATTACTTACTTTCTTTGAGTACCAGCTTTGGTGCCTCATTGGCACCATCTTGAGGCCTCTATACAAGTGGCTAGGTAAGTCATCCTAACTTCTGTGCTACAGTGGGGATCACAAATGTCAACTGGCATCCGTAGATTTCTATAACTTATCTGTAGGCGTGGGCTATGCTCACCGTCGTTGAAGTTTGTGATTCCTACAACAGCACAGACGTTCAGACGACTTATCTTGCCCCCTATATAGGGGTCTAAAGATAGTACCAATAAGGCACCGAAACCTGTAGCCAAATAAAGGAATTCATAAAATTGCGGCTGTCGGTATTTATTTTCAAATTCTTTTTATTCCAGTCTTTGATCACAATAAAACGTCCTACGACGATGACCAGTTACAGTCAGTAATGACGATCTTCAGACCAATTTTACACCATGTTCTAATGTGATAAAGCCGTGATGGCATCTGAGCCGTGAGTGGGTCGAGTTGGTGCCATTTCTTATTAATCTTTTTTTTTTTTTTTTTTTTTTTTTTTTTTTTTTTTTTTTTTTTTTTACCGTACTGCCACCTCGTGATCTTAATTTTCCATTACGGATGTCACTGAGTTGCTGCCTTGCCTGCCCGTGAGCGGCAGCAGCAGCACTTATCGATATAGGCCCTGCCATATTATCTTTGCTGGACTGCCTTTACTTCCCGGTCGTCGTGTGTCGGCCAGTCAGTTGGAACGCGCCAGCTGTTGGTTCGGACCTGCAGTGTTTGAGTTGGCACAAGTCCAGTCGGGGCGCGGCAGCAGCGAGGTTCAGACCGCCATGCCATGACCGATGGTTGCTGACACACATGATTGGAGTGGCGACGACTTTGGTCGGCCGTCGGTAGGTCTTCTTGCCGGACGACGTGTATTTGGCCGGCGATCGCTTATGGTTTGGCTGTGTGTGCCAACTCATGATTCGTCCCTGTTATTGTGCAGTCACTGCCGTTATTATTGTCTAGTTCTTCGTGCAGTGTTCGCGAAAATGCGTGTAGTTTGTGTGATTTTGATGGACAAGTTAAAATGTTGTCGCCATACTGGCTCTGAGCAGTCGGTCGGTTAGCGTGAGGCAGTGTAGAATTGTCGGCGGGGCGTAGTTTGGCCGGGGCCCGCTGGCGGTCTTTACGCGGTGTCGGAGAGTGTAGCGCTGTTCCTATTTCTGCGAGGTCCGTGGTTCACCGACCCTGGACACGAAAGTTGAGTTCTGATTTAATCTACCAGCGAGTCAAGACTCTTCATGTTGTGCCGTTTGGAGTTCGTTGTCGGCTGTTGGGATATTCCCTCGAGCAACAACGTCGTTTTCAAGTTGGAAAATTCTAGCCACCCTCCAGTGGAGTTTCACTCTATTTGGTTATTTGAATTGAAGTGTACCAGCGGAATCTTCCATATTGTGGCCGTCAACGTTCCAGTTACCTGCCCTGGGCGTTGACGTACATTTCAGGCAGTGTAGTTTCCTCATCGTGTTGTTGTCCAGTACGGTGTGTAGTTTGACAGTTGTAGGAGCTAATATGTTCTACGTTGTTCCCTTGAACTCCCTGTTGTGCCCTGGTCGGGTGAAGTGGAAGTTATGTTGTCGGTGGACCCGCTGCCTGCCGGTCGGTTGGGTTGTCGTCGGATGGTGAATGGTTGGGCCGACTCTCTGTCTCACCTAAGCGAGCGTTATTGTTTGAATTACTGGCCGACCCTCAAAATCTGGGCGCCCTTGTGTCTACTGCCTTATTTGTTTTAAACTGTTCTTGTTGTTTGTACTTGTATGTCTTCTAGCCGGTTTTGTGATTTGAATTAGAGTTGTTTTACTCTTAAGGCCTTAAGCCTAGTTTAAAGTACTGTTTCACGTGAGTCCTTTGGCATTTTAAGAAATTTTTGAATTTTTAAGTCTTCAGCCTTCAGCCAGTTTGAGTTTCAGTTGTTTGTTTTTAACGCCTTCAGCCTAAATCAAAGAACTGTTTCACGTAAGGGCTTTGGTATTTGAAAAAAAGAATGTGTTGGAGTTTTAGGTATTAGGCCTTCAGACGATTTGAATTTAACTTGTTTACTTCAGCCTAACTAAAGAACTGTTTTAAGATAAGGCCTGCCTTTCGAATTTCTGATTATACTTGCGTTTTAAGTTATTGGACTTCAGCCGTTTTTAAATTAAAGTGGTTTTTAGCCGGTGATTAAATCCAAAAGATTAAAGCTATGTGTTTAAAAAATTTTTTGGGCTCTTGTAATGTCTGATCAAATAATAATGTTGTATATTCGAGTGTAACTGACAGCCCCTTATTTCGGCCCCTTTCTACAATTTATTATATCTGTCCTGTCCTGCGGCTTAATCATGGCATTCCAGCATCGTCAAAACATATAAATTCACTCAGCAAAGAATCGTCACATAGAACTAAAGTATGATGTAAAATAGGCCACGTCGTCCACACAGTCATTTTATTCAAATCTTATAAATAACTTTATATGAATCACCAACTTCATTTTATCCTACGTCCATTACGTAAAAGTAAGGCTTGTGCGAGGCTCTGCCGTAAGTTTATAGTTGTAAGCTAAATATTTTCCTCCACGAATACGAATATGTTGCATCATAGACAAAACTGTCCGACAGAAGGCTAAGACATTGTCCAATACCCAGACTTCCCTTTACTTAAAACAATGCTGTCTATGGAGCCCTATTGTCTTAAAATTTCCGTTGAATATGACTGTTTACATTGAGAAATCACCTTCAAACTTCGGTATGGGATATTGCTGAAATGTTGCCACCATTTAGTGGTTACCTTTATTTAGAATGTATTGAGCATATTTGTTAGAAGGAAGACATCGAGTTTTTCTCACTGGGAAGATGTTCTCCTGGTGTGGCCTCTGGATCCTCTTTTTCGCAGCAGGAGGCCAATGAACCTTATTAGGAACGGGGAAGACCTCTGTGAACATAACATTTCCCGTGGAAGTCATATCTCGTTTGTGATTTTGTCGGCAGCGCTGATGGGGCTCACCTAGTAGAAGGCACCTTGTTACCTTTCCCATCAGCAGAGAATAACTGAGCATGACATTTTTTCCTTTTGGACATCAAAGGACGAGACATCGAGAGACAGCCCGACCAGACTCGGGAAGCCCGTCGCTTTTGCTCCAAAATTTGCTGTCCCAAATAGAGTTAATTGCCTGGCTGCGGAGGAGTCGACCAATCGATGGGACATCATCACACCGTAGTCACAACCTCTTATTTGTTAAGGTGCATTTTCTACGCAAAGAATGAGAAGTTTCTAAAGCCTTTCCCCTTTTATTCATGAAATAAGAGATATTTTCGTGTGTCGCATTGGCAATGGCAATGAGTCATCCCCTCCATACGACTTTTTTTCTTCTAAAGTACAGGTTAGTGGAAGGCGATCTATGTTTCATGGCCATTTGATCACAGCTCGCCTTTAGGGTCACTCATCATCCAGCAGCGTTTTAGCGCCGATAGGCGAAAGGTTTGCTAAATTTGGAAAAAGGTAAGTGTCGCAACCGTGGTACTGCGATCCATATTCTCGTTACTCACTCACTTTGCAGTGCAGTTTGTGTTGCTTAATTTGGTTGTGATCTGTTTCACCTTGTTGTGTCATTAACTGTGATTTTTCGAGTTTCGAGGTCAGCAGATCTCCTTGCGCTTCCTCCATACAGTCTCTCACACATTTTAATACCTCGCCATACAGTTAGAGTCGTTATGTAATTTGCGTTTTAAAGATCTCAGTTCTTTGTTAATTTTTATTCTGATTTTTGTTAGTCATTAGAGCAAATAAATATCTGTTAATCTCAGTCTTGACTTAGATTCTAAAATCCTTTTTATTGTCCAGCTTTTCTATGGTTGGTCGACCAAGTAATAATGAATATAGCTCGGTGCACACCTCAGCTTTCCGTTCTGACTGTGACGACGTTGTGTATAGTGACCAAACTCAACGAAGATCAGTTATATTTAGAATACGGAGAAAAGGAGAGCATTGCAGTAGCTAGTCTTATATGATCAGAGAGTTGTTATATAATGAGCACTGCACTTATATTCCTCGACTCTGCTCCGTAACTGGGACCCAGCCTTCAACATTATTGGATATAAAACTGATTTTTACGACTTTATTGCTGACTGCACTTCACTGGACTGTTGAAAACTGTTTTAGCTGACCGGAGTGGCCGAGCGGTTCTAGGCACTACAGTCTGGGACCGCGCGGCTGCTACGGTCGCAGGTTCTAATCCTGCCTCGGGCATGGATGTGTGTGATGTCCTTAGGTTATTTATGTTTAAGTAGTTCTAAGTTCTAGGGGACTGATGACCTCAGCAGTCCATAGTGCTTAGAACCATTTGAACCATTTGAAAACTGTTTTCCTTGTCTATCTTTTTTGAAGACTGTGTAAATTACGGTATAAAAACTTTTTGTGTCTTTAGTGCGTTGTAATACTTCACCGCCTAGCGTTGAGGACGGGAGTTAGGTTTAAAACGCAATTGGGGCGTGTGCTATTCCCAGACCATACACGACTTATGAAGTTTTCCGCTCGTCTGAAAAGGGTTGTCTATGGTGAAATCTGATGGATAGCAAGCAGGATACTACAAGACCCGGACATCCGCAGACCGTTTAATGAAGCAACTCTGAAGTGTTTGCCTCCCTCGGGAAGATTTGCCCTGCATGTAGTTCAACGGAAACCAAGAACGATGACGTTAAGTCACGAACAGTGGCAGACTCTTGCACGAAGAGCAGGTGTCCCGTTACGAACGAGTGCGTTTGCTGTTTTGTAGCCGCTTCTTTCTGGACAACCCAGAAATTCAGTTAGACACCCGAAACAACCCATTGCGGAGAGCGTAGAGAGTGGAAACTGTCACAAGATGGAGCACGTGAGGACAATAAAAAATTCCAGAGTCACATGCAGCAGCCATAAGATTGGAAATTTTCGCCGTGCACGAAAACTAACAGGCACTGTGACCAAATGTTGGTCACCCGTTGGATGAAATTTCGAATTAGGCCATCCAATGATAACGCCGATACGAAGGAAATTACGGGCAGTCTGTGAGCTATGTGAGCAGTCAGAAGTGATTGAGAGACATTCAATTGGTCACAAAGGGAGAGATTAACAGGAAATTCAGGCAGCTAGGAAAGTCGCGAACAGACAGTCATGAGACTGAGTTCGCCATCTGTGGACATGTAAATTGACGACTTAGTCTAAATTTTGATTCATATTCCTACTTCCATTCCAGTTCTGAATGACTAATCCTTGTGGTCTATTGCTTGGGTACTAATCATTCGATTGCACCCTGCCTTTTCATGTCTGACATCCATCTACAAACGTTAGGGCAATAACCTCCAGCAGCGCAGACAAAGGAATGCCATGCTCGGTCAACAAGCGTGCAAGCTGTAGGGAACTAAGTATGGCAATCAGTCAGTGCAGAAGCGCTACGGGCCGTCGCTTCTAGGCCACTGAACACGGAAGATGTAAGCTGTCGGCTGTCAACCCGTCACCGACAAAGCACGAGATGTTCGATGCGTCGCACCGACCATGCACCTGCTTGCTGCACATGCTATCACGTGAAAACTAACTGTCGAGTAAGTCCTTTTTTAAAAAAGAAAAGGAAAAGTTGATCTGTTGGACTTTATTTTAACTTATTTATAAACAATGATCGTCAAAATAAGAGCTGCTCCTAGAATGACCTGTCGGATTGTGATAATTGTTTCCAGCTGGCAGGACACACGAAATGATTATACTTTAAACTTTGAAGCGGCAGCGTTTATTGCGCCACTCTGTCACAGAATGCACATGTTAATATGGCGCCGAGCACCATGGTTGTTCAGACAGCGTGGCAGGGAGTTTTACACGCCTCGGACGTCGTTCATCCCATGCTACTTGCACCTGAATACGCAGTTCCTGCAGATTCTTAGGTGGCACACTCTGTGGTACCACATACATTCTCGATCGGAGACAGCTTGGGTAGTGCAAATGGCCAGGGCAACCCACAGTTGTAAGGCACATTTTTGTCTTAAAATGGGTTATAGGCGCGCGCGTTCACGAATGGCAGTGCCACTGGTTGCAGGGCCTCCTCGAAGTACAGAGCGGTTGTTACTGACGTTAAATTGGCTCATAGGATATCGGCCCCACTCCATCAAACCAAGTTGGCAGAATGTGTGATGGGAGATCACAAACCACTCTTCGTGGTGCTCTCCGCTTACCTCCAGACACCTCCTCCAAGGCAGAAACGGGACTCCTCACTAAGGATTACTCGATGCCAGTCCTTAGGGCCCCATGTTCTTCGTCGCTGACATCACACAAGTTGGGCACAATGCTGTTTGGATGTGATGGCAGGCATCGTAACAGTCGGCTTGCGGCGACTCCTGTGTCATGCAGCCACCTGATAATGCTACTAGCACTTACGGGACGTTGCATAGGAGACAACCGCCGGTTGAATGTCCGCTGTCTTCGCAGTTGCAACTGTTTGCAGGTGGCGGTGAGTCCCCTTCCGTCCTTCCTCCTTGTGGCACTTGTCGGGCACCAGACATTACATGTAGAGCATGTGTGCCTTCCTGTACCCATCGCCGCCAACCTGGGACAACGGTGCTGTCCGCATGTGTGGTATGATGAAGCAGTACGACGTTATAACTACCCAATCGCTGCCGCTACACGAAGCAGCCCCTCTCGAACACATCTAGCTGGGTAAGTCCTTCTCAAACGTGTCTCATGGACATAGTGCACAACCAAGTGATGCTCCTGTGACGTTACGAGCCGTAATACTATCCATCACGACCGTCTGAGGCCCTCTTTCAGCAACCAATGCCCATGGCGTCACGGCCCCACTCACGCTCCCCGAGTCCCGAGTGAGTAGCCGACCGTGCAGAAATAATCATTGGTGTAGCTGAAGGTGTGAAACATACTCTCCCAGTGTGAAATGGACTAGTCTGCTCCTCCTGGGAGTAGCTCTTTTTATAACTGTAAGTGTATATGTCGTTTAATGTCCTTTATTGACGTTGGCATCGTCTGCTGCCAAGCTAAAGTTTCGTCATTTGTATTTTTGTTTTTATTTTGTTATGAGATGATCCATTACCAGCTCCCACCTGCCAATAATGACTCATCTCTCTTTCCACTCAAATCGATGCTGAGGTTTATATTTGTATTAATAATACGATAGTAAACCTAGATTATCCATGGTGTAACCCTGCGATTAATTTATATGACTTAAACAGTAATCCTCCGAATTTACTACTTTTTGGCGCCCAGCGTTGGGCGAGCTCATTGGTGATTTGCATGTCATTTCTGTATTCCTTAGTTCAATGCAACATGGAAGAAGTCTCTTCGAATTCTTCATTCATTTTGTTGATAGCATTTGTAATTGTCTGTAAGCTTTAAGATTGTTTATTTTACTTTGTGTCTAGATTTGCTATGAAGATTAGTGTATTTCGTCATGGAGACGAGTAATAAGCTACTGATGTGTAGCATTTTAAAAGCAAGGTTCTGTTGTATTTCATTGAAATCAAAGATAGAATTTCTTCTAATGTCTTCCTCACGGAAAGAATTGTAGCCCTTATATTTCTAAAACCGAACCGAACAGCATCCACATTCTTGCAAGAACACAATTTAGAGAAGAATTTGGCCTATTGATTTTATTAAACTTCATGCTTGAGTTACGTTAACTAGAATTATAGTCTGCGAAAAGTTTTACATCAACTTATGTGAATATGAGTATTTGTATATGAACATGAACTTAATATGTCCCAGCATAAAAAATTCAAACAACCACTGTAATACAATCAAATCAGTTCATTAAGACACAAACCTTCTAGGAATGCTATATGACCTTTCCACTAACGAGTCAAGTGTTAAAATAATGGGTAATCTTCAAGAGGTATGTAAATATTTAAATATTATTATACCGATTAATATAATACGTCATATTGCATGCGTTTTTCATGCTAATTGAAATCGTGCTGTTACATTTTAAGCATGTTACAGTCAGTTTTAATAAGAGTATTTCTAATTAAATGCTATTTTAATAAGATACCAATCTCATACCTACAGTATTTATACACAGGAAGTTAGATAACGTGTATGTACCCTTTGTGGTGTCATCGTACTTCTAATGCGACTGAATTACGACGATATGACTGAATTTGTGTAGTACTGACTTTTATTTTGTGTTGGTGTGTCATCAGAACTTCTTAGTCAATCGTCAAGCTATTTTTATCAGATGCACCTTTTGACGGTAACCATTGTCTGACATGTACACTATGTCTTTAGATATAAAGAAGAGATAGTAAGTTTTATTGATTTGTGTACTGGTCCGTATGCTCTGATTTTGCGAATTTTCGTAGTCAAACTGTTATGAAGTACTGATGGGCTCATCTCGTCAATAAAACAAAATATGTGCTGAGATATTTGGTACTATGTATTGCTAATACATAATTTAATTCTCGCTGGTTACATGTTGTCCCTTTGGCAAGCTGTAGACATCAACAGTCGCAGTTTTCCGAGGTTTTTTCCACAATGATTGCATATAGAAAACCCACCTTGACCCACAAATTCCAGAAGCCTGACCGACATAACAGTGTCCGGTGCATAGATCTTCGTCTTTAGCTCCACTGTGCAGTCCGTTCACCCCTCTCCGTTACCATATGCTTTCGACTGGTGACAGCCAGATCAGGTGCCTGATTTAGCTGTCACCTCTGACTGACACACCACGTGACTGAATTAAGTGAAACAAGAGAGCCAAATTTAAGTCTTTGGATCTTCGAAAAGAAAATTTAAAAGATATTTTAGTTTATACTCACAACACTACGAGATGAAAGAGGCGAAGTTTTGTATAACAGGAAAGATGTAGTCTCACTTTGAGCAATATATACTGTATTGTCTGGGTGCTGTTGAAGGTGAGAAAACAGACATATTTCTCCAGGAAGCACATATACTCGAGTAAAAAATTTAAGCTTTAAAATGACTGACCAAAGTGGAGGTATTTTGGTGCAAGCCAACGCGTGATATTAGGAGGGACTCAGGCAGCTCAGTTAGAAAAGTATTTCCCAAAAGAATCTCATATCCTACATAGAATGCAGTACACACTGTTAATTGTTCACAGATCTTCGAGATCCTAGCTACGAAAAATCAATGGTAGCAATTCTGTACCTATCTCACAGATTGCTACGTCCTTTTCCAGCTCAAACCTGTCATAAATACACTCCACTCCAGTAGCTGTAGCGAATCACAAATCTAAATATTTCCTCTCCACTTTTGTAGTGCTGTAGGCATGGTAGTTTCCGTCAACAGACTGTCATATACCAGCGTATTCACGTGCTGGTAGCTCCCCAAAGGCAATTTAGGTGTTTACATTTACATTTTTCACTCTATGTGTTCTCCCCAAGGCAGATTATGTCTCAGTATTTGTTACAATGATATACAAAAAGGTCGTCTTCTGTACTTTTCACGTTTTTCATACCCGACCTTATTGACGATCAAACTTTCTCAAGACTTCATGAATATTGGTAGCAGAAATATACACTCCTGGAAACTGAAATAAGAACACCGTGAATTCATTGTCCCAGGAAGGGGAAACTTTATTGACACATTCCTGGGGTCAGATACATCACATGATCACACTGACAGAACCACAGGCACATAGACACAGGCAACAGAGCATGCACAATGTCGGCACTAGTACAGTGTATATCCACCTTTCGCAGCAATGCAGGCTGCTATTCTCCCATGGAGACGATCGTAGAGATGCTGGATGTAGTCCTGTGGAACGGCTTGCCATGCCATTTCCACCTGGCGCCTCAGTTGGACCAGCGTTCGTGCTGGACGTGCAGACCGCGTGAGACGACGCTTCATCCAGTCCCAAACATGCTCAATGGGGGACAGATCCGGAGATCTTGCTGGCCAGGGTAGTTGACTTACACCTTCTAGAGCACGTTGAGTGGCACGGGGTACATGCGAACGTGCATTGTCCTGTTGGAACAGCAAGTTCCCTTGCCGGTCTAGGAATGGTAGAACGATGGGTTCGATGACGGTTTGGATGTACCGTGCACTATTCAGTGTCCCCTCGACGATCACCAGTGGTGTACGGCCAGTGTAGGAGATCGCTCCCCACACCATGATGCCGTGTGTTGGCCCTGTGTGCCTCGGTCGTATGCAGTCCTGATTGTGGCGCTCACCTGCACGGCGCCAAACACGCATACGACCATCATTGGCACCAAGGCAGAAGCGACTCTCATCGCTGAAGACGACACGTCTCCATTCGTCCCTCCATTCACGCCTGTCGCGACACCACTGGAGGCGGGCTGCACGATGTTGGGGCGTGAGCGGAAGACGGCCTAACGGTGTGCGGGACCGTAGCCCAGCTTCATGGTGACGGTTGCGAATGGTCCTCGCCGATACCCCAGGAGCAACAGTGTCCCTAATTTGCTGGGAAGTGGCGGTGCGGTCCCCTACGGCACTGCGTAGGATTCTACGGTCTTGGCGTGCATCCGTGCGTCGCTGCGGTCCGGTGCCAGGTCGACGGGCACGTGCACCTTCCGCCGACCACTGGCGACAACATCGATGTACTGTGGAGACCTCACGCCCCACGTGTTGAGCAATTCGGCGGTACGTCCACCCGGCCTCCCGCATGCCCACTATACGCCCTCGCTCAAAGTCCTTCAACTGCACATACGGTTCACGTCCACGCTGTCGCAGCATGCTACCAGTGTTAAAGACTGCGATGGAGCTCCGTATGCCACGGCAAACTGGCTGACACTGACGGCGGCGGTGCACAAATGCTGCGCAGCTAGCGCCATTCGACGGCCAACACCGCGGTTCCTGGTGTGTCCGCTGTGCCGTGCGTGTGATCATTGCTTGTACAGCCCTCTCGCAGTGTCCGAAGCAAGTATGGTGGGTCTGACACACCGGTGTCAATGTGATCTTTTTTCCATTTCCAGGAGTGTATGTCACCAGACTGCTAATAATATGCTCATAGACACTTAAGAGGTAATTAAGTCACGAAACAGTATTCCTCAACTTCCTCGGGTATGTGTAAGCATCTTTTTTTCATCCCCGGATATTACTGCAACCTACATACTATGTAATCTGGTTCCAGTATTCACATCTTCGTCACACTCTACGATTTTTATGCCCATTCTTCCTTCCACTACTGAACTAGTGATCCCTTGATGTCTTAGAATGTGTTCTACCAGCCAATCACCTGTTTTAGTCTAGTTGCCCCAAACTTCTTGTCTCCCCAGTTCTGTTCAGTTCCTTCTCATTCGTTATGTGATCTACCCACCCACTCTTAAGCATTTTTCTGAAGCACCACATTTCAAAAGCTTCGATTCGCTTCTTATCTATACTGTTTATCGTCCATGATTCACTTCCATTCATGGCTACACACCAGACAAATACCTTCACAAAACTCTTCCTAACACTTCAGTCTATATTCAACGTTAAAAAACGCTTTTCTTGCCACTACCAGTCTGCCTTTCATATCGTGTCCACTTTGGCCATCATCACTTATTTTACTACCCAAATAAAGAAACCTATCTATTACTTTGTTTCGTTTCCTAATCTGACTCCCTCAGTATCACTGATTTAATTCGACTACATTCCATCATCCTTGTTTAGTTTTTGTTGATGTTCATCTGATACCACCCTTTCAAGCCAACTGTCCATTTCTTTCAACTGCTTTTCCAAGTCCTTTACTGACTGACCGAATGATAAAGCCATCGGCTGCAGTAAACAGATTACTAGCGACTGAGTGCTAGACATTATATCAACTTTAGAAAATGAGGGAAGCAGACATAAAGTGTAAGACATCAAATGATTTCTGAGATACATGGTTGTAACGACAGTGAAATGAAATGACGCTGTCCAGGAAGAAATTTTAAACTGGTTGCGATAATGTAAAGAAAATTGTCATACAGGAAATCGTTTACGTTCCACAGAAAACGCTGTGTTCTGAACATTACACCAATTTACACATGAAACCGAGGCTGACATACTGAAATTCCTGGGAAATTTTTAGCCATAGGCTTAAAGGATTGGAGCAAGCTGACGCATATTAGGCACCAAAAAGAAAGAAAAAGAAAAAAGGAGACGTGTTTAGCTTCAAAATCAAGAATAATGGTTCAAATGGCTCTGAGCACTATGTGACTTAACATCTATGGTCATCAGTCCCCTAGAACTTAGAATAACGTAAACCTAACTAACCTACGGACAACACACAACACCCAGTCATAACGAGGCAGAGAAAATCCCTGACCCCGCCGGGAATCGAACCCGGGAACCCGCGTAAAAAGCGAGAACGCTACCGCTCGACCACGAGCTGCGGACCGAGAATAATCCTTACCATTTCTGCGGGAATTACGAATTTATGTTTAAAGTGGGTAGCAGGGCATCTGAGAGCTAGGCAGCCCACTTTACTGACATGCATGGGTGGACTGATATACTGGCACTCTGTCTTGGTCAATGAACTGGTGAAGTAACCAACGGACAACGTAGCTCATTTTCTGATGGAAGTAAGTACTCTTCCGATAAATGATGGTAGTAAGAGGTGGACGACCAAGATTAACCAGGTTCGTACTATAATCGTTTCTTTACGTTGAAAGAGCACTTCACGGTGTATGGAAGCGTCAGTCACAGCATTGGCTGAGATATTTTCAGGTATTTCAATACCACCATCTGGTTGGGAAGTTCAGACTTTTTCGTCAAATGGAGTTAAATTAATAATACGGCATGAGCGTCGTAGAAAAAGTTTGTCTGCTGTTTTCGAATAACCAGGAGAGCAATAACGAAAATTGGAATATTGAAATATGAATGTAAGTCTACCAACTGAAGACATGAACTTTGTAAACAAGCCGCGATCATGTTTGGCGTTTTACTGATAAATACCTGTGTTGATCACATATAACTGTACATTGAGGTGATAAAAGTCATGGGATACCTCGTAATATCGTGTCGGACCTCTTTTTGTCCGGCATACTGCAGCGCCTTGACGTGGCATAGACTATGCAAGTAGTTGCAAGTCCCCTGCAGATATCTGAGCCATTCTGCCTCTATAGCCGTCCATAATTACGAAAGTGGTGCCGGTGGAGGAATTTGTGCACAAACTGATCTCTCGATCATATTCCAGAAATTATCGATGAGAGTAGGACTGGGTGACCTGAGAGCCAAATAATACGCTTGAATGGTCCAGAACGTTCTTCAAACCAATCGCAAACAATTCTGGCCCGCTGACAAGAAGCGGTGTCATCCATAAAAGTTCCATCGTTGGATGGGAGCATAAAGTCAGTGGATGGCAGCAAGTGGTCTCCAAGTAGCCGAACATAGCCATTTATTGTCAGATATTGGTTCAGTTGGATCAGACGACCTAGTTCATTCCACATAAACACCACTCTTATGGAGCCACCACCAAATTGCACAGTGTCTTGTGACGACTTGGGTCCATGGCATCGTGCGGCCTGCGTCGCACTCGAACCTCACCGTCAGCTCTTATCAACTGAAATAGAGACACATCTGACCACACTACCGTTTTCCAGTCGTCTAGGGTCGAACCGATATAGTCGTGACTCCAGGGGAGGCTCTGCAGGCGATGTCGTTCTGTTAGCAATCCCATCCGCGTCGGTCGTCTGCTGCCATAGACCATTACCGCGAAATTTCTCCACACTGTCCTGATACATACATTCGTCGTATGTCGCACATTGATTTCTGCAGTTATGCAAGGCAGCGTTGCTTATCTATTAGCACTGACCACTCTATGGAAATGCCGCTGCTCTCAGTCGTTAAGTGAAGACCATCGGTCACTGCACTGTCCGTAGTGGCACCTCTTGACACTGTGGAGCACAAAAATTGAATTCCCTAACGATTTCCGAAATGGTATGCCCCATGCGCCTAGCTCCAGATACCAGTCAGCGTTTGAAGTGTGTTAATACCCGTCGTGCGCCATAATCACTTCGGAAATCTTTCCATAGGAATCACTTGAGTACAAATGACAGCTCCACCTATGGACTGTCCTCTATACCCTGTACACGCGATAATAATGCCATCTGTGTATACGCATATCGCCATCCCACGACTTTTGTCACCTCAGTGTATACTTCACTACAACCAGTTTCAGCTTATTGCTATAATCAGATAATAAAACTCTTGCGATGAAAGTATCAATGCCAAATAATTTGCGCACGCGATTACATAACACGCACTTTTCGTGTAACTGAGTGTACAGACAATTTCACTTTAACACGTATGTTAGAAAATAGATTACGGAAAGGCAAACCTACGTTTCTAGCATTTGTAGACTTAGAGAAAGCTTTTGACAATGTTGACTCGAATACTTTCTTTCAGATTCTGAAGGTGGCAGGGATAAAATACAGGGAGTGAAACGCTATTTACAATTTGTACACAAACCAGATGGCAGTTATAAGACTCGTGGGGCATGAAAGGGAAGTAGTGGTTAAGAATGGAGTGAGACAGTGTTGTAGCCAATCTGTATATTGAACAAGCAGTAAAGGAAATAAAAGAAAAATTCGGAGTAGGAATTAAAATTTATGGAGAAGAAATAAAAACTTTGAGGTTCGCCGATGACACTGTAATTCTGTCAGAGACAGCAAAGGACCTGGAAGAGCAGCTGAATGGAATGGACAGTGTCTTGAATGGAGGATATAAGATGAACATCAACAAAAGGAAAACTGGGATAATGGAACGTAGTCGATATAAATCGGGTGATGCTGAGGGAATTAGATTAGGAAATGAGGCGCTTGACGTAGTAAAAGAGTTTTCCTATTTGGGGAACAAAATAACTGATTGTGGTCGAAGTAGAGAGGATACAAAATTTAGACTGGCAATAGCAAGTAAAGCGTTTCTGAAGAAGAGAAATTTGTTAACATCGAGTATAGACTTAAGTGTCAGGAAGCTTTTTCTGAAAGTATTTGTATGGAGTGTAGCCATGTATGGAAGTGAAACGTAGACGATAAACAGTTTAGAAAAAAGGAGAATAGAAGCTTTCGAAATGTGGTGCAACAGAAGGATACTGAAAATTAGATGGGTGGATCACATAACTAATGAGGAGGTATTGAATAGAATTGGGGAGAAGAGAAATTTGTGGCACAACAAGACTAGAAGAAGGATCGGTCGGTAGGACATATTCTGAGGCATAAAGGATCACCAATTTAGTATTGGAGGGCGGCACGGAGGGTAAAAATAGTAGCGGGAGCCAAGAGATGAATATACCAAACAGATTCAGAAGGATATAGGTTGCAGTAGGTACTGGGAGATGAAGAAGCTTACACAGGGTGGAGTAGCATGGAGTGCTGCATCAAACCAGTCTCTGGACTGAAGACCACAACAACAAAAACCTTTATCAGAACGTTTTTAATGACTTGATGATGTCACTAAGCCGAAACAAGTTGTTCTATATGCGATCAAGACGGAAATTTCTCATTAAGATTGGTGTAGGTTTGGGAGAGGTAATTTGCGATGTGCTCATCTGATAATAGAATGCTGCCAGCACTGGAGGTCGACAGCAGGGAGTAACAAAGTAACTCGTCTATTAACTGACGAAAGGTCTATCCTCAGCTACCCAACATTCACAACTGTTACGAGGTTATATGAATTCATGGAAGCGGGCGGTCCGCTCGTGGAAAATTCCTCGTCAGCGCGAGCCGTTTTCGACAGCAATCTGCCGGAGACGCGCACGCTCCGCTTAATATTCACGGGGCAGGTGTCGCTAATTTCCGGCGAGTTATTAGCCGGCACGTCTGAAAAACACAGTCCGCATTCATAATGGCCGCTAAGCCGGCCGGCAGCGAGGCGGGCCGCCGCGCGTACTGCGTGGGCGGCGCCAAAGGCAAAAGGTCGCCACTGCGGAACCCGCCGGCCCACGCCGCTGCCGCTGCGACCTGCGACAACACAACACGCACCCGCAGCGACCCGGCGGCGCGCCACCTGCCCTCTCCGAAATAAAGCGATGCGCGTTACATTTCTGAACAGATGCGGGTGGACAGTCCGCTCTTCCACCAAGAGCTCTGCAATGGATAACAAATGCGATGACAAATATATGGTTTTTTCAAAGAGAGTGATCTGATTTCAAAACTCCGTATTTACTGATAAAAGCACACTAGAAAATGGGATGAATTGCAACATACAGAATTTTAGTCTTATCTATACTGTTAAAAATGTTCTATGTGTCTACCACCAGCAGCACGAAAACATCTAGACGATAGCTAATTGCTGGCCGGAGTGGCCGAGCGGTTCTAGGCGCTACAGTCTGGAACCGCGCGCTACGGTCGCAGGTTCGAATCCTGCCTCGGGCAGGGATGTCTGTGACGTCCTTAGGTTAGTTAGCTTTAAGTAGTTCTAAGTTCTAGGAGACTGATGACCTCAGAAGTTAAGTCCCATAGTGATCAGAGCTATTTGAACCATTTTTCGATAGCTAACTCATCGTAAACCTCGCACAATTTATCTGCTTTTATAGAAGTTATGGCGGTTGTCATTTTGGTCAGGAGTTAATAGGGAGATTTACGTATCCCCACAAGCAAAACCCGTATGGGGTCATGTCTGGTGATCTTGGAGGCCAAGAGTGCAGGGCAGTGTCTTAGGGTCCCTTGTGCCCTATCCATCGTTGAGGCAGAGTGTCATTCTGAAATTGACTTACGTTGTTATGCCAGAGTGTTGAAGCTCCATCTTGTTGGAAAATGAATGATCGGAGTACTCCTGAAGCTATGGAAAAAGCCACTTCTGCAGCCTTTGAACCGGGCGGAGCGGCCGTGCGGTTCTAGGCGCTACAGTCTGGAGCCGAGCGACGACTACGGTCGCAGGTTCGAATCCTGCCTCGGGCATGGATGTGTGTGATGTCCTTAGGTTAGTTAGGTTTAATTACTTCCAAGTTCTAGGCGACTGATGACCTCAGAAGTTAAGTCGCATAGTGCTCAGAGCCATTTGAACCATTTTTTGCAGCCTTTGAAGATGGCTCATTCGAGTTGTAGCGTTTTATTCAAAAGGGAAGAGACCGTACGCTTTTTCATGTGAATTGGACCAAAAAAGATCACTTTATATGAGTCTCTTTCGTGCCCAATAATGACATCAGTGTTCTGGAGCCCCATGAGCACACATTATGCCGGTGTACTTTACCGCTAACATGACATTTTGTTTGATCACTGAAAATTATCCCTGGTAAAATGTATCGTCTTTCACGTCTTCTAGCAGAGCATTGCTGAAGTCAAACCGTTTCCTTTTATCACCAGACCGAAGAGCTTGCACTAATTTTAGTCTGTTTGGTTTAACGGCGTCTCAACACTCGCCAGAAAGTTGTGTGAGGCACTGCCAGTTCTCTCATTGCACTGCGAGTGGATTTTCGTGGACTCCGCTTAAAAGTTTGACGAATTCCTTCCATCACGTCGTCAAAAGTGCAATATCGACCTGGACTCTTGCCTTTGCACAAGCATCATGTCTCTTCTAATTATTGATATCAGAGACGAATGTTTTTGGTTGCAAGCGAATCAGTGCCGACGAAAAGCAAGCTGGACCGAATCACTGACTCACGCTGATACGAAACCCCTTCTGTTGAGCTGACGCCATTCTACTTCTGACTGACTGCAAACGTGATAACTGACTGATGTCTAAGGCGATTTTCTGAAATTCCAGTCCACGTCCATTGAAGCAACACACATTTTCTTGCCGGCACGTCCCATGTTTAGTAGTAATTACTGTCTAAGTTCAAGTCATTCTATTCCAAACATAATGCATTATTAAAGTGTGAAAATATTACAGACGAAGTGTATGAAAAATGTATTAAGACAGTTTTTCTAACTACCAAAGTTTAAATTTTTTGTTTCAAATAATATTGTCCCCTTCAAAGCAGTTGCCTTCGGCAACTGTATACGGGTGGAATTGTCAGCTGCAGTATTGGTAGCAGCGAATAAAGTTGTCAACTGGTACGGTCTTTAAAATGGTCGTCACGTTCTTTTGAATATTCTACAGAGCTCCAAAATAGCGTCCTTGAAGGCATTATCCAAATTTCTGGAAAAGAAACACGTCTCAAGGACTCAAAAATGGTTCAAAAGGCTCTGAGCACTATGGGACTTAACTGCTGAAGTCATCAGTCCCCTACAACTTAGAACTACTTAAACCTAACTAACCTAAGGACTTCACAGACATCCATGCCCGAGGCAGGATTCGAACCTGCGCCCGTAGCAATCGCGCGGTTCCAGACTGAAGCGCCTAGAACCGCTCGGCCACCTCGGCCGGCTCTCAAGAACTCAGATCAGGTGGTTAGTGAGAGGGGATGGAAGGGGGGGGGGAGTAGGTGGTCTTTGGAACTATAGGAATCTCTTTTGAGGTCAAAACTTTCGTGAGGTAAGTGGTCGTGTGACATGGGGCGTTGTCATGAAGCAACATCCACTTGTCTGCTACGTCCGGTCTCACTCGATTCAGCCTTTTCCTGAGCCTATAAATGACATCTTTGTCAAACACTTCGTTGACAGTTTATCCTGGAGAACCATGTTCATTATGCATGGTAACCCTGCTGTCAAAACAGGGAAAAAAGCATTGTTTTGATATTTTATTTGCTCATTCGAGCTATTTTCGATCGAATATACGTCCCAGAGCACCACTCCTCACTTTGCTGCTTTGTCTCAGGATCGTAATAAAAATATCCAAGCTTAATCACCTGTGATCGCATAGCTGACCCATTCGTTGATCCTTGGGCGTTCTCTGAAGATGATCAACGTACACGTTTCTTCGACTGTCCTTCTGGTCCGTTGTTAGGTTTTTCGGTACCATTTTGGCACGAACCTTTCACAAGTGCAGAACTTCCACCAAAATTTGATGTACGGCGAAAGTGGTTAACTAGTCATCCAGCATCCCTTTTCTTAAATGTCGGTCCGATCTCGCAAGAGCAGGCATACATTCACCGATTTCGTCGAATTTTGAAGCTGATGGTTTCCCTGGGTGAGATTCCTGTTCATCGTGTTTCCGGCCTTCCGAAAATGATTTGTGCCAGTAAAAAAACTTATGCTCTTGATAAGGAATATCCCCATGCGCTTGTTTCAACTCTTCAAAGGTCACGTTCCCAGATTGCCCAGTTTAACACAAAACTTGACGACATAACATTGCTCTAAATACCGCAGTACCATTTTCGTAACAGACAACAAAAACACAAATTCACTGATGGCGTTCTCAGAAATCACGTGATGCCTGTAGGGAGCTGAAGCTTGAACTGGGCATCTGGGAGGAATGGAACACACCGGGCTACGGAAGTTGAACAATTTCAAGTTGCCAGATCGCTCTCAGTGTTGTCAATGTCACTGCATTTCTGACACACTTTGTTATTTCATCTCCCTCGCCCCTTTTGAATGGGGATGGGCTGTCAGCTGTATAAAATTCGCGCTTCAACCTCGCCCTTTACAAAATATGACAACGACGAATACAAATATTATTAAAAACTGCAAAAGATTGTAGACGATTTAAAAGGTCATAAAAAGGATGAATTTTATGGCCATTTGCATAAAATTGTTATTTCTTAAATTAAAATCAAAGGACCAAAATACATGAAATTAGAATATACGCATTGAAAAACACATCGTACAAAGAAGGTGGCATTCTAAGAATCAGTTCTGCATTTTCGCTTAGAAGCCGAGGACTGCGCTGGGCGAACAGGATTTGTGAAGAGGAGAATATGCTCTATAGAGTTCAGGGTTAGATGTAGAGAAATGTAGAGTTCCGTTAGGCTGAGTATTCCTAGCGGAAGGAATTCTGCGCCGCTTAGAACGTAACGCGCTTGACTTGCTGCGTCGTCCACACAACAGTGACTAAATAGTGAAAGCGTTTTGCGACAGAGCACAATGCGTAGTGCGCCAACACTTTACGTCAGGAGTGACAGGCAGACTGATTCTGGACGTGTGTAATTTGTTGTACACTGCGTTCTAGTGAATGAGCGCAAAGACTTGAAGAGTATCTCTGATCACTGCACAACACAGAGGAAAGAAGAACTAGGTATCACACGGTCCGCTTCGAAAAAGAAGAGAGCCAAACAATAGGGGAGCCAGAGATTTCCAGAATGTGTGGAAGACGGTTGGAACACTTTTTCATATGTCACAATGCACACTTAAAACACGGAAAAATACTTTAACATTTCGCCAGACCCCAATAATGGCCTCTGAAGCAACGCTCAGTACAGCTGTTAGGAGACAATTGAGTATTAACTACCTTCCTCAGAATCTAAGCAGACATAGGAACCGCCTCTTTTACCCACATGCCAACGTCCTCCGACTATAAAGAGGAAGGAATATGATACACTTATCAAATATTTATATGTGAATGCAGGAGACCGACTCCACAAAATGTCTGGAAGAGCTATCGGAACCACCGCCAGCACTAGGCTATAAAACAGACACGTTGTTCATAAACATGCCTTTTTATTTTTATTTTATTTACACGTCAAGTTCCGTAGGACCAAATTGAGGAGCAAATCTCCAAGGTCATGGAACGTGCCAGTACATGAAATTATAACATAAAAGTAATAACAGATAAAAATAAATGTTCATGAACCTGAAAAAAGTCAGTCCAAATGAACTCTTCGACAGAATGGGAGTGACCCATGAGGAAACTCTTCAGTTTAGATTTGAAAGCACGTGGATTACTGCTAAGATTTTTGAATTAGAGTGGCAGCTTATTGAAAGTGGATGCAGCAGTATACTGCACACCTTTATGCACAAGACTCAAGGAAGTCCAATCCAAATGCAGGCTTGATTTCTGCCAGGTATTAACCAAGTGAAAGCTGGTTATTCTTGGGAATAAACTAATATTGGTAACAAGAAACGACAATAAGGAATATACATATCGAGAGGCCAATGTCAAATAGCCAGACTCTAGAACAGAGGTCGACAATAGGTTCGTGCACTCACATCACTTATTGCCCGAACCGCCCGTTTCTGCGCCAAGAATATCCTTGTAGAATGGGAAGAGTTACCCCAAAATATAATACCATACAACATAAGCGAATGAAAATAAGCAAAGTAGATTAATTTTCGTGGCGAAGTATCACTCACTTTTGATACCGTTCGAATAGCAAAAATGGCAGTATTAATTCTTTTAACAAGATCCTGAACATGGACTTTTCATGACAGCTTACTATTTATCTGAACACCTAGAAATTTGAACTGTTCAGTTTCACTAATCATATGCCCGTTCTGTGAAATTAAAACTTCAGGTTTTGTTGAATTGTGTGTTATAAACTGTAAAAACTGAATCTTACTGTGATTTAACGTTTGTTTATTTTCTACAAGCCATGAACTGAGGTCATGTACTGCACTATTTGAAACTGAGTCAATGTTTCACACAACGTCCTTTACAACCAAGCTAGTGTCATCAGTAAACAGAAATATTTTAGAGTTACCCATAATACTAGAGGGAATATCATTTATATAAATGAGGAACAGGAGCGGCCCCAACACTGATCCCTGGGGCAACCCCCCCCCCCCCCCCCACACACACACTTGACATTACCCCACTCTGATCCCACATCACAGCCGTTATCAACATTGTGAATAATGACCTTTTGCTGCCTGTTGCTAAAGTAAGAGGTGAACCAATTGTGAGTTACTCCCCATATTCCGTAATGGTCCAACTTCTGGAGCAATATTTTGTGATCAACACAGTCAAATGTCTTAGTTAAAAAAAATACGTCAAGCGTTCGAAACTTTTTGCTTAGCCCATCCAGTATCTCACAGAGAAACGAAAATATAGCATTTTCAGTTGTCAAACGACATCTAAAGCTGAACTGTACATTTAATAGCAAATCATACGATATAAAATGATCAATTATCCTTACATACACAGCCTTTTCAATAACTTTTGCAAACACTGATGGCATAGAAATAAGTATAAAATTATCTACATTATCCCTTTCTCCCTATTTATAAAGCGGCTTTACTACTGAGTCCTTTAATCGCTCAGGAAACTGACCATTCCTAAAGGAAAAATTACAAATACTGTGCAGCACAGTACCTAAATATTCTGATAGACACTCCATCAACACCATGAGAGTCCTTAGACTTCAGTGATTCAATTATTGACTCAGTCTCCCTCTTGTCTGTATCAAAGAGGAGTATTTCTGACATCAATCTTGGGAAGGCATTTGGCAAGAAAGTTTAATGATTGCCTGTAGAAACTAAATTTTTATTTAATTCACCAGCAATGCTCAGAAAATGATTGTTAAATACTGTACATATATCTGATTTATCAGTAACATAAATATTTTTACTGTGAACTAACTTTATATTGTTGATCTTGTGCTGCTGACCAGACACTTCCTTTAAAACCATATGGTTTTATCTTTATCCTGTGAATTAGTTATTCTATTTGCATACTACATACTCTTTGCCTTTCTAATAACATTTTTAAGCACCTTACAATACGATCCCACTTTTCAAATCCACCACGCAGAAAATTCAACATAAGCAACCTGAACAACAAAAACGTTTGCTCACACTTCCAAGACATACTGTCTGAACAACTTAACAAAGCTCCAGCGACCACAAATGATGTCGAACGAGAATGGACCACATTAAAGAACACCATCAAAGAATCTGCTGAGAATGTTGTTGATTTTAGTGCACGAAAAAGAAGTGACTGGTTTGATGACAACCATGGAAAAATCCAAGCCATCATCAATGTAAAGCGGGATGCTTACCTATCCCTTGCTCAAGATCCGTCCTGCGCAGAAAAGAAAGCACACTTTCAAGAGCTCAAGCAGAAATGTCAAAGTGAAATACAAGCAATCAAGAACAAATGGTGGCAACAGAAAGACACAGAACTCCAAAATCTTTCCGATGCAAGGAACCTGCGTGGCTTCTACGCTGGCATTAAAGAGCTGTATGGACCTATCCGCTCCTCATCAGGAACACTGAAAGCTGCTGACAACTCCACCATTCTTACTGAAAGTCAGGACATCTTAAATCGTTGGAAAGAGCATTTCAGCTCACTGTTAAACCGCCCTTCTACTGCTGCTGGAGATTTTCTCAAAATTGTCCCACAGCACCCTTCACAACCCTGGATGGCAGATCCTCCAAATTTTCAAGAATTTTGCAAGGCACTCAAGAGTGTGAAACCTGGGAAGGCTCCTGGACCTGACAGCATCCCGATGGAGCTTATTGAGGATGGCGGCTTTCCTCTAAAAACTAGACTCTTCTCACTCATTCTATGAATCTGGGAAACCCGCACGGTACCATCTGACTTGAAGAACTCCACAAATGTTACCATCTTCAAGAAGGGCGAGAGAAGCGTCTGTGGTAACTACTGGGCAATATCTCTACTCTCTGTCACTGGCAAAATTTTTGCAAGAATCCTTTTAAATCGCCTCCAAACACTTTCAGAGACTATACTACCTGAGTCTGAATACGGGTTTCGACCGTCAATAGGTACAATGGACATGATTTTCTGTGCACGACAACTACAGGTGCAGAGAACAGCAAAAGCCTTTACTACTTGTTTTCTACGATCTAGGAAAGGCCTTTGATACAGTTCCCAGAGAAGCGATGTGCAAGGTCTTAAAACGCTTCGGCTGCCGTGAAAATTTTGTTAACTTGATTGAAGCTCTCCACGATGATATGAGTGGACGGGTCCTCTGCCAGAATGAAACAACTGGTGAATTCCTAATAACAAGTGGGCTTAAACAAGGAATCGTTCTTGCACCAACATTATTTGCATTGTATCTGGCAGTTATGCTTTACGAGACATCCGTAAACAATGCAGGAATAGAACTAAAGTACAGGTTCGATGGAGGATTATTCAACCATTCCAGACTCCATTCAAAAAGGTTCACCAGTACCACTTGTGTGACAGAGCTGCAGTATGCTGATGACGATGCTTCTCCAGCTCAATCACCTGCAGAGTTGCAGCTGTTAGTTGATTCCTTCAGCATGGCGTACGAACGATTTGGTCTCTCCTTCAATATTCCAAAGACAAAGGTGATGGCGCAGCCAACTAAGGTTTCCTCCGTTCCTGATTTCATCATATCCATTTATGATACACCCTTGGAACAAGTGGACCATTTCCTCTACCTAGGAAGCATACTGTCATCTAACTGCTCATCTGGAAAAGATGTGGAGCCCATGCTGCCCATGTAGCATTTGGACGTCTTACAAAGCGTGTCTTCCTGAATAATGACCTAACACTGCACACCAAACTGATGGTGTACAAAGCTGTAGTCATTTCCACCGTGCTATATGGTTGCGAAACCTGGACGTTATATTGCTGTGATCTGAAGAAACTAGAACGCTTCAGCCAACAGAAGATATATCATGAACCTGAAATGGGATGACTTCATATCCAACAAGGCTGTTCTTGAGAAAGCAAAAATGTATAGTATGGAAGCTCTTATCATTGGGCGTCAACTCAGATGGCTCGGACATGTCCAGTGGATGAAAAATGACAGCCTTCCACGCCAAATGCTGTACAGCGAAGTGAGCACAGGTAAAAGGCCATGACGTGCCCCTCTCAAACGTTATATGGATCAGTAAAAGAAAAATCTGAAAAACTTGAACATCGATCAGAGTAACTGGTCCACAATAGCAGAAGATCGAAGTCGCTGGCGCTCAGTTACCTCAAATTCTCTTCAAAACTTTGAGCTGGAACGTCGAATATGTATTTAGGAGATCTACCAACATCCTTTTTCTTGCACAGTCATATACAAAATTAATATTGAAGTCACCACGTATAACTACTTTCTGGAACAGAAAAGGGAGGTAATGACAGTGGCACGTAAAGTGCCCTCCGCCACAAACCGTTGGGTGGCTTGCGGAGTATAAATGTAGATGTAGATGTAGAAGAATGGAGAATGACAAACGCCGGAGACATAAACTCCTCCAGGATCAGCCACGTCCTCCTCCTTCCATCAGCTGTAATGTCTGTGGCCGCCTGTTCCACGCTAGGATAGGATTGCTAAGCCATCAACGACGCTTCCGCGCCTGAACCGTGACAAAGGAAATCTCAGGAGAGAAATAAAAACTCGGACACGAGTATCAGCCGGCGAAAAATACTGTTCGAAATGGGCTACTGTAGCTTGATTGTGACTACTTCTAACATTTTGATATAATTCCGACTTTGTTCTACATGATATCCTTAACCCACTAGTCAGCCACCCGGGCTGCCCATTACTGCTAGTACCCCGTTTAGAATGTTCTAATGGAAAGCAACTCTCAAAGAGCATGAGAAATGTGTTATGGAAAGCATTATATTTATCATCTATATTATCGCCACTATAAACATCCTGCCACTCTTGTTCCTTGACAAGTTTTAAAAACTCTCTATTGCTGTTGGATTAATTTTCCTACGTAGTTTCTAATTAAATATGACATTGGTTTGAGTACAAAAGCCTTTTAGTGTTACAATATGTGCATCATGGTCTGAAAAGCCATTCACTCTTTTACTAACAGAATTCTCATCTAGTAATGAAGAATGCATAAAAATAATGTCTATGACTGTGCTACTGTTCCCCTGCACCCTAGTTGGATAAAAACACAGTTTGCATCAGATCATATGAATTTAGGAGATCTACCAACATCCTTTTTCTTGCACAGTCATATACAAAATTAATATTGAATTCACCACGTATAACTACTTTCTGGTAGTCCCTACAAAGTGAATCAAGAACCCACTCTAGGTTGAGCTGAAATGCTCTGAAGTCGGAGTTAGGGGACTTATAAACAACAACAATTAGAAGTTTAGTTTTACTAACGCTGCACAACTTTTAAATATCTGTTCAGTGCAGTGTCGTGATACGTCTATGGACTCAAATGGAATACTGTTTTTTACGTACAGAGCCACTCCCCCACCCCACAAGGAAGTCCTTCAGAAACAGAGCTAATCTGTATCCTGGTAAAGGAAGCCTCTGAATTATCAAATTATTTAAGTGGTGCTCTGATATACCAGTAATTTCAGAGTCAACGTCTATTAGCAGTTCGCGATTGCTACGGTCGCAGGTTCGAATCCTGCCTCGGGCATGGATGTGTGTGATGTCCTTAGGTTAGTTAGGTTTAAGTAGTTCTAAGTTCTAGGGGACTGATGACCACAGATGTTAAGTCCCATAGTGCTCAGAGCCATTTGAACCATTTTTTTCTATTAGCAGTTCACTGACATTATCTGTAATACCTCTTATATTTTGATGAAATATGCTAAATCTATCTCTACTTGGAAACATTACATCCTCTGAAGGTGAGCCCTTAGTTAGAGGGACTTCCTTTAAGCAGGTATACCTATCAGCTGACTTCAGTCTAAAAAAGGTGCAGCTCTAACACCAACTACTACAGGAATTTTTGCATGAGTGACACCACCACCACCACCACCACCACCACCACCACCACCACCACCCACTACACTGTCACCTATAAGCTTAGCCAGCCTCCCCTTCCCATGCCTATTGAGGTGCAAGCCATGCCGAGTGAAACCCAATCTACTGTTAGACCCAACTGGCACCACTGAGATGTGACCCATGCCCTCTGCCATCAGTGCCCTCCCCAGCCCCACGTTAACGCGCCTAAAAGCCGCATTAAGGTGATGCCGATCATAATCCTGAAACAGTTGCATGAAATGCACATAAGTGCCACCAGTTTGAGTAGCTATCTTAACC
Organism: Schistocerca cancellata; assembly: GCF_023864275.1. NCBI lineage: Eukaryota > Metazoa > Arthropoda > Insecta > Orthoptera > Acrididae > Schistocerca > Schistocerca cancellata. The sequence continues at coordinate 202,038,054 of NC_064632.1, forward strand.
AAGTCACCACCGACATCAGATTCCTTGTCCCTATCGAGACTGTTTCCTGCTCCACCCATTATCACTACCTGATCCTCCTTCGTAAAATTCTTAGATAACTCCCCTATGCTTTCAGTCACCTGAGCCAACCCTGCACTAGGCTTCACAATGCTGGTGACCTGGTACTCACTCACAAACACTTCCTGCAACTGCTGGCCCACACCTCTACCGTGGGAACTACCTAGCAGCAGAACCTTCTTTCTGCTAGACTTTGCAACTAACTTAGGCCTCCTAATCGCTGACGACTGCTGCAAGTTCCCTACATCTACAGCTACATGAGGCTCCTCTCCACTCAACTCGGACAGTTGGTCGTATCTGTTGCATGTATGCAAAGTAAAACTGTCTGAGTACCTCCTCTTCCTAGCTACCTTCTTGCCAACTGCCAGTTCCCATTCCCCACCACCCTTCACCCTCCTCAACCTATGTAGTTCCTCCTTTGTGCAGTGTAACTGCACCTTAAGGGCACAGATCTTACGCTCCTGCTCCTCTACCAACTTGTTTCTACTACAGATTCTGCATTCACAGGAGAGGATCTCACTAAAATGACCACTGGCTTCCCCACTGCATATCCTCCAATGAAAATACTTTGAACAAATCCCACACCGTAATGCACTACTCACAAACCTACGACAGAGCTCACACTTCTCACTCATGGTAAAATTTTACAGTTACTGAAAAAAACTAAATGTCTACGTTACCAAAGTTAAGTTACTCCAGTAGAACTATTTAAGAACTAACAATAATGGGCTCGAAATACTCTGCCTACTAAGAAAGCAACTACTTGTATTAATATTACAACAACACAGCCAATACCAACAAAACTTCACAAAATTATTAACTAAAACCAAAAAATTGAAACAGCCACTGTAACACTAAGCGAAGTTGAAACACTGAATGAAAATGTTTACTGAAATATTTCACCGCAAAAATCCGAATCATCACAAATATGAAACTGTTAAACCAACAGCGTCACTGTGGTTCTAGTTCACCGGTGTTGGCGATGAAGAAAGCTTTTATTCTTCGCAGCATCCGTCAGTATGGTTCCACAGGGCCACCACTGACGCGCTCCAACACTTCATAGTGAAGTTACTCAAGGAGTCGATTTTCACTAAATGACCTTACTGATGAGCACCACTAATACGAAAAACAATACAGACCAAGACAATAAATGGTTTCTCTGCTATTTAAAACTGACTAAAATCTATGAAATATGTTTCATGGTAGTATGCCTCTGAGGTTTTTGTTCAAAATGGTTCAAATGGCTCTGAGCACTATGGGACTTAACATCGATGGTCATCAGTCCCCTAGAACTTAGAACTACTTAAACCTAACTAACCTAAGGACAGCACACAACACCCAGCCATCACGAGGCAGAGAAAATCCCTGACCCCGCCGGCAATCGAACCCGGGAACCCGGGCGTGTGAAGCGAGAACGCTACCGCACGACCACGAGATGCGGGCGAGGTTTTTGTTTTGCGTTAAAATATTTCTTCACTGATTTTCTTGCAAGCAATAAAAATTTTCTAGTAAAAACCACAAGAAACCTCCCTGGTACACGTACTTCTCAGACAGCACCGGATGACAGAATAATTAATGCGCTGTTAATATGGTTACCTTGGAAAACACATATGCGTTACGTATATACGTTTCGCATCCTTGCGGATGCAAAATGCACTGCCCTGTTCTCGTGGCACAAAATTCCCGTCTGTAGATGGGAAGCTAGGGCGATGAAAGTAGTTGTTGGGGTGGATCGTGGAATAACAGAACGTTCGGAGGAGCTTGGTGGGTGGGCAGCCCAATGGTACCAACAGTAATGAGATGGGGAGGGATAGAAAAAGAAACGGAAGACCTAATGTGGAATGCGATAGGTAGGAATGGTACTGGTTCAGGTGCTGGTGGACGCATCGGGGAAGGATGGATTCGATGACCTTACTAAACAATGGGGTGAGGCTGGTGGGGCGGTTTGTGCAGCTGAGGAAAAGTAGGATTTTGGTAGATTTCCGTAGTTGACAATAGTAACCTATAGAGAGGAGAGGGATGTAAAGGATTTGCAAGGGCGACTAGAAATCGTTTGACATATTCCGGCATCTAAAATGGAAATCTTAGGTTACAAGATTACTTTCCTAGCGCAATGGATTAAATCTGTTAAATTAATGTAAAATTTTAACCAAAAATATTCAATAATTCCAACACAAGCTGTGAGTGTTGGACGTTTCCTCCTACAGAGAAAAAGCGTTCCAAGCAGATGTAGACTGTACCTAGTACTACCTAACGCATGATAGCATGAACTATGAATCTGGAAAGAACTAACTGTCGATGTACTGCAGCAGGTGTCTCTAGGTTTTCAGCAGTTCTAGCTTCCATTATTTTAACTAAATTTGTCTGGAAAAAAGAAAAATTACTCTATATGCCGAAAGCAGTTTCTCGTTATATTAATTCTGAAGATGGTAGATTGTTTTTAGTGAGCTGTGATGACAGTTCGAGCGGCGCGGTCTGTTGCCCGACGAATTTGTAGCATTTCTGAAGCGAATGCCGTGAAGTGTTTCCTTCAGTTTATAAATCGAGTTGAACGTACTAGGGCTTAAGTCCGGGGAGTGCAGTAGGTGGTACAGCACTTGGCAGTAACACCAGTAACAAAAATCAGTAACAGCCTGCACTGTACGTGCTTGAGCATTTTCCTGCAAAATGATGGTCAGGTCCTGCAGAAAGTGTCATTAGTTCTGTCTCTATGCTGTTCATTTGTGGAAAACAACCTACGACCAGCTTATAAACAGAAGTGGTGGCACTTTCTGCAAGACCTGACCATCATTTTGCAGAACAATGCTCAAGCACGTACAGTGCAAGCTGTTCAAAAAATGGTTCAAATGGCTCTGAGCACTATGGGACTTAACATCTATGGTCATCAGTCCCCTAGAACTTAGAACTACTTAAACCTAACTAACCTAAGGACAGCACACAACACCCAGTCATCACGAGGCAGAGAAAATCCCTGACCCCGCCGGGAATCGAACCTGGTACCCCGTGCTCGGGAAGCGAGAACGCCACCGCGAGACCACGAGCTGCGGACTGCAAGCTGTTACTGATTTGTTTGACTAATGGGGCTCCTAAGTGCTATACCACATACTGCATTCCCCTGACTTAAGCCCTCGATTTCTAAATTGAAGCAAACGCTTCACGGCATTCGCTTCAGAACTGCTACAAATTCATCGGGCAATAGACCGCGCCGCTCGAACTGTCAACACAACTGGCACTGCGAAGAGTATCCTCGGACTTCCACATCGCTTGCAACCAGTTATACACAATGCTGGAGACTACTTTGAAACACGTATCTATTTTGTACGAGCTGTAAATAAATAGTTGGCAGTATTAAAGTTACAACCCTCGTATGTGCATAATCCAGAAAGTGAGTGCAACTGTTTTGTTGTCCGTGGTGTTCCAAAGTCACGCTCAGGTGACGTGAGAAGAGAATTTGTCCTCAGCCTCCTGAACGCTTCATCCAAGCATTTAAGATGCCCTTCCACATTCCTCAAATAAATCGTCAGGAGACACAATACATAAAATTGGTTTCAACCCATGAAGTGCTCTATCAAACAAGCGATGGATTGAGGCAGGAGAATTTTTAATCCAAATGGCTGCCTTCAGTATTGACAATGACCTAAAGTTGCTATGAATGCTATTTCAAGTCTGCCTTCACGTCATGTTTCAGGTTGCTAATAACCAGTATTTACATTGTCCCATGTTGTCCATCATGTTTGTGATTGGATACAAATATTTTATAGCGTGTGCATTTAAGAAATGTAGCGTGGGCATGGTTACAGCTGAAGAAATCCGTATACTAGCTGTTGGAATATTGGGTCACACAAAGCCTCCAAACGTAATTTAACTGTTGGTGAGAGGAAAGCCGTATAACGCCTGAAAGAAGACAATAGTATTATCATCACCCCCACCCCCACCCCACTGACAAAGGCAATCCAGTGGTTGTTCAGAATGTGACCGTCTGCCATAGTAAGATTAACGACTTATTACATCGGCAAACATATAGGAAACTGAGCAAGGACCCCTCTGACAATGTTCTTAGAACTGTTACGCAGCTGGTAAAAAAATTCCTCTTTCGAACAGAGCGTTCAGAAAAATCTCTTCAGTCGCACTACTAGCAAGACTTTATGAGTTGCCGAAGGAGCACAAAGAACATGTTCCTCTAAGACATATACCGAGTGCTATTGCATCGCAAACCTATTCAATTGACAAGTTCTTGACAACATTATTTCGACCATATGCGAGCCGACTGGATTCGTATATGAATAATATTGCGCATTTAGTCAGTAAATTAAACAGCCTGGTGGTCCAGCCAGAGGACACATTTGATGTGCTATCGCTGTATACTATGATTCCGCTAAATGAGGTGTTGCAACAGCTGGATCAGATTTTCCTCCAGATATTGCGTCTTAATCACGTATTTCAAATGGGACGATGAGTTATTTAAATAGACGGTGGCTTGGTTAATCGGACCCCTTTAGCCCAGTTATAGTGAATTTCTTTATGTAAAAATTCGAGTGGCAGACACTGCAAACTGCCAACAAGAAACCGAATATTTGATTCCGATACGTGGTTGATACGTTTGTTTTGTGGAGACATGCAAGAGAGGAATTTTCACAAATTAATTTTAATTTTAATAATCAACAGCCTCACTACTGGTACTCCAGTAGAGCACTCATGGTTGCCGCATCGCAGTCGCGAAGTGGGGCCGAGGCAGTTTCAGGTAACTTTTTACAGTCTGATGATAATCTACGGATTTGTAGTTTTAGCTTGACGATGTCCACTATCGACGAACGATAGTTACTGTTACTCTGAAGAAGGTTGGGTTATCCCGACTTTAACCTAGGTAAATTCTTGGTAAACGGTGGAACTGAGGCTGTTGATTATTAAAATTAAAATTAATATTTATACAGTTGCTGACAGGGCCACGAAATGTTGAAGGTATTTAAATTTTCACCAACATCGCAGTGGGATTAACCCTTAAATTCCGTTTACTATCGAGAAGGAGGCCAGTGGAAGATTAAATTTTCTCGATGTGCTAAATTTCAAGGAGAAAGATGGTAGCTTAGGCCACACAGTTTACCCGAAACCTACGCACACAGACCTTTACCAACACAGGGATTCGAACCCCCACCCACAACAAAAGCCAGGCATCATGAAAGCTTTGGTGGTTAGAGCAAGGAACATATGTGAACAAGAGCTGCGGAATTAAAACGTCTCACCGATACATTGCCCAAGAATGGTTATTCATCCGCTGAAGTAAAAAGAGCGTTAAGACCACCGCGCAGAAATCACAGAGCCTGTAAAATCGAACCAAACTTCCATTAAGGACGTTACTGACCACATACGAGAACTCTTGAAAAAAGAAAAACGGAACTTCGTGGAAATCTACAAATACCCGCGGAGAACACAAGTTCACCTAAAATTGGCGAAGGATGCTCTCCAACCGCCGGAAAATGCAGGAATTTTTAGGATTCCGTGTAGTTGTGGGGTGTGTATATGGGTATCACAGAAACAACGGTCAGGAAACGACTATAAGAGCACAAGGGCAAATGCAGAAGGGCGGGGGGGGGGGGGGGGGGACGTGGAGATTGACAGATCAGCTATTGCGGAACATACTCTTGGAGCCAGGAGTTCACATTCATTCTGATAGGGCTCAAGCACTGGCAGTCACAAGCGGATATCTTGAAAAGCTATACAGAGAGACTACAGAAACTGTAAAACACCCTAGGATTTTCAGTAGCAAGGGGGACAGCGCGGAATTGAATGACATCAGGATTCCGGTGCTGAAGAAGTTGTGTACCAGTCTTCCACCGTGGGGTGATAGCAAAAGCGGACGACGGAAACCGTTAACGGCCAAATGCGCTCGGGTATGCTAAGCATGCGATGTCATTGCACTGTGGGGAAGCATGCGTAAACGGAATTTCACTGTAGTCAGTAGTGAGCCACGTTGTGAAGAGGACACTCAAAGAAGCTACGATACATCTTGAAATTTGTCTTCAGATGAGGCCGAAACGTTGGGTTCAAATGGGAAACCCACTCCACCACGGTTTAATAGCCCGAAACCTCTTCTTAATTGTGACATTTCCGGCCGTGAAAGCACACATTTTAGGTCAGGAAACGGTAGTTACAATATAATCTGTTTTTCTAGGTTCCATCGTATGACGTTTTTAATATAATGACAGTGCCAGCTGACCAAGGACTATCACTGTGTGCGATATGCCTTCAGTCAGCTGTTGATCTACAAATACATCTAACATTGGTTGTAGATGCTTTGCTATTCTATATGGCTTCATGTACATTGGTGTGTTACTGCCTTTTGGAATGCGATGTTGAGTTACGCTTGTTGCAGGCGATGAGCAACAACGATAGAACATAAGTAGGAAATCAGCATACATTGCACCATTTAGATTCTCATCGATAAAATGGGGGGCAATTATCCTTCCTCTCATAATGCCGCACCATACATTAACCCACCAAGGTCGCTGATGTTCCACTTGTGGCAGCCATCGTGGATTTTCCGTTGCCCAATAGTGCATATTATGCCGGTTTGCGTTACCACTGTTGGTGAATGACGCTTTGTCGCTACATAGAACGCGTACAAAAAATCTGTCGTCGTCCCGTAATTTCTCTTGTGCCCAGTGGCAGAACTGTACACGACGCTCAAAGTCGTCGCCATGCAACTGCTGGTGCATAGAAATATGGTACGGGTGCAATCGATGTTGATGTAGCATTCTCAACACCGACGTTTTTGAGATTCCCGATTCTCGCGCAATTTGTCTGGTACTGATGTGCCGCGACAGAAGCTAAAACACCTACTTGGGCATCAACATTTGTTGCAGGTCGTGGTTGATGTTTCACATGTGGCTGAACACTTCCTGTTTCCTTAAATAACGTAACTATCCGGCGAACGGTCCGGACGCTTGGATGATGATGTCCACGATATCGAGCAGCATACATAGCATACATCAACACGATATCGACTTTTCCTGCACTTGGTAAACGGTCCATTTTAACATTGGTAATGTATCACGAAGCAAATATCGTCCGCACTGGCGGAATGTTATGACATCTTACGTACTTATACGTTTGTGACTATTACAGCGCCATATACCACAAAGCGACAAAAGTGGTCCAACTAAAACAGCCATATTTCATCACGTACTACACGAATATGTAGTAAATGGGGGTTCCTATTTAAAAAACGCAGTTCATATACGTTTGACTTATGGCAGCGCCATCTAGCGGGCCAACCATAGCGCCATCTGGTTTCCCCCCTCAAGTTAGACGAGTTTCGTTCTTTGTAGTTTTTTCGTTTGGTGCTTATTTCGTGAGATATTTGGTCCGGTCACTATCAATTGCCCACTCTGTATATTCGCAGCTGCGAATACGAACGACCATCAGCTGTATTAGGGAATGACGTCAGTGAAAATTTGTGCACGACACGGACTCGAACCTGGATTTCCCACTTAACGCGAGCTGTCGCCTTAACCTCTCTATCTATTCGTGCACTATTCACAGCCAGACACAAACTTCCATATGACGTCGTTCCTGTGTCACAACCTGTACTCGTACACACATTATGTTTTTCCTGAACAGAAGAGGACATTTTAATCGTAAGTCGGCACCTGTTATTTGCGGATGTATACGATACTGCAATGCCTGTGTTGTTAAGAAGGGCTATACAATGTTCCTCCCGATACACATGCATGAACAGTCCCTGCGCAAATTCACAACTTTTCCGTATACCTAGTGGGACTAGCATTCCACGAAGAAATGTGTCGTTCGTGACTTATGCCTGCATAACACAAACAGCAAGAATGTTCCCAGTGATAGAGAAGGTACTGGATTCGATGTTCAGTCAGTCACACAGTTTTAATCTGAGAGGGAGTGTCAGACCGTACACAGCACGTCAGACTGAAAGATCCATCCTGAAACAAACCCTTAGAGTCTTGCTGAACAATTTCTTCACATTATCCTTTCCTGGCACCACATCAATTAACAGAACAGCTTGAGTCAAAATACCATAACAGCCACCAACCAGTAATCTTATTACCTTGCGGTATCTGCATGTGAGCAAATAAAGCCTGAAATAGCACAGCTGCAGCAACAAATGAAGTGAATAAACGTAAGAAGTATAGGAATAAGCGATCAGCCTAAACTCCATGTTGTTCAGGGATACTATATACATACACAGAGGTGAGAAAAGTCATGGGATAGTGATATGCATATATAAAGGTGGCGGTAGTATCGAGTATACTAGGCATAAAAGAGCAGTGCATTCACGGAGCTGCCATTTGCACTCAGATGATTCATGTGAAAAGATTTCTGACTTTACTACGGCCGCACGACGGGAATTGACAGACTTTGATCGCGGAGCTATCAGAGATCCACAGTGTCAATACCAAATTTCAGACATAATCTCTCAGCACGGATAAAGCAGTGGCTGACGGCCATCACTTAACGACCGAGAGTAGTGGCGTTTGTGTAAGAACGTCAGTGCTGACAGAAAAGCACCACTACGTGGAATAACGGCAGAAATCGATGTGGAACGTACGACGATCATATCCGTTAGGACAGCGCGGCTAAATCCAGCGTTAATGGACTATGGCAGCAGACGACCGAAGCAAGTGTCTCTGCTAACAGCACGACATCGCCTGCAGCTCCTCTCCTGGGCTCGTGACCATATTGGTTGGACCCTAGACGACTGGAAAACCGTGGTCTGGTCGGATGAGTCCCGATTTGAGTTGTAAATAGCCAATGGTAGGGATCGAGTGTGGCTCAGACCCCAAAAACCAAGGACCCAAGTCGCCAACAAGGCATTGTGCAAGCTGGTAGTGGCTGCAAATGGTGTGTGTGTGTTTACATGGAATGAACTGGAATCTCTGTTATTACTAAACCGATCAATGACTGGAACCTGAAGGCCATTTTCAGTCGATAGTAGACTTCATTTTCTCAAACAACTATGGTATTTTTTTGGGCGTCAATGAGTCATGTCATCGGGCCACGATTATTCCCGATTAGTTTCAAGAATATTCTGGACAATTCGAGGGAATGATTTGGCCATGAGACCCATCTACCATTTGTGGGACATAATCGAGAGGTCATTTCGTGCACAAACTTCTGCACCGTCAACACTTTCGCAATTATGGACGCCTATAGACGCAGCATGGCTCAATATTTCGGCAAGGAACTTCTGACCACTTATTGTGTCTATGCCACGTCGAATTACTATACTATGTCGGCCAAAAGGAGGTCCGACACGATATTAGGAGGCTTCCCATGACTTTTGTCACCTCAGAATAACTACCACATGTGTGTGAATACACTATCATTAATTATAATTTGTTGTTGGTATGGTATCAAGAAGAATAAAGCAATGACTGTGTCTTCCTCTTAACGTAACGAATGAGTGGAGTTATGCGTATGTAAGATGAACAAGTACTGGACACTTGGCGTGTGAAAACGATTTATAAGTGCTATGTTATTAATAAGAAAAAGGTATCATCACAATAGAGAGGTTTCTGTATGTGTTTCATTGAACACTTTTGGATAATCTTAGTGTAGCATAAAATGATATTGAAAGACTGGTAGCCTTCTTAAGTAGAAGGTATTATTTATAATTTGTATAGTTGTCGGTCAACAGAAATGTAAAGTTGTGAGTTCGTACGACCAATTGCTAACAATAAGGAGTCTTAAACGATATTTGTTGGAGCATTTGAGGCGAATTGTTAACGATGGACTGCTTCGATGGAACACGCAACTGACAACTGAGAATCAGCGACCGGACATAATAAAATCTTGACTTATTGACAGCCATCGTTTCCACTAAGATCTTATTATATATAACTACTTTATTAAGGACTACTAGCTAGATTCGTGTCAGTTACGAGGATGTGTCCACATTTGTTGTGCTACTGGAAATAGCTGGTAGTGTATAATGGAGTACTAGGTTTAAACTAACAGTCTGGTTGAAACGGTATCATTCCTTAAAAGTACGAGTTCACATTGTTTTCATGCTCATCAGTCAGAAGACTGGTTTGATGCAGTTCCCCACACTACTCTGCCCCGTGCATTATGAAGTTGACGATTCCCCGATGCATCAGGATGTGTACTATCAACCGATTTCTTAGTCAAGTTACGCCATGCATTTCTTTTCCTCCAGTCCAACACAGTACTTCCTCATTATTAACCCGATCCACCAACCTAAGCAGCAGCATTTTTATGTAGCACTACATGCCAAAAGCATCTATTCTCCTCGAGGTTTCACCGGCCGGGCGCAGCGGTTCTAGGCTCTACAGCAGGTTCGAATCCTGCCTCGGGCATGGGTGTGTGTGATGTCCTTAGGTTAGTTAGGTTTAAGTAGTTCTAAGTTCTAGGGGACTTATGACCTAAGATGTTGAGTCCCATAGTGCTCAGAGCCATTTGAACCATTTTTGAACCAGACTGCATTTCATATCCTCTCTAGTTCGCCAGTCGTCGTTTATTTTGCAGCCCATGTAATAAATTTCATCCATTACCTTTAGTTTATCATTTCCTCACCTAATTCCTTGAGGTAATTCAATTGCATAAAAGTTACTGGTGCATTACTTTTGTTGACGTTCAACTTATCAAGTCTTTTTCAGATGTTATGCATACCGTTCAACTGACCTAAGCACTTTGCCGTCGGGGCACTGAATGGCGATGTTTTTTAATTGTTAATAACCGTTCAAAAGTCAAGATCGCACAAAATATCTTTTATTCAAGACAACCTGGTTTCAATAGTCTTAGCTGTCGTTTTCAACTCTTAAACTTTTTTTAATAAAACACGTTCATTTTACGCTGAACCCTACAAAAGTTTATAACGTGCTGAGTTTAATCCATTTGACATCTTGTGCATGTGGTCCAGCGTAAAATGAGCATGCTTTACTACAAAAAATTTTAAGACCAAAAGCTGACAGCTAAGATTGTTGAAAGCGGAAGCCTTGAATAAAAAGTATTTTGTGCTATCTTGGCTTTAGAATCGTTGTTAATTTTGCCTTCTTTAACAGAATTACAGTATCATCAACAAACCTCAAATTTTTTATTTCTTCCATTTGACTGATGAAGTCTTCCATTTGTAAGGTAAGCGACCACCCAGATTTGGCATGTAGTAATGGCATCAAAACGTCTCGATCGCTAACAACATTATTTATGACGCGTCACTAGTCATCATCCTCAGATAAAATACACTTACAAACAAAAAAGGAAAAACATACAGTCTCATATGCAATTGCCGTCAGGCGATACTTGAAAGAGATGTTATTTGGAGACTTCACATGCCAGACTGATTATTTATTCTCGCTGAACTTTAATCACCTTTCCAATTGAGTAGATTCAGAAAAAAGCCGCTGAAAATACGGCTTGTGCGTTGGTTCCATCAGTGATAGTAATTTACAAAATGACACAGTCCCATATACATAAAGTTTTGGTGTTAATTAAATTTGTCATACTTCTCCTGTAATGTTAGCTTAATATACAGACGTAATAATATCGGAGATTTACGCAATTTCTCCTCAACCACTGCTCCTCTTTCATGCCATCTACATCTATATCTACATTTATACTCCGCAAGCCACCCAACGGTGTGTGGCGGAGGGCATTTTACGTGCCATTGTCATTACCTCCCTTTCCTGTTCCAGTCGCGTATGGTTCGCGGAAAGAACGACTGTCTGAAAGCCTCCGTGCGCGCTCTAATTTCTCTAATTTTACATTCGTGATCTCCTCGGGAGGTATAAGTAGGGGGAAGCAATATCACGGTTATCACGGTTACCAAATAACCCTGTGACGAAACGCGCCGCTCTTCTTTGGATCTTGTCTATCTCCTCCGTCAACCCGATCTGGTACGGATCCCACACTGATGCGCAATACTCAAGTATAAGTCGAACGAGTGTTTTGTAAGCCACCTCCTTTGTTGATGGACTACATTTTCCAAGGACTCTCCCAATGAATCTCAACCTGCTACCCGCCTTACCAACAATTAATTTTATATGATCATTCCACTTCAAATCGTTCCGCACGCATACTCCCAGATATTTCACAGAAGTAACTGCTACCAGTGTTTGTTCTGCTATCATATCATCATACAATAAAGGATCCTTCTTTCTATGTATTCGCAATACATTACATTTGTCTATGTTAAGGTCAGTTGCCACTCCCTGCACCAAGTGCCTATCCGCTGCAGATCTTCCTGCATTTCGCTACAATTTTCTAATGCTGCAACTTCTCTGTATATTACAGCATCATCCGCGAAAAGCCGCATGGAACTTCCGACACTATCTACTAGGTCATTTATATATATTGTGAAAAGCAATGGTCCCATAACACTCCCCTGTGGCACGCCAGAGGTTACTTTAACGTCTGTAGACGTCTCTCAATTGATAACAACATGCTGTGTTCTGTTTGCTAAAAACTCTTCAATCCAGCCACACAGCTGGTCTGATATTCCGTAGGCTCTTACTTTGTTTATCAGGCGACAGTGCGGAACTGTATCGAACGCCTTCCGGAAGTCAAGGAAAATAGCATCTACCTGGGATCCTGTATCTAATATTTTCTGGGTCTCATGAACAAATAAAGCGAGTTGGGCCTCACACGATCACTGTTTCCGGAATCCATGTTGATTCCTACATAGTAGATTCTGGGTTTCCAAAAACGACATGATACTCGAGCAAAAAACATGTTCTAAAATTCTACAACAGATAGATGTCAGAGACATAGGTCTATAGTTTTGCGCATCTGCTCGACGACCCTTCTTGAAGACTGGGACTACCTGTGCTCTTTTCCAATCATTTGGAACCTTCCGTTCCTCTAGAGACTTGCGGTACACGGCTGAATCTTATGATAGAAGTGGGATTCCTTCGTAAGCTGCAGATAAGTCTTCCCTCTATTTTACCCGTGCTACCTTCTGAATGTCCGCTCCCGGTAGGTGAGTGGTCAGTGCGACAGAATGTCAATCCTAAGCGCCCGGGTTCGATTCCCGGCTGGGTCAGAGATTTTCTCCGCTCAGACACTGGGTGTTGTGTTGTCCTAATCATTACCATTTCATCCCCATCGACGCGCAAGTCGCCGAAGTGGCATCGAATCAAAAGACTTGTACCCGGCGAACGGTCTACCCGACGGGAGGCCCTAGTCACACGACATTTACTTACCTTCTGAAATACAAACTGTGTACTTCGATACAAATAGTCAGAAACTTTCTTTGAATACACAGTTGCTTTAAATGTATTTTTACAAACTATCTTCTAAGATAAGTAGTAGGCTCAGTACTGCTGACATATTCCTATATTTTTGCGGAGTCCAAAACGGTCTTTCCCAATGTCGCCGGCTTCTACCAGTTTTACCGCTTTTGTGGTCATCTGCGGCACCCTTACAACACAGCTGTAGGTCGATGATATTCCACGCCGCGTTTTATTGCCGCTCATGGCAAGCTTACATTTCAGCAAGATAAAGCCCGCTGGAAAACGGCGAGAGTTTCTATTGCTTGTCTTCGTACTTGTCAAACCCTACCATGGTCAGCAAGGTTGAAAATGTTTGGAGCGTTATGGGCAGTGTCATCGAACCTTGTCTGGATTTTGACCACAACATCCCTCAGGAGGACACCCACCAACTCTGCCAATCAATGCGAAGCCGAATAAAGGCTTGCATAAAGGCCATAGGTGGTGCAGTGCGTTATTGACTTGCTCAATTTGTGAAGCTCTTTCTCGTGAATCAGTCATGCTGTTCTTCTCATATTTTAATAATTTTTTGTCTGCAAATGTACATCACACCTACACATTTCAGTACCGTTCAGATAATTCCTGCTTGGTAAGTCTTATAAAACATATTAGCGGAGCAGAGCCAATGGATAAATACATTCAAGAAGTAATTTTGACAACCGACGGTCCGTTATGGCCCAGCACGTGGGAACCAACATCTTGAAACGGTGAAGCTGCTCGACAAGTCGTGCGCTACTTTCGAGGGCATCTAGAGAAATTGTCTGAAAGATGGTGGATCCTCGAGTAGATGGACGTTCTCGCTTCAGCCCAGAACGGCTTTCCAGGGCTGGAGAGCAGGATCAGTGGTAAGTCTGACAACAGACTGAATTTCAGAGTGTATCGCTCAGCGCAGGTTGCTGAACACCGGCTCCACAGCTTAACGGAGACTGGACCGTGCAACAATGTAAATGTGTCACCTGGTCGAATGATTCACACTTCTTGTTACTTCAAATCGATAATTGTGCGCGAGTACGCCATCATCCACAATCGAATCATGCACTGCTCCAGTGAGTTTGACCGGTGAGGGCGGTATTAGGCTGTGGGTAGTATTCACCTTGCCTGCCATTGGACCTGTGGTGGTAATCGAAGCCACCAACACCGCTGTCAACTACTGCGTGATCATTATTGTGGACCACACGCTTCTCTTCATGTTGGATGTCTTCTGTGAGGGCTAGGTACTATCCAGCAGGACAACTGTCTCTGTCGCAAGGCCACAATCGTGCTGAAATGATTTCATGAGCATGATAGTGAATTCACGTTGACTTCTTGACCACTAAATCTGCCTGCTCTGAAACCGATGAAAAACATCAGGGACGCAACTGAATCTCGGCGTGTGATTTTGGGGAACTGTGTAACCTGTGCGACGAAACCTGTTGTGATAGTCCTCCAGTAAGCTATTACCGACCTGTCGAATATTTTGAACGCATTGTTGCTGCTGTATTGCGTTCCAAACGTGGATTAAAACGTTATTGAACAGGCACTGATGTGTCTTTTGTACTAGGTGGAATCTTGTCTACATTGGACGACTTGTTTCGACTTATGTCTTTCAGTGACCAGTGAAACTCTTCTCACAGAGTCATAACTTCTGCCTCATCTTCATTTGCTTCCCTTTGTAGATGGTATTATGGAAAATGAATGTTGTAAAGCCCATGCATAGGAAATTGCTGATCTGTCAGGGGAATGCCTAAATAACAACATTAGAAAATATTTGATTGTGTAGGAGTTACTGATCTGTAGCTTCTACGACGGTGCAGGATGTTAAGATAAGTGATGAAGTACGTGGGATGGATAAAAAGTAGTAGCACCTAACACTGTTGTAGTTAACACCAGACCTTACTAACAGACGTTCAACGTATTACTTGCCATCAATAGAACCGCTCCTCATCTCGATCACCTTACCTTAAACAGATGGAAGGCGTCTTAGACCGTCAACGGGTCCATCTCTCTGTCTCGCAAGGACCGTCGTATCACACCGATAATGTATTATAGCACGTTTCACGACCAAGCTCTTTCACAAAGGCAAGAAGATCGCTATCGCACTGACTTATCTTAAAACGAATACGGTGGATGTTCCAGTATCTCCCGTCTCCACGTACACAGGAGCTCCTCCACGGAGTTTCCCGTGTGGCATCGTGCATTGTTATGAATGATTACGGGATGCAGTACCAGACGATGCCGTCACTTTTTTCTGACTGCGGGGAAAAATATGATGTACCAAGATATTGCAGTAGTAGACCGTATGCGCGTGCTGTACAACGTGATGCAGGATCAACCCGTGGATACTGTAAGCCGCAGTAACCGTAACTTTGGTTCCAGCTGGTTCACGGCGCACGCTCTGTGGACGAGGAGAACCAGGGCGTTTCTATTCACTAGATTACCGCCTAAATCGTCTTTCGTATGACTGAGCCCAGATTTCGTCCGTAGTTACGGTCCTTCCAAGGAAATCTTCACCCTCCTTACGGTAGCGGTTGAGCAATTCCTCTGCAAGTGCATAACGAACCCACTGTTGCACCTCGGTCAATGCACGCGGTACCCAACGAGCAACAATTTTGCGGAACCCACGAATATCGTGCAAGATGTAGAGCACTGTTTTGAAGCACACGCCTACCTCTGCTGCTAACTCAGGGGCAGTCGGTGGGTGGTCCACGTACTGCAGGAGGACAAGGAGCTCATATGTATCGATGTCTCTTGGGGGTCATCCACATCGGGGCCAATCTTGAACGATACCCCTGTCGTCCCGAAACACTTTCACCCAGCTCGCCACCGTACGAGGCAATACTGCGTTACCTCACGTCTCATGCAGTCCTTGAAAACATTTTTGTGTGCTACAACCACGTGCCAAGTGCCACTTCAATCCACGTGCTTTGATTGAGTTTCTTAAACATACTGACAGATCGTTTTGAACTGGCCTGCTGCACTTTCAGACAGTACACTCTGCAACTGACACAAACGCAGCAATCACCGTCCAGTGCACAGCTTCACCTGACTTGCTACTATCAACTACAGACAGCGCACATGTCATTTGACGCACATCCTTAATATTGTGGAAGTATTGCCACTACTTTTTCGTGCAACCCTCGCATATTAATTCAACAGTTTCCCATCAGAGATTTAATTTATTAGTCAGAGGCCACGTGATAAAATCGACACGCAGATGGCAATAGCATGGAATGGTTTCTCTCATACGTGGAATACAATGCAATAATCGTGTTTGAATGACTATCGACCAGTTTTCTCTGCTGAGAGGCCAGAGAACTAATGTATCCGTTGGCGGTACGCGCGGACATTAGTTAGACGGAGTGAATTACACCAGTGGGGCGCACCGTGGCTGACTAATGTCTTGACTGGGCGTTACGGATGATTTCCTCTAGAAGAAGAGGCTGCGAGCTACTCAGAGGTCAGTCTGCTGCTCTTAGGCATTTCCTACAGTAAGGACGGCCACTAAAAGGTGATGCTGATATTTAGTCATGGATGAGTCTACTTCATTTCCCCATTTTTTTAGAGCAAGTTTGTTTGGGTAAATGGGAAAAAGTCGGATTTCTAGATTGCTATTCCTGTGTTTCAGTTACATGTCTTTGTTCAAGACAGAACATCAGCTCACGACTGGGTGATGAGATTATAAAGTATGACTCAGATACCTTTACAGCTTGTTTTTGTTAACAGAAGTATAACAGTGTTTTAGTCCCAGCTATATTGCAAAAAATTGTTTTTGTTTACAGAATTATTGTCTCAGCTGCATCTAAAATTTCGTGCAACATTTAGAAAACTCATAAAAATTGTATTCTTGCTAGCTGCTCTTCCATATTTACATATATTGTGCCCATAAGGACGCTATATACGAGCATATTTTCACTTTATATAGCTTGTGGAACATAATCAATATTTCGTAAGCGGATTAGGAAACGATAATTTTGACTAGTACAAAGAGGACAAAGGGGTCGGTCGGAGAATTTTTCCCACGGACATCAAGCGAATCATCTGCATGCAGACCTGTTCATGACATTATTTGTTGAAAGTGGCAAGGTATAAAGTGAATGCAGTTCACTCAGGTCTCACTAAATTCTTACTATCCTGTTAATAACATTATTTGGACTACACTAACATACCACTCAAATTGCGCTACAGCTACTGTAGACTAAAATAACTCTTCATGCAAGTATTTGTTTGAGAAATAATTTAATTAATCGTTAAAGGTATTTTTCTTACCGATGATCAGCATAAATAAGTACGTAAATTGTTTACAACACCACGTGCTGCTAGTGAACACTGGTGTGCACGAGAGTGAATGATTTGTGACTCAAAAATGGCTCTGAGCACTATGGGACTTAACTTCTGAGGTCATCAGTCCCCTAGAACTTAGAACTACTTAAACCTAACTAACCTAAGGACAGCACACACATCCATGCCCGAGGCAGGATTCGACCTGCGACCGTAGCAGTCGCGCGGTTCCAGACTGTAGCGCCTAGAACCGCTCGGCCAGACTGCCGGCGATTTGTCACTGTCAAGCACCATAGCTCATTGAAAATTGGATCTCACATGGAAATAACGCCGACGGTATGGTACAGAAAGTAACTGAAAGAAACCACAATTAGGCGAACAGGAATGACCTTAAAACTTCCTGGGAGATTAAAACTGTGTGCCGGATCGAGACTCGAACTCGGGACCTTTGCCTTTCGCGGGCAAGTAGTCTACCAGGAGAGGAGAGCTTCTGCAAACTTTGGAAGGTAGGAGACGAGGTACTGGCGGTAGTAAAGCTCTGAGGACGGGCCGTGAGTCGTGCTTGGGTAGCTCAGTTGGTAGAGCACTTGCCCGCAAAAGGCGAAGGTCCCGAGTTCGAGTCTCGGTCCGGAACACAGTTTTAATCTGCCAGGAAGTTTAATATCAGCGCACACTCCGCTGCAGAGTGAAAATCTCATTCTAGAAATGACCTTTCTTTGCAAAGCCAGTAACTACGCTGAAGTCAACGCGATTTATGATAGTCCCCTGAACATTACAAAAGATGGAATATGGTCCTTAATAGGGTGTGTGATCGCCACGGATGGCAATGCATGCACGGCAACGTGCTACCACGCTGGCTATAAGATTGGCAAGGAGTTATTGTGGTAGGCAGTTCCATTTCTGATGCAGCACGGTTGACAAATGCTGTATGGTCCTTTTTGCAAGTGGACGAACTGTGACATGTCTCCTCTACGCGTAGCACACTTTTCAGTGGGATTTAAGTGAGGGAATGGACAGACGTAATCATTCGCCGAATATACTTTCGTTCCAAGTGCACTTGCACCTGCGCTGTACGGTGGGATCGCGCATTCTCATCCGTAAAAATAGTCACAGCCGAATTCACCCCTGAAATGACGTAAATGTGGAAGGAGTACATTATCACACTAACGTCGATCGTCGAGTCCGTCGTGTTCACAGTACGCCCATGAAATATGAAGCCTTCTCACACCATAGCACCTGGACCTCCTGTGAGGTAACGACCATTGCACTCTCATTTAAATATATGGACGAAAGAGTCAGCCTACAGGAATTGTGAAACGAACCCTGTCGTCCAGGACCGCGTGGCAGAAAGGGCGCAGATTCACCACTAGATGGGGAAATTCACAGGCGTCTATTGTGTATTGAGGCCTAAGCGCTGTATTGTGCGAGTGAGACAGACGAGAACCTACGTCATAGGGAAACCCAGTAGATGTCATTTGTCACCGAGGAGACGTAGCCATGTTACGTATGGCGGACCTAAGATCGGCTATAAAGGGAAACATTTATGGAAACTATTTAATTCTGTAGTATTGCAGGGAAAGAAGCCACTGTAATTTTAATCTGTCATCCTCCATAAATGTTCATGGTGATCCAATAAAAATTGAGTATCGTATCTATAATAGTTTAGGATTTACTGTAAAAGTAAAATTAACAAGTTTTGTGACAAGGACCTGAATTGTAAAGTCTGAACGCTTTGGTCGTTCTTAACGATCATATTTCATATAGAAGAGCATCATTAAAATTACAAACGTTGTAAATATCAACTCTGTGACTTTATTTGTTTAAAAGATATAGTAAATTTAAATTGTCATTATTTCCAATTAGGCATCAAGTCATCATTTCCTCCACACAAATCACATTGAACGATGACAGCATTACACCTTATTGAATCATTCAGTAATAGAATATTTGTTGTAAGGTTTAGTGTATAATAGTTACTATTGTTCTTTATTTACTTATCAGAAAGCACATTAGTGCAAGGATACTGGCAGTGGCATTCAAAGTTAAGAAGTAAATTTTATTGGTTTTATATAAAAAAATTTAACGTATATTATGTAATGGATATTATTGTTACATTATTTAGAACGTGAAAGTGGTCAAGCTTTGATTATTTAAATATTTTAAAATCTAAAGTAATGTAGAATAAGCTGTAGCCAATCAGATGGACGGCTTCAGCAAAGGAAACTGCGCTAGTCAGTTGAACGAAAATGTTCGGCGTGAGGGAAACGCAGTCGGAGACGGGCAGAGGGACAGTTCTGGTCTAGATACAAAAGAGTACAGTTCGGCTGGAGACACCAAAGGGACAGTTCGGATTGAGACGCGAAAGCGGACAGTCGGTCTATGTGGTATCGTGGGACTTAGTCTCCGAGCAGTGAGCAGCAGCGCTCCTGCACTTTTCGTGTAACCATCGAGGTGGAGTATTGGACTTGTGTACCGCGATGAAATTGTGAATAATCGAACTGTGTTAAATGCATATGCGCTCGAGTGTAACAGTAGCTCTAAATACGACCACTTCCGCCATTATTTTGCTTTACGAATAAACATTATTCTAAGCAAATCGCAACTGTGTGGCGTACATCATTTATGGGTCGTTAATTTAGATCCCGATATTATCATTACTGTTATTGTATGTTATGTTAACTTTGTATTTCGCAAACTTGCCATCAGTCAGACAATTTAACCAGTCTAATTAGGGCGTTAATGCGACACGTGCGGTTCAACCACTAGACGAGTTTGAGCCAAGACATTTTGACGAAGAGGAACCGCATGTGAGCCCGAACACCTTTGGGATGTTAGCTCGCACACCAATACCATCATGTTCGTCAATGCTGGACGTATCCTCACATGGCGAGAAGCGGGAACACGTAATACACCAGGGAATCCTGTCGAACAAGTTCGTTTCGATGGTTCAGGTATTCTGGAATGGCGAGGTATAACGCTGCATGGGCTTACTGACTTCCATGTCTTCGAACACTGTATACTCACCGGTCAACCTTAATTTGACTTTTCAGGGATGTATTCTGTCCTGACTTCATTCTTCTCGATGACAATTCGCGACCGTATCGAACGGCACAGTTGGAGCGAGACGATATTCGAAGAATGAACGGGCCTGCCCATTCTTCCGATTTAAAACTCATCTAGCAAGTGGGATGCTGTCGGATGACGTATTGCAGCGCGTCCGCATGTATCAAAGACCACCCAACAGTTGTCAACCCCGCTGGTGGAAGAATGAAACGTCCTGCCACAAGAAATCCATATAAGGCACGTTACAGAGGACGCACCGCCATCCGTGGTGTTTCATGAAACACGTTGTTAAGAAACATGTCCCCCCATCCGTGATGTACAGGATAGCATTATGTATCGCGGTGACTTCTGAATAATTATTGTCTTTGAATAAAGTTGTCATCTATGTTTGTCTCATTGTCTCATTACTTACTCAAATATCAACACCTGGCATATCTCCCCATTACATATTTTACATGACTTGCTTGCCAGAAGGTCCCAGAAAGAAGTCACAACTGTCTACATACCGGGACTTCAAACGCATAAATTTATCTTAATTTGCAACTGGAGACATTTTCTATTCCCATCTCGGAAGTAAACGAAAAATTTCTTGATTTACTAACAAACTTACTCAACTATACGCCAAATGTGCTCCCCTGGAGACCGGAAAAGTAAGAAGGAAACCTGCAGCTTGGCTAACTCAAGAACTAAAACAACTCATGAATCTAAGAGACGCTGTCCATCGTGCATACAAACTGCGTCCCGGGCCTGAAAATCATATTGCTTATAAGCAGAAGTGGAACAGTCAGTCAACCTGTGAGAAATATTAAACTCAAGCATTCCCATACACTGACCGATAACAGAAATAGACCAGCTGTCCCGTGGACAATCGTGCGTGATCTTGGTGAAGGCAAAGTAAAAGCTGCATCTTATTTCTTTGTTCCAGCGGAGGAACTGAACCGGTACTTCATATCACTTACAACTACAATTGCCTCGAAACTTCATGGGGTAAACGACTGTACCCACGAAATATTCTTTCTAAAAATATTGTTTGCAATACTGTCAACAGATCCATCATGCACATTAGAACACCATCTACTGGACGCGATGCCTTCACAAACCAAAAGACGAAGTTTGTTATTTACCCACAGCTGCCCAGTATAACAGGTATCTTCAGATACTCGTAACCAGAAGTGTTTTCCTCGAGGTCTGGAAACAGGGATCAGCTAAGCCACCACCTAAAAAAGGACGTTGCGGCAGCACCTCCTGATTACCGACCCATTTACATTCTTTCCGCCCTGTCCTAGGCCTTAGAATAACATAGTCCACCACCAACTAATAAGCTACCTAACTACCAACAACCTATAAGATGAATTCCAGACACGTTTCCGTAAACTTTGCATTACAAAATTTGCCTTAATAAAGGTAAGACATGTTCTCAAGCTTATCGTGTTTGAGCAAGAGGTGGGTATCATCTGCTTCTCAGACTTCGGCAGAGACTTTTACATAGGCGAATTCGGAATTTTACTTGACAAACTTATCAGCCTAAATTTCTCGCAAAGTTCAGTGCAATGGTTTCCGTTTCCCTCAAATCTGGCAGCTCACCAGAAATGCGTCATGTCCAGCACCATAAAGTCACAACGATCCCCAGGGTACGGTATTAGGTCCTATACTCTTTCCAGCCTATGCCAATGATCTATCGTCGTTTTAGCCCTACTGCAAATATCACGCATCCACTGATGATCTCCAGTTGAATCCAAGTGAAAAATCAGTAAACCTGAAGACAGTTATAGAGTATCTCAGTACTGAGTTGTGTGCATTATCAAAATGGTTGCAAGTTATAGGGTTAAAGCTCAACCAATCCAGAGTAATAATGCATGAAAATCTAAATTGTACCGAGCACAAAACTGCAATGTGCATAAAAAAATCAGCATTGTTCCATGCGCCCAAAAATTATAAAATGCTCTTCCCTCTTCAACTGCAAAAGGAACTCGCACAAACACTTATACGAGTACTTCCTACTGTTGCTTACAGCGATGTTTCCTGCAAGTTCTTTCTCAGGCAATCTCACGGCTCGTGGAACTGGTTATTAATGTCTATGTTTTGATTCTAGAAGTTTTTGCGGCGTAGTGAATATTCTATGAGCTTTCGGGATTGCAGCCAGATCATGTTGACTTCTTGCCATAATATTTAGCCTGGCAACCATCCAGCCATCTTCAGGTGAATGTTTGGCAACGGACACTCACCTGAATGTGGCTGGACGGTTGCCAACCGAAGTATTGTGGCAATAAGTCAACATAATCCCGCTGAAATTCCGAAATCTCATAGGATAACGTCTATGCTCGTTATATCTGTGATGCTCGACTCTTTGATCAAATTTCGCCATCATTTCCACAGCTGATCTGGCAGCGTGCAGACAGCCACAGAGATATCCACACCCTCTGACTTCTTTACTGTCATATCAACGTACACTGCCCCTCATTCTCTCCTCGAAGTTAACGCTCCTATCTCTACAACGCGGCAGAAACACTCGGTCCGATCAGAGCAAAATTCTGTCTGTTCCTGTACTTCAGCCACTTCCTGGAAGTCCTTCTCAGTAGTAGGAACCAGAATACGAAATAAACTCCCGCCTTGTATTAGAGAACTGAATAACATCTCGAGTTTCAGAAGACAGTTAATGACGTATCTACTAAAGCAACAAAAAGGATTGGCACTGGCCCTGTACGCACTCGCTACTAATGTACATCTTACCTTCCAACCATATCGTCCTCATGTCCCAGTAACATGAGCTGGAGCAATCTCTTTAATTTTTCTTTCCCCAGAACTCGCTATGCCTATTTTGCACATCTATAAATTATTTTTATACTTGCCACTATTATTATTAATGTCAGTGCCATTATTATTTCGTCACTGCTGTCATTACTATAATCATTATTAGTGGCAGCAGTAGTGGAAGTAATTCTAGTATTTTTATTAGTTCATAGTATTATTCACTCACATTGTCTCTAGAGGCGAAGATCATTTTAATACCATTTGTTGTATTAAAATTGTTATTTCTTATGTAACTATGATGTAAAATACGTACTGTGCGTCTGAAATCCTAATCCGATGTAAGAGAGGGTCTTATGGCCTAATCAGATGAAGTTACACTAATTAATTGTTAATTATCCTTTAAAATCCTGTAATTAAATGTTTCTTTCGGTTATCTTCTGAACTATAGACATATTATAGCAATTATTTCTATGTATGTTCCAAGTCTTAACGAACTATATTACTTGGCAGTTATACACCATGCGAAAGTTGCTTTGTTACTTAAGTTTTGCACACCATTCTATATAACTCGACAATTCCAGCAAATTTCTTCCGGCAATACGTTCATTAACTGCTGTCCCATGCCAATTCGCTCAGAATAGTATTTTTCTTTGTCCACTTTCAAGACAAGACAAATTGTTTGTAGAACAAGTGACAACAATGCCTGAAAGATATAAACTAAATGGCACTCAACAAGACGAAGTTCAGAACTGCTATGTTTGTGCCCCAGAATGAGACTATTAGAGATTTTTTTTTATTTTTTCAGTCATCAGTCTTCTGACTGCTTTGGTGCGGTCCGCCAGGAATTCCTCTCCTGTGCCAAACTCTTCATATCAGAGTAACACTTGCAACGTACGTCCTCAATTATTTGCTGGATGTATTCCAATCTGGGTCTTCCTCTACAGCTTTTTACCCTCTACAATTCCCTCTAGTACCATGGAAGTCATTCCTTCATGTCTTAAAAGACGTCCTATCATTCCATGATGATGGCGTCCTCTTGGGGAAAATGTTCCGGAGGTAAAATAATCCATTCGGATCTACGGGCAGGGACTACAGAGGAGGACGTTGTTATTAGGAGAAAGAAAACTGACGTTCTACGGATCGGAGCGTGGAATGTCAGATCCCTTAATCGGGCAGGTAGGTTAGAAAATGTAAAAAGGGAAATGGATAGGTTAAAGTTAGATATAGTGGGAATTAGTGAAGTTCGGTGGCAGGAGGAACAAGACTTCTGGTCAGATGACTATAGGGTAATAAATACAAAATGAAATAGGAGTAATGCAGGAGTAGGTTCAATAATGAATAGGAAAATAGGAATGCGGGTAAGCTACTACAAATAGCATAGTGAACGCATTATTTTGGCCAATATAGATACGAAGCCCACACCTACCACAGTAGCACAAGTTTACATGCCAAATGTATGATGAGATAAAAGAAATTATTCAGATAGTGAAGGGAGACGAAAATTTAATAGTCATGGGTGACTGGAACTCGATAATAGGAAAAGGAAGAGAATGAAACGTAGTAGTTGGATATGCAATGGGATCAAGGACTGAAAGAGCAGGCCGCCTGGTATAATTCTGCACAGGGCACAACTTAATCATAGCTAACACTTGGTTCAAGAATCATAAAAGAAGGTTGTGTACATGGAAGAAGCCTGGAGACACTGGAAGGTCTCAGACAGAGATTCAGGAACCAGGTTTTAAACTGTAAGACATTTCCAGAGGCACATGTGGACTCTGACCACAATCTACTGGTTATGAACTGTTGATTGAAACCGAAGAAACTGCAAAAAGGTGGGAATTTGAGGAGATAAGACCTGGTTAAACTGAAAGAACCAGAGGTTGTAGACAGCTTCAGTGAGAGCATTAGGGAACGATTGACAAGAATGGGGGAAAGAAATACAGTAGAAGAAGAATGAGTAGCTTTGAGAGATGAAATAGTGAAGGTAGCAGAGGATCAAGTAGGTAAAAAGACGAGGGCTAGTAGAAATACTTGGGTAACAAAAGAGATATTGAATTTAATTGATGAAAGGAGAAAATATAAAAATGCAGTAAATGAAGCAGTCAAAAAGGAGTACAAACGTCTCAAAAGTGAGATCGACAGGAAGTGTAAAATGGCTAAGCAGGGACGGTTAGAGGACAAATGTAAGGATGTAGAGGCACGTATCACTAGGGGTAAGATAGATACCGCCTATAGGAAAATTCAAGAGACCATTGGAAAAAAGAGAATCACTTGCATGAGTATCAAGAGCTCAGGTGGGAAACCCAGTTCTAAGCAAAGAAGGGAAAGCAGAAAGGTGGAAGGAGTATATAGAGGGTTTATACAAGGGCGATGTTCTTGAAGACAATATTATAAAAATGGAAGGGAATGTAGACGAAGATGAAAAAGGAGATATGATACTGCGTGAAGAGTTTGACAGAGCACTGAAAGACCTAAGTCGAAACAAGGTCCCCGGAGTAGACAACATTCCATTAGAACTACTGACAGCCTTGGGAGAGCCAGTCCTGACAAAACTCTACCATCTGATGAGCAAGATGTATGAGACAGGCGAAATATCCTCAGACTTGAAGAAGAATATAATAATTTCTACTCCAAAGGAAGCAGGTGTTGACCCATGTGAAAATTACCGAACTATCGGTTTAGTAAGTCACAGCTGCCAAATACTAACGCAAGTCTTTACAGACGAATGGAAAAACTGATAGAAGCCAACCTCAGGGAAGATAAGATTGGAATCCGTAGAAATATTGGAACACGTCAGGCAATACTGACAATACGAATTATCTTAGAAAATAGATTAAGGAAGGGCAAACCTACGTTTCTAGCATTTGTAGACTTCGAGAAACCTTTTCACAATTTTGACTAAAATACCATCTTTCGAATTCTGAAGTTGGCAGGGATAAAATACAGGGAGCAAAAGGCTATTTACAATCTGTACAGAAACCAGATGGCAGTTATAAGAGTCGAGGGACATGAAAGGGAAGCAGTGGTTGGGAAGGGAGTGAGACAGGGTTGTAGCCTATCCTCGATGTTATTCAATCTGTATATTGAGCAAGCAGTAAAGGAAAAAAAATCGGAGTAGGAATTGAAATCCATGGAGAAGAAATAAAAACTTTGAGGTTCGCCGATGACATTGTATTCCTGTGAGAGACCGCAAGGGGCCTGCAAGAGCAGTTTAACGGAATGGACAGTGTCTTGAAAGGAGGATACAAGATGAACATCAACAAAAACAAAACTGGGATGATGGAATGTAGTCGAATTATATCGGGTGATGCTGCGGGAATTAGCTTAGGAAATGAGCGGCTTAAAGTAGTAAATGAGTTTTGCTATTTTGGGAGCCAAATAACTGATGATGGTCGAAGTAGAGAGAATATAAAATGTAGACTGTCAATGGCAAGGAAGGCGATTCTGAAGGAGAGAAATTTGTTAACATCGAGTATAGATTTAAATGTCAGGAAGTCGTTTCCGAAATTATTTGTGTGGAGTGTAGCAATGTATGGAAGTGAAATGTGGACGATCAATATTTTAGACAAGAAGAGAATAGAAGCTTTCGAAATGTGGTGCTACAGAAGAATGGTGAAGATTAGATCGGTAGATCACATTACTAATGAGGAGAATGAGGAGGTACTGAATAGAACTGGAGAGAAGAGAAATTTGTGGCACAACTTGACTAGAAGAAGGGATCGGTTGTTGGGGCATATTCTGTGGCATCAATGGATCACCAATTTAGTATTGGAGGGCATCGTGGAGAGTAAAATTCGTAGAGGGAGACCAAGAGATGAATACACTAAACAGATTCAGAAGGATGTAGGTTGTCAGTAGGTACTGGGAGATCAAGCTTGCACAGGATAGAGTAGCATGGAGAGCTGCATCAAACCAGTCTCAGGACTGAAGACCACAACATCAACAACAACATCATCCCATCACTTCTCCTTACCAGTGTTATCCACACATTCCTCTCATCTCCGATTCTGCTCAGGACCTCCTCATTCCTTATATCATCAGTGCATCTAATTTTCAAGATTCGTCTGTAGCACCATATCTCATATTATACTTTGATTCTCTTTTGTTCCGGTATTCCCACAGTCAATGTTTCACTATCACTCAATGCTGTACACCAAACGAATACTCTCAGCAATTTCTTCCTCAAATTAAGGCCTATGTTTGGCCAGGAATGCCCTTCTTGCCATTGCTAGTCTGGTTTTGATATCCTCCTTGCATCGTCCGTCATTGGTTATTTTACAACCTAAGTAGCTGAATTCCCTAACTTCATCTACTTCATGATCATCAATCCTGTTATCAAGTTTCTCGCTGTTCTCATTCCAGCTAATTCTCATTAATTTCGTTTTTCTTCGATTTACTCACAATACATATTCTGTACTTATTAGAATGTTCACTCCATTTATCAGATCATGCAATTCTTCTTCACTTTCACTCAGGATAGCAATTTCATCAGCGCATCGTATTATTTATATCCTTTCACCTTGAATTTCAATTCCACTCCTGAATCTTTCTTTTACTTCTGTCATTGATTCTTCAATGTACAGATTGAACAGCAGGGGGGAAAGACTACATCCCTGTCTTACACCCTTTTTAATCCGAGCACTTTGTTCTTGGTTGTCCACTGTTAATATTCCCTCTTGGCTCTTGTACATATTGTATATAAGCCGTCTCTCCCTATAGCTTACCTCTACATTTTTTAGAATTTCGAGCATCTTGCACCATTTTACATTGTCGAACGCTTTTTCCAGGTTGACGTTAGCCTATGAACGTGTCTTTATTTTCCTTTAGTCTTGCTTCCATTATTAACCGCAACGTCAGAATTGCTTCTCTCGTGCCTTTACCTTGCCTAAAGCCAAACTGGTAGTCATCTAGCGATTCCTGAATTTTTTTTCCATTCTTCTGTATATTATTCTTGTCAGGATCTTGGATGCATCAGCAGTTAAGCTGATTGTCTGATAATTCTCGCACTTTCAGCTTTTGCAGTATTCTGAATTGTGTGGATGATATTATTCCGAAAGTCAGACGGTATGTCGCCAGACTCATACTTCCTACACACCAAAGTGAATAGTCGTTTTGTTGCCACTTCCCCCCAATGATTGTAGAAATTCTGAGGGAATGTTGTCCATGCCTTTTGCCTAATTTGATCTTAAGTCCTTCAAAGCTCTTTTAGATTCTATTACTGGATGCCCTATCTCTTCTAAATTCTAAATCGACTCCTGTTTCCTCTTCTATCACATCATACAATTCTTCCCCTCCCCCTCCCCTCCCCATAGAGGCTTTCATTATATTCTTTCGACATATACGCTCTCTCCTCTGCATTTAATAGTGGAATTCCCCTTACACTCTTATTGCTACCACCTTTGCTTTTACTGTCACCGAAAGTTGTTTTGACTTTTTTGTATGCCGAGTCTGTCCTTCCGACAATCGTTACTTTTTCGATTTCTTCACATTTTTCATACAACCATTTGGTCTTAGCTTCCCTGCACTTTCTATTTATTTCATTCCTCAGCAACTTGTATTTCTGTATTCCTGAGTTTCCCGGAACATTTGTGTACTTCCTCGTTTCATCGACCAAATGGAGTATTTCTTCTGTTACCCATGGTTTCTTCGCAGTTACCTTCTTTATACTTATATTTTTCTATCCAACTTCTCTGATGGCCCTTTTTGGAAATGACCATTCCTCTTCAACTGTACTTCCTACTGAGCTATTCCTTATTGCTGTATCTACAGCCTTAGAGAACTTCAAGCGTGTCTCGTCGTTCCTTAGTACTCCTGTATCTCACTTCTTTGCGTATTGATTCTTCCTAAGTAATGCCTTAACTTCAGCCTACTCTTCATCTCTACTATCTTGTGATCTGAGTCTATATCCGCTCATGGGTATGCCTTACAATCCAGTATCTGATTTCGGAATCTCTGTCTCACCATGATGTAATCTAAACGAAATAGTCCCGTACCACCCGGTCTTTTACAGCTATACCTCCTCCTCTCGTGATTCTTGAACAGAGTTTCGTATTACAAGCTGAAACTCGTTACAGAACTCAATTAGTCTTTCCCCTCTCTCATTCCTTGTCCAAAGCACATATTCTGCTGTAACGTTTTCTTCTGCTGCTTCCCCTGCAACTCCATTCCAATCTCCCATGACTATTAGATTTTCGTCTCCCTTTACCTATCGTATTACCCGTTCAACATATATACTTTTTCTGTCTCTTCAGCTTTCGACGTCAGCATCGTATACGTGGACTATCGTTGTCGGTGTTGGTTTTCTGTCGATTCAGATAAAAACACTCTATCACTGAACTGTTCACAGTAACACACTCTCTGCCCTACCTTCTTATTCATAACCAATCCCGCGCGGGATAGCCGCGTGGTCTTAAGCGCCTTTCACGGTCCGCGCGGCTTCCTCCGTCGGAGGTTCGAGTCCTCTCTCGGACATGGGCGTGTGTGCTGTCCTTAGCAAGAGTTAGTTTAAGTTATATTAAGTAGCGCGTAAGCTAAGGGACTGACGACCTCAGCAGTTTTGTCCCATAACACCTTACCACAAACTTCCAACTTCATAACCAACCGTACTCCCGTTGTACCATCTTCTGCTGCTGTTGATATTACCCTATACTCAGCCGACCAGAAATCCTTGTCATCTTTCCATTTCACTTTACTGACACCTACTATATTTAGATTGAGCCTTTGCATTTCCCTTTTCAGATTTTCTAGTTTCCCTATCAAGCTCAAGCTTCTGACATTCCACACCCCGATTCGTAGAACGTTATCCTTTCGTTGATTATTCAGTCTTTTTTTAATGGTCCCCTCCCCGTTGGCAGTCCCCTCCCGGAGATCCGAATGGTGGCTTTTCTCGGAATCTTTTGCCAATGGAGAGATCATCACGACACTTCTTCAATTACAGGCCACACGTTACGTGTCTTTAATGCAGTGGTTTCCATTGCCTTCTGCATCCTCATGCCATTGATCACTGTTGATTCTTCCGCCTTTAGGGACGGTTTCCCACCCCTAGGGCAGGAGAGTGCCCTGAACCTCTGTCCGCTCCCCCGCGCTCTTTTACACGGCCGTTTGCTGAACGAGGATGACTTCTTATGCCGGAAGCCTTCGACCGCCAATGCTGGTTATTAATCAGAAATTCTCAGATCCGGAGATTAGTATATCAGCAACGTAATACTTATAACAACGTGACACGCGTTACGCCCTAAGGTGTAGCCTGCTTTCCTGCTGTTGTCCACCGAAGACAGAGAAACAATTAAACGTTTTCCTAAATTCTGTTTCTACAGTTCTTTCCACACACTGCTACATTACCAGGATTTATCCATACTGTGTTGTTTCCCTCGTCTACACGAATCAATAGCTGATAGCCGGCCGCGGTGGTCTAGCGGTTCTGGCGCTGCAGTCCGGAACCGCGGGACTGCTACGGTCGCAGGTTCGAATCCTGCCTCGGGCATGGGTGTGTGTGATGTCCTTAGGTTAGTTAGGTTTAAGTAGTTCTAAGCTCTAGGGGACTTATGACCTAAGATGTTGAGTCCCATAGTGCTCAGAGCCATTTGAACCATTTTTTTTCAATAGCTGATATTAAATTGATTCCTCTGGTTCCAATGTTGCAGATCGTCTTCGCTAGTATATTCCATGTTACATAATTGATTCAAACAATAGCGTGTTCCTTTCCCAAGTTTGGAAACCAGATGGGCATTACCAAATGTTTTATGCATTGTCCAATCGTGATATCCAAGTAATGATGTCCAAGGAATAATGTGCAATCGTTCAAGCACTTTCTTTTCTCTTGACGAGGTAATACTAGAAACTCAGTCCTCTTAACACAACCTTTCTCTTTCCGTTAGCTGCATGTGACCGATTTCCTAAGCTTCTCATATTCTGCGAGCACCTTCCGGCAACTTCCACACATTAACTCGTCATTACCGTCAAGATATTTGACCACAACACCAAGATGTTTTGCGTATCCACACACACTTATTCCGCTTTATTATTTTCTATTATTGCAAATTCGTTAAAACAATAACTTTGACTTGAACGTCGCTGCACCTACTAGGTTGACAAGGGTTGACACAGATTTTCATTTTCTGAAGATCTTTGGTTGAACTGTGCATCCTCAGCTTCACCAAAATCTATTCTTCTTATGATAATACTGCCGTCGTCATCGTCGATGATTTTGCGACATGCAGTTGCTAGAAGATCATGAATGTACAAGCCTTAAACTGCAGGCAGGGCTCAACTCTGAGGAACTTCGTCGCTTCGCGTGTGGAGTCAGCTATAGTTACTGGCCATATAAATTTGGAAAAAAAGTCCGCTACTACGCATATTGTGCATTAAAATGATGATGGTGTGACATAATATGACCTTGATTGGTTTTCAAATGATAATGATAATTAGCTGAGACAATGAGAACAGCCGTGGAAACGTCTGTGGGTACAGCCTCAAGGTATCCCACATGTGTGTTCTGGGTGACGCCAATAAAGTAGCAAGAATGAGGTAACACCATTCTTCCCTCTCCGGAATAGCGGCCCTCATGATGGACAATCATACTCACGGCTTCAGAATTCGAGAACGGGCCTTGCAATCCCCATTACGGTAGACACCGGCGAAATGTACTGCTAGAAAGCGACGTACATTCATCTACAGAAAAACCAGTACACCATGAACGACTAAAGATAAGGCGTTCATATTCACAGAACGTGTACTTTAGTATGTTCTGCAGAAAAGATTAGACTTTCAGTCACGTCGGTTCAGCGTGTGTGCTGTTCCTTTGCAGGCAGAGACTCCGCCATGGGATCTGATGGCTTCTTCCATGCGTGACGGCGTCGACGCGTATAAGGCGTGAGTGGCGTCCTGGGGTATAGCCATCCATGCTGCATTCACATGGTTCCAGAGTTCATCTGGTGGTTGGCATAGGATCACTGCGCAGCACACACCTTTTGGCAACATCCCACACATTTACGATCGAGGACGAGTCTGGTGAACTGGCGGGCCAGGGTCTGACCCCCAGTGACACCAAGAAGTCACGTATGCGAGCAGCAACATGTGGTGGTGCGTTCTCTTGCTGAAAAATGGCGTCTAGGGTGTTGTGCAGAGAGTGTATGGCTACGGGTTGCAGGATGTCATTCACGTACGTCGCATTGGTCACAGTGCCCTGGACACGCATCAACTGTGATTTTTGGTTGTACCCAGTAGCACTACACACCACAAGGCCTTGAGTTGGCGCTGCATGTGATGCCGTTCGCCCTGATTGGGGCAAACAAATGCGGCCATCATTTTCAAGCAAAAAGGAATTGGATTCATCCGAAAATACCATCTCATGCCATTCCTGTCCAGTGGCGGCATTGCCCTCTAGTACTATCCTGTATATTCGTCAATGATAGGCGGAGAAGTGGGCGACGCGCACGTAACCATGCCGTACCATGTGTTATACTGTTCCACAATTGTCCTGCAACGCCATTCGCATGGGGTGTTAACCTTCGTGGGTGGTGGTCTGGTTGGTACAGGCTGACCCATCTCGTCGTGCTCTACGGTCTTCCGTGAACAATTCTGCACACACCCGTTGCACTGCCGAATCACTTCGTACCACATGAGCAGCAAATAACGCGCTCTCTTTCAGACTCACTGATCTGACAGTATGGTTCGCGCATACGTCTGCGAGGCATCCTGCACGTCTCCTCAAGTCACACTGACCGATTACCTTCGGTTTATAGCAAGAACGAGAGCCACAGGCAAATTTTACCGCTAGGTAGTGCTGCACTGCGATATCGATGTTGACCTTGAACCGACGGGCCGACATGGTCCAAATGCTAATGATTTTTGCAGAACATACCAATGTACATGTGCTGTGAATATGAACGCCCTATCTCTAGTCGTTCAAGGTATTCTTTTTTATGAAAATGAGTGTATTTACAGTGGCACTTCACTGTTTCACTAAAATTAGGAAGGACATGTATGGTTTGTCACTACAACAAATGCGAGAAGCCGGTCAAATCGACCTGCTTCCATGGACCAGTGACGAGTTAATACTTGTCGAGTCTCTTCATACTGTTAACTTCATACATCAGTACAGAAGCGTTACACTGATCACAATTTTTATTTCACCTATCAAGAAGATACATTAGCAGAGATCAATCGCACACCCTCGTTGAGACTCAGTATTCCGCTTATGTCATTGCTCAAGCAACGTTAACCGAAACAGTATACAGTTCCTTAGACGCAAGGGAAGGAGTGAGGTTGAAGCATTTGGCCTAAGTTACTTGCGAAATTTCAGTCATTATATGATTAGTCTGATTTATTGTGATGCAACTATCTTGATATCAAGGGGCAAATGTTCGCCTGTAGAGCTCTTGAGGCAAGATGTAGACGAATGTAGATGACGAAGGAAGCTTCCTACCGTCAAAGATATTTAGAAGAACGAAACGTCAGTCTAAAGGCAGGTGGATAGATCACTTTAGGAAAGATGCAGAAACAACGTAGATGCACATACTTGCAAGGCAATAGTGCATGCTAACATTCGTGTGCGTGACGATGAGGTACAGGGATTATAGTGCAGCAACTAAAGGAAGAGCAATGTAGCAAGAATTACGATACAAGAGATAGTAACAAAGCATGATTATCACAAAATGGTGCAGCCCATTGATGCGGTAACCAATTTTCTGGATTTGAGGGTTAGCGCCACTCCAAAAATCCATGCTAAGTCAGTAGAAGTGCACTGCAACAGTATACCACAGTATGCCATGGTGGTTAGGCAGCAAAGTTGTTTCCATTGTGCTGAAACAGATCTGAAATTCAAAGAAATTGCAGATTTTATCTCTGTGAAGAACTAGGCACGGAGAGACTAGAATTTGGCTCTCGAAAACTGGTTATCAGAATCGAGGCTATAGTGGAAAATGTGAAAAGCACTCATGCCTCAGAATGCATTTTAACTTTGCAGCGAAATATGCGCTGATTTGAATCTTCGTGGCAGATTAAAACTGTACGCGAAGCAAGGCCCCTAACCAACGAACTTTGCATTTCGTAGATGAATGTTCTACCGACTCTAAGGTACCCCGTGATCACTCACGACTCGCCCTTAGAAATTTAGTTCCACCACTAACTCTCCATTATTCTATAAGTGAGGAGCACTTATCCACACACAAGGTATGCAGGATAATAGCAAACTTGGCGAGGTAGGGCAGAAGTACTGGCGAAAATACGGCTCTGACAGTGAGTCGTGAATGGAGTTTCGAGACTGTTAACATAGGATGCTGGACACAGTCGAACATGCTGATTCTTTGGGCTATCACATTTTCCTTCAGCACTCACTCCCATTGTATTCTTCTGAAATGGGCCCCAGTGACTTCATTCCTGATATGGAGAATGCATTGCGTGATAGCAGGAGTTTTCAGAACGACAATAAGGTGATTTTTGAGCTGAACCACTTCTTGAATAGCATAAATACAGTTTTCTACAACCAAGACCTGCACCAGTTCATTCAGTGCTGGGAAAATTGTGTCCCACTGAAGGATGAATATATACATATGGACTAACACCATCATCAAATTTCATGGTTACAGGTCGATCGTCTGGAACTGGTAATGTGACACTACTGTCACACATTGCTATGGGATACTGAGTCAATTTTGCCACCATTTTGTGGAAAATATTGTTTAAAGTGTACTGGGTATACCTGCTTCGAGAAAAGCTACTTGCTTTCCTCAGTGGGAAGTGTTCTCTTGGTGTGGCCTCTAGGTCCTCCTTAGCGGCAGCAGGTTTTCAACAAATCTCATTAGGTAGGCGAAGGTAGCCTGGGAGTGGGCAGTTTTCATGGAAGTAAGGCTGCAACATGTTTCGTACTTTTGCCAGCAGAACCGGCACCTCACCTGGCGAAGAGGAGAAGACGCCGTACGGCCACTGACATGTCGAGAGAATAATTTAGCACGACATTCTTGCTCATTCTTTTTGGAACCCAAGATATTCTTGCCTGTGGAGGAAGGTCTGTTACATTCGCTCCAAAATCTGTTGTACTGTATGGAACCGAGTCGTCCCGCCACTGTGCTTGGTGCGAAAAAGCCGATGGGGTACTGCTCCATCCGAGCACCAAACATTTTATTCTTAAGGTGCATTTTGTACGGCAAGCGTGCAACGTTTCTGTCTTTATCCAATGTATCTTCACGAAATAAGTGATATTGACAACATTGAATCATCCCCTCCACAGAGTATTTTTGAAAGGGGCAGAAACTAAGATTCTGGTTTATTTTGCCCCAGGCCACTATACTGGTCATTCGATCATCACTTGGAATGAAGGTCACTTTCCTGTCGGCCACCTTTTGGTGCTGATTGGCACAGAGTTTGCTGATTCTGGGGTACATGTAAGTGACGGAAATGCGTTAGCCCTGTCCTTATTCTGAACTCGTTACTCGCTTACTTTGCCACACAACTTGTATTGCTTAAATTGGTTATAAATTGTGGCATCTTGTTGTGTAGTTAACTTTGATTTCACGAACTGCCTACGTGAGGAGAGCTTGTTACATTTTCTCCATACAGTCTCCCAGACCTTTTGTTCCCTCCACACTTTCTAACGTTATTTTGTAATTTGCTTTAAATGTAATAGAACTTCGTGATTTTTGTAGTCATTAGAGCAAATAACTATCGCAGCATTCACATATATTCCAAGATCCTTTGCATTGTCCTCCAATTTTTCTTTGGTTAGACGACCCACTAACAATAATATTAACCTGTTACACATATAAGCTTGTGCATCCCCGTTGTACACATGGCCAATCTCAACGATTACTTGTAAGAAGAATTCGGAAAAAAAGGACGAGCATTGCAGTCGCTCCTCTTGTGCGACCAAAGATTTCTTTCGTATCGTTCATTGCACTGATCCAGAACTGGGACTCAACTTTCAGTAATTAAAACTTCATGCACTTTAATAACTTTTCTTATGTCTTGACCACACTTTTATTATTTCCAAAATCACCTTACGCGTTTCGACATTCCGTCATTTTCGCAGACAGTGTTACGGCAATCTTGTAAAATTTTTCATTAGCTACGTTGTATCACGTCAAAATTCTCAATCACGAAAGTAGGCACCTGTCTCGTGACTCATAAAGTTGACGCGATACAGTGCATCTAATGAACAATTTTATGTGATTGACGTAACACTGTCTTTGGAAATGACGGAATATCGAAACGCTTAAGGTGTTTTTTGAAATAATAAAAGTGTGGTCAAGACATAAGAAAAGTTATTAAAGTCCATCCAAATGGCTGCTTCGTCTCACAGCATTTTCATGGAAATTTCAGCTAAAACGTCGTGCCCACTATCCATAAGGACGTACGCAGTTCAGAATACCTGACAGTGAACAACAAAGAAATAAAAGAAGAAGGAAGTCACAGATATATATTGGAGGCAGTGGCGATGACAACATACAGGACAAGCCTGACATGACCTAGAGCCCTTGGATGTGAAGAGATTGAAAAGTAACTTTCCAAATACATCAACAAGTTAAAAGAGGACTCCAGAAGTAGGTCTTAGAGCTTTCCTATCGATGAACGGTGGCCTGTCGATGGCCGAGAGTAAGGCAGTTTAGGTTTTGCAGCTCCGCCTCTTCTGGCGCCAACGGCGCCACGTGATCACCACCCATACAAGTCGACCATTTGTGGAACTACGAAGATCGCCGAAAAACCGTCCACGTAGGATGGGGAAGACAGTTTCCCGGGAGCAGGAACATCGACCATATCATTGCCCGCTGCGCTGTGCCATCCTCTTCTCATTACGACTTTCGACGGACTTTGGTTGTGACACAGTTTCGCTCCGCTGAACTCTTCCGAATCCGTCGTCTCATCCTGTTGTGTTGCCAAGGGACTTAGTCTTTGCAAGCAGCGCTCGACTATTGTTGTTAGACCCTCCAACGTCCCGAAAGTGTATCTGTCCTTCTGTCGTCTGTGCCATGTGGAGAACTAAACATCATAATATTACTACCAAGTGTCATTTATTGCATGGAGAGAAAGACGCTGATTTTCTAGATCTAGTCGTATCACGTCCTTCCACTACGCTTATTTTCAACATTGACTTCTACGTCAGTGTTTCTCCAACCACCTGATGATGTGTGGCTGAGGGTACTCCGGTACCACTGTCTGATCCCCACTCCATTTTCCATTCCATGGCTAGTGGGAAGAACCCCCGTATTAGCTTTAATTTCTCTAATCTGTAGACACATACAAGGGAGGAAGCAACATGTTGTCCGACTCTTCCCAGAAGGCACTGTCTCAGAATTCCATTTATAAATCTTTCCTTTGTGGACTGTTTTGGATTTCTGCAATGCTCTCGTGCCAATTAAATGGCCCAGTACGAAGCGTTCCGCTCTTCGTTGGATCTTCTCTATCAATTTAAGAGTCCTGGCTGCCAAGGGTTCCAGAGCGATGAGCAGTATTGAAGAATGGGTCGAACAAATGCTTTGTAAGCCACTTCTTTCGTGGATGAATGATATTTCTATAATACTCTTCCTCTGAATCTCAGTCTATCATCTGTCGTTCCTAATATTTGTTTTATGCGGTCCTTCCTCTCAAGACCTCTCTGGATAGTTACTCCTATATATAGTACTTTAGATACTGTTTCCAGCAATTATTCATCAATGGCTTAGTCGTACAGTTGTGAATTTCTTCTCCTGCGTATACGCAGTAAGCTATATTTATTTATGTTCAGGCACAACTGCCAGTCCCTGCACCATTCATCAATCCTCTGCATGTCCTTTTGCCAAACGCTACATCCCTCCGGCACTGCTAGAACCCTATAGAACACCGCATTATCTACGAACAGCCTTTTTGGAGCTTCCGACATTTTCAACTGATCATTCATAAATATTATAAACGGTATGGGTCCTATCACACTTCTGTCTCTCGATCTTGTTGCGTTCTGTCTACAAGGAAGTCTTGAATCAAGTCACAAATCATGTCCGATATTCGGTAATCTTGTATTTTTTCATTCAGCTGCTAGTCGGGACAGTAAAAAATGCCCTTGTGAAGCCAAGGAACACGGCGTCAACCTAAGGGATTTCATGGAGAAACGGGGCGAGCTAATTTTCGCGACAGGTCTGTTTGCGGAATACATGTTGGGTTTCATAGAGGAAGTTTTCCTTCTGCGGAAACGTCATAACACATCAGCACAAAACTTCTTTCTCACGAACTTCAATTTTTTACTGGTACATTGATCCAGCAGTTTAGTATACTTGTTGCCCAGTAACTACTGTAATTGTTATTTCATTCATCTACATCTACATCTACATTTATACTCCGCAAGCCACCCAACAGTGTGTGGCGGAGGTACTTTACGTGACATGTCATTACCTTCCTTTCCTGTTCCTGTTCATTTTGTTACGGCTGGTTACAGCAGAAGGAAATAAAAGCAGATGTGAATAAAATTGGTCATCGAAGGTAAATTAAAATGGACAGATACTTAAAATTACTTCTATTAATAAGGAGTACATATCGATTGGATTACGCATAGATAACAGGATTCATGTGAGAATCACGAACGAGTAAATGCCATTTCTGAATTAAAGGAAACAGTATAAGATGTAGATCTCAGGGTTGTAAAATTACATTCCGCAAAGGAAGACCTACAGCAGATGGGTAAGGCTACCAGAACGTGTGGAATGGGAGGACGAGTTTTTGAAAGGAGAAATGCAGCCAGCCGTAAAAGCCAAACATGTTGGTGGAAGAATCGTATATTCTGAAGGTTGGTGCAAAGCAAGTTCCAGAGAAGCCGGTCGAAATCGTGCTCTCAGTTCAGGAGCACAGCTGCGAACATTATTTCTCTGTATCTCCGTTCTGCCAACATTCAAGTAGGGTGACCGTGAACAAATCCCTATACTTTACTTAGACGATGTTCAGTGCTGAATTTCGTTTTCCCGAAGGAAAACAGTAACTTTTGTGTTTTCATTTAATAAGTACTTGCAGTGTTCCTACCCGCAGAATGTGTGGCAATTCCACGGTGCACTGTCAGTCACGAATGAAACTCTTAAAAGTAGCGAGAGTACGTTGCAAAAAAGTAGGCGACGGAACCTGCTCAGTACTTTAGATCGGTGGTCCCAAACAATCTGAGACTATTACTCCCGAACGAAAAGTCATAATCATAAGCAATGCTCCACGATACACACGATCGCGGACCTTCACCGGGAATATCGACTTGAGACTCTCACGGAGGTAATCCACAAACTCACCACAAGACTATACAGAAACTCCAGACATTCGCAGAACCCGTTTATTCTGAATCTGGGGAACTAGGACCACAACCATAGATGGAAACATAAAAGACCAAAAGACATACTTGTAACGACATAACATCTATGGCCAAGCATACGCAAACATAACGGCACAGGCGAGCCCCTGTTAATCAGACGCCATTACTGTATATCCAGCTGAAATACACTGCCGAATAACTGGCACCACACAGGGAAGCCGTACCGTACACTGCATGCAAACAAGCTCCACACATCCCCCACACAGTGAGGTGATCTATGGCCGATCTCCCACTACTGTATAACGATCTTGATTGTTCCAGGAATGTAGCAGCTGCAGCAACTGGGACACATCGCCATCGCTTGTCACGGTAATGATGCAATATACGTATACTAACAAATCCAACCTTGCATGAGCTATCGCAGCTAGTAGGCGACTACTGCTCTTACTACCCATCCCACTGTCGCAGAGGTTTTTTTCCCACGGCACGAGCCATGGCACTTTTTTCCCTCTGCTCTTCAAATCGCTACCCTCACTCGCGTTTCGTCCACTATCTATCACCTGATGGACCGTGTTAATGCGTAGCCTTACCCAGACGCACGGACAACATCACAGCCCAGCATCCTGTGATCCACTTACTAGATAACTAACATGTTTACGGAGGTGACAGTAGAACTTTTGGTTTGGTCACCACGTTGGTGCGGACGTGGAGGGGCCCCATCTCTTTACTCCCGAACGAGATCAGATATCAGCAAATGTCGCACCGCCAACGAAGTTAAGTGCCTTACTAACATGCCAGTTAAACAAAATTGATAATAAGGAAAATAAAAATAAAGAAATAAGAATACAAATAGTTTTCTAACCTTTGATTTAATAAAACTCTCCTGAATTTTTTTCGTATACTAATGATTCAATGAAACAGTTGTT
Organism: Schistocerca cancellata; assembly: GCF_023864275.1. Lineage (NCBI taxonomy): Eukaryota > Metazoa > Arthropoda > Insecta > Orthoptera > Acrididae > Schistocerca > Schistocerca cancellata. The sequence goes on from NC_064632.1 coordinate 202,078,613, forward strand.
ACTGCTTATTTATAAGAATTTCTTTAAATATTCGGATTGTTATTTGTCAGTGTACATCGTAAATTATCTTCCGCGTTCATTTGCTCCCTGGTTTTATTTCGATAGTTACCACATCGAAAATACTCACATTCAAATTGTGGCGAATGGAAGCTGTATTTATAACGGTAGTTTAGATAGTACTGCATACACACCAGTAATTTTTTAACTTCATTGTTCACAGTACTGGGTTAAGAGGAACTGTTTACAGTGAGATACGTTCATTGAGCCTTATAAATGGTACAGTAGCTAGAATTTCAGTATTCGAACATATTTCTTCATTGACTGAAAAGGTTGCCAGCACCAAGCCATTTCCTTCTCAATTCTTTTAGGTCAGGAAATTATTACCATCGGTGATACAACAAAAGCAATAAACTTAAGAGTAATAATAGCACAAGTTATAATTTCTATGGAGCTGAATCATTACAAACAGTATGCAGGATGAATCAGAACTCCGACAAAATTTCGGAGGTTGCTCAGGGATATTTTCCGAGTATTTTAGTATAAGGGACCAAACGGTCTGCGTTGGGTCGTTACAGAGTAATTGTATTTCGTTTTATTTCTTGCTCTCATTTATATTTGTATCTATACTGCAGTTGAAAAACATGCATTACACTGAAAATGTCGACAATATGCACTGTATGTCTTGTTTTGAAACACTTGTTCCATTCCCTCACGGTACTTGTTGTTGCCAAAAGTAAAACCCACTTTACTCTCAGACATCAACATTGCATTCAGTACTGCTCGGCACTGTCCCTCTTTTAGGGTTCTGTACCTCAGTCGGTAAAAACAGAGCCCTTGTAGGATCACTTTGTTGTCTATCCGTCTGTTAAACCCCCTTTTTTCTCAGGAACGGGTACAAATATTAATTACAGTCACTTGACAGTGTAGTAAAAGTAATATTCCAAGTCAAGACAACCAAGAGATACGGCCACTTACGTCATAGGGTAATTCCCATTGATCTAGAATCATAAAATTTACCAAGAATCAAGGTCTCACAGTACAATCAAAGAGAAAATCCCGAATATTATTAATTTGTATTTATATCACACGAAAAAAATATTTATCATTTATTATCAGATTTTCTGCCTGTTAGTGTAAAGTTAAGCCCCTTTTTTTCTCAGGAACGGATAGACGTAGCAAGTCAAATTTATGTCGCCTACTGATGTCTTAGTCTTTTGGTGTCGTAAAAATGTTAAGTTTGTAACAAGCAAATGAAATGAAAAAATCACGTGTTCGGAAATTCCGAAACTCAATCATTCAAACACAAAGGGTAATTTCAGAACAAGAAAGGTTTCACTGTATAAGTAAAGGAAAAAATCAGAAAATTGTCAATTCGTAATTATACACACGAAAAAAATTTTTGTATTGTCGTTTGTTATCCGACTTTAAACTTGAAATTTAGACATTCTTGATAACAGGAAAACCCGTGGAGATCCTCAATTCCCAGAATGAGTGAACTATGTATATACATACATTGATCAGTCATAACATTATAGCTACTGTGCCAATGTTAACATCACGACATGGGCAACTATGACTGAAATGGGTACGTGACGATCTGCACTGGTCCCCTCTGGGGAATTTACGGCAATTAGGTGAAACGCGCGCGCGCGCGCGCGCGAGCCTTTATGTGTGTATGTGTGTGTGTGTGTGTGTGTGTGTGTGTGTTTTTGTGTTTGCAGATGTGGTGCCAACAGTGAATTCTTCGTTAAGAGTGATACACACAGCAGTTTGGATACTTTTAATAATGGAAAGTTTACCGGAATGTACCTCGTGTGTGTGTGAAGAAGAGCGACGCAACGATGGTATGCTGAGATGTTCTCCCATTGGCGGCAACCCATTGCACTACTTTTGCATCTCTTTGAGTCTTGTTGCAGTACTCTCTGTTTTGTGTTGTATTTACACACATTTTGACTGTTTTCAAGGTATTTTCCGATAAACAGAGGTAACTGGTTTGACAAACTGAGTGTCATAATCAGTAGCTGTGTGTTGAGGCAAACTGGGTCAATATGGTAAAAGTCAAATATCAGGCAAGAAATGACTTTATTGCTCATTCGACACGTTTTGGAATTTATCCCTCATCACATATCCAGTAGCGATCCCTGTAGCGATCCCTGCACGTAGATATAGCGTTACCAGTCGTATCTTAATTCGCAGACTAGTCTGCGACCCAATCAGCCTGAAAACAGAACTGTTGTTCATTACAGTAATGGTCTCCTGCGTCCTCCGTGACTTTATCTTATATTTACATTATGAATAAGTCATAGCCACATCATTACTCTGTAACGAAACACCGGCCACCTCGAGCCACTTATACCAAAATAGAAAATATCGCTGAAGCCCACCAAAATTTTATCGATGGAGTTCTGGTTCAACTCATACAGTAGCGATCTTGATATGTGATGTTAAGACATATACATTAAACATGAAAAACACTGTAAAGCTTTAGTTTGCTCAGCTACAAACGTATAAATTCATGAAGGTATTCACTAGAAAAGACAGGAAAGAAAGTAGTGGGTCAGGGACACGCTATAGTGGAAGGAAAAAGTATTTAATGAAACCGAAGGGGATGTCGGCGGTAAATAGGAAAATGGACTGTAGATGGACGTCGGAAGTTCCATGCTGGATCACAAAACATTGAAATTTGTACACTACTGTACAGAAAGCTTTCACGTTCCCATAGACTTTCAATGGCTGATAATGATGTAATAATTAACACAGTCTGACAACATACGATAACAGAGGTTACATATATGTATCACCCTTCACAACCAGAGAGGTTAGTAACTCAAGGATCTGAACAAGTACTTCATCTACATCTACTGCATCCTCCGCAAGCCACTGCGTCGTGAATGGCGGAAGGTAACTTGTGCGACTACAAGTAATTCCCTTTCATGCTCCACTTGAAAGTAGCATGAGGGAAAATGTCTACATGCCTGCTAATTTCTTTTATCTTAAATTCGTGATCGTTACGCGAAAAGTGCGACGTCGCCAGCAGAATCGTTCTGCAGTCACCTTCCAATAACGGTTCTCTACATTTTCTCAATGGTGTTTCGCGAGAAGAACGTCGTCTTTCCTCCAGTGATTCCCATCTGAGTTCACGAACCAGCTACGTAAAACTCGTGTGTTGATCGAACTTAACGGTAACAATTCTAATTTTGAGGGTGTTATTAAAGAGATACTAAAAGGTATCAGATAGATTATATAATGATAACACAGAGATTTAGGAGCCAGGTTTTAAATTGTAAGACATTTCCAGGGGCAGATGTGGACTCTGACAACAATCTATTGGCTATGAACTGTAGATTAAAACTAAAGAAACTGCAAAAAGGTGGGAATTTAAGGAGATGGGACCTGGATAAAATGACTAAACCGGAGGTTGTACAGAGTTTCAGGGAGAGCACAAGGGAACAATTGACAGGAGTGGGGGAATGAAATACAGTAGAAGAAGAATGGGTAGCTCTGAGGGATGAAGTAGTGAAGGCAGCATAAGATCAAGTAGGTAAAACGACGAGGGATAGTAGAAATCCTTGGGTAACAGAAGAAATATTGAATTTAATTGATGAAAGGAGAAAATATAAAAATGCAGTAAATCAAGCAGGCAAAAAGGAATACAAACGTCACAAAAATGAGATCGACAGGAAGTGCAAAATGGCTAAGCAGGGTTGGCTAGAGGACAAATGCAAGGATGTAGAGGCTTATCTCACTAGGGGCAAAATGGATACTGCCTACAGGAAATTAAAGAGACGTTTGGAGAAAAGAGAGACACTTGTATGAATATCAAGAACTCAGATGGAAACGCAGTTCAAAGCAAAGAAGGGAAAGCAGAAACGTGGAAGGAGTACATAAGGGGTCTACACAAGGGCGATATACTTGAGGACAATATTATGGAAATGGAAGAGGATGTAGATGAAGATGAAATGGAAGATACAATGCTGCGTGAAGAGTTTGACAGAGCACTGAAAGACCGAGTCGAGACAAGGCCCCGGGAGTAGACAACATTTTATTAGAACTACTGACGGCCTTGGGGGAGCCAGTCCTGACAAAACCCTACCATCTGGTGAGAAAAATGTATGAGACACACGAAATATCCTCAGACTTCAATAAGAATGTAAAAATGACAATCCCAAAGAAAGCAGGTGTTGACAGATGTGAAAATTACCGAACTATCAGTTTAATACGTCACAGCTGCAAAATACTAACGCAATTTCTTTACAGACGAATGGAGAAACTGGTAGAAGCCGACCTCGGGAAAGATCAGCTTCGATTCCGTACAAATGTTGGAACACATGAGGTAATACTGACCTTACGACTTATCTTAGAAGAAAGATTAAGAAAAGACAAACCTACGTTTATAGCATTTGTAGACTTAGAGAAAGCCTTTCATAATGTTGAATGGATTAGTCTCTTTCAAATTCAAAGTAGCACTGGTAAAATACAGGGAGCGAAAGGCTATTTACAATTTGTACAGAAACCAGATGGCAGGTATGAGAGTCGAGGGACATGAATGGGAAGCAGTGGTTGGGAAGGGTGTGAGGTAGGTTTTTAGCCTCTCCCCGATGTTATTCAATCTGTATATTGAGCAAGACGTAAACGAAACAAAAGAAAACTTCGGAGTAGGTATTAAAATCCACGGAGAAGAAATAAAAACTTAGAGGTTCGCCGATAACATTGTATTTCTGTCAGAGACAGCAAAGCACTTGCATGAGCAGTTGAACGGAATGGACAGTGTCTTGAAAGGAGGATATAAGATGAACATCAACAAAAGCAAAACGAGGATAATGGAATGTAGTCGAATTAAGTCGGGTGATGCTGAGGAAATTAGTTTAGGAAATGAGACGCTTAAAGCAGTAAAGGAGTTTTGCTGTTTGGGGAGTAAAATAACTGATGATGGTCGAAGTAGATAGAATATAAAATGTAGGCTGGCAATGGCAAGGAAAGCGTTTCTGAAGAAGAGAAATTTGTTAACATCGAGTATAGATTTAACCGTCAGGAAGTCGTTTCAGGAAGTATTTGTATGTAGTGTAGCCATGTATGGAAGTAAAACATGGACGATAAATAGTTCGGACAAGAAGAGAATGGAAGCTTTCGAAACGTGGTGCTACAGAAGAATGTTGAAGATTAGATGGGTAGACCACATAACTAATGATGAGGTATTGAATAGAATTGGGGAGAAGAGGAGTTTGTGGTACAAATTGACAAGAAGAAGGGATAGGTTGGTAGGACATGTTCTGAGGCATCAAGGGATCGCCAATTTAGTATTGGAGGGCAGCGTGGAGGGTAAAAATCGTAGAGGGAGACCAAGAGATGAATACACTAAGCAGATTCATAAGGATGTAGGCTGCATAAGGTACTGGGAGATGAAGAAGCTTGCCCAGGATAGAGTAGCACGGAGAGCTGCATCAAACCATTCTCAGGACTGAAGACCACAACGACAACAACATATTAAAAAGAAAGCGCAAAGCCCAAATACTTCTGGACGCAAAGAGAAGACGCGAAAGGAAATTTACCTGTACATACGGATTACTGGCCTTCTAAAACTTAAAACCAGCTCCGTGGTAGATAATCTGTAAGTGGCTTCAGTATTTTCTTTACAGTTGTTTTTAAGAGATGTCCTGCCTTCCGTCCTGGCATCTATCTGGAGCAAACAGTGATTTGTGCGAACGATAAATATTCCAGTCTCGCGAGCCTGCAGGAAGAGTTAGTAGATTCCGGAGCTCGTCCCGCGCCGTGCGCAGCAAAGTAGGGCGTGAGCCGGGCCTGGCGACTGCTGCCGCTGCCGCAGGGTGATTGATGAGGCCAGGCTGCCCGCACTTGTTGCCTTGCTGTAACAGTCCAGCGCAGGCGGGCGTTGGCGTCGACCTGCCAGCGGGCAGCGCTAGCTAAGGCAGAGCACAAAGTGGCGCCCTGTTTACCACCCTGCAGGGTGACCAACTCGGACACAACATAGAGCTGGGGAGCGTCTTTTCTCAAACAAACAGCGTTGTTTCCAGAATGAATTTCTCACTCTGCGTTGGAGTTATAAACTTCCTGGCAGATTAAATGTGCTGGATTGAGACTGAATCTCTGGACCTTTGCTTTAGCAGGCAAATGCTCTATCGACTGAGCTACCCAAGCCACTCACAGTACCTCCAGTACCTCATTCCCTACCTTCCAAACTTCACAGAAGTTCTGAGATAATTGCAGGACTATCATACCTGGAAGAAAGGCTATTCCGGAGACATGGCTTAGCCATACCTGTGCAAGTTCACTGACGTGACAAAAGTCATGTGATATCTCCTAATATCGTGTCGGACGCATTTTGCTCGGCGCTGTACAGCAACTCAATGTGGCATGGACTCAAGAAGTCGTTGGAAATTCTCTGCAGAAATACTGAGCGATGTGGCCTCTACAGGAGTCCTTAATTACGAAAGTGTTGCCAGTGTAGGAATTTGTGCACGCACTGACTTCTTGACTGCGTCCTACAAATGTTCGATGGGATTTATATCAGGCGATTAGAGTGGCGAAATCATTCGATCGAACTATCCACACTGTTCTTCAAGCCAATCGCCTTTAAACCATACGGCAATGTCGTCAGTCCGTTGATGAAACGTGGAAAACGTTGGAAACCTACCATGTCGTAAGTGGTGTCCGTCAGATAAAAACTGAACTGAAGAAAAACATGGCTTCCTACTCAGTTATTGCCAGCCATGTACGATGGCCAGCAGCGCACTAGCTCATCCTGTGGCCAGGAAGGTGTGTGTGTGTGTGTGTGTGTGTGTGTGTGTGTGTGTGTGTGTGTGTGTGTGCGTGTGTGTGTTGGGGCTTATGGGCGCTCAACATCGAGGTCATCAGCGCCCTGACACACATTAAAAGGAATGAATGTGGACAGACCTAAGAAAACTAAAGCACACACTCAAAGAAAGCAGGAAAAGAAGGAAAATGCTACATAAGAAAGTAAAACCTAAGGAAAGGGGAAACATAGCAACAAAAATGTCACAGGAAATTGTTATTGGCTGGACACTTACATAAAAAATGGGCGAGCTTGTCACACAGTGAGCGAATTAAAATCCTCTCCCTAAAATCTTTGTAAAAACATTTGACAGGGCACAGAACTTTAAAACTTTAACCACATTGGTCCGAGTGTTGCCTAAAAGAAATGGCAGGTCCGCTGGCAAGTCAGCCGCGACCCGCTGGTCAGAAAATAAAACGCAATCCAATAAAACGTGGTGCCCAGTGACCTGGACGCCACAAGCACCACACATTGGAGGGTCCTCTCGCCGGAGAAGGAAGCCATGCGTCATAGGGCTGTGGCCTATTCGAAGCCGAGTGAGGAGAACCTCGTCCCGTCGATGGGGCTGAAAGGAAGTACACCACACACGCGTTGTGGGCTTGACTATACGGAGCTTATTGTCAGTCACTTCCAGCCACTCATCCTCCCACCGACGCATGACCCGTGAGCTCAACAGCGAGGTGAGTGCGTGCAAGGTGAGAGCACACTGAGATACTTGTGGATCGAGACACGCCTCCTTGGCAGCGAGATCTGCCCTTTCATTCCCAGCAATGCCGACATGCCCCGGAACCCAGCAAAATGCTACAACCTTCCCCAGTCGCTGTAATCGGAGGAGGGCATCCTGGATGGTCTGGACAACTTTGTCTGCCGGATACAAACGTTGCAATGAGTGAAGGGCACTGAGTGAATCGGAACAGACAAGAAATTTAGGAGAGGAAGAATGTCTCAACTGCTCCAGTGCCCGCAAGATCGCAGACAATTCTGCATCAAAGACAGTAAAAGTCTGAAGCAGTCGGACCTTGAGGACACGATCCGAGAAAACAACTGAGCAACCAACGGAATCCCCTTGTTTCGACCCATCCGTAAAAATAGCTACATTGTCGTGGTTCTCAGATAAAATGGCAGAAAATGCTGCATTATAAACGGTGGCAAGAGTGCAATCTCTCTTGTACTGCAATAAATCTAAAATCACTCTGGGCCTCTTCAGTAACCAGGGTGGCAGGGGGTTAAAACCCTGGATTTGGGGTTGTATAGACTCCACACCAAGCGACTCTAGTACACGTTGCACACGGATCCCAAATGGCAACGTAGCCCGGAGACGGCGGGAAAAAAGGCGGTCCAGAGGTGGATGGGCAACAAGATGGTGAGCAGGCGAGCTGGGAGCTGCAAGAAACTTACAAGCCTGGCGCACCAGCAGGAGCTGCCGCCGGATGGTAAGTGGCGGTTCGCCAGACTCAGCACAGAGGCTGGGTACGTGACTGGTCCGATAAGCACCCGTGGCCAGTCGGATCCCAGCATGGTGAACAGCATCAAGGATCCGCAAATAAGGTGGCCTCGCCGACCCATATACAGTGCAGCCATAGTCCAGCCGTGAACGCACAAAAGCACCATAAAACTGAAGGAGACGCGCCCTGTCCGCGCCCCAAGACCTGTGGCTGAGGCACTTGAGAATGTTCAGTGCCTTCAGCGTTCTGGCTTTCAAGTCACGTAGGTGTGGCAGCCATGACAACCTGGAGTCAAAAATTAGGCCCAGAAACCGCACTGTGTCTCTAAAATGTAGGACAGTATCCCCCATATGCAAGGCAGGCAAAGTAAAAAGATGACGAGAACGATTAAAATGAACACAAACACACTTATCGGCAGAAAACCGAAAACCCGTCTTTGCAGCCCACTCCTCTAATCGCCGCACTGTTAGCTACAACTGACGGCTCACGGCTGCAACACTGGAGGAGGAACAGAAAACAACAAAGTCGCCCACAAATAAGGAGCACTGTACTGGACTCCTCACTGTTGACGTTATACTGTTGATGGCTATGGCAAAGAGGGTTACACTTAAAACACTGCCCTGGGGGACACCGTTCTCTTGCTCAAAGCGATCAGACAGTGTGTTACCAACGCGGGTCCGAAAAAACCGCTGAGACAGGAAAGACCGAATGAAAATGGGGAGGCGGCCACGAAAGCCCCATTGATGCATTTGTGCAAGAATACAGTGTCTCCAAGTAGTATCATATGCCTTACTGATATCAAAGAAGATACCGATACAGTGATGCTGACGGAGAAAAGCCTGCTGAATAGCCGCCTCTAGGAGGATCAGGTTGTCGACCGTGGACCGAAATTTTCGGAATCCACACTGAAAGCGGCTAAGGAGCCGTCTGGTCTCTAACAGCCAGACCAGACGCCGGTTAACCATCTGTTCCAGGGTCTTTCCAACACAGCTTGTCAAGGCGATACTACGATAACTACCGGGACATGTGCGGTCCTTTCCTGGTTTGAGGAGAGGGATGAGGATTGTCTCCCTCCACGAGGTGGGGAACACTCCTGTCTGCCATATGAGATTAAAACATTCGAGGAGGATTTCCTTTGAAGCCGCTGGCAGATGCCGAAGCATGGAGTACCGGATGCGGTCGTAACCTGGTGCAGTGTCAGAAGTCTCAGTAAGTGCCGATTCAAGTTCCCACATGGAGAAAGGGGAATTGTAGGCCTCAGAACTGTTCGACCGAAAGTCCAAGGTCGCTCTTTCGACAGTCGCACGGTAGCGACGAAACGCTGGATCCTGATTTGCAGTGGCAGTACTTTGTGCAAAATGCTCTGCCAGCGTCTGAGCAATGACTCTGGGTGTTGTTTGGAGGCATCCCTGGTTCAGGACAGCAGCTATCGGTAAACGGATATGTTTACCGGAAATCCTCCGGATGGCTTCCCATACTTTTGTGGAACAAATGGAACGGTTGATGGAGTCCAGGAACACCTGCCATGACCTTTTCTTGCTCTCTTTAATGACACGGCGTGCCCTGGCTCTCGCGATTCGAAAGGCGCTAAGATTGACCGCTGTTGGGCGGCATTTAAATCGGCGAAGAGCCGCACGCCTGTCCCGGATGGCTGAACGGCACTCTTCTGTCCACCAAGGCACAAGGCGCCGCTTACGAGTGCCAGAAGACTGTGGTATGGACAGGTCAGCAGCATGATGGACCACAAGCGTGATGTGATCCACCCATTCCTGTACGTTATTGTGGCGGTCAAAGACAGCCAACCGAGTGAACAGTGGCCAGTTAGCCCTTCCAATCATCCACGATGGTGGCCGCTGCTCCAGCAATACACCATCCAGGAGATGAATGCGGATAGGGAAGTGATCGCTGGAATGAAGGTCGTCAATGACCTCCCAGTGAACAGAGTCGGTGAGGGTTGGAGAGCAGAAAGATAGGTCAATGGCTGAGAATGACCCTGTAGCAGTAGAGAAATGAGTCGGAGTACCTGTGTTGAGGATGCACAACACTTGAGATGTTAGGAGGCTCTCCAAAATTCGACCTCGAGCGCAAAGAGAAGTGGAGCCCCACAGGACATGATGGGCATTGAAGTCTCCCAGGAGGAGAAATGGGCGGGGGAGTTGGTCGATAAGATCTGTGAGAGCGTCTACGGTCATTGCATCCAGAGGGGGTAAATAAAGGGAGCAAACGGTAAGCCTCCGAGGTGAATGAATTTCAACTGCAACTGCTTGCAGGTCAGTATCCAGGGGGAGAGCAGAGGAGTGGTGGTCATTATTGACAAACACAGCGACTCCGCCTTTGGCCCTTTCTCCAGTTAGGTCATCTTTGCGATATAAAGTATAGCCCCTTAGTACAGGAGCATCAGATGGTTTTAAATGCGTTTCCTGTAAACACAAGCACAGGGGGCGTTGCCGTGCTAGGAGGTTCAGTTCCTCCACATGTGCCCGGAAACCATTCATGTTCCACTGTATAATGGGAGCCATCTATCAGGGTGGGAGTAACTTCATCCTCACTTTCAGTCGGGGAGGAGAGCCCACAACAGGTGGAGGCTCAGTTTTGGGGCGAGATGATTGCCCCAGTCTGACATCAACCTCCATCGCCTCAGAAGAGGAGTCGAGAGAGACGTCAGAGAGAATGACATCCACATCAGGAGACTGTATAACTGCAGTCTCCTTTAGTGGGCGAGTCTTCACCTTTGTCTTTGGCTTCGATGTTCTGGCCTGAGGTGGCATTGGAGCCAAAACCTCAGAAGCAGTAGGGGGTGTAGCAGCGCTGGGCAGTGCACAAGACTGGACCCGGGAAGGGGCAGGAAGTTCCATGATGTCAGCTACCACGGCCTGGTCAGAAAGCCGGAGGGGGGGGGGGGGGGGGGGGGAGCAGCAGGCGTCACAGGAACGGCAACAGCACACGTACATTGACAAGCGCAGGTGCTAGTGCTAACAGTAGCAACCTCCGTTTGTGTAACGGCATCGGTTTTCAAGACTGGTTGTTTGAGAACGGAAGAAAAGGAAGCAGCGAACGTGGGCGGCTGCATGGACTTGTAAATTTTCTTCGCCTCACCATACGGGATGCGTTTTGTAGTTTTTAGTTCCTGGATCTTCCGTTCCTCAAGGAAAACTCTGCATTCCCTACTCCACACAGGGTGATCCCCACAGCAGTTGACACACTTGGGAGGAGAGGAGCAACCAACTCCCTCATGGGCGGCTTTACCACAATTCCCGCAAGTGGCTTCCCCTTTACAGCCGAGAATAGTGTGTCCAAATTGTTGGCATTTAAAACACCGCATGGGGTTGGGGTAGTAAGGCCGTACACTGAGACGTAGGAAACCTGCCTTCACATGCTCTGGCAATTTGGTACTGTTAAATGTAAGGATAAATGAGTCAGTCTTTATGAGAGCACCATCCACCCGTTTCATAATGTGTTGCACGTCGACAATTCCTTCCCGGGACCATTCAGCCTTCAGTTCGTCTTGGGGAATGTCAACGAGATCTCTGCAAGTCACAACACCCTTGCTGTAGTTCAAGGTGTTGTGAAATTCAGTCTCTATCGCAAACTCCCCAAGAAATTGTGCCTTCTGAAGGTTCTGGACTTGCTGGACGCTAGATGTTTCAACCAACAAGGTGCCATTTCGCAAGCGCTTTACAGATTTTAATGTGCCAGCAATACCTTCTAAGCCCTTCCTTATATAAAATGGCGAAACTTTTTCGAAACTGCCATCTTTTCTTTTAATTATGAAAAACACATTCTGCGAAGCAGCATGCGTTCTGTTACTACTACCTGAATCAGGAGGACTGGCTACATGAGCCCTCTTGTTGGATTGGGTGTTAGAACCCACCAGCAGTCCACCCTTTCCGCTGGCAGGAGAAGAATAAAAGTTCGAGGGTTCCATCTCGGTCCCACGAGCAGCTAGGGAACTAGAAGTCCACCTAGACAGAGCCCCGCGTGCCTAGGTAAGCCTTATACAACTGGGGTGCGGCAGGTGCCCCAGAGGTTGCTCGCTTGCGACTGTTCCACCCCAACAGCCATGCATCTTATAGGCGCGCAGCACGCCGTAAGATTGAGGGGTTTTTATAGAGGTTTACCTTCCTCGCAATCCAGGCGGTCAAGCCAAGATTACCATTCCCCGCAGCACCCAACATTCCACCGCCGCGCCATGCGGTGGTCGCTGAAGCATGTCCGGGGGTTACGGTGACAGGAGACTGGCGGCGCTGACCAGTCCCCAACTCAGGACCCCGGGGTCGCCAAGCCCGTACTCAGCAAATGAATGCTGAGCCCCTGGGGGGGGGGGGGCAGGAAGGCCATGTCCGTTCTGACTATTTTGGACGTAGACTGATTCAGGCGCCGTTCAGTAACGTCGCTGTGTTAACTCTGTTTTACGAGGCAGGACTGCCTGCTGCGCCTGCTCTGAATTAGTCTGGACCGGCGTTGACTCCATTTGACGATGTGATGGACTTTTCCCTGCCTTTTCTACAATAGCGTCGGTGGCAGTACCAACAGACGGTGGCCGTCAGCGGACACGATCCGTCTGTTCGAACCCCTTAGTTGCTCATCATGGGGCTGTACCGACCCCCGCTTTTCTGCCATCTGGCCGCGTGTTGAATGACATCAGACACGGAACAACATGGTAGGAAGCAACGGTTGCCAAGGAAAAGGAAGAGAAAACGCTGTACCCCTTCTGATAACTGCCTCCATCGATATGTGCACAGGATTACGACCCTCCTACTGATAATGCGCTGTCCTCTGACGCCCTGGCACCAGACGATGCGATGTCTCTCCTTGCCTCTTCGTTCAGTCATCATCCATCTACAGACACCGACCGTCTCCACCTACATCTGATGCGGTAGCCTCCCTTCTGTGTCTGTCGCTACCTGTGGGAGAACATCTGATACTGTTCCACTGAACCGGCTCAGTAAGACGTTTTCTCCTGGGCGGACGACGTCGGTGCTAGGGATTGACGTTGTGGAGACGTACAGAATGATGTAACCCCTGTCGTGGTCGGCTTCCTCCTCATCACAGTGATGTGTCCTTCCTCTGGGGTCCAACAGTGTTGGCATCGACCGTCCTCCTGGCGATGGCATCATTTCAAACTATGCTATGGTTAATGTCAATATCATGTTAAGGTCAATATTATGCTCGAGTATAATGACTTTTCTGGAGACTAGAAATCTACTCTGTAGGAATCAGCATGGGTTTCGAAAAAGACGATCGTGTGGAACCCAGCTCCCGCTATTCGTCCACGAGACTCGGAGGGCCATAGACACGGGTTCCCAGGCAGATGCGGTGTTTCTTGACTTCCGCAAGGTGTTCGATACAGTTCCCCACAGTCGTTTAATGAACAAAGTAAGAGCATATGGACTATCAGACCAATTTTGTGATGGGATTGAAGAGTTCCTAGATAACAGAACGCAGCATGTCATTCTCAATGGAGAGAAGTCTTCCGAAGTAAGAGTGATTTCAGGTGTGCCGCAGGATAGTCGTAGGACCGTTGCTATTCACAATATACATAAATGACCTTCTGGGTAACATCGGAAGTTCACTGAGGCTTTTTGCAGATGATGCTGTGGTATATCGAGAGGTTGTAACAATGTAAAATTTTACTGAAATGCAGGAGGATCTGCAGCGAATTGACGCATGGTGCAGGGAATGGCAATTGAATCTCAATGTAGACAAGTGTAATGTGCTTCGAATACATGTGCATTTAGCTACAATATAGGAACGGGAAGCAGTTAATTCCATAAATTATCTGGGAGTATACATCAGGAGTGATTTGAAATGGAATGATCATATAAAATTTATCGTCGGTAAAGCAGATGCCAGACTGAGATTCATTGGAAGAATCCTAAGGAAATGCAATCCGAAAACAAAGGAAGTAGGTTACAGTACACTTGTTCGCCCACTGCTTGAATACTGCTTACCAGTGTGGGATCCGTACCAGATAGGGTTGATAGAAGAGATAGAGAAGATCCAACGGAGAGCAGCGCGCTTCGTTACAGGATCATTTAGTAATCGCGAAAGCGTTACGGAGATGATAGATAAACTGCAGTGGAAGACTCTGCAGGAGATACGTTCAGTACCTCGGTACGGGCTTTTGTTAAAGTTTCGAGAACATACCTTCACTGAGGAGTCAAGCAGTCTATTGCTCCCTCCTACGTATATCTCGCGAAGGGACCATGAGTATAAAATCAGAGAGATTAGAGCCCACACAGAGACATACAGACTATCCTTCTTTCCACGAACAGTACGAGACTGGAATAGAAGGGAGAACCGATTGAGGTACTCAACGTACCCTCCGCCACACACCGTCAGGTGGCATGCGGAGTACGGATGTAGTTGTAGATGTAGATTCCCCCAGGGTGCAGGCTGCTGAAATCTGGTCCATTGTATTCTCTGACCATGACTCATATATCAGTGTCACCAGTCTATGCTTCCAAAGGGTATGGCACAGCTGGGAATCGTGCAAACTGAACACGATCCACCTTTTACAACCGACTGCCGGTAGTTTATCGAGACCAAGTGGAGAGCTTGTCGTCGATGCCATCATGCATATCAGTCCGTTTGTCATGGTTGTTCTTCCGCGCGAAGCCTGCCCTCCGCAATGGCTAAATTGCTTACGGAACGGAGTCCGCACCGTGGTGGTGAGGAACTAAGGATTTCTACTTCATCGTTCTGCAGGGAAATACTGCAATACCGTATTCGGCAGAGCGTCAGGAACTATGGTCAGGGACACACGATGGGTTAGCGCAGGAGCGTTCGTCTATGTACCATGTGACAGCGGAACGGCGACAACGTCAGACGAATTCATGTTCGTATGACTGATGATGGGTGGTGTGTATATGCCCAACGCGATATAGGGTCTGCCCTGTGTTATGCAGTACTCTACACGTCACCATCCTGCCATCATAAGAGGCAGTCTCATGACTCTCCTTTGGCTCAGTTCCTAGCGATGCAACGATGGATCTGCTCGCCGACATCACGGAGGACGAAGTCCACAAAGCTATCCACGCATATTCTACAAACATTCCGCCTGGTCTTCACGGCCTCCCACTAGCGTTGTCAGACAATACGTCACCTAACGGCGCCGGTGTGAACTGAAATTTATGGTTCAAAATGGTTCAAATGGCTCTGAACACTATGGGACTCAACATCTTAGGTCATAAGTCCCCTAGAACTTAGAACTACTTAAACCTAACTAACCTAAGGACATCACACACACCCATGCCCGAGGCAGGATTCGAACCTGCGACCGTAGCAGTCCCGCGGTTCCGGACTACAGCGCCAGAACCGCTAGACCACCGCGGCCGGCTGAAATTTCTGGAAACCTTATGTCGGCTCTCGTGCCAATCCCGGATGGTATCTTCAACGGTCTCCTCATTCCCACCCACATGTCTTGGCGTACATCATGGACATGCGATTACCGCTCCTTGACATATGAAGACCTTTACCCAGCTGTTGGCCGCACAGCTTAAACAGTGGCCTGGTACGTGGTTTCCCCTCGGCTGATCAAACTTCTTTTGGAGGTCCTGATAACATCTGCACTGCCCTCTGTCACGATCGGGACGTATCGTTCTTCCTCATACTCGTCGTGTGCATGGGACGATCACGACTGCCTGGGAGAGGTGCTAGCAATAAGAGATACCCTGATATTACCATCGTCGTCGTAATGCGCCTCCTTTGTGAAGTTGCGTCCCGCGTACCCTCTACAATGGCTGCCTCACTCCTCCCGTCTTGATCCGTCGTGTGATGCTTCAAAACCTGCTCTCTGTACTGTTATATTAAGTTTCTATAAAAACTCATGTCAGGTTTTTTGCAGTTAATTATGTAACTGCGAGTCCTAGAACTTTCTGTCACAAACAGACCATTATTTCGATCATTTGGTCAAATCGCGATTATTAAGTCAAATTTGAGGCTCAAAATCTATTTTCGGATTATGTAATACACTCCACAACATGATAGCATCAAAGTTCCTGTTGAGATTAATGAGTTATTAATTATTTTGTATTAAATATCGTTAGCCGCTTTTCTCAAGAAAGGTGCCGATACTTAATCTAAAAAGTAATTTCATAAATCACCTTTGTTATATTTAGTCATTTACTATCTTCAAAATTATAGCTGTAATTTCTTATGAAACAATCTTTTTTAATCGTAAGTCAATTTACATGAGTTTATTGAACAATAATTTCAAGGACTTGGTCGTTAAACTATGTTGTTGTTGTTGTTGTTGTGGTCTTCAGTTCAGAGACTGGTTCGCTGCAGGTCTCCATGCTACTCTGTCCTGTGCAAGCTTCTTCATCTCCCAGTACCTACTGCAACCTACATCCTTCTGAATCTGTTTAGCGTATTCATCTCTTGGTCTCCCTCTACGATTTTTACCCTCCACGCTGCCCTCCAATACTAAATTCTTAATCCCTTGATGCATCAGAATATGTCCTACCAACCGATCCCTTTTCTAGTCTTCTCCCCAATCCTATTCAATACCTCATCATTAGTTATGTGATCTACCCATCTAATCTTCAGCATTCTTCTGTAGCACCACATTTCGAAAGCTTCTGTTCATTTCTTGTCTAAACTATTCATCGTCCATGTTTCACTTCCATACATGGCTACACTCCATACAAATACTTTCAGAAACGACTTTGTCTTCTTCAGAAACGCCAATGCCAGTCTACCAGTCTACATTTTATATCCTCTCTACTTCGACCATCATCAGTTATTTTGCTCCTCAAATAGCAAAACTCCTTCACTACTTTAAGTGACTCATTTCCTAATCTAATTCTCTCTGCATCACCCAACTAAATTCGACTACATTCCATTATCCTCGTTTTGCTTTTGTTGATGTTCATCTTATATCCTCCTTTCAACACACTAGCAATTCCGTTCAACTGCTCTTCCAAGTCCTTTGCTGTCTCTGACAGAATCGCAATGTCATCGGCGAACCTCAAAGTTTTGATTCCTTCTCCATGGATTTTAATACCTACTCCGAATTTTTCTTTTGTTTCCTTTACTGCTTGCTCAATATACAGATTAAATAACATCGGGGATAGGCTACAACCCTGTCTCACTCCCTTCCCAACCACTGCTTCCCTTTCATGCCCTTGGACTCTCATAACTGCTATCTGGTTTCTGTACAAATTGTAAATAGCCTCTCGCTCCCTTTAATTTACCCCTGTCACCTTCAGAATTTGAAAGAGTGCATCCCAGTCAACATTGGCCAAAGCTTTCTCTAAGTCTACAAATGATAGAAATTTAGGTTTGCCCTTCCTTATTTTATCTTCTAAGATAAGTCGTAGGGTCAGTATTGCCACACGTGTTCCAACATTTCGTCGGAATCCAAACTGATCTTCCCCGAGGTCGGCTTCTACCTGTTTTTCATTCGTCTGTAAAGAAGCCGTGACTTATTAAACTGATAGATCGGTAATTTTCACATGTGTCATAATCTGCTTTCTTTGGGATTGGCGTTATTATATTGTTCTTGAAGTCTGAGGGTATTTCACCTGTTTCATGCATCTTGCTCACCAGATGGTAGAGTTTAGTCAGGGCTCGCTCTCCCAAGGCTGCGAAGTTAGTTTCTTTGAGATGTGCATTGTACGAATGTTCTGGAACAATGGAAACATTAACACAAAATGCAGACTATACGTTGGTGTAAATTATTTAATATCATCTACTTTTCACATTCACTCCAGGGATTTATGCATTGAATCATTTAATGTTATTCAGCTCTCCTAACATTGAATTGGTGGAGAAAAGTGGTCGAACACAACAAGATAAGTATACACTCGTAGTATTTCACTGAACTTAACACAGAGTCGTAATCTTCAAGTGTGTTAATCGAACAGTTTTAGCTAGAACCTGGTTAGAAGACTGTGTTATAAAATGTAGGCAGTGGACAGTTTGGGTGAGTATCCTGCAAAAGGCGTTACAGTAGGCCATTAAGTTGCACTCCTTCTGTGGGGCAAACAACACAGATACCGGACTGCTGCCGACTAGAGGCGTGTAATGTGGTCATGGATGTCGGGAGTTTGTCTGCAATCACATGAGGAACATCGTCGAGTGCGCCAAAGACACAGTGAGGCGTCTATTCCACAGTGTGTCATGGTGTGGTTTTGGGTGGATGTGGCTCTGTGATGTTTTTGGTCTGTTTCTCGCACCACGACATGGTCCTGCTCATTCAGGCTACCCTGAAAATGAATCACAATGTTCATTTCAACATTCGTAGCCGGCCGGAGTGGCCGAGCGGTTCTAGGCGCTACAGTCTGGAACCGCGCGACCGCTCCGGTCGCAGGTTCGAATCCTGCCTCGGGCATGGATGTGTGCGATATCCTTAGGTTAGTTATGTTTAAGTAGTTCTAAGTTCTAGGGGACTGATGACCTCAGAAGTTAAGTTCCATAGTGCTCAGAGCCATTTGAACCAATATTCGTAGTGCCCAATTGTTGCCTTTCCTTCGACATTTTCATGGTGGCTATGTCGCAGGCACTGCTATTTTCGCAACATGCTGAAATTGCTGAAGATTTTCAGAACAGGCATGTCCTCGAAGATGAAAATAGCTGTATTCATGGTGCTACTCATTGTAGGTGGAGGTGGGGGGAGGGCAATATTTTGCCGCCATACAAGTAATGTTATACCAATCCGTTTGCGTATTCTATCGATATGAGATTTCGATGGACAGTGGGTGATCGTATAACTGATCATTTCTTTGGTTGATACTGGGATAGCAACAAATAAAAACATTTCGCTGGTTTAATGCGTGCCTGAGAATTAATCTTAGCTGGATGCTAACTGTGCCATTGTGCGTTTCTGTGAAAGTAGCAAAAGGGAGTTTACACGAGAAGACGTGTCTTGCTTGACCGAGAGGGATGCTCTACTGCTCTTAAGAGAACAAAGACGAGGCAGCAGCTTTATAGCCCATCGGTCAGTTCCCTGTGTGGAGGACGATGAACTGATGCTAGATATAATCCTGCCGCTAGAAAATACCGGACAACACAGCTTCTGGAAGCCAGGGGTGGAGAGCGATAGCATCTTTCAAGGACGTGAGGTGACCTTTCGCAGATCTTCTCATGAGTGACGGCGAGCAACGTTTCTCGCCAAAACGCAGAGTGGTGAATTTGATTGGTGGAGTCCTCAGTTGTAGGCGGAGCATTAGTGTGTTGTAGAACTATGTTCTATACTGAGTATAAACTGCGGCTATTGATAGGCAGCTTCATGAACCACGTAGTGGCGGCACTGCTTTTGCAACAGGCCAGGAATTCGTTGCAGAGAACACAGAGCCGGATGCCGCGAGCCTTGCTGAAAACGAGCCTACATCTTGTAAAGTGACTCTTTTGTAAGTGTCGAAACGGCCCACATTGCACGGGGAGCGGTTTAGGAACTTTGCTGACAAGAATGTCAGTGAAGAGTCTCACTGTTACAATTTGTAAACTGTCGATTTCGCCCCTTAAGTCGTTACTCTGTGTAGTCTGAGGCCTACTGAAGCGTTTTTTTACGAACGAGTATTTGAGTTTTTGTTCCTGGCTTATGAGCATCCAGAAATCTCCGAGTCGTATTCTGCGTCAAGACGAAGTAGCTTCAGCTGTAGGAGTTTGCCGGCGGTACAGTACATCCACTGTGCAGACAGGATTTATAAGTGCGTAACGTACATCCTTTGCACGGCAACCAGCCGCACCAAGCAGCTCAACGCTGCAGTACCGTGCCTTACAGCACTGTAATCGGTGATATAATCACCACGGCTCGGCAGAAAGGGAAACAGTCACATTAAATGTGTTGAGTTCCATTTGCTTATTCTGTGAGCTCCTTGCATCAGTGTTGGTCACGGCGCAGGCGTGTCAGAGGGATAATCAGTGTCAGTCAATTTAGTGTGTCCGTCTGATGAAGGGGCACGATTTTGAGGAAATTCACAAACGTTCTCTCAACGTCAAAGCTAGATGAATTTTGGTACTTTTGGAAATAAGTAATTTTACGGTATCTATCTGTACTCATTCTAGGAGGGTATCTATTCACCATTATCTATCACCCAAATAACTTACAGTAGAATATCATCATGTCTAGATATCTCATCTAATGTGTCAGTGATAGGTCTTTTTCGGTCGGAGGTTTGAATCCTGCCTCCGGCATGGATGTGTGTGATGTCCTTAGGTTAGTTAGGTTAACGTACTTCTAAGTCTAAGAGACTGATGACCTCAGATGTTAAGTCCCATAGTGTTTAGAGCCCTTTAAACCATTTTGATAGGGCTGTTTATAATTAATTTATTGGCGTGATATTATCGTTGTGGATACAGCGTTAGACAACCAGACACACACACGCTGTACGTACACAAGAACACTGGGGCTTACAACGTATACGTTCCTAATTTGACGAACATACAGGTACCCTACCGCATCACAACTTTTCCGGTAAACTACTTTCTCGTAATCCCATAAAAATGTCTGGAACTATTTGGAAATGCTGATAACATGTACCTGTAAACATATTAGCAATCCAGTAGTTCTAGGTGTTCTAATCGTAAATGAATAGTTTCCTATTGTGGACCGTTCACCTCGCCAACTTCAGGCCGTTATAAAGACTACATATGGTGTATAAAAAATAGGCCTTAATTGGAGGAAGGAATTATTAGCCATTGTAGCCATGGCCTAAGTGTGCAAAAATGTAGCGGAACATTGAAAATGGGCCTTAACTTTTTAAAAATTGTGTCATACTCCCAAGCAAATGGGGTGGACAAACAACTTCAAAAATAGTCTTTAATTGAACTGAAATGCATATAGTGAAGAGATAACCATCTTGCCTTTTATTTTTGCTCTACTGCTCATGTATTCAGCTTACATCACTCCTCCTGTAGCTGTCGTTAATGTCGCAGGCTACGTATTACAAATGTACACACCGTATCACATAAGTACCGAGGAAAGAAGAGATCTGTAATTGTACTTGTCTCAGTAGTTATCAGGAAAGCTCATTGAATAGGTACACCGTTGGCATACTTATACAACTCTTGATGGGCAACAGAAAAATTAAAAATGGTGGTTCTGTGGTGTACAAACGAAATTGTATAGAGTAAAACGTAGCGACTATAATCAGCTATAGTACTTATTACCGGTGTTCACGGGATAGCTTTATGATCGGAGGAGCAGAGAAAGGTTCAGCACACTCCGTTGCCTGGGGTGAGAAACTGCCACTAAAAGGCAGAAAAAACACCAATGAGCAACGGCATTAGGCTGCAGAAGGCAATGGATACCACTGCACTGAAGACAACATGTATTCACGGCTGAATGGTTTGTAATTGAATAAGTGTCAAGATGATCCCCCACCTCCCACTAGCGAAAGATTCCGGACTAGTCCCCCATTTGCAGCTCCGGAAGGGCACCGCCAAGAGGGAGGTGACCATTAGAAAAAGGTTGAATAACCAACGAAAGAATGACGTTGTACGAGTCGTACCATGGAATGTCAGGTTTGAGTGTGGCAGGGAAGCTATGAAATATAAAATGTAAATACTAAGTGTTGTGGCTGTCCCCACTTGTAATGTTTTGTGGTTCCTGGCTGGATGAGGAGAGGGTGGTATGATAGGTGGGTGGCCGGTTTCCTCCCACTACAACACAAAATGCACACGTGGTTAAAATACACTTTATTACAAGAACCAATTGAGTACTTAACTTCAATTATGTCCAATCTGGAGTTCTGTCGGGAACAGCAATCAAATAACATGTACTAATTCTTGACTTTGATCCACGTGCACATCACAACTATATACAATGACAAACGTTCTCTCATAGTTAGCTAAGGTGCGAGGCGACGACTATCACTATGGAAGGCTAGAGCACAGTGCGACGTATTGAGGTGCAATGCGAACTGAATCCCGATGCAGTGTACTGCGGTACTGAGATTGAGACACAGCGGCAGTTCGGTCGTCGTCGTCGGCCTATATGTATGCTGCCCAGGAGGCGTTTCTTCGTTTCTCTTGTGATAGGCGCGCCTAGTTCAGCGACTACCTCGCAATGTCTCTTAGTGCCGATCTGTGTGCTGGCGAAGGCGTACACCAGCACATTCCTCCTCCCGCAATCCCCCCCCCCCCCTCACGAAACACCACACACCATCGTCGTGTACTGTACATGCGAACGACAACATGTGGGGGGGGGGGAGGAGGGAAAGGCACGGAGCTGGACGTAGAGATGATGCGGGAACGTAGCGCTGGAGGACGGGGTACTCCAGGCCATACCCCGCCATCTGGCGTGCGAGAGTAGAGGAACGTCCTCCATAAAACCCTGCTCAGGATAAACGTCCAGTCACGAGGGCGATGACAGCGACGGCAACGGCGACTGCGGGTCGAGGTCCATCGGGTCGGAGAGCGGCGACGGCTGAGGCGAGGGCGCGACGTCCATTCGCTCGTCTTTGGTTGCCGTGGTGGCATCGGCGAGCTGCTGCGATAGCCACGTGGTCCCGTGAGGCCGTGAAACAGGGGGAAGAGAAACAGCAGAATCACGGGGCAAACGACAAATACCAATTTCATGCTGGTCACGGTGCTGCAAACCATCCGGACCTGTAATTAGGTACATATAGGTGCCAATGCGTTCCTGGATCTCGTCTCGCTCCGACAACGCTGTAAAGAACAAGATCACGTGGAGCAAAGCGGTACTTGCGGACCATTGCCGGATGCTGCGGTGGCTGGAGCAAGTGAAGCAGCGTCCGATGGAGGTGGCCATGCAGAAATCCGCCGGTGATGGTCCGTCGCGTGGGCAGGAGCAATGTTGTTGTTGTTGTGGTCTTGTTAAATGACGGATGCCATTTACTGCACAAAACTGATCCAAGTCATTTGACGTGAACTGAGGTCCGCTGTCCGTAACAATTGCTACGCAGCCCTCGTACTGGTGTTGATATGGTTAAAGTTAAAACTCGACCTGGTACGAAGATTACGGTCCCTCGTCATGTCCTACAACTCCTGCAAGCTGCCCTCTGTACTAATGATTTGAAAAATTCGTATGGTCCAGGAAATTAAACTTTTTAGTAGTAAGTGTAGGAACCGGCTTTCACGTATGAAACAAGGACTGCAAAGGCTTGTGATCTGTCACTAAATAGAACTTGCGATCAAACAGATAGTGATGGAATTTTTCACACAACACACAATGGCGAGAGCTTCTTTTTCAATTTGTGAGTAACATTCGGGCTTTCAAACAATGCTGGTGTGGCCCTCCGACTCAACGTTAAACACTGAAAGTTTTGGCTGGTTTCGTTGTCTAGGGGCTGGGATACGTAGCTGCCGCATTACAGGCTAAATACTGCTGAGTCTGCGGTATACGACAAGAATACACACAGAATTGAATGGTCTATCACTCGGCAATTGCGAATTATGGATGTAACACAGAAATTTACAAATGAATGATTGCAATTAAATAAAATCTGCGGGAACTACCTTAACGACTTTAAATGATGAGTACGATAATAGAAGTACTTTTGAGAATGTGGTATATTTCTGCAAAACACTTATTGGTATCGATGGTCCAGCAATTAAATAAAATACAAGTTGAATAACAAGGAAACAATACATTCCTATTGCACATAATTAGTTATGAACGACGACGTAGCTCGCGAGATATTTCTTTCTAAATGTAGACTACGTCTTCACTGCAGAAGCCACGGAAATCACACAAGAGCACAAGTCGGAACTCTAACATCCGCGATCACGCGCAAATTGCTCCACTGTCCAGGTCTTTCCCGTGACTCCGCGTCTGTCGCGCCGTCGCGTCCAGCACTTCCCGTGTCCTGTGTCGTACCCTCCAGAACTGCCACAGTGCTCAGAACTGCCCTCGGGTCTCCTCAAGAAACGATCGTCCTCCAACACTTCCATACAGTCTCACCATTAACGATTGCTGTGATTGACTAGAGTGGTCCCTCCATGTCTCCAAGCAAACGTATACTCACAAACATGCTTAAGCACATACGAAATACTGGATTTACATTTAAATACTTAAAATTAAATAAATATTGCTATAGGTGGACCATAAACACGCTCTAACACACATTATTAAATACATAAACAAATTAAATAAACATATATCAAAGGAATAGCAACAAAAGGTAGGCCAGTAGCATAATATCTCTGTGATTTCTAAAACACAGTAAATATTTAACCAATTTCTTCATGAATAGTATACACCGGATATAAACGAAGACATAGATGAATAAGTACATTTATAAGCATGCTGCTACCGTTTTTTCGTGTAACTGAGGTGTACTTACGGCCTGACGCGATCGATAGTAATAAGCCACTTTGACCTCCAATAAGTCATGTACTGTTCAAGTTACAAGCCTGTAATTTATACCAATTTAGGTTTACACTAATAGCTTTCTAAAGACATGTCGATCGACGAAATCAGAAGAAGCGTTTACATTTTAGAAATTCGTTACTGGGTGTTACTTGTATAATTTACAATCAGATAGTAAAGTTTAAGCTAGTAAAGATATTGAAAATCTGATTAAACCATCAGAATCATCGTGCAAATAATGGTAATGTACCTGTTTGTTTTTGAGGTATCATGATTCATTTGGCTTCTACTAATTTCTATAAGAACTGTGAAATATCTGCCATTAAGCTTTTACAAATTCCACCATCTTTGGCACTCCCGGGGTGTCTCCTTCATCAACACATGGCTGGACCCCTCTTGCTTTGGCCAGTGTACAACACCACGTGGTCGGCCTGCCAAGCGGCCCAAGCCCGAACTTAGAATATTTTCAGGGTGTTACGACTCACCCATTACCTCACAAACTGCACTGAGTCTGAGTCAACATTTTTGAGTCAGAAGCTATACGTCTGCCTTGTGCATCACTTCGGTGTGAAAGCATATCGCCGATTCCATAAGAGCAAGCGTCTAGTTGGAAAATCACTAGTTTGGCAGGATCAAAATGTACTAAACATCTGTCACTGAGCAAGGCATTTTTGGGTATCTGAAATGTGTAGTGACACTCTTTAGTCCACACGAAAGGCACATATTTCTTTCGCAAGTCATGCAATGGAGCCGCGATCTGTAAATCGTTTGGAATGAAACGAATGTAGTATGTCAACTTTCCTAGCACTGACTACAGTTAAGATACATTGTGAAGAACAGTCAGGTCATGGATTGCAAGCAAATGAGATTGGAGGCGGTGCACACCCTGACTGTTTATCACATGACCTAAGTACTGTAGTTCCGTCTGAAAAAAAGTCACTTTTCGAGACAAAACTTCAGTCCTGCGTCTGACAACACTCGAAAAAAAGTACGCAAACTGGCCACTTGAGCAGTCATCTGCTCCAACTAACGCTGAAAAATGGCGTGTGCCGACTCACTGCTGAAAGGAAAAACGCAAATATCTGAATAGGCCCAAGTGTGTATTAACAACAAACACTTCCTGCGATTCTTCATCTAGTGGTATTTGCAAACAAGCATCAAGCAGATCAATCTTAGAAAAGTAATGGCCTGCGGCAAGCCTGACCATAAGTTCCTCAGGCGATGCAGTGAATAAGTGTCAATTATTGTCTGTGGATTGACTGTAGTTTTGAAGTGAAAATGACCAGAAGGTCATTAATGACGTAGTATTGGGTTCAGTACCAGATTTATTGCATATTCCGTCGTTAATATCTTTGAGCAAGTTTTATCCGATAAAAATTGTAGTAAAATTAAGTTAGATATCGACGAAATATCGATGAGGTATGGAGGCGACTCGTATCTTTAGACAAAGTAAAACTTTACTTTTCATCAAATGTAAAAAAAGTGATGTCCTTTTATTCCGCCAGCGTCAGTCAAGTAAAACTTTCCAGCGTCAGTCAAGTAAAGCTATTAAGGAGTGACGCTGTGGAGATACAAAACGTAACGATCACATAGGATTTTTCTATTCATTGTTTGACCGACAACCGAATGTAACAGGAATGTCTGCGAGCCGCCCTGAGAAAGAGTACGAATTGTCACGAATCCCGCTTATAGTGACAGAAATTCACGTTTAAGCAGAAACCAATGGACTTGTCCACTGACTAGCTTGTATTGGAGCAATCACCCCATTGTCTTGCAATTCTTTTAATTTACTGGTTATGTCCGCAGCTCGTGGTCGTGAGGTAGCGTTCTCGCTTCCCGCGCCCGGGTTCCCGGGTTCGATTCCCGGCGGGGTCAGGGATTTTCTCTGCCTCGTGATGACTGGGTGTTGTTTGATGTCCTTAGGTTAGTTAGGTTTAAGTAGTTCTAAGTTCTAGGGGACTGATGACCATAGATGGTAAGTCCCATAGTGCTCAGAGCCATTTGAACCAATTTACTGGTTACCTTGTCTCTTAAAGCAATGGGAAAGGGCTGAGCACGGTAAATCTTAGGCTGTAAATTATCTTACAGGGTAATATGAGCTACAAAATTATTAACTTTTTCAATTCCATTAGAAAAGTGCTAACGAAATTCCTTAAACAAAGTAGCTACACTATATCTTGGATTAAAAGCAGTTACTGAAAGTACATCGTCTTGGATGCTAAGTCAACGAATCTCAGCAAAAAATATTTTCGCTGTCTCTCGATAGCAACACAGTTAATTCCAATGTCCTAGCGTGAGATTTGTAAGTGGCAGGCAAACTACATTGTCGAAGTACGGGGATTTCCTGTCCGTTGTGTGGAGCGAGGCGAGTGCTAGATTTTGACAAGCGTTGTTAGCCTAACTGTTCGTAGGTGGCACAATTAAGCAAAGTTACAGAAGGACCTGTGTCCAATTGAAAGTCAACACGACGGCCAGCAATTTGCAATGTTACAAATGGTTTGTTGGAATGGCGTCACACTGCTCTGGAGCGAAATGAGGGCACGACTTTACTGGAATTAATGAGGGTTTGAAAACACTGCATTCACAGAATGTGCATGAGACCTGTTGATGCAAGAGCAGGCAGAAATGACGTTCTGTTGCCGTTGAAAGCAAATTGCCTGGACTTAATTTTCCTTTCCATTTGAGTAATATGTCGCGTTGCACGATGGGCAGTCTTGCCGCTTATGGCGAGCCAAACAGACTTCGCTACATTTACAGAGTTGGATACGTGTTTACTGGACTGTCTGCGCGTCTGTGTGCACCCTTGTCGTGGCGGCTGCGTGGGACGGTCGGGACCAGTGAAATTTTTGGTGGCTATGGTGCACGGAACCGAATTGCTCTAATATTTGCAGCACTTGATGGAGCGAAGAATCTGAGTACTTGAAAATCTGTTCTCTAATTCTGTTATTAGGGACACTGTATGTGATCGCACCATGGATCATCATGTCACTATAAAAGTTGCCACCACTACACTTGGATTTACACTTCCTAGTGAAACCCTATAAGTCGGTATACCACTGACGGTACATCAGTTCCGGCTTTATCTTAAAGCGAAAGAACTGAAAGCTGAGTACCGCGACCTGAATCTGGTATTCGTAACGCTGACTTAATGCACCTACAACTTCACCATAGGAGAGTGCATCGAGAGGCGACGTAGGGAAGAGTTTTTGAACTAAGCGAAACAGAGGGGTCCCCGCGACGATGAGGAAACTATGAGATTTCACCGTACCTTGAATTCGAGGGACTTGACAGTGGGCCTGGAACTAGGTGAGATATTCGGGCCATTCTTCTTCTTCCTCATCGAAGTGGCGAAAGGTTTAATGTTGTTTGCTGGCACTTGTTGGATCGATTGGCTGGTCGGTTGAGCAGACGGC
The DNA here is from genome assembly GCF_023864275.1 of Schistocerca cancellata. NCBI lineage: Eukaryota > Metazoa > Arthropoda > Insecta > Orthoptera > Acrididae > Schistocerca > Schistocerca cancellata. The sequence goes on from NC_064632.1 coordinate 202,106,561, forward strand.
GCAGCGTGTGCGGCAAGCAATTGCTGTACAGTAGACAGCAATGTGGCGGTTTTCTGGTTCTGAAACTGAGAATTCTGATTTAGTTCAAGAGCGGGAACAGTCTGCGGGTGAGGCGCAGGGCGGGAGTGTAAGGGGCGAGGTAACCGTTCTAACGCTAACAAATTACAGCAAAATGTGAAAAGAATTACAGGAACCAGCTGAGTACTTAACTTCAATGATGTCCAACCTGGTGGTTAACAGCAATCAAATAACATGTACTAATTCTTGAATCTTGTCCGTGTCCATATCACAACTATATACATTTACTACCGTCCCATCACAGCCAGCCAAGGTGCAACGCGACGATTACCACTGTGGAAGACTAGAGCACAGGGCGACGTACTGAGGTGCAATGAACTGAGTGCTCATGCGATGTACTGCCCTACTCAGATTGAGACGCCGAGGCAACTCGGTTTTTTTCCCTTTATTGTTATTTCATGCCTCAGATGAGGTGGCCCGGCAGCGGCCTACAGACGCCGCTCTTCGGCCAATAGACGCAACAGATAGATATAGAAGACAGAAAAACAAAAAATCATGGTAATACACTATGAACATTACACAATATATTAGAGGTCGTTCGACGGAAGACACTGTACACAAAGGGTGTCACCAGTTGAACAGACGAAGACGTCCAGTTGGAGACGCGAGCGTAGGAGAACACCAATGAAAACACTGTAGCACACAATGGAGAAACACTGACTCATGGAAACACTGGTGACAATCATCAGTGAAGCACTCACAACCACGCTGGTGAGGGGGAGGGGGGGGCTGTCTCAAGGGAGAGTTAGGAGGGCAGGAAGGAGGGGGACGGAGCCAGTGGGAGAAAGAAGGGAGGGGGGGTAGAAGTGGGAGACGTGGGAGAGAGGAGGGGGAAAAAAGGAAGGTGAGGAAGGAGAGAAGGTGCCCTGGAGGAAAAGGGGGGAAAGGGAGGGGAGAGTCAGACCTCGTAAGAGGGGTAGATGAACGGAACAAGGAAATCATCATCGAGGGGGAGTTGGCGGAAGCCACCTTGGGCAAGGGTGTGGAGGGTGTGAAGATGGACAACTGGTGGGATGCAGGAACACAGGCATAGCAGTGGGTTGGGATGGGCGAGGATACGAGAGACAAGCAGGTGTGGGGCTTGAGCTTGTGGGAGGTGTAAGGGATCTGTATACGTTTGAGGGAAAGGTGCTAGAAGGGAATCAAGTCGTATAGGATCCACGTGGGGGATGGGAGACAGATGTGATACGCGAGGCGAAGCGTGTGGCATTCAAGCAGTTGGAGGGACTTATAGTACGTGGGAGGCTCGGAAATCCAGGCAGGATGGGCATAGCAGAGAATGGGGTGGATGAGGGATTTATAAGTATGGAGGACGGTGCAGGAGTCCAGACCCCATGTGCGGCCAAAGAGGAGTTTGAGGAGGTCGAATCAGGAGCATGCCTTGTCTTGGATCGTCTGGATAGGGGGGTCCAGGAAAGGCGACGGTCAAGGGTGACACCAAAGTGCTTGAGGGCTTGAGGGGGGGGGGGATGTAAGGTGAATAGGACAGCTATAGGTGCTGACATAAAAATCAAGGAGTGGAAATTAAGAGTTGGTTTTGCTTACAGTAATTGCCTGGGTTTTGAAAGGATTGACCTTCAGCAGCCACTGTTTACACCAAGTGGTGAACCAGTCTATATGGGATTGGAGAAGGTGCTGGGAGCGTTGTACAGTGGGGGCAAGGGCAAGTAAGGCAGTGTCATTGGCGTACTGGAGAAGGTGGTTGGGGGGGGGGGGGGTGAAGGCAGTGGCATGTACACTGTATATAGAAGATAGAGAAGAGGGGAGACGACGGAACCTTGGGGCACATCGGGGTGAAAAGTGTAGGAATCCGTGTTATGGATAGTGAGTGACATAGGAAGGATGGTGAGAAAGGAAGGAGGCGATCAGACAGATGAAGTTAATAGGAAGGGTGAAGGTTTGGAGCTTGAGGAGGAGACCGGAATGCCATACATGGTTGTAGGCACGCTCAAGTTCGAGAGAGAGAGGAAGATGGTGGAGTGATGGGAATTTAGTTGTTTGGAGAGGTGGTGAGTGAGGTGAAGGAGAAGGTCATTGGCAGAGAAGAATGGTCAAAAGCCACATTGAGTTGAGGGAAGGAGGCAGTGCTGGTGGAGGTGTCAGTGGATGTGTCAGGTGATAATGGATTGCAGGACCTCGCGGAAGACCGAGGTAAGGCTGATGGGGCAGTAGGACGAGACAGCAGAAGGCAGTTCGTCGTGTTTTAGGAACATCAGGATCTGGGAGGTTTTCCACAGGTCAGTTTAGAAGCCAATGGACAAGACCGTTTTATAGAGTATGACCAGATAGGGGAGGAAGGAGGCAGGAGCTTCACATAGGTGACAGTAGGTAACACAGTCGTGACCTTGAGCGGTGTTGCATTTCATGTGTAGTATAGCTATGATATCTTGAGTGGTGATTGGGGTGTTGACTGCAGTGTGTGGGATGTTGTCCTAGTACTGAAAACCAGGAGCAAGTGGAGAGGCAGAAGTTTAGTTCGATCACAGGCATCAGGGAAGAGGGTGTAATCGAACTGGGGATCATCAAGATTGGTAAAGCTGTTGGATAGGTAGAAAGCAAAATGGTTAGCCTTACTAAGGTTATTAGGAAAGGGGTGGTCATCATGAAGGAGAGGGTATTAGGGAGGTGTAGACCCAGTAAGGTGGTGGAAGGCCGACCAGTACTTAGATGAGTTAATAGGCAGGGTAGCATTAAGGTGGGTGCATCTATGTCACCAGTCGTGGCATTTCTTGGCCGCAAGCAAGTGTCATATGTGACACTGGAGTTGCCAGTGGCATTGTAGTGTTTCCCAGTCCCACGTGTGAAGGAATGCATGCTATAGACGGCGGGATTCATGAAGGAGAGGGATAGCCTGTGGGGGTAAGGTGGGGCAGTGCAGGTGGATGGCGACAGTAGCGTTGTGTGCCTCCATAGACAGGTCTGCTGGAGAAAGGAGACGGCACAGGTAACGTCATCAGGGTGGTGGTAGGCGAGGTGGTGGCTATCGATCTGGGTAGAGAGGGTATCCCGGTAGGCATTGCACGTGGCATGGTAATAGTCATGGGCATATTTTGGGGAGGGTCGATGCTAGGGTCGGGGCAGGGGTGACGATCGTCTGATATGGTGAGGAGGACAGGAAGATGGTCACTGCCAATAGGGTCGAGGACGTCCACCACGATGTGGCCAAGGAGGTTGGGTTCAAATGGTTCAAATGGCTCTGAGCACTATGGGACTTAACATCTATGGTCATCAGTCCCCTAGAACTTAGAACTACTGAAACCTAACTAACCTAAGGACAGCACACAACACCCAGCCATCACGAGGCAGAGAAAATCACTGACCCCGCCGGGAATCGAACCCGGGAACCCGCGAGTGGGAAGCGAGAACGCTACCGCACGACCACGAGATGCGGTCCAAGGAGGTTGGGGGAGGCCAGGTCAACATCGGGAGTGGTGTTGGATTCGGGGTGGATGTGTTGGGGAAGGGGAAGGAGGTTACCTTGGAGGGTGGTAAGGAACCAATGCCATCGCCGTAGCTGGGCGGCAGAACGAGTATGGATGTTGAGGTTGGCAGCAATCACATAGGAGGAGAAGGTACGATCGATGTGGGAAAGGAAGTCAAAGGGAATAGGGGTCGAGGGGCAGACATAGATGGTGGCACAGGTAAGGCTGGGGAAGAAGAGACTTAGGACCAGGTGTTCCGTGGGGTTGGTCAGGAGGGTTGGAGCCGAACAGGGATCTGGTGGTGGTGGCCAATGGCTACAACACAACACATTATTAGTGTAGCTGGAAGGAGGTAGGGCGATGTGTGTATCGTATGTTGGGGCGGGAGAAAGGTTTTGTTCAGGAGGAGGGCATCCATGTGATGTGTTGTGAGGGTATGCATAAGGAGGTTCATGTTAATGGGAAGGGAGCAGACGTTGTTGAACAAAGATACAGTGCTGTTGTGCCATGGTGGGGTTTAACGAGGGTGTCAAGACAGGAGAAGGTAAAGTGGGCTAGGTTACAGGAGTAGGTGGCGAAGGTGTTGAGGTGAAAGAAGGAATGGGCAGCTAGGGAGATCTGTTGGAGGGTATGGGGATGTTGAAAGGGGTGGGTATTTTGAAGGACGATGGTTACATATCTAATGATGTCCTCGGCTGTGGGGAGGGGGCGAAGGGTGTTACCAGGATGGACAGGGACAGTGAGTTCAGGAGAGAAGGGTTGGGGCCAGGCCTCACAATTTCGAGAGTAGGTGGGGTGGGGGCGATTTGAGGTTATGACACTGCCAGAGGAAATGCACCTGTATGCAGTGAGGGCAGATGGAGGCCTCGTGACACTCAGATGTTTGGTGCACATTGTACTTGAGGCACCTCTGGCAGCGAACGCACTGGGGAGGGGAATGGAAAGGGTTGACTTTGTAGTAGCAGTTGAACAACAGGGCGCCCGCTTGGAGGAGATGGTCAATGGAGGGGGCGGATTCAGAGAAGACTCGCATGAGGAATGTGAGGCCAGAAGAATTATGGGTGCAGCAGGCTGAATGGGTTTCTAGGTGGGAATGGGCATTAAGCTAAACCAACACCTCCTCCTCCATGACAACCGGGCTAAGCTGAGTGATCACGGTGGCGAGGGTCGGTGCTCGGAGCGGGGGTAGGGGTTGTCGGAATGATGAGAAGGATGGAGCAGTGGTGAGGGAGGCATTGGGGCCAAAGTGGATGCGAGGGTTTTTTACCAGGAATCAGTATTTAGGGTGGGGCTGGGAGAGTAGGTGAGAACAGAGTCCATATGAGGGGTGAGGAAGGAGATAGGGGCACCAGGGTAATACTTCTGGAGAAACATTGTGAGGTTAAGGGCTTCCAGGAGGGATGGACGTAGTGGTAAGTAGAGGTAGGGGAGGAGGCTGAGGGGAGGGTGGAGGATGAGGTGGTGGGAGGCGTGACGCCCATCTTGCCAAGGGTGAGGAGGAGGAGAGGCTGCGATATTTTAGGGTCTGAGGAGGCAGGGGTTGGCGCGGGGGTGCTTGACCACAGTGGAGGGGTGAGAGGAGATTTGGGGGATGGGAGAAACCGAGAGATGGCGGGTGGAGGCAGGTCCTGGTGATGGTGGCGTGGGCCATGGCACGTCGAGCGACCACCTTTGTGGGGGCAGTAGAAGCTGATGTAGTGGTGCGGGAGGGTGGAAGTGGAGGAAAGTGATCAGAAGAGTGCAAAGAGGGGTTTGCTGAGCTGGAGGGAGCAGGAGCAGGAGCAGGAGCAGGAGAGGGGGCAAGGAAGGTGTGGGGCTTGAAAGGGTGAGGAGGGGGGAGGATGTATTGGGGAGGGGGCGACTGTGCGCACCAAGTAATGGTGGTGGCGGCGGCAGATGGGTAGGTGTACACTATTGCAGTTTTGGTGGCCATGGGGGCGGGGTAGCCATTTTAAGGGTTACAAGGGAAACAGAACAGGAGAAACAGAACAAAATAGGACAAAGGCAGCGACGGATCACACACAAAGATGAAGATGATGACGAGGACGCTGGCTGGGGCCGAAGCCCCAATCCGCTGCCGCCGACGGGAGTGTGGCTGCAGGAGGAAAATCCGCTGCCAGGGGCGGCGATGGGCTGGAGTGCGTCTGCTGCTGTCGCTGCTGCTGCTACTGTTGGACAGGTGCCGTCGACTTCTGCTTTGCCTGCTTCAACAATTGTGGCAACAGTTCTCGAATGGCGGCACTAGACACGAGTTCCGCGAAGAAGCAGCTCGGTCTGGGGCGCCGGCTTATACGCAAGCTGCCCAGGGGCATTATCAGTGCGTAGCCTGGGGGCGTGTCTTGATCTTCTCTTGTCATAGGGGCACCTAGTTCAGTGCACGCGATACAATGTCTCCTAGTGCTGACTGGTGTGCTGCTGAAGGCGTACGCCAGGACACTAAGGCTCTAGATACAGAAGTGAAATGGAAAAAAGTCAAGGATTTCTTGTCAGACGAGTACAGGGTAACATAAACAGCAGCATAAATTTATTTAGAGGTGGAGCAATATTCGTTGAGTAGAAACATAGGGCAGATAGTGAGTTACTGTGAATAGTTAGTGATGGAGTTCTCATCAAAATAGACAGCAAGCCAACACACATGCAAAATAGTTCAGGTATACAAGCCGACGTCGCAAGCAGAATATGAGGAGATAGGGGAAGTATATGAGGACATTGAAAGGGTAATTCAATAAGTAAAGGGAGATGAAAATCTGATAGTTATGGGGGATTGTAATGCAGTTTCAGGGGAAGCAGCAGAAGAAAGGATTACAGGGCAGTATGGGCTTGGTAGTAGGAATGAGAGAGGAGAAAGACTAATTGCGTTTTACAGTAAATTCCAACTAGCAGTAGCTAATACTCCAAGAATCACGAGACGAGGAGGAATACTTGGAAAAGGCCGGGGGATACGGTAAGACTGCAGTTGGATAACGTTATGGTCAAACAGATTCCGAAGGCAGTTCAGTTGGAGAGGAATGGACATCACTAAAAAGGTAATCGGAGAGGTTGGAAGGAAAAACAAGGAAGTTAGCTGCAAAGAAACCATGGGTAACAGAAGAAATATTTCAGATCATGGATCAAAGAAAGAAATATTAAAATGTTCAGATAAATTTAGGAACACAGAAGTAGAATAACATAAACAGGAAATGCAGGAAAGTCAAGGCAAAATGGCTATATTAAACATGTGAAATCAAAAACAAATGATTGTTAGAAGGACTGACTTAGCATAGAGAAATGTCAAAACAGCATTAGGTGAAATTAAAAGCAAGGGCACTAACATTAAGAGTGCAGCGGGAATTCCAGTGTTAAACGCGGATGAGAGAATTCTGGTAGGTGGAAAGAATACACTGAAGGCTTCTATGAGAGGGAGGAGTTGTCTGGCAAGGTGATGGAAGAATAAACAGGAGACGAATATGAAGAAATAGGGGAAATTGTGTTAGAATCAGAATTGAAAATGTTTTGGACTACTTAAAAATAAATAAGGTAGAAAAAATCATTGATGGAAGTGACAACAAAACACGTAATTACGTTGGTGTGTAGAATCGGTGAGATGTGCCGTCAGACATTCGGAAAAAATCATCCACACAATTCCGAAGTCAACAAAAGCCGACAAATGCGAGAATTATTCCACAGTCAGCTTAACAGCCCATGGATCCAAGTTTCTGACGAGAAAAATGTACAGGAGAATGTAAAAGAAAATTGAATATACGTTAGATGACTATCAGTCTGACTTTAGGAATGGTAAAGGCACGATAGAGGCATTTCTTACGTTGCGGTTGATAACGGCAGCAAGACTGAAGAGAAATCAAGACACGTGCGCAGGATCTGTCGACCAGGAAAAAAGAGTCCAGTTATGTAATTTAGTGCAAGATGTTTGAAATTCTGAGAAAAACGTGGGTAAGCTGTACATTAAAGCGGATAATACACAATATATACGAGAACCAAGAGGGAATAATAACACTGGAAGATCTAGAACGAAGTGCTCAGATTAAAAAGGGTATAGACCAGGATGTAGTCTTTCGCCGCGACAGTCCAATCTATTATCGAAGAAGGGCTTCAAGCTTCGGATTAAAATTCAAGGATCTCGTTTATAAGTTTTCCTGATGTCTTTGCCATGCCCAGTAAAGTTAAGAAGAATTACAGGATCTGTTTCACAGAACGATGAGTGTAATGGATACCGAATATGGATTCAGAGAAAATCAAGGAAAGACAAAGATAATGAGAAATAGCAAAAATTGAACAGCTAGGAACTTGACATCAGAGTGGGGAATCGCGAAGTAGGTGAAGTTAAGAAATTCTGCCACCTACGCTGCAAAATGACCTGTGACTAACGGTGCAAGGAGGGACTCATAAAAGTGGAATTCCTGGCCAAGAGAAGCCTACGAGTAGCAAAAAAAGGCCTCAATTTTCAAGAAGAAATCTCTGAGAATGTACATCTGGAGCATTGAATAGTATGGTAGTGAAACATGAACGTAAGAAAATTGGACGAGAAGAGAATTGAAGTATCTGAGTAGTAGTGCTACAGAAGAGCGCTGAAAGTTAGGTGCAGCCAACCTTGCGGTACCAACCTTCTCCTTCCTTACCTTATCTGCCATAAGGTAAGGAAGGAGAAGGTTGTCCGTAGAATCGGAGAGAAAAAGAATATATGGAAAACACTGACAATGAAATGAGACACTATGATATGATATCTGATAAGGTATCAGGAAATACCTCCCATGGTATTAGAAGGAGATATAGAGGGTAAAAAGTGTAATAGAAGGCAGATACTGGAACACATCCAGGTAATAATTGAGGAAATGGGTTGCAGTTGCTACTCTGAGATGAAAAATTTTCCTCTCGAGAGGCATTCGCGACAGTCAGAAGACTAATGATTCGAAAAAAAAGTATTTATACCAATCTGACTGCGTTCCTGATTTTAGATGTTCTACGTACTGTTGTATTTATATTGATGCCACCTGTTTTTGTTTGTTGCAGCAAATTCACCCACGTTTGGTAAAATGGAAACAATGACGTCAGTATTGAGCTGACTGTCAGGAACACACAGAGTGGAGTGGATTAATTTTAGTTTCTGATTATGTGGTGAAAATGAAGGTTACTTTGATGTTACAAAGCCATTGCGGTGCCAAATGAAAGTTTTAAGAAAACATGAAATCGTGTGCCCATAATGCAACTCTGTTTAACATACACACACCAGAAGAAGGTTTTGCATCAACCCAGTTCGCAGAACTGAAGATACAGTTCCTTTGACTGTTCAGAGATGTCACTAAACCCGTCGAAAAATGTGAACAACCATGTATGAGCAGCATCTATTAGACAGAGGGGGTCCGACAGCCGATCAGATCCAGTCACTCCACCAGGAAGGAGGTACACGCCACGCTTTTCTGTAGTTCAACCATGCCTAGATGGTCAATACCGCGGTTCGATCGCATCCGCATTGTTACTTTGTGCCAGGAAGGATTCTCAGCAAGAGGTGTCTCGGAGTGAACCAAAGTGATATTGTTCTGACATGGAGGAGACACAGAGAGAGGAACTACAGATGGCATGCCCCGCTCAGTCCTCCCAGGGGCTACTACTGCAGTGGATGACAGCTACCTAGCTTTATGGCTCGGAAGAACACTGACAGTGTAAGTAGACTGTATAGGTTTTTTTATTGGTAACGCCACATAGCGCTCTGTATGAAAATCACTGGCTGTGCTGTGTGCAGTCTGTGGCTAGTTTGCATTGTTGTCTGCCATTGTAGTGTTGGGCAGTTGGATGTTAACAGGGCGTAGCGTTGCGCAGTTGGAGGTGAGCCGCAAGCAGTGGTGGATTTGGGGAGAGAAATGGGGGAGTTTTGAAATTTGTAAGACTGGTTATCATGAAATGCTATTTATATTATGACTTTTGAACACTAGTAATATAAATACATTGTTAGTACTCTATCCAAATCTTTCATTTGCTAACTATGCCTATCAGTAGTTAGTGCCTTCAGTAGTTTGAATCTTTTATTTAGCTGGCAGTAGTGGCGCTCGCTGTATTGCAGTAGTTCGAGTAACGAAGATTTTTGTGAGGTAAGTGATTTGTGAAAGGTGTAGGTTAATGTTAGTCAGGGCCATTCTTTCGTAGGGATTTTTGAAAGGCAAATTGCGTTGCGCCAAAAAATATTGTGTGTCAGTTTAAGCACAGGCATGTATAATTTTTCTAAGGGAACGTTTCAACAGCAACGCCACCATGTTGAATCATGCTTCTCGTGCAGCCACAGGACGTCGTGTTAAGACTCAAACTGTGCGCAATAGGCTGCATGATGGGCAACTTCACTCCCGACGTTCATGGCGGGGTCCACCTTTGTAACCAAGACACCGTGCAGCGCGGTAGAGATGGGCCCAACAACATGCCGAATGGACCGCTCAGGATGTTTTCTTCACCGATGAGTGTCGCATATGCCCTCAACGCGACAATTGTCGGAGAAGTGTTTGGAGGCAACCCGGTCAGGCTGAACGCCTTAGACATACTGTCCAGGGCGTGCAACATGGTGGAGGTTCCCTGTTTTGGTTTGGCATTATGTGGGGCCGACGTACGCCGCTAGTGACCATAGAAGGCGCTGTAACGTCTGTACGATACGTGAATGCCATCCCTCGATTGATAGTGCATCCTTATCGGCAGCATATTGGCGTGGCATTCGCCTTCATGGACGACAATTCGCGCCCCCATCGTGCACATCTTGTGAATGACTTCCTTCTGGATAACGACATCGCTCGACTAGAGTGGCCAGCATATTCTCCAGACATTAAACCTATCGAACATGCCTGGGATAGATTGAAAATGGCTTGTTATGGACGACGTGGCCCACCAATCACTCTGAGGGATCTACGCCGAATCTTCATTGAGGAGTGGAACAATCTGGACCAAAAGAGCCTTCATGAACTTATGGATAGTATGCCACGACGAATACAGGCATGCATCAGTGCAAGAGGATGTGCTGCTGGGTATTAGAGGTACTTGGGTGTACGGCTGTCTGGACCACCACCTCTGAAGGTCCTGCTGAATGGTGGTACAACCTGCAATGTGTGGTTTTCACGAACAATAAAAAGGACGGAAATTATGTTTATGTTGATCTCTATTCCAATTATCCAATTATCTGTTCGAGTTCTGGATCTCTCGGAACCGAGGTGATGCCAGAATTTTTTTGATGTGTGTATGATGTAGTCGAGTTTTCGCAGTCAGTGTCTTTTATCATTGTGTGAAACTAAAATTGATGAAATCGTAGGTGCAGGTTAAATAAAAGTTTTAATTTCTAGTCTGATATTCAATACATTCCAGCAATTGGGTTCATTCATGGGCACTGTTTGAATTTTGAATAAATATCATCAGCAATGGCGACTGAAGACCTCTGGCATACCATAATTGTACAAAAGGCTTTGTCAGTGAGACCATAGAAGAGACAGTATTCCCGGAACCACTGGGTTAGCCCCTGAAAGGCAGAGGAATCAGGAGTGATCAACGCCATGAAGACTCAAAAGGCAATGGAAACCATTGCATCAAAGGCACTTAATACACTGACCAAGAAGGTGGTGTGCGACATAAAGTTGGTAAGCGTATTTCTACGTCTGAAAGATCATACATAATTTCGCTTCAGTAGCATTAGAATGGCGTCAATAGCGCCACTGTGAGAATTCAAATCAGGTTTACACTAAATATACACTTTAAAAGTCGTGAGCATTGGTTACCTTCGAAACTGGACCTCGTAACTTGATGTTAGTCAAGAACGTCTTTGACGTATCAAATACACTACTATTAGTATCTAACTTACTTTGATCGAGGTCGTGTAATACGGCTACGAAGAGATGAAAATTCCTTCGGCGATGCTGCAGAATAACTTGGCAGCAACGTATCTACTGTAGATATTTACTTGCAGCGGTGGTCACGAGAATGTACGGTTGCAAGAAGGCCGGGGCCCAAACTGCCAACCAAACCGAGAGGGAAGACAAACGTGTTCGAGGTATGGGTCTCGCGCGTCGTACTGCATCTTCAGTAGCAATTTCAGCAGCAGTTGGCACCACAGTGAGATAACGAACTGTTACAAATCTGCTATTTCAAGGAAAGCTATAAGCCAGACGCACTGTTGCGTGCATTCCACTGATCCCAAACTACCACCATTTGCGAGGTTCTAGGCGCTACAGTCTGGAACCCCGCGGCCGCTACGGTCGCAGGTTCGAATCCTGCCTCGGGCATGGATGTGTGTGATGTCCTTAGGTTAGTTAGGTTTACGTAGTTCTAAGTTCTAGGGGACTGATTACCTCAGAAGTTAAGTCCCATAGTGCTCAGAGCTATTTGAACCATTTGAACCATTTGCGACTTCAGTGGTACCAAGCGAGAGCTCATTGAAGATTAGTGTGGAGGTCCGTTGTGGTTCCTGATGAAAGCTGGTTCTGCCTTGGTGCCTATGTTGGTTAGAAGGATGCTAGTTGAAGATTGCACCCAACCTGTCTACGTGGCAGACACAGTGGACCAACACCTGGGGCTATGATCTGGATTGCGATTCTCGTCGTTATGTAAGGCACGCTGCTGCTAAACTGTGCCGCGCGGGGTAGCCGCGAGGTCTCAGGCGCCTTGTCACGGTCCATGCGGCTCCCCCTGTCGGAGGTTCGAGTCCTCCCTCGGGAATGGGTGTTTGTGTTGTCCATAGTGTAAGTTAGTTTAAATTAGATTAAGTGGTGTGTAGGCTTAGAGACCGATGACCTCTGCACTTTGGTCCCATAAGACCTTACCACAAATTTCCAAATTTTTCTAAACTGTACGCCAGTCTGGTGATTCAGCCTGTTGTGCTGCCATTAGAACTGCATTTCAGAGGGTGTTTTCCAACAGGATAATACTCATCCACATACTGCTGTTGTAACTCATCATGCTCTACAGTGTCGACGTGTTGACTTGGACTGCTCGATAACCAAATCTGTGTCCAATCCATCACATATGAGACATCATCGGACAACAACTCCAGCATCACCCACAAACAGCTGACTGACCAAGTGCAACAGTCACGGACCTCCATCCCACAAACTGGCATGCTTGCATTCAACATTCTGATGGCTACACCGATTATTAATGTTGCAACGGCTTATCTCGCGCTTACATTAACTGCGATCTTACAATGTTAATCACTTAAAGGTGTTAAATACACCAATGTATTTCCAAAATTGCATTACTCTACATTAATTATTTATTGGTGTTGATATTTCTTTCCCGACAGTGTATGTATCCACAGGAGATATGGCCTCAGACAACAAAAATGTCTAGTGCTCCTACCACTGGAAAAAAGATTCCTGACTAATCCCTCATTTGGATGTCTGGAAAGGATATGCCAAGAGGGGCGTAACCATGAGAGAAAACTTTCAGTAATCAGCGAAAGGGTAAGTCAGAGCGTGGAATATGAGAAATTTGAATGTGGTAGAGAGTCTAGAAAATCTGAAAAGAGAAATGCAAATGCTCAATCTGTGAGCAATGGAAATGAGTGAAGTCATATGGAAAGTTGCAAGTTACTGCATTGTTGTATCAATAATCCTTTATTAGTGAAGATCGAAAAAATTGTATATATTATCGATAGCTAATTTCGGCTAAAACAGCTAGCCATCTCCCGATCAAATATGACAAATTGCTGTGTGTAATCGTCACCCTTGTGGAAGACAGTTCCTACTCGGTTCTCCTACCAGCTTGATCATTAGACACACCAATGTGCTTGATCATTAGACACACCAATGTTTGTCTTATTTTATCTGAAGATGGCTAACGATATAGTCATCAATCCGTGCCGTGGCCTCCTGTGGAGCTTTCTTTCGCGGAGTTATCTATATCTAAACGATATGTTTTGCGACGCGTCGGTTGGCGAATGCCCCCTTGATATGCGGGCCCCGTCGCTTTATAGGGAGCGAGGAGTATGGAGTGGGTCTACACGGGGCATCGGAGGGGATCAGCTAGCGCCTGTACCGGTTGGCTAGCGGAACTAGAGAGTGGCTGCAGTGACCAGTAAACACAGGCTCCGTTCAAGAGTCGCGCCGTGACGAGACCCACGGAGTTTGGCCTTGCTTGTACATCTATGGCAGCTCCCTGGATTAACTTTCAAATTATGAACTATCTGTCTGGCGGATTGTTTTCAAACCGTGATTGCTCCATGTAGCAACTCTGTTTTTTCGAGTGGTAGTCTTCAAAATCGCTTGAATGTTGAGTTTCCATCACTGTTAATTGTGAGTGCAATTAATTGACATGTGCCCTGGTTGACTTTGCTATCCGTTCTTGATTGCTGTCAAGTGTGGCCCTGGTTGATTTTGCTATTAGTTGTTGATTGCTTCATCTGTGACCGATATTCAGCGAATTTGTATCTTATCTGAGTAAATTGCTACTTTCACGATTTGTCAACGAATTCCTCGACTGCGTGCTAAAGGTTATCTTCCAAGTTCAGTTGGATTTCGCTGTGCCACTTCCTGCCGGTGGGGAGTTGTAACTCGGTCAAAACCTTGTGCCGTCTAAGAGCGGTGTTCTTAGTAGTTAGAACTGCGTTCAGGTTTCCTTCCTTTACAAAATCAATGTCTAAGTGGCTCTGTAGATTACCTTTTACGAATGGTAATTTGATTCTAGTTGCTCTAACGGCAGAATTAGCTCAACTGTAGCTGCAGTTTATTACGCAATACTGCATTCAAGAAACTTTGAGCAGAATCTTATCTCTGTTTGTTTTCTACCTTGATGATCCTGTATTTTATCCTTGCGGTGATTTGTTTCAGTCAAGCTTAATGTTGGTTTTGTGTGTGTTATAGAAACTAATATCAGTGTACAGCTCGTGTTGGTTGTTGTTCCCGGTCGGGTTTCGCGCACAAAATGCAGACGCGTGGCCGATGTTGAATACCAAAGGTCAGTAGTGTGCTAATTTATGTTTACTCTTTTCGGGCTGCTGCATTATGTAATGATCACCCGATATTTCTTGTTACACTTTCCTCTGTAAACTGCAGATTCTTTGGTTGTTGAACAGACTGCTCAGTTCTGATAGAGACCTTTGCTGTTAAGACAATTTACATCTGAATATTTGAAACCTTCTAGCATGCTGGAAACTGTGTTACCGTACTGACGTTCGTACGGGACTGTCAAGTTGGCTGGGTTCATTCGGCTTACATCAATAGTTAACTGTTCATTATTTTAGTAATGAAGTTAATTCTAAGTAACAGTAATACTGTGTTTTGGGTTATAAGGCTATTTATCTTGCTCACATTCAGGAATTATTTGCTTAAATGCACAGTTTTTTTAACTTTGTTTTAATTAATTCTGCAATCATGAGTGTAACACTGGTTGCTTGTGTTCTAACTGTTTTGCCATCAGTGTTTGCATCTTGGTTTTGTCTCATGAAACTCTCTTTTTACTGTGACCTCAAACTGTGGCTCAGTATTCCACTCCAGCAGGCATCAGCCTTATGCCCTGGTTCTTACGTTATCACAATGATTATATTATGTATGCGATCCTAACTAATAAAGGGCTATTGACAGGAATCCAATAGCTTTAAATATTTATAGATCATTTATCTATGTCTGGATACAACTGAAATGGAAGAAGACGAGGATTCGTGCCAGACGAAGACAGGGTAATACAAACAACAGCTTTATGTATAACAACACTAGGGTTCTTTATCAATAGGAATAGGGCAGAGAGACGACGAACGATGCACGTGCAAAGTGCCGGTAAAAGAATTTACACGTCATTATAATTCATTTAGGATTTAAAACGTAAATGGAAGTTCAGTGAAGCTAAGACAAAATGGCTGAGAAAATATGCCGAAATTCTGAAAAAATTGTCGTCGGTAGGACAGATTCAGAATATCGAAAAGCAAAAACAATCTCCTCAGGTAAGTTAAATGCGAGAGTTCCAATATTAACAGAGGGTTGCGGACAGAAGACACTGAATGCCATTACGAGGGTAAGTGCCGGTTGGTAATGTGATCAAATAGTCAATGGGAACCGATATGGAAGACATCGGGAATCGGGAATTAGAGACAAAAAAGCTTTCGAATAATTGCTACAAAATAAACCACTTGTCGCAGATGAAATTCCTTAACAATTTCTGAAATCGTGGAGGGAAATGACAATCATATCACTATTCAATTTGGGGTGTAGAATCTACGAGTCTGCAGATATACTATTCAGAAGAGCATCACCCACATAATCTAAATCATAACAGTGATACGGAAAGGCTAGAACTATCATTCAGCTTAAGAGCTCATACATGGACGTCGCTGATGTTGTTGTGGTCTTCAGTCCTGAGACTGGTTTGATGCAGCTCTCCATGCTACTCTATCCAGTGCAAGCTTCTTCATCTCCCAGTACCTACTGCAACCTACATTCTTCTGAATCTGTTTAGTGTATTCATCTCTTGGTCTCCCTCTACGAATTCTACCTTCCACGCTGCCCTCCAATACTAAATTGGTAATTCCGTAATGCTTCAGAATATGCCCTACCAGCCGATCACATCTTCTAGTCAAGTTCTGCCACAAATTTCTCTTCTCTCCAATTCTATTCAGTACCTCCTCATTGGTTATGTGATCTACCCACCTAATCTTCAGCATTCTTCTGTAGCACCACATTTCGAAAGCTTCTATACTATTCTTGTGTAAACTGTTTATCGTCCACGTTTGACTTCCATACTTGGCTAAACTCCATACAAACACTTTCAGAAACGAATTCCTGACACTTAAATCTATACTCGACGTTAACAGATTTCTCTTCTTCAGAAACGCTTTCCTTGCCATTGCCAGTCTACATTTTATATCCTCTTTACTTCGACCATCATCAGTTATTTTTCTCCCTAAATAGCAAAACTCCTTTACTACTTTAAGTGTCTCATTTCCCAATCTAATTCCGGCAGAATCACCCGATTTAATTCGACTAAATTCCATTATTCTCGTTTTCCTTTTGTTGATGTTCATCTTATATCCTCCTTTCAAGACACTGTCCATTGCGTTCAACTGCTCTTCCAGGTCCTTTGCTCTCTCCGACAGAATTACAATGTCGTCAGCGAACCTCAAAGTTTTTATTTCTTCTCCCTGGAATTTAGTTCCTACTCCGAATTTTTCTTTTCTTTCCTTTACTGCTTGCTCAATATACACACTGAATAACATCGGGGATAGGCTACAAACCTGTCTCACTCCCTTCCCTTTCATGCCTCTCGACTCTTATATCTGCCATCTAGTTTCTGTACAAATTGATAATAGCCTTTCGCTCCCTGTAATTTACCCCTGCCACCTTCAGAATTTGAAAGAGAGTATTCCAGTCAACATTGTCAAAAGCTTTCTCTAAATCTACAAATGCTAGAAACATAGGTTTGCCTTTCCTTAATCTTCCTTCTAAGGTAAGTCATAGGGTCAGTTTTGCCTCACGTGTTCCAAACTGATCTTCCCCGAGGTCGGCTTCTACCAATTTTTCCATTCGTCTGTAAAGAATTCGTATTAGTACTTTGCAGCCGTGGCTTATTAAACTGATAGTTCGGTAATTTTCACATCTGTCAACACCTGCTTTCTTTGGTATTGGAATTATTGTATTTTTCTTGAAGTCTGAGGGTATTTCGCCTGTCTCATATATCTTGCTCACCAGCTGGTAGAGTTTTGTTAGGCCTGGGTCTCCCAAGGCTGTCATTAGTTCTGATGGGATATTGTCTACTCCTGGGGTTTTGTTTCGACATAGGTCTTTCAGAGCTCTGGCAAACTCGTATCTTCCATTTCATCTTCATCTACATCCTCTTCCATTGCATAATATTGTCCTCAAGTACATCGCCCTTGTATAGACCCCCTATGTACTCCTTTCACGTTTCAGCTTTCCCTTCTTTGCTTTGAACTGGGTTTCCATCTGAGTTCTTGATATTCATACAAGTAGCTCTCTTTTCTCCGATGGTCTCTTTAATTTCCTGTAGGCAGTATCCATCTTGCCCCTAGTTAGATAAGCGTCTACATCCTTACATTTTTCCTCTAACCATCCCTGCTTAGCCATTTTGCACTTCCTGTCGATCTGATTTTTGTGACGTTTGTATTCCTTTTTCCTGCTTCATTTTCTGCATTTTTATATTTTCTGCTTTCATCAATTAAATTCAATATTTCTTCTGTTTCCCAAGGATTTCTATTAGCCCTCGTCTTTTTACGTAGTTGATTCTCTGCTGCCTTCACTACTTCATCCCTCAGAACTACCCATTCTTCTTCTACTATATTTCATTCCCCCACTCCTTTCAATTGTTCCCTTATGCTCACCCTGAAAGTCTGTACAACCTCTGGTTTAGTCATTTTATCCAGGTCCCATCTCCTTAAATTCCCACCTTTTTGCAGTTTCTTCAGTTTTAATCTACAGTTCATAACCAATAAATTATGCTCAAATGTCTTACAATTTAAAACCTGGTTCTTGAAGCTCTGTCATACCATTATATAATCTGTCTGATACCTTCCAGTATCTCCAGGCTTCTTCCATGTGTACAACCTTCTTTCATGATTCTTGAACCGAGTGTTAACTATGATTAAGTTATGCTCTGTGCAAAATTCTACCAGGTGGCTTCCTGTTTCGTTCCTTCCTCCCATTCCATATTCAACTACTGCGTTTGCTTCTCTTCCTTATCCAACTGGCGAATTTCAGTCACTCATGATTATTAAATTTTCGTCTCCCTTCACTATCTGAAGAATTTCTTTTATCTCATCATACAGTTCATCAATCTCTTAATCATCTGCTGAGCTAGTTGGCATATAAACTTGTACTACTGTGGTAGACGTGAGCTTCGTATCTATCTTGGCCACAATAATGCGTTCACTATGCTGTTTGTAGTAGCTTACCCGCATTCCTATTTACCTATTCATTATTAAACCTACTCCTGCATTACCCCTATTTGATTTTGTATTTATAACCCTGCATTCACCTGACCAGAAGTCTTGTTCCTCTTTCCTTTTAAATCTTCTAAACCACCTGCCCGGTTAATGGATCTGACATTCCGCGCTACGATCCGTAGAACGCCAGTTTTCTTTCTCCTGATAACGACGTCCTTTTGAGTAGTCCCCGCCCGGAGATCCGAATGGGGGACTATTTTACCTCCGGTATATTTTACCCAAGAGGACGCCACCATCATTTATCCATACAGTAAAGCT
The DNA here is from genome assembly GCF_023864275.1 of Schistocerca cancellata. Lineage (NCBI taxonomy): Eukaryota > Metazoa > Arthropoda > Insecta > Orthoptera > Acrididae > Schistocerca > Schistocerca cancellata. Next base: position 202,125,221 of record NC_064632.1, read on the forward strand.
GCATGCCCTCGGGAAAAGTTACTTCTGTAGTTTCCCCTTGCTTTCAGCCGTTTGCAGTACCAGCACAGCAAGGCCGTTTTGGATAGTGTTGCAAGGCCAGATCAGTCAATCATCCAGACTGTTGCCCCTGCAACTACTGAAAAGGCTGCTTCCCCTCTTCAGGAACCATACGTTTGTCTGGCCTCTTAACAGATACCCCTCTGTTGTGGTTGCACCTACGGTACAGCTATCTGTATCACTGATGCGCGCAAGCTTCCCCGTAAACGGCAAGATCCATGGTTCATGGGGGGAAGTCGCCAACAACAGTAATATAGAGTAAAGCGGAGGAAAAATTGAAGATTTGTTAGATGATGGTCAGTTTGTCTTTAGGAAATGTAAAGGCACCTGACAGGCAGTTCTGACGTTGTGCTTGATACTGGAAGCAAAAAAGGAGAACTGATGATACGTTCATCGTATTAATAGATACAGTAAAAGCATTCGACATTTTAAGATGGTGCAAGATGTTCGAAATTCTGAGAAAAGGGCATGAAGTTTGGCCATCTTTTGACGGTACTAAATCAGAAAACGTGGATGGTTAGGAACAAAGTGGGAGTTTATTCCTTGTAGACACCACAGCTAGGTATGCCCAGGTCGGTTTTCAAGGCAGGGGCAAGAGGTGACGCTTCAGAAGTGTAAGTTATCATTGCGGAAGTAAAGTGCACGAAGGTGTTAGGAAGAAAATACGCCTTTGCTAGCTGCGAGCCGCTACCAGAGAGAGTTTGTAGCTTGGGACAGCCGCTCTTCGTCGGCGGCCAGCGCTCAACACCAGACTCCTCTCCCAAGATACGCATTGGCTACACACAGCGGGAGCATAGTGGATAATTTGTCAGTGGTACACGTTTCATTGGAACCAACAACCTCTGCTGAAGAGACAGTCTTATTTGATACATAGACCACAATGAAATTTGGGAGAAAATTATGGCTTGATGACGTAGAATTTCAAAAAAATTTAGAAATAAGTGACAATGCGTTGAAGATATACCGGGTGATAAAAAAGTCAGTATAAATTTGAAAACTGAATAAATCACGGAATAATGTAGATAGAGAGGTACAAATTGACACACATGCTTAGAATAACATGGGGTTTTATTAGAACCGAAAAAATACAAAAGTACAAAAGTTGATCACCCGGTAAGTAAAATACTGTTGTCTTTTAAAGTACAGGAAAAAGTATGAAAAAGAAGCATTTCACACGAAATGAGTAGTATGTTACGAATGTTGTTCAACCCAACCAGTAGCGTTTTGGAAACGCTGTGGAATAAAATAATTGCAGAAGGGACCCTCAAACAGAGCTTTCAGAATGGGAGGAAGGAATTGGCACGGTGAGGGAAGAGGAGCCGCGACATGGAGAGGAAGAAAAAGGAGACCAAAAACCAAGGTTCTTGAATGCTAATAGGGGGAGGAAGAAGAGGAAAGAAGACCACAGACATGTAGAGAAAGATTTCTGATAAAGCTGGAAGGTTGGTAGATTTAAGGGCGGATTTCGTAGCCAGATGGAGCGGGGGGAAGGAGGTAAATGGTTCACTGGAAAGAATGTTGAGTTAGGGTAAACGCATCTTCCTCAGTCCATGTGTAGCATATAACCTACATCCTAATTTTGTTTTCTTCTGTCACAGAGAATAAAATAAATTTGCTGTGTCTGTTTGTAGCGTATATACACCATATGCATTCACCTTATCACTAGTTTTTGTTTCTGCATGTTCCCAGTAACTCTATAGAGAGTGCTGCTTACCACAATGTCACCAAGTCTTCGAAAAGTGAAGGTAATTTCCGATTGTTTTTAGTTATTTTGAATATGTTTTGTCGGATCTTTCGGACACGTACAAAATAACAGACAACATAATCTTGCAGCCATTATGAATTAAGCTACTGGCCATTAATTTAAGTCAATGACGAAAGTTGTAAATTTGTGCCGGACTAGATTCGGCAGAAGCGCTGACCGCTACGCCATAGGGACACAGTGGTCATCGCAACTGCACGGAGTACACTATCATGTTTCCTATAAGACAAAATTTTTCAACTCATCCAAAAACTACTGCCGCTGTGCTCCTTATCCACAGTCCTTATTAATAGCGGCCTTTCACCGATTTCGGTAAGATTTCGTGAGTGGTGTGCATCTGCGCTGACGGGATCATTAGCCAACCACACCTTAATTATATGTATGATGTCTACTCTTTCGGGAGACATGTTACGGTGGGCAGTGCAGTTGCAATGATTACTGTGTCCAGATGGCGCACTTGGTCATAAGTGGGAAACAAGTTAAAAATTTTAGTTTGATGGGAAGCGTACCAGGGTTGTCCGTGCAATTGTTATAACCACTGTGTCCCGATGGCTTAGTAGTCAGAGGATCGACCTAGTGGGCAGGAAAGCCGAGTTAGAATCTTGATGTGGCAAAAATTTTCAGCTGGCTCCAATCACATAAATCAATGCCCATTAGCAGTTAAATGTCATTAATTGGTTTGTGTCTTGATTCATAAAGGCTACAGGATCACAAAGGTGTAATTCTCTCTGACATGTCCGAAAGAGCAGACATCACATATTTAATTAAGGTGAGGCTGTCAATCGGAATCCGTGAAACCCCGCGAATAATGAGGATAATGGGCAGGGGCACTACGTCAGTTTTGGGTCTAACATAGGTCATGCAGTAGTGATGACCACTGTGTCCCAACAGCTTAGTGGTAGAAGTGGGGAGGCGCGCACGGCTTGATTGCGTCTCGCCCGTTGTGCTGCTTGCGAGCGAGCGCGCGTCTGTTTACTTCCGCGCAGCGGTTTGTCTCGTAATCCAGCTTCATCGATCACCATGGCGTTTTTTTTTTTTTTCTTTTACCGCCAGGACACAATTAGATTAACTTTTTCTTCGGATCACGAATGACCGAAGGCATATGAAGTAGAACGCTTTATACTACTGTCTACATAAGGCTGGCGAGTGACGAGCTATGCACCTATGTTGTGCGGCGACACGCTAACGCTTCCAAGTTCCTATACTCTGACGGATATATATACGGAGGATCGTGGTTGATCACGCTGGTTTTGGCCTCCGAGCGATGTGACTTTTGGAACTCCCGTCTGTCACGTGGCTGAAACGTGGAAGACGTTCGAAACGTACTGTGTCCTCAATGGTGACCATCAGATAAAAATTTAACTTCGGAAACACGTGCCTTCCTACGTCGTTGTTGCCGGTTACAGGGCTGTCGTCATGTACGACGGCCAGCCGCGCAGCTTTTCAGGCTATGAAGGAGAAGGCCACGTCCGTTCTGAATGTGTTCGATGTAGACTGGTTCAGACGCCGAATGGAGAAGTCACTCTTCCTGCGGCGCCCAATGTGTTGCCTCTGTCTTACCCGTCTGTGGCGGTGCTGCCTGCTGCACCCCTTCTGATTCAGTCGGTACCTGCTTCGACTCTTCTCGACGACATGATGGAATGTTTTGCCTGTCTTTCCTACATTCCTGCCAGAGGCAACACGCATGAACGACGACCGTCATCAGGCACGAGCTTTCTGTGCCGACCCCATGGATGTTGGTCATGGAGTAATACCGATCTCCGCTTTTCTGCCTTCTAGCCACGTGTCAGGCGATAGACGCCAGCCATCCGACACGGAACAGCATGTCAGGAAGCAACGGTCGCCGATGGAACGGAAGAGACAACGCATTACCTCTTCTGACGATAGCCTCCATCGGATGTGTGCACAGGATGACGACCCTGCTACTGATAGTGCGCTATCTTCTGACGCCCTGACACCTGACAACGCTACATCCTTTTACGCCTCCATGTCCAGTCAGCGTCCGCTCCGGACACTGACCTTCCCCCGCCTGCATCTGATGCGGTTGCCTCCCTTTCTGTATCTGACGCTACCTGTGGACGTACCTCTGATAGTGTTCCACTGAACCGTCTCATTGCGAGGATGGACATTCTGGAGACGTATAGAATGATGAAGCCGTCGTGGAGTCGGTTCCATCCCCGCCACAGTGATGGCCTTCTGTCACTATCGGAACATAATCTCTCGTGCTCATGCCCCTCGTATGCCTGAACTTTTTCAGCTCTTGACTTTACCCAGGCGTTCGATCATATTGATCACGACTAGCTGGAAGGGGTGCTGCCCAGTATGGGCTACCCTAAAGCTACCGTCGACGTAGTAACGTATCTCCATCGTGTACTATCACGGAACCATTGCATTGCGGCATCTGTCAACACCTCTCTGGAATGTCTGTTGGTGACCATGTATTCAGATGTATTGCCTATGCAGACGATCTCGTTACCGTTGTTTGTAGTGGTTCTGAGGTCGGGGATTCCACTGGATGGTTGTATGAGTTACCATCAACAGCGAAGCTCCTGATAGCTGCCTTTATGTCCATGTCTATAGATAGGTATGGGGCTTCCTGCAGATAGCGCTGCTCCTCGTGTGTAGCTGACAGCATCTGATGCTTTGGACTCGATTTCGCAAATGATCTGCAGCTCACTCAACTACCAGTACCAACGTTCCCAGCTATGAGCTGGGAAGACTTGGCGCACTCCATCTTCTGCAACAGACACAATTTGTTGTAAGATGGGAGCTTGAATGAATATCAGTTTCACACCTTACAGTGTTGTACAAAGTAGACGAATATGTCACCTGACATGCTTCAGCGGTAATGAGCAGAATTGCCTATCAGAATGTACAGTATGCAATGCAAAGGGATGACAATCGATTTGACGGTATTAACACACCGAACTCAAATCATGCATGTCAATGAGCAAAAAGCTGCTGGAGGAAAAGTTTCAGTTTGGGATCAGACATGAGTTGCACTATCACAGCCCGAGTACAACGGAATGCTTCTTAAAAGGGGTTGGAAGCCCACAGTGAGAGAGACAATGAACGTGCTGGGCGATACAGCGAGGAGAACAGGTAGCGGGGCAGTTCTTTAGAAAACTGCATTGGGGAATTTCCAGATGGATACAAAGAGACCAGCGACGCTGTTGATCACGTGAAGGACCCATGGTACACTTGTGATGTACACGTGTAAATTTTAGGCGTCGTGAGCGCGCACAAAATGGCCAGTTGGCTGAAATAAGCTTGGAACGAGTAGAAAGGGGCGATATTTCGGCGCAGTATAAAGGTAGGACCCTTACGATTGGCAGAGGTAGATGAAAGGAACGCTTCCATTGGTCTGAAAAAGCTGTGACGTGAAGCACGAAAAGACACAGATGGAGGACAGTTTGCTACGAAAGACACAATACCGAAACCTTCGAGGACTCTCCTCTGAACAAGCGTCAAGTGCAGAACAGGGCGCATTCGCTTTGTACGACGCCAGAAGAGGAATTTTGTGTGTACACTTAATTCACTTTGGCTGACATTCAGCTAGAAATTAGCTGAAGAGTCGTTGAGCTCCGATAGTGGAGACATGAAACAGCCACATAGTTAATTGTTCTTGCGAGAACTGAGAGGGTATTGAAGTATATATGCAGCACCATCTATGCACGCGTATATCGCCATATTTCCCAGACGAGGGTTAAGTGCATGTTTTCTCGCCTAACGAGGAATGTAGGACAGTTTCAGCTTTTTATAGGATTTTCCCAGGACGAGAGCAGCCATGCAACAGACAGCAAATCTCAGCTAAAAGGTAATTGCCACTTGAAGCGACGTAAACTTGCTGGTTCACCAGCTTGCATTCACTGTGAACTCCAGCAACCTTGAATAATCTTTTGCTCATCTTGTCACAATAACTAACTATCCTCCATAGACTCGATTGTCATCCTAAATAGCATTGAACTTAGAACCGGAATCGGATGATTTGTCGTAATATTGGCCAACTTCACGGTATAGTAGTAAGAATAATTTTGCAGAGAACCTTCTATTTAAATTTTACATTGTCGTGTTCAGGGTTATTTCTACTTCACAGGACGTAATGCGTTATATTGACAGTTGTCCTGACATTGTCATGTCACAATCTATGTAAATTCATGTACTTCTTTGACAATAATTCTGAAATTAAACAAATTGTGGACAGCTAATCACCGATGTGCTCAGTCATTGAATAATATACCATTCCTAACTCCATTCTATAGACGCTAATGCACTCACAGTGTGTTTTTGGTGAAGTCCGACAAACGTGACGAGGAACGGGGTGTTAGAACGTAAATGAATAGGCGTCACTTATTCCCTACGTGGCACAGACATTTCATGTTCCGCCATCCATGGCCTGTTGCATGCTGGCGGCATTGGATTCATTTGTTTGACACGGCTTGCTGTTCAAGGCAAGGTACGAGACCTTCACCTTCCCGCAGTGCTTATCCCGCTTTCGGACGTTCCGTCGCCCTTCTTTCACTTCCGCCACTTTTTCCTTGATCTGAGCTACATCCGTACTGCGATAATGCCAGCGCACTTGACACTCACGAAGGCGATCTATGGCTTCCTTAGGCAGCGAAGGTCACCGGATGTGTTGACGTGAAGCATTCCCACGTCGACAGGCGTGCCGTTTGGCAGTCGGTGTGCTCTCCATAACTTGACAATGACGCCCAGTCTGCATAGTACCTTACGGTCAATGGAGACAGGTAAGCCGATCACGCTTTCACGGGATTCACCTCACATACACCTCGTTGTGAGTCGCCTGTGATGTTTTGGACACAGAGGAGATCGCCTGGTGTGCAAATCGCCAATATATATATGGTTATTGGTGCGACACATGTTGTCCCAATTACCAGTACGACGACTCATCAGATACATACTCAACTGCTCCTCTTTTCGGGCGCGGGATACTTCTGCAAGCAAAGTCGAAATGGAATTTTTCGTAAACCTTCGTCGTCAGTTTTTCTAAAGACCTCGTCGCCATTGCTGGGGAGGCAGATTTTCCACTGTCGTTATTGTAGGCTGAGATGTTGAGTTCGTGAAACGGCTTCTGGTGCAGCACACCGCTAAGACAATTTCTTCCTGCCACTATGACACAGCTATGCCCCAGGGTCAGGTAACAGGATAGGAGAACGAAGGTTCTACAACACTTCAACAAATCAGCAACAAAGTCACACGAATGAGTGAAAAAGGTTTGTATTGTATTGTATGTTAACCGCGGACTTAGAAACGACGGAGAGGCTCCGTCCCCACCACAGCTGCAGTGGTCCACAACCCCACGACGACTAGCGCAGTCCACTTCACCCCTTCACTACTCCACACCGAACCCAGGGTTATTGTGCGGTTCGGCCCCCGGTGGACCCCCCAGGGAACGTCTCACACCAGACTAGTGTAACCCCTATGTTTGCGTGGTAGAGTAATGGTGGTGTACGCGTACGTGGAGAACTTGTTTGCGCAGCAATCGCCGACATAGTGTAACTGAGGCAGAATAAGGGAAACCAGTCCGCATTCGCCGAGGCAGATGGAAAACCGCCTAAAAACCATCCACAGACTGACCGGTTCACCGGACCTTGACACAAATCCGCCGGGCGGACTCGTGCCGGGGACCAGGCACTCTTTCTCGCCCGGAAAGCCGTGCGTTAGACCGCACGGCCAACCGGGCGGGCTGAAAAAGGTTTAGTTATCTTTGTGACTTGTTGAATGATTAAGTCTGCAAAACTGCTTGTAATATGAAACAAAATTCCCTCAATGGCTAAGTGCAAATAATAGTAGGTAAACTTAGCAGTAAATGCAACTTACATCAGCTGTCTGTTCACTTCTAAGAGGTCACTAAACGACCGTCTCTGTCTAAGTCAGCCCTGGACGATGATCTGTAACCAAGTGGGTGAGAACTGTTGTTCTATCTTCCGAGTAGGGATCTGTCCGTTGTCATCCGGTCATTGGTGGACTGTAGTCGGCCGGCAGTTGGCCGACGCGAAGTCGATGTATTCATCCTCAGCGCCGCCTGCAGTGTTTTCCTTAATGCACCCCAGTGCTGGGGTTTTCCTGTCACGATGAGTTGATTTCCGCCTCTTCCACAGTTAGAAACGATATATTCCGGGAAAAACTATAAGTCGATAGTTTCAATGAGTCTGACGTCTTGCTGCGCCCTCATCCTAGTGACACCGGTTTCCTGCTGTTCTCGAGGGTACTATTGTTAATTAAAAAAGAAAACTCATCGATGTTCATTGTACCTCTATTCCAGGTTCCTTACGTTTTCCTTGGTTCCTGGAGGGTGGGAACGGGACGTGGTGGCCAGTCCACTCGTTGCGACCCCTGCCCACTTTACCCTCTCCCCTTCCCTTGGGCGCCAGGAAGGTTCCTTAAGATTTTTCAGAATTACCCCATGACGTAAAGCGAAGCCCGATTGCAGCTAAATGTCATTAATTTCATTGTATCTTAGTAACTTTAAGCTTGAATGTGTTCAGAAAATATTGTAATTGGTGAATATATTCTATAGTATCAAATAACTATTTCAACACAAAATTACAGCGATATTTGTATTTTCGATGTAACGTTGGCGATACATTCGGCAAATTCCTATATTTTCAGATCACAGTGTCATCCTTTTCTTAATTTTTTGGGGTTAAATATTATGTTTTCTAAGTATTGCTGATATTTTCGTTATTTTATAGTGTAAAATGCATTCATTCTGAACAATATCTAAAATTTTGGCAGATATTATCAGTTTTGTTAAATTAGGTACTCTAACTTATTTCGAGCGAGAACTGGGCCTTGAAAACCAGTACAAATATTCCATTCATCAAATATAAGCTCATCAAATATAAGCTCAAGGCTGAAGTGGGTACGATTGTGAAGGGAATGTAACTTCTGAAACAACCTTCGGAGAAACTAAAAGCGAGTGTGTTAACATTAAGAGTCCATTGGTAATACCACTGTTAAATGCGGAGTCTCCTCCGCAGAGGTGGAAAGAGTGATTTGAAGGCCTCTATGAGGTGGAAGACTTGTCTGATAACATGATAGAAGAAGATAGGATCCAGTGCTAGAATCACAAGCTAAAAGAGATTTCGAAGATTTAAGATCGAATAAGGCAGAAGGTATCGATAACATTCCATCATAATTTCTAAAATGATCAGCGAAAATAGCAACAATACTTGTCACTTTTTAGGGTAGAATGTATGAGTCTGGAATAAACAATTTGATTTCCGCAAAAACCTCATCCACACAACTGTGGAGATCACAAGACCCGAAAAATGCGAGAATTATCGCACTATCAGTTCAACAGTTCATGCGTCCAAGTCCCTGACAGAAGAATGGAAAAGAAAATTGAAGATGTTTGGATAAAGATCAGTATGGTTTTAGGCAAGGTACAGTTACTAAACAGGCAGTTCAGACAATGCGGCTGAAAATGGAAGCAAGACTCACGAAAAATCAAGACACGTTCGCAGCATTTGTTGACCTGGAAAAATCGTTCGACAATGTCAAACGATGCAAGATATTCGAAATTCTCGGAAACAAGGGCGTGAGTTATAGAGAAAAACGGGAAATAAACACACACCAAAAAAGTTTTGCATCTCCTCGGTTCCGAGAGTTCCGAACCTGTACAGAAAACTGGGATAGAGATCAACATAAATATCATTTCCATCCTTCTTATGGGTCATGAAAACTACACATTGCATGTTGTACCACCATACAACGAGACGATCAGAGGTGTTAATCCAGATTGTTGTACACACCGGTACCTCTAAAACCCAGCAGCACCACCACTTGCATTGTTGCATGCCTGTTTTTGTCATGGCACACTATCCACAAGTGCATCAAGCCACTGTTCGTCCAGATTGTCCCACTCTTCAACAGCGATTCGGCGTAGATCCCTCCGAGTGGTTGTTGGGTCACGTCGTCCATAAATAGCTCTTTTCAATCTATCCCAGGCATGTTTGATAGGGTTAATGACTGGAAAACATTCTGGCCACTCTAGTCGAGCGATGTCGTTATCCTGAAGGAAGTCATTCACAAGACGTGCACGATGGGGGTGCCCATTGTCGTCCATGAAGACGAATGCCTCGCCAACATGATGCCGATATGGTTGCACAATCGGTCGGAGGATGGAATTCTCGTTACTGCGCCTTCCACGACCACCAGCGGCGTACGTCGGCCCCACATAATGCCACCCCAAAACATCAGGGAACCTGCTCCTGGGGCACTCACTGGACGGTGTGTCTAAGGCGTTCAGCCTGACTGGGTTGTCTCCAAACACGTCTGCGACGATTGTCTGTTTGAAGGAATATAAGGAATATGCGACACTCATCGGGGAAGAGAACGTGATGCCAATCCTTAGCGGTCCATTCGGGATGTCGGTCGTCTCTATTGCGCTGCATGGTGTCATGGATGCAAAGATGGACCTCCCCATGGACATCGGGAGTGAAGCTGTGCATCATACAGCCTATTGCGCCTCCGTCTAATAGGCGCGGCCCATGCATAGTTGTTTACATTTTTGGACTGGTTTAGTGATATCTCTGAACAATCAAAGGGACTGTGTCTGTGATACAATATCCATAGTTAACGTCTATCTTCAGGAGTTCTGGGAACCGGGTCGATGCAAAACATTTTTTGATGTGTATATAATATGTACAAGAACCAAGAGTGGAAGACCAAGAACGAAGTGCTCGGATTAAAAAGGGTGTGAAACAAGGATGCAGTCGTTCGCTCCTACTGTTGATTCTACACTCCTGGAAATGGAAAAAAGAACACATTGACACCGGTGTGTCAGACCCACCATACTTGCTCCGGACACTGCGAGAGGGCTGTACAAGCAATGATCACACGCACGGTACAGCGGACACACCAGGAACCGCGGTGTTGGCCGTCGAATGGCGCTAGCTGCGCAGCATTTGTGCACCGCCGCCGTCAGTGTCAGCCAGTTTGCCGTGGCATACGGAGCTCCATCGCAGACTTTAACACTGGTAGCATGCCGCGACAGCGTGGACGTGAACCGTATGTGCAGTTGACGGACTTTGAGCGAGGGCGTATAGTGGGCATGCGGGAGGCCGGGTGGACGTACCGCCGAATTGCTCAACACGTGGGGCGTGAGGTCTCCACAGTACATCGATGTTGTCGCCAGTGGTCGGCGGAAGGTGCACGTGCCCGTCGACCTGGGACCGGACCGCAGCGACGCACGGATGCACGCCAAGACCGTAGGATCCTACGCAGTGCCGTAGGGGACCGCACCGCCACTTCCCAGCAAATTAGGGACACTGTTGCTCCTGGGGTATCGGCGAGGACCATTCGCAACCGTCTCCATGAAGCTGGGCTACGGTCCCGCACACCGTTAGGCCGTCTTCCGCTCACGCCCCAACATCGTGCAGCCGGCCTCCAGTGGTGCGACAGGCGTGAATGGAGGGACGAATGGAGACGTGTCGTCTTCAGCGATGAGAGTCGCTTCTGCCTTGGTGCCAATGATGGTCGTATGCGTGTTTGGCGCCGTGCAGGTGAGCGCCACAATCAGGACTGCATACGACCGAGGCACACAGGGCCAACACCCGGCATCATGGTGTGGGGAGCGATCTCCTACACTGGCCGTACACCACTGGTGATCGTCGAGGGGACACTGAATAGTGCACGGTACATCCAAACTGTCATCGAACCCATCGTTCTACCAATCCTAGACCGGAAAGGGAACTTGCTGTTCCAACAGGACAATGCACGTCCGCATGTATCCCGTGCCACCCAACGTGCTCTAGAAGGTGTAAGTCAACTACCCTGGCCAGCAAGATCTCCGGATCTGTCCCCCATTGAGCATGTTTGGGACTTGATGAAGCGTCGTCTCACGCGGTCTGCACGTCCAGCTCGAACGCTGGTCCAACTGAGGCGCCAGGTGGAAATGGCATGGCAAGCCGTTCCACAGGACTACATCCAGCATCTCTACGATCGTCTCCATGGGAGAATAGCAGCCTGCATTGCTGCGAAAGGTGGATATACACTGTACTAGTGCCGACATTGTGCATGCTCTGTTGCCTGTGTCTATGTGCCTGTGGTTCTGTCAGTGTGATCATGTGATGTATCTGACCCCAGGAATGTGTCAATAAAGTTTCCCCTTCCTGGGACAATGAATTCACGGTGTTCTTATTTCAATTTCCAGGAGTGTATACACAGAAGAAACAATGATGGAAATGAAAGATAGTTTCAAGTGTAGAACTTAAATGCGAGGTGAGAGGATATAAATGATAAATTCGCTGATGACATTGCCATCTTTAGTTAAAGCGAAGAAGAATTGCAGATTCTGCTGAATGTAATGAACAGTCTAATAAGTACAAAATCTAAGAAAGACTAAATTGATGAGAAGTAGTAGAAATAAGAGCATCAAGATAATTAATATCAGCAGTGTGATCAGGAAGTAGATGAACTTAAGGAATTCTGCTACGTAGCCAGTAATATACGCCGTGGCTGACGGATCAAGGAGGACGAAAGAAGCAAACTAAGGCTGGCAAAAAGGGAATTCCTGGCCAAGAGAAATCTACTGGTATCAAACTCAGGCCTTAGTTTGAGGAAGGAAATTCTGAGAGTTTACGTTAGGAGCACGACACTGTATGGTAGTGAGACATGAACTGTGGGAAATCCAGAAGAAAATCGAAGCATTTGGGATGTGGTTCTAGGGAAGAGTGTTGAAAAATTATTGGACTGATAAGGTAAGGAACGAAAGGTTCTCCGGAGAATCGGCGAGGAATGGAATATGTGGAAAATACTGACAATAAGAATGGACATGACGGTAGGATATTTGTTGAGACATCAGCGAATGGGTTCCATGGTACTAGAGGAAGCTGTAGAAAGTCGAAGCTATAGAGGAAGAGAGAGGTTTAAATACATCCAGCAAATAACTGAGATGGTAGGATGCAAGTGCTACTCTCAAGTAAAGAGATTGGCACATGAGTGGAATTTGTACCCAAGAACAGATATTGAGTAGAAATTGGAAAGCGTTGCAATCGAGAAAATCTTGTCAATATTGTTTTACTAATCTATCTGTAGTATTATTACTCTACTAAACAACAATAACAAGCAATTGAAATAAGCTTAAGCAGAAATATTTTCAAGACCAAGTTACAAATTAAATACATTTCGAAATAGAAGATACTGCAACAAGCATTAATTTCGACGTTCGAGACTACTGAAACTGGTATGACATTAAAGAAGTGCAGGTCACTCACATTTTACATGTTAAAAGATCTTCTTCTGTTTCATAGTACAAGATGGTGCATGATCGATGAGGAATGGCCTTACCGTATGTTATTCAAATAGTTCTAAAACATGTAAGATTTTACTCACTATGAAATTATAGGCCTGAAGAATTAACAGTATATTCCAAATAACTTTGATAGATAATGTACGATTTAAATTTGTAGAATGTAAAACATTTCCAAATGCTGCACAAAACACAACCTATTGTCTGACAACAACAAAAACTGTAAAATGTGCCGGAAACTACTTACGGCTGCTTCTAGTGCGCATTACACCACTGTGTTTCTAAAATCAGTCGCTAAACTGAAGTACCGACCAAATAAAACTTTTGTGTTTCTGTGACATTATCCTCTAGGTACAACGTTCTACCGTAGCTAGTGACAGTCCCAACTCATAAAGACAAAACCCCATTATTTTTCTGGATATAGGTCATGTTTCCTTTGCCCTGAGTCGACAACGAAATGTTACGTTGATTAATCGCTCAGAGTTAAGAGCTTTTCATTTCCTTCGTATCCTTGTCTCTTTCGCCGACAGTTTCTGCAAAGAAAGTAATTATATCCTTTCAAGCGGAAAGCGAAATCTCATTATATCAAGGATAATGCATTTGTGACGGATGTCCGGAGAAACTCTGCCTCGTTAAGGATACTTTTTGACGAAGCTGCAGCACGAGTTTCTTCCGCATTACGTCTCTCTTACGACGCTATTAAAACGTGCTTTTTGCGGGGTAGGTGGAGCAAAGTCCACACGGCAGTCGCCTGCGGTTTTGCGCATACAGACGCTGCTGCGTTTAATAAAGGCTGGTTAGAATTAAACCTCTGTGAGGAACTTCGCGAAAGGGCAGGCTAACGCGGTTGTGTACCAACACTGGACCCAATAAACAGGTGTTGCAGTAGTGTCGGGAGCGCGGACACTACGTATTATATCCCACGGTGGTCGTTTCAGGATGGAGTGCTGGACGCTTGGTACGTGCTACCAGTTCCTGAGTGGTCGTGGATTAGCAGCCTAACTATATGCAGTCGGAATGTGTGAAAATGGTGCCGTCACAATAATAAGTGAAAACGTTGCTTCGTTCTGGCTCTTTATTCTGGCTGTACCATATTTACATCAGCCGTGTGTATGCTAAAAAACTCGGCGTAGCGCAACTGAGGTCTGCAGGTGGTCATTACTGATAGAAATTATGACCTGAAATATGTACAAATATATTTTTGATCCTTAGCTGAAATAACAAAATATGTAAATAAACTATAAGGAGTAACAAGAAAAAAGGAAACGGTACATTACGAAGTAATTATCCGAATGGGATGGAAATCCATAGATGTGATATACATGTCAGACAAAGAAATAATTACAATTTCAGAAAAACTGAATGCTCTATTAAGAGAAAGGTCTTCGCAAACTCACCAAGTCGATAACGCCATGGTCCGCCTCTGGCCCTTGTGCGAGAAGTTATTTGGCTTGGCACTGACTAACAGAGTCGCTGGATGTGCTCCTGAGGGATATCGTGACAAACTCTGTCCAACTGGCGCATTAAATAGTCAACATCCCGAACTGGTTGGAGTGCCCCGTCCATTAAGTTCCCAACGTTTTCGACTGGGGAGATTTCTGGCGATCGTGCTAGCCAAGGCAGGGCTTCGCAAGCATGAAAACAGGCAGTAGAAACACTCGCCGTGTGCCGGCGGGCATTACCTTGCTGAAATTTAAGCCTAGAATAGCTTGCTAGGAAGGGTAACAAAACGGAGCGTGGAATATACACTACTGGCCATTGAAATTGCTACACCAAGATGAAATGCAGATGATAAACGGGTATTCATTGGACAAATATATCATACTAGAACTGACATGTGATAACATTTTCACGCAGTTTGGGTGCATAGATCCTGTGAAATCAGTATCCAGAACAACCACCTCTGGCCGTAATAATGGCCTTGATACGCCTGGGCATTGAGTCAAACAGAGGTTGGATGGCGTGTACAGGTACAGCTGCCCATGCAGCTTCAACACAATACCACAGTAGTGACTGGCGTATTGTGACGAGCCATTTGCTCGACCACCATTGACCAGACGTTTACAATGGGTCAGAGATCAGGAGAATGTGCTGGCCAGGGCAGCAGTCGAACATTTTCTGTATCCAGAAACACCCGTACTGGACATGCAACATGCGGTCGTGCATTATCCTGCTGAAATGTAGGGTTTCGCAGGGATCGAATGAAGGGTAGAGCCACAGGGCGTAACACATCTGAAATGTAAAGTCCACTGTTCAAAGTGTCGTCAATGCGAACAAGACATGACCGAGACGTGTAACCAATGGCACCACATACCATCACGCCGGGTGATACGCCAGTATGGCGATGACGAATACACGCTTCCAATTTGCGTTCACCGCGATGTCGCCAAATACGGATGCGACCATCATGATGCTGTAAACAGAACCTGGATTCATCCGAAAAAATGACACTTTGCCATTCGTGCACCCAGGTTCGTCGTTGAGTACACCATCGCAGGCGCTCTTGTCTGTGATGCAGCGTCAGGGGTAACCGCAGCTGATAGTCCATGCTGCTGCAAACGTCGTCGAACTGTTCGTGTAGACGGTTGTTGTCTTGCAAACGTCCCCATCTGTTGACTCATGGATCGAGACGTGGCTGCAGCCATGCGGATAAGATGCATGTCCTCTCGACTGCTAGTAATACTAGGCCGTTGGGATCCAGCACAGCGTTCCGTATTACCCTCCTGAAGTCACCGATCCCATATTCTGCTTACAGTCATTGATTCTCGACCAACGCGAGTAGTAATGACGCGATACGATAAACCGCAGTCGCGACAGGCTACAATCTGACCTTTATCAAACGTGATGGTACGTATCTCTCCTCCTTACACGAGGCATCACAACCACGTTTCACCAGGCAATGCCGGTTAACTGCTGTTTGTGTATGAGAAATAGGTTGGAAACTATCCTCATGTCAGCACGTTGTAGGTATCGCCACCGGCGCCAACCTTGTGTGAATGCTCTGAAAAGCTAATCATTTGCATATCACAGCATCTTCTTCCTGTGGGTTAAATTTCGCGTCTGTAGCACGTCATCTTCGTGTTGTAGCAATTTTAATGGCCAGTAGTGTAGTTGACGTACCGCTGTGCTATATAGATGCCGCGATTGACAACAAAGGGGCGCTGCTATGAAATGAAATGGCACCCCTGACAATCACTCATGGTCATCAGGGTTCAATTAGAGGCGGGACTCATCACTGAAATTCCAGACCGAAGGCTTGTCTGGTGACGCCCCAGACAGCGGGTTACCAACCTGAATGTCGCACGCCATATGACCCGACAGTCAGGAGTGATATACCGGGGTGCCATTTCTTTTATGACAGGACCGCTTTGGTTGTCATCCGCGGCGCCCTTACACCACAGCGGTATGTCGACGATATTCTCGCCCCATTTGGTTTCCCTTCTTTGACCAACGCATCACTGACTATCTTAATTTGTGAATCTCGTTTTCTTGAATAATATTATCAAATTTTTCTGAAATTATAATCATTATTTTTGTCTGTATCCGTACATCACATCCGTTTCCGCCCCATTTTGATAACTCCTTCGTGGTATATCTTCCTGGATCACTGGATAAATTTTGTTGCGACTGTTTTAGAACTCGTGAAAGAATTATGGGTGCGTTTTGATAAATCTTCTTTCACGTGACTTGACTCTTCCCCTCAAATTTTCTTTGTCTCACCAACTATTTGGCTAGAACCGGTCGGCATAGCCGGGCGGACTACGGCAACTTGTCACGGTTCGCGCGGCTCCCTCCGTCGGAGGTTCGAATCCTCCCTCGGGCACAACACGAAGTATCGTCCTTGGCATAAGTTAGTTTAAGTTAGACTAAACAGTGTGTAAGGTTAGGGACAGATGATTTCAGCTGTTTGGTACCATAAGGTTTTGCCACAAATTTCCACAAATTGCAATCACTTCTTCGTCTTAGCGAAGGCATTTCTCGCACATCTTTGCAGACTGCGATACATTTGTTCCATTTCGGATGACGTTCAATATTCTTTACATTGTTTCTACTTTACTATCAAATGTTTTGTGGAAAAAACGCAAAATTGCAAAATCTCCGTTTGTTACATTAATTTTGGACACCAGTGTACTTATGTGGCCATCAATACGTATCTCGAAATAATAGTAATGATTATGTTTCATTCCGTCGTTCTCCCATCTTAAACGGACCCCTTACGAGTACTGGATATTGAACTTGCTCATAGTTTGAATTACCCTCTGCCTTTTCCTTTCTCATTCTTCGTTTCGCCGCACTGTTGTGCATGCAGTGTTACATGGAATAGAATGCAGCGTTATGTATATAACCACACAGAAGTGTAATTGGCTCCCCCCGTCGGAGGTTCGAGTCCTCCGTGGGGCATGGGTGTGTGTGTGTTGTCCATAGCGCAAAAGTTAGATTAAGTAGTGTCTAAAGTTAGGGACCGATAACCTAAGCAGTTTGGTCCCTTAAGATCTTAAAAAGGAGCTGTAATTGTAAAACTTCCTATGCCGCATCATGGCCAGCAATAATAAAGATACCTAAAATCTGATAATGGTGACACAATATGTGTCTCTATTTCACTATAGACTCCTAAATCATATTGAGAGCTCTGTATAAACAAAGATCTGAATGAGGGTGCATAGATCTCTTTCACAAGTAAAAGAAAGTAAAAATTTTAAAGAAATTACCGGGCAGGCTTCGTCGTAAACCCCGAACGCATGGTTTGTCGTCTTGTGGCGTGGTTCGTAGCACAGTGTAGACTGCAGTGTAATCAATTTCACAGTTTTCACAGGTTGCGCTCACGTTTAGATAACACTTTTTCTTTCGCATATTGACACGTTTCAAACGATACCGTTAATGTTTTGGCCCAGAGATACATGTACCACTAAACCGTAGTTATCAAAGAGACGCCTGTTCACCCAATGGCATAAGACTTTATTTGACGTTCAGTAACAGCCTAACATACACCAGAAAGGGAAATATAAATCCAGAATTGCATTTAACACTATTTCAAGCGAAGATTTATGCACAGAGTTTAAGACTAGTTTTGAATTTCTCTTTAGTGAGAATCAGGGTTCTAAATCTACCATAGGCTACCTTAGACTACCATAAGCAAGCGTAGACTGCCGTACTTTTGCGGTTAAGGTCATATCCATGTTACTTCTATGCTAAGTATGTTGCATATTTATCGGGCTTTACCTCGTAACGATCACTTTCTTTACGTATGGGGTCAGTGTCTTACTAGATTCCACTAAAAACAGGAAGCGGCGAACGTTCTAGAAACAGAGTGAGGATATAATGACTGGGCAACCTATGGAACACTTCTACATACTTCTTATAGCATAGCGTTTATAGCAAAACGGAAATTAGTAATGCCTGATTGAAGATTTATTGGGAAATTGTTCATTTGTAGCGTGAAAAAGAGGAATATTTTAGTAAAACTAAAGAAAACAACACATATTTATCATATATTGTTAGAATATACAGTTTCCTTAACAAAAAGGAAAAATAAAAAAAAATACCCAGAATAAGGATATCAAACATTACTTCAACAATTTGTCGAACTTACATGAAACATGGTTGTGTTATTCATAAACAAGTTTCACATTTATCAATAATAACAGGAGTCTACGGGATTCAATCGTGATGAAGAACGTCGTACTGAGTAAAAAATAGCAACAATAAACAATAAGTATACACTGGGCAAGGTGGTGCAATGGTCACCACACTGGACTCACATTTCGAAGGACGACGGTTCAAACCCGCGTACGGCCATCCCGATTTAGATTTTCCGTGATTTCCCTAAATCGCCTCAGGTGAATGCCAGGATGGTTCCTGTGCAAGGGGACGGTCGACTTTTTTCCTCATACAGTGCCTAATCCTATAGGGCTGATGACAACGCTATCTGGTCCCTTCCCTCGTATCAACCAACGAACGAACAATAATTACCTATGTCTTTGTTGTGACATGTATTTGGGACCATACACACATCTGCCCACTTTATCTATTGTGAGTTTGGACGGACATTTTACTTGGAAAACATTGATTGATTTGAGAATGGGCATAGCCGAAACTGGTCATCGTCTAAATAAACATCCATTTTAGTTGTAACTCAGGCTTTCTCTTCTTGCATCACAATGGTTTTGTTATTGTAGTGTGTTCTGTACTTTGAATGAGGTTCATCACACCAGACCGGCGACGACTTCCTTGATTAATAAAAGCCAATGTTACAACCTTAACCAAAAATTTTGCTACGTTCTTTTGTGAAAAGAAAGCGTCGTTCCAATTGAGATGAACACATTATTTGAAGAAATTGTTATCAGTCACGTAATCGCGTTCCACATTGCGCCGATACTGCGCTCGCGCGAGACAGAGCAAACTGAGGTCTGCTGTGGGTGCCAATGGCCTCGCGGCAGTGTCGTGTTGGGTTGGTCATTGACGGCGCACGGCAGGGGGCTGCGGTAATGTGCGGACGCGGCAGGCCACTCGGCGCCCGGCGTGCCGGTCTGTGGTCAGTGATGGCTCGGCTGCGGCCCGGCGGAGCCCCGCTGTGCAGAGGTCGGCCACGTCTGCCCTCAAACGGTGGGGGTGTTGGGGAGACGGACTTCACCAGTCATTAGACTCATGATCTACATCTACATCTACATCTACATTTATACTCCGCAAGCCACCCAAGGGTGTGTGGCGGAGGGCACTTTACGTGCCACTGTCATTACCTCCCTTTCCTGTTCCAGTCGCGTATGGTTCGCGGGAAGAACGACTGTCTGAAAGCCTCTGTGCGCGCTCTAATCTCTCTAATTTTACATTCGTGATCTCCTCGGGAGGTATAAGTAGGGGGAAGCAATATATTCGATACCTCATCCAGAAACGCACCCTCTCGAAACCTGGCGAGCAAGCTACACCGCGATGCAGAGCGCCTCTCTTGCAGAGTCTGCCACTGGAGTTTGTTAAACATCTCCGTATGTCATTAAAATGTGAATAGACATTTCCATTACCTGCATTGTTGTCTTTAGTGTACTATTTTTTCTGCTTGTGGGTTTGTCATGATTAGATATAAGTTAGGCATTTGCTGCTGCTGTTTGCCAGGCATAGTGCTACTGAACTTCCCTTTCTATTACTCTGTTAAGCCAGTTTTACTACAGGTTTATTTTCTTGCTTGCTGCACATTGCCTTATATTAGTTCTAATATTGCATTCGCTTTGCTAATTTAGATTTACTGCTGCTAGCTTTGCCAATTTGCATTTTTTTGTCATTGCTGTTTGTGTTAATTGTTTTGTGCTACTGCATTGTCTCGTCCCTTAGTTTATGCATCTGAGCTCAGTAGATTTAAGTTAGCTTAAGAGGGGTAGACTATATAAGAGAATTTGTTGCTATGAGTTGGAAGAAATGCATTGAGAAGTTATACGAAAAAAGTACAGAAAGAAGGTATTGATAGGACTTTTTGGAAATAATGAAGAACGACGGGAGATCTCCAAGAAGCAAAGAAAGTTTTGTTTGCAAAATACTACAGTAAAACAAACCCTGTCCTTTCCTTTTGTGTTATTCCGATATGTGTTTGTGTATCCTTGTGTATTTGTGTTCAGCCTGTCTATATGTTTTTATCTGATGAGAGTTATGTTGTAGAATTTTTCTAATACTATGTTATTTACTTTGTAAAGATGTTTAGACATTATTTTCGATAGCTATTCTGATCTTTTATGTATTTAATAGTGTCATAATTCCTGTAACACTGATGTATATGTTTATTTCTATTCTTTTGTAAAGCCTGTATTACTAAAAATGTTATTTGTATTGTTATGTTCTTTAATGATGTATATTGTACCTTTGTAATTGTATTTTTATGTTGTAAATTTATAATTGTATAGACACCAGTTCTTCAAATTAAGTTTCATTTCACTGAACACGTTTCTGTTGGTCATATTATATGCACAATATGTGAGAAGTAGGGACTGTTAGTGTTTGCACGTGTGTTGATAGTTCAGCAAGGGACTGGTTAACAGCACTGCTAGTTCTAAGGACATACCAAACAGTTTGTGAGTGCACAAGTGGTGGTTTATGGACTTGCTATATTGTCTGCAAGACTCATTAATGGTGACTGTGCACCTGCACAGTCGCAGTAGATGGCTGCTGGCCGTCTCTACAAGGACTACAGTTGGTCTGCATCTTTGATGGCCCACCAATACCATTATTTCTACAAGGACTGCAGTGGGTCTGCACCTCTGGCGGCCCACCAATACCATAATGTCTACCAGGACTACAGTGGGTCTGCTCTGTGATGACCTACCTACCAATAGTCTTCAAAACTTCGAATGACTCTGTTGTGGGTTTGCTCTGTTTTGGCCCATTACCTGTCTGCATGTCAAGAGTCAGCACTGTCTTTCTGTTGGAAGGACAGCACTACTTCTTCAAGACTGCATGGAAATCCACTACTTCCGTGTGCATTTTCTATTACTGCTCAGACTTTGAGAAAAAAAAAACCACTGCAATTTTACTGTGTGAATAATCAGGACTGTATTTATGGACAGTGAGAAAATTTTAGCTTTTGACCAACATTGTATCAATAAGTGTGTTCATTTGATTTCTTTGTTATTGTAATTATGAAATATTTTAACACATATACATTGGCCACTGCCCAAAACAATTTGTATTTTTTTTTTTTTTGTGGGGAGTATGGTGGCTATGTAAGTAGGCTGTTTACGTTTTTATATTGGTAACGCCACGTAGCGCACTGTATGAAAATCACTGGCTGTGCTGTGTGCAGTCTGTGGCTGGTTTGCATTGTTGGAATTTGCTGTTGTAGTGTTGGGCAATTGGCTGTTACAGCGCGTAGCGTAGCGCAGTTGGAGGTGAGCCGCCAGCAGTGGTGGATGTGGGGAGTGAGATAGCGGAGTTTTGAGAGCGAATGATCTGGACGTGTGTCCATCAGAGACAGTAAATTTGTAAGACCGGATGTCATAAACTGATATATATATGTTATGACTTTTGAATACTATTAAGGTAAATACATTGTTTGTTCTTAATCAAAATTTTTCATTTGCTAACTATGCCTGTCAGTAGTTAGTGAATTCAGTAATTAGAATCTTTTATTTAGCTGTCAGTATTGGCGCTCGCTGTATTGCAGTAGTTTGAGTAACGAAGATTTTTGTGAGGTAAGTGATTCATGAAAGGTATAGGTTGTTGTTAGTCAGGTCCATTCTTTTGTAGGGATTATTGTAAGTCATATTGCGTTACGCTAAAAATATTGTGTGTCAGTTTAAGTACAGTCATTTATAATTTTTCTAAGGGGACGTTTCAATGGATGCATACGATCGACCACGACTTGCTTTCCTGTGCAACTAGAGATCAGAAACGAAGCGAGTACGACTCTCGTGTTGCGGGTTGCATAAATCACAAATGAAGGTGCCGCTCGCTTCCTTCACGCCGCAGTTCTGCGAGTATGACGAATTTGAAAATTATCGAGCTGCGGTCACTACCTATTAGTCGAATCGTTAGCTCTTACTAAGGCGTGCAGAAATTTAAGGTTAGTCATGAAACAATATGACAGATTTTCGGGATCAGATCGGCTCTAACGAAGGTGAATACAGATTAAATTTTAAAATAAATCCACAACAGTCGTCCAGACGGTTTTACACATATGCATTGCTAAAACAACTCTCTTCTCCACAATTCAATGAAACTTTAAAACGATTTCCACTTTACACTACCTCCGACCCACTTTGAAACTGATCCTCCGCGAGGTCGGCTTCTATATGTTTTCCATTCGTCTGTAAACAATTCGAGTTAGTATTTTGCAGCCATAACTTATTAAACGGATAGTTAGATAATTTACACAACTGTCAACACCTGCTTCCTTTGGGATTTGAATTATTATATTCTTCTTGAAGTCAGGATATTTCACCTGTCTCATATATTTTGCTCACAAGATGGTAGAGTTTTCTCAGGGCTGGTTCTTCCAAGGCTGTCAGTAGTTCTGATGGAATGTTGTCTACTCCTGGGGCCTTGTTTCGACTTAGGTCTTTCAGAGCTCTATCAAAGTCTTCACGCAGTATCGTATATCCCATTTCATCTTCATCTACATCCTCTTCCATTTCCATAATATTGTCCTCAAGATCAATGCCCTTGTATAGACCATCTGTATACTCATTCCACCTTTCTGCTTTCCTTCTTTGCTTAGAGCTGGGTTTCCATCTGAGCTGTTGATATTCATGCAAGTGGTTCTCTTTTCTAGAAGGTCTCTTTAAGTTTCCTGTAGGCGGTGTCTATCTTACCCCTAGAGATATATGCCTCTACATCCTCACATTTGTAAGGATGTTTAGCCGTTTTGCACTTTCTGCCGATCTCATTTTTGAGACGTTTCTATTCCTTCCCACCTACTTCATTTTTTATATTTTCTCCTTTCATCAATTAAGTTCAGTATCTTTTTTGTTACCCAAGGATTTCTACTAGCCCTCGTCTTTTTACCCACTTGATCCTCTGCTGCCTTCACTATTTCATCTCTCAAAGCTATCCATTCTTTTTCTACTGCATTTCTTTTCCCCGTTCTTGTCAGTCGTTCCCTCATGCTCTGTCTGAAACTATCTACAACCTCTTGTTCTTTCAGTTTATCCAGATCCCATCTCCTTAAATTGTCACCTTCTCGCAGATTCTTCAGTTTCAATCTACAGTTCGTAACAAACAGATTGTGGTCAGCGTCCACATCTGCACCTGTCCACAATTTAAAAGCTGGTTCCTAAATCTCTGTTTTACTATCGTATAATCTATCTGAAAACTTCCAGTGCCACCAGGCCACTTCCACGTATCTTGCCTTCTGTTACGATTTTCCAACCAAGTGTTAGGTATGATTAAGTTATGCTCTGTACCAAATTCTCCCAGGCGGCTTCCTCTTTCATTTCTTAACCTCATTCCATATTCACCTACAAATTTTCGTTCTCTTCCTTTGAAAACAAAATGGTTCAAATAGCTCTAAGCACTATGGGACTTAACATCTGAAGTCAAAAGTCCCTTAGACTTAGAACTAATTAAATCTAACTAAGGACAGCACACACATCCATGCCCGAAGCAGGATTCGAACCTGCAACCGTAGCAGCATCACGGTTCCGGACTGAAGCGCCTAGAACCGTTCGGCCACAGCGGCCGTCTCTTCCTTTTCCTACAATCGAATTCCAGTGCCCCAATAATTTCTTTTATCTCATCATACATTTCTTCAATCTCTTCGTCGTCTGAGGAGCTAGTTGGCGTATAAACTTGTAGTACTGTGGTAGATGTGGGCTTCGTGTCTGTCTTGGCTATAATAATGCGTTCACTATGCTGTTCATAGTAGCTGAGTCGTGCTCCTACTTTCTTATTTATTACTAAACCTACTCCTGCAATACCCCTATTTGATTTTGTATTTATAACCCTGCATTCGGTTGAACAGAAGTCTTGTTCCTCCTGCCACCGAACTTCACAAAGTCCCTCCATGCCTAAATTTAAACTACCCAGTTTGAGGGATTTGATATTCCACGCTCCGATCCGCAGAATGCCAGTTATCTTTCTCCTGATAACGACATACTCCTGAGAAATCCCCGCCAGAAGATCCGAGTGGGCGACTATTTTACCTCCGGAATATTTTACTCAAATGGACGCCATCATCATTTAACGATACAGTAAAGCTGCATGCCATCGGGAAAAATTACGGCTGTAGTTTCCTCTTGCTTTCAGCCGTCCGTAGTACCAGTACAGCAAGACCGTTTTGGTTAATGTTACAATGCCAGATCAGTCAGTCATCCAGACTGTTGCCCCTGCAACTACTGAAAAGGCTGCTGCCCCTCTTCAGGAACCACACGTTTGTCTGGCCTCTCAACAGATACCCCTTCGTTGTGGTTGCACCTACGGTACGGCTAACTGTATCGCTGAGGCACGCAAGCCTCCCCGCCAGCGGCATGGTTCATAGTCCATTGGGGGAGGAGGGGGGGGAATTGCCGCTTATGGGCATAACATAAGAAGAAGAAGCCTCTAGAATTTAGTTAAGGTCGGCAAATTTCTTTTCAGATACGTGAAGGACCTAAATGGGAAGTACAAGTAGAAAGTAAAATTAACCATTATTGGTTGGTAGACGACATAGGTATCTGTAATACTAGATAACATGTTACTCCAGTTAGGTGCCTTGAGTGTGCTAAAGCAAGCTCGGTATCATGGTTCACGCAACTCAGAGCACTAAATGCAACATGTGAATGTAGAACAGAAAACGATCGGCTAAGCAGGTTCGCACAGCACAAGAACATAACTATCATATGCCCAGCTATTATCGTGGGTATGGCCTACATAGCACAAAGACTCAAAGAGTAGCTCCATGCAGGGTACTGTGGTCAATGCGCAGTGACGAGGTCATTCGTTTGTTCATAAGAGGAGGCCGACAAGCCTTTCGCCACTTTCAGTCAGTTGGCTTCGCACTGCAATTACAGAATCAAGGCGCATACGTGGCAATCTTTCTCAAAATAGTTTGCAGAGACTATTTGGTAAAAAACTTCATTTTTGCGTTATTTACGGTTTAATGTGTCAGCTTCATTATGAAATGCCGGCCATTTCGTATATGATCATAGTTACTATGATATTTACATATAAGTACGACACGGTGCAGAATTCGAAAAAGTTTGCAATGAAAACTAGAGGTCGATATGATTTTCTGTTTGGTGCACACTACATCGCCTGTTGTTGAGTATGAAATTAAGCTAACATACAGAAATATTCCCTACAATTGCGGTCTCTGTCTCGAGAAAATTGATCTGATGTAGCACACTCCTTTGCGATCACCCATGCCAGGGGAAAAGCCAGAATAAAATATCCATAACATTCTTCGTGTTTCATAAACGGTTTGAGATATAGAAAAGAGATTTTGGCAAATGACAGGAATCAAAGCCATATGGTTATACTTTTTTATTTGCTGTATTATTCCAATAACCACAGACTTTTTCAAGGAAAGAGTGTACCTTTTAACGTCTAACGATACCTGGTTAAATGAAAAATACTGTGGATTTTGGAACAGCATATTTGAAGACCTTACTCGCTAATTTTTGTACTAAGGATGTGCTTGTACATAAGTTAATGACGTTACTTTTCCTCAGTTCCTTACCTAATAAACTTCATGGACCATTGCAGAGGTAACAGTAGATCTTTTTGAATGGTTGGCATGCAAGTGTTTGGCGTGGAGGGGTTTCACTTAATATTTATGAAAACTGTGAGCTTAGGCTTCAGTTCAGAATGGGTCTTCGCGTCCAGTGCTCAGGGTTTGCCTGCCCACAACCATCATCGCTACCACACTGCTTATGCTTGCAGTGCCCACTGCACATCTGCCGGCCATGTTTTTCTGCGCACACTCTAACAGATTACACTAATAGCATCCCTTAATGTCAACCATTTAATTGTATTACTACTTGAAATGAGAAGAAGTTCAAAAATGGCTCTAAGCACTGTGGGTCTTAACATCTGAGGTCATCAGTCAGCCAGACTTAGAACTACTCTGAAACCTAACCAACCTAAGGACATCACACACATCCATGCCCGAGCCAGGATTCGAACCTGCGACCGTAGCAGCAACCCGATTCCGGACTGAAGCGCCTAGCACCGCTCGGTCAACGCGGCCGGCTGAGAAGAAGTCACCTCACAGTTACAAAACTGTAAAAGCCTAACGGAAACTTACTAATAACTATTGAGCATAGCATATACGTAAAAATTCACAAAACTATGATAGAAGATGAATCAGTGTCACCCAAGATGAATCAGTGTCAGGTCCTAAAATGCTAATAATGTGTGGAGGTACATAAGATGCTCTTATGCATTTGCAGTTGTCTTATCAGTGTAGCTATACTTTTGTTTAGCTTGCTATTATGACCATTCTTGGATGTGGCACTGATTCATCTTTCACTATTACATTTTCTGTGTATTTTTACGCATCTATTACTTTCAACTGTTATTTGCAAGTTCCCATTAGTTCTTTACAGTTTTGTAATTGTAACGTGATTTATTATTTTTTAAAATATAATCCCATGTATTTTAATATGTTTAAATTTTTAACATTATGCAATGCCATTAGTGCAATCTATTACTCTTGAGTCTTTACGCCATCTAGCCGATACCCTTGATACTAACGCGGCATATTCAGTCACGTGGCTCATAGTCAGTCCTGTTCTTGTGCTGAGCAAACCTGCTTACTGCTGGACAACCAAATGTTGTACACATAGCTCTGTGCTGTGAATACCATTCTTAGCCTGCGCTTTCATGCGTAATGTACCTAACGGGTTTATTATGTTATCTATTTTAGATTCCCATGTCTTCCACCATCCATCATGTATCATGGTTGATTTTACTTTTCTACTTCTTCTTCCCATTTAGGTATTTTACGTATCGGATAAGACAGGTAACGTCCAGACGCTTGTTATTCTCATTCAATGCCCTTCAGCGGCAACTGACGGATAAGGTTAATCTCACTACATTTCTGCATGAGTTTATGCGCATGTTACTGCCCCTTGTATGAATGGATGCATAGCTGAAAGATGCCTCATTCTCTTCACAATTTTGTCACCTTAATTCTTTGTTCTACTGTCTCCAGCTGGCGATGGCTTACAAGGGGAAAACGCATAACTGTTATTAACAAAAACAATTTCGTAACATACACTGTTTTATTAAAAGATATTCATAACCAGATGTTGCTTCATTTTTTAATCTTCAGTTGTATGCATGTTTATCTATCATACTTACAGCAGTTTTTAGATTTACTTCAAAATGTCCTAATATAAAGGCTGAAACTGGCGGTGGACCAAATAAGGCTTTACTGAGTAATGTTAGCGATTTTTCATTAATTAATCTAAGTCGAGTATTCAAAACATTCTGGAGAATGTTTTGAAGAAGAGAAGACTATGTGAAAAGCTTATGCCGTACACCTGGACTTCCGAACAAGGCAACAGTGTGTGGGCGCCTATCGAGATTTAATTGAAATGCAAAATCCTGGTAGTTCTTTTCTGGAAAGTATCATCAAGGGTTATGAGCCTTGATGTTATTAATAAGAATCTATAACAAAACGGGCGGCCGGTGTGACCGAGAGGTTCGACGCGCTTCAGTCTCGAACCGCGTGACTGCTACGGTCGCAGATTCGAATCCTGCCTCGGGCATGGATGTGTGTGATGTCCTTGGGTTAGTTAGGTATAAGAAGTTCTAAGTTCTAGGGGACTGATGACCTCAGATGGTAAGTCCCATAGTACTCAGAGCCATTTGAACCATTTGATAACAAAACCACAAAGTGCGAAATTTTCATAAATGAACGTTTTTTTTTTTTGACGACATAACTGACATTCAAGTCCGTGTAACGTGCAAGTCGAACAACGTTCCAAAGAAAGGCTTTTCTCACAGTTTCACAGAGTTTCGTGAACGTTACGTGCATTATACTAATATGGACAGAGACAGTGTAGTATACTTGAAGCATTAAAAACCCCCATCCTTCCTCTGTTTGTAATTTTAAGTCTCGAAACATTTTGGATTGACAGGTATGATGTGACAAGAAAAAGAAAAAAGAATGTTTTATACATTATGGGCACCTGTCAAACAATGAATGCTGCCTATATGTTGATGTATCGCGATGATATGACAGAGGTTCTGCAGTATTTCGTAATAAAATCTGCTGTTCCCGTTCATTAAAACTTCTTCAGCCGGAATTACAGGAGTTCCTCGCGTGTTTGTCCCGCTCACAATGTATTTCTTTAGCATGCAACACTGTGTGGGCTCTTTTGTCCGCCATCATCGCTCATCAAGCAGGACCTGTTAGAAGCCTGCCTGTGGATGCTTTACAGTCGATCAATACTTACGGCTGCTTCCAATAACCGATATTAATGGTGCTCATTAATA
The DNA here is from genome assembly GCF_023864275.1 of Schistocerca cancellata. Lineage (NCBI taxonomy): Eukaryota > Metazoa > Arthropoda > Insecta > Orthoptera > Acrididae > Schistocerca > Schistocerca cancellata. The sequence continues at coordinate 202,154,215 of NC_064632.1, forward strand.
CTGCGTACGGACGCACAGCGGGGTTACGCGAACTGAGTTACTGGAGGGCCATCATTCTTTCCGAGCCAAGAGACAGCGCGAGCAACGTGAAAACGCTTTTCATTCACCCTGTCAAAAGATGTATAGCCATCGAGCGGGTAGGGAACTTTTTGCATTCCCATTGATCAACGCTATTGAATGAAAGGTTTATTACGTTTTTCATGTTCTCGAAGCCTCCCATGAAAGTTGCCAGAGCTTCCTTTCACTTTCATTGTCGTTTTTAACTAATTGAACAGATTTCGTGGTAGCGAATGCATTTCTATTGAAGACATGAAGAAGAGTACACTCGGAAGATCATTTGAAGAAAGTCTTGCCAACCAACTACAATAAAACATTTCGTATTGGTAGATTATTTTCATCAATGTCATAACAAAGTTAAGTGTGGTGTGCGTACTGTAAGACCTTCGGTACACACACCATCAGATTATTTGACTTGTCGCTCTAACGAAGTAGGCGAGTGTCAGCAATATGTCTCGTGGTCTTATTGTGGCGTGTTTACCTTCTGCCGTTAGGTCAGACGATAGAAATACCACTTGCACACTTAGAGTATCAGATTGACAGTGACCAACTTTAAACAGAACTTGATTAATTTTCACACACATTTACTAAAATAATAAAAAAATAGACATTACTTAACTTGATTCTGGATACTGTTTACATTTGACAATCTGAAGTTCCTTTGGTCTTGGTACGTTAATCTTATTCTCAGATATCTCTGATACTTGACAAGGTGTCTATACATTTCTCTTCATGGCTATGACTTGACTATAGACTAATGCAGACTAATGCAGATTGGTACAGACTAATGCAGACTCACTAATTGGAGGTCTGTACACTCGTTATAATACCTCGAGCGTTCAGGTATCACTGCGCGAGTGTGATCCGCGAGGAGAAAAGGTTCTACCTTAGCCGCAATCTCATTGGCTACGTTACATATTAATACGCGGATCGGCGGAAGCAGAATTTGGCCTGTCTCTAAGACAGCGCCATCTCGTAGTGCAGAGACGGACGAGCGCTGCGCCTGCGCTGTTGTGCTTAGCGGGGCGCGGTCTAGTGGGAAAGTTGTGTACGCGCTGACTACGTGGAACTATGTACACAACATTAAGAGTGTCATATTTGCTTACCATTTTCTGCATATTAATATGAACTTGATCTATAGCTTCCCCGAACACAGGTCTCTTTACTTATGAATCCTCCGATACTATTTTTGGTCGGCTTTGTGCGGTTTGGCAAATTTGCTGGGGGGCTTGGTTTTGTAATTTCATTTACTTCTTGTAACTATTTTCTTATCCTTTTAGATAAATATGAGAAAATTCGGCCTGCTTTTCATTCAAGGGTACTTAAAGTCTAGGAAGCTAGTTATTCTGACGTTTAGTTTTATCCATACATCCGTACATGTTATAGAAATGGATGTACGTAAGTATGTATGCGAATATGTATGTTCCACATCCCCTCCTAAATTATTGGACCGATTTCAACCAAACTTGATACACATATCACTTACTGTCTCGGAAGAATCACTATGGGGGAAAAAACCACCCACCTATCAAAGGGGCGGGGTGAAAAACTAGTGTAGCCCACGACTCGCGAATACCCATACTTTATTCATCCAATACTTGAAAAAGAGAGCACTTACTGACCCGTAACAATTATTACAGATAATGTCAAACCTTCACAAAACAGCCGGCCGGAGTGGCCGAGCGGTTCTAGGCGCTACAGTCTGGAACCGCGCGACCGCTACGGTCGCAGGTTCGAATCCTGCCTCAGGCATGGATGTGTGTGATGTCCTTAGGTTAGTTAGGTTTAAGTACTTCTAAGTTCTAGGGGACTGATGGCCTGAAAATTAAGTCCCATAGCGCTCAGAGACATTTGAACCATTTACCATTTACAACAGACAGCTCAGGAGGTATGACGTCATGAACGCTGAAATTTTTGAAGAACTGACGCATGATGCTTAACGTCTAAATTTATTACTCATTTGCTACTAACAGCGCTTCATCTGTCCCCTGTTCACATCTCCAGAGCGGCAAGCAACGTATTTAGCTCTTCCTTCCTTTTCCTAATACTATATATTTCTTAATTTTCGTGTGTATCTTTCCGTTCAAGAGGTTTAATATCGCGTTTGTAATTGAAAGTGTAAATTGACGCCATCTGTAGATCAGTTTTCATTTCCCCCGAACAGCTCATTAAGGTAGCAGCATCCATTGACGACATTGGTGGGTAGCAAGTTGCATGTCTAACATTCTGTCAGCTTTTATAGTTTACTTCTTCAGTTAGTCTTGCTAAAATGGACAGCTTGTGCACGAGCCGTGTACGGATGCAATAGGAGCTGACCGCAGTTCTCGGAGAGCTGAATGAGCTTTTGGCTATTGTCAGCCGTCTTTAGGCTGCTGTTTTGGGGCTTAGCGATAGCGGAGAATCTGGCACGTAGCATGCGACACATGAAATGTCGCTTGTTTCGCCCACAGGCTCTGCTGTCGAAGTATCTCCATGTGCACCCGACGTAGTGGATCCGTCCTCACAGCAGGGCGAGTGGTGGGAGGTAGCGCGTTAGCGTGATTCAGGGCTTAACCACTGGCCGGTTTTGAGCGCGAGTACTCGCGTCTGCTCAGGCACGTGCTCGCGAGCAGGTGCAAGGTCGCGGAGTAGGGAGGGAGGGGAGGGAGGGGAAATGCGCGCGCACGTTTGAATGTGATCTCGCGTTCTTAGCAGATTTAACTAGCCATCTGAATGTTTTGAACATTTTACTACAAGGTAAAGATCTGCCAATTACTCATTTCATAGGTCGAATACGAGCTTTTAAAATGAAATTGACACTTTGGGTGAGTCAGCTGGAAACAGGAAACCTAGCTCATTTTCCTAAATTATCATCCATGCAAGATGTTCACAAAGACTGTGAACGTTATTCACATAGTTTAGTTGATCAGCGCTTTCAAGATCTGACAGCACTAGACGGTGATTTTGATCTGTTCTCTCCATAATGAGATTTTCACTCTGGAGCGGAGTGTGCGCTGATATGAAACTTCCTGGCAGATTAAAACTGTGTGCCCAACCGAGACTCGAACTCGGGACCTTTGCCTTTCGCGGGCAAGTGCTCTACCAACTGAGCTACCGAAGCACGACTCACGCCCGGTACTCACAGCTTTACTTTTGTTCTCTCCATATTAAGCGAATATTTAAGAGATTCGTCCTGAGCTGTAGCAAGAAATTATTGACCTACAGTGTGACAGAAAATACAGAGAAAAATTTCAGAACAAGAAAAACCTTTTTGGAATTCTACAGACACTTCCCTCAGGATAGATTTCCTCGTTTGCACAAACTGGCGGCTACAATAATATCAATGTTCGGGTCCACGTATGTTTGTCAACAACTGTTCTCTGCAATGAAATGTAACAAGACGCGCCTGAGAAACGCATTGTCTGATCGAAATTTAAACTGCACGCTGCGCCTAAAATGCGCAAGAACAATTACTCCGAACATAGACGCAATTGAAAAGGGCAAAAAGTACAAGATAACCGAGAATCCCACACTTCAGTGACACCTTTTATTGTGTAACAGTTCACAAATTAATGCGAATGTAGAGGCAAACACTAAGCTAATAAAATTATGTGTCCTTTATTTGTTTCATTTGTCGCAGTAATAATTCGTGAGTGATATCCCTGCAGGTGGCCGCGGATTTACATTGACTGGCGGCAGCTGTTGTGTGCCCCACGTGACTTTCCCCACTCTCCGCTCTGGTCCGGTAGTTGGGGTAGCGTGCTCGCGCTGCTCCGTGCTCGCGCCTCGCTGCTCACAGCTTGCTCCGTGAGCACTTATGTTGTGAAGCCCTGGCATAGTTCGAGGCGGACGACCAATGTGGAGCCTTGCCGCCTGACCCCGACTGCTCGATCTGGCAGTGAGCAGGCGGCCGTGCCTTCAGCGGGGTCCGAGCAGGCACACGTGGTCGGGGGCTTACTAGTTACCAGTAGCGCCAAAGCTATGCGCTTTGCGGAGCCCCTTGGGGTGCTGTTGTCTGCAGGTTGTGCTCACGTCGGCACCAGTAAAGCCTGTCACGTGGGTTCTGAGGGCCATCCTGAGTTCATACAGGTGGATGTCGAAAGTGGTAAATGCTGTGTTGGCTTCGCGCGCGAGATGCAAGCGAAGGTTTCAATTCGCAGAATTTCGTCCCAGAGCTGATCGTGGTCATTGGGTTTGGAGGCAAGTGCAGGGTCTCAACCAAGGGCTTCATCTACTCTGACGGTCTTGAATGTAGATATCTGGATCTGCGTCATCGAGTGGAAAATTGTAGGTCTCCCCTTGACAGGTCAGGTGCGCACTACGCAGAGGAATTAGCTACTCGGACAGCAGAGTACTTATGGAGTGCACATGTAGGTTTTTGTTTGCGATAGGTGGTAATCTGAGGTACTCTGATGATCGGTGGCCAGTAGATATACAACAGCGAAATCAGACCACGGTCAGTGTAAAGACATTTCACCTATCGAAATTTTACCAATTAATTGTCGAAGTATTCGTAAGAAAGTTGCAGGAAGTTCTCGCGCTCAAATCATTCTTGGCACCGACGGCTGGCTGAAACTCGAAGTGGGTTGTGCATCGTATACCGAAGAGACAGATTAGACGTCGTAGGAACTAGAGTGTATATTGCGGTTAAGAGAAATTTATGTAGTGGAATGGCCAGACAGCCAATCCACTATACCCGGGTAGCCGAATAGCTCGCGTTAAGCTCACGCAGATTGGCGCGAGGTCTGGAACAGTAAACTAGTTGAGTCTAGTAAGAAAAGAACGTAGTTGCTGGAATACTTAACTTTAATCCATAATGGGTGTACATCGCTCTTGACGATACAGGTTTTAATATCTCAATATAAACTGGTAATGGCGCCTTGCTAGGTCGTAGCAAATGACGTAGCTGAAGGCTATGCTAACTATCGTCTCGGCAAATGAGAGCGTATTTGTCAGTGTCGCTTCGCTAGCAAAGTCGGCTGTACAACTGGGGCGAGTACTAGGACGGCGCTCTAGACCTGCCGCGCGGCGGCGCTCGGTCTGCAATTACTGACAGTGGTGACACGCGGGTCCGACGTATACTAGCGGACCGCGGCCGATTTAAAAGCTACCACCTAGCAAGTCTGGTCTCTGGCGGTGACACCACATTCCTTCCCCGCAAATCGGCGGACGGTTGTGTTATAAGGCTTCCGCCCGCCGTGGGGAGGACCCCATGTTGACGTATGCGACGAGGTGGGGAGCCTAACAACAGACGAGGCTGTGCCACCCGCACCCGGCCATTCGGTCCGAGGGGAGCTAGGAAACGCCTGGAAACCTAGTCTAGGGTGCACGCCAACATGCGGAGTATACGCCCGTATAGAGTCAGGAGGGGCCGAAGGGTCGACCACCATTGAGTCGGAGCACCCGACGGGCGAAGCCAACAGATGGTCCGGAGCGGGCAAGAGTTCCATGGCGGAGGACAACTGGTCACGGGAAGCGATCGGCGGCGCGTGACCCAGGGAGGCGCCCGGCGGTTGCAGCGACGCGTCCACTTCGGGCGTCGCCGGCGGCAGAACAGGCGGCGGCGGCGGCGGCGGCGGCGGCGGCGGCGGCGGCGGCGCGTCGCCATGGGGCAAAATGGAAGGCAGCACCGGTAACACCTGGGGCTCAGGCGAGCCAGTAGATGGGTCCCCAGGGCGCTGACCGGACGGCACCGTCGTTGAAAACAGACGGGGAGCGGCAGAACCCGGGCGACGACAGAGGCGCAGCTGATTGAGATGCCGACGCACCTCACCAGAGGCCCCCAAAACCAGATACATAGCGCGGCCGAGGCAGCGAAGAATGCGCCCTGCGAGCCAACGCCGTGAACCGCGATAGTTGCGATAGTATACAACGTCGCCGGGAGCAAAAGCAAGTGTCTGCCGCTGCACAGGAACCTGATGCGGCGGATGTAGCAAAGACATCAAGGTTCGATGAGGGCGACCGTGAAGCAACTCAGCCGGCGAGCGACCATCTCGAGGCTGAGCGTTACGAGGACAAAAAGAGCAATAACGCGTCCTCCCGAGAATTCGACTCTGTCAATTCAACATCTGTGACTTGAAAGTCCTGACCAAACGTTCAGCGGCACCGTCTGACTGTGGCGAAAACGGCGCGGACGTCAGATGTTGAATACCATTGGCCTTGCAGAAGGACTGAAATTCTGCGGACATGAATCGTGGCCATTGTCGGAAACAATAGTCTGTGGAAGACCTTCAATGCAAAAGATAGCGGACAACGCTTGGATGGTGGCAGATGACGTCGTGGAAGACATCCGGATAACAAAAGGAAAATTACAGAATGAATCGACCAGAATCAACCATCGAACATTCCAGAATGGTCCAGCAAAATCGATGTGTAAGCGTTGCCAAGGGGAAGTGGCTTTCGGCCATGCAAAGAATTTCCGCGGTGGTGCGGATTGTTGTTCGGCACACGCCATGCAGGAAGAGCACATTTGTGTAATCGCAGCATCGATTCCGAACCAAGTACAGTGCTGACGAGCAAGTTGTTTCATGCGCACTATACCCCAATGTCCTTGGTGGAGAAGCTTTAAGACAGACGACTGTAACGAACATGGGACCACGACCCTGGACTGATCATTATCAGAACGCAACAGCAAAACACCACGTCGTACAAAAAGTCTCTCCTTATGAGCAAAAAATCGGCGAACCAACGGATCCTCGATCCGCGACTTTGACAAGGGCCATTGCGTAGCAACAAAACGCAAAACGGTAGCAAGGACAGGGTCAGCAGCTGTGGCTGTAGCTACACGACGAAAATCAATCGGAAACGATTCGACCACGTCATTGGTTTCCGTATCAATGAACATGCAAGCAAGGTCAGAAGAATCGAATGCTCTATCCTCAGCAACAGGCAAACGGGACAACGCATCGGCGTTTCCGTGCTTAGCAGTGGACCGATACAAGATATCGTAGCGGTACTGCGAGAGGAAAATAGACCAGCGAATGAATTTCTGCGCTGTACATGGAGGTACAGGCTTGTTCGGATGAAAACGTGATGTCAAAGGTTTGTGGTCTGTGATGATGGTAAAGTGACGACCATACAAGAAATCGTGAAACTTTGTAACACCAAAGCTTCTTTCTCTATCTGGGAATAATTTCTTTGCGCTGACGAGAGCAATTTGGACGCAAAGGCAATAGGGCGATCATGCGAGCCATCTTTGTGCGCAAGCACAGCACCGATCCTGAAATCCGATGCATCTACCATCAACAAAAGGGGTTTCTGGGGATCGAATGGCGTAAGGCAAGTATTATAAAGCAACGCCGATTTCAACTGGCGAAAGGCGCGTTCGCATTCCGTCGACCAGACGAACGGAACACCTTCACGGCGTAAGCGATGAAGCGGAGCTGAAATGGAAGAGGCATGGGGAACATAGCGATGATAGTAATTAATTTTTCCCAACACTTTCTGTAGCTGCTTCAAATTCTGTGGCGAAGGCAAGTACTGTATGGCATGGAGTTGCTCTGGACTGGGATGGATGCCTTGGGCATTGAGTACATGTCCCAGATATGGCAATCCACGAGCAAAAAACACACATTTGTCCTTCCGCAAGCGAAGACCATTTTGTCGCAAGACCTGAAATAATGTTCGGAGGTTGGCTAAATGTTCTTCTTCTGTCTTTCCGGAGATCACAATATCGTCCAGATAGTTTGCTGCAGTAGGGACCGACGCACAAACAGTTTGTAAATATTTCTGAAACAATGCAGGGGCGGATTCACACCCGAATGGCAGTCTTTTGAATCGATACAAACCAACATGCGTGTTAACCACCAATATGCGCTGGGATTCTTCGTCCACCGGTATTTGCAAGTACGCATCTGCTAGGTCCAACTTCGAAAAATATTTACCCGGGCACAGTTTGTCAAAAACATCTTCCGGGCGGGGCAAGGGAAAAGTTGCAGTCACAAGTTGTGGATTCACTGTTGCCTTGAAGTCCACACAAAGTCTCAATTTTCCGGAAGGTTTTTGCAAAATTACTAAGGGTGAAGCCCAGAGAGAAGCCTGCACACGTTCAGTGACACCTTGTGATTCTAAATCGTGTAATGTTCTTGCGACCTCATCACGCAATGCGTGGGGAACGTTGCGCGCTCTGAAAAATTTCGGTTGCGCGTTTTCTTTCAGTTCCAAATGTGCTTCATAGTTCTTAGCGCAACCAAGGCCCAGTGCAAAAATGTCTGCAGATTCTTCATATAGACGAGAAACACTGGCTGAAGGCACAGTCTGGTTCACTGATAGGACCTTATTTACGATAGACAAGTTAAACAACTGAAATAAATCTAAACCAAACAAGTTCACTGCAGAAGAAGAACGAAGGACATAAAATGACACAAGTTTCGTTCGTCCCTTGTATGTTGCAAAAAGGCTGCACTGTCCTAACACAGGGATGTGCTGTCCTGAATAACTCGTGAGCTTAACATTTGCGGCACGCAACGGAGGTTTGCCCAGCTGTTTGTACGTGTCTTGATTGATCAATGAAACTGCAGCTCCCGTATCGAGCTGGAACGGGATCACTTTTCCGTCAAAGTCCAAAGCTACAAAAAGTTTATTGTCCTGCTGACGACAAGAGCGACTGTCTCGTGCAACGTGAACTGACACTGATAGAGAATCACTTGCGACTAGACGTGATTTCCGTCTATGTCAATGCACACTTTTTGTGGGACGAACACAGTCACTGTTAGAGAGAGTTGCACTGAGCGGAGTGGCATTAACTACATGAATTTCCATGGGCGAAGGGTCACGAGCCCGAATATTCTTGGTTCGATTCCAGCGCGAAGCAAAGGGCCTGGAATGGTTATGAGTGTCCAATCTGAGCTTTTTCTGGCAAACACTTTGAACATGTCCTTTTTTATTACAGAAAAAGCAAATAGCTTGGCGTGACGGGCAATTCTCACGCGAATGTCTAGTAGCACACCGCGGGCATGATTTTATCACTGCATTTGCTTGCTTACGTGGCACACGTGGCTGTGCGGAAGGGTGCGAGGGCTGTTTACTGTTCTGTGCAGCTCGCCCGGCGGGCCGGTTAAAGTGACACACGGCTGGCGAAGTTGCAAATGGTTCCTGAGCAAAGTCAAGTGTGTCCTGCTGATCCAATATGTCTATCACCTGTTGAAGGGAGGGATTGACTAGTTTCAAAATTTCCTCCCTGATACGAACATCAGAAACGTTCTGTGCAACTGCATCACGCACCATAGTATCTGAATAAGGGAGTCCACATTCACACACAAAAGCACAATCCCTAGTAAGGCCTTGCAAAGTTGCAACCCACTCCCTATTAGTCTGACCGGCCGTACATTTTGTACGAAAGAACGTATACCGTTTTGCAACTACATTGACTGATTCTTTGAAATAGGCATCCAATGCAGACAAAATTTCTTCGTAGGACAGAGTTGCTACGTTGCGTCGGGGAAACAATTTCACTATCACACGGTAGGTGGACACGACTACACAAGAAAGGAGATGAGGCTGCCGCTCGTTCCCTTGAATTCTGTAGGCGGCGAGATGGAATGCAAATTGGCGTGACCACTCCGTCCAGCTTAGCAGTTAAGATCCTTAGATGTCAAAAGGGCATCTGGCCCAGACGGTATCCCCGTAAGGTTTTATGTTGACTATGCTACAAATATAGCACCAATCTTATCGGTCATCTGTCAGAGATCATTGGAAAGGCGGAAAGTTCTAGGGGACTGGAAGAAGGCCCAGGTGATAGCAGTCTATAAAAAGGGTAGAAAATCGGATTCATACACTCCTGGAAATGGAAAAAAGAACACATTGACACCGGTGTGTCAGACCCACCATACTTGCTCCGGACACTGCGAGAGGGCTGTACAAGCAATGATCACACACACGGCACAGCGGACACACCAGGAACCGCGGTGTTGGCCGTCGAATGGCGCTAGCTGCGCAGCATTTGTGCACCGCCGCCGTCAGTGTCAGCCAGTTTGCCGTGGCATACGGAGCTCCATCGCAGTCTTTAACACTGGTAGCATGCCACGACAGCGTGGACGTGAACCGTATGTGCAGTTGATGGACTTTGAGCGAGGGCGTATAGTGGGCATGCGGGAGGCCGGGTGGACGTACCGCCGAATTGCTCAACACGTAGGGCGTGAGGTCTCCACAGTACATCGATGTTGTCGCCAGTGGTCGGCGGAAGGTGCACGTGCCCGTCGACCTGGGACCGGACCGCAGCGACGCATGGATGCACGCCAAGACCGTAGGATCCTACGCAGTGCCGTAGGGGACCGCACCGCCACTTCCCAGCAAATGAGGGACACTGTTGCTCCTGGGGTATCGGCGAGGACCATTCGCAACCGTCTCCATGAAGCTGGGCTACGGTCCCGCACACCGTTAGGCCGTCTTCCGCTCACGCCCCAACATCGTGCAGCCCGCCTCCAGTGGTGTCGCGATAGGCGTGAATGGAGGGACGAATGGAGACGTGTCGTCTTCAGCGATGAGAGTCGCTTCTGCCTTGGTGCCAATGATGGTCGTATGCGTGTTTGGCGCCGTGCAGGTGAGCGCCACAATCAGGACTTCATACGACCGAGGCACACAGGTCCAACACCCGACATCATGGTGTGGGGAGCGATCTCCTACACTGGCCGTACACCACTGGTGATCGTCGAGGGGACACTGAATAGTGCACGGTACATCCAAAACGTCATCGAACCCATCGTTCTGCCATTCCTAGACCGGCAAGGGAACTTGCTGTTCCAACAGGACAATGCACGTCCGCATGTATCCCGTGCCACCCAACGTGCTCTAGAAGGTGTAAGTCAACTACCCTGGCCAGCAAGATCTCCGGATCTGTCCCCCATTGAGCATGTTTGGGACTGGATGAAGCGTCGTCTCACGCGGTCTGCACGTCCAGCACGAACGCTGGTCCAACTGAGGCGCCAGGTGGAAATGGCATGGCAAGCCGTTCCACAGGACTACATCCAGCATCTCTACGATCGTCTCCATGGGAGAATAGCAGCCTGCATTGCTGCGAAAGGTGGATATACACTGTACTAGTGCCGACATTGTGCATGCTCTGTTGCCTGTGTCTATGTGCCTGTGGTTCTGTCAGTGTGATCATGTGATGTATCTGACCCCAGGAATGTGTCAATAAAGTTTCCCCTTCCTGGGACAATGAATTCACGGTGTTCTTATTTCAATTTCCAGGAGTGTATAATAACCGGCCAATTTCACTGGCATCAATTTGTTGTAGAATCATGGAACATGTTTTGTGTTCAGACATAATGACCTTTCTTGTCTCTCAGAAGCTCATCTGCAGAAACCAGCACGGTTTTAGGAAACAGTAGTCATGCGAGACACATCTGGCCCTCTTTGTGCATGATATACAACAGGCTCTAGATACCGGCTCCCAGGTTGATGCCACATTTCTCGACTTTCGAAAGGCGTTCGACTCAGTTCCGCACTGTCGCTTGCTACAAAAAGTGCGGGCTAATGGTGTATCCAGCGGTTGAATAGAAAGTTTTCTAACAGACAGAGAGCAATATGTCGCCCTGAACGGGATAACTTCAACAGAAACAAGAATAACTTCAGGTGTGCTCAGGGCAGCCTAATAGGTCCTCTGCTTTTTACGATTTACATAAACAATCTGGTTGATGGTATTGACAGCGGCCTGAGACTGTTTGCTGCTGATGCTGTAATCTAAAGGAAAGTAGTACCACACGAAAGTTGTGAACAAATCAATGAGGATCAATAAATGATCAGCCTTTGGAAGCGGTAACATCAGTCAAGTATCTGGGTGTGACTATTCGAAATGATCTCAAATGGAATGAACAGATTACACAAGTAACCGGTAAGACGAATTCTAGATAGCGGTTTATTGGTAGAATCCTGAAGCGATGCAGTCCTTCAACAAAGGAAATAGTTTACAGTACGTTAGTTCGTCCAGTCTTAGAGTATTGTTCGTCTGTATGGGACCCTTACCAGTTGGGTGTGATTGAATAAATTGAGAACGTCGAAAGAAGACCGGCAAGACTCGTGACTGCTACATTTAGCCATCGCGAGAGCGTTACAAATCTCATAGAAAGTTTGAAGTGGGACACACTTTCAGACAGAAGATGCGCTAAACAGAAGGGACTGCTCACTAAATTCCGAAATCCAATCTCCACTGAGGATGTAGAGCATATATTATTACCACCAACTTTCAATCGTACTGAGGCGTTCAGACAGTCGTTTTTCCCTCGTGTGATCCGCGAGTGGTACAGAGCGGGTGGGGGGGGGGGGGGGGAGAAATATGACTTTGGTGCGAATTGTGCCCTCCGCCACACACCGCTTGGTGGCTAGCGGAGTATATATGTAGATGTAGATGTGTGAAAAACTGCCACATCAATCACGACGTTTTATTGTACTAGTTTTTTACTATTGACTCTGTTCACAACAGACGCTATAAACACACACAACAAAAGATGTATCTGTAAAAGTTAATATTGTACGACACGTAGTTCTGGAAATACAGCGACATAAATATTGAGCTGCGCGAAAATGAAACTGCAGGTTTACAGATTAAGTGTGTGTAGAAATATTTTAAATAAATGTGAAATCTATTTAATGTATCATTACATGGGCAAAAACATTGGTGAAGAGTTTATCTTGAACCTTTGGAACGATTTCTATCAAAAGTAGCACACATATTAGTTACGACCTGCAAAGAAATACTGTAGAGGTAAGACCCATCTCTCTGCTATTTGGGTGGATGGTGACAACTTGGAGACAGAAGGGGCAAGAGGAGAATTATAAACAGAAGTTGGGGGGAGGAGAAGATGAACACAGATATAGGGGGGGGGGAGCATGTGATGGACAGAGAGAGGGGACGTGGAAATGGATGGAGAGACGGGAGAGGAGAAGGTGGACAGAGTTTGGGGATGCTGGAGGTGGAGAGAGAGAGAGGAGATGAACAAAGAGGGAAAAGGAGTGTATGGACTAATAGGTAATGCCTGGTACTCAGCTAGTTATAAATGAATAAAGTCACACATTTTACGAACTGTAATCAACAGAATGAAACAATTATTGCATGAATACAAATTTGGTGGACAACTATGTAATACACAGATATCATTCATTTCGGTATAAGCATTCAAATATGTATTTTTGGTGTGAAGTTATCTTTGAACTGGTGAGAGCCCCAAGATGTCACACTAACAACTCAGTCAGTTATCTGTCGTACATTGAGTTAATTATCAGTTGTAGAAGAAGTCAGATGCCAAAATTTTTGGTAATGTGTGTTGATATCTGTGAATAATTTTGAGGCTAAGCAATTCATAATTTGACAAGCGTTAAAAAACTGTGATATTATCAAAACTAAAACTGTGTTTCAATGATACAGATCTCGTGGTCGTGCGGTAGCGTTCTCGCTTCCCACGCCCGGGTTCCCGGGTTCGATTCCCGGCGGGGTCAGGGATTTTCTCTGCCTCGTGATGGCTGGGTGTTGTGTGCTGTCGTTAGGTTAGTTAGGTTTAAGTAGTTCTAAGTTCTAGGGGACTTATGACCACAGCAGTTGAATCCCATAGTGCTCAGAGCCATTTGATACAGATGAAAAACCCAACACCAAATGAATTTTAGAATATACTAGTGTTATTGCTGGAACTGCACTACAGATGCAGTATTAGGTAGTAAAATATTTATTTCTATCATAGCTAAAATCAAAATATCTATATTATTGCTAAAAAATGGTTCTCACTAAAGATCAAGCTTGTGGTAGCTGGTGACTAGAAACTCTGGCGATTTCTGTCGCCAGTACAGAACTTTCCAGCGCTTCAGAGACTACTCTCCGTGACACTTTACTATTCGGAGGATTTCATTTCCCATAGGTTTCAAGCAGAACTGGAAATACCGATAAACCTCAGGTATCAAATCTAAGTAGAAAGAGACTTTCTTGTTGCACACGTCTTCTGCTACGTACAGCAGTTCCGCGGGGTAGTTGAGAACTTTCCTCCGTAATTTATTATCGATTCGTATACTCTCATTTCTTACTTCTTGTTATACTAATTGCTTAGTTTCTTTGTTTATAAATTTCATAATCAGCACTCTGTAAATTATGTACTGAGTCGCGTGTTGACCACGCAGATTTTGCTGACATGGTCCCACGGTAATTGATAAATGAATAAGAATAAATATATCCACTGGCTGTTGGTGGAAAATTATAAATACTATTGCTGAAAATGAAGTAGCCACTTCTGCCCGAAAATGTTCTATTATTTCATCATCATTATCATCATCTTCTTCCAAGAATTAGGTACTATAATAATCTGGTACGGTCTCTATCGTCCATCCATCTCTTTTGAAATATTCATTATATCTTTTGGCAATCTGTCTTCTATTATTCTATCAACATCATCCATTCATTCAATTCTCTTCCATCCTGTAACTAAATGAATAGAATTTAAAATCTGGTCTTATTGTTTCATTTATTTTATCCGTTTGATAACAGTCCTTTACGTATCTCATGAACTTCATGTCTACTGCTTGTGAACGTGATTTTTTTTTTTGTTACTGTCCACGATTCGGAGCAATATATAGGAGTAGGTACAGTCGTAACTTTATATATTTGCATTTGTCTTTCATTTCTTATTTTTCTTCCAGAAATTCTTCCAGTTGTTCCACATATAACTTCGTGGTTATTTATCTTATTCCCATTGTCTTTGTTGTAGTCAAATCTAATATCAGATATTAGATAACTGAAGTGGGATACTTGTTCTGAACTTTACTCAATTGTTATTATTTTCGATCTGATGGATTCTTACCTTTGAGAGCCATTATCTTTGCCTTATTTGTAGATATATTTACGTTGTACTATACTGCGTTTTGGCTCAATCTATATACTGCTCTTATCTTGGCTTTCCTGTATCCTTATCTGTTCACCAGCGTGGTGTACGAAATCCCATTTTAATTCATAACTGCCGGCCGCGGTGGTCTAGCGGTTCTGGCGCTGCAATCCGGAACCGCGGGACTGCTACGGTCGCAGGTTCGAATCCTGCCTCGGGCATGGGTGTGTGTGATGTCCTTAGGTTAGTTAGGTTTAAGTAGTTCTAAGTTCTAGGGGACCTATGACCTAAGATTTTGAGTCCCATAGTGCTCAGAGCCATTTGAACCATTTTTAATTCCTAACTATATTTCACTTTTCACTCCATAACTAGGTCGTCAGTGTATATGAGGGGCCTTCAGTCAGTAAAACAACATTTTTTTCCTGAGAGCATGTTGGTTTTATTCAGGATCCAGTGCACCATATTATTCCCCTCCGGTTTGGCTACAAACCCCTATTATAATGGTCGATGTCAGAGATAACGTCTTGCTTCATCAATAACTTTTCCATCATCCACGTACTACTTCCTGTGGAGTGCATCCTTCCTTAGACCAAACATATGCAAGTCTTCCGTTAGGTAGAGAAACACCCAGTGGGCAGATACCTTCGAGCACTACCGACAGAGAGATCTAATTCAGCAGTGAGGTTTTTGGTTGAGATTCGTCGATCACCTCGAATCAGAGCGTCCGCGTGTTACAACGCTGCAAGAGTTACAGCTGTGTGTAGCCGGCTGGCACACGGTAGATTGGACAAGTTTGTACGACCTGGTTGCGATGTCGACAGACCCCACGCTCAATTAATCAACTTCCAGGTCTCTTTAAGCATCTATCAATCTCTCTCTCTCTCTCTCTCTCTCTCTCACCTAACTCTCTCACTACCCCTCCCCCCCCCTAACCAAACCCACACTATCACACTACCCCCTTCATTTCACCTCTGCATTGTCATTTTCTCAACTCACTCAACCTTTGCCTTCACTTTTCACTACCTTCGCTCATCTTAACCACCGCCTACTCCCCACCTGCTCGTCATTTAAATCTTCAACTTCCAAACTGTTTCTTCATTTCAGTTATGTGCTAAATAAATACTTATTACACCACAACTGAAGCGACATCTACACTTATGGCAAACCATTGAGGAAAAGACAATTTGTAGATCAAACGGAAACCAAATTTGGAGATTAACTTTGTAACACTACGCTAGATACGAAACCAGCTTACATTTACTGGACCTCCATCTAAAATCAAAGTTAATTCACGAGTACAGTATCTTTGTGAATCAAAGGATTGCTAACCCCCTCCTTCTGAGACACTAGAAGTTGGTTCGCTTCAGACTGTGAACATTCTGTGTCTGGTCACTGTCAACCGTAGAAATAAAACAATAATACTTTTTTAAAGAAAGTCATGTTGGAAACGCCCTCAGCACTAAGTTGAAACATCCTTTCACACAACCTGTTTCTGCCATCATAAGGCTCAGAATCCATAGCCATAGCATCCGGAACGGTAAGTGATCATAATGTCGGAATTGATCATTCTGTGTTCAGTAGTTATGTAAGGTCAAAAATACAATGAAAACATTTATGTTGTCCAAAATAAAATTTATAATCAAAAGGAGGTTGGGATTATGTCAGGTATGTCACTAACTCATACTTCGTAACATCAAAGACGAAATAACTAAACATTCCGATTTTAGTGTTTTATAATGAATCGTGTAATTAATGGCATGATATCAGCTCCTCTTTCAATGTAAATGTTATCCTTATTATTTCTTTACTTTTTGTCTCAATTTCACTAACCATTTGGGTTAATTGTGAGTACTCTTGGGCGCGTCCATTCTTTATAAAGTTTGTTGATCTTACAGCTACATATGATACGGTATGGAAACAGAATAATTAGGCTCGTAAGCAGCTGGTGGCCTAAGACATACTTCCAACTCGTCCTCTGGAATCAAAGCAGATGAAACTTAATAATTGTTTCCCCTGGGGGTCAGTTTTGGCACCAATTCTGTTTAGCTTATACATGTATGATCTCACTGAAACAGCTTCGACGAAGTTCGTTTATGCGAAAGATTTGGCGTTGTCATTCAAAAATGCATGAATACATGAAATAGTGCAGTTTAACACACAACCATCAAAGCCCGAAGTTAATTGCTTTCATGGCCAATGCGAAGCCAGATGTCACCTTTAATGGTCATGTCCTCCATCACCCAGACTTCTTTAAATATTTGGGAATTACTCTTAACAGAACCTTGTCCCACAAGAAACACACAGAAAACACCTCTGCAAAGGTGAGAGTGTGAAATAACATCATAAAGAGTCTTACTGGTAATTCATGGGGTACAAGACGTAAGACACTACGACCTTCTTCCTTAAGAGTCATTTACTCTCCTGCTGAATTCTGTGCAGTAGCATGGCTTAATAGTTCACATGCTAGAACAATCAATGTTGCGTTAAATGCAACAATGAGGATAATAAGAGATTGCATCACATCTACTCGTCTTCACTGGTTACCAACTCTAAGCCACATTGAACCGCCAGATCTTGGAAGATGGAATGCCCCTCTCAAGGAATATGAAAAATAAATTAAAAACTCCCAACTCCTAATCCACTATGAAGCGCCTGAACTTAGAATGATCTGATTAAAACCAACTTAGTCATCTATTATATTGGCAGGAACGCTGCAAGCAGTGAATTTCAAGAACAGCAGAAAATAGTCAGAAACGTGGAGTAGAGCTGACCTTGAAGAACGTAATACCCTCATAAGACCTGGTCCTAAAAAAACCGGCACTGAATTACAGCGGAGTACATTGAAGGAAATTAACAGGATTCATTCAGGCCCTGGAATCGGTGCAGAAAACCTCCACCGATGGTGATATCCTTCATCTCCTTAATGTGTGTGTGATAACAGACATCAGACCACAAACGCAATGTAAAAAAACTGTAGCAAACGAGCTTATCTTTGAAATATAGGATATATTTTTGAAGTCACAGAGGCAGCCCTTGAACGGATTAAAAACTTAATTATTAATTTCTGGATTCTGTGTTTTATTTTTGTTCATTTTGCAAGATCATAGAGTTTATGAGTTTTAGCTGATGTCAGATTTGTTCATTCGCTAAATAAAAAAATCTGATAGTTACCCTCTCATTCTGAAATTATTGATAAAATAACATTTCTACATTTTGAGCAAGTCATTACTGCGCAACTTTGAACGTTTTATGCCTTTAATGTAAGTGCATAATATGTACAGAGTCACATGTTAGCGCAAACAGATGGTGGGGGGGGGGGGGTGACGTGTCGCACCACCGTCTGTAATCTCGCCAAACAATTGAAATAGCGAAATTCAAATTATCTTCAGCAACCACTGCGTTTACAATGCATAGTGTCGACGCTTAACTGGGTCAGTCATGTTAGAGTGTGACTCGCACTGTTTCCCCATACGATTCTGACTAACGTAGAGACAGATTCCAATGAGAGAGGAATTTCACATTCGCCTCTAATACCCTGCCCTCTTATTCCAGCAATCTGAATTTAATATCTTACTCTGAATCCTTTACTTGCTACTTATTTTAAATTCGGAAAATACGGAATAAATTGGTTTTCACATTCTCTTCGCATGGATCAAAGACGTTAAGAGTTTTGATTATTTATCGTCAACATGTTGTTTCTGTATCCGTCTTTCTCAAATAGCAGAATCTTAACATGATGACTCTGTTTCATATATGCTCTTAGTCCGTTCTGTTTATCACTCATTCAGTATCGGAAAGTATTTACCTGTAGAGGCAGCCTCTCCTTCTTAGCGTATAGCCCATCCTATGTTATCAGCTGTTTTCGTGACCTGGCAAATTTATCTTCATTTTACTTTGTGGTTCGATACCCTTTCAGTCGCCACAGTTAATCTAAGGGAGGGAAGCTGTGCGCCTTACCTGTCCCTGAACCACGTAAACATTGTTGTGTGTGTAACTTTGTGTTGCTTGTGAATCGTATTTTTCTGAGGTGCAGATTGAGGACCAAGGCGCATGGAAAAGGTCCTTAAAACCATGCTACGTCTGTCCGACGTACCATACCATTGGTGGTGAATCCTCTGAGATGATTCTACCAGACACTGCCTAACCCGCCTGTTTGGATCCCAGTTAAGCTACCCGCAGGCCTAGCCGCATGGAACGCCCGCAATATCAAATTTTTGCATTTATTGGCAGCTATTTCTTGTTTTGTTTTAATTGTTCTTTCAGCATTGGTAAGCTATCCTAAGATTTTAGTTGTGGCAACAATCTTTAGTTGGTTCATTTGTTCTATTCTCTGAGATATTTCAGTTTTTGAGCTTTTGGAAAGTTCGTTGCTATAAAGATGGGACCACTCTATATGTTTATTACGTATCCTATTGCAAATGTGGAGCCATTTATTGTTCATGATGTTCCAAAAGACTGACTTCAATGCAATGGCAAGAACAAATTTTATTAAATCTTGTTTTACCATCATTTGTAGTTTGGATACGACTACTCATCACATAGGAAGTACGAATAAAAAAATCCGTCAGTCACAATCTTTTTTGGTGACCGAAGGCATTACTATACATTATTTTTCAATAATTTTCTTACTTTCATAGAATATTCCTTCCGTACATGGAGGAACATAAACATATTGAGAACTGAAATACACAGTGATTACTATTGTGCAATAACATTTATTTCATAATGTGAACCGGCTTTCGGATTCCTAGGAAATCGCCAGACAACATCAGACTGAACAGACAGCCTACAGTTCAGCGAGGGCTTCTAACTGTACAAAGACCATTATTTTTAAGGTATATGGCATTTAAAGACTATTCATCTATAGCAAAGGTCCCCAAACTTGTTTTTCCCGTAGACCATGTACTCCATATTGAACTTTTAAAAAGTTCACTACCTTCAAAGTAGTTTTAGACAAATGATGCAGTGCTAATCGGTTTCTCGTCTTTTACTGTCGAAGTATGGAGTGAAAATATGTTAAGAAACCTTTACACTAACGGAAGAAAATCGCAACATCAAGAAGAAGTTGTGCGACGTAAACGATAGTTGATAGACATGTACGTGCATCTCAAAGATGATGTCTATTCAAATTTCGCGCCAGTGACATAAGAGTGGTGCTAACAGCGCCACTATGAGAATGCAAATCAGGTTAGTTTTATTTACACGCTATAACGGTCGTGAGCGTTAGTTACCTTTTTAGCGGGAGGACGACGGTTCAATCCCGCGTCCGGCCATCCTGATTTAGGTTTTCCGTGATTTCCCTAAATCGCTCCAGGCAAATGCTGGGATGGTTCCTTTCAAAGGGCACGGCCGACTTCCCTCCCCGTCCTTCCCTACTCCGATGAGACCGATGACCTCGCTGTCTGGTCTCCTTCACCAAACCAACCAACCAACCAACCAATCTTTTTAGCGGCCACGTGTTATTATCGGGAGGGAAGAGCATCGCGTTTGGCGTGCGGCTCTGGTGCTTCATACTGAATCTGCATCAGCAATTGTAGAAGCAGTTGGCACCATAGTGTCACAACGAACTGTTATAAGTTGGTTGGTTCATGGACAGCTCCGAGCCAGATGCCCTGTAGCGTGCATTGCACTCGCCCCAAACCACAGTCATTTGCGGCTTCAGTGGTGTCAAGTGAGACCACATTGGAGGACAGTTGGAAGCCTGCTACATTTTGTAGTGAAAGCTAGTTCTGCTTTGGTGCCAGCGATAGCCTTGTGTTGGTTGAAGGAGGGCGGATGAGTGCCTGCAACTAACCTGCCTACTTGCCAGACGCACTAGACCTACCTCCCGGATTTATGGCCTGTGGTGCTATTTCTGACTGAAAGTTAGTACGTCGGTGTGGTGTTGTGCTCCGATTCGTGAACAGCACGCAGCGAGTGTTTTCCGATTGGATAATGCTCTCCCACTTACCACTGTCGTAACACAATGTGCTCTACAGAGTGTCGACATGTTGTCTTGATCTGCTCGATCACTAGATCTGTCTACAATAGTCCGCTTATGGGACATCATGGGACGACAGTATTAGCATCATCCACAGACAGCATTAACCGTCCCTCTACTGACTGACCAAAGGCAACTCCATCCCACAAACTGACCTCCGGCAGCTGTTCGACACCGTTCAAGCGCTTTTGAATGCCTGCATCCAACCTTCCGGTGGTTACACCAGTAATTTATTACCAGAATTTCACATGTGCAGAGGTTTATTTCGCACTTACGTTAACCTGTGATCTTGCAAAGTTAACCGCGTGTTACGTAGACAAATGTAGTGCCGAAATTTCGTTATTGTACATTATTTATCTTTTGGTGTTACGATTTTTTCCATATATATATATAAGCCTCGATGGACAAAATTACAATACAGACATCGAATACTTTTGTCTCCTTGAAACCCTGTGCCGTGCAAGGGATCGTAGAGAGTATGACATGAGCTCGTATACTTAAAGATGTTAAGGTGAGAGCTCGCGACCAGCAGGAAACCCGGGTACGAGTCACGATCAGCCAGAAATTCTCAAGTGTCAGCAATAAGTAATATCTAATGTCAGAAAAATTCCTCAATTATGAAAAAAATTTCATGGATTTTTTTTAATGTATCGCAAGCATGTTTATTAGAACTGTTTTTAAAACATTTTCAATGGCTGGAAAAATTAACTGTTCCCAGATAGGCTACTGTTTCCTAGCTTTTGTTATAAGTAGAGAGCTATTGTAAGATACCCACAAAATGCCATAGTGTCTTTATGACGTCGAAGCTGATATAGAGTCAACCGTGGATATGTTTTGAAGTTTCCCTTGAAGTATTTGAACGCATTTCAAATCTCTACCCGTTTTTGCAGGTGTAACACCTTCAGATGCTCATCCGGCTTGGATAGCTTCATAGCATCATTGCATGAAAGGTGCATTTCTAATCGTTTGCCCGACAATGAGGGGGTCAAGGCAAACTTCAAATTATAAACAGTGAACAGTCTACTTTTCTTTCTAGATTCGGCCATGTCTAATATCTGTTATCTGTTGGGGCACAAACTAAGCTACTTAAGAAAATATAATGAGACAGAGCAATCAAAATCAACTCTCTCAACCTCAAGCCATGTTCGGCACGTCTCTGCGCAATCGTAGGCCTACAAGAAGAAAGTCTGATATAAAAATAATTTACATACAGATACATTTCTCCGGTACTCCCTTAAGAAAGGACACAGATTTACTTTAACTTGTATGAAACCTAACTGCAGCCCGTTCACAAAGAGGTGAATGACGACTCCCTAGTTCTGGGTCTGCAGGAGTCGATTTTCTTCGACCCTGTGATGCCAGCCTCAGCATGTAACACACAACATTGCGTATATGATGCTTGTACCGTATTTTTTGAGTAGTAATTTAATATCTCTACTGATAAGTGACGAAGTAGTTCTCGGCCGACCACGGGCAGCGCCACAGGCTCCTTCCTCTCCTTGGGAAGGGCAAGGGGTAGTACTTTACGTAGAGGGAATGCAAAAATAATGAATGCGATAATGCGATGTGAGAGTCAGCCACTGAGCTGACTGATTTACACTCTTCAAAGCGTATGATTACATTATTTGAAACTTCTTGCTATATTAACTGTTTTTGCCGGGCTGATACTCAAACGTGGAAGTTTCGCCTTTCGCAAGGAAGTAATCTACCGACTCAGCTATTCAAGCACAGTCTCACAACTTTACTTCCGCTAGTGCCTCATTTCGTACCTTCCAAAGTTCACTGAGGTTCTCTTGCATATTTTTCGGGACTAGTACTCCTAGAAGAAAAGATATTGCGAAGATAATGCATAGATCCAATCTGAGCGAATACATAACATTTCTAGTTATGTACTCACGTGAAGTTGAAGAATTGTGATTTTGTGTTTCTCTTATAGATACGTAATCTTCAAAGGTCACTCTCTTTATTTACGGAAAGTAACAGTCTCTGTACAGTGAGAAGATTTTGCTGATGTTGTGTGAACTGTCTCTTGAGTCTTAACCCTTTAGTACTGCTGATTCAGATGTTGTGGATACCGCATACGTCAAATAACGCTCGTATTATTAGTATAAATTTTCATAATTGTCTGAAATTCCTGTTTCTTTATATCTAAGGGTTATGTCAGTAACAAAATTAGAATACAATAAATTTCAGTTAGCACTGTTGTTCATTTCCAAAATCATACACTGTGAAGGGCAGGATATACCACGCCAGTCTTAATGCAATGAAAACCTAAATAATATTAAGTATAGTTCGTTTTAACATTTACAGCCGTTTCGTTGCCACATTTCATGTTATATTAAGACAATCCACTGTTGTCTTTCACGGATATTCTGCTTTCCAACCGAAATAAAAGTCTGGGAGTCAATTTGGTTTCTGTCACTGTACGGTAAAAACTCAATCTACAGTTTATTTATGCAGAAAACGAAAGTCGAACACAGAGGTTTCTTGATGAAGCTGAAGCAAAAGAAACGTATGATAAACCGTATGCGCAATCATCTGATGAATGCGAAGAAGTGGAATATGAAACTTACACACAGACGGATGATGATGGTTATGAAACAATTTTTGAAACTAAGAATTTCTGCTTGGGAAAACCATCCCTACTGCCTGTACTCTGCTTCTCTGCCGCTCCCCAGGGTGCAACCTTCTGAACCGTATGTTAGTATACTTTCCACTTTTGTTTTCAGAATCCTCTTCTTTTGATATTACCCAACACCACAGAACTCAGTTTAGTATTTTAATTGCTCCTCATGTCTGCTGGATCTTACGTACCGAATCTGTTTTACAATTTCCCAAGCAATGGAAAATCGATTCTAAGCATTTAGACTGCTTTTTAGCTTTACCACTTCCCTGCGGCACTATTATATCACTTCCTTCTCCTCCCACTACCAATTATTCCGTTTTGTTCATATTTATTCTAAGCCCACCTCGTTCGTATGCTTCCATAACTTCTTTATCATAAATTTGACGCCCTTTCTGCTTTGCGCTAACAGTAATTGATAATGGGCAAATAATAATGAGTATATAGTTCTATGCTGGAAAGGAATTCTCATACCTCAGCATCACTCATTCTACCGTTCCAGTATATACCGCATTTGTATTTTAAACAGTTTCGGTGACATACTGCAGCCCAGTCTAAGTCCTTTTGATCTTTGGAATGTGTCACTCAACTTTCTCCCTACCTTAACTACTGCGTATGATTGGTAGCATATTATCCGAAACTCGGGTGTTTGTTGTGCTTCTGCATCTATATACTCCGTCGCTTCTAATAGTGCGGGTACAGAATCTTAAGCTTTTAATAAATCTACAAAGTACGTTCAAAAATATGTGAATATACAGGTATGTACATAAGAAGCGTTTTGGGATTTTTGTTCGTTAATGAATCGCCGGAGAGACAGATTTGACTGAAATTACAACTTTCGTTGAGTTGCTTATACTGGTCGCCCTTTACTCTTCTGGAAATATGTACCAAAAGGACCTATGGGACACAACTCGTTTCGGTATTGAGGTATTTAACACTACGATGCATTTTTAACACTTCCTGTCCCTGCTCAGATGCATACGGTTTAATGACATTCAAAACAGGCAGCCGCGCTGGGTAGCCGTGTAGTCTAGGGCACCTTGCCGCGGTTCACGTGGCTTCCCCGTCGGAGGTTCGAATCATCCCTTGTGGATGGGTGTGTGTGTTGTCCTTAGCTTAAGTTAGTTTAAGTTAGATTAAGTAGTGTGTGAGCCTAAGGACAGATGACCTCAGCAGTTTGGTCCCATAGAACGTACCACAAATTTCCAATTTTTTCGAAACATGCAAAAGAGAAAGAAAGTAGATAAAACTGCACTAATTAGGGAAATGTCTGAACGGTTCCAGGCGAACGGTAACTATAACTACACAGCGTTTCAGTATACTATAGTGGATGAACACTTGCTTTCAGAGGAAAGTGTAGTTTTCGTCAGTGTACACATTGATATATATTCGGAAAACAGCCAAGTAACCCATAAAAAGATTTTAACTCGCCGAAGGTATTGTAATTCGCCTGACCAAGAAATCTACGGACGCTGGTCGTAATATAGCGGTATACATTTGGTTTACTAGTTGTGGCCTATCTACAGAGCTGCTGAAGACGAAACTTAGTATGGTTGGAACCGTTCGTAAAACTAACCTGAACTTCCCCTTGTATTTATGAATGTGTATCGACGTGAAGTAAACAGTAACTTATTTGAATTTCCAAAGGATTTGACAGTCGTCTTGCAAGCTCCAAAGAAGAACAAGAACGTGATATTTCTCCCATCTATGCTCTTCAGTAATAAAATAGATCACTTGACAGGAGAGAAAACAAAGCTTGAAATTATCACCTTCCCACAAAAACAGGGGTCGATAGACTGAATGCAATGTGCTCCACCTACTTCATGTCAAGAAAAACAAGACTCTGGTCCGGTGCATGTTCCGTATTCTGGATTTGGTCAAATAATATTTACAAGAAATAATTAGATCAATTTTACGGCCACTAGACCGTTCCTACCGGAACCGGAAGTTCAGCTAATACAACCATTTATACACAAGACAGCAGCGACAACATGCCTACCCAAATCGGTCAAATAAGAAGTGGCGAAGATGACGACACAAGAAGATGAATACCAACGACTTCCAGCTAAAAGACCAGGGCCTGCAAACAAAACAGTGGATGGTGAAACAAACAAAAAGGGATAATGTACGACGTTCCCAAGACGTAATGAAGTATTAAGAAAAAGTTTCTGTGTAAAGAGCATAAAAAGGCAGCTAACTCATGTGGTAACAAAATATACTAATTTTTTTGATAAATAAACATAAAATAATGTACAAAACGTTAAAACCTGCTCTTGCTGGTTACTCTTCGATGCACATTCATATTATGTTGTAATCTATCCCCAAAAGATCACTCTACATGTAAAAGTCTTGCAAGTATTTGAATGTCAAGAAACTGAAAAATTTGTTGTACGCACTGTTAATCCCAGATTACACTGTTCTCAATACGTTGTATTATACAACGAAGAGCCAAAGAATCTGATGCACCTACATGATATCATGTAGGCCTCCGCGAGTACGCCGAAGTGCTGCAGTAAGACGTGGCATGGACTCAACTAACGTCTGAAGTAGTGCTGGATGGAATTAACACCATGAATCCTGCAGGGCTATCCACTACTCCGTAATAGTACGAGAGGATGGAGATCTCTTCTGAAATTGCAAGGCATCCCAGATACGTTTAATAATGCTCGTGTCTGGGGACATTGGTGGCCAGCGGAAGCGTTTGGACTCAGAAGTGTTCCTGTAGCCACTCTGTAGCAATTCTGGACGTGTGGGGTGTCGAATTGTCCTGCTGTGATTGCCCAAGTACGTCGGAATGAACAATGGACATGAATGGGTGCAGGTGGTCAGACAGGATGCTCACGTACGTGTCACCTGTCATAGTCGTATCTAGACATATCTGGGGTCCCATATCATTCCAGCCGCAGACGCCCCACACAATTACAGAGACACCACAAGCGAGACACTGACATGCTGGATCCACGGATGCATGAGATTGTCTCCATACCCGTAGACGTCCATCAGCTCGATACAATTTGAGACGAGACTCGTCCAAAGAGGCAACATGTTTTCAGTCGTCAAAAGTCCAATGAGGTAGGTATCGACGGGCCCAGGTGAGGCCTACAACTTTGTGTTATGTAGTCATCGAGGGTACACGAGTGGGCCTTCGGCTCCGAAAGCCCATATCAATGGCGTTTCGTTGACTGGTTCGCACGTTGATACTTGTTAATGGTCGAGCACTGAAATGTGCAGCAATTTGCGAAGGGTTGCACATCTATCATGCTGAACGATTCTTTTCAGTCGTCATTGGTCCAGTTCTTGCAGGATCTTTTTCCGGCCGCAGCGACGTCGGAGATTTGATGTTTTACCGGAACCTGATATTTGCGGTACACTCGTGAAATGTGTGTATGGGAAAAAAATCCCCACGTCATCGCTACCTCTGAGATGCTGTATGCAATTCCTCAAGCGACGGTATAACACTACATTTAAACCTTGATAATCTGCTATTTTAGTAGCAGTAACCCATCTGACAACTGCGCCAGACACTTGTTGTCTTATATAGGGGTTGGCGACCGTAGCACCGTATTCTGCCTGTTTACGTGTCTTTGTATTTGAATACGCATGCCTATACCAGTTTCCTTGGTGCTTCAGTGTATTAAGAAGATGCTTGAAAATAGCATAACTGCCGAAATTTTAATAGTATAAAAGAAAAAAGGAACACCTAAAAGCAACATGACACCATTAGAAGATATACATCTGCTGAACATGGAAAGAAAGAAATACAACTATTTTTAACATTGTTTGTAGTTTTAATGTTTAAATTAGTATTGCCAATGTACAGGATGTGTTTTAACCTGTGGAAGAGTTTGAGACTTCAATATAATACTACTAGAACATTTTTTTTAATTTTCTTTTTTTTGCACTCTAGCATTATATAGGTTCTTAAGCCTTATAGCTTTACACTGAGGTAGCAAAAGAAGTGGGATACCACCTAATAACGTGTCGTACTTCCTTTTTCTGAAATAGTGAAGCAACTCGACCTGGCATGGACTCACGTCGCTGGAAGACCACTCCAGAAATATTGAGTCATGCTGCCTCTATAGCCGTCCACAACTGCGAAATGTTGTCAGTGCGCGATTTTGTGGACGAACTGCCCTTTTGATTATGTCCCACAAATGTTCGATGGGATTCGTGTCGGGCGATCTGGATGGCCAAACCATTGCCTCGAATAGTTCACAATGTTCGTCAAACCAGTTGCGAGCAATTGTGGCTTGGTGAGACTGAACACTGTCATCCATTAAACTTACTTCGATGTTTGGGAAGATGAAGTCCACGAATGACTGCAAAGAGTCTCCAAATAATCGAACGTACAGAGGATCCACTCCGTTCTGTGTAAACACAGCCCACACCATTATGGAGCCGCCACCATCTTGCACAGTGCCTCATTAGCAACTTGGATTCATGGCTTCGTTTAGTCTGCCCCACACTTTACCCCTACCGTCAGCTCTTATCAACTGAAATCGAGATTCATCTGAGCAGGCCACCGTTTTCCAGTCGTCTAAGCACCAACATATGGAAACGAGTAGAGGAGAGGCGTTTCAGGCGATGTCGTGCTGTGAGCAAAGACGCTTGCGTCGGTCGTCTGCTACCATAGCCCATTAACGCCACATGTCGCAGCACCGTCCTAGGGGGTTATGTTCATCGCATGTCAAACAGTGTTTCCTGGGTTATTTTATAGAGTGCTGCTTGTCTGTTAGCATTGACAATTCTACGCTAACACTGCTGCCATCGGTCGTTAAGTGAAGTCCGTCGGCCAGTCCGTTATCCACGGTGCGACGTAACGCCTGACAGTTGGTATTGTCGGCACACTCTGGACACTTTGAGTTCCCTAACGATTTCCGAAATGGAATTTCCCATTCGTCTAGCTCCAACTACCATCTCGCCTTCAATGTCTGTTAAATCCAGTTATGCGTCCATAATCACGTCGGAAACTTTTTCACACGAATCACCTGAGTACAAATGACAACCCTACCAATGCACTCCCCTTTTATACCTTGTGCACGCAATAACCGCCATCTGTATATAAGGTTTTGTATGTCAATCCTTTTAGCAGGATGTCTCTGGGACGACCGCCGTTTAATAACGTGACAAAAACCACCTACAGCCGTCCTTATGATTTTATTTTATTTTGTCGCTACCAGTTTCGACGCAATGAAGCGTTTTTACTTTTTGTCGCGATCTGTATTTAAGTGTATCGCTGAGCGCATGACTTTCGTCACCTCAGTGTGTAACCCACTCCGCCACTCCATGGGGGTTGTCTGACGATGGCGTGGAAAGCAGCAGTCTAGGTCATAATACAATATAAATTAAATATTATTGTATAACATTAATATTGTAGATTCCATTATATACGCAAGGGTGCTGAAAAGCAGTGCCTCCGAAATTTTTATGTGTTGATTATTAAAGGTTTTTAAATAAAATAAACTTTATTAGCATTCTATATCTTTATTCTTCATATTTACAAATTTATTCCTAGTAGTGACGAACACATTCCTCACAACGATAGAACAGTTTGTTGAAACCGTCACGGTGAAGATTTGCTTTCGAAAGAAAATCAAATGAGACCAAGTCTGGACTCTGTAGTGGATGATCAATGATGACAGTAATCCTAAGGCGGCGGATTGTTGCGGACGTAGCAGCTGTTGTATGTGCTCTGGCTATGTCATGATGAAGGAAAATGTGGTCCATGTGTGTACCAACTTTTCGAATCCGAAAGTCCAATACAACACGCTGTTTCTTACGCAACGACATAGTTATGATACACAACGCCGCGTTACAAGCTACAATTCGGAGTTTTCTAGTGGCACAGAGCTGCAAATATGTAGACATCAAGAATAAAGATGTTCAACAGAAATAACATTTGTTTTATTTAAAAAGTTTTTAGAGTTTTCACATAAAAAATTCGGAGGAATTGCTTTTCACCAGGCTCTCGTAATGATTATTCGCACTGCTGTTCACTGCGTTCGATTATTATTAATTTACCAACTGCAGTGCACGGCATTCCTTTGTATGTTTAATATCTGCTTCACAAAGTGATTAGATGTGTGCCTAGTCGATACTCATAGCGAATGCAGGCCGTGTGGGAAAATGCAATCGCTTTAATGTAACTTCTATTGTTTCAGCTCAAAGTTTTGAACATGGCTGCTTCGTTCAGTGACCGTTTATAAATTAAAATTGAAACAAATTAGTCTTATTAAGCAGGTTTCAACACTTCTAAGAGTGCCTTCATCATAACTTAGACATTTAAAGTGATCTATAACATAATTACAAAATTGCGGGAAGAAAAATATTTTTTATAAAAAGTGTAAGTACTGATTAACGATACAAGACAGAGACAGTACTCACATGTCACGTATAAAATAAATAACAGGCCAGAAGGGCTTTAGCCACGAAATATTTAAAAGGAATGTGTGAAGGTGAGGCTCCAACGGACAGTCAGTTTATGTCACCTCTTGGGAAATCCCAGGTTCTCTTCGATCTTTTGATGCTTCCACCATCTAGTGACTTTTGTTGGTACTATATCCACGTTCCGCCTTGGCGTTTGTATGGCACTGCGAATTTTAATTACAAAAATAACGGTGAGACACAGACTGAAATCTCTTGTAGGATGTATGTCATATGTAACATGCGCAACTAATGACTAAATAAGAGTTTAAAATCATATTTCTCTTAAATTCTCGAGGTTTCGCACGCCCGTTGGGTTAGTGACGTCCGATGGTACTATGTTCAAGATAGGTAATGCTGCTGTGATTTATTCTCGCGATGGGGATTGCAGTCACTTTACTACGATATATTTCGTTTGTTAAGCTTTTAACTTTTAATTGATTTTCTTCAGTGTTTGGCCTGACTGGAGAATTTTTGAGGAAATCGGCCAAGTACTTTTCAAGATGTTTGGTAACAACTTTTCTTCTTTACACAGTTTATATTTATATATGTTCCCCTAATGAACATTTCGGATAAAGCTATGTTTTTACATAGCTTTATCCGAAATTTTCATTAGAAATTTAAAGTAAATGAGTCAAGAACTTTTAAAGATTTTTGGTATGAACCTCTCGCCTTTATGTGTTTCATACATGCGTGTTTTCAGTTACATTACGAAATCTTATGTAGACATTAATCTTTCTCTTGTTCTGAAGGTAAAGTGTGCAAAATTAAATTTGTAGGTTTGTATGAATTACAATCAAACGAACAAACGGACACTCTTCCTTACATATACAGGGTGGTCAATTGATCGCGACCGTGCCAAATATCTCACGAAATTAGCGTCAAACGAAAAAACTACAAAGAACGAAACTTGTCTAGCTTGAAGGGGGAAACCAAATGGCGCTATGGTTGGCCCGCTAGATGACGCTGCCATAGGTCAAATGGATATCAACTGCGTTTTTTTATAAAAAAAGAACCCCCATTTTTTATTACATATTCGTGTAGTACGTAAAGAAATATGAATATTTTAGTTGAACGACTTTTTTCACTTTGTGATAGATGGCGCTGTAATAGTCACTAACATATGGCTCACAATTTTAGACGAACAGTTGGTAACAGGCAGGTTTTTTAAATTAAAATACAGAATGTAGGTACGTTTGAACGTTTTGTTTCGGTTGTTCCAATGTGATACATGTACCTTTGTGAACTTACCATTTCTGAGACCGCATGCTGTTACAGCGTAGTTACCCGTACATATCGCATTAATGCACTAAATGCTTAAAATGATGTCCGTCAACCTCAATGCATTTGGCAATACGTGTAGCGACATTCCTCTCAACAGCGAGTAGTTCGCCTTCCGTAATGTTCGCACATGCATTGACAATGCGCTGACACATGTTGCCAGGCGTTGTTGGTGGATGACGATAGCAAATATCCTTCAACTTTCCCCACAGAAAGAAATCTGTGGACGTCATATCCGGTGAACGTGCGGGCCACGGTATGGTGCTTCGACGACCAATCCACCTGTCATGAAATATGCTATTCAGTACCGCTTCAAACGCACGCGAGCTATGTGCCGGACATCCATCATATTGGAAGTACATCGCCATTCTGTGATGCAGTGAAACGTCTTGTAGTAACATCGGTAGATCATTACGTAGGAAATCAGCATACATTGCACCATTTAGATTGCCATCGATAAAATCGGGGCCAATTATCCTTCCTCCCATAATGCCGCATGATACATTAAGCCGCCAAGGTCGCTGATGTTCCACTTGTCGCAGCCATCGTGGATTTTCCGTTGCCCAATAGTGCATATTATGCCGGTTTACGTTACCGCTGTGGTGAACGACGCTTCGTCGCGAAATAGAACGCGTGCAAATAATCTGTCATCGTCTCGTAATTTCTCTTGTGCCCATTGGCAGAACTGTACACAACGTTCATAGTCGTCGCCATGCAATTCCTGGTGCATTGAAAAATGGTACGGGTGCAATCGATGTTGATGTAGCATTCTCAACACCGACGTTTTTGAGATTCCCGTTTCTCGCACAATTTATCTGCTTCTAATGTGCGGATTAGCCGCGACAACAGCTAAAACACCTACTTGGGCATCATCATTTGTTGCAGGTCGTGGCTGACGTTTCACATGTGGTTGAACACTTCCTGTTTCCTTAAATAACCTATCCGGCGAACTGTCCGGACACTTGGATGATGTCTAGGATACCGAGCAGTATACATAGCACACGCCCGTTGGGCGTTTTGATCACAATAGCCATACTTCAATACGATATCGATCTTTCCCGCAATTGGTAAACGGTCCATTTTAACACGGGTAATGTATCACGAAGCAAATACCGTCCGCACTGGCGGAATGTTACGTGATACCATGTATTTACACGTTTGTGATTATTACAGCGCCATCTATCACAAAGTGAAAAATGTCGTCCAACTAAAACATTCATATTTATTTACGTATTACACGAATATGTAATAAAAATGGGGGTTTCTATTTTTAAAAAAAGAGGCGTTTGACCTATGGCAGCGCCATCTAGCAGGCCAATCATAGCGCCATCTTGTTTCTGCTTTCAAGCTAGACGAGTTTCGTTCTTTGTAGTTTTTTTGTTAGATGCTTCTTTCGTGAAATATTTGGCCCGGTCAGTATCAATGAACCATCCTGTATAGATTGTGATGATACCTTGTATTGTAAAGAGACCACGGGCTAAAATTACATTGGATTCCTGTCGATTTAAATGATTTAAGGTTCTGCAGAAAGAAAGTAGAGGGAGACAAAAAAAGAAATAAAAGAAAGCAGAGTGACAAAAATTCCCACATGTAATGTAAAACTTGGAATTGAGATAATTACGTAGGCTTCTCGGTTGGAGAGGGACGGCGCGGCACAGAGCGCGCCGTATGAATGGAGCGCTGACGTACGAATCTTAACGAGCTCGCGGTAATGGCAACGTGCGACGCAGAGGCGCGACGGCCAACGACCACAGCAAAAATAGCGGCCTCTGCCGACGAGTGGAAACGCCCGACGTCTGCGCGAGGCACCGGCTGACGTCAGAGGGGCACGTGTCCGCGCCTGCCTGCGGCTGCGTCTGCGGCCGTAGGTGCCGACGCCGACGCCGACGCCGACGCCGCCGGTTAATCAATCGAGGCCGAGCGGCGGTCATCCGCAGACGAGGCGACCCACGGCGTGCTGACGCAAGAGCGCCCACCGGCGCCATGCGACGCCCCGCTTTATTTCTATCGTTGCTCTTAGTTTCAGAGATGCAGTTGCCGAAGACCCTGCGAAATCCAAAGTGAAATTCATCTCCTTCCAAGGATTAGGTGTTGTAATCACTGGTTCCGGCCTCTATCATCCATCCATCTCTTACGACGTCTACCTGGTTCTTTCTTTCCGTCAGCAGATAACTCACCCTTTTTGGTAATTTGTTTTCTGTCATTCCATTAGCATGGTCAAATTCAATCTATCCTGCATTAATTGTAAAGAATCTTAAATCTGATCTTAATGATTCATTCCTTATTTTAGCAATTTATGATGCCCTTAACATATCCCATGATCTTCAGCTCTGCTGTTTGTACACCACTAGCCATTAAAATTGCCACCCCACCAAGATGACATGCTACAGACGCGAAACGTAACCCACAGGAAGAAGATGCTGTGATATGCAAATGATTAGCTTTTCAGAGCATTCCCACAATGTTGGAGCCGGTGGCGACACATACAACATGCTAACGTGAGGAAAGTTTCCAACCGATTTCTCATACACAAACAGCAGTTGACCAGCGTTGCCTAGTGAAACGTTGTTTTGATGCTTCGTGTAAGGAGGAGAAATGCGTATCAGAACGTTTTCGACTTTGATAAAGGTGGGATTGTAGCCTATCGCGATTGCGGTTTATCGTATCGCGTCATTGCTGCTCGCGTTGATCGAGATCCAATGACTGTTAGCAGAATATGGGATCGGTGAATTCAGGAGGGTAATACGGAACGCCGTGCTGGATCCCAACGGCCTCGTATCACTAGCAGTTGAGATGACAGGCATCTTATCCGCATGTCTGTAACGGATCGTGCAGCCACGTCTCGATCCCTGAGTCAACAGATGGGGACGTTTGCAAGACAACAACCATCTTCACGAACAGTTCGACGACGTTTGCAGCAGCATGGACTATCAGCTCGGAGACCGTGGTTGCGGTTACCCTTAACGCTGCATCACACACAGGAGCGCCTGCGATGGTGTACTCAACGACGAACCTGGCTGCACGACTCGCAAAACGTCATTTTTTCGGATGAATCCAGATTCTGTTTACAGCATCATGATGGTCGCATCCGTGTTTGGCGACCTCGCGCTGAATGCACATTGGAAGCGTGTATCCGTCATCTTCATACTGGCGTATCACCCGGCATGATGGTATGGGGTGCCATTGGTTACACGTCTCGATCACCTCTTGTTCGCATTGACGGCACTTTGAACAGTAGACGTTACATTTCAGACGTGTTACGACCCGTGGCTCTACCCTTCATTCGATCCCTGCGAAACCCTACATTTCAGCAGGATAATGCACGACTGCTTGTTGCAGGTCCTGTACAGGCCTTTCTGGATACAGAAAATGTGCGACTGCTCCGCTGGCCACCACACTCTGAAGACCTTTCACCAATTGAAAACGTCGGGTCATTGGTGGCCGAGCAAGTGGCTCGTCACAATATGTTAGTCACTACTCTTGATGAACTGTGGTATCGTGTTGAAGCTGCATGGACAACTGTATCTGTACACGCCATCCAAGCTCTATTTGACTCAATGCCCAGGCGTATCAAGGCCGTTATTACGGCCAGAGGTGTATGTTCTGGATACTGATTTCTCAGTATCTATGCACCCAAATTGGGTGAAAATCACATGTCAATTCTAGTACAATATATTTGTCCAATGAACCCCCGTTTATCATCTGCATTTCTTCTTCGTGTAGTAGTTTTAATGAGTAATAGTTTATACCTGACTTTTCTTTTTTGTTACTGTCCGTGATTCGGAACTACATACAAGAGTAGGTACAGACACAGACTTGTAGAATTTCATTTGTGTTTCATTTCTTGTTTTTCATCCCACAGTTCATCCATTTTTGCCGCAGACAGCTTGACATTTATTAACCTTCCTCTCAGTGTCTCTGTTGTAGTTACAACTAATATGACAGTGTGTATAACTGAACTGGGATACTTGTTCTAAAATTTTCTGATTTATTGTTATCTTCGATCTGACTGGACTCTTCCCTTTGCGACTCATTATCTTTGTCTTACTTGTAGATATAGTTAAGTAATAATATATTGCATTTTGGTTAGATCTGTATACTTCTCTTTGTAAATTATCTTCTGTTCCGCGCCGGCCGCGGTGGTCTAGCGGTTCTGGCGCTGCAGTCTGGAACCGCGGGACTGCTACGGTCGCAGGTTCGAATCCTGCCTCGGGCATGGGTGTGTGTGATGTCCTTAGGTTAGTTAGGTTTAAGTAGTTCTAAGTTCTAGGGGACTTATGACCTAAGATGTTGAGTCCCATAGTGCTCAGAGCCATTTGAACCTTTTTTTTCTGTTCCGCATATAATTATCTGGTCATCTACGTATAACAGAGTGATGGTACGCTGGAGATTCTTTTAATTCCTAAGTGTATTTCACCTTTCCACGTCATAAGTAGGTCGTCAATACGTAGATTAAGTAAATTAGGTGACAGACTGCACCATTGTAGAACAGCTCAATTTATTAAAATTTCATCTGACATTTTCGAACCTCAATTTTAAATGTTTTTGCGTTTACATATTGGCTCTTTACGCTATTAATAAGATGTTTTGGAAAACCTTTTAGTTCCAATATTTTTCAAAAAAGGATTTCTCAAAATCAGTAAATGCTAAATGCGTTTCTAATCCAAATTCCCGATAGTTTTCAATAATTTGTCTTATTATTAATATTTTGTTATTACACGAGTGTCCCTTTGTGAAGCCAGATTTTTTTTCTGAGATTATCAGACCAGCGACAGTTCGTAGCCTTTGATTAGGATTTTCCCATAAACTTCATATCCAGCATTTATTTAACTTATTCCTATGTAACAGTATGTAACAGAAATTTGGTTCCACTATTTTTAACTATGTGATGAAAGAACTGACCTGTACCGAAGAATGGAACACAGCTAAACCTGTTCCTATACTTAAATAATGACAATAGGAAAGACACTAGAAATTCTTTCCGCTATGTTTCATTTCCCACCACTTCTGCCGACACCCTCATCTTTATTTACTACGTTTTCATAATGTCGACAGTTAAATGAAATGCCTGGAGAATGAATCGTGTGATACAATACATCGACTTGCAGTGCTGACAACACGCTTAACGTGTTACCTACAACCTTCCAGTACATTCGGTCATCATATGAAGATCTCAGCTGCAAAGAATAGGCCGTCCTCACAGGGGACGAGGCGGTTAATGCTGACATGGATCCGGACGCCATATCTCGCCTGACGAGAGACAATGCAGTCGCCACGTAGGAGCATCCGCACTCAAAGCCGATCAAAAATTTTTGTACATTTTTTCGCAATGGGATCAAAGGAAATTCCTTCTTTGATCCGAATTACATGTTTTTTTTTTTTTAAATTGTACAAGCCTGACAAGCTTACTATTACAATATTTTTATTCAGGGTCAAAAGTGTGTCATAGTTCTCTTCATCATCTTTGTCTTATTCTACCGTTTCGTCGCTGTTATTTTCATCTAGAGGTACGGACGGTATGTTTGCGACCTTTAGACTGATTGCCTCCTGCGAAAATTGGACACTTTTTCAGTGATGCCTTGGTCTACTACAACTTGAATATGGGTCTGAACTTAGTAACAGTCTGCGTAGTATATCTCTGTACAGTCCATATGTGAAAATTTACGAACAAAATGTAGTCTGTATTGCCGTACTGGCTTGTTGTGGGCCTGAGCTGCTTCCTTCGACAATTCGCCTACAGGTAGAACTGCTTTAGATATGACTTCAACTCCATGCATTAAAATTTTATGAAGGGTTGTTGACGTAGGATACCAACCATATAATTATGTGTACATTTATGCAATTACGCGGACAATGACGTCAAATTTTTCAATATCAGTGCCGTTGCCGTTAAAAATCACTTCCTGCATTCAAAATATCGTACAAATCTCTTCTTGCAAATCTCTTGATTGTTGTCAAGGAATTTACAACAGAATAAATGAAACATTGCAATAGTTTAAATAATTTAATATTACACTTTGAATGAATAAAAACAGAACTGTGTATTAGGGCGGAGAATGTTACAGAGTTAAACAATTGTTGTTGATCTGTATTCCATGATGGTAAAAGAACTATAGCTGACAAGACACGACCGATAACCGAAAACACTGAAATCTCAACATTTCGAGGTAACAAAAATATCCATAGAAATACTTTCATATTAACAGAATCTTCCGTCGGTTCTTGGTAGAACAACATTATAATAATAAATGAAAAGCACCAGTTTGCTTTTGTTCTACAATATTACTTTTATTGCTAACCGGTTTTCGGTTTACAAGGCCATCTTCAGACATTTACAGAGTATTATCACCAAAGAAGTTAAATGTTAGCAGACAACATTGGAAGAGAAGTAACACATCTAGAGTGAAGTAGAAATATACAGTAAGTAACATCTTTGCAATGAAATAGTAAAAACTGAACAGTACATAAATAGCAATGGAGTTGACAGGAAAACCTTTAGCACAAAATAGGAACAGCATGCCTACATAACAGTTTCTATTAATAAACAAAACTAATAAAATAAGATAAAATTAGTACTAGACAAGGCTGCATCAAGAGGTATGAAACATGAAGAGTGATACACAACCAATTAAAAAAGAAGAGACAGTCGTCGATGTAAATACAGAATACATAAGGAACTTAAGCAATATCAATAGGATAAACAGAAATTAATAAATGCAGGAAAATGGAGGTGTTTGAGGGAACCTACAGTTTGAGAGTGTGGTGGTACTGCATTTTAAAATTAACATTATAATCAAAACAGTGGCTGTGTACCAGTTTTTATTAAATAAATGAGCAAAGGAAATATGAACAGTATTTGATGAGACAACTACAAGGGGAGTTAAACATGGATAGTAATATAAGTTAAAAGGAAACCCTTAACTTTTGAAACTACAGCGTATGTGGAATACAAAGACAACTGCAACAAATGAAATAACTTAATGAATACAGGAAAATGGGAATATGTAGGAAGAGAGAGTGTGGGAAGTAATTAACAACAAAGATGATTATATGAAGTTAAGGAGAGGGGAAGTGCTGAGTTGTGTCTGGTCATTTAGGATGAGATCTGGACTGTGAGCAAGATGTTTGTTAATTTCCAGGGCTTCCAGCAGGTTTAGTTTATGGCCTTTGTTTGCTAAGTGAAGTACATGGGACACTGGCTGGTAGTTTTGACCCTCACTCAGTACATGCTCAGCAAATGCAGAGTCTGAATTCTGCAACCTCCAGCTGCGTTCATGTTCAGCCAGCTTAGTTGATATGTCTGTGAAAGTAACTACACAGGAACCTGCGACCTTTCGCTTCATAGGTCAAGACGCAATCAGTTCACCTACGACTTTACGATGGCCTCCAAATCTCGATGTATGGTGTACATTAGTTGAAGTCTGTATTTACAAATATCATTATCTGATATTTAACTATAATGAAATGTATCAAAACGACGGGCTTTTGATCGATCCCCATTGTATCGTAGTACTATAACGATATACTTTCATAACACACAAGTTACTAGAAACATTAAATACAGGAAACCTATACCTACCAATATATAGTTTCCAGCCTTTTCATTATTACAGATCGTAGCTAAAATGAAACTTTTTAGAGAGATCCTCAATTTGCGGATGCTTGGAAACAGATTATACTTGCACGTTGCACACTTTGGTGAAACAAACACACCAAATATGTTGCTGAACTCCACACAACACGACGGCTCGTAAGTTCTGGTTGTGACGTAAAACGAGGTCGCGACTCGGCCATTCCTCTCCAGGCTGGAAAAATCGGTCATGCCAGATTCCTCATTCCAAGGTTCGCAGTATGGTGGAAGGCGAAATTCCCACTTAGTGAGCCACCAGATCTTCGACCTTGTGCGTTTTCGGGTCCCGTGAGAGGACGGCTTAAGGGACACTAGAGAAACCGAGTTATTGTACGTAAAACATGGCGCGTGGTGTGCTTTAGTTATATAATCTGATAGTTCCAGATAAAAAGAGAAATGGCAATCCTGCCTCTGGTTTCAGATTCTCACTAATGACAACTTTTTCAGGAGGCGTGCATGCAGACTGTTGCCCGAGTCAAAAACGTGGTTGGCAGTTGTACTAATGTGTGCAGATGTCTCGTCAGGAAAATATTTTTCTGGTACGATAGGTACAAATACGAGGATGGTGTGTATAATTACGACTCAAAGATCCTGAATATGTTCTTGAATGCAAAACAATTCATAAGTTGTTGCTAACTAGGTAGATATGAATAACTGTTTAATGAAGTAAATAATACTGTGTCCAATGCGTCTAGCTCCGACTATCATTCCGCATTTAAAGCCTCTTAGTTTCCATAGTGTGGCCACAATCACGTCGGAAATCTCTTCACATGAATCATCTGAGTAAAATGGCATCTCCGCCAACACACTGTCTTTCGTGACCTTGTGTACTCGACACTACCGTCTTTTGCATGTGGATATATCGCTACTCAATGACTTTTGTCACTTCTTTGTATTGTATTTTGTGAAGAGTCATTGTTAATTTCCGAGCTTTTCATGCTTTATCACTGAAAAAATTCGAAATTCAAATCTTACAATCATAAGCTGAAACGACTCGGGTCTTTGAAATATGTATTGTTGTGAGATTTCACGGCAAGTTTCGTTAACTCGCCCAGCAAGTAAAGAGTGGTAATTCAATGTACAGAGTTTACAAATAAGCAATATTAAGTTCCCAGTGACTTAGGCCTATAGCTACGAATAAAATTTTGGACAGCATCTTCGATTTTAAGAAATGTCATTACTCTACAAATATTTGAAGAATGACTTATCTCAGCCGGCCGCGGTAGCCGTGCGGTTCTGGCGCTGCAGTCCGGAACCGCGAGGCTGCTACGGTCGCAGGTTCGAATCCTGCCTCGGGCATGGGTGTGTGTGATGTCGTTAGGTTAGTTAGGTTTAAGTAGTTCTAAGTTCTAGGGGACTTATGACCTAAGATGTTGAGTCCCATAGTGCTCAGAGCCATTTGAACCATTTGACTTATCTCAAAAAAAGGAAGAGTGGATTTACTTGAAATATCTCATTTATTAGATATCATCGAAACATTTCTGCGCAATTTCACAAAACAACCAACTTGTTGCTTAGCATTGTTTACAGCCGAGCTCTTCGTAACCAGTTTACGCATTCTTGTCTGGTCCAATTTCAAGTAGACTGTAACTGACCTGCCCCCGCTTCTGAGGATGTCCAACATTTACGTACCGTTCAGACGCATATTTCTATATTATTAAAGTATTCGTTCTTCTGACACACACTGAATCTCTTCATATCATTTCTTTCTATACTTCCCTATTTTCTGAAACATATTTTCAACGTCCAGCTCATTTCTAATTTCACTATTCTTTCGCCGCTCTATAAGTTTGTAACCAGCTAGTGATCTTGGGAGTCTAATCTTTGCTGCTTCAATCGTCCTTCGTTGACTGGCTGTTAGAGTCTAAGTTTACAACCCATCCATTAGAACTGATATTCGCGTTACATTAGTAAACACAATAGTACTCCCTCTTTCCTAACTTTTCTAAGATGCTATTTATCGTTGAAATATTTGCGTTTTGAATTCTAGGCCTTTGAATGTAAATATACGACATCGAAAATCGCAGCTGTGTAAGAATATTTGTTTGTTCTAGCCATTTATCGTCGATTATTATTTTCATTCTTAAATTCTCG
Organism: Schistocerca cancellata; assembly: GCF_023864275.1. NCBI lineage: Eukaryota > Metazoa > Arthropoda > Insecta > Orthoptera > Acrididae > Schistocerca > Schistocerca cancellata. Next base: position 202,195,083 of record NC_064632.1, read on the forward strand.
TTGCCGTTGAATGCCAATATCTTATAAAGAAACCGTCAGACCTGTTAATCATGGATTTTGATGAGTCTTAGGTATGTTGTGGAGGGACCCGTATTGAGTAACTTTTAGCGGCTTTCCATTCGACGGAACCAAGTTTCCGAGAAAATCTATGTTGAAGTTTTATGCGTGCTTCCTGCACCTGTAAGGTTCATTACTTTTTGGCCAATGGGTGTAGTGTAGTGTAGCGGCTAAGGTTCAGAACTACAACTCTGGTGATTCGGGTTCAAATCCAGCCTGCGTGGATTCTAATTTCATCCAAAAGATTATTATTTAATAGTATTGTGATATGCAAAATTATTCAAAGATAGTCAGTTTCGACGCAATAATTTCATTAATGACTCAGTCATTACAGGAAACTTTCTTCAAATTGTCTGTAGTTCATACTTCAAATTCCAAATATTTTGACACCTTTCGTTTCGTGCGTTTCCTAGACGTAACCACCCCTCTTTTTTTCCCCTCTACCTGCGGGACTGTTTGCTGGCCGTTGTGGCTGAGCGGTTCTAAGCGCTTCAGTCCGGAACCGAGCTGTTGCTACGGTCGCGAGTTCGAATCCTGCCTCGGGCATGGATGTGTGTGATATCCTTAGGTTAATTAGGTTTAAGTAGTTGTAAGTTCAGGGGACTGATGACCTCAGATGTTAAGTCCCACAGTGCTTAGAGCCATTTTATTTGAGGAACTGTTACGGAATTCCTTGCCCCTGTAAACCGGCAGCTGACACTTATTGGCAGCATCAGTTGTTCACAACGTGTCGTCAGTGCAGACTGTGACAAAAGAATACAGTGAAATTGAAGAAGGAGGCATTTCTACAAACTTACAGCCACAAAGAGAAGCGTGTGATGAGCAACCAAAGGGCGAGCTAACTAATGCCACGAGATAAACCGAAATATTGCTTCACGATTTAAACCTTCTTACAAATACGGCTAAGCTACTTCAATTGCAATTGGAGATACGATACCCGGCTCAATACATGGTCTGCTGCCCGAAAGATAGATAGTTATTTTAGATGTTTTAATAGACATAATCTATTTCGTGACAAACGGAATACACACTTGCAGGATTTTAGCTGTAATGATTGATTTATTAACGAAATTACTATGTATAAAATGATACTTGTTAATAATTTTACTTGATATATACTTTTTAACGATGAGATGAAATTTGAGAAAACAGTACACTGGCAGTATTTCAACCCTTATCACCAGCTTGGTAGCGGAGAAACTTAGGCACAGAGCTTCGCTCGCTAGTCGACATGCAGGTACCGTTACTGGGACAGAATGTATGCATAAAACTTCTACATCGATTTTATAGCCGCTAGCCACGTACTCAGGACAGGTCCTTCCACAAGGTACCCTAAGACTCATCAAATACGTGATTAACGAGTTTGATGGTCACCTTGTTAGTTTTATCTTCAGCTATTGTCATATTATATCGTTCACTGCCTCCTGAAGGGACCAAACTGCTGTTGTAATTTATCCTCCGAATCTGTTTAGGTTATTTGGTCAGTTACAGTCTGGAGTGTATTATTAATATTTCGTATTTACTCTTATAACGAAGCACTAAGTTATTCTTCCATGTCTTTACAGCGCCTTCTATGCATCTGTCATATAACGTGAGGTATAAGGGAGATTCTTGTCTTAGTCATTGAGAGATGGTTCTCGCAAACCCACTTCATTTTTGTACATTGATGTGTTTGTATTTACTTTGAATTAGGCTTCTTAGATGCTGAAATACACCATTATTTTCTAAAATTTCCCATTCTTTAACTCTGCTAACTTTATCAGTGCCTTTCTTACAGTCTATGTTTGTGGGATGTTTGTATTCTCTGTGTTTTTCAATAATTTGGCAGACTGGAAAAACACTGACTTACCACACGAAACCAATCCGTTCTTCTGTAAAATATCTTGTAATAGTATCTTTAATTAAATATTGGTTTCATATATATCTTTTCTCAACAGCTCAAAATTTTAGTAACTCGATAACTAACACATATCCTGTGGCCTTTTTTTCTAAATAATGGTGTAACTGCTGTCGTTTTCCAATCTTCTGGAATGTTAAGGCGCTTCCAATAAGTATTTACAAAATCTGTGAAGTTTAAGAATAGTGGTTCCGAAGCATATTTAAGTAATCCCACAATGAGATTGTCCTCCCCTGGGGAATTTCTGTTTTTTAATGTCTTTAACGTACCCTATAGTTATTCCATGGATCTAAGATCAACAAGATTGTTCCTTACTCCAGTTTTAACATTTTCCTCCCGAACTGCTCATAAATATCGAAAATAATCCAACCACTCATTTTCTGAAATTGGCTTAATTTAAACCATACTTTTTTCATCTTTATTAAACTGTTTAAACATCTTTTGGGTTATAAAACTTCCTGGGAGATTAAAACTGTGTGCCGGACCGAGACTCAAACTCGGGACCTTTTGCCTTTCGCGGGCAAGTGCTCTACCACTTTTAGGCTATAGTTTCTTGCTCATTTACATCATACTTCATTCTTCTCAGAAATTTTTCCACTGTCGTTGTTTTATTTTCTATCTCTCTGTTCTGATGACCGATTCCACATATATGAGCTGTGTTTATCAGAGACGTACTACACAGGTTTCTGGAACATTTTCCACTTTTTATTCTTCAACAATTGTGCTTCCAACACGATGGAGAACCACCTCACTTTGGACTGACGGTCCGTGAACACATCGATAAGACATTCCTGGGAAAGTAAATAGGCAGAGGTGGCCCTGTTTCGGCACCAGCATGTTCACCTGAGGTCCTCGCCTTCTTGAGATATGTGTAATATCTCGGGTACAAGACGCCTATAGAGCCTGAAGAGGATCTTCCGGCAAGAATACGCGTTCAAAGGGCTCCGGGCGTTTCAGGACGGGAATGACAGAACTTTCCGCCGCGATGCAATGTCTACACTGTCGCGGGGGAACCCCATCTTGAACAACTGTTGTAAATGCAACAGTTTGTGAAACTTTTGCAGGTCAAAGGGAACTCAGTTTTTCCTGTATCGAAGACTTACCATTTTCGGCCTCACTAACATCAAGTTAGTGCGCCCCTACTGACCCCTCCACAGGGGAACTACCTAAGGGTAGTGGGGAGTATTCAGTGGAATTCTGAATGTCATTATGTGTATTTGGAAGTTGGGGCCTTTATTTTGAGTTACGCGTGAGGCTAAACTGGAGCTTGAGTAAATATTCGTTATACCTTGATTCCACACGACGTCTAGGTGAAGCACATTTGATTTAGTAATTAAACTCGGTCACACTGCTTAAGTTTTGAATAAAAATCACCACCAATGGCGGCCGATAACCTCCAGCCTTGTCAAAGAGAGCGGAAGAGCAGACAGAGGTTCAGGCCACTGTCTTGTCCTTGAGGTGAGAAACTGCCCCTAGAGGTGGAAGAATCAGCAATGATCAATGGCATCAAGATTCATAAAGCAATGGAAACTACAACATTAACGACACATTATGTGTATGAACAGGACATGTAGTCCGTAGAAGTAAAAGCGTCCGCCGCGCGGGATCAGCAGAGCGGTCTAGGGCGCTACAGTCATGGACTGTGCGGTTGGTCCCGGCGGAGTTTCGAGTCCTCCCTCGGGCATGGGTGTGTGTGTTTGTCCTTAGGATAAGTTAGGTTCAGTAATGTATAGGCTTAGGGACTGATGACCTTGGCAGTTAAGTCCCATACCATTTGACACACATTTGAACATTTTTTTTGAAAAGTGTCCGATGATCTCTCCATTGGCCAAAGACTCCGCACTAGTCCCACATTCGGATGTCCAGGAGGGTACTGACATGTGGGAGGTGACTATGAGAAAAAGACTGAGCAACCAACGAAAGAATAGCATTCTACGTGTCGCGATATCAGAACTTTGCATATGGTAGGAAAGCTAGGTAATCTGAAAAGGGAAATTCAAAGACTCAATCTGTATATAGTGGGGTTCAGTGAAGTAAAATCGAAAGAAAACAGGTATTTCTGGCCAGATACTGGATAGTCAGGTTCTCATAGGAGCAGATATAGAGACAGATCATAATTTAGTAAAAATGAAAAGTGGCCTGAAGTTTAAGAGGAGTAGTCAGGAAGAACTAATCCACAAGGAAATGGGATACGGAAGTACTAGGGAATGCAGTGACATGGTTGAAGTTCCCCGATTCTTTAGATAAAGCGATAATTAAAAGCTTAGGAAGAAATTCAGTTGAAGAGGAATTGACATATCTAACAAGGGTAATCATAGAAGTTGAATGAAATATTTGCCTACAAGGAAGGTAACTGCGAAGAAACCAGGGATGACTGAAGAAATACTTCAGCTGATCGACGAATGAAGGAAATACAAAAGCGTTAAGGAAAATTCAGGAATATAGAAAAAAGTCGCCTAGGAACAAAATAAGTAGGAAGTGCAGAAAAGCTAAGGCAAAATGGTTTGTATGATAAATGTCAAGTAATCTAAAAAGAAGCGAGTGTCGGAAAGACTGATTCAGCTTATAGAAAAGTCAAAAGAACCTTCGGTGAAATTAAAATCATGGGTGGTAACATTAAGAGTGCAATGGGAATCAAACTGTTAGATGCAGAAGAGAGATCGGATAGGTGTAAAGTGAACACTGGAAGTCTGTGCGAGGTGGAAGATCTGTCTGATGACGTGATAGAAGAACAAGTGGTCTACAGGGAGGAAATAGGGAATACACTAGTAGAATTAGAATTTAAAAGAGCTTTGAACGACCTAAGATCAAATAAGGCAGATGACGCAGATAACATTCCATCGGAATTTCTTAAGTCATTGGGGGAATTAGTAACAAAACGACTGATCACGTTTGCGTGTAGAATTAGAATGTATGAGAGTGGAGACATATCATGCGACTTTCAGAAGAATTTCATCCACGCAATTCCAAAGATTGCAAGAGCAGACAAGTGCCATAATTACCGCACAGTCAGCTTCACAGTTCACAGGATCTGTCAGATGACGATCAAGTTGTCTTTAAGAAAGGTAAAGGCACCAGAAATGGAGTTCTGACGTTGTGGTCGATAATGCAAGAAACACTAAAGAAAAATCAAGACATGTTCATTGGATTGTCGTCTGGGAAAAAGTGTGCCACAGTGTAATGGGGATAAGCTTTATTGAAAGATGGATAATATGAAATGTGCACAAGAATCAATAAATAACGATAAGAGTGGAATATCAAGTAGGAAGCGCTCGAGTTAAAAAGGATGTAAGAGAGAGGAGTAGTCTTTCGTCCCCATTGCTTAGCCTATAACTGCAAGAAGCATAGAGGGAAATAAAAGAAAGTTTCAAGAGTAGTATTAAAATTCAGTGTGAAGGGATATCAACAATAAGATCCGCTAACGACACTGTCACCCTCAGTGAAAGTGAAGAAGAATTACACGATCTGTTGAGTGGAATGAACACTCTAATGAGTACAGAATATGAATTGAAATTAGATCAAAGAAAGGCGAAAGTAATGATAAATAGCAGAAATTAAAACAGCGAGAAACTTAACATCAGGACTGATGGTCAGGAACTAGATGAAGCTATGGAATTCTTCTACCAATGACGGAGGGAGCAAATAGGACATCAAAAGCAGGCTAACAAAGGCAAAAAGTGTATACGTGCCAAGGAATATCTGCCAGTATCAAACATAGGTCTTAACTTTAGAAAGAAATTTTTTACGATGTTCGTTGCGAGCACAGAATTGTGTGACAGTGAGGCACGGTCTGTGGGGAAACCGGAACGGAAGAGAATCGATGACTTTGGGATGTGATGCTTCAGAAGATTGTTGGAAATACGGTGTATTGATAAGGTAAGGAATGAGGTGATTCTGCGCAGAATAAGCGAGAAAAGGAATACATGGAAAACACTGACAAGAAGAATGGACAGGATGACTCGACATCTGTTAAGTCATCAGGGAATAACTTCTGTGATTCTAGAGGGTCAATACTGTAGTGGAAGACAGATATTGAAATCATCCAGCAAATAAATGAGGGCGTAAGTTGCAAGTGCTACTCTGAGATGAAGACGGTGGGACAGGAGGGGAATTAGTGACGGGCCGCATCAAGTCAGAAGACTAATGATGCAAAAACATTCGTTACCTCAAGTTGATAGATTTACCATTCTCCAGGTTCTCCATCAGCATGGAATTACAGTGTATACTTTCCTTGCTGCGTCACGTCCCCGCAATGCCGCCAGGTGGCACTTTATCTCGCAGTGGGCAGTGATCATAAAACTTTGTTCAAAAACGTATATTTCGCTTAGTGATAATGACCCTAAAATTAAAGAAATTTAGGTTCGTTAACGGGGGAACCAACAGCTTCCCGGTAACACATTAGTATTCTATGAATCATCCGGAACACAGCAAATAATGGTTAGAGGTTAGGATCTGTAGGCGCAACCGACTTATAACTTTATTTATGAGTGAGATATGCCTGGAAAATTTGGAAACACTGAGTCTTAATGCTGCCATGCAGCAACGGACTGCTGCAGAATCCGACAAATTCACACAAGCTACACGGCAAAAAGTGGTTCCGCATCGCCCCTCGGGCGCGGCTTCCCTGCGGTGCAGATAATAGCTGACCTAAGCCGCTGATGTATGACGCCGCCGGGCCACAGGCAGAGGAAGGAAAAGGAGGTCGAGGAAAAATGCCGTCTCGTTGAGTGCTTCATCACGATAAGGAAAATCTCCACAGACCAGTCACGGCAGTTCAGTGCTCGTTCTGCCGCAGATGTCACCTCTGGGAGCGCTTGCCAACTGTTTGTTGACCGTGGGGCGGGGGACACCAGTCTTAATGCTTCCTCCACTTGTTTTCGTTCCTGGAAGCAGCTTACAACGCAAGAGCGAATTGTCCCACTGTGGAATTGTATTTCACCGTGTGGCAACACAGGCGTAGCAAATGTATTTTACTCGTAGCAATAAGCCGTGTGGTGAGTAACAAATCCGTGAGATTACAGTGTATGTTCAGAATATCTACCAATCTAGCAAAGAGTTCTTAAAACTTACACGATCTTTTAAATTCATAATTTTTATTATTTTCGAATAATTTTAATCTTATGTACTATCAGGTCAACAAATATTATCAGCTTAATGTAGGAGGACGATTAGATGGTACCAAAATTACAGACAGGACACAGGAAACCATTGTGTTAAGCTTCATGTTCTACAGCATACAAAAAAGGAGGCCTAAAATTCGGTTGGCCCGAGTGCCATAGCGCTCAGCCCTGCGGCACGTTGCCCCATCGTCAAGGCTGATACAGCGCGAGAAGTGGGTGGAGGGAGAAACTACGAACGCACCTCATTTAAATGGCAGTGCAGTCACACTGCATACGACTTGGTTTTGTATTTAACGGTTCGCAACAACATAGATCACAAAAGAAATATATTTTCGTTGTTATTTAATTATTTTTGGTGCACTGAAGAGAGAAAGTAATTTTCACGTGGTACAAACTGTCGGTATACAGACAGACGCAATTTGTAAGATTTCTTACTCAGGCTGCCATATATTCGTGGCTTATTTAGTATCGTAATAAAAAAAGCTCTTCCACACACAAATCTTGATCGAAATGTTGTAGCACTTTTGTGGCCTCAGAATGAAGATGCGGAAACTCTATCTGAGAAAAACGGTGTGGACATAGCGAAAATTTTTAACGTAATGTGATTCGTCATTAAAATGGAAATTACATTTCAGGCCAGTCAGTTCCATCTGCACATGCACAGTGGCGCTTTCAAATGAAACGGCAAACAGTTTGGGAAACGGCTCGAAAACAGATGTAAGACTGGCAGTCTCCTCAATAGGTTTAAGAAACTGTCCTTATAATTCTTTCAAGATCTCATAGGGTTATTCAAATTTTAGGCGTTCTTAAAAGTCAGAGTTTATGGAACTAGACTGTGTTAGTCAGAACGTGTCCTTTCTATAACGCAATTTTGTTTCTAAAAATATTCTCATTAAATCATGAAGGAATTTTTTCTCACACTCAAGTGTCTTAATGCGGGCAGTGTGCAGTTGCGTTACTCTTGTGCTCTGCCTTAAGGCAGGTCTTGTCACGGGGGAAGCCTCGTCAGAGAGGTCAACCGCAGGAGCCTCTAGGGAAGTGATTCCATTTGTGGTTTCCCGTTGCCTTCCCCTGACGATGATGGAATGATAATGAGGACAACACAACACCCAGTCCCTCAGCGGAGAAAAATCTCCAACCCAGCCAGGAATCGAACCCGGGCCCCTTGGCATGACAGACTGCCGCGCTGAGCACTCAGCTATCGGGACGGATTAAATTCCACAAGAGTTTGTTTTAAATAAAAAAATCGTTCCAGGGACGCCGCCTTACTTAACGAGTGTACTTCGCAGTAATATATGAAGATTCCATAGTCTTCGTTCAGTTTCATCGAATGCTGCAACTGACAGTGGAATAAAGTATGCGACTTCAGAAATTTCTTGTCGTGCTGCATGCCTGCAAATGTAGCACAGAGTTGTTCTTAATATACCGAACAATGAATCCCGCCCGTCTATCGCTGTAATTCCTTGCTGTTTCATTGTCAACAAAGTCTTTAAAAACCTGCATGGAATTGTAATACCACCCATAGGAAATTTGCATTACGTGTCACTTACGCAACTGCATAATGTACAGTGAGAATTCTAATCCCTCTCTTCTGTCATTCCCATTCATTTTTAAAGACTTGTGACCATAGATCGGTGTATTGCTCTTTTTGTGTGCGAACAGCCATTTGACCTGTGAACGTCCTTCGTAACACGAAACAAATAAGGAAGGGCATACAGTGCGGGCACCACGATTCTGCCGGAGTGAAAGGAGTTGTACCGACCGAAAAATATCACACAGCAGTAGTATTAAATGAAATGTGCTGTACCGAGTAGCTCTCGGTAGAAACGAGCAAAGCCGAGAAAGACTGATCGTTGGCTCGCACGTCATTCGCACACATGGCCCACGTAAAATTTGGCATGCTGTGGCCGGGCCTGGGGTACAACGCGAGAAAAGAAAATAAATCACCAGGAAGACATGTTCGGATGCCAAGGTAATTTCGCACAAATAGGCACCGTCTGTGGCTATGTAAATAATTATAGCTGTGATTCTCTGGGACAGGTACGGTTCAAATGGCTCTGAGCACTATGGGACTTCACTTCTGAGGTCATCAGCCCCTAGAACTTAGAACTTCTAAAACCTAACTAACCTAAGGACAACACACACATGCATGCCTGAGGCAGGATTCGAACCTCAGACCGTAGCGGTCGCACGGTTCCAGACTGTAGCGCCTAGAACCGCCCGGCCACTCCGGCCGTCTCTGGGACAGGTAAAACGGCCGCCACAGTGCATTAGTGTTGTCCATTGTTAGCCTTGCTGTTAGATCTGGTTGGATATACAAAATAATTGGACACCTGTTTGAAAATGACTTACAACTTCGTGGCACCCTCCATCAGTAATGCTGGAATTCAGTATGGTGTTGGCCTACCCTTAGCCTTGATGAGAGCTTCCACTCTCGCAGGCATACGTTCAATCAGGTCCTGGAAGGTTTCTTGCAGAATGGCAGCCCATTCTTCACGAAGTGCTGCACTGAGGAGAGGTATCGATGTCGGTCGGGAAGGCTTGGCACGAAGCCTGCGTTCCAAATCATCCCAAAGGTGGTCTATTGGAGTCAAATCAGGACTCTCTGCAGGCCACTATATTACAGCGACGTTATTGTCATGTAACCACTCCGCCACAGGCCGCACATTATGAACAGGTGCTCGATCGTGTTGATAGATGCAATGACCATCCCAGAATTGCTCTTCAACAGTGGGAAGCAAAAAGGTGCTTAAAACATCAGTGTACGCCTGTGCTGTGATAGTACCACGTAAAAAAAACAAGGGGTGCAAGCCCCCTCCATGAGAAACACGACCACACCATAACACCACCACCTCCGATTTTTACTGTTGGCACTAAACACACTGGCAGATGACGTTCACCGGGAATTCGCCATACCCACAACCTGCCATCGGATTGCCACATTGTATAGCGTGATGCGTCACTCGACACAACGTTTTTCCACTGTTCAGTCGTCCAATATTTACGCTTCTTACACCAAGCGAGGCGTCGTTCGGCATTTACCGGCGTGATGCCTGGCTTATGAGAAGCCAAGTTATCTCACCTCCCACCTAACTGTCATAGTACTTGCAGTGGATCCTCATGCAGTTTGGAATTCCTGTGTGATGATCTGGATAGAGGTCTGCCTGTTACAAATTGCGACCCTCTTCAACTGTCGGCGGTCTCTCTCAGTCAACAGACGAGATGGGCCTGTACGCTTTTGTGCTGTACGTGTCCCTTCTCGTTTCCACTCTACTATCACATCGGAAACAGTGCACCAAGAGATGTTTGGGAGCTGGAAATCTCGCTTACAGACGTATGACACAAGCGACAACCAATCACCTGCCCACTTTCAATGTCCGTGAGTTACGCGGAGCGCCCCATCCTGCTCTCTCACGATGTCTAATGACTACTGAGGTCGCTGATGTGGAGTACCTGGCAGTAGGTGGTAATGCACGTAATATGAAAAACGTATATTTTTCGGGGTCTCCGGATACTTTTGATGACATAGTGTATATAAGGGTCGTGAACAGCCAGACGATGAGAGATCACGGTGAAGGACAAGCAAATGCCGCGTAGCTGTCTGAGACAGGGTTACCAGCAGCTGACAGAGCTTAAAACAGAGCTACACTGTGGGTCATTGTGGGTCTCCAGAAGGCCGGCTGGTCGAATCGTGCAATATCGAAGTTTGTGGGACACTCGGATGTTACAGTGGGCCGGTGTGGGAGAACGTGGGAACTTGAGAGTAGAAATACTTGCTGTCAAGTTTCCAGGCGATCACCACAAGGAAGACATGTACGAAGCACATGGCAACCCCTTGACATCTGAGCCAGCCATCGGGGAACAAATGACGGACTGGCTGCAACATTCTGCTGCGTCACCCCACTGAACAGAGGCCAGCAGCAGCCAGATTAGGGAAATGTCGTTGTAGTGTCTTAATGGAAAATCTTACTAGTTTTGTTTGTTTGTTAGTTCAAAATGGTTCAAATCGCTCTAAGCACTATCGGACGTAACTGCAGTAGTCATCAGTCCCGTAGAACTTAGAACCACTTAAACCTAACCAACCTAAGGACATCACACACATCCATGCCCGAGGCAGGATTCGAACCTGCGACCGTAGCGGTCGCGCGGTTCCAGACTGTGGAGCCTAGATCCACTCGGCCACCCCGGCTGGCTGTTCGTTAGTTACTTAGTGTCTTTTGGAAGGTGAAATTATTATTGTTTGGGACACCAAATATTTTTGGAGGTGGTGTACGTTAAAAATGTTTAAGGGCTGTATACTCTTCAAAATGCGAAAGTTTAATGCTTCGTCTATGAACGTGAAAGTAATTGCGTGGGTTCTTGTTAGTCCATTTTTGCATAATACGTAGGCCATGGAAATATTGGCTGTCCACATTTGTACTCAGTACTTTATGTGTTGAAAGTAATTGGATGTTATGTCTTTAAAAATATTCCTGTACAAATGAAAATAATTTAGTTTGTCTATGCAAGAAAAACAAACTCGTCACGTTAAACGTCTGTACATAAGGGAGCATAAAGTACGGATAGACATAAAAAAAACATAGTTTCAGAACTGCAAAATATTCTTCAAATGTTGTTAAGGTTCAATATATTTCACTCTTACACCAGCATAAATTGAGAATTAGTTGACTCTGGACTTTTTACTTACATCAGTTCTATACTTTTTGTAGAAAAATATTTTTGACAGTCAGATCTCAGAACTCCTGATAATATAACTCTCTGTGCGCTTTACTTTGCCCTATTTCCTTTGCCCTGAAAATTAAGATTTCCATATAATGCGGGCAACAGGGAGACCAGTGATGTTACAATCGCTTTCGCAGTAGCGTGTGCAAAAATGCTGACACTCGAGAATGTGGCAAATGCGAATTACATTTCTATAAACAAAAGCACGTAACCACATTTACTGCTAAGTCCCTATTTCACAATAAATCAAGTTTAACAGAATAACAGAAAGTCGCTATTACTGACATCGAGTACATCGGATCAATGGCAAGCGGGAAACCTACAGACAATAGCAAGAGAGACCAAAACGATCATAGCAGTGTGCCATAATCGTATCACACGATTGTATATAATAGATGACAACATCCACCGATTACATGTCTTTGTCATAGTCTTTAGCAATCATAAACGAAATATACACTGAATGTACTTAAATAAAGATTTATTACTCTTTATAGTATCAGAATAATATTTATCATTTAGCAATAATCCATGTGGTTTGTATATTTTACGTTTAGTTGTCAGAAGTGTCCAATGTGATGCTACACGTGGGCTGCCGTTAATACCACAGCACAGTTACATGATGCCGCAAACGAGAAGCATAGGATCTCATGTATGGCGTCGCATGGCGTTCAACAGCGATCGCGGTTCTTCACCACCCTGGATGGAGAGTGTGGCGGAGACCTGGAGAAATGTTCCATTGTTCCAGTGATCTGGAGCGACACGGCAATGTTACTCCTGACATCATAGTGTGAGTACTCATCGGATATACTTCAGGTGGTGGCTGATTGTGACTGAGCGAATTGGTTCAAATGGCTCTGAGCACTATGGGACTCAACTGCTGTGGTCATAAGTCCCCTAGAACTTAGAACTACTTAAACCTAACTAACCGAAGGACAGCACACAACACCCAGCCATCACGAGGCAGAGAAAATCCCTGACCCCGCCGGGAATCGAACCCGGGAACCCGGGACTGAGCGAATTCAGATGGCGCAATGGTATATCACGGATATTCTGTATCCTCGTGTCTTACTTGTCATGCGACAGATCGATGTGCAATTCTTCAACAGGAAAATGCACGTCCGCACATGCAGCGTTTGTCTACGAATAATCCGTGAGATGTCGAGGTACTCCAATGGCCAGTATCGTTCCCACATCAGTTTGCGACAGCACGTATGCCAACAGCTCGATGGTCAATGCAATGCCTCGATCGTCAACGCAATCCCAGTACCAGTATACACGATTTCAAGGACGAATTACAACACTTGTGGGCAAGGCTTGTCTCAAGAAAGGATAAAACCATTTTTGACATCCTGCCCTCATGGATCAGTGCATTCCTGCAGGAAAGATGGGGTGCAACACCATCCTGACAATTGGACTCTTATCGCCAAGTTCCTTGTAAATCTGATTCGAATTTGTAATCACTGAAGTCGCCGAAGATTCATTTCGTTACGGTCTCCACTTCAGGGTGCACAGATTTTTGTCAGGCAGTGTAGTTTCGATGCTAATGAACCGTTATGCTAGTAACTTTTGTTGACTTGCAATTTCTTCACTTTTAATCCGCAGTTCATATCAAAAAATTGCCTCTGGGAAACGTATTGCTATTTAAAATGCATTTTCAGGGTCTCTGTCTTAGCACTGTGTTAACTATATGAAATACTCCGATGTCTCCAGGTCTCTTCCATAAACACAAAAGTATTTCTCGATTCTTAAACCAAAAATTAGCAGTAACGGAATTGTGATCCACGCAACTTTCTGCCAGGTGGCTTCTTGTTCCATTCTTTTCCCTCAGTCCATGTTCTACTACCATTTTTCTTCCTTTCATAATATCATATTCCAGTCTGTTATTACGATCAAATTTTCGTCTCCTTAAACAATCTATTTCATACCACCCTGCTATTTTCCCTTTCCCTTTTTTGCCGACTGTCATATTCCAGCTCTCTTTTAACGATCTCAATAATTTGTGCACTTTTATCATGCATGTTATCTCTGCGTCATCTGCGCAGCTGGTAAGCATTTAACATGTACCACCGCAGTGATTATCAGTTTTTTGTGTGTCAGAAACTTTCCTTATTTCCTATTACGCCTGCTCGTAAGTTGTACCCCTATACGACGAATGTCGATGACTCAGTACTTACCGCCTCTGCAGCTGACTGGGGCGTCTCGACAGTGTTCATCGAGATTCGGTCATATGAAACGTTATTACTGATTGTTAAGCCTTTGGTATTTTATCGAAAGTTTTCAATTATTTTCACTGTTACTTGAATGTAGGATAACTTAAAGCACTTGCCTCTCTTGCGTGCAAAGTGTATAATAGTGTTTGATTTTTCATTAATATCTCATCGGTTACAGAACTTGAAGTCTGTTATACTTTTATTTTTTATTTGTAAAGTCTCCTCACCAGGAAATTTTATGAAACCTGAAGACTAAAAGGAATCAATTGTAGTTTTGAGTTCAAGATCTTTGTCAATTGTTTTAATGTAATGTTTCCTTAATTGGTCGGTTTGGACTTAAAACTGAGAAGAGTGTACTTAACATATGTGGTTAATAATTTATTGTCTGTGATTATCTCGTTAATGTTTAGTTTTAACAAATATTTGAAAGTATAAGTCTGCCTTTTAATATCCAGTAGACGCTCCAACTAGTCCTTTGATACAGAAAGACACGTAATGTATAAGAAATAAGGTCGTGTTTCTGTCACCATCGCACTTCACTAATAAATAATTATTACGTCAAACTTTCGTTACCTTTTTATTCTAATCCAGGTTCACTATTACAGGACCTACCGTTCTCATCAGTTACGTGGCTGTATGGGCTGTAAAGCTAATTGCCGGCCGTTGTGACCGAGTGGTTCTAGGCGCTGCAGTCTGGAACTGCGCGGCCGCTACGGTCGCAGGTTCGAATCCTGCCTCGGGAATGGATGTGTGTGATGTCGTTAGGTTAGTTAGGTTTAAGTAGTTCTAAGTTCTAGGGGACTGATGACCTCAGATGTTAAGTTCCATAGTGTTCAGAGCCATTTTTTTTTTTGTAAAGCTAACTTTCCGTTCTCACATTTATCTTTATCCTATGAGATTGTGATTAGGATTCTTTTCCACAAATCCAATGGTACGTCTGTAATCTCATTGTACTTATATAATTATTTGTATAATTGTTGGTTGCAGTTTCAATCAATTAATTTACAAATTGCTAAGGAATATTATTCATACCTTCTTCCTTGTTCCATCACATGTCTTCAAAAACTATGTGGAAATCTTACTCTAGCACTGGTGCCATTATTTCATGCAGACTGGCGTACACTTTGATGGTCACGTTGTCGCAGAAGCCCTCAGTTACACTGTGAAATACTTTTATCTTCATGTACCCACTCTTCGTGTACACTGCATGGAGTTGCAGATGGATACATAGTTGACTCAACCTGGCAGACCATCTTCATTTAGTTTTTCGGTAGTTTCGTCGAAAAATTTGATGCGAGTTTACAGTTGTTCCTAGCTCGGGTCGTTTCTGTTCTACATTCTTGTTTATTTTATCTCTATACCTGTAATACCCCCCCCCCCCAAGAACCATGGACCTTGCCGTTGGTGGGAAGGCTTGGGTGCCTCAACGATACAGATAGCCGTACCGTAGGTGCAACCACAACGGAGGGGTATCTGTTGAGAGGCCAGCAAACGTGTGGTTCCTGAAGAGGGGCAGCAGCCTTTTCAGTAGTTGCAGGGGCAACAGTCTGGATGATTGACTGATCTGACCTTGTAACACTAACCGAAACGGCCTTACTGTGCTGGTACTGCGAACAGCTGAAAGGAAGGGGAAACTACAGCCGTAATTTTTCCAGAGGGCATGCAGATTTACTGTATGATTAAATGATGATGGCGTCCTCTTGGGTAAAATATTCCGGAGGTAAAATAGTCCCCCATTCGGATCTCCGGGTGGGGACTACTCAGGAGGACATCGTTATCAGGAGAAAGAAAACTGGCGTTCTACGGATCGGAGCGTGGAATGTCAGATCCCTTCATCGGGCAGGTAGGTTAGAAAATTTGAAAAGGGAAATGGATAGGTTAAAGTTAGATATGGTGGGAATTAGTGAAGTTCGGTGGCAGGAGGAACACGACTCCTGGTCAGGTGAATACAGGGTTATAAACTCAAACACAATTAGAGGTAATGCAGGAGTAGGTTTAATAATGAATAAAAAAATAGGCGTGCGGGTAAGCTACTACAAACAGCATGGTGAACGCATTACTGTGGCCAAGATAGACACGAAGCCCACGCCTACTACAGTAGTAGAAGTTTATATGACAACCAGCTCTGTAGATGACGAAGAAATTGAAGAAATGTATGATGAGATAAAAGAAATTATTCAGGTAGTGAAGGGAGAAGAAATTTTAATAGTCATGGGTGACTGGCATTCGAGAATAGCAAAAGGGAGAGAAGGAAACATAGTAGGTGAATATGGATTGGGGGTAAGAAATGAAAGAAGAAGCCGTCTGGTAGAATTTTGCACAGAGCATAACTTAATCATAGCTAACACTTGGTTCAAGAATCATAAAAGAAGTTTGTATACATGGAAGAATCCTGGAGATAGTAAAAGGTATCAGATAGATTATATAATGGTAAGACAGAGATTTTGGAACCAGGTTTTAAATTATAAGACATTTCCAGGGGAAGATGTGGACACTGACCACAATATATTGGTTATGAACTAGAGATTATAACTGAAGAAATTGCAAAAAGGTGGGAATTTAAGAGGATGGGACCTGGATAAACTGACTAAACCAGAGGCTGTACAGAGTTTCAGGGAGAGCATAAGGGAACAATTGACAGGAATCGGGGAAAGAAGTACAGTAGAAGAAGAATGGGTAGCTCTGATTGATGAAGTAGTGAAGGCAGCAGAGGATCAAGTAGGTAAAAAGACGAGGGCTAGTAGAAATCCGTGGGTAACATAAGAAAAATTGAATTGAACTGGTGAAAGGGGAAGATATAAAAATTCAGTAAATGAAGCAGGCAAAAAGGAATACAAACGTCTCAAAAATGAGATCGACAGGAAGTGCAAAATGGTTAAGCAGGGATGGCTAGAGGAGAAATGTAAGGATGTAGAGGGTAGGGGTAAGATAGTAGGGGTAAGATAGATACTTCCCACAGGAAAATTAAAGAGACCTTTGGAGAAAAGAGAGCCACTTGTATGAATATCAAGTGCTCAGATGGAAACGCAGTTCTAAGCAAAGAAGGGAAAGCAGGAAGGTGGAAGCAGTATATAGAGGGTCTATACAAGGGCAATGTACTTGAGGACAATATTATGGAAATGGAAGATGATGTAGATGAAGAGGAAACGGGAGAGACGATACTGCGTGAAGAGTTTGACAGAGCACTGAAAGACCTGAGTCGAAACAAGGTCCCGGGAGTAGACAACATTCAATTAGAACTACTGACGGCCTTGGGAGAGCCAGTCCTGACAAAACTCTACCATCTGGTGAGCAAGTTGTATGAGACGGTCGAAATATCCTCAGACTTCAAGAAGAATATAATAATTCCAATCCCAAAGGAAGCAGGTGTTGACAGATGTGAAACTTACCGAACTCTCAGTTTAATAAGTCACACCTGCAAAATACTAACGCGAATTCTTTACAGACGAATGGAAAAACTGGTAGAAGCCGACCTCGGCGAAGATCAGTTTGGATTCCGTAGAAATGTTGGAACACGTGAGGCAATACTGACCTTACGACTTATCTTAGAAGAAAGATTAAGGAAAGAAAAACCTATGTTTCTAGCATTTGTAGACTTAGACATAGCTTTTGACAATGTGGACTGGAATACTATCTTTCAAATTCTAAAGGTGGCAGGGGTAAAATACAGGAAGCGAAAGGCTATTTACAATTTGTACAGCAACCAGATGGCAGTTATAAGAGTTGAGGGGCATGAAAGGGAAGCAGTGGTTGGGAAGGGAGTGAGACAGGGTTGTAGCCTCTCCCAGATGTTATTCAATCTGTATATTGAGCAAGCAGTAAAGGAAACAAAAGAAAAATTCGGAGTAGGTATTAAAATCCTGGGAGAAGAAATAAAAACTTTGAGATTCGCCGATGACATTGTAATTCTGTCAGAGACAGCAAAGGACTTGGAAGAGCAGTTGAACGGAATGGACAGTGTTTTGAAAGCAGGATATAAGATGAACATCAACAAAAGCAAAACGAGGATAATAAAATGTAGTCGAATTATGTCGGGTGATGCTGAGGGAATTAGATTAGGAAATGATACACTTAAAAGTAGTAAAGGAGTTTTGCTGTTTGGGGGGGGGGGGCAAAATAACTGATGATGGTCGAAGTAGAGAGGATATAAAATGTAGACTCGCAATGGCAAGGAAAGCGTTTCTGAAGGAGAGAAATTTGTTAACATCGAGTATAGATTTAAGTGTCAGGATGTCGTTTCTGAAAGTATTTGTATGGAATGTTGCTATGTATGGAAGTGTAGCATAGACGATAAATAGTTTGGACAAGAAGAGAATAGAAGTTTTCGAAATGTGGTGGTACAGAAGAATGTTGAAGATTACGTCGGTAAATCACGTAACTAATGAGGAGGTATTGAATAGGATTGGGTAGAAGAGAAATTTGTGGCACAACTTGACTAGAAGAAGGGATCGGATGGTAGGACATGTTCTGAGGTATCAAGGGATCGCAAATTTAGCATTGGAGGACAGCGTGGAGGGTAAACATCTACATCTACATCTACATCCACACCCTGCAAGCCACCCGACGGTATGTGGCGGAGGGTACCTTGAGTACCTCTATCGGTTCTCCCTTCTATTCCAGTCTCGTATTGTTCGTGGAAAGAAGGATTGTCGGTATGCCTCTGTGTGGGCTCTAATCTCTCTGATTTTATCCTCATGGTCTCTTCGCGAGATATACGTAGGAGCGAGCAATATACTGCTTGACTCTTCGGTGAAGGTATGTTCTCGAAACTTTGACAAAAGCCCGTACCGAGCTACTGAGCGTCTCTCCTGCAGAGTCTTCCACTGGAGTTTATCTATCATCTCCGTAACGCTTTCGCGATTACTAAATGATCCTGTAACGAAGCGCGCTGCTTTCCGTTGGATCTTCTCTATATCTTCTATCAACCCTATCTGGTACGGATCCCACACTGCTGAGCAGTATTCAAGCAGTGGGCGAACAAGTGTACTGTAACCTACTTCCTTTGTTTTCGGATTGCATTTCCTTAGGATTCTTCCAATGAATCTCAGTCTAGCATCTGCTTTACCGACGATCAACATTATATGATCATTCCATTTTAAATCACTCGTAATGCGTACTCCCAGATAATTTATGGTATTAACTGCTTCCAGTTACTGACCTGCTACTTTGTAGCTAAATGATAAAGGATCTATCTTTCTGTGTATTCGCAGCACTTTACACTTGTCTACATTGAGATTCAATTGCCATTCCCTGCACCATGCGTCAATTCGCTGCAGATCCTCCTGCATTTCAGTACAATTTTCCATTGTTACAACCTCTCCATACACCACAGCATCATCTGCAAAAAGCCTCAGTGAACTTCCGATGTCATCCACCAGGTCATTTATGTATATTGTGAATAGCAACGGTCCTATGACACTCCCCTGCGGCACACCTGAAATCACTCTTACTTCGGAGGACTTATCTCCATTGAGAATGACATGCTGCGTCCTGTTATCTAGGAACTCCTCAATCCAATCACACAATTGGTCTGATAGTCCATATTCTCTTACTTTGTTCATTAAACGACTGTGGGGAACTGTATCGAACGCCTTGCGGAAGTCAAGAAACACGGCATCTACCTGTGAACCCGTGTCTGTGGCCCTCTGAGTCTCGTGGACGAATAGCGCGAGCTAGGTTTCACATGACCGTCTTTTTCGAAACCCATGCTGATTCCTACAGAGTAGAGGGAGACCAAGAGTTGAATACACTAAGCAGATTCGGAAGGATGTAGGTTGCAGTAGGTACTCGGAGATGAAGAAGCTTGCACAGGATAGAGTAGCATGGAGAGCTGCATCAAACCAGTCTCAGGACTGAAGACCACAACAACAACAACCTGTAATACTTTACAAAGGGGGAATGTTATTCTGTGCTGTTCCATCTTTTCTTTCCAAGCATATCTCCATCTTTCATGGTTATTACTATAACGTGTTAAATTGATCTTAGGCGTACTATTTTCTTACTACATTTCTCTTTTCATATTTCCACTACCAGTTTTACCCTCGTTTCTCTCCTCTTTTCCACTATATCATTTACACCAGAATACTGAATTTACCGTCTCTCGGTCGAAGATTCGAGTCTTCCCCCGGGCATGGTTGTGTGAGTTGTCCTTAGCTTAAATTAGTATAAGTTAGATTAAGTAGTGTGTAAGCCTAGGGATCGGTGAACTTATCAGTTTGGTCCCATTGGAACTTACCTCTTATTCCAAAAAAAATGACTTGCCTGTCTACATATTTTATTCAGACTTCCTTGAGGTGCTACCTCTCAAAGCGCAGCAGCTCTTTTGCTACTGTTGATTACATCTTCATTGAAACTGAATGTTATAGGCGGAAATTATGTTGTAATTTCATTTGCATAACCGATTTCTTATACAATAGGTGTCTTTGTGTATCAAAGGACTAGTTGGAGCGACTACTGGATATTAAAAGGCAGACTTAGACTTTCAAATATTTATTAAAACTAAACATTAATGAGAAAATCACAGACAATAAATTATTAACCACCTATGTTAAGTACACTCTTCTCAGTTGTAAGTGCATACCGACCAATTAAGGAAACATTACATTAAAACAATTGACAAAGATCTTGAACTCAAAACTACAATTGATTCCTTTTAGTCTTCAGGTTTCATAAAATTTCCTGGTGAGGAGACTTTACAAATAAAAAATAAAAGTATAACAGACTTCAAGTTATGTAACCGATGAGATATTAATGAAAAATCAAACACTATTACACACTTTGCACGCAGGAGAGGCAAGTGCTTTAAGTTATCCTACATTCAAGTAACAGTGAAAATAATTGAAAACTTTCGATAAAATACCAAAGGCTTAACAATCAGTAATAACGTTTCATATAACCGAAGCTCGATGAACACAGTCGAGACGCTCCAGTCAGCTGCAAAGCAGGTAACGTTAATAGCCGCTACTCGGCACACCGTGGCAAATGGCGTCAGATTCACTGTACTGACAACATTCACTGAACGCCATTGAAGAACACCTAGTATGAGACACATTTCTTTCGGTAATCTGGGAATAGTCATAAACCCTAGAAAGCAACACCACTAACAAATGATAGCCACAGAAAATTACCAAAATCGTAAGACAATTACAATGGCAGTATTGACGAGGATGACTTGTTCCTTAAATTAATTTACTGCAGTAATGTCAAAGCTGCCTCTGTTTCAAGTTACGTAATCATGTAACATCAGTGCTTTCACATAAGGTCCTACGAGTATCAGCGTACAGAGTTTATTCAAAATACATTGGATGCTAATAGCAATCACTTCTGTAAATTTCCACTTAATTTAACAGTGAAGACGCAAAAACGAGTTTCTGTGTACATCTGCACGGTATGCTTGCCAGTGCAGTCCGCACTTTCAGACTCACAGTGTTTGTGCCGCATACAAAATACTACATGCATTATCAACCCGCCGAGACGTCGCTTGTGGCATTCATAACACTCAGAAAGGCTATGGTGGCATCAGAAACTATCTGAGCTGGCACACGTACAACACCTGTTACCAGTACAATCTATTCAGCAGTGCGGTCACAACCGTTCGAAGGCAAGTATCTAAAAAGTGGAATAATTTGTCCACTACTGGTATAAACCGCGACTAGAGCAACCGGAAATGCCGACTTCCATTGAATAAAGCTGACGTATAGGGCGTAGAAACATAAAAGTTGACGTACCGCATCACTATTTTGCTGTACGTAGATCTGTCACCATATTACTCCCTCAAGTAAGACCAGTTATCTCCGCCTCAGGCCACGTTATCAGACATCTCCACATGCATATTAGGGCATCAAATCTGGTTAAGCGCTGACGTGTCTCAAAACCAACTCAGATAACATCTTCATTACCACCAACACATCGCTTAGCCAGCGGACACCAATCTTCTTGCTGCAGCGAGATCCGACAGCTAACTCGCTCTCCTCGCTCCTTCGATTTCAGCCAGCGAAGGCGAAACCACCATGCATCGAAGAGGCACTCAGTGGCAGATGTGCCACTAATCTGCTTGTACTGAGGAAATGACGGCCACAGTATAAAATATATTATTTGTGAAGACGCTCGTCGCTGTCTGCTTACAGTCTAAAAACGTACACTGACATAATAATCGACGACAGAATAATGACTAGATGGGAAGTCTAAACATTGGCTTTAGATATGTCTACAGTGATTTCTAGTTTTGGTATGTAGCTCATTCATTTGGTGATCATATGACGTTGGTGAATGGGTACTATTCTTCTGGTGCTTGACCATTTTTGAGATGTAATTTGCTTGTGGAAGCTTCATTCCCCAAAACAAAAACGACTCTGCATAGTCTCGTCGAACGAATCGTTGATATACTGTGTGTCCACTAACTACGAATATAGCTAAAACAAGATGATAGAATTTAAAACATTGTGGAGTGAACGAGAGTCTGAAGAACAGTTACGGATTTCCACAAAAACCGGATAGACTGGACAGAGGTTTTACCTTAGCGCCTCTCCATGTTAATGTACTTCATTTCCAAATCACTGTTTCACCACTTACAGCAACAATTCAGTGAATTTTAGCGTGTGTTTGCTGCCTCACGCGTATAAGCAATTGCAGAGGATCAATACCAACGTTTCACTTGCTGCAAGCAATCAAAGAGCACACAAAAGGCTGCACAGGGAACTTGTTGCTGTTGTGCCCACTGTGTTTGCGTTAAACCAGGATTCGCTGTTTCCGACTATTTACCTTACACTCTCGTGGGCGACATTGTCCTGCAAATTTTGCAGAACTCATTACTTGATCTAGGGCGTAATTTACTCATACAGCTACATAAACGCAGACATTTTTTGCTGTGATTATGGAGGGCGTAATGTTGATATTGAAATGTGCAACCCTGTCCACCAGCAGTGAATATCTCATTTGGTATTTGAAGTTGAGGAGGATATAAAATCGAATATAATACTTACTCGATTAAAAAAAGGGTGTAAGACTGGGATGTAATCTTTTGCCCTGTTGTTCAATACATACATCGAAGCACCTATGACAAAATAAAAGAAACATTCACGAGTGGGATTAAAATTCAAGGTGAAACGATATCAATGGTACGTTTTGCTGCTGACATTGCTATTCTCAGTGAAAGTGAAGAAGAATTACAGGATGTACTGAATGGAGCGAACCGTCTCGTCAGTACACAATACATCTTGAGAGTAATTCGAAAAAAGACAAATGTAATGAAAAGCAGCTGAAGCGAAAACAGCGAGAAGCAAAATAACCCATGAATGACAGAGCAAGGACGTGAAAAGTAGAGTACCACGGTCAAAGAGAAGTTTACTGGTATCAAACATAGGCGCTAAGCTGAGGAAGAAATTTTTGAGAATGTGCGTGTGGAGCACAGCATTATAGGGTAGTGAAACATTGACTTTGGCAAAAACCACAACACAAAAAAATTGAAGCATTTGAGATGTGGTGCTACAGAAGAATGTTGAAAATCAGGTGGACTTTTGAGCTAAGAAATTGGAGGATTCCCCGCAGAATCATAGAAGAAAAGAATATATGGAAAACACTGACAGAAAGAAGGAACAGGGTGGTAGGACATCTGCTAAGACATCAGTGAATGACTTCCATGGTACCTAGAGGGAGCTGTAGAGACTGAAAACTCTACAGGAAGAAGAGAGTGAAACACATCCAGCAAATTATTGAGGACGTAGGTTGGAAGTGGTTCTCTGCGGCCAAGAGGTTGACACGGGAGAGGAATTCGTGGAGGACCTTATTAAACCAGGCAGAAGACTGATGACTCAAAGAAATCGAATACGAAGGGGATAAATGTTATGGGAAATCGGATGATGTTACTTTACGATCCCCACTGTCACCCTGGCGAGCTGACAATCCACTTTTTTCAGTATGGTAATAGTTACGTCCACAGTCTACCCCATGGATTGTTCCAACTTTTTGTATTCCTGAGCATTCTAATAATTCTCTGCATCAGAGTCTTCAGTGTTTCAGAGGGAAACCTTCAGTCTGAATGCTTTCAGCATTAAAAGTCCATGTTTCACTGTCATAAATCACAACCGATAATTCACATTGTAAGATGGCAACAACTATGCCCTTACATGAAGTCATTAAAGATCACCTAACTCACGTTGAGCGAACAGTAGGGCTGAACAAAAATGACAGACAAAGCCCAATGTATCTTGTAGAGGGTATAGTATGGACGTATTGGAATAATTAACGTTGAGTGATGGTTTTAAAGTAATTCACACGACATGAAAACTGTGTGGAAACGTATCGATTTACTGGAGGCTAGTTTATCCCAGGGAAGTATTCAGAGTTGACCGTGGCCGGCTGGGGAGCAGTGAAGGGAAGCGACAATAGTCAGCTTAAAGTGGCTCAATCTCTCAGAAAGCGGTAACAGGGCGTGGCCTCCAGCTGCTTTAAGATGAGTGACAGTGAGTGGGTGGTGGACCCCATGTTGGTGTACAGTGAAGCAGACAGAGAACTTGTACGCCTGTTGATTAATGTCCGTCGTCCTGTTTTCAGTGAAACATGCGAGGAAGCAATGCAAAGCTACGGTGGAGGCCAAAATATGCGTGTTCATGACACCGACCTCCGATGGGAACGTAGGACCAAGGAATTTGAAGTACTCTCCTGGGAGTCAGAATTCCCGAAAAATTGGTGTTTTGTGCAGACGCTAACCTTGATGAGTGGCCTGGGAGGAGCTAAATAGCAGAAGTTGAGAGGAAGGGAAATTTTGTGGGAATTTGTTCACTTCCCAGAGCAGGCATTGGTCAGTGCTGGAAAGTGACACACAATTAACGCGTCTTGCACTGCAATTGGCGTAAGTGATTTTGGTGGAGGGGAAACCGAGGCGAAGAGCAGACTGGCAGGAGTCTCCATAGAGGTCTTCCATTCCCAGCTTTCCTATACTGCGGACATGGCGTTCTTTACTCAGCTTGCCTGAGAGAGTGTGAGCATCTCTGCAGTTTAGGACTTAGCAAACGGAACGATTGAGCTTGGAGATAGAAAGTTTTGGTTCAGCTATGTACTGAGCAAGATAGTTAGGAGTGAATAGATGAGCGCAGCCTTGCAGCACCATGAGGGCGGTCGACGTCCGCATAACGACGACGCCCCGTCACACTGAATTCAGTGATATTGCACCCGCTCCGGCTTGAGTTAGGCGCTGATTAATTTGTTGGATCACGTCGGCAAAGTTTCCACGAGGTTTTCATGGGCTGTGTATTGTGGAATTCTTCTCCCACTTCGCATTACGCCTGGGTCAGTTGGTAGGAATTAATTTTGATTTATCGCGCTTTACTCGACGTAAACGCAGTTTATTACCACTGCCTGTTAGGAGAGTCATGTAGTGTAATGATTGAAGGTCGGGAGTTAAAATAAATTTGTGCTAATCGACTGTCTCTGTTTTCAATCAAGTAGTTGAAATCCCAAGTCACTTTCTTAATAAATTTTATGTTCAACATTTGCATCTGGTGTTTAATAGCTGAATATAACATCGATGTGCACCCCTTTTTAACTAAAAGTGATCAATTCTGAATCAATTAATGTCAACACTGCCACCACAGTTCAATCAGGAGACACAGGGTCTTATTACTTTCTTTGAGTTATTCGATATTGCGGCAGTTTTGCACTCTCTGTTGATCTCTTAGTCAATTAGCTGGGGTGAACACACGCCAAAACCAGATAAGTGTTTGGTGGGGTGGTACATCATTGATTGTAAGCTTTCAGTGTCGCACAAGTACGATCCATAGATTTAAAAACTCGTTTAATTTACTAAACGTACCATTTTACCTTTATGTTTATTTCTTTTACTTTCCATTTTGTCTTTGTCTGACTGCCACAAAAGAAAAGCTTTTGTACTGAGTATTTAATTGTTAATATGTGGGACATCGTTCAGTCATAGCAAATAGAGAAACAACACAAGCCACTTCGCGGCCAAGATAGCGTAACTCCTCTTGGGACGCTGTCTGTGAGCGCATCGTGATATGGGGTCCTGCGCGAGATGACATACGACAGCAGCTGGTCAGAAACGCACCGAAGGAGCAATATCACAAGCAACCTGGCATCACCGCCGAAAGAGTGGGCTGAGTGGGTTTCACCGCGTCCCTGGGCTGCTATGGTTGCTTCGAAAACGTTAAGAAGAGTGTGCTGGGCGAACTGCTGTGGCACGGCACTCCCTGTGTTGCTTGCCATGGAGCCATCCTCCTTGCATGTTCCTGGAAGGCAAATTTGAGACGGCGTATTGAGCTTTGTGTGTTATCGTACAGTGCTTTTGTAAACTTATCCTGCAAGGGATTGTTAACTTTCTCCCCAGTGCAGTTGGCAATGTGCTGATAGAGAGCAGAGTTATCCCTGTGTCCACATGTTTCTAGTCTAATGACCACTTGAGTGCTTACTGAGTTTTGTTATTGAATTACGTCTGTTTCTGAGTGTAGTGTGTTGTTTACTCATTACAGTTGTGCCGTCGTGCTTAGTGAACAGCGTATTTTGAGCCTGTTATGCATTTTAAATTATTTGGCTGATTGTATTTGTTTTGGTAGGCAACCCTACGTAATTTATTTTAATTCTAGTGCTTTTGAAGATTATGGAGATGTCCTTGGGATCAACGACCCGCTTTTTTATTTTGTTTGTGTAAAATCTTGGAATTTTGAACTTAGTGAGGTACTATTAGTCTCTTAATGCTATTGAGTATTGCAGTTTTCAAAAAGAGCAATATTTTAGAGTTTGTGGAAATTCACTTCAAAATTTTTACTGACTTTTCATTAAATGAAAAATATGAAGAATATTGATCACTCACAGCACAAATCAGTCCTGTCACTCCCTGTACGACGTAGTTGGGTAGGGTCATGGGTATAGTGAGCCGCGAGTGTTAAATAGAATTAATTTAGGTAGTGTTTTAGTATTTCTAGTACTGTGATGTTGGTTCCTTATTGCATCAAATACCACTATTATTTATTTTCCAGTATTTAATCTACAGTTTCACGTGTCAGAACTGTTACAGTTATTGTAGGGGAAGGTGGGGCCAGATGGGGAAGCTAACTTTAAACCCTTACAAAAGGGACAAAAATAAACAAATTCAAATAGGTTTGATTATCATCTGTTTATTTAACCATTGAATTACAATAGCATGCAAAGAAACCTGCAAACTTGTCACATTTAGTTAGAAATATCTCGATTTGAAACATAAACTACCAATTCCCCGTTTTGCCCCATATGCGGGGTAAGATGGGGAACTAGCATGAATTCATCTCTAAAGCTTAAATAAGGACTGGAATAACGAAATCATGTCACGAGAAGGGTTAGAAACATGGTTCTGCGAATTGTATAATCAGGTATTACCTTTTACTTAGGCGCCTTACTTTCACATAGTACACAAGTGTGGACAGCCTCGTCAGCATCACTTTCTGTCCCTGCACAAGTGTCGTGGGCACCCCGACGCTGAAACACATATTTCTGTGGCACGTTGAACTGTCGAGCAGCCCTGAAAGAACCCATATGACCTTCTATAACAGCATTTACAGCACCTTCCATTGACTCCAATGACCAATCTTGCCTAAACGTTTGCCGCCGATACTTGCGAACCATCTGAAATAAAACACGTGGAACGTACTATTGACTCAGATCATTCCTGGTAATCTACATTATACAGTAAATATCATATTTCCAATAGTCAGTCGTTAAAGCATGGCAAGAATACTGACTTTCCACGTTTTGTGTATTTTTATTCACCATATAGCCTAAGGAATACTTTGTAATTAATTAGGAAACGTTGGAATAACGAATACCATTCTATTTACCATTGTATTCAACGTATAATGTACGTGTTCAAAACACGCAGCGAGGTAAATACATGAGACGATAAGAACAAAATGGTTGGACAAATAGTATGGGCAAGACAGGGAAGCTCCCCATCTTGCCCCACCCCGTCTTGCCCCCTACCATTCTGTCAGGTTATATTACGCCTACATAAAAACTATGTATTGAACATTGACTATTGACACAGCACTTTACTGTTGATAAGACGTACTATTCAGTGCTATATATACAGTCTGGACAAATGTTCACGAAATACATGTTATAGGACCTCGAAAGGTGCAAAACATGGCAAATCAGTATAACAATTGTATGCACCTTGCAAAGCTTACAGAAACCGCCGCGAAACTAAGGTTCAGCAATGTCAACACACTGGGACCTGTGTATTGATGATGTTGACGTAGCTATCCACAGATGCTAATACTCTAACTGTAGCTTATAGCCCTTCCCCATCTTACCCCACCTCCCCATCTTGCCCCGCCTTCCCCTAATTATGTGAGATGGAATAATGCATATGGAGTATTCTTCTTTAGAACTAAGATGAGTATATTTGTTTCATAGTGGCCAGATAGGAGGTAACTGGGTTGATGGATTTGCAGAGAATGAGCCAAGGTATGAAACATAGATCAGAAGTGTAGATATCGTGGGAAGCGACCCTCAAATGTTGCATTGTCTTCAGAAGGTCCTCCACTGCATAGTGGCCTAGCAGTTGGCTGTGATGTAGTCTCCGATACCCATTCTAAATGTAAATAATTCACATATTTTCAATGAACTTTTCTTGAACACTGTAACATGACGTGGTTCGGAATTCAAAAGAATTTTACTCGCTTCACTGACGATATGAGCCGAGACTTGCAAAAGCAGTTTGTGGGGCGGTGGGTGGAATTTGTTTGTTAATATAAATAGAATGTTATGTAGAAAAGATGCATTTCTCGGCCGATGAACCATATGTGGGGCGGCGGGTGGAATTTAATTGTTGTTAAATGTTCTCAACACTGGCTTTCTAACTACAATATTGGCAACCATAAAGTGATTAGCAAAACGTGAAGCCTGTAATTAGAATTCCTAGTGCCCACTTCATCTGAGAAATACACTTATAGCTACAGCTTATAGCTCTGAGGAATTAGGAGATTGTCTGGGATTCATAATCAAAAACTATTCTCTCTAAAATGTTCACTATATACTGAAAGTCACAGACCAAAAGAATCCACACAATCCAACCAACAGAGCAGTTGAGAGTCTAATGCGCTGATGCAACTATAACTGTTCAAATTAACTGTTTAAGTGAATGCTCGCCATAATTTGATGATAATGTTCATCAAACGCCACGCTAAATAATGGTAGAATGTCTGTCCTGCGGCGGCACGTGAAAATACCACATACGCAAACTGAAGATAGATCATTATAGTCATCCCAGAATTAACACTTCACTCGAAAACGATTTCATGTTTACGCGTATCCCGAGTAACTAATTACGGCATCCGAGGCTGTGTATAGCAATGATACCGACGCGACGCGACTCCCGGCACAGGTGGTGTGCTATTCAGCGTCTGAAGAGAACTGGGGCCTTTTTTCTCTCGCGCAACGTTCTTACATATAAAGCCGCGGTGCGGACGGCTAAGGGAACGCCTGATCAAAATTGCTCTCCCGACTAGCCGCTGGGCTAGTAATGCATCACTTTAAGTTACTGAATAAATCGTTGCTTCCCTTGCTGATGGCCGATGAAGTTCTCAATTTAAATGTGCAATCAGCACACAGGTAAGTAATCATAATAAAAGTCTGACGTGGCTAAGTCAAATATTTTGGGCGAGAGAATTAATTTAATTACACTACACGCAGTAGACGAGCTCTGAACTTGCTCTTTGGAGATACGCTATAGCTATAGTTTTATAGTTGTTCTGCTGAAACTTCTCATATCTTTATGATTATAGCGGATCTCCCTTCTACTTAAATTTAAACATCCTAGCCTTATTTATTCGCCTACTTAATCTATCTAGCTTCCTTAATTTTTAAGACAAAAACCAGAAAATCATGAATTTAAACAAAAATTTTAATTTCTGAGATCCAGAATACTGTTTCTACTAAATTATTATGCAAAAGGAATCCAAATAAAAATTTTTAAGGTTCTAGCTCTTTTCTGTTGTGGCAATGATTTTTACAAAAAAACATCCAAATTTCGAAAATGGTTAAAGTTATTGAACTGATATTCAACACATATTGATTTAGTATTACTGCTGACATGCTAGAAACGTTTCAGGTTATTTACTTGATTTTTAAAGTATTGCGCAACATTTATGACGTCAGAGCTAATTACAGCGGACTGGGTGGCACACAATGGAAAGACTGATGTGAATTTTATACGGCGTGAGTAGGCTGCTTCCCTACAAGTTGCAGCTACAGGATCAGCGGATTCCAATGCAGAGTGAAAAAATGTGTGTAACTGGATAATCATATGTCATTTTTATACGTAAAATTAATCTTTGTAGTGGCTACCGATTGGTAAATGTCTTTTTTATATGATTTCTATAACGTAAGATGAATTTTTTCCACTGAAGTGGAGCTGCATTGTTGCTAAACTGGTCTATAAATTAACTTATTTACCACCAGTATGGTGAATCCTTTTACCTAATTCACAAAATCTTCTTTCTCGGTACACGATGAAGATAAAAATGAAGACTATATCGCACACCCACTGGTACGTGAAGCTGTTAACTATCAGTTTAATCAGCCCCCACCGCTTTAACCGACAGGTGTATACAAAGAGCTGGCCTTCATAATTGCACCACCATGGAGATAGTACGGAACAGCTGTCAAATTAGTACAGTTCGATATGCAAGTGATTAGCGTTTCAGTGCAACCACACAGCGCAGGAACAACCAACGCTATCGAAATTGTGCGGCAATGAATCAATTATGCAGTCGGTTTTTAGTTAAGGAAACGTATGTTAATATTGGTTGTTTGTGCCTTATGTAAGAAGGAGTAGCGCTGACCAGAAAGTGTCTGATTTTGACAGTGGTAAAATCATGAACTATGTGAATTGCTGTTTATCTTTCCACCATAATGTACATTTCCACAACTGTCGTGGGCGTATGAAATCGACGACTTCAGGAGACCCATACTGAAAGCCATGCTGAATATCAACAGCTCTACACAACTAGCGCCCGAGAGTACATACGTGCAGTTATCTCGGCTGCGCAGAATAATACAGCCGCGAAACTCATCCTCTGTCAAGAAATGGGCATTTCTGAAGCAGAAGACAAGTATCCATGTGAACAGAGCAATGTCGTCGTGTGAAGCGCAGCGTATTCTCAGCAGGGTGACCATACTTGCGGCAATCTTTCCAGGTGAGACCAAGTTTTGGGTACGGCATAATGAGGGACATGTCAGTGTGTGTAGGCTCATCATACAGGTATACTACCTGATTTGATAGTATGGGATCACATCTGCTTCGCATAGCCGGTAATATGAAAAATCTCGGAAAGAGAAAAACGTTACAAGTCGGGCGAATAAGGAGGTTGAGGAAACAAAGGACTGTTCTTAGTGCCCAAAAACGGTTTTAGTGAAGCTTCTGTATGACAAAGCGCACTGTCATGATGCAACACGTGGTTGTTTTCGATCTTTGGCCTCATGGAAGACCTTTTTGCCTAGTCTTTCGAGAATACATCTACATCTATGTGATTACTCGCGAACGGCGCGCGGGGAAAACGAGCACATAAATTTTTCTGTGCGAGCCCTGATTTCTCTTGTTTTATCGTGATGATCAGTTCTCCCTACGTCGGCGGGTGCCAACAAAATGTTTTCGCAATCGGAGGAGAAAACTGCTGATGTGAAGATCCCGTCGCAACAAAAAAAGTCCTTTGTTTTAATGATTGCCACTCTAATTCACGTATCATGTCTGTGGCACTATCTCCCCTACTTTGCGATAATACAAAACGAGATACCCTTCTTTGTACTTTTTCGATGTCATCCGTCAGCCCCATCTGATGCAGATCCCAAACCGCACAGAAATACTCCACAATAGAGCGGACAAGTGTAGTGTAAGCAGTCTCTTTAGTAGATGTGTTGCAACTTCTAAGTGTTCTGCCACTCATCTGAATAACTTCACACTTTCCCTTATTCAGGGTAAATTTTCACTTTTCGCACCATACAGACATCTTATCAAAATCATTTTGCAAGTCGTTTTGAGCATCTGATGACTTTACAAGACGGTAAATGACAGCATCATCTGCAAACAATCTAAGACAGCTACTCAGACTGTCACCTATGTATTTAATATAGATCAGGAACAATAGAGGTCCTATAACACTTCCTTGGGTTCAAAATGGTTCAAATGGCTCTGAGCACTATGGGACTCAACTGCTGAGGTCATTAGTCCCCTAGAACTTAGAACTACTTAAACCTAACTAACCTAAGGACATCACAAACATCCATGCCCGAGGCAGGATTCGAACCTGCGACCGTAGCGGTCTTTGCGGTTCCAGACTGCACACTTCCTTGGGGAGCGCCGGATATTACTTCTGTTTTACTCGATGACTTTCCGTCTATTACCACGAACTGTGACCATTCTGACAGGAAATTACGAATCCAGCTGCACTACTGAGGCAATATTCCGTAGGCACGCAGTTTGGTTAGAAGACGCTTGTGAGGAACGGTGACGAAAGCCTTCTGGAAATCTAAAAATATGGAATCAATTTGACGTCCCCTGTCGATAGCACTCACTACTTCATGAGCATAAAGATCTAGTAGTGTTTCGCAAGAACGATATTTTCTGAATCCGTGCTGACTACTTGTCAATAAATCGTTTTCTTCTAGGTACTTCATAATGTTCGAATACAGTATTCGAATACAGTATATGTTCCAAAACCCTACTGCAAATCGACGTTAGTGATATGGCCCTGTAATTCAGCGGATTACTCGTACTTCCCTTTTTGGATCTTGATGTGACTTGAGCAATTTTCCAGTCTTTAGGTGTGGATCTTTCTGAGAGCGAGTGGTTGTATATAATTGCTAAATATGGAGCTGTTGTATCAGCATACTCTGAGAGGCACCTGACTGGTATACAATCTGGACCAGAAGCCTTGCCTTTATTAAGTGATTTAAGCTGATTTTCGACACCGATGATATCTGTTTCTGTTTCCCATCTTGGCAGTTATTCTTGATTGGAATTGAGGAATATTTACTGCGTCCTGTTTGGTGAAGGAGTTTCGGAAAATCGTGTTTAATAACACTCTGCTTTAGTGGCACTGTCATCAGTGACTTCACCGTTGTTATCGCTGGTATGCTTTATGTATTATCAGGATCTCTTTTGGTTTTCTGCCAGATTTCGAAACAGAGTTTCGTTATGGTTGCTAATCCCTGTATTCGTCACGATACTCACCATTTCTCCAGGATTATTTGTTGCTAGGAGGTCAAGTATGCTTACGCAACCATTTATGCTTCGAGTGGACTCATGAATTAATTGTTCAAATAATTTTCTGAGAAAATATTCAGTATAATTTCTGATGAAGTTTTATGCCTGCCGTCGGCTTTAAACATAATTTTTCCAGCATATCGAGGACAGATTAAAGTCACCACCGACTATAATTGTATGAGTGGGGCACCTATTTGAAATGGGACTCAAGTTTTCTTTGAACTGTTCAGCAACTATATCTTCTTAGTCCGATTGTCAAGTATAACCTCAACCCGTATTATTTCGCAGGAACTATCTTCACTACAAGGCAAACTACTTCTGACCGCAATAAATACTCCACCACCAATTGTATTTAATCTGTCTTTTCTGAATACTATTAGAGTGTTAGGAAAAATTTCTGCTGAACTTATTTTCGGCTTTAGCCAGCTTTCCGTACCTACAACTGTTTGACCTTCAGTTCTTTCTATTAGGGCTTGGAGCTCTGGTTCTTTCCCAACACAGCGACGACGATTTACAACTAAAATACCGATCGTTTTGTAAGGTGTCAGGCAAATCCAACACCTTCCATGAAAACCCTGACATGATAAGCAAATCCAGTAATATGTCACATAGCTCCGAATAAATCGTGACATTATATTAACCAAAGTAATACGAGTAACGAGTGAGCAAGTGGAATACCACAGACTAACACAAGAATGCCTAAATGCATGCCATACCTTCCCACCGTGAGACAGACGCAGTGCCAAGGGGAGAAACTAGAACAGAAGCCGAGAGCAGAACCGTGTTAAGCTAGAAGGCCCTACGATAAGGGACAGACACCCACGTGACCAGCTAACCACCAGGACCACCCCCTAGCCCATGTTAAAAGCTAGAGCCCTCCAGAAGAACAGTATAGATCTCACGATAACATGAAATGGGCCACACCAGCCCCAATTTTTAGCGTGATACTTTTTCGCTTCTCTGTTACGTTGCAAACTTTAAAAACATTGCCCCACCACGAAAAGTATAACGTTTCTCATTGGATAGATAGAATTTTTGTAGGCGGAGGTTAAGGTTAACATTAAGACCCTGATTGGTCAGATGAAAACACAGCCAGATAGTTTTTTTTTTAAACCAACTTCGGTAAATTGTATTAAGGAGAAGTGAGGAGTTGGGTTGCTTCCGAGACGGCAAGCTGTTTGGAGCTGCGCCGGCCGCCGCCCCCTAACGAACACCGACAAGTTAATGAACGCACATGATGCCGCATTTTTGAGTGCATAAGGCTTCACTCAGAGCTGCAGAAGTCTCATCTGTTGCATCCCCTTTTTACGTAATACTAGTGTCGATCGTCAATTGAAGCTCATGGTATTCACATTTGCTACATAAGTTAAAATCTGAAATGCAATGATTTTTCTGTTATATAATTATTGAGAAGCCACATCAGCCACTGTAATTTACGACAAGTTAGATAAGTAATTAAAGATAATTGAGGGTCACTGTAGACCATTTTG
Source organism: Schistocerca cancellata (assembly GCF_023864275.1). Lineage (NCBI taxonomy): Eukaryota > Metazoa > Arthropoda > Insecta > Orthoptera > Acrididae > Schistocerca > Schistocerca cancellata. The sequence continues at coordinate 202,229,831 of NC_064632.1, forward strand.
ATAGTTTTCTCTTTTGTGAAACTTAATTTGAACCTAGATTATAGATGTGATATGGTATAGGTCATCCTTCGATCCATTGTAGAACTTGGAAACCCATTGAGGGAATATTCGTTTACATTTTTGTTGAACGCAGTTGGTTTGTATCATCCTGTATCAAAACATTTCCTTTTATCAATAGTGCAATTTATAAACAATGTTTTGTGAGTAGAATAAAATTTCCAATAATAACTTAACTGCTTTTTTGACGTTATTTTACCACTAACTAAAAATAGGAAAGCCTTGAACCCCTTCCACTAAATTTAGTTAGTTTTAAGATTATTTTACAGGGAGTGCAGTAGAGCTGACGCTGAAATCGTTAAGTATTTGGTTATATCATCGCTAGTCTCACTGAACTCTTCTGAACTCTACATGTCATGTGTGGTGTTGCATCTCCTTACCAGCAACAGGTCCCAGGTTCAAACTAGTCAGTTCCCTAAAAAACACGCTCAGAGCGTCGTTGCACGAAAGTGGTAGGGGTACACGACATAGAACAAACAGACACCATGCAGAATTTTAGAGTTTCTAAAACTAACTTGCTGTGTTTTACCTGCCCCCTTTTAAATATACGCCCTTTCTGTGGTTCCCTGAGGCCCTCTAACCTAAAAACCGCCCAGTCCCTTCTACACAGCCTGCGCTACCCTTGTAGCCAGTTCCTGTGTATAGTGGACTCCTGACCTATTAAGCCAAACCCGGAAACTCAACACCCAATGGCGCAAGTCAAGGAATCTGCAGCCTACACGGTCACAGAACCGCCTGAGCCTCTGATTCAGACACTCCACTTGGCTCTGGACCAAAGGACCACACTCGGTTTTATCGACGATGCTGCAGATGGTGAGCTCCGCCTTAATCTCACAAGTCTTCACCATTTCCACTAGCCGTCCAAAACCAGAGAGAATCTTCTCAGATACAAAGCGACATACGTCATTAGAACCGACATGAGCCACCATTTGCAGTTGGCTGCACCCTGTAGTCTTCATGGCATCCAGAAGCAGCCTTTCCACATCCAGAATGACTCCCCGCAGTCACTGGCTTACTTCCACAACTTGGCAGCCATGTTCCTAAGGGGCGCCATTACGCGCCTAACGTTGGAGCTCCCAACTACCCGCCAACCCACCCTCTGTGAACACCCAGACCTCTCCGGCCGAGAAGCTTCCTCTGGAACAGTGTGGATGATTGAATCCAGCTCAGAGATGTGGTTAGCCACAAATAACGCCCGTCAAACGAACTGGGGAGGCCCTACGATCGGCCTCTAAGAAAGTTTTTCACTGCCTGCCAGACTTTGGAATGATCTCCCACTCAACCACGGCTGAGGGGTCAACCTCAGTGCAGGCAGTACCCGGGGCGGCCACAGTAGTGGACCGAATGCGGAGCACATGGGACGTGCTCAACGTATCTAGCGTCCCCGTTTCCGACCCCCCACAGTGACGCCCCCTGGCAGCAGCCTCAAGCCATGTGACAGAAGCCAACGCAGCCTGGAACTGAGTGAGGATCGCGAACTCAGCTCGCATCTATACACAACAGTCAGTTTCTACCCATTACTGCAGTCACTCCTGTTTTTAACTCATAAAAATATTCAACAAACAGTGTACTCACCTTCTTAGCAGCAGGAACATGAGGTAAAGTAAAAGTGTTCATTAACCTCTTGGCGTTGACGTAAATATGAACGATTCCTTTGCTATTAAAAAAGTGTATAAGCATGAATGTAATCTTTGGTTCCTCATTCATGCTTTCTTTTTTTATGTAGGAAAGCTTGGATGTGCCACCAAGCTTGATTTTTGGATCATACCCAAACACCAAAGTCTCGTCACCGGTAATGACATGTTCCAGAAAATTCGTATCATTTTTATTGGGTTCCAAAGCGTAATTGCACCTGTAACTCCCCATATCCCGCTGGCCCTGTGTGAGGTTTTTTGGAATCAGTTTTAGCAGATGTGTCTCGTCCCCAATTCAGTGGTCAACATCTGATAAACAGCTGTGTGACTCAAAATCAACTTTTCCTCAATCATTCTGTCAACCAATGACGTGCACGCACTAGATCCCGCACGCTATCTACATTTGCATAAGTTCTTCAAACTGTAGGCCATCCACTGGGACGTTGATCTTCAGCTGACAAATGTCTTAAGCCACCGAAAAATCTGAGCCCTTGACAAAGCGCTCTCCGCAGGCCTGCCACTGTTTTGGTGATGGTTGTGTGCGAATATGAAGCAAAGTCTTATCGCATACCGTTGCTATTACCTTTTTTTTGTAAATGTTGGTCAGAAGTCCTTCTTCTTTGACAAGTGGCCTTTTGATAATTTTACATCCTGTCGATCTTTAAGAGGACGTGTCCTCAATCTTTTGCCTTGTTGAGATGGTGCCAGCGTTCACGGTTAATGGTGACAGTGTGTTTCATGTGTCTTGACGTCGGTCTTAGCAGTATTACATTTCCACTAGTTTGTTGTACGTTGTTGTACGAGGATCACTACAAAAGAAATGCACACTATATTTGCAAAAATACAGTTTTCATTCTTCATGTGTGAAAGTTTTACAGTGTGTAGATACAACCTTCCCACTTGTTTTCAAACTTAGTTCACCCTGTTCCCGTGAGTGGCGCCCTCACTGAATGTCTTCAAGATGGCTGCTACACTTGGCGTTCGTCAGAAGCAACGTGCTACTATAGAATTCCTGTGCTGTTAAAACGAGACAGTGGGAAACATCCACAAGAGGTAGAAAAAGCTGTATGGAGTTGCTGCTGTCGATCGCAGTACAGTTAGTCGGTGGGCAAGCAGGTTACGTGATGAAAGCGGGTACGGCAATATTGAGGATTGTCCTCGCAACGGCAGGCCTCGTACTGCACACGCTCCAGACAATGTGCAGAGAGTTAACGAATTGGTGACTGCTGACAGTCGCATCACAGTGAACGAATTGTCACGCTACGTTGGGATAGGGGAAGGAAGAGTTTGTAGAATACTGAAAGTGTTGGCGTTAAAAAAGGTTTGTGCCAGGTGGGTTCCCAGGAAGTTGACAGTGGCTCAAAAAACCCTGGAAGCGATCACAAAACTCGGATGGACAACACTGAAACACCCGCCTTACAGTCCTGACCTGGCTCCATATCACTATCATCTCTTTGGGAAACTGAAAGACTCTCCTCGTGGAACATGGTTTGAAGATGATGACTTCCTTGTGCACGCTGCCAAACAGTGGCTCCGACAGGTTGTTCCAGAATTTTACCGTGCAGTTATACAGGCACTGGTTCCAAGATAGCGTGAGGCAATTGAGAGGGATGGAAATTATGTGGAGAAATGAAAATATTGTGCCAAAAGGATGTATCTACACACTGTAAAACTTTCAAACATGTAGAGTAAAAGATGGATTTTTTTTTAAAAAGTGTGCATTTCTTTTGGAGTGACCCTCGTATAATGTTACTAAAAATAGGCATCTGTAGTTTCTTCATGTATTTCGTCTGTTCTAGTCCAACATGGCACGTTCAATACTAGTCGAAGACATGTGTTTGGGATTACCTGAAACACCTTTAGTTTGATGGGCAGGTTCTGCCCCACGAAGAACTCCTGTATAATGTTGAAGGTAGTATGATTGTTTCATTGTTTTGTAGCTTCTGAGTTTGGTGATGACATTCATGTTTTCGCTTGAGGGTACGGTGTTGCAACGCTTGCTCTATCACCATCCTTAATGGTCTCCTGCGGTTTGGAATACTTGAGCGATGGCTTCGCCGGTTGAAGCCGTTAGAGGTAATCCTGGAAGTACACGCTCACTGGCGGTCGGCCACGTCATTTGCCGGCGATCGCCTGGTGCCTGCCTGCATCGTAAGTTGGCATTTGGCGCTGGCGACAACAGCGGTGGGTGCTCCGCCCGGAAAGTTTGAACGCTGAGCAGCGCTGGATAAGCGTGCGTGGGCGCCGTCTCGCAAACGCGGGGGTGGTAGTGACGCGATCGTTACTCCCACGCAGGCCCGGGAGGCCATCAGCTGACTGAGCGCCCGCCAACAGCTGACTCTGCGGAAGTGCTCTCACCGCAGAAACGACCCTGGGCGGGCCGCCAACAAGCCGGATTCCCTTCTCGTTGTGGGGATGTTCTCTCCAGCGAAACGGGCGCGCGATGCGGCCAAGTTTAGATTACCTGTTAGAGAGCAAACGGCGGACAGTAGGGCCGAATTATTATACTTCGACGACTCGTCGGTATAAACAGGTGAGGCCTGTGTCACTGGTATGGAAGATCTTTATGTCGTAAGCATATAAAATTCCGTCTAAGGTTTCTGGCAGCTCGACAGCACAGACAAAAAATGAGCACTGCCCTTTAGAATTATGCAATCAGTAACGGCAAAAAACATGAGGGACTGTAAGTTAAAAACGGCGACTCTCGTTGTCTTCCTCGAGGATGATAATGTCTTCTTCAGACTACTTTCCTACTAGAGTGTGTTAGTAACTAAAACTACGAAATTAATTACTCATAATTGTATTAACCAGAGAGGTAATTATTTGCTAGGAATTAAACAGGTGGAAATGTCCATGGAAAAGAAATAAGAACTTTGAGGTTCACCGATGACATTGTAATTCTGTCAGAGACAGCACAGGACCTGGAAGAGCATTTGAACGGAATGGACAGTGTCTTGAAAGGAGGATATATGATGAACATCAACAAAACCAAAACGAGGATAATGGAATGTAGTCGAAGTAAATCGGGTGATGCTGTGGGAATTAGATTTGGAAATGAGAGGCTTAAAGTAGTAAATGAGGTTTGCTATTTGGGGAGCAAAATAACTGATGATGGTCGAAGTAGAGAGGATATAAAATGTAGACTGGCAATGGCAAGGAAAGCGTTTCTGAAGAAGAGAAATTTCTTAACATCGAGTATAGATTTAAGTGTCAGGAAGTCGCTTGTGAAAGTATTTGTATGGAGTGTACCCATGTATGGAGGTGAAACGTGGACGATAAAAAATAGTTTAGAAAAGAAGAGAATAGAAGCTTTCGAAATGTGGTGCTACAGAAGAATGCTCAAGATTAGATGGGTAGATCAAATAACTAATGAGGAGGTATTGTGGAGGGCAGCGTGGAGGGTAAAAATCGTAGAGGGAGACCCAGAGATGAATACACTACACAGATTCAGAAGGATGTAGGTTGCTGTAGGTACTGGGAGATGAAGAAGCTTGCACAGGATAGAGCAGCATGGAGAGCTGCATCAAACCAGTCTCTGGACTGAAGACAACAATGACTGTTCATATAACTTCTAAGTATTGTCAACCTATGTCACCAGTTTCGTAAAGGCCTCGTTGCTACTGCTATGGAGGCCGAGTGGCTGTTGTTGTTATAGCAGGCCGCGAATGGGAGTTCGTGAAACGGCTTCTGGTGCAGCACACCGCCAAGACAATTTCTCCCTGCCACTATTACACAGCTATGCCCCAGGTTCAGGTAACAGGATTGGAGAACGAAGGTTCTACAACACTCCAACAAATTAGTAACAAAGTCACACAAATGAGTTAAACTCGCTTAATTATCTTTGTGACTTGTCGATTAGTGAAGGCTGCAACATTGCATGTAATATAACGCCAAAAGATCCCTCAATGGCTAAGTGCAAATAATCGTAGGTAAACTTCACAGTACACAGCAAATGCAATTTACAACAACTATCTGTTCACTTATAAGGATTCACTACAAAACATTCCCTAAGTCAGCGCCGGACGATGATGTACAACCAAGTGGGCGAGAGCTGCTCTTTTCTCTTTCTAGTAGGCTTCTTCCCGTTGTTTTCCGGTTATTGGCGGATTGTACTCGGCCGGAAATTGGCCGAGGCGAAGTGGATATCTTCATCCTCAACGCCACCCGTGGCTCTGGTGAAAACTCGCACAAGTGGCGAGTCTCTACGGCACCAACCAGCTCGCATCTTTGCGCCTGTGGTGCTTTTGACCTGGCTGTCTCTTGTTGGAACGACACAGCTAGAACACTGATGGTAACTACAAACTCAGGTAATTTTTTGAAAAATTATCGAGCGCACAATATAGCGGCAGGCAAACTCTCTATACAAAATTTTAAGAAATTAATGAAAGCTTGTAAGTAGTTAAGGCAACGGCCTTTCCACAGTGGATACACCGTTTCCTGTGAGATCACCGAAGATAAGCGCTGTCGGGCGTTGTCGCCACTTGGATTGGTGACCATCCAGGCTGCCATGCGCTGTTGCCATTTTTCGGGGTGCACTCAGCCTCGTGATGCCAACTGAGGAGTAGCGGCTACCGCGCCCCTCCTATTCGCATCCTCCACTGAGGATGACACGGCGGTCGGATGGTCCCGGTAGGCCACTCGTGGCCTGAAAATGGAGTGGGTGGTAAGTAGGTAATAAGTTCACGGCTAGTTATCGAAACAAATAAATCGCGGATTTATCCTATCTGTAAGGGTCCAGGTGACAGTCGACAATAAAATATGCAAATCATCCAAAACATTCACCAGAGCCCCTTGCAATGGAATCTGAGTCCAACTTCAGCGTTCCGAAACAGTACCCTAAACCCAATTATATGCAAATCGCAAGCCCGAACCATCATCTCGACGAAAGTAAACAAAATGAAAACCACACATGCTATTCGTAAATTATTACAAGTCCAGGTATCGGACCATGCAAAACAACTTCTGTCTTTTTTACCCGAGTGCAGGTGAAAATCACCGCTCAGACGGACGTTGGTCTTGTCTTCGTTTGTGCGACAGGACACTCTGCCGTAAGAAACATAGCCGCCACCTTTCGTCTAAGTTGAGCCCCTCCGAAAAATTCCCGTGTCTGTATCAATTAATGAGTTCGCAGCTACACCATTGTTATGGAGATTTATTAATACAAAATGGCAATCATTGATGCGACTGGGCCAATAGCTACGCACTGAGATTTTAGACTAATTTGATATATTAAATTGTAAGTGTAATAGTTCGACACGGAAATTAATCATACCTGCAATGCTAAAAATGCTCAAAACTGTTCTTGTTCATCGTGCCATTAAATATCAACAGAGTCATGTAAATAGCACTAGTACCTGATAGGATTTTTTTATGCAGCACTAACCAGGATTTCCGTATTATTAGTTTTTCTAGTAATATGGAAGAAATTATGCTAAAATAACAATAAAGATATTGCAAATATTATCACCAACGTTTTGTTTACTGTTCCAGTGCGTTTCTGCTGGGTCTGCTGGTGTCAAAGTAAATCAGTTACAATGGATTCACACAACTGCAGGACGTGAGAATATATGGTTGCGAACCACCACTGAATTCAGTATGAAATATTATAATACTTGATGCAAATGTATTTCTAATGTAAACTTTTAGGTTAAGTCCACATTCGATTTTGCTCAAGTGCTATCTATGGTCAGGGTTAGTTGAATGTATTGCTTCATGACGAGGCACCGCTTCCGAAGTAAAATGACACATCTAACGCATAAGGGTGGATAGGTCAAATAGGGCAAGCTCATCTCTACTTTCTTGTGGAACCATCCCTAAAATGATGTGTATAACATTTCTGTGGATACGGTGAAGTACTGGAAAAGCGAATTATACAGTCTCGTCAATCAGTACAAACTGACCGGAGGTGTTTGAATGAATACATAATTTACTGCAAAGACGAGTACGGTGATACATAAAGAGTCTAGGATAACACGTGGGACATCTCCTTAAAAATGGATGACTCTACAGGAAATTGTAAATCAAACATGCTGATGTTTCATTGTATTTGTCGTTAAATTAGGGCACGGGAGAAATTTGAGCCCATTGGGGACTTAGACGCAAAGTTTACATTTCGAACACATATGCAATAAATTGGACAATATTAAAATCCTAGAGTTAGTGGCATCACTCAATCACATCTCGCAAACGATTCACTTGCTGTTCTTTGTAACGTTTTAGCTTACACACTATAATTAAAAAATAACACAGAAAACACGACGCACCAAGAAGGAGCTATGAAAATTGATCACAAATTGATATTCACACAGGTATCGACGGAAAATGCAAAACTGTAAATTTTGGCGGGCAGTAGATGAATGTGCGATGCTGCAGTGCAGCTTCATCGCGCGGCTGACAATGCTAATAAACAAGGGACATGTCGATACCAGGGCACAAAGTCTTCGTGAATTTTATTTCGCTTACTCAGTTGGACAGTAACTATGACTCGTAAACAGGCGCGTGAAAAATATACCCTGAAACAGCATCTGAGAGAGGACGTTTAGTTGGGCTCAAAGAAGTCCGTTGGAGTAATCGCCAAATCGCTCGAAATCTGAACAGGAGCGATACCACAATTCGGCGACGTTGTCAGGAATGGCTTAACCCTGGCCGAACACAGCGTCAAGAAGGAAGCGGCTGGCGTAGAGAGACGACGCGACTTGAGGACAGAGCAATCATCAGAGAGGCCCTCAAGGCCACGGATTCATCATTATCCCCGATTCGACGTGCAACTGCTGATCCAGTGACCACAAGGGCCGTTAGTAGGCGGCTTACAGAAACTGGGCTGAGGTCAAGGTGCCATTTATGCCGAATACATTTACCTGTATACAACGAGAAGCCCATTTACAGTGGTGTCGAGCACATTCGACCTGAAATCTCTTGGACCGGAGTAGAATTGTCTTAAGTGACAAATTAATGCCTCGAAATGACCCTGATGGCCAGCGAAGACGTTTCTGGAGACCCCCGGTGAACTGCTGGATAGCGACCTGACTGTAGCACACCGTATGGCCTGAGAACCAGAAGAGATCGTCTGGTGTACCATTTCATATCTTCAGCGCCATCCTTACAGCGCAGCCATGGTCGACGATATCCTACTCTCCGTTGAATGTATTGCTTCATGACGGGGCACCGCTTCCGAAGTAAAATGACACATCTAATGCATAAGGGTGTATAGGTCAAATAGGGCAAGCTCATCTCTAGTTTCTTGTGGAACCATCCCTAAAATGCCGTCATGACTAGCCACCGTTGGGTTACATTTCAGCAAAAGAATGCCCGCCGTACATGGCAAGAAACATTGAGTTTGACGTCCCGTTTTCATGTGCCTTTGTGATTGTTACCATATGAAATACATTGTCAAACTTTTTTATGTTCTGTTGCATCAGAAGATATCGACCATTAATGACCACAACACTCACCAATCTTCCTAAATATACTTTTACATACACTGCTGACCATTAAAATTGCTACACCAAGAAGATGACGTGCTGACAGACGCGAAATTTAACCTACAGGAAGAAGAAGCTGTGATATGCAAATGATCAGCCTTCCAGGGCAGTCACGCAAGGTTGGTGCCGGCGGCGACACCTACAACGTGCTGACATGAGGAAAGTTTACAACCCATTTCTCATACACAAACAGCAGTTGACCGGCGTTGCCTGGTGAAACGTTGTTGTGATGCCTCGTGTAAGGAGGAGAAATGCGCACCATCACGTTTCCGACTTTGATAAAGGTCGGATTGTAGCCTATCGCGATTGCGGTTTATCGTATCGCGACATTGCTGCTAGCGTTGGTCGAGATCCAATAACTGTTAGCAGAATATGGAATCGGTGGGTTCAGGAGGGTAATATGGAACGCCGTGCTGTATTCCAACGGCCTCGTATCACCAGCAGTCGAGATGACAGGCATCTTATCCGCATGGCTGTAACGGATCGTGCAGCCACGTCTCGATCCCTGGGTCAACAGATGGGGACTTTTGCAAGACAACAACCATCTGCACCACCAGTTCGACGACGTTTGCAACAGCATGGACTATCAGCTCGGAGACCATGGCTGCTGTTACCCTTGACGCTGCATCACAGACAGAAGTGCCTGCGATGGTGTACTCAACGACGAAACTGGGTGCACGAATGGCAAAACTTCATTTTTTCGAATGAATCCAGATTCTGTTTACAGCATCATGATGGTCGCATCCGTTTTTGGCGACATCGCGGTGAACGAACTTGGGATCGTGTATTCGTCATCGCCATACTGGCGTATCATCCGGCGTGATGGTATGGGGTGATACTGGTTACACGTCTCGGTCACCTCTTGTTCGCATTGACGGCACTTTGAACAGTGGACGTTACATTTCAGATGTGTTACGAGCCGTAGCTCTACCTTCCATTCGATCCCTGCGAAACCCTACATTTCAGCAGGATAATGCAGGACCGCATGTTGCGGGTCCTGTACGGGCCTTTCTGGATACAGAAAATGTTTGACTGCTGTCCTGGCCAGCACGTTCTCCAGATATCTCACCAATTGAAAAGTCTGGTCAATGGTGGCCGAGCAACTGGCCCGTCAAAATACGCCAGTCAGTACTCTTGATGATCTGTGGTATCGTGCTGAAGCTGCATGGGCAGCTGTACCTGTACACGATATCCAAGCTCTGTTTGACTCAATGCCCAGGCGTATCAAGGCCGTTATTACGGCCAGTGGTGGTTGTTCTGGGTACTGATTTCTCAGGATCTATGCACCCAAATTGCGTGAATATGTAATCACATGTCAGTTTTAGTATAATATATTTGTCCAATGAATACCCGTTTATCATGTGCATTTCTTCTTGGTGTAGCAATTTTAATGGCCAGTAGTGTACACATGTTGTACTACTACTAGTAATTTTGTTTCCTGTTCAACTCGAAAAAAAACCAAGGGACAAACAACTATCTACAGGATGCGGCAATTAAAACTGTTGTCGGAAATTTATGTGTGGGAAACTACAGATTAATGCCCGCCTTACATGGCGTGACAGGCCCCTCCCACTAATTATGGACCTTACCGTTCGTGGTGGGGCTTGCGTGCCTCAGAGATACAGCTGCAACCACAATGGTGTGGTATCTATTGAGAGGCGAGACACATGTATGGTTCATGAAGAGGGGCTGCAGCCTTTTCAGTAGTTGCAGCTCCATCAGTCTCGATGATTGAATGATCCGGCCTTGTAACATCAACCAAAACGACCTTGCTGTACTGGTACAGCGAACGGCTGAAAGCAAGGGCCAACTACAGCCATAATCTTTCCCGAGAGCATGCAGCTCGACTGTATGGTTTATTAATGATGGCAACCTCTTGGGTAAAATATTCCGGAGGCAAAATAGTTTCCCTTTCGGATCTCTTCTAAATTGACTCCTGTCTCTTCCTCTATTACATCTGATAAATCTTCTCCCTCACAGAGGCCCTTAATGTACTCTTTCCACATAACCGCTCTCTCCTCTACATTTAACAATGGAAATCTAGTTGCACTCTTAATGTTACCACCCTTGCTTCTAATTTTTCTGAAGTTTATTTTGATTTTCCTATATGCTGAGTCATTCCTTCGAACAATCATTTCATTTTCGATTTGTTCTCATTCTTCATGCAGCCATTTCGTCGTAGCTTTCCTACACTTCCTCTTTACTTCATTCCACAGCGACTTTTACTTCTGTATTCTTGAATTTCCTTAAAAATTTATGTACTTCCTTTTTCCATCGATCAACTGAAGTATGTTTTGTGTTACATATGGTTTCTTCGAAGTTACCTTCTTTGGACCTGTGTCTTCCTTCCCAACTTCTGTGATTGCCCTATTTAGAGATGTCCATTCCTCTTCAACTGTAGTGCCTACTGAGACGTTCCTTACTGCTGTATCTACTGTTTTGTAAAACTTCAAGCGTATCTCGTCATTCCTTAGTACTTCCATAGTCCACTTCTTTGCGTATTGATTCATCCTGACTAAGGTCTTAAACTTTAGCCTACTCTTCATCACTACTAAATCGTGATCTGAATCCATATCTGCCCCTGGGTATGCCTTACAGTCCGGTATCTGATTACGGAATCTCTGTGTGATCGTGATGTAATCTAGCTGAAATCTTCCCGTATCACCAGATCTTTTCCAGGTATATCGCCTCTTATTGTGATTCCTGAACATACCAAATCAAATAGTCTTTCACCTCTCTCATTCCTTGTCCCAAGCGCATATTCTCCTGTAACCTTTTCTTCTACTCTTCCCCCTACAACTGCTTTCTAGTAGCCCATGAGTACTAGAATTTCGTCTCACTTTACGCACTGTATTACCCTTTCAGTATCTTCATATGCTTTCTCAATCTCTTCGTCTTCAGTCTGCGACGTCGGCATGTATGCCTGGACTATCGTTGTTCCTGTTGGTTTACTGTCGACTCTGACAAGAACAACCCTATTATTGAACTTTACACAGTAACTCACTCTCTGTCCGAAGTACCTATTCATAACGAATCTAATCCGTTATAACATTTTCTATTGCTCTTCATATTAGCCTATACTCATCTGACCAGAAATCCTCGTCTTCTTTTCATTTCACATTACTGAGCAGTTTATATCCAAATTGCGCCTTTGCATTTCTCTTTTCAGACTTTCTAGCTTCCCCACCACATTCAAGTTTGTGACATTCCAAGCCCCAACTCGTAGAACGGTAGCCTTTCGTTGGATTTCCGTCTTTTCCTCATACACTCCTGGAAATGGAAAAAAGAACACATTGACACCGGTGTGTCAGACCCACCATACTTGCTCCGGACACTGCGAGAGGGCTGTACAAGCAATGATCACACGCACGGCACAGCGGACACACCAGGAACCGCGGTGTTGGCCGTCGAATGGCGCTAGCTGCGCAGCATTTGTGCACCGCCGCCGTCAGTGTCAGCCAGTTTGCCGTGGCATACGGAGCTCCATCGCAGTCTTTAACACTGGTAGCATGCCGCGACAGCGTGGACGTGAACCGTATGTGCAGTTGACGGACTTTGAGCGAGGGCGTATAGTGGGCATGCGGGAGGCCGGGTGGACGTACCGCCGAATTGCTCAACACGTGGGGCGTGAGGTCTCCACAGTACATCGATGTTGTCGCCAGTGGTCGGCGGAAGGTGCACGTGCCCGTCGACCTGGGACCGGACCGCAGCGACGCACGGATGCACGCCAAGACCGTAGGATCCTACGCAGTGCCGTAGGGGACCGCACCGCCACTTCCCAGCAAATTAGGGACACTGTTGCTCCTGGGGTATCGGCGAGGACCATTCGCAACCGTCTCCATGAAGCTGGGCTACGGTCCCGCACACCGTTAGGCCGTCTTCCGCTCACGCCCCAACATCGTGCAGCCCGCCTCCAGTGGTGTCGCGACAGGCGTGAATGGAGGGACGAATGGAGACGTGTCGTCTTCAGCGATGAGAGTCGCTTCTGCCTTGGTGCCAATGATGGTCGTATGCGTGTTTGGCGCCGTGCAGGTGAGCGCCACAATCAGGACTGCATACGACCGAGGCACACAGGGCCAACACCCGGCATCATGGTGTGGGGAGCGATCTCCTACACTGGCCGTACACCACTGGTGATCGTCGAGGGGACACTGAATAGTGCACGGTACATCCAAACCGTCATCGAACCCATCGTTCTACCATTCCTAGACCGGCAAGGGAACTTGCTGTTCCAACAGGACAATGCACGTCCGCATGTATCCCGTGCCACCCAACGTGCTCTAGAAGGTGTAAGTCAACTACCCTGGCCAGCAAGATCTCCGGATCTGTCCCCCATTGAGCATGTTTGGGACTGGATGAAGCGTCATCTCACGCGGTCTGCACGTCCAGCACGAACGCTGGTCCAACTGAGGCGCCAGGTGGAAATGGCATGGCAAGCCGTTCCACAGGACTACATCCAGCATCTCTACAATCGTCTCCATGGGAGAATAGCAGCCTGCATTGCTGCGAAAGGTGGATATACACTGTACTAGTGCCGACATTGTGCATGCTCTGTTGCCTGTGTCTATGTGCCTGTGGTTCTGTCAGTGTGATCATGTGATGTATCTGACCCCAGGAATGTGTCAACAAAGTTTCCCCTTCCTGGGGCAATGAATTCACGGTGTTCTTATTTCAATTTCCAGGAGTGTAGTTACCTGTCCTTTGCAGTGCCTCCAGGAGATCCAAATGGGAAACTATTCCGGAATCTTTTGCCAATGTAGAGATCATCATGACCCTTTCGCAGCTACAGGCCCCATGTCCTGTGGACACACGTTACATGTCTTTAATACAGTGATTTCCACTGCCTCCTGCGCCCTCTTGCCGTTGATTGTTGTTGATTTTCCACCTTTAGGGGCAGTTCCCCACACCCAGGACGAGAGCGCGCCCGAACCTCTGCCCAACCCTTCTCCCTCTATGACAAGGCCGCTGGCAGAGTGAGGGTGACTTCTTATTCCGGAAGTCTTCGGCCGGCAACGTTTATCATTGCTCGAAATTTAAGCGGTGGCAGGTTTCGCACTGGAAACCGCAGACAAATCAGTGACCTTACCCTAGAGCACGAATGCAGAATTCCTCAAGCTGCCCTGACGTTTCCTTCCTTTTCTGACAGTTTTCCCGTGCGCAACCGTATTTTTAGCAGGACACTGTGTAACAACAACAAAGCTGTACTATTTTCCATATAAATAATAATTTTTTTCTTCTGATTTTTCGATAAATTAGTGTTCTGATTTCATTTTTTTTTTTTTGTTTCATGTCATTGTGTTAAGAAATCTGTAAACAATTTTCAATGTGAATATTAATGTTTATGTCAAATTTCAAACAATATTGTAATAGAATTGAAGTGTGACAAATGTTGAAACTGTTGTAAGATGTTAAAGTTGTAATTGTGCGTCTGGTACATACGTAGGCAATGTATTAGAATATGTAGAATGCAAAACCTCGGGTGAATACCCTGTCTGTAAGGGAGCGGTAAAAGGTGGATGGCAGGCGACCGCGGGAAAGTGCGCACGGGCGTTGCACGGCATAACGGGCTCAGCAGTAGTAGTTGGAGTTTGGCATTGATCTGAGCAACACGTTATGGAGCGAGGAGGCTCTTCTGGAAGAAGTAGTTTCATTGTGCCTCGGGTATGCCGTTCCAACGCCCATACAGGATGGCAAAATTCCATAGGCACTAAATGGAAAAGTATTGCAACGCTATGAAGAAATAAAGTGCCGATACGTCAAGAGCCATTGCTGTGGTTGTATGTGTGCTCTGTGCCTCGCCATCTCGCCGCCCGCCAACCGCCGCATCGATACGAACAGGTTGAAACTTTTAGTACTGTATTTGTATTGACCAGTGTTACTTTTGTTCCATACTGTTCAATAACAACTTAAATTTTACCAGAATTGTCCTATCATTTAATTATCCTCACAACTAACCTAGATAGGGTCCTTTCCACATGTTGTGCAATCCGAGCGTCCCGAGATGAATAATTAAAGTTTGTGTTAATAATAATTACCCGCAGACCTAACTATGTTAGAATGGTGTTTAAAGAACTGTCTTGTTAATGAACTAGGTGATGAATAACGAAGGTCTGACAAAGTTGGAAGATAATTTTGATACTGATTTAGTAATGAAGTTTAATTATTTCGAGACAGATATAATGGTATTTAAATGAGCAGGAAATAAGATGAAAAGAGTAGTAACTTATATATTGGAAATCTTGAGCACATAATAATTTCAGTAATCAAATTTTTTTTATACAGTGATCATAACAGTTTCAAGGTCCCCCCCCCTTTTTTTATTCATTTGAATTCTGAAGTGTGTGCTAAACTGATTTGACCAGCAAAGTTAAAGTCAATATAAAAACCAAAATTTATCAGTGTTTTACCTTTATCAAAATTGACATTGTGTGTGTGATTCGAAAGTGCTATTTCTAGGGTAACCTATGCCCGATTTTAATCAGATCAATAGACAGTACGAAGTTTTGTAGTAAACATTATAGTGTAGTGTTATGTATTTATGGTTTATCCATATCAGTACAGAAAGTGAAATTATCAGTTCAATAGATTTTCTGGTTATAAAAATTTACCATATTATGCAGTGTTACTACGTGTTGTTTTGCATGAACGTACATCAACTTGTACAGGGAAGAAATTCAGTTAATGCCTGATTAGGCTGGCGACCGTATTATTAACAAATTGGTAGCATCTTCTGTGTTGTTTCTTGTCCGTCCTGACGTGTAGTTGCATTTCGGACTTGCTTGACGTATCATTGTTATTACCGATTGGGTGTAAGTCTGATTTGCCTCCATTCAGGTACACGCGGTCAATATCTACACAAAAATCCTTTCTCATAAGGTGAAGCCCGTCAACTTACCATAGTACAGGCTTTAAAGAGTATCGTGTGCCCCCGAGCGCGCCAGCGTTACAAATGCGGTACAAGCACTGACGTCCCTATTTTTCTCATATGTTTTCTTGGTGAAAGTTACAGGGGTCACTAAGGGAATACAGTTTCTCAGTGCTTGGAGGGTGTCGTGTGACTCCGTGAGTTTCCTTTCAATCTGCAGAGGAGTGGAAACAAGTTTTCTGAAACTTTCGGTCTGGGACTCGATCCCGTAATCTTTCCTTTCATGAGAGAGTTATTGGTGGAATGAAATGTCTGATAGTTGCCCGGGATTCGTGTCAAGACAGATCTACCGTTAATAGCACTGCTCGCGAAAAAAATGTTTTTGGGTTGGAGTTGAAGTTAGGAATAGAGTGTGAATCTCTTTGGAAGTTACATCGAGTTATTTTTAGTGAGATTTTTTCTAAAAATTCTGGATGCGGAAGTTTCTCTTCGACGACCGATCCAACACACACTACTGTGCTTCTAGAGTGGTAACTAGTGGCTGTCTACGCCACAACACCTAAACAACCTGCGTATCTACACAGCTTTCATAGCACATTTACATTAATAACCTAGACTGTAAGTACAGTATGTCCCTCCATTGCAGCTCCATTGGAGCGTGGCTCGATCAAGAATGCACTGCGACGCCGTTACCGCTTCCGGTGCAACGAAATTGGCTTTGCGATTGCAAAAACGTCTCTTGAAGGAACGTGAAACCGATTCATTTGTTTGATTGTGAACGATTATCGTCCAAAATAACTACACTATTACTGGCACCGGATGTACGTTTTACGAGGACATTAAAGTGACATCCACTGGAGAATGTCGCCTAAAGCACCTCGTCCAGCTCCAATCCAACGGTTAGCAACAATCATTAGTGAATGTAGTGGTATGGTGATGTAGTGATGTATTTCTTGCTTCAGTCCACACTGTACTGTGCTACTGTAATCAGTCAAATATCAATGTGAGCCGCAGTACTAGTTAACACAAGCAAAGCAAAGCTCCTAGTTCTGCTCAGACTTCCCAATAGGAAGCGTCCAATCACCGTGTCCTCCTCTGCCAATGGCGGCCGGAGTGGCCGTGCGGTTTTAGGAGCTACAGTCTGGAGCAGAGCGACCGCTGCCTCGGGCATCAATGTGTGTGATGTCATTAGGTTAGTTAGGTTTAATTAGTTCTAAGTTCTAGGTGACTGTTGATCTCAGAAGTTAAGTCGCATAGTGCTCAGAGCCATTTGAACCATTTTCCTCAGCCAATGACATCGATAGGATGCGGTACAGAGTGACGTGAGGTTAACACACCGCTTTCCTAATCGCAGGCACTGTAACAGGCCTAATGCACATTCACGGTACAACCGTTTTCAATCACACCTTAACCGACTACTTATTCACCGTCTGGGTTTTTTTGTGATTGTTATTTTCTATATTAATAACATACCGTCTTAAGATCACTTTGACCTTCATTTGTATTGTACAAAGAAAATTTTTAACTTGTAAGTATGTCAGAAAAATGATAAAAATATCGAAAATAAAGTTTACAAAATCTGAAACATCAGTTTCAAACAATATCAGTAAGAACTGAGGTTAAAAGAGTGTTCCAAGTAACAAATAGAGAGAGCATTATCAGTAATATGGTACCGTCATGTATCATTCATGTAAAGCAGTATTACAAACTTCACAGATTTATCGACAGAATAACTAATTTAAATACTGTAACTTTAAAAACTAAAAAAATTGTTATCTTTGAACATTGGCAAATTTAATGTGGAACTAGTATGTTATACATACATTTTTGCATTTACATAATTGTTACAACTGACATCCTCTAACATCTTCATTTTGCACTGACAACTTTCTTTTTAATATTCTTCAATAGCACCAGATTTCGAATATTTCTAGCTCCTTTTCTCCTCTCGTTACCGCATCCCAATAATGCTATTGGCAGTCGATGATACGGTGGTCGGTCAGCACAGCGTTGTCACCAATAGATGGCCGCTCAGATGAATGCTTTCGAGTAGTTTTGAGAGAAGTGTGTGCAATTCAAAATCAACATCATTTCCAGTAATTATGAAGACATCAAATATTGTTTGTTTGGACACCGCTAGTTCCCCCATTATTCTCCTTGATGATCATCTGAGTCTGCAGCTCCCAGAATGGATACTGCCTGTGTCATAACGCAATCGAGTTACAGTGGTTGGAGAATCGAAATAGTGAACTCTCTCTGGTATCTTGATATCCAAACTCGCTTGATCTGGAACCAATGGAACGTATCTGGATGCTGACGGGAGCCGGTTTTGAGCCCTCAAACCACCGGCACGTAATTTAGCGAAACTGCGTGATCAGTGCGTAGACACATTGTGTCGTATACTTTCGCGAACCTACCAAGGACTTGTTGAAACAATGCCATGCAGAATCGAGGACTATCGCGCTTCAAAGGTTGACCAACAAATTATTTAGAAGAAGGTCATAACGTTTCGTCTCCGTGTGCTTTTCTGCGGGTACGTAAGTAGGTCTGTAACTGGACTGACGGAAGACAACCACGCATAAAGGGATGTAGGTTGTCCAAGTGGGTCCCGTGAAAGCTAAAGTAATGTCCCTTATAGCATAATATCACTCCCAGCGGCATGCACTAGGCGCGTTGCATGTTTCGTCAGGATGACTGCGCGACCAGACAAAATCATCGACCTGGTCTAACTAGAAAAGTGATTAATCCAATGACGTAACATGTTTCCATTGATCCAAGATCATATCCCTGTGATCCCGTCCCCACTTTACTCAAAATTTACGATGTCGTTTGGTAAAGAACGAATATGGAAGGGGTAGTTTACTGCGAAGTAACATGTTCAACATTGTGCGTTCAACAGTGTGCTCCAAAGGACTTGTGCCTGTACCAGGAAAATATTCTCTCGTCAGATCTACCATGTACCACACATAGATGTCTCTCCTGCTTTTGTAGAAAGGGTAAACCTTCGACCTCCACATGGTGTGAGGGAATGTTTATGTGCAACACCTTGTCGTCTGCCTGTGAATTCATCGTCCTTCAGCTATTCTCCTACACTACCATGCGAATTACCGACCTCTTTTGCCACTTGCAAGGTTATCGTTTCCAGTCGCTGGACCATAATATATCTGCCTTTAATCAATGTAGTTTATGTCAGTGTAGTTTCCCATTTGCTAAATGTTCGCTAAATGACAAAGTGGTTAGTAAGTAAGGGAAAAATACATTGTGGTTACTCATGTATCAAGTGAAAAGTGAATTTTTCTCTAAGTCTACGGTAGTAGACCTGCATCCAGTATATAATTAAATGTTTTTGTCCACTGGGTAGAACGAATCGTTCATAATCAATTACAATGTAATATATTTGAAATGTGCTTTCCTGCCTGTCAGTCATTTTATGTTATTGGACAATTTCTCAAACATCTTTGGGGTTCCTCAGTTGAACTCCTTTCTGTGCTAGTGACAGTTTTAGTAACGAGTAGCGAAAGTCGGTTTTCTTCTATTATTGTAGCTGTGGACATTGATACGCTTTTCAAACCGCAATTTATTGTTCAAGACAAATTCCATTAGCGAATAGTTGCGGTTTAAGTGCCTAACTGCTGAAGAGGTAGGAGAGAGAGTTTTGGGCCATGAGAGTAATGTACCTAGGAACACATTTGTTTCCTGAGTGATGTTTCAACTCACAGATCGATTTTAAAATCACGTGAAGGAATGAGAAGTTTTCGGCATTTTCTACTATGTTTGTTGTTGTGAGGCATGAGGCTACGTTCCGTGCTGAATAGGTAAATATTTTCAGTTCTGACATTGTGCTGTGTCACATATTTATGTGACTTCGAAGAAGTTGTTAATTCTTCAGTTACAGAGTTATATGGCGAGTAAAATTCTATATATTTTTAAAGCTAGTTATATAAAGTATGTATGTTTAAGCCATGCCTCATGTGTCGTACACATCTTGTACCTTGGAATGTAAGATCTTCTACCGTGGAACACGCGATATTTGCAAATGAAATGAGTTTCTTTTGCGTATTAATAATTTTACCTACCTTGAGAATGCAAATCTGTTTCAGTTTCCAATAGCTTCTGTTTCAAAATGTGTTTAGCTTTTAACTTGTTTTGATTTCATTGACAGATTGTTGGTGTATAGTAGAGTAACAATCTAACAGATTACTAGAGACAATATTAAAAAGTTCCAGTATGCCTGAGCAATTTCGGGGAAGCAACTTGTGTTAATCATTACACGGGAAAGAGACAAAGCTGCAAATTTCACTTTTGTTTACTTGCTGACTAGTTTCGGGTCAGGACGTTTTCCATATCATCCAAATAGTCAGAATGGTATATTCCAAAAATATGAGAACCAATGTCAATATAAACAGCGCAAATGAACAGTTACAGAGCACAGAGAAAACTGTGTATGAGCACTGTGTAACTGTTTATTTGCACTTTCTTATACGTACATGTTTGTTACCTTCACATTGGTTCTTATATTTTTTGAATATACCACTTTGACTGTCTGGCTGATTAAGGAATGGGTTCCGCCCAGAAACTAGTCGTCAAGTAAATAAAAGTGAAAATTGTAACTTTGGTTATTTTTCCGTTGTATAAACACAGTACTGACAAGATTTTCTCGACAGCAAACTTTTAAAATTCAGTATAAAATTTCTCTAGATATATGACCACGTTGCACCTTGGGACATTTTTTCACGTTTGGAAAACCCTTACTTTTTCGGAGTAAGTTTCGTAATACCAGAAAAAGACTGCAGTGTTCAAAATCTGAATGCTATCGTTCAACAATGTAATAAGAAAGTATGTTAAACTTGTGTAACAGAATTGACTAGAGGCGAAATTCTGAAAAAAAAATTTTCAAAGTAAAACACTATTCCCTAAGCACGAATGGACTGTAGGAGAACTCTACATATTAATCCCACTCTTCGCTTTTAGGCACTCAATACTTTCTTCATGAGTGACGAGTTGGGCTAGTATATAATGTTATAAGACTTTGTATTGATATAATCGTTATCTCTCAAATAGACCAGCTATCACTATACATTCATGAACCAATCTGTTAGTAAGCCTATCATATACAGGAGTGTCACTTAATATTCGAAATTTCCTGATGGTGTGAATTAATTTAAGAATTTAATTGCAGTTGTAGTAAGTAAGTGGTACTTTCCGCTCCAGTCACAGTCTAGCGTAATGGTTAAACATTCGTCGCTAATGACCTAGATGTTGACGAGGCTTTGAACACTAATCTTGCTTCCTCCCTGATTGAAGGGGGCTGGTACTCACTTGTCGTCTAATGGTGTTAATCACTTTTTGTTCACTCCTTGCTTTCGTTACTATCTGCGCACACCGTTAAAGGCTATGATTCACTAATTCAAGTATTGCAAGAATGTTATAATAAGTATTAGGCTTATCAATCGACAACGAGCCATAAGTGGTTTTTGTGTTAACAGCTATTTTCTAATTACACTGCCCCCGCAATAACATGTCTCTAAGGAATGAAACATACGTGCACCTCTCAGGAATCGAAATCACCTATTTCCCTTCAATGGCGGACGTGCTAGATTGTTTAAAATTTCTTTGTATGTTGAATAAATCAGAACTGAGAATCTTTAATCTGAAGAGAAACCAACAAAAAAATAAATTGCGAAATCTGATCTAAATATTCCGGCCTTCGGAGTATTGGGTACTATCTTGTCGAGTTATCAGTTCAGGCAGTATTACATTGTGTATGTAGTTACTGAACAAACAGGTTGATAAGTTGATAAGTTGATAAGCACGTCCTCCCCCGTCTCTCTTACACACACACACACACACACACACACACACAGGGGTGCCCATGAGCACTAGCAAATACACAAACACATGCACACAATCGTAAATCGGTACAAGACGAAAGTAACTTTGTCGATGCAGGGAAATTAAGAAACGATCAAACTAAATGTTACGTCTATTCAAATCACTTTTCTGGCTTCCTGAACCTAACTGTTTTTCCTTTTAAAATTATCGCTTCTTTGAAACTATTTATATCACCCCAGTTCTGGTTTGAACAATAATTTGTGGGAAAATGCAATTCCTCGCACTTCTCGAGATCCAGATTAAAGTCGCTGAGAGAATGCTATCAGCGCAAGTATCAAGAAGAAAGTCACATTCAAAATTTTAATAGAGCCTACAAAGAATATATATTCTCACCCTCTGCTTTGCACTTACATCTGACATAAACGACGTGTAAAAATTCTTTAAAAAAGTTAATTCTTCGGTTAAATACTCAGGAATAATTACCATTTTTCAACGCGTTCTTCTTCTGTTTCCTGGCTTCATAAATCTGCATGACGCAACTAAGCCATTTTACCACAAAGAAATAGAATGGGAGAAAATGATCATGAAAAATTACAGATAAGTACAGTAAATGGTCCGTGCCATGAGGAGTGAACTTATTTTATGTTACACTTAAGAACCAAAGAAACTGGTACATCTTCCTAACATCGTGTAGGGCCCCCGCGAGCACGCACAAGTGCCACGACACGACATGGCATGGACTCGACTAATGTCTGAAGTAGTGCTGGAGGGAATTAACATCATGAATTCTGCAGAGCTGCCCATAAATCTGTAAAGAACGAGGGGATGGAGATCGCTTCTGAATAGCACGTAGCAAGGCATCCCAGATATGCTCAATAATGTTCATGTCTAGGGAATTTGGTGGCCAGCGGAAGTGTTTAAACAGAGAAGAGTGTTCCTGATGCCACTCTGTAGCAATTCTGGACGTGTGGGATGTCGCATTGTCCTACTGGAATAGCCGAAGTCCGTCGGAATGCATAATGGACATGAATGAATGCAGGTGATAAGACAGGATGCTTACGTACGTATCACTTGTCAAAGTCGTATCCAGACATATCAGGGGTCCCATATCACTCCAACTTCACACTCCCCACACCATTAAAGACCCTCCACCAGCTTTAACAGTCCCTTGCTGACATGTAGTGTCCATGGATTCATGAGGTTGTCTCCATACCCGTACACGTCCGTCTGCTCGATACCATTCGAAAGGAGACTCGTCCGACTAGGCAACATGTTTCCAGTCATCAACAGTCCTGTGACTGTGTTAACGGGCCAAGTCGAGACATCAAGCTTTGTGTCGTATAGACATCAAGGGTACACGAGAGGGCCTTCAGATCCGAAAGCCCGTATCGATGATGTTTCGTTGAATGGTTCGCACGCTGACACTTGTCGATGGCACAGCACTGAAACCTGCACTTCTGTCAAATTGAACGATTCTCTTCAGTCGTCGTTGGTCCCGCTCTTGCAGGATCTTTTTCCGGCTGCAGGGATGTTGGAGATTTGATGTTTTGCCAAATTCCTGATATTAATGATACACTCGTGAAATAGTAGTACGGGAAAATCCCTACTTCATCGCTACCTCGGACACGCTGTGTCCCATCGCTCGTGCGCCGACTATAGCACGTCCAAACTCACTTAAATCTTGATAACCTGCCATTGTAGCAGTAGTAACCGATCTGACAACTGCGACAGGTACTTCTTGTCTTATATAGGCGTTGCAGACCGTATCCCCAATCCCAAAGAAAGCAGGTGTTGACAGATGTGAAAATTACCGAACAATCAGTTTAATAAGCCACAGCTGCAAAATACTAACACGAATTCTTTACAGACGAATGGAAAAACTAGTAGAAGCCGACCTGTGGGAAGATCAGTTTGGATTCCGTAGAAATACTGGAACACGTGAGGCAATACTGACCTTACGACTTATCTTAGAAGAAAGATTAAGGAAAGGCAAACCTACGTTTCTAGCATTTGTAGACTTAGAGAAAGCTTTTGACAATGTTGACTGGAATACTCTCTTTCAAATTCTAAAGGTGGCAGGGGTAAAATACAGGGAGCAAAAGGCTATTTACAATTTGTACAGAAACCAGATGGCAATTATAAGAGTCGAGGGGCACGAAAGGGAAGCAGTGGTTGGGAAGGGAGTGAGACAGGGTTGCAGCCTCTCCCCGATGTTATTCAATTTGTATATTGAGCAAGCAGTAAAGGAAACAAAAGAAAAATTCGGAGTAGGTATTAAAATCCATGGAGAAGAAATAAAAACTTTGAGGTTCGCCGATGACATTGTAATTCTGTCAGAGACAGCAAAGGACTTGGAAGAGCAGTTGAATGGAATGGATGGTGTCTTGAAGGGAGGATATAAGATGAACATCAACAAAAGCAAAACGAGGATAATGGAATGTAGTCGAATGAAGTCGGGTGATGATGAGGTTATTAGATTAGGAAACGAGACACTTAAAGTAGTAAAGGAGTTTTGCTATTTGGGGAGCAAAATAACAAATGATGGTCGAAGTAGAGAGGATATAAAATGTAGACTGGCAATGGCAAAGAAAGCGTTTCTGAAGAAGAGAAATTTGTTAACATCGAGTATAGATTTAAGTGTCAGGAAGTCATTTCTGAAAGTATTTGTATGGAGTGTAGCATTGTATGGAAGTGAAACATGGACGGTAAATACTTTGGACAAGAAGAGAATAGAAGCTTTCGAAATGTGGTGCTACAGAAGAATGCTGAAGATTAGATGGGTAGATCACATAACTAATGAGGAAGTATTGAATAGGATTGGGGAAAAGAGAAGTTTGTGGCACAACTTGACCAGAAGAAGGGATCGGTTGGTAGGTCATGTCCTGAGGCATCAAGGGATCACCAATTTAGTATTGGAGGGCAGCGTGGAGGGTAAAAATCGTAGGGGGAGACCAAGAGATGAATACACTAAGCAGATTCAGAAGGAGGTAGGTTGCAGTAGGTACTGGGAGATGAAGAAGCTTGCACAGGATAGAGTAGCATGGAGAGCTGCATCAAACCAGTCTCAGGACTGAAGACCACAACAACAACAGACCGTATCGCCGTATACGCATGCCTACACTAGTTTCTTTGGCGCTTCAGTGTATATGTCCTTTGGGAGCTTACCTTGCGCCTGAAATAGTGTTACACTCCATAATAATATTCATTTCAGTGTTTACTCCTACTCGCTGATGGAGACTACCTTCAGCTAATAGTTGTAACTATAAGTGAAATTTATTCAAATATCATAGAAGTCATTTAGGCTCACAGATAAGCTAAAACCGATTCTGTTGCATTCTCAGCATGGAAAGTACCTAGCTCAAAGAAGGAAACGGTATGAGCTTAAACCAAAATAACTTCAGGATAATACTGAGCCATACCATTTCATTCTTGCATCAGTACTCCCGTAGCTGTGCATGGAGACAATAAGATATGCACGATTTCTGTAGCACACTCTATAAATAAAAGTTTAGTTACTTGTACGTTAGTAATGGTGAGTCCAAGCTATGGAATTATCCTGAATGCACGTATTAGTTATCGATTTCAAGGAACGTGATTTCCACGAATGGGAATCAGTCGTTTGCATGGACCCTTTCAGAGGGCTAGCATCGGCTGATGATTTTTTCAGTGACTGCTACTAGAAAACTAACCTTTCACAAGTTCTTATGTACAACCTGAAAGATGGAATGTAGTGTGCACTATTTCAGTATGGAAATTATGTATTTCATTTACAGCTGTTGTAATTATGAGAAGTACCTTGTGTATTAAAGAGACGACACTTATATCCTGAAACCCTGCTTCATGGAACTGAATTATTTCCACTTACTAATTTTTCTTACGATGTAGTAAACTAACCACTAGATAATGAAAGTCTTGGATCTTTCTTTGTATTTTATAGTTTGTCAGTAACAATGCGACAACGCGAACACAAGTCATTGAGATTTCCACCCTGATAGCTAAAGACTGAAAGTTACACAGTGCACAACAAAACGCAAGAAAGGAAATCAATGTAATCGGCTGTGTTATAGAGCCATATCACTGATCTCGATATGCAATACTCTTTTCAAACTTTATGAAATACCTCAAATAAAACAATCTGCTGACAATAGCCAGCACGGTCTCAGAAAATGTCGTTCTTGTGAAACACAGCTGGCTCTTTTGTCACTCAAAGCGAGGAGTGCTATCGACAGTAGATCTCAGATTGAGACCATAGTCCTAGACTTCCAGGAGGCTTTTGGGACTGTTCGTCACAAGCGACTATCTGATCAGATTCCGTGCCTATGAAGTGTCATCTCATTTGTGCGGCTGGATTTGTGATTTCCTATCATAAATATCAAAGTTCGTAGTAACTAACGAGGAGCCACTGAGTCAAGCAGAAGAGATATTTGGGACTCCTCAGGAAGTGTTGTAGGCCCTCTGCTGGTCTTAACCTACATAAACGATTTAGGAGACGATCTGAGCAGCCCTATTAGATTGTTTGCAATTGGTGCTGTCCGTCTTCTAGTGAGGTTGTCAGAAGATCAGTACGAATTTCATATTGATTTACACTAGATAAGTGCATAGTGTGAAAGGTGGACTATGAACAATACAAAGTTTGAAGTCTTCATCATGAGTACTAAAAATTTCCGTTACATTTCGGTTACACAATAAATCACATAAACGTAGAGGTTGTAGATTCTGTTAAATACCTGTGATTACAATTTACTTAGGTCGAAACTATCACATAGAAAACATTATCGGGAAGGAGAACCAAAGACAACGTTTTATTCGCAGAATAGAAGTTGCTAGAAATCTAAGATAATTCTCATTTATTTTTCCTTCTCAGTTGCACATTTTTAACTAGGTTAAATGTTTCGATCACTCTGGGTCATCTTCAGATCTATTAGAGTGGTTCTGAGTAGACAAGACCGTTTGCTGACGCACCCACGTAGATCTGAAGATGATCCAGTGTGATCGAAATATGTAATCTAATCAAAAATGTGCAAGTGTGACGGAACAGTATGTGAGAATTATCTTAAATATCTACACGTTTGTCCGTTCTGTTCTGGACTACTGCTGGGCTATGTAGGCTACTTACTAGATTAGATTGAATAATCATATTGCAAAAGTTAAAAGAAGCGCGGCTCGTTTGGTATTAACATCACGTAGGGCAGGAACTGTGACGGATAAGATAAGCCAGTTTTGGTGGGAATCCTTAAAGCTAAATGTGTGTTTCTTTGCGGCTACATCTTTACATTAAATTTCAATCACCAATTTTGACCTCTGCATAAGTATTTCGATAATTCCTACCTACATAGGGAGAAACGACGATAGTTGTGATAAAATAAGTGAAATAAGGGATCACAGGTAAATATTTAGGTGCTCAATTTTCCTGCGGGCTATTATTGAGCGGAACGGTCGATAATTAATATCAAAGGCGTTCTGTGAACCCTCTGCCAAGCACTGAACTGGAACGTTATCACGTACATGTGATTAATTAGATTGCGTAAAAGTTGGGATAGTTTCCTACATTTTGTGGAGCAATAAAAGCCTTCATAATGTAAGGTAAACATTCACAACATTTGATGAAAGGAAATAAATTATGACACCGGCAACAATCGAACACTGAAATGAATCCAGATGCGTCGAGTGAAAAATTGTGCCGGACCGGGAATCGAATCCGGATTTCCTGCTTTACGGTCGCATTCATCGCTTCGGCTGTCCAAGAATGTTGTCCATCCCACCCAGATTCCCAATTTGTCGCACCCTAATTACATTGCGCCCCCTGTTCACCATACTCATTGCTCGCCGCATCACGCTGGATTCCCACAAGAGATCGAGAGAGAGAGTATATTCGCAATGAAACGATCTTAATAGCGTCAAGCAGTATTTATTGATACATGTGTGATAAATTCACATTATTCACAATCGTTAGAAAGAGGAGATAAAGTACAAAGACACAGGTATAATCAACAGTATGTCAAACATTCATACTGACGTACTGAATTTGCAAATTCAAGATGAACAAAAGTAAGGGATATTTTGGTTTAACTCCCCGTCGACAGTGACATCTTCACAGACAAAGGACAAGCTCGGATAGTTTCAAGATAAGGAAGGGAATCGACAGCGCCTTCAAAGGGAATTTGCGTGGTGCAATGTAGGAAAATCACGGAACACCTAAATTTAGATGGTTGGACGCAGATTTTAACAGTTCTCCTCCAGGATGTGAGTCTAGTGTGCTAACTACCGCCGGCGGGGGTGGCCGAGCTGTTCTAGGCGCTACAGTCTGGAACCGCGCGACCGCTACGGTCGCAGGTTCGAATCCTGCCTCGGGCATGGGTGTGTGTGTTGTCCTTAGGTTAGTTAGATTTAAGTAGTTCTAAGTTCTAGGGGACTGATGACCTCAGAAGTTAAGTCCCATAGTGCTCAGAGACATTTTTTTGCTAACTACCGCTCCGCATCGTTATGTAACAAGGACAAGGTCATATGATGATGGCTACAGGGCAATATTGCAATCTGTCACCACTGTTGTTCACCCTGTAAATCGATGAAACAATGATGGCAGTGAAACAAAGTTTCAGAAGAGGGATAAAGATTCAACCCGAGCACACGACTATATTGCAGATCGTAGACCTAGAAAGGAATTAACACCATAGTTAGGTCGAAATATAGATTAAGTATAAGCACAGTAAAGACGAAATCACAAAGAGAAGTAGAAAGGGAGCTGACAACTGACTTAACATCTAATTTGGGAACTTAAGAATACTAAATAGTACCTAAAAAAATAAGTTACACAGCATGACCGAAGGAAGGAAGACATCGTCATTTTATTGACACTAGCAAAGAAAGATTCCATGGAATACCAGAGCTCTTCTGGAATCCCATATTAGTTAAGTAATGAACATGAAGTTCCTTAAAGTATAAGTCAGGTGCACTGCGTTTGAGGAAGTGAAACGGGGACTATTGAAAATACGGAGAAAAACTGCAAGTATTTGAAGTCAGGTGTTATTGAAAAATGTTAAATATTGAACCAACTAATAAAGCACAGAACGTAGAACTACAAGAATGAGTAGGTGAGGAAATAATTATATGGAAGACACTTACGAATAAACGGAAGTGGTTAGTGGGACATCCGCCTCGGCATACAGGAATACAGGAATATTTCGCTCTGAGATGGTAGGAGCAACAGGGGAGAAAAGCAGATGAGACGGATCAGAAGTAGAGCAGACAAAACCTTTTATAAATAATTTCAATATGACAAACAGCGAAAGTAGCAAAATAGCTCTTTTTGTTGCTTGATGAAGACTAGTTTCGGATTTTTATACATAACCCATCCTCATACCATCCTGTGAAACAAAAGGCTAATATTGCAAATTGTTACATAAAGTACCAACAGCCAATGTATGTCACAACGTACAATGTCTAAAGTATCAAAATACGTACAATCCAATCAAAATAAACATTATTCCACAGAGCAAAAATAATGATATTCATTATCCGAAGGAGTACAATGCAATTGATAATGAAACCGATTACAAACAGAGACCAACAACCGAGCCTCAGTTTAAAAAAAAATGTTCAAATGTGTGTGAAATGTTATGCGACTTAACTGCTAAGGGCATCAGTAACCAAGCTTAGACACTACTTAAGCTAAATCATCCTAAGGACAAACACACACACCCATGCCCGAGGGAGGACTCGAACCTCCGCCGGGACCAGCCTCAGTTAACATGAGGAAATTTTCCTGCAGATGGCGCCCCTGTCGGACGTTTGGGCAATCTTTATTACATACGAGAAACATCATCAGTACAACAAAACAATGCCTATAGGAGCGTATGAATCACAACGCTAAGAAATTGTAAATTGATTTTCCTGCAGAGTTTTCTTAACTCGAAACAAGTAGTCGATATATGAATATGACTACACACATAACACCACACTCGGCGTACAGAACAATTACATGAGCTACCGTTTACAAATTGTATGAAACGAAACCTTATTATAAAACCAATTTTATCTTTTTGTACTGAAATGATGTCAACTTTCAGAATAAAAATCACAAATCTCAAATAATCAAAAAGCAGAACTTTATAATAAAGAAAATTTATCTTTTCGTAGTGAAGAAGATGTATTTAAAATGAAAATCTCAGTAACAACATGAACAACGTCAACAAACGGTAAGTTCTTAATGGCTTATAACATACTAACCAACAAATTATTTCACTACAAGCCGGTCGGTTGTGGGTTAAATGGAAAATAAAAGCATTTCTATCCTGCCACCACGTTTCACAAAGGAGGGGTACTACCACAGGTGCCCATGAGGTAAGAAAATAGGGCCGGCCGCGGTGGTCTAGCGGTTCTAGGCGCTCAGTCCGGAACCGCGGGACTGCTACGGTCGCAGGTTCGAATCCTGCCACGGGCATGGATGTGTGTGATGTCCTTAGGTTAGTTAGGTTTAAGTAGTTCTAAGTTCTAGGGGACTGATGACCACAGATGTTAAGTCCCATAGTGCTCAGAGCCATTTGAACCATTTTTTTAAGAAAATAGGAGGGAGGAAAACAGACTGACGAAATGAACCACAATAGTTACAGCGTTGTTAACTTAAAATCACTCCTGACTATCTGATTACGAATTACGAGCTGCACTGGTAATTCGTTAATAATGTGATTTCCCAGTAAAATATTGTATCACAGACACCCGTGACTCAAAATATATCTCAAAACATCCTCTTACTCATTGATAAATTTAATTTACTTACAGTAATCAGCCTCTAGAGCAGCAACCAATTACCCGAGCAAAACGCACGTATACAACAGAAGAGATGCAATCCTTCAGAGCTGCCTCATCCATGGAGTATTAGTATAAAAAACTCCAAGTGTAAATCAAAACAATTAAAATTTAATTAAAAAACAGAATGGGCAGTTCCTCCATTGCACATGTGTATTTTTCTGGGTAATTGGTTGCTGCTCTGTGCCTACCACGGCGAAGCCAAAATAATTTAGAGTACTTAAATTTTACACAAAAATTTCACTAAGGAACAATAATTCTCGGCCATAAAGACCAGTTTTCGGTAACACTGATAGAAACTCACTAGAAATAACTTTAACAGCATTCAAGCCAGATGTAGGATAACTGAATCAGTGGCTGGCGGTTACGTAAACTAGCTTTACACTTCATGAAGCAGGATTTACATTCAATTTGGTTGCAAATCAAGAAATCCATTAGCAACTATTTTGAGAGATCTTAAGCTTACGTCTGAACATGCCACCACAGGCAAGTAGATTATTAGGCTTAAAAACACAGCGAATATTTCTTCGCAATGGCCCATCAAAAACTTACGTATGAGGCCTGCAGTTCGTGAGAGCTTCACGGTAAACATCCTGGAACACACAGGGTGCCGCAAATGGCTGAACCGAATTTATGCTAATAGCCACTTTGATTTATTTAACCGGGTTTAAGAGAAATCAGCTGTACTAAATCTTAAGGGAAACTAAATACAAACACAAAGTTCGCTGATAGGTCCTATATAAAACTAAATTATACAATATGAAAGTAAGGCAAATGGTTAATCCCAGGGGTTACAGGTAGGGAAACAAAAGTAGTAGACAACCAAATATACAGAAGGAATCATTTGCACCCGGTATCTCAGAAATGCAAACAAACAAATCAAAAGATAATAACACAGGCATCAGGCTGGAAACAACAGCTAATAACAAGTAATGCGAATTTACTAGATTCAGCTGCCCAGCTTACCAAAATAGATATCATTTCCACAGACGTATCAATAATTTACGTTACAAAATGATTTGATGAACGCTACAAATCAACGAAAGTATACTGTGAGTTCCATTTCCGGGTTCAATCTTGATTCTTTTTTAAAAAAAGAAGGCATTAAATAATAGCTGATCTGTCTTGTAAAACATATACAAATACACACACACACACACACACACAGACAAGCAGAATTAAACACTATTTTAATTAAATACAAAATACCAAAGAATAAGACAATGCTGGCAAGCACTGAATTGGTTAATACTATTCTAATCAAATACAAAACAGCAAAGAGTTAAAGATGGCTGCCGAGCACTAAATAGGTAACACACCAGACAAGTAGTTTACGGAAAACTTCACAGAAAAACTTGCCAGAAAGTGCGACTTGCTTCCACAAACAAACAGGCCACGCTACTCGGTAACATGAGGAATGGCTGGTGCATTACAACTAACCAAAAACTTAGGGGTCCAAAGATAAAGAAAATGAGACTAAGATGCTTAATGATTATGTTCGTAGTAACTGCCCTACTCGGCAATTTCTTTTTTTTTTTTTATCGTTAGTTTTATGGCTGGTTCAATGAAGCCCACCACGAATTTCTATTCTGTGCCAACTTTTTCTTCACAGAATAGCACTTGTGACCATACCCTCAATTATTCGCTGGATATAATCCAATCTCTGTCTTGCTTTACACTGTTTACCTTCTATTGCTTTCTCTGGTAACATAGAGGTTATTCCATGGTGTCCCAACAGATGTCCTGTGATCCAGTACCATCTTCTTTTCAGTATTTTCCTCGTTGATTCTGCGAAGAACCTCCTCATTCCTTACGTTATCATCCCACCTAATCCTACATTCTTCTGTAGAACCACATGTCAAGTGCTTCGATTCTGTTTTGTTCCGGTTTTCCCATCATCCATGTTTCACTACCATAAATGCTGTGTTCCAAACGTACAGTCTCAGCAATTTTTTCATCAAACTAAGACCTATGTTTGATACTAATAGATTTCTCTTGGCCAGGACTGCTCTCTTTGCCTGTCCTAGTCTGCTTTTTATGTCCTCATTCCTGGACCATTGTGGGTTTCTTGCTGCCTAGATGGTGGAATTCCTGAACTTTGTCTACTTCGTGATTCCCAAGTCTAATGTTAAGTTTCTCGGTATTCACATTTCTACTATTCCTCATTACATTCTGTACTAATTAGACTGTTCATTCAATTCAACGTTTCCGTAATTCTTCTTCTGTCTCACTGAGGATTGCAATATCATAAGCGAATGTTACCATTGATATCCTTTCACCTGGAATTCTAATACTGCTTCTGAACGTTCTTTTATTTCCGTAATTGCTTCTCCGATGTATAGACTGAACGATCTTGATGAGGTCCCGCACTCCATTCCTCTTGAACTGACCTGCCTAATACCAAGCCCATATTCTCCCATACCCCTTTCTACCACTTTCTCCCCTACAACCGCATTCCAGTCCCTCGTGACTATAGGATTTTCATTTCCCTTTACATACTAATTACTCATTCAGTATCCTTCTGCACTTTCTCTGTCTTCATCTACTGCTTCCTACGTTGTCACGTATAGCTGAACTATCGTAGTCGGTATTGGTTTGTTGCCGATTCTGATGAGAACAATCTTACCACCGAACCGTTCACAGTAACTCACTCTCTGCCCTATCTCTCATTATACCATTTTCTGCTGCTGTTGTTATGATCCTATACTTGTCTGACCAGAAATGCATGTCTTCATTCCATTTCACTTCAATGAAATGGAATGCACCAATAAAGGTTTCTCACCATATAGTCCACAATAAGGTGACATTATGGATTCGTGGTGCAGGTTGACTTCCTACAGCGGTAGAGTAACTTACAGTTGAAGGTATGAGAGGATTCCCTGGCATCCTGGATCCTATTGGTATCCTTCAGATGACTAATACGAGCCGTGGTTAATTTACTGGCTGAGATGTCCTGGATTAGGAAGCTCAGTGGGGACGTAGTTTGAACCGTCTTGTACAGTCCCACAAAATGTATAAACATCTTAGAAGTGACCTTCTATTTCCCCTTGCTTTGCGCCAAAAAATTCTTCAAGTAGACTGTCTCCCGGCCATAACAAGGTGGAGCGCCTGCCTTTGTTACATCGGGTGGCAAGCCTGACGTTTTCTGCAAATCCTCAATTCTTTTTAATGACCTTAGGATCGTTATCTTCAGGAAGAAAGTCATTAATTGACCACAAGTTGGTAAGTGGTGTGTTAACAGTAAATTTGGAGGGAGTGGTCCTACGAGTGTCACGCATAGCTGTCCCTCACCACCAATATGCATTGATTACCTTGTTTTCTACAGGGTAAGGAACCTAGGTAAGCGATGAACACCTTGGCCATCGAGTGCTCTGCCCTACCAGGTTCCATGCCCAGGTGTTGGGGTTGATTTCGCTCTCAAGCATTCGTTATACTAGTCCACTAATTTGTGATCGTTGCCATTTAACGTAGGAGTGAGGTGCTCTTAACAGTCTCATTCCCAGGTTGTCTCCCACACAAGGAAAGATGAAAGTACTTGTACGGGGGTGGGACCAGGTCCTGGGGCAGGAACATATCTTTCCCATCATTGCGACTAAGGTAGCAAAGCAATCCCTTGTCAAGCAAATACCCTGGTGCCTCTTGCCCTACTTGAAGCTGCTGTTTCATTTTCAGTAATGAATGATCAGCGTCTTATTTTTCGGCTAACCCTCTGATATCGCTGGAATCTCACTGGGGGCTGTTCTCGCACAAGTTGCTCCTTCCTCACCTTGGCAGGGATCGATTGCCTCATATTAATGTCGAAACATTCGGAAAAGGGCATCAGCCATTTGGTTATGATGAACGTTGAAACAGAAAGCAGATATCCGCACAGGCCCCCGGACTATTTTCCCGATGTTGCGCAGCCTAGCTAGCACCCACGTTAGGAGATGGTTGTCGTTCCCTACGTGAGATGGCTTATGTTCAAGAGAAAAGATGAATCGTTGCAATGCACGTTATAAGGCTTCTGCTTCCAGTTCCTATTCAGAGTACTGCCCTCCACCACTGATAATGACGTGTAGGCATCACCGGTAGGTTTCGACTCTCCTTGTTTCTCTTGGAGGCGAACTGCTGCTACACCAGAATTTGAGGCGTCTGTCTGCAAGACAAACTCTCCAACGAAATCTGGTAGAACTAGGATAGGAGCACTAACCAATGCTGTCTTTAATGCATCGAAGCATGGAGTATCACCCCACTGAAAATATTTACCCTTCCTCGCCAAAGGAGGCAGTCATCTCCACAAAGCTGGCAATGAATTTGCGAAAAAATTTCAATGCCTCTATAAATATAGTTATGTCCTTATTATCCTTAGATCTGGGAAACAGAGGAACAGCCTTGGCTTGATCATGGAACCTTCACAGTACACAAGATGACCAACAAATGATACTGTTTTCAGGTCCAGTTGACCTTAGCAGGTTGTAAAGTTACGCTGGCATCCCAGAGATGTAGTAGACCTATACGATCCAGATGCTCACTACACATATATGAATTTTAAGAACCCCAGAACAGTATCTAGTAACTGCAATAACATGGCTACTCCGGTATTCAAACAGAATTGAACTCTGTTATATTCAAAGAAGTTCCAATTGATGAAAAAGCAGTAAGAGGCTGAAATCCTTCGCTTGACGCACCTGGTGATAGCCTGATTCAGGTCAACGACGACAAAATATTGTGCACCTGAATACCAAGTAAAGCAATTAATTAAGGTCGGGCAATGTACGGATTCCTGAGTCATCTTTCGATTCAGGCCCTGTAATCTACAACCGGCCGGTACTCTTCCCCATCTGGTTATGGAACCAAAAAAACGTTGACGCATAGGACAAGACCGACTGTCGAATTATACCATCATCCAAAAGTTGATCAACAATTCTTCTTAATTCTCTCATTATTGGTCGTGATAACCGGGAGGGCTAATGCTGAAGTGGCACTTGATCCGTCAACAGAAGACAAGCCACATCCTTGCTCTGTACTCAAATGTTATATATCAAACAGCGACTGCCTCTGCAGAACACAGCCCACTCTTCTGCTGATACCTGCTCAAACAATTCATCTCCCATGGCTTAAATTTCAACATAATATTCTTTTCGACATGATTTAACATGCAGCCAGTGTGCTCAAGAGAATCGCACATTAGGAGCACTTCTGAGCCCAATCCTTCGATAATGGTGAATTTAAGACCGAGAGAGAACCAGAATTCTTAAATGCAGTCGCTTCTTGCCTGCCACCGGCAGTGTCCTCCATTTCACAGTGCGACACCACATACTCTATTTCTGTATACCTGGTAACATACGCATTCAAAAAATTTTACTGTACTATTCCCAATTCACCAGTGACACGTTACTAATAAAATCTAACAGCACACGAACCGACTGATGACACATAGCAGTGCATGCGAATGGTAAGTCAGCCTGTGGGAGAGTCTCGACATTACAGCAGCATTTTAGTAACCTACACAGACCAATACAACTACTCACGCGTGCTTGGTGTCTACTCCATCCACCTTTTCCTCGTGGTACTGGTCAAATGGTTCAAATGGCCCTGAGCACTATGGGACTTAACATCTGAGGTCATCAGTCCCCTAGAACTTAGAACTACTTAAACCGAACTAACTTAAGGACATCACACACATCCATGCCCGAGGTAGGATTCGAACCTGCGACCGTAGCGGTCGCGCGGTTCCAGACTGAAGCGCTTGGACCTGCTCGGCCACACCTGCCGGCGGTACTGGTCAGTGCCACACCATATGCCCGAGTTGATTGCAAGGAAAACTTGCTCTCGCGTTATTAGATTTTTCGGTTTGGTGGATTTTACCTCGCAGATCACCTTTGGTCACACATTCTGGGAAAATATTACTGGAACACGCTTTTCCTCACTGAAGCGGACATTTATTATGTCGAACATCAGTCTGTCTCACTCAAAGGTTGGGGGCTTACTAGAAAATAAAAACCACGACCCGTCCTCTGGACAGAACCCTTCCGAAGTGTAACATCAAGATACAAACCTGGTACTGCGATGCGGACATCTTCGATTTACCTCATCAAAATTTCACCATGTCCTTGAACCCCAAGCATTATTGAGTCGCTATGTCAGTGCGACATCGACT
Organism: Schistocerca cancellata; assembly: GCF_023864275.1. Classification (NCBI taxonomy): domain Eukaryota; kingdom Metazoa; phylum Arthropoda; class Insecta; order Orthoptera; family Acrididae; genus Schistocerca; species Schistocerca cancellata. The sequence continues at coordinate 202,266,644 of NC_064632.1, forward strand.
AAGTAAATTTTCCCCTAACAGCCTCCATTGGAACACTCTCTATGTTTCCCCCATACCAAGAGCTTCCGAAACACTTTTGCTTAGCTTTCCACAAGTCAAGGAGTACATAAACCTGGAGGATTACCGAATAAACAACGCGCACTTTAATGCTCCACTAACCACTGCGGCATGGTTCTGGCTCCAAGACACGGACAATCATAATGCTGAAAGGTGACATCACCATCGGGAAAGACTTCAAGCGTGAAGGGATGAAGGTGCTTCGTAGCTGCCAGCGATTCTTAAATTAATGTAACAGTTCCCATGCAAGCGCAGGAGAATTTCACCCAAAGTATAATACTGCTCCCACCAGCTGCGTCCGTTGCACGATGTACATTTCCAGTCGCTGTTCACCTCAATGACGGCGTTTTTGGAGATGACCATCGACCTAGTGTAGCAAAAAGGTGATTCATCCGAAGAGCCGACACATTTCCATTGCTCGACGGTCTAATCCTCATAATCCCGTGCCCACTGCAATCGTAATTGATAATGTCGTCGTATCAGCAGGTGAACACTTAGTGTTGGTCTATTGTGGAGCTCCATGTTCAACAATGAACGAGGAATGGTGCGTTTTGAAACAGTTGTGGCGCACCAGCATTGTGCTCTCTCTGCAGAGATGTCACAAGTCGCCATTTATCCTACTTTCAGAGAAAACAAGCCACTGAACCCCATATTCTCTGCAGAGTCGTGGACGCCCAATCATTCTGCACCAGCGATAGTTTCACCGTCCATCTACCTCATTCCGTAGGTGCTCACGACAGTAGCACGTGAACAGTCAACCGGCTCCGCCGTTTTAGAGATACTCGTTCGCAGGCTCTGCACAATAATAATCTCCCCTTACCTCAATGTATTTCCCCATTTACATTCCATTTCTTCCTTTTCTGTTCCGCTTACATACTTTTGTTACCACGACATGTGCCCGCAACACCACTAAGCGACATCCAACATCACAGTGAACAGTGCTCATAATGTTTAGGCTGATGGCTCTTGTGGCCTCCTGCAGGCAGGAGCTCTCTGGTATCCCAGCAACAGGGCAGAGATATACACGGGGCAGATACAATTACTGTGCACCAAGGATGTCGCACATTCAGGACATAGCCACAACACGAATGGCTACATATGGAGTGTTGCGGTGGTCAGAAAAAGTGGAATGATGAATGGCATCATTCTGTGTTAAGCGATGGATCGTAGTTTTATACAGTTCTACCCTGGATAGACATTTTCAGCAAGTATGGATGGGACACACTTTTTCCATTCTTTATTGGAGGTGCATATCATTGCTATTCCTTGAACTCATTGAGGGGTGCCATCAGATATGACTTTACATCATGGCTAGTAGTGACTGAGAGAACGCTGACGGCTCGACACCACGTCACAGACATCTGGCTTCCTCGTGTTCTGCCTGTCATGCCAAAAATCGAGGTGCTATGTTTTAATAGGACAATGGTCGCCCACACATGGCATGTGTCTCTATGAACTGTCTGCGTGATGTTAAAGTACTCCTGTAGCCACACTTTTATAGTCGATAGTACATGTGTGAGATCTAATCAGACGCTAACTCCTTCCTAGCGCCAATATCAAAAGTAAGAAGGATCAGTACAACAGTTGTATCCCCTCAGGAGAGGATACAACGACTTCATACCAACTTTCACAATCGATTCAGTGCATGCGACGAGGCAAGACCGGGAGCAACGCCATGATGAGAAGTTGGCTCATACTGCTAAGTTATTAGCAAATTTTATTCGATTTTGTAATTCATCAAATAACATATCAGAACGTGAAGTTTCACTTTGTTTATTCCTCCCTGTCAGGGTACTTCACTTCTCTTCTCAGAAAATGTATTTCTCTCATTTTATGACACCATTCTTCGGTACCAGTATTGTACTCCCCTCCTTCAAATTATTACATATCAGGGGCAGTCAGCACCATAATCAACAGATATCCTGCAGTATTCTTTAAGAACGACATAATTAATAGTACACTACTCTCGGCTTATTTTCATTTGACTTGCTTGGTTGGCTGATACACTGTCACCACAAGATGATAAGTATTGGAACTTCCTGACAGATTAAAACTGTATGCCGGACCGAGACTCAAATTCAGGACCTTTGCCTTTCGCGGCAAGTGCTCAACCAACTGAGCTACCGAAGCACGACTCACAGCACGTCCTCACAGCTTTACTTCCGCCCGTACCTCGCCTCCTGCCTTCCAAACTTTACAGAAGCTCACCTGCGAAGGAGAGAGTTCCATACATCTTTAAGCATCTTTTCTAAGATAGATGACTGCTTGTGTAATTACAAATGGATGCACATTGGTAAATTCAGGTGGACTTTTCTTTATTCAGCTTTGTAACAAGGCCTAGGAACGGCCGTTGAGCTTGTTTTCGACCGGAATTTACATCTACAATTTTGGTAAACATTTTTGGAAAGCAATTAATTGTTATATTTTGACTAAAGTTCAGTCTTGATCACTCATGTATGTTTTAATGATATAGGTTCTTTCTACAGAACCATCATCAGACCCATGGCTCCCTTAGGATGGTAGGCGGAGCTCTCCTCGCAGTTGACTGCGTAGCAGCGAGGAGAGCTCCGTCTACCATCCTAAGGGAGCCATGGGTCTGATGATGGTTCTGTAGAAAGAACCGAAACCGGTTACCTATATCATTAAAACATACATGAGTGATCAAGACTGAACTTTAGTCAAAATATTTACATCTACATCTACATCTACATGAATACACTCCAAATCATATTTAAGCGCCTGGCAGAGGGTTCATCGAACTACCTTCACAGTAATTTTCTATTATTCCACTCTCAAAGAGCGAAAGGAAAATACGAACATCTATATTTTTCTGTGCGAGTTCCGCTTTCCCTTATTTTATTATGATAATCATTTCTTTGAATGCAGGTCTGCGCCAACAAAATAATTTCACATTCGGAGGAGAACGTTGGTGATTGAAATTTCCTGAAAAGACACTATTGCAATGAGAAACCCCTTTGCTTTAATGATGTTCACCGCAAATCCTGTGTCACCTCCGTGAACTTTCTCCAATATTTCTCCATAATACAAAACGCGCTGCCCTTCTTAGACCTTTCTCGATTTACTTCGTTAATCCTTTCTGGTAACGATCCCCACCGCGTAGCAGTACTCCTGAAGAAGACGGATAAGCGTTGTGTAGGCTGTCTCTTTAGTAGATTTTTTGCATCTTCCAAGTGTTCTGCCAATAAAATGATGTCTTTGGTTCACTTTGCCCTCAACATTTTGTGTGTGTTCTTCCCTATTTAAGTTGTTCGTCATTGTAATTCCTAGGTGTTTAGTTGATTTCCGGTCTTTAGGTCTGATTTATTTATCGTGCAACCGACGTTTAACGGATTCCCTTTGGCACTCATGTGCATGACCTCAGTCTTTTCATTATTTGGCGTCAATTCCCAATTTTCGCACCACACACATATCTTTCCTAAATAGTTTTCCATTTGTTTTGTTGTACTTGACTTTACTACACTCCTGGAAATGGAAAAAAGAACACATTGACACCGGTGTGTCAGACCCACCATACTTGCTCCGGACACTGCGAGAGGGCTGTACAAGCAATGATCACACGCACGGCACAGCGGACACACCAGGAGCCGCGGTGTTGGCCGTCGAATGGCGCTAGCTGCGCAGCATTTGTGCACCGCCGCCGTCAGTGTCAGCCAGTTTGCCGTGGCATACGGAGCTCCATCGCAGTCTTTAACACTGGTAGCATGCCGCGACAGCGTGGACGTGAAGCGTATGTGCAGTTGACGGACTTTGAGCGAGGGCGTATAGTGGGCATGCGGGAGGCCGGGTGGACGTACCGCCGAATTGCTCAACACGTGGGGCGTGAGGTCTCCACAGTACATCGATGTTGTCGCCAGTGGTCGACGGAAGGTGCACGTGCCCGTCGACCTGGGACCGGACGACAGCGACGCACGGATGCACGCCAAGACCGTAGGATCCTACGCAGTGCCGTAGGGGACCGCACCGCCACTTCCCAGCAAATTAGGGACACTGTTGCTCCTGGGGTATCGGCGAGGACCATTCGCAACCGTCTCCATGAAGCTGGGCTACGGTCCCGCACACCGTTAGGCCGTCTTCCGCTCACGCCCCAACATCGTGCAGCCCGCCTCCAGTGGTGTCGCGACAGGCGTGACTGGAGGGACGAATGGAGACGTGTCGTCTTCAGCGATGAGAGTCGCTTCTGCCTTGGTGCCAATGATGGTCGTATGCGTGTTTGGCGCCGTGCAGGTGAGCGCCACAATCAGGACGGCATACGACCGAGGCACACAGGGCCAACACCCGGCATCATGGTGTGGGGAGCGATCTCCTACACTGGCCGTACACCACTGGTGATCGTCGAGGGGACACTGAATAGTGCACGGTACATCCAAACCGTCACCGAACCCATCGTTCTACCATTCCTAGACCGGCAAGGGAACTTGCTGTTCCAACAGGACAATGCACGTCCTCATGTATCCCGTGCCACCCAACGTGCTCTAGAAGGTGTAAGTCAACTACCCTGGCCAGCAAGATCTCCGGATCTGTCCCCCATTGAGCATGTTTGGGACTGGATGAAGCGTCGTCTCACGCGGTCTGCACGTCCAGCACGAACGCTGGTCCAACTGAGGCGCCAGGTGGAAATGGCATGGCAAGCCGTTCCACAGCACTACATCCAGCATCTCTACGATCGTCTCCATGGGAGAATAGCAGCCTGCATTGCTGCGAAAGGTGGATATACACTGTACTAGTGCCGACATTGTGCATGCTCTGTTGCCTGTGTCTATGTGCCTGTGGTTCTGTCAGTGTGATCATGTGATGTATCTGACCCCAGGAATGTGTCAATAAAGTTTCCCCTTCCTGGGACAATGAATTCACGGTGTTCTTATTTCAATTTCCAGGTATGTAGACGATAAACGAGAGCATAAATTTCAAACAACCTAAGACTTTCCGTGTATTACTGACAGGGAATCACGAATCCAGTCGCATAACTGAGACGATATTCCGTAAGCAAGCAATTAGTTTATAAGACGCTTGTGAGATACGGCGTCAAAATCTGTACCTCAATAGATCATTCTCTTCTAAGTAATTTATAATGTTAGGACACAGTAAATTTCCAAAATCCTGCTGCATCTTCGCATTAATGACGTGGGCGTGTAATTTAGTGGACTGCCCCTACTGCCTTTCTTGAGTATTGGTATGACCTGAGTGCCGTTCTAGTTTTTGGATAAGACCTTTCGTCGAGCGAGCGGTTGTATCTGATTGTTAAGCTATTGCATCAGCATATACTCCAAAAGAAACCTAATTGGTGTGCAGTGTGGACCGGAAGAGTTGCTTTTATTAAGTGATTTAAACTACTTCACTACTCCGTTCTTAATTGGAAATCTGGAATATTTACTTCGTGATCTTTGGTGAATGAACTGCGGGAGGCTATGTTTAGTAACTCTGCCTTATCTATACTGTCATCGATAGTACTTCCATCGCTATCGCGCAGATAAGGCATTGATTGCGTCCTAGCGCCATCATATTCTGCATACGACCAGAATCTGTTTGGATTTCCTGACAGTTTTCGAGACAAAGTTTCGTTATGGAAACTGTTATAAGCATCTCGCATCGTAATTCGCACTAAATTACGAGCTTCTATAAGAGATCGCAGATCTTGGGGATTTTACATCCGTTTGAATTTGGTATGCTCTTTTAGTTGTTTCTGCAACGGTGTTCTGACACGTTTTGTGTACCATGGGGAATCAACTGGATTGTTTGTTGATTTATTTGGTGTAATTCTCTCAAATGCTGTCGATACACTTTTTTAAATTCAAGCCACATCCGGTTTCCACATTTTTAATAATCATTTTTTAAATGTTGTAGAGAAAACAGGATCTAAATGTTCATTAGAAGAAGCAAGGCAGTTAATGGAAGAGGCCTTACCCACACCATTTGATACAATTGAAATTCCACCCACCTCTCCATCTGAAATTAGGAAGATAATAAACTCTCTCAACAATAAAAGTTCACATGGAATTGATGGCATTTCCAGCAGGATAATAAAAGCTTGTTCCCAAGAAATCAGTGGGATTCCTAGGCACATACGTAATAACTCTCTGAAGCAGGGTATTTTCCCAGATAGACTGAAGTATGCCATTGTTAAACCACTGCATAAAAGAGGGGATACGTCTGATGTCAACAACTACCGCCCAATCTCTCTTCTGACTTCCTTATCAAAAATTATGGAAAAAGTAATGTATTGTTGAGTAGCTTCACACCTTTGTAAAAATAAAGGTTTAACAAAATGTCAGTTTGGTTTCCAGAAGGGTTTTCAACGGAAAATATATACATTCACTAATGAAATATTAAATGCTCTGAGTAACCGGAAGTCACCCGTCGGGACTTTTTGTGATCTATCAGAGGCTTTTGATTGTGTAAATCATGGAATACTTCTAGATAACCTCAAGTATTGTGGTATGAATGGGACAATATCAGCGCACACTCCGCTGCAGAGTGAAAATCTCATTCTGGAAACATCCCCCAGGCTGTGGGTAAGCCATGTCTCCGCAATATCCTTTCTTTCAGGAGTGCTAGTTCTGCAAGGTTCGCAGAAGAGCTTCTGTAAAGTTTGGAAGGTAGGGGACGAGGTACTGGCAGAAGTAAAGCTGTGAGTACCGGGCGTCAGTCGTGCTTCGGTAGCTCAGATGGTAGAGCACTTGCCCGCGAAAGGCAAAGGTCCCGAGTTCGAGTCTCGGTCGGGCACACAGTTTTAATCTGCCAGGAAGTTTCAATGCTCAAATGGTTTAAATCAAACCTAACTGTAAGAGTGCAGAAAGTTGGAATAAGCAGTTCACATAATATGCAAAAAACTGGTGATTTCTCAAACTGGGGAACAATCAAGAATGGGGTGCAGCAAGGTTCGGTCTTTGGTCCTCTGCTGTTCTTAATATATATTAATGACTTGCCATTCTACATTCACGAAGATACGAAGCTGGTACTTTTTGCCGATGATACAAGTATAGCTATCACCCCTGACAGGCAAAAATTAACTAGTGAAATTGTAAAAGATGTTTTTCAGAATATCATTAAGTGGTTCTCTGCAAATGGGCTGTCATTAAACTTTGACATATAACAGAATATACAGTTCCACACAGTAAATGGAATGACCCCATTAATAAATATAGACTTCTATCAGAAATCGGTAGCTAAGGTAGAATATTCAAAATTTCTAGGTGTATGCATTGCTGAGGGGTTGAACTGGAAACTTGAGGATCTGTTGAAACGTTTGAGTTTAGCTACTTAAGCTGTTAGGGTCATTGCAAATTGTGGCGATATACATCTGAGTAAATTAGCTTACAACGCCTATTTTCATTCTCTGCTTTCGTATCGCATATTCTGGGGTAACTCATCATTGAGTAAAAGAGTGTTCATTGCACAAAAGCGTGTAATCAGAATAATTGCTGGAGCTCATCCAAGATCACCCTGCAGACACTTATTTAAAGAGCTCGAAATCTTCACTGTAGCCTCACATTATATATATTCACTTATGAAATTTGTTATTAACAATCCGAACGAATTCAAAAGTAATAGCAGTGTACATGGCTACAACACTAGGAGAAAGGATGATCTTCACTACTAAAGGTTAAATCTAACTTTGGCTCAGAAAGGGGTAAATTATGCTGCTACAAAAGTCTTTGGTCACTTACCTAATAGCATCAAAAGTCTGACAGATAGCAATAACATTCAAAAGGAAATTAAAAAAATTTCTTAATGGCAACTCCTTCTACTCATTAGATGAATTTTTGAATATAGTAAGTGGGTAATTTCTCAACCCCCACAAAAAAACATTAAAAATATTGAGTGTCATGTAGTATTTTGCCTAATGTAATACCTTGTATAGACACCTTTTATTAACCTGACCCGTTCCACATCATTACGAAGTGTCGCATTCATGATCTATGGAACAAGTACTAATCTAATCTAATCTAATCTAATCCTCTTAAATAGTTTGGATGGTGTGGAGACTATCTCAGGAAGGCGTCAAGCGAATTTTTATCTGCTTTCTTGAACAGATATATTTTTCCTTTATTTTCGGATGATTTGGCAGTTACGATATTCAGTCTCCCTACGACAACCCTGGGTTTCCCGATCCCTCTATCCGTTCTGATGTTCGTTATTAGCTCAGGATTATTTGTTGCTCAGAAGATAAGTGTGTTTTCACAACCATGTACTCTTCGAGTGGGCTCATGAACTAATTGCTTGAAATTAGAGAATGGGTTTGACACAATTTCGGGTGGTGTTACATGAGTACCTCCGGATGTAAACACGTATTTTCGCCAACATATCGGGGGTAAACTGAAGGTTTCAATATTTATCTGACAACACCTTTCACGGTTTTTATTTTAATTCTTTTTTATTTATTTTTGAGTAGTATGAGTTTTCTTGTGGATAGTATGTGCATGCGCGTGAGATGGTGTGATATAGCTGCTGCCTATGAATACCAATGAGTATAACATAGTTTTTTCTAAATTCATCTTAGATACGTGTGTCACTGTTTCGTGCAATTTGAAATGTGTCAATAACCTACATCCTTGACCTAACAGTTATCCCAAACGAACGATGAAAGAAATGTTTGCACGCCAGGTAAGGGCAACAAAAGTGAAGGACGAAATATTTCAGGGACGAAAACGTTCTGCTAATGTGGTCGGGCTCTTCAGCGATAGTGGGGCAGATGCGTTGCCCTTGGAGAATCACACAGAAGGATGCATCCTTAACGTGGTGAACGTTCTGGCTGCGCCAGAAATTCGGGTGGCGCTTGAGGTACCAGAAACTGCGACCGAGGAAACTATTCCAGAAGCAGACTTGCATTCCACATCCAGTTTTGGTTTCGCTGCTTTCCAAACTGTTATTTTGCAGCAATTAGAGATGCTGAACTTACAGTTAAGATTCGCAATGCAAGCCAATAGTACTGCATTATGTGAAAGAATCGAAGGGCAAAGAATTAAAAATTGATGTATGAACTGAAGAGAGTAAGCGCCAAATGAGAAAAGTATGAACTAAATTAGAGACGATTGAACAATGGCGTGAAGGCGTGTGCAGTAAACTGGACGATGTGACTGTAAACCAGTCGACGTTCATCGAGAATGTGGAACATTAGCTTATTGCGTTTGTAGGAAAAATTATTCGCAAGTAGCGGTACTTTGTCGTTCCATCCAACACAGCTGAGTGAGGTCGTCAGCAAGGATACGAAAGAACAAACGGCGCTGCTGCGTAATGTCTTTGAACAAGTCCTGGAACATGATGAAATTCTGAACCATATAGAATGTGTCGAATGAATTAGAATAACCGACCACAGCGGTGGAGCGTTTGTTGTTACTTGCGGAGAAAGGACCAGACCACACTTGTCATGTTACGGTAGGAGACATCCCCGAAAATCAGTCGCTGCCGAATTTTGATCAGGCGCTAGCCGAGATTAATAAGAAGTACCAGGGAGAATTGCATGTGAGTTGGCAGGTCACGGTCCATCAATAGTCTATAGATAATCTACATCTACATCTACATCCATATTCCGCAAGCCACCTGACGGTGTGTGGCGGAGGGTACCTTGAGTACCTCTATCGGTTCTCCCTTCTATTCCAGTCTCGTATTGTTCGTGGAAAGAAGGATTGTCGGTATGCCACTGTGTGGGCTCTAATCTCTCTGATTTTATCCTCATGGTCTCTTCGCGAGATATACGTAGGAGGGAGCAATATACTGCTTGACTCTTCGGTGAAGGTATGTTCTCGAAACTTTGACAAAAGCCCGTACCGAGCTACTGAGCGTCTCTCCTGCAGAGTCTTCCACTGGAGTTTATCTATCATCTCCGTAACGCTTTCGCGATTACTAAATGATCCTGTAACGAAGCGCGCTGCTCTCCGTTGGATCTTCTCTATATCTTCTATCCACCCTATCTGGTACGGATCCCACACTGCTGAGCAGTATTCAAGCAGTGGGCGAACAAGCGTACTGTAACCTACTTCCTTTGTTTTCGGATTGCATTTCCTTAGGATTCTTCCAATGAATCTCAGTCTGGCATCTGCTTTACCGACGATCAACATTATATGATCATTCCATTTTAAATCAGTCCTAATGCGTACTCCCAGATAATTTATGGTATTAACTGCTTCCAGTTGCTGACCTGCTATTTTGTAGCTAAATGATAAAGGATCTATCTTTCTGTGTATTCTCAGCACATTACACTTGTCTACATTGAGATTCAATTGCCATTCCCTGCACCATGCGTCAATTCGCTGCAGATCCTCCTGCATTTCAGTACAATTTTCCATTGTTACAACCTCTCGATACACCACAGCATTATATGCAAAAAGCCTCAGTGAACTTCCGATGTCATCCACCAGGTCATTTATGTATATTGTGAATATCAACGGTCCTATGACACTCCCCTGCGGCACACCTGAAATCACTCTTACTTCGGAAGACTTCTCTCCATTGAGAATGACATGCTGCGTCCTGTTATCTAGGAACTCCTCAATCCAATCACACAATCGGTCTGATAGTCCATATGCTCTTACTTTGTTCATTAAACGACTGTGGGGAACTGTATCGAACGCCTTGCGGAAGTCAAGAAACACGGCATCTACCTGTGAACCCGTGTCTATGGCCCTCTGAGTCTCGTGGACGAATAGCGCGAGCTGGGTTTCACATGACCGTCTTTTTCGAAACCCATGCTGATTCCTACAGAGTAGATTTCTAGTCTCCAGAAAAGTCATTATACTCGAACACAATACATGTTCCAAAATTCTACAACTGATCGACGTTAGAGATATAGGTCTATAGTTCTGCACATCTGTTCGACATCTCTTCTTGAAAACGGGGATGACCTGTGCCCTTTTCCAATCCTTTGGAACGCTACGCTCTTCTAGAGACCTACGGTACACCGCTGCAAGAAGGGGGGCAAGTTCCTTCGCGTACTCTGTGTAAAATTGAACTGGTATCCCATCAGGTCCAGAGGCCTTTCCTCTTTTGAGCGATTTTCATTGTTTCTCTATCCCTCTGTCGTCTATTTCGATATCTACCATTTTGTCATCTGTGCGACAATCTAGAGAAGGAACTACAGTGCAATCTTCGTCTGTGAAACAACTTTGGAAAAAGACATTTAGTATTTCGGCCTTTAGTCTGTCATCCTCTGTTTCAGTACCATTTTGGTCACAGAGTGTCTGGACATTTTGTTTTGATCCACCTACCGCTTTGACATAAGACCAAAATTTCTTAGGATTTTCTGCCAAGTCAGTACATAGAACTTTACTTTCGAATTCATTGAATGCCTCTCGCATAGCCCTCCTCACACTACATTTCCTACGCGTAATTTTTGTTTGTCTGCGAGGCTTTGGCTATGTTTATGTTTGCTGTGAAGTTCCCTTTGCTACCGCAGCAGTTTTCTAACTCGGTTGTTGTACCACGGTGGCTCTTTTCCATCTCTTACGATCTTGCTTGGCACATACTCATCTAACGCATTATGTACGACGGTTTTGAACTTTGTACACTGATCCTCAACACTATCTGTACTTGAGACAAAACTTTTGTGTTGAGCCAACAGGTGCTCTGAAATCTGCTTTTTGTCAATTTTTCTAAACAGAAAAATCTTCCTACCCTTTTTAATATTCCTATTTACGGCTGACATCATCGATGCCGTAACCGCTTTATGATCGCTGATTCCCTGTTCTGCGTTAACTTTTTCAAATAGTTCGGGCCTGTTTGTCACCAGAAGGTCTAATATGTTATCGCCACGAGTCGGTTCTCTGTTTAACTGCTCAAGGTAGTTTTCAGATAGAGCACATAAAAAAATTTCACTGGATTCTTTGTCCCTGCCACCCGTTATGAACGTCTGAGTCTCCCAGTCTATATCCGGCAAATTAAAATCTCCACCCAGAACTATAACATGGTAGGGAAATCTACTCGAAATATTTTCCAAATTATCCTTCAGGTGCTCAGCCACAACAGCTGCTGAGCCAGGGGGCGTATAGAGACATCCAATTACCATGTCTGATATATAATAATGGTAATAACTCCTAATATCACTCTGGAACAAAACAAGGATGGAATGGAGAATTTCAGCAACTGACGACACGTCTATATCAGCCCCGAGGAGAGCCTGGAAAGAATGAGACAAACGATGAGACAGCCCCAAAGGAATCTGATAAGAAAGAGTCTCAATCTCATTTTGTGTCAGCCCCAAAGTACCCCTTTTTACCTGACCAAATAACTGATGCACATCTATTTATGTGTCTTATGCATTTGGATTTCGCTCAGCCAATTTCTTGAATCCAGCCGCTCAAAATGAATTTTATGTGAAGGTACTCACGTGACGAAACGACAGCAAGGATTCGTGTTCAATTGAGTGACTGTTGGACACTTAAAGCGTGTATTTTTACCCGAGTTTTAGTCAAGGATTACCCAAGACCACAAGAAAATAAGTATCCTAATGTTAGAACCATAAAGCGTATCCTGCTTCACCAACCTTATACATTGCTTCAAGGAAATGATTAAGAGGATTCAATACCTCGATGCTCCAAATGATCCGTAAGAGCTCATCTAGATATGCTGATAACCAAACCTCAGTGTATTCAGTGGGAGTCACTATTCACAGAGCAGTGTGCGAACGAAGTGCACACGTTCCAGTATTTACTACAGAAACTGGGTTGCGATCGCATTAATGGGGAAAGAGCACTTGTTGCACCACTGATTAACAACGCCATTGACCGCAAGGAAACTGTAAGACACAGCCAAAAAGTAATCAGAGAGATTGTGAGTCCACGCATAGCAGTTACAACTAGGAACGGTATGCGGTTCCAACTAGAACTGAATCGCAGTGCACGCTTTGAATTTGTGGAGGTATTTACTGTTGACCCCAGGACAAGCATTCTAAGTATGAGTGAAGCTAGCTGTAGAAGCTGACTAAAATAGTAGCCCTGGTTACACTGTGCATAGTGACAAGCTATCCTGCATCCACTACATTAGTTTTGAGAAACAGAGAGAGAGAGAGAGAGAGAAGGTGAAAGACAGAGGGAGGTTCTGCTAATGGAGCAGGACACCTCAGAGATAAGCTATCTGATACTTAGGATATGAATTATTACTCTTCTGTATTCTAGACACCAGTAGTTCGGAGCTGGCCTTGAACGTTGTCTCTGAATGTTTTTTAAGACACAGAGCGTGGCCAGAGTTCCCCACAAAGAAAGCTACAGTTAAGAGAGCAGTTACCCGGAAGACAGCAGAGGTAAAGAAGGCAGTAAGAACAAATTTGGTGAGTCAGTTGCATGAAGTGTGACGAATGTTCTAATTGTACTGTCTCGCACAGTGGATGTGATTCTTGGTCTCGATTTCATTAATTATTGTGTGTATGAACTTTGAATTATCACTGACTGTGGCTAAAAACGATAATGGGACTATCAGCTTGTATTTTGAAGTCAGGGTTGAACATGCAGTGTTGGTTAGATTGCCACACTGGGTTCACAGATGTGTTTTGCAAAGGATGCATTATACATCAAGAAAAGCATAAAAAATAGATTTTATCAGTTGACAAGCTATGCCACCTGGAGCCAACCAGAGGGGCAGAACAGCTTCACGAAATTTTAACTTCGCATCCGAAGTATTACCAACGGCCTTTCCACAGGATACTTATTTTCTTGTGGTCTTGGGTAATCCTTGACTAAACCTCGGGTAAAAATACACGCTTTAAGTGTCCAACAGTCACTCAATTGAACACGAATCCTTGCTGTCGTTTCGTCACGTGAGTACCTTCACATAAAATTCATTTTGAGCGGCTGGATTCAAGACATTGGCTGAGCGAAATCCAAATGCATAAGACACATAAATAGATGTGCATCAGTTATTTGGTCAGGTAAAAAGGGGTACTTTGGGGCTGACACAAAATGAGATTGAGACTCTTTCTGTCAGATCACCGAAGTTATCGCTGTCGGGCTGGCCTAGCACTTGGATGGGTCACCATCCGGTCTGCGGAGCGCTGTTGGCAAGCGGGCTGCACTCGGCCCTTGTGAGGCAAACTGAGGAGCTACTTGATTCAGAAGTGGCAGCTCCAGTCTCGTAATCTGACAAAACGGCCGGGAGGGTGGTGTGCTGACCTCATGCTCCTAAATATCCGCATCCAGTGATGCTTGTGGGCTGAGTATGACACGGCGGCCGGTCGGTACCGTTGGACCTTTATTGCCTGTTCAGTCAGAGTTTATGTTTATATCCGAAGCATTCCCCAAAGCCCATGATACTATAAAGTTTTTGTACACCACTTCATAGTTAATGTCTGAAGGTTGGGGGCAGGGTACTTATTGAGTCTCATAGTCTGTTAAACAAGAGAAAGTTCCTCTTCAATATTTTTTAATGTGCATATCGGTCCGTTTCGGACGCACAGAGTCTCTCACCAAAATGAGAAAGAGGACGAATCCTTACGTATACCGAGACCTAATGCCACTCGCCATATATGAAACGTTAAGAAATTTAATAGTGTCTGGATACGTGAGGATCTAGAAGGTTTGCATCTTAGTTACGTACAAGTCAGTGTTAAGGTATTCTGCAAGTAACTAAGTACTTTTATGCACAAATAATGGGTGAACAAAGTCTGGGAATTGTCAAGTAGTGGGCTATATTTCATTTTCATTCCCATCGCAACTCATTTGATAGGTATGTGCTTCCTATTTCTGCACGATTCTTTTGAGACAATAAGTTACATGTGTACCCCGGTTGGATGAAATTGATCCATTGGTTTGGGAGGAGGTGTGTATATGTACATATATACATAAAAACTTACGTGCATACATACATACATCTTTGTAATGTGCATGCATTTGTGTCGCATAAATGTTCTATCGAGAACTGACAGAACTGCCATTTAATGTAATTAACATGATTACAATGTCGCTGAAAGAATGGCTTTTTCTGAAACTCCAAATAAAATTCTTTGTTACTCTGTTTGAGATTTTGGCACAGGTTTGTGCTGCCTCCGAGTAAAATAATGTCATATCCTAAATCGAAACACGACTAGTTTGTAATCGGTAAAATTAAAACTGACTTGGCCATGGTTTTAGAAACAGAAAAGAAACTGAAAGTATTCAAATGATGCATGCCTAGTTGCCTAGAGTCATTGACCAAAGCAGTTGAATAAAAAAAAATTTATAAATAAATGTCTTGTTACCTGGAACCACTTACTCATTCTCAAATCTAATACTGTGTCTCATTTTGATGTATGGTTTTATATAAACAGTGAATATGGATTCCTTAGGATGAACGTTCGTATCTTCTGAGGTAACTGTTTTAAAATGAGTACACAATTACTATATGAATGTTATATCCTGAATATTCGTGGTCTCCCAGTCTGGAGGTTTGTCGTCGGATTTGTACCTCGGGTAAGTCAAATACACTTGTACGACAAATGTAAATATAAAATGACGACAAATCTAGCAAGGGAAAAGTTAAATGATCTTTAACATTGGTATGGTAAACACATGTAAATATTTTGAACCAGAAGAGATAGTTATTTGACCTTAAGCGGGCATGGACGTGATATTACAGAAATTTTCGAAAACACTTTCTTGTCACCATCTGAAAGACAATTTTATCCCGTTTCAAAAAAAGTATTTCTGTCTACTTTTCAGTTGTTGATTTGGTCTTAAACGCACTTTGAACAAATGCCTGCAAACCAGCCACTCTCATGCCAGAGGCAAGGAATATCATCATAAACATTTCTTACCTGCCACAGTCATGGAAACAATAAAGCCAATATACAGGGCCCTTGTAGATACAAAATTACTTAGTTAATGTCTACATGGCAGTACACAAAACCCTAATAAGAGTTTCAACAGCTGCGTGTGGCAACGAGTACCAAAAACAGTGTTTTTTGGATGGACAGCACTCAAATTGTGTGTGATGGATGCTGTCATCAGTTTCAATGATGGTGTAATCAAAAGGACAAAAGTAATGGACAAATTAGGTATCCATCCAGGAAATAATATGATGGCTACTCTGATTGCCATAGATCGTCAGCTACTAGTTGAAGCTGAAAGGGCCGTGGAAGCCACCACTAAAGAGTCCAGAGCAAGGAAAATACTCCTGAAGAAGTCTACAGAGGGTAAATAAGCAGCTGGCCAGCAAGATTTGCTGCTGAAATGCTCTGAAAGAGGCATACGGTTATTCAAAAACACTGTGAACATTCTTTTCTCATTTTATCGAAATTACATTTTCAGAATATTAGGTACATATAACTTCACAATGGTTTTATCCATTTTCACCAAATTTCTCTCAAGTGAAGAGTGGGGTAGTATCTTTGTATTATGCCTAATACATCGTAGAAATGATCTACGTTGGTCATTCTGTATATAATTTTAGCTGTATTTTTTACACAAAGTAGTAATGAGGTATAGTAAGGATTTTTCTATTTCCTCAGATGTACTCCAAACTACAAAACGAGAGGCATAATGTGTACCTATGAATGTTAACAGCAGCGTGCCACAGTTTGAATGCTATTAGACTGATAATGGACCAGAAAATTGTACCAGAATCGGAATGTGTATTATAAAAAAAATCTATTAGGCAATATACTGTAATTCTTAAACTATAACAAATATTTCAATAAATTTCCTTTTACAGCATGAGTTAATGTCATTCATTGTTGGTAAAAGAACCAAAACTTTTAATTAATGTGTGTGAAATCTTATGGGACTTAACTGCTAAGGTTATCAGTACCTAAGCTTACACACTACTTAACCTAAATTACCCTAAGGACAAACACACACACCCATGCCAGGACTCGAACCTCTGCCAGGAACAAAAACGCCCTCCGCATTGTAGATCACGAGTAATGTGCACTGAGAGAGAGGTATAAAAATGCAGCCCTTTCACGTCCAGGTCCCCTTAAAGACAATAGAAAGGAAACCTTCATGGCCATGATTTCAGAGGTTGAACAGGAACTGTTCCCAAGAAGTGAAAACTGATACGTATATATATATATATATATATATATATATATATATATATATATATATATAAAATTACAACTACTGACCAATAAATATAGGAGAGAGCTTCAAAATAATATTCGAGTGTACTGGATTAACCAAAGGATCAAAAGTTTAGAAATCAAGCAGAAAAATAAGTTCACTGAGTTGAAGATCACAGGTACTGTCTCATTAGTTTTGTATTTGGACTTCAACTGCCATTCTCATCAGTTGATGCATCGTTAAAAATTCCGCACACTGCCGATCGCGCCATTTGATGAATTCTGTATTTATTCATTGTGTTACTCTGCAATTTACAACAAAAAGGCCAGCCTGATCTTCCTGATCAGACAGTGGCTTGTGGGGTTTTTGAGCACATGACCGTGAAATGATGGACGAAACTTGCTTTTAATTTTTTTCTTTAAGTGTCTGATGATTGCATGCATACTCCACAAAAAAAGAAAATATAAGAGGATGCACCTTGTTTTTACTTTATAAATGCATTATATGCTGCATTATCAATGTGTGAAGAAACTACCTTTTCCGGCTGGTGTGGCCATGCGGTTCTAGGCGTTTCAGTCTGGAACCCATGACCGCTACAGTCGCAGGTTCGAATCCTGCCTCGGGCATGGGTGTGTGTCCTTAGTAGTGTGCTTAAGTAGTTCTAAGTACTAGGGGACTGATGACCACAGATGTGAAGTCCCATAGTGCTCACAGCCATTTGAACAATTTTTGAACACTACCTTTGAGGCGGCAAACAATTGAATACTGCCGCTATCAATGAAAGAGGGACCCAGAGGATGTACAAGACATGCTCAGCCAACAGAAAAAAAAAATGATCAGGATAAACTGCAGGGAAAGAGAAAATTTACCAGTGGAACTAGCGAAAAGTAATCTATAATTAGGATGTTAGTTTTCAATTATGTAACGTGTAATAGATGATTATCAGCACAAAAATGGTTATTAAGAACTTTTGCAATGGTTACTGGTTTTCCTTACAAAAACTAACAATCCTTAAAATGCTACAAAAACTAAAATATTAAAGCACCAGGAAATATGTAATACAGGAGACATAGTTTCAGGCTTTCATAAATGTTTAGTACCAGATATAAATGATGATTTTATTAATACAAAATATCGAAAATCTATGAAAATGACAGGTCCTCAAAGGAATTCCAATATTTATATGGTCAGCAGTCAAAGTATCAAAATCTAGAAACAGAAGGTGTAATGCTCAGAATTTCAACAGCAATAATCACTTAGATGGCCCCTTTCAAGGTGGCACATTCAGCCCTCATCGTCTCAAGCAGCCACTATCTGCAAACCGCATCCGCCGGAACAGGGAGGCATGTGGACGCTTCATTAATGGTGGTCGGCGACAGGTGGTGGAGACCGGCGAACCGGGACCAGCAGCCGGGCCGCGCTGGGCTGGCGCTGGCTGTGAATGGGAGCCGCCCAGCCGCCGCCCCCGCCGCCCCCGCCACCTCCGCCATGGCGCGTAGTAAAACCCTTTCTGGAGCCGGCGCCGATCAATACCGCCCCCTGATTTGGAAGTCGCGCGGCGGCGGGACGCCCGAGGCGCTCCCGCTACGTCAGCGCGGTCGCGGGTTGGGAATGGGGCGGGGGGGGGGGGGAGGGACGCTCGGCGGGCGGCACGGCACCGTCCAATGGGCGCGCGCCTCCCCTCCACCGACCGCGGGTTTCATTCAGAACGAGTGGGTGGCCGGCTGGGCGCGCGCCTATAAATAGAGCGTCGCTCCCGGCCGCCAACCTGTGTGCGCCTACTCGTCGCTCCTAGCGTCCAGCTTCCGCCTGCGCCTAGCCGTTCAGCTGTTCTCTGCTCTGCGGCACGACTGCCTGATCCCCTCAGGTGAGTCCCCTTACCGCAAAACCTTCGCTTCATCTCCCACCATCCAGGGAATAACAATGCATAAATATACCTGAGCTTCGCTAATTCGCCCACAGTTACTGCACAAGCCGACCAGCCGACGCCTGCTACATTCGTCTGCTGTTCGACCGAGGTCATCTGACTGTGATACCTGTGTAAAGGCCTAGTTCGTTGCAGAGCCGTGAGTAACCACTTAAATTCTGCTTGCCACGAATTTTCTCACGCAACATTCTCACAGTATTTTTCTTGTCTTCTACCTTCTCAGTCAACCACAGAAGCACATTTTACAACTCATGTAACTTATGCATTGCCAGATATATGCAGCACTAGGTAGTGTCTTGTGTGTATGTACATGTGTGTAACTTGTCTTTAAGTCCCCTACAGCACGAAGCTTGAATGGGAGGCGGGCCGTTGGCTCCACTTGTGAATGGGAAATGGCGAGCTAGCCACAGCTGGCGACTCTCTCGCCTGTTTGAAAGTAACTATGGGGAACGAATTTGCTGTCACAGTCACGCTCATTTTCGGCAAAGTGTCCCACCGTGTTTTTCAAATCGGTTAAAGTGATAAATTTTCGGAGCATTTAGAGACAATGGCACGTTTGGTGCCAAGAAATTATAGTACTCGTGTGTATGACACATGTTCGGAGTTCACAACATGACGTGTTTTAGTAATGCAGTGCCACTAGAGCACAGTTTTGTTGCCAAATCGTGTGCATTTGCTGCAAATTGTTCCTTTTTGTCTTTCAAATTGAGACAAGTGATAAGTTTCGGAGCATTTGCTTGTAGTGGCCTATATGATGCCAAGAAATTATCGTTCTCGCATATACGTGTTTACAGTTCACAATATCACGCCCAGTTTTAGTGACACTGTGGCGCAGTTCTTGCGATATGAACGTGTAAACTACTTCACCAAGTTCTATGAAGTGTAACGTAGTATTTTCTGTTTTTTTTTGTAGCAGAAAGTGATAGTTGAGACCAAATCGCGTTGGGTGGCCTGTGTGGTTTGAAAATAAGATTTTTGCATTTGCTCGAAATGGTCGTACATCATTGTACTTCATTTCTAGTATAAACGCTTGTCCCTCCCTACACACTAGTTGCGTCTAGCATTTCAACTATTTAATAGTCAGCTACCTCGTATAAATTTTCCCAGTTATTTGTTATTTCTTCTGACTGTGACCTTTGGGTTAGCAGATGCTTAACATGAAGATTACTGTCATAAATATAGTATATGTTTATTAACTGGGTGGGAAAGTTACTGTTACGGTATGTGGACACAGAGTGTCAACGGAATCAAGGAGTGCAATGCCAGTTGTAGTTTAGACATGGCCGATCGTGTTTTAAGCAATTAAATTCGCTTTCCCGACTGTTTCTAATTGTATTACGAGTTATCTGGCATGTCAAAAGACACGTTTCAGTTGTCACGACAACACTCCGTCTACGGTGAGGAGGGACGCTTGGCATAATTCCTATAAATCAAGCATAATATTTAAATGTGAAGCTGTTGGAATGCCAGTGTGAATTGATGCTTGTCGTCTGATGACGCTGGTGCTTTCCCAGAGCGATAAGCACAGGAAGCAACATTAAGTCGTGAATATTACGACACAGAGCCACTCCCACCGAACTAGTTTCCCGCCCACATTGGGCGACGTGAAGAAACGCTCCGTTTCCGGGGTGCATGGCTTTTCTGGCACCGCACCAGGATGACAGCACTTCACCACGACAGCACCTGCGTGTGCCTGGCACCTTACCAGACCACCGACTGCACCACTCCACGCCACCACCCGCACCTCGCACCTCGCCTCACTGGCACCACACTTTTTTTCTCTTGTCTTCTCACCAGCACCCTTTTTATCACAACTGTTTACCTTTTCTCGATGTGTCACAACGTTTTCTCTCGCACAGCAGAGCACAGCACGTCGCTAGCAAGAGCTGCGGTTCCACACGCAAGCAATTTCTGAAACACCCGTACGTCTACAGTTGTACGGCAGCAAAGATATTACAAAATCTTAGTTGGAGTCAAACAATCTTCTGCTTGGGTTTGTGATGAAGTGATCAGACACGACTGATAGAGCACTGATAGGAAAAGACACCCTGATAGTTTATAACACTCCACATTAGACGACTGATATCAACAAATATGAATTTTTGCTATGAGTATGGAATTAATCCACGCACATGAAATGTGAGTCCAAATGTACAGAACACTTTGCACATACTTCTATGAACAATCATTATAAGTCTCAAAATAACGAGAAAGTAAATTCTCATATTCTTGTATATTTTGGGCTGGTAGTGCTTGCAATATTTTCTATCTTAAAGTAGTAACGAAATCTACGAAACTGAAACTTTGTCAGTAGGTGACTTCCCACACTGTGTAACATTTTTTTGAAACTTATTCTGAATGAGTAACGTCTGCTGTGAAGGATCACTTCGTTTTGCAATTAAACTGTATCAATGCCAAGAATTTTAGAATGCTATGATTGTAGGCATACAAGTGTACGAAGATCATAAAAGTTTTCGTGATTGCTGGAGTCCTGTTCCTATCAAAACTGATTGAAAAATAATGTGATGTATTATGGCAGTTGTTGGTGCTTCGATATGACACTCAGCAAACTGTGCCCTTTACATCGTTTTTTTACAATCGATCTGTACTGCTGGAATCTAAATATGTGTGAATAAAAATTAAATATAAAATACAAATAAAAGTATAAAATAATTATGCAGAGATAATATTTTCGTGCCTGTTGTTATTCTAATACTACCAATACTGATATTAGCTGATGTGTCTCGAAATGACTCTCAGGAAACCGCACCCATTAAATCGACTATTTCAATTGATCTGTACTGGTGGAATCTAAAATATGTAGTTTTTTCACTCTTGTTGGATCTTTAACGATGAGCTGGTATTACGTAAGAAGATTCGATGATTCGTAACGAAACTTGGTCAGTTACATTCGGAATTATGTTAGAATTGTGTCAAAGATAAATTTTGGCATATAAACCCTCACACACAGCTCCACATCAGGGAATAAACTTTCAGTGTATAAACGTTCCGACAGTTAAACAGAAAAAAGAAACTATTTGTGTATTAAACAGGGATATATCGTGAAACTTTTTCCCCGCTGTATATTTACCTTACTCTTGTGAACCATAAAGGAACTCGTTTTGAAATTTTGGAGAACTGTTAGCTGTTTTACAGGACATACGAGATTAAATTATCAGCGTAGTTTCTGGATATTTTCTTGACAAGGAACAGGTAATGCTCAATTGTTTAGAAATGCGTTGCATTGATATGAGATGACACATGCTAAAGTAGTTGGTAATTGACTACCTGTTTTCTATTTCTACTGTATTATTATTAAATAGCTCCTATTTAGTAAAATTCTTTTCGATACTCAAATTGACCACATACGATAGAACGGATACCGTCTCTTCACTATTTCTGTGTCACGTCACCCTCGCATATAGAGGCTAGAACTATTCCCCTACCTAACACTTAGTTTTCGATAACGGGTAAGGTACAAACTCACAAATTTCTCTGAAAATATATTGTATTGCTAACGAAATATGTCATACTGAAGGAAAGTGGATCGATTCGCATGCGTTTTCTTGCACAATAGACAACGCTCAACCAAGGTAATCAGACTTATGTTTTACTCTAACAATGAATGTTGACAAAATCCAGCTAGATGCCCGGTAGTAAAGGGGAAAACAAAGTTGCTTGAGATATTTTTTCACTCCATCTAGCAGTGCTACTGCCTTAGGGCTGATGAGCTTTTATGTACTTAGCAAATAAGACTAAACAGGGGTTTCCTTAGGCAACCTAAATCTCTGCAGACATATACCGCAGGGGCCTATTCAACATGAGTTATCGACACTTTTTTAACCCCAACAATTGTCCGATACTGAAAAATAAGTTTTCCTTCTTTCTTTGCTTCTGGCAGTTTTTGAGTCATCGGCCTTATAACAGATTTGACGCTTTATTCCATTTATTCACATCTGCCTTATTGATGAGCATCAGTGATCATGTTAAATTTGATTACACAGATCCACAGTTAATACTGAGCACATCGTTTATTGGCTACACTGGTCAGACCCTGTAGGGCAGCCACGCGCCTTAGCACGCCGCTTGTGGTATTCGAGGAGGCGCACCGGCACTGGGTCGTATCGGTCCGGTGGATTAACTGCATGGAGCAGTCTACCGGCCTGCCTGGATATGGATCTTATGCGGTTTCCCACATCCGACTAGGTGAACACTGGGCTGGTTCCCTTGTCCCATCTGAGTTTTACGATTCGCAAACATTTCGAAACCGTTCTCACACTTTCTCTTGGGACAACACTAGATGCAGAAAGATGGGGTACAGAAATTCAGTCCTAGGGTTGAAGGGCGACAGGACGACCATCTGACCACCATTTACCATTAACATTGCGCAATACAGATTGGCATGCCAAACTTGTGACGACACGAGCTAAGACCAAGGAAAAGAAGAAGAACGACTGGCTAGACTGGTTTCAACATTCACGCTATTGTCAGCAGCCCCTATTACCTCTTAGCCAATGGCTATGTCAGTAGATGTTAAGAACATACATCTCCTCAGTCATCTTAGTATACGCCTCTCGTACGCAGTATAATAACGCAGCCATTGGCTAAGGAGTGATATGGGCAGTTGAGAATGGGGTAAGTATCTTCCATTTTAGCTAATAAATAATATACAAGGAGCTAAAAAAAATCCCATATTTTGAGAGGTGGTAACATGGACCAAAACAGGAAACAATGTCCAGTAAGCACAATTCTCTGTAATGCGTACTTTACGAGCTATAAGCATTTGTTCTGTAGAACAGATACGTTCCAAGATAGCGAAAATGAACAAGTGCTCATACCTGTTTAGGTATGCATTTTAGAGATCTTGTTTAAAGAATAATTTTGTCTTTTGGTCCGTACTACCACATCTCAAAATATGGAATACTTATTCATAACACCCTGTAACTGAGCAGCCGGCCGGAGTGGCCGATCGGTTCTAGGCGCTACAGTCTGGAACCGCGCGACCGCTACGGTCGCAGGTTCGAATCCTGCCTCGGGCATGGATGTGTATGATGTCCTTAGGTTAGTTAGGTTTCAGTAGTTCTAAGTTCTAGGGGACTGATGACCTCAGAAGTTAAGTTCCATAGTGCTCAGAGCCATTTGAACTATATTTTGTAAATTAGCACTGAATGCTAACTTCTGTTGTCTGTCTGTTTGTTTTTATCTTCGTATTTTCTTTCACTTTTTGGTTACTACCGCACCAAAATCATCTGAAATTGGTTTTATACATTTCGATAATTGTCTCTCTCTACTATTTTCCCCTCCAATGTCCCCTGAGGAGCCATGTAACATTCCCTTGATATCGTTGAAGGTGATCAAATGCCCCACTAAACTTTTCTTTATTCTGTTAACTTACTACCATTCACTTACTTCCTCATCTATCATTTTTAGTATATTTTCGTTTCTCGCTTCATATGTCAGTCTGTAACAATCGTCGATAGCATACTGCACCTGCTTTGATGTTCTTGTTTGGATTCCCGGTGGCCTAGTTTCCAGTGCCAAAGTATACGAGAGGGGTTCAATAACAAAAGCAACACATTTATATTATCGTAAATTACAGTTGAAAAATTCAGAATTTATTGTGTGACGTCGTGGAATATTTTCACTCCAAAACCTATAGTTTCATGAAGTTCCGATAGATGACGGCACTATAGATAACCTTCTAATTGACGTCTGTAACGGAGGTGCGTTTCAGGAAGAGAGCTGTCGTTAACTTTCTTCCGGCATATATTCATATGCGCTTCCAGAATGCCTACGGAGATCTGGAAGTGAACAAAAGCAGGGTAAGTCGTTGGGTGAGGCGTCTGTTATCATACTAACAAGGTCGTGCAAACCTGTCCGACCTCCCGCGTACTGGCCGGCCGCACACAACTGTGATTCCTGCAGTGATGGAAGGTGTTGACGCTCTCCCGCGAGGTGATCGGCGAAACATAGTCCGACATTTCGCTGCACAACTGGACGTCTCTGATGACAGTGCTGACTCGCTCGTCCACTACTTGGGGTACTCAAAGGCATATGTCCGCTGGGTTCTCAACCAAAAAAAAACCTTTTCGAAAAAAAACCTTTGAAGCCAAACGAATGGGGAATAATATGGTGTATTGGAATCCTGATAAAAAACAACCTATATTCAGAAAAAAGGTGTTGCACTACTTACTAAACGCGCCTTTTTCATTTCTAGGAACACCTTTTCATTTGCGTATCAGTATGCAATATCACAAGAAATCTTTTATTGAAGAAGGAGTGAGTCCACTTCTGATACCATCCTCACTACGGCCATCATGTGTATTTACGCTTTCTAGCAAAGAGAATAACTTAACTGCTTTCACAAATACTTAGTTCCAATTTCGATATTAAGTAAGTCGCTTTCCTCTTATATGATGTTCCTCATCGCTGTCGTCTTTACTTTATTTGTCCGTAAGTCGTTTTCATTGTAAGGTAGCTCTCCTAAGTCTTCTTTACGTCCAGCCAGAAGGGTTTTCATGGCTACGAAGCTTAGCATTGGTGTCTGTTTCATTTCCTCTTATTACCTTTTTCGCTTCCTCAACTGCTTCTTGGTCAATCAAAGGAAGGACAATCAGAGCTTAACGTCCGGTTGACTACGAGGTCATTAGAGACGGTGCACTAGCTCAGATTGCTTTGTTAAGGACGGGGAAGGAAATCCTTATTCTTTTAAAGGAACCATCCCAGCGTTTGCCTTGAGCGATTTAGGGAAATCACAGGAAACGAAAATCTGGATGGCCAAGGGCGGATTTTAACTGCTGTTATCCAGAATGTGAATCCTATGTGATAACCACAGCTCCATGTCGCTCGGTAAAGTGGACAAGAGTGCCAATAACATGAAAACCTGCTTACGTCGTATTTGTTTTCCTTTTCCTCCCAATTTTATTACTCATAGTTGGGTTCATATCTGTTATAGAATTTTCACTATACCAGACATATTCGTCTTTAGAGATTCATCAACTGCATTGATACGTGAGATAATTCTCATTTTTGCTTCGTCTCAGATGCATAACTTTCATTACATGTTTCAACCATTCAGAATCATCCTCAGACCTGAAAAAAATAAAACTACATATGTACCATCTCATATTTTACAATAAGTAGGAAAGAAAATATTGCAGATAAATTGCAGAATTTACTTAAGTAGCTGCGTGAACAGCTTACCCACTCTGTCTAACTGAGAACTGTGTTTTTGTTTTCAATTGGCGTCAGCGTTTTAAACAGTTATATTTTTGAGGTAGGGGAGAGGTGGGGTGAAGGGAAAATGGAGTGAGAATGATTGGGTGACGAGAAAGGAAACAGGATGGGGTGGCGGGAATATCATGAGTTTTTTAGAAGAGAGGTCGTGCTAAAACTACAGAACGTACAATTGTTTTACAATTCTCGTTCAAATATGAACAGTATTGAACAATAGGTATGAAAAT
The DNA here is from genome assembly GCF_023864275.1 of Schistocerca cancellata. Classification (NCBI taxonomy): domain Eukaryota; kingdom Metazoa; phylum Arthropoda; class Insecta; order Orthoptera; family Acrididae; genus Schistocerca; species Schistocerca cancellata. The sequence continues at coordinate 202,293,073 of NC_064632.1, forward strand.
TTAAAAGATATAAAATAGTAAAATTGTAAAGTACAGCGAGGGGGATTGAGAGGGAGAAAAGAAGGCAAGGAAGGGGGAGGAGTGGATAGTGACAGAGATGCTTTGTATTTAACGAGAGAGGGTCTTATTCTAAAATTACAAAAAGTCAATTACGTAAAAAAACATTCTGTCGAAATACCAGAATGGATTCGTAAAACGATGAAAGGGGAATAAAACAGAAGAATATAAAAATGGAAATAAAGTAGGGAAAACTGAATTAGTATCTTGAGATGTTTTGACAGTATAAAACCGTGAATTCTTACCCTGGAAGTAATAAAAAGAAAAATTGTATAAAGCTGCTGCTTAGGTAAATCCTACATTCACGTACTGTTCTTTTCTTTTCTAATTACTGTAAATGTTAGACGGTACATATTTATTTTTACTTTGTTTTAGATCTGAAGATGAACCTGAGTGATCTAATTAAAGTTGTTAACCTGAGACGGAACAATAAAAGAAAATTATCTTCAGTAAAAAATTTGATGGTACATATTAAGTCTTACTTTGTTTTAGATGTGTAGATGGTCCTGTGTCAAAACTAAGACGGAACAATAAATGAAAATTATCTTAAATGTAGATTATTCGTTTTTCACTACGGCTCAGACCAATTTCAAGGATTCAACGCATATGTTCTATCTTGTCCTGTTATTCTGTCAAAATACACTATTTTCTGAAAATAGATTTATTTGCCCCATGTCTATCACTATTTTTATTATTTCAAACTGGCTACTTTGGCATACCGTCGCCGACCCTCAGATACAGAGTAACCAGTCTTAACTGTCAGTGAAAGTGATAGCTCCATTAGAGCTGTTGAATACGAGAAATGAACGGAAAATGGGCAACGCTACCCGAGACTGGTCAGTTTGCAATAATAAAAACATTGATCGACAGATGGAAAATAAATTTCTTTTCTACAAATGAAAATCGCAGGAAACTCCTTGCCGACTAATCTGTCCAGTTTTGGTACTATTTTCTACCTCAGGGAAAGGCTTGTTGACATACGTTCCAACAATGTTACTCCCTTTTCGGCACTGCTTTTACTCGAATTGATACGATAAGTTCGACTGGTAAAATCGACGCATTTGGAACAAGATGTCGGGTCGGCGCGGAACGAGTCACAGTTGAGCTGACCTCTCGGCTGTGGGAGAATTAACAAGCTGGTCATTGAGGCCTCGAAACACTAGCGGCTCGCCGCAGCCACTTGTTACACGCCAGCGGAACATCGACTGCTCGGTACAGGTGCCCGCGGCCATCCTGCCCGAGAATCGATATTACAGCCCGGCCCGAAGGCCGAAGGCTACAGCAAGTGGGTCACCCGGACGAGCTATCACCTCTCCCGGGAGCTCTCTCCCCCTTCATCACACATTTCACTGCAGCGTAGAGGTCCTAGTGTTCATCGTTCTTCTCCGAATTTCATGACCCTCATAACTTAGGAAACAATAACCTAGCAGAACTATCCGCTGTCAATTAAAATCTTGTGTAACTGGGTAAAAGCTTTCATTAAAATTGTTTCCTTTCCAGTGGGTCTTTGAAGTTCTCACAGAAGTAGCTCTTGCCATATGTCATTAACACCGTTTCTTGTATTGTGTAAAGAATTTATTGCACAGGAACAACCCGTTCTCAATGCAGGTAATACTGTATGAGAATGCAAAGCTTCAAGATATAGACCTTGTCCGTATCATTAATGATTTGCTTAAACACGAAGATAATTTATAGATTTTAAATACTTTAGGAAAAGGAATCATGATTTAGCACAATAACCTGTATGTGATTTTATTTTAACTACCGGTTTCAATCAAGTAACACGCCATCCTCAGGTATAGAAAACGACATTAGTTACAGATACAACCGATCGTAACTGTTCGCTACTAGATCAACTTTATAGGCAAACTGCATCAGTGTTACAGGATACAGGAGAGTTCCCGATTTATACATCAATAAATATGTTAATAGGGCAAAAATCAAAGCTAAACTAAAATGGCAGACTCAGAATGAGTGCTACAATGAGTATATTCCACTTCCGTCTGACCTCGTTAACTTATTGCCTATCACACAACTCGGGTATTTTCCTGCTTATTATGATTTTGTCTGTAATGGAAATGCGGCCGTGGTTGTAAAAATCAGTTTTGGTGTGTCGGCCCAACTACCGCTACCTCGTATTTACAGCGCAGCGTAAAAAACACTAGAATTCACACATTTCGAAGTGAAGAATTCATCAGCATGATGACTATGGATTACTCCAGATCGCAGCACGATGAACGCATAGCTATGTCCTTCACATAAGAAGGTGAAAAACCAAATTCTTCACACGAATACAAAAATCACATTCTGTAAAACGTTCAGCTGATAATCCAAAGTGCTATGAAATTCACATTCATTAGGGGAAACAGAAGTGAATAAACGAAAGACTGTGTTTTAGTCTCAACAACCGCAGGCGTTTACAAAATTCGTTTCTCTGACAAATATAATAAAAAATAAATTTCTCATTGCAGAGGCTGACAGCCAAAGCTTCTGAGAACGTTTCCACGAGTCACGATGAACAATTGAGAAAAAGAAAGTTTTTCCTTTTCTCCACACCACCACAGGAGGCTTAGGACCAGAATAATCCACATCTGTAATTCTCAGTGCTACGATGCATTGTTCGATAGGGTCATCAGCACTGCTAGATTACTCGTTAACAATGCTGCTGTCCACAGAAAATTGTCGGCGGTTCAAGATCGTAAGGAAACGCAAGAGCAATAGGGAAAAATTCCACTTTGGTTATTTCTGGGTAAACATACGATAATACACATAATAAACGAGCCCGATAAAATCCAATCTCTGGCTTAGCGGTAAACACCAGGGCGTCACCATGCCATTTAAATATTTTAGGGTAATAGTGATAAGTCATATGACATGGGACGGGCAACTGCAACAGGGAAGGAGGATGGCAGACTTTGGTATGTGGAAAAGGTCCTGAAATGGTAATGCCCATATGAAAATGTCGGAAAGATACCTGTGAATCTTTGGAAGAACTGTATTACACACTCCCTTATGGAGACAGTATATAGCTACAGATATTCCGCTGTTAATAAATACCGTTCGTCAAACTTAATTGCGAGCTATTCTTACGCTTCCGGAACAAGTTTGTTGCGTGGACGTTGCTGCGTGCCGCCAGAAGCATCAGGCACCTGCCCGTATAGGCAACCAGGGCTACATGGACAACTGAGTCAGCTCTCTTGTCCGCCCGTTAGCTGGGGTGCTCGGTCGGAATGTAGCAGCGAATATGCTGAAGGTTGGTTAATGGCATTAAAGGTGCTGAGGGGCAGTCGCACTATCTTCTGAACCATATAAATCATGTTTGTTGCAAACTCAACTTCAAGAAAATTTAGACGTTCTTTCTGGCTCCATGAAATCCAAGCAGTGTGACAGATAGCCAACTGCATCACTGATCTCGGTACAATGAAATTAATACAAGCAAGAGAACAATAGCAGGAAAGCAAATAAGAAGGTACACAGCATGAATGGAGGAGAAATTAATCGAAAACGCAACACCTACACAAACACTGTGTCTCCAGGACAAACAAAAATGTCAAGGAATGCTAAGGGGATGGTAGTGTTCACATCATACAAACAGCTATTATTCGACAAACGTGTAGCTAACAATTAGGAAACTGTTCTTGATTTATTTAAGACTCATTTAGGAATCCTACAACTGAAATTGTTTACCGCACCATAAATTATAAATCATTTATTTTTAGAGTAACAGCATTTATAAAATTTGTTTGATTGAAGAAAAATACAAATATATTCCATTAATTTATTATGTAGATGAAGCACGGAGGCCAGTGTGATAACGTTAGTCTATTTGTACCGAACTTGCGTATTCTTTTCTCAAGTTGCTTGAAACTTTTACCTTTACCTTAGAAATGTTTAAATCTGATGTCTCTTCAAAACGTTAGAAGTAGAAGAGATGACTATACAGAAATTTAAAACTGCAAACATCGCTAATCGGAAGTTTTATGAGCCATAATACTGAGAATGATTAATAATTTTATTTACAAATCTAGACTTGCGTTAGTGCCGCTACTTTGGGTCTCACGTAACAATACTGTCAGAACTCTCGTTAGATAAGTTTCAAATGCAAGAGGATGTGTTAGCTTCTGTTTGTATGTAGCCAATGCAGGAGCAGAGAGATAAACGTGTTTCATAGCAATGAATAGAAGCAACTGAGTCAAATCACGACGTCAGTATACGAGTGAAATTCACGGTGAAATTGCCACAATTACAAAATTTAATAAGGTCATTGCCATAAAAATGAAATTCAGTTGTGACACGTGATATGGCTGAAACTGCAATACAAAATAATGTAAGATGTAGGTAATTTTCACTCACTGACAATCTTCTTAATGACTATTGAACTGTGGGCTAAATATATCTGGATTTCTTATAATAATACCACATTCGATTCCTTCACTAATTCGCAACTATATTAACAGCTTTCAACAAAAACCCGAAGTGAAGATACGCTATAATCAGTTGTAAGGTGGCAGATTCTAGCACCTTACATGATATTTATTCAGAAAATAATATATGACAAATACCACGTGGATAGAGATAGCCATTTGACAATACGACAGTCGTATCAACATATCAAGGTTAATACTGGTGCCCAAGATTTTAGAACTGTGCATATTATCATTGGAAAGGTGGTTTGGACGGAAAGAGAAAAAGAGTTGTTTGTAATGTCGAACAAGCTAGGTGGCCGGTAGCTGGTCGGTGTTACACACGGCGGCTGCTTTGTCAGTTCAGTGGCACTAGTCACCAAAGGGGATATTGGGGGAGCCTGAGACCTCACAGGTGGAAGAAGAGAGAGAGAGGGTGTACGTGCGAGACAGAGAGAGACGGGACGCAAATAAGGCGCGCCCATGAAAAGTGGGAAATCTGCGCGAAATTTTAGAGTCCTGATTGGCCGAAAAGCGTATTAATACATGTGAGAGGAACGGCACAGTTAGGCGCCAACAAGATCAGAAATCTGGTGTCGGCGGCGGTGCGAGGCAGACGCTGAGGCTCTGCTCCGCAAGAGCTCTCATAAGGGGAAGGCGACATCACGCTGGTGTCGTAATCTACGTGCGGAATTATGGTGATATTAGAGCAAACGGATGGCAAAGTAGGGCATTGTAATTGAAAGTGCGTACGCGTTCCACTACCTCTTTGCTTGAGATCTCTCATTCTGTGTCCGTCTAGGTAGAACTTTAGTAAAACCACTTGCGTGGCCAATATTAACCCAAATAACTTAGGGACAGGGACGATTAGGGATAGAGTCTCCATTGTGCCAACGTTAGGATAGTTAGTTTAGGGAATTAATTTGGTCATCCTGTTTTTTAATGAATAAATGTAAGATTTCATAACGGACCATAAGCAAAGCATTATTACTTCCGTAGGTAGCAAATTACTGATAGAATAAGAGTATTATTAGTAAAATAAATTATCATATTAATTTGGTGCAAACGATACTGGGGGTATATTTGCGCATTTAAACAGAGCCGAGGTCAGATAGCAGTAATAAAACAAGAAGTTTCATAATCATTATTCCCCCGTACGTTGCACGTAATCACAAAGTTCGTTCTAATGAATAGCTGCTTCTTTGTCACATTCATGGTTTCGCTAACCCGTAGCGAAACTGTCACATCTGATTTTAACCTAGTCCCCCGGCTGCACTAAAATAGAGTCTTACACTACAACCTTCATTCCAAACAATTACTAAGAAATCTGCACATGCACAGGCTTGGTAGGCTGTTTCTATGGCTGTCTTAAAACGACAATAAAAACGCAAGGTAAACAGTCACTAAGTTTTAAGTGCTTTTTACGACACATTTCGGAGGGTTTGATTCTATATCAAGTGTTCAGCTCAGTAACAGTTCATCCGGAACATGGTTGGTTTCCCAGGGGAAATGATCAGGACTTAACACCGTAAATGCCACTGGTTGATGGACCTAAGATTCCGAAACAAGTGGTAAAATGGCTCTGAGCACTATGGAACTTAACATCTATGGTCATCAGTCCCCTAGAACTTAGAACTACTTAAACCTAACTAACCTAGGGACATCACTCAACACCCAGTCATCACGAGGCAGAGAAAATCCCTGACCCCGCCGGGAATCGAACCCGGGAACTCGGGCGTGGGAAGCGAGAACGCTACCGCACAACCACGAGCTGCGGACAAACAAGTGGTAAAAAAAATAAAATAACATAAAATTTAGTGACTGGTTACTTTGTGTTTTTACTTATTAGTACTAAAAATCTTCAGAAACTATTCCAGAGAAATCTTCAGAAACCCACTAAATATCGCATGGTTTCGATTTCGAGGCACGAAATATATCTTGTCCCCTCTCATCGGTTAACTATAACTATCCTTCCACTGGCCAAACAAAACTGATGCGTTGTCAACTAACACATTTGAGTCAAATCTTTACGACCAATGTCTACCGAAAGAATGAACGCTGCCTGGTGGCGAAGTGGACACTTGACGCGGTAAGGAAATTTATACAAGGTGGTCGGAAACAGTCAGAATAGCTTGCACGGCTGCTGCAGTGGAGGTTGTGCTGAGAAGTAACACTTAAGAAAAAAATTCGATACGTTGTATTGTTTCCGAGCTATTTAGCAGTGACTTTAGCCAATCAGGTGGCGTAGTGCAGAAATTCAGCTCCAAAATGCCATAATGCAAGGACATCTGGGTGTCCGTGAGTTATCACATGTTCGAATGCTCCAAACTAGTTAAAATGTGACGTTTTCGGAAGTGATTAATTTAAGCTAGGTGCGTAAAATCTATGTTGGTTTCGGCTTGATAAAACTAAACAAAGAACAAGTTTGGCGACATTGTCTCTGCCAGCCTGCTTGAATTTACGTGCGCAACGACCTGACTGACTAACTTCAATGCTAAATAAGTGGGAAACAGCGCAAAATATCGAATTTCTTTCTAAAGCAGAACCTCCCCTGCAATCCTCTTACAAGCCTTTCGTACAGTTTCTGACCACCCTGAATAAGCTGAACAGAGATGAATGGGGCATCATTCTAGCAATTATTCGGGCTGCAACTAGCGTAATCCACTAACATCAGTGTTTTTGTCAAAATCCAGGTGTTTAAGACCTAGCACTAGGGTATGAGCATCTCGGAAACGTGAAAGCTGGAAGAGAGTTAGTACGCTACTATCGTGAGCACGTGTAGAAAGTGGTTGAAGACGGGTGAAAAACCACGAATAGCCCGATAACGAGTTGGGCGTCTACGTTTCATCACACAAAGTCGAGATCGGATGCTTTCCCGACTTCTAAATCAGTATAGTCTGCGATCTGTAGTAAATCTAACGACAGAATACGATGTTGATGCAGGCATAAGTGTTTCGGAGTCCACCGTTCCACACTAGATGATACCTATGTTTTCCCATGTCGATCAAACGACATCCTCCATTACGACTACAGCCGTCACTGAATCACCGAGTTATGGCCTTTGCTCAACGGAAACGGGTCGCCTGTACGGATGAATCGCGTTCGTTGGTACACTAGGTCGATAGTCGTATATGTATAAGATGTTACCATGCGAATGGCCGCTCGAAGCAAGTACAACGCCACACAGCAACGCCAGTGGGGACAGTATTACATAGTGGAGAACATACACCTCGGTTTACATGCAGCCTGCAGTAGTAATCGAAAGCACCGTGACGGCTGTGGACTACGTGAATATTACTGCGAACAACCTGCTTGATTTTATGCTGGATGTATTCCCCAGCGGCGATGGCATCTAGCAGCATATTAATTGCATGTGTCATAGTGCCAAAATCGTGCTATACTCGTTTGATGGACGCGGTTGTGGACTCACATTGATATAGAGGCCGCTAAACTCACGTAATCTGAACCCGGTGGAACATATTGGAAGCAGCTGAACACCCACAAAGTACTGGCCCGTAATTTACAGGTATTGCATGTCCCACGTACCTCTAGAAGCCTATCAAAGAATTGTCGTATCAATGACACGCAGAATCACTTCTATACAGTGTTATAACGGTAGACTAACACGCAATTATGCAGGCGGTCATAACGTGATGACTCGTTAGCATATGAGTCGTAGAGATAAAGGGACTTTCCCGGCACTTAGACTCTAGGCAACTTTTTCACGATATTCCGTTAGAGAAACATACTGAGAATCTGGAGGTAAGTGCGTGGCAACTGGAAGGTATCAGCATGAGAGGGAGAGATATCACCATGAATTTGACTATTGTCGGATACTAGACTCGTTGGCTTAGCAGTAACCGGTGGCCAACCCCGCCTGGCTAGCTTCCAGCATGGCTGCCGTACCCGTGAGGGCGGAATGTGTGGCAGGAAGTTTCGTTTTCTAGATGCTTTCACGACTCTAGATTCGGCTCCTCCTCCACGTGTTTCGCACTGCACGCCCTGCTCTTCTTCTCAGCGTTGTACACAACTGCCAGTGCGGCGCACCACTTCGCTGGATCCAGCACCAACTATGATGCTAACACTTCAACATGGACGCGCTACAGCCGCTTCTAGCTATTACCTCATATCTATGCAAAAGCCACTAGAGCGAACCAACTTTATTGCGTGAGCTCCGCTAACATCCTACAGCGATTTAGTCCGAGTAAGAGAATGTCAGGCTCATATCTACACTATAGCTTCATCCTCATAAAAAAAAATTCGTGTGACTGCATTTCAACACCTCTGTGTGACATCACTGTATAGAAAAAAAGTGCAATTCTGCATAAAATTTTGTTAACATCATGTCCAGCTGAGCAACGTAGAGTCAGATATTAATTCGCTTTAGCTGTAAATAGTTTTCTTGGTTCAGTCATGATCGATTTGTAAGCCCATCTTCAGGCGAACAAGAACCATGAAGCGCGTGGCCGACGCACACTGAATAATACTACATGGGGGGGGGGGGGGGGGAGGTGACGGCCGCGCGCCGAGATACAGATTGTGAGCCGCCCATTTGCCTCATTGTCCGTGTTAACCTGCAGATGGGCTTATGGGCTTATAATCGCCCGAACCCGTTCTTAATTGAACCACAAGAACTGTTTAAAACTAAAGTGGTTTATTGTCTGATTGTAGTACAATTTCTATCATTTTTAGTGGCTTGATAATCATAAATCCATGTTCCTATGGGGCACATGGTGAAATATGTTTCATTTGTCGAATAAATTTACTTTATATATGGTTAAAAATATTCTCAGCCAAAATCATGTTGCTTCGTCTGTCGAAAGATATAAATGAACAGGTATATTGAACGCTAGCACCTCTTGTGTAAAGAAAATTTTTCATTCTGTTGTATGACTGTGATGTCTTTGACTACAGATAACGTTCCACTGCAGTACTAGCGTATCCTCTGAATTGACTAAGTGGAAGCGGTATGTGCAAGTGTTCTGTATATGTTTGGTCTGGTTTAAGGTTACAACTTCATTCAATTCCCAAAGGACAACCTAATTATTGATATCCAAGCAAAAAACACTGTAGGACCTGAAAGTACCAAACATGAGAAACACAGCACACAATCAGGTTGAAGTTTGTATACTCCACATCAACAGATACTAGAAATTTCAAAGTAATAAAACCTGAGAACAGAACAGCTGTGCTTCTGAGGGAATAGAACACATCCAGTTATTAATTCTACAAACCACACCTACTATCCATGTCAAACTCATTCTGTCAGATACTCATAACCACCTACCACCAGAATCAATCAAAATAACAAAATTTCTTCACGATAAAGAATGCACACACATCATCCACTGTGTTACTCGTACGCACACAAAAACCGTAATATCTGAATCTATATGTGTGACCTGCATACACAGGTTTCTCTTTTCCAGTCCCCTATACTTATTTACATTTGAAAGGAAATAAGGCTACAAATTACCCACTAGATTATAACACTGGGAAACACGGAATCCAAATTTTGGTACCGTTTTCTGCAAACATATTTGTTGGATTAAATACCTGTTACTGCGGTAAGAATTCGTTCCGCGTTCTTAGTAAAACTGTGGTTTCTCTAAACTATCAGTAGACTCTTTTGTTAAGACGGTCATCATAGTCCATTATTATTTAACGGACACAAAAGAAGTCGAATGCAGATTCGTTTTATTCCCGCTTTCGTGTTTTCTGCCGAATGTCTGTGCATTCTTTGAGCTTTGATTATCCCAAAAAACATTTTTTATTAGTGGATGCCAGTTCCACATCAACCAACACTACCAAAATACCTTTAACCAACACCTCCACGGGACATGCTGGTGTTCAAACTTCCATGTTCATAAACATACACTTTTTACTACATTATCGGAAGGTTACATGTCAATAAAAGCTGTACAGTGACTGGTACTGAGCGTGTCATTCAACGTGTATAATGGAAAATTGGAGATCGATATCCTATACATGAACGATATGCAGTTTCCATGCTTTATGCTTCATGGAGACTTGCGAGGTATCTTCAGAATTGGACAAAATGACTACATTAATAATTTCGCGTCAAAACGTTGAGTTATGTGTCTTCCCAATTTTTTCGAAGATATGGGGCAACTGTTGTGGGTATTATCGAAGAAGACGGGATTGCGAACATAGCCAACAAAAATCATACCTCACTGAAACACTTTATTATTATTCCGGTACATTTTAAAAGTAATTTGTTCAATATCTAAACACGACCTATGTCATTTAAAACATTTGCTGAAGCGTAGATCTATTAGTCGCAGCTTAACGTCCTTTCTGCAGGATGGTATTAGAACCACACGATAAAATTTTACATCTTTTGTTGGTTTCGAGTAGATTTTGCATTCCAGCCGTACACATATAATGTAATCTTAATTGTAACGTACTGAGGCCATCCTCCTCATCAGATATTGCGAAAATTAAATTGGTATATAATGAACCATGTAATATGCACGTCATCGTTAAAGAACATAATTATTTTTGTCACGATACGAAATCCTTCCGAGATGATGTTACAGACTTTGTAGGATGACGGAGACGGATAAATTGATCAAATTAAAGTAAGGGTCCGTGGTTTGAAAACGAACGAGTCGAAAGTCACAGGCGAAAATCATTCTGATACCTCTGACAATGAATTACATGTGCCGGTAGTGTTGTTGCTATAATTGTAGGGTAGGCAACTTTCAGAGGTGGTGGTATGGACCAAACCAAGAGCTATGAGCAATTCGTTCAGTGGATGAGATATGTTTCACAATAGCGAAGATGAACAAGTGCTCCTAGCTCCTCAGGTATGCGTTTCAGAGCCTACGTTTATTGGCCACTTTTTCGTGTTTTGATTCTTACTACCACATTTGAAAGATACGTACCACACATTCTTAGCAACTGCTTTACTGGTACATGTATTCCACTGTCAGAGGTCATCATTGTTTCCCCTCTGTCCAACATCTGGTCAGGTTGTGGTATCAATGGTACTTCGCCACTATGTCTTTCCACCATTCTTCTTCCACAATTTGGTTCCATAGCAGGTTCCTCCTCCTTAAACTCATCTTTATTGTATCAATCTATCATGTTGTCTGTGTTCCTCTTGGTCTCTTTCCCTCAGTATTGAACTCCACCATTCTTCTTGGTATTATTCCCTCTCCCATCCTCTTCACATGCGCAAACCATTTTAATCTATTCTTTTCAATTTTCTCAGTCAACTTCTCCACTCCAATTTCCTTCCTAACATCTTCGTTTTTCACTCTGTCTCTCCTCGTCTTAACTAGCATACTTCTCAGTAACTTCATTTCATTGGATTGTACCCTACTCTCCTCTCTTCTAGTCATAGTCCAAGTCTGTGAGCCGTAGATTAGTATGGGTGTGAAGAAAGTCTTGTATAGCACCTGCTTGCACCTCATTGGCACTTCCCTTCCCCACACCAAGCCCCTCATATCAGAGGTATCAGAATGATTTTCCTTGTAACTTTGGACCTGTCCGTTTCCGAAGCAGGAACCATTACCTCAGATTGATTCGTTTATCCGTCTCCATCATCCTTCAAAGTTTGTAACATCAAACTGTATATACACATTTATAGGTTCTCTGTAGCGTCGTTGGATAACGTTTCCGGACATGTGTTACTGTTCGTAACATTATGACTTAGTCCCCACTACAAGTCCTAGAAGTCTGTAATGATAATTTCCGAACACCCAATGTAAATAACTGCACTGTATAAAATGTTAGTCACCCTCTTAACAAAGAGCACTACTCACTTGGGAGCGCTCTAATTTCTGTAAACCGGTTACCAGGTTACCGCTGAAGTTAGACTATGGCAACGCAGTGATGCAAATGCAACAGTCGATTGTTTGGAATTGGCGCAGCAAGATGAGTCTACGTGGATATGTGACACATTAGAAGAAAGTAACTATACTGATCAAACGTCCCCAAGACCCATCGTTGATGACGTTAACTCATTTGTTGAGGCATCAACGTGGACTGTCTAACATTTCTGCAACAAACAGCCAGCTTCAAGTACTATGATAAACGCCGCTGTCATTTGACGCAAATCCACCTCAACGAATTTTCCACCGAACAATAAGAAAGGAAGAGCACGCAGTTAACTCCTGGGAAATATTGTTGTTGGCGGAATCGGTATAGCTGAATCGACTATTTTCTGTAGTCGAAGTGGTTGTAAGAAGTGACGCGTTCCATATGACGCTGAGTCAGGAACTCTCATAAACCGAAAGAAATTTGGAGAGGCTGTATGACGCAATGAAATATCATTTCACAGAGTCCATGTAAAGCCCGTTTACACGTCCCCTAATTCGACTCGGCGTGGTTTGTCTTAGCACGGGAAAGTGGATGGTTATGAACGGAAGTCAGTTATCACCAGTTCCCAGTACTGTGAAAGCGGACAACAACTGACTCAACGACAAGAAACTCGCCGATCGTTTCCCCTCCTCCAGCAAAGTCCGTCAGGCCTGCGTCACAATGGAGGGCTGTACGCCACAATGAAGCATAAAACGTTGAACGACGGGGCGTACAATGTTATAAATGCAGTAAGATGTGTCGACACGGAACATTGTAACGACTAGTCTATATGCACGAGAGTATTACAAGTTCTAAGTGAACGCCATACATGAATGACTTTTAATTGATTGAAATATCGATGAACATAGAAAATCGTTGATTTCTTTCACACTTAACTAAGTAGCTCATTCAATGATAGTATTGAATGTACAGCATGGAATGCTTGAATCTAGACAAGCGAATATTGCTTAACTGTTTAGATGTAACATAAAATTCGTATAGTGGTTTTATAGCTAGCGGGAACACAATGGGCGAAAGTGAGTTTGAATTCGCTTTCGACATCCTGAGAAATTTTTAGATCTAAACTAAGAGGACGCGTTTTCATCGAGAATTAAGGAAGAGTTATCTGGTGTTAGGACGTGATTTATCGACTGTTAGTTTTAAACACCACTCACAGCACTCAGCTACGCTACAAAAATCTCTTCATCTTACACATCAAGGCATTCGAAGAGTTTAAGGTCTCATAATTTACCTCACACGATCGAAAGTTAATAATGTGGTCTATATGCAAAACACATTGAATTTAATAAAGGAAAACATTGTCCGTAGTGGTATGTAATCGTAAAGATCTTTATTTAAATCGTGCAGTTCGCTGATTTTGACGATAAGTCACTTTCTAGCACATGTGTGATATTATGTATTAAATGTTGTAATTTTGAAATTATTTTTCCTTACTTATTGAGTATTTAGAGCACAGTTATCAATAGGACTTGTGACGTTGCAACGCTGATGTGGATCCATTCCCAATATAATGATGGAATATGAAGTCTGCTTCGTACATGTCAAGAAAAATAGTTTGATAGAATATATAATACGTAGTATGGCACATATGCTTGAAAATAACAAATTGTCGATGTAGATAACCGCTCGATTAAAATAAATATCGTTTACATTACAGTCTACTACGGACTACATCTTCTGTTATTAAGTATTTAGACGCTGTGGAACCGCACAAAATAAAAAACACGTTGAATTAAATGTCCTTGTCTTAGCTGGGAAGAATTCGTAAGTGCTCAACTCAACAGTCACATCCCAATAATTTCCGCACGACGCGTTACCTTCCATCTGTTCGAGCCGTAAGGAATGTCACTAAATAAGATACAATGTCACTAAATAAGATACCGTAACACAACCCCGTGATACAGCTCTATGTCTTAGACCTGTGTGAATGCACAGCCAAAAACGTGAGATGCAATGCCCTTATTTAGTCCACTACTCTCTGCTTAAAGGTATCCATTATAACTATCACGAAGGTATATACATTCTCGACGTTATTCTCATTGCGACACATACACCAAGTATCCCTCCCGAAAAAGATAGGTGGCTGTATAAGGAAAATGTCTCAGTTTCTAGGACATTACGTAGCTGTGCGGAAGACAGAAATAAAACCTGCTCTTGGAGTTGAACTGATAGGAGAGTAGAGGCAATATACTGAGATACTGTCATTGATATTACTGTCATTGATATTATTGAGAAGATTGGACGCCCAGCGTTCATACTAAAATCGAATTAGCCGAGTGTGTTTGAACTGGCTAAAATGTTGGAAAAACCTGTACAACAACACATACGCGCGAGCCCATGTGTGTGTGTGTGTGTGTGATGACACTGATGAGTTTGTCAAGGTGGAAATTTCCGCATACCTTTAAAGTAAGACAAGGAAGTTTAATTTAATGTACTCGTATGCTTCACACTTTAAGCACAGCAGTGAAACTGGATGACTTAGTTATGTCCCAGCAGTCTGAGCTCTGACTCCGCGAATGCGTTGGTGTATCAGATGGAGGCTATTCCACAGTGTGGTTAACTGCAACAGCATTGTTACTCCGCGAGCGCAATTTAGGCTCTCATATAAATATGTTCCTCATTGTCAGTTACAAAGCAGTGAGAATTAAAAGGAAGGGCAGGTGGTTCACTACATGAAGTCGATACAAACTGTGCAGCAGATAATGAAACAGTACTGTAGTTGTTGAGATATACTGCAGACATAACTGTGCTGGAAGAGGGAAATGATCGGTACACACTGCCACGACACGACACAACACGACACCGACTTGGACGACAGACTCCAACCAGTTGCGGGCGCCCCAGCACGTGATTCTGCTGAACACGAGGCGACGGTGGCACTGAGAGACCATGATAACAGCACCTGCTGATAATTCTTGCATCTCTTGCTAAGGTCCAGCGCTCCATCGGTAGTTCATTCACTTTGCGGTAGGTGCCATCTCCTCAGGGTCGTTACGCACGCCAGTATTGCCGAGGAAAAATGTCTTCGAATTATGACACAAAATTTCCTTCAGAACGCGAAGTTCATCGGGAAAAAAATGTACTTCTCCATTTCCTCATGTGCCCCCCCCCCCCTCTCCTCCCGGATTGACAACAAAGTTCCATCTTCAGAAGTGACATCTCTTCAATTCATCGAACGGCAACATACCTGACTGCTGTCATGATGCGCTCTCATTCTTCCTCATTGTAATGCTGCAGCCACCTCTGTATCAACTAGGCCACGTGTCAGAATCTACACAGTGATTCATTCGGTTCGCAAGGGCAACTGACAGTTGTTTCAGTAATGGATAGCTATATGTTATAATTCGAACGAAGTGTGACAAATTATATTCTTCAGGAAATCAAAAATACCCATTACTAGCCATGACGGTAAAGGGTTAATATCTGTGATAGCGTAAATCAGTCTTCAAATTATCTAACGACTGCCTCGCTCGTGCCATGCATGAGTGAATTTAACCCATATGTTTAGCAGCTCTCAGCCAAGTCAGTATTGAATCTCGTCAGGGCAAAATTCTAATCAACGTTGAACATCGTCGACAGTGAGTCCCTCATTACTGAAACTCATTAACAGCGTGGCTATTCATACATTTTTCTTGCTCTTAACGAACACCACACGTATGTTCCTTCTCATTCCCAAAATGGTTGTCACACGATTGCGTTTTCCTATTATGTTCACTTGGCGTTCCATGACTATCGACGGCTTTAATTTCAATTCCTCATCGCTTCAAGAATTGTATCTTTTCTTTTACACATTTACGTCGACATCTTACAAATACTTCTCACAGATTACACATTTGGAAGATTATGTGAGTCACTGCACAATACAGTATTAATGTCGCTTTGCCTTATCAAACTTGTTTTGGCGTGTCCAGTTTAATTCTGCATAATATTATGTTAATCAGATATTGCTTTCCTGCTGCGGAATCGCAGTGTATTCGGATTGTGTACGAAGCCATTTGCACAATACGTTATGAACTGCACACTGTGTTCACGAATGCATGCTGCATGTTTACTTCACAAAGTGGTTTGCTTCTGCTTTCACTTCTACTAACATACAACAACCACAAAAGTGTGACTCTTGACGTAGTATTACTGAACTAAATTCACGAAAAATTTTTGAAAATTTTAGACAAAGGCGGTTATCCTTATTTGTGCTGATTACGGTAAAACGCTTCTAGGCAGGATTTATCTTACAAGAGACCTTGTTCTGTTAGGGTAATTACCTTCTGTCCATATGGTTTATCGTAATTAATACTGAAAACTGACTTTTTTTGAATTATATGATAACGGAAACAGTAACTTCCAATAGAAACCAGTCTATAAACGATCCGTGTAAGAGATAATTGCCAGCGTGTGCTTATGAGCCACCACTGACCTCGTTTTAAGTTAGTACAGGTATGTTTTAAACGTAAACTTTCCTGTTAATTCTCCAACTAACTGTCGTCAAATTTCACTCATGGCCTGTCGTAACAAGAAATACACCCTTGTGCCTGTTAAATGAGGTGTCAATTTCTCATTGTGATACTATACTCGTCTCTGTAGTCAGCTACAGATTCTGTCACCCTACAGGCTCCCCCGACCGAGACACAACTGTATACTTCGTAGTTCCAGTTCTGAACCTTATCAAGGGGGCTGCTGCACACTTGCTTTTCATACGTCCATAGAAAAAGTCGGGGACTGACGTCAAGCGATCTTGGGAGCTTAGGTACGAACCCTGATCAACCCACAGAGGAGCATACTGGCACGTTATATGTGTCTTAGATCACTATCAAAATATGCCAATGTCTCTTATGTCTGTACCACATTCGCCAATGCTACGCAAGCGGAACTTGCTCAACCAGTCCAGCAAGATTTCGTTTTAGATACCTTGGAATAATGCTTGGCTCAATGATACGATCACTACTGCCCTACGATACCTCCGGTATCAACTTTGTTACGATCAGTTCTTATGCTCGTCCAAGTGTTTTGCATGCACTATGCGAAGTGCCGGCAGAGGCACACGGCACCTGCCTGTGTAGGCAACCAGGGGCACAGGGACTGCTGGAGCAGCTCTCTTGCCTGCCCGTTAGCCGCGGAGGATTGCCGCTTAAAAACCAGAGAGGGAATTAGCAGTGGATGTACTGCACGTTTTTTAGTGGAACTTACGCGACACACTCTAATGATGCAGCAGTACACAAAAGGTAATGTTTCCGATATGATGACTCATAAATGTAGTATAGGTTTAATTCAAATTTGAGTCCATTTAGATGGGGAAATAATCAGCAAATACAAATTCAAACGTATTTGTACCATTTAGGACAATACTTCATAACGAAATCAGTTGTGGTTCATAGCCGATCATTGACAGTTATCTCCACAATTTGTAGCTTGCGAGCTCCTGTTTAGCGGAAAGTTTTTGCTTCCGTTATCAAATACTTCGACTGGTGTGGGTTTTCGCTTTTAATTACTATACAAATTGTATAAAAATTAAAATAATAATCAGTCTTAATTACAAGGATTTCTTAAATCTAAGTATCACACGTCAGACGATAACCGTTTTCGATTTTCTTAAAAATCACTTTCAAACCATGTATCGTAAACTGTAAACTTTAATATTCTTTGGAGAGAAACAAGCATCGAAATTACACACTTCATCTGCATAATAAAATGGATAGACAGACTTAACACATAAAAAGCATGTGTACCATCAGATGGTAACCAGTGACGACAGTGGAGCATTGTAAGTGTGGGAGGACACCACCAGTAACTGTTAAATAACAGGAAGCTCTGCCTCTCGCCTCCTGCATGACATCATTTATAACCAGTAGGGCTCAACATACGATGGTTAAATATGTAAACAATGAAACATAGATCTAGATGTACATGAAGATAATTATTGCTTTGTCCTGCTTACTTTGTACTGTCCTTAATATTTTATTTTAATATAAAATTAAGCAGGACTTAGTAGTAATTATTTTACATTGGCAAAAATAATTATAAACATACGTATGAATAAATAACCAACAGAAATAAAGTAAAGAACGTTAAACCGCCGTCTGTGGGGATTGCTTGTAAGTTCAAACTCAAATATTGAAGCAAAGACAAGAGTAGCGGTGCCAAACGTTGTCTTGGAGACGGTAGCTTGATGTCTCTCGATGAAATCCTAAAACTCGGTAGTAAAACAGTATAAGTGGTGAAAAAATGTCTGATCATATGTAAGAATGATTAAACTAAAAGTGATAAAAGGAAAATGCACTGACAATTAGTCGAAAAATATCATATAAACAGTGAGAGGCTTATGACTCAATTTCATGATAGAAAAAGAATCATAATTACCACCTTTACAGTTTATAATAAATCTTATAAAAGATGAACAAAAATTGAAAATAAGTACATATCTATAAAAAGAAGAGGAGCAAAGAAATTATAGATAATTTTAAAAAAGAGAAGTAAAAGGGCAGAGATACATTAGAGCAGATTGTCAAAATGATCAAAGAGAATTTTCTCGTCAAGTTCCAATTGCTCATTACGTAAGGTGGATGGCAGTCTTTGATAATGGGTATAGGTTCCAATTCCTTACAAGGCGTGTAGTAAGAGCCCTTTGGAGGCGTTGTTTGGGATTTTTAGATTCTCCTGGATAATCCCTCTTGAATGTTTGCTATTTATGAGATGCTACCCCAACCCAGACTCAGTACAGGCTACGCCAGTTGCGAGCTCCTTGAAGCGAGTAAGAAAATTACAATCGGTTTGTCCTATGTAATGACTACGGTAATCATTACAAGACACCTTATAAATCTCCGAGTTCAAAAATAATTATCTGTGCTTCAAACTTTATGTCTCATCTTAGTCTGAGGTACTTTGTTGATAGCAATAGCCAGGTCTATATCTGTATTTTTGATAAACCAATTCTCTCAGATAGGTTACTTGTACAGGTCATTTCATCATGTACTATAAAAGATATCTAGGTGATACGTTATTATTTTATAGAGCTCCAGAAGAAGAAGTTGATCATTTAGTTATAGTTCTACGTAACAGTCATCCAAAATTATCTTGTGCTGTAGAATACGAGGATTTCAATGCAAATGAGGTTCACATTGTATTTAATAAGTTGAAACGAAAATCCTCAGACGCTCCTGTCACTACTACCTCGAAATTCGTTAAAGTGACCCTCATAGGTAACCTGTCTGACAGAATCGACAGGTTTCTTTTTTTTTAATACAGCTACAATCCTGGCGTTTACTACCAACAACCTACTCAAAAATAAACTGAGATATAACGTTGGAAATACGGGATAATAAATTTTTGCACTCGGGGGTTTACAAAATTTTTTCTAATGACTGCGTTAGTCATTACATAGAACAAAGAGGCCGTAATTTTATACTCGCTTCAAAGTGCAAACAACAGGAGTTGTATGATACATGTTAACAATCTGTACTAACTCAGTGTTCTGGCAGCATCTTATACATAATAAATACTGAGGAAGGATTATGCGGGAGAATCTAAAAGTCCTATACAATGACCCAAAAAGGCTCAAAAGACAACCACCTACCCTAGTTAATGAGGAATTGGACTTTAGGAGGAACTTTTCTTTGATCTACTTGACGATTTGCTGCAAAGAGAACTTCACTTCTGCTTCCATTTTTTTAAAAATTATCTGTAGTTTATATTCCCCCTCTTTTTATAAAATATATATTTCTTTTCTGTTTATGTTTTTATATGACTGGTTATAATTTATAAAGTTGGTGATTATGGTACTGTGTAATTAAGTCATAAGCCTGTCAGTGTGTCTATGTCGGTTTTCGACTAACTGTAAGTGAATTTTCGTTTGTCATTTTGAATTTAACCATTCTAATATATGTTCAGACATAATCTCGCCGCTCACACTATTTTGCTACCGAATTTTAGGTTTCATACCTCTTTAAATTCACTTCCGATCGTCATTCATCGATCGTTGTCTCCATGGTGATGCGTCTTTCTGCCGTTAGATCTCATATTCCTTGCCTTCGACACTATGCATCGAGAGGTTCGAAGCTACCGTCTCCAATATTCAATGTTTGAGTTTGAAGTACCACTAAACGCCCGTAGAAGGTGGTTTAGTGTTCTTACCTTCATTTCTGTTGGTTATTTACTTTCGCCATTTTAAAATAATTACTGCAGTTTCCTGCTTGCTTTATATTATTCTTAATAGTATACTTTATCTACATCTAGATCTACATTTTATGGTTTACGTATGTTACCATCGTATGTTAAGCGCTACTGGCTACCAATGATATCACGCAGCGGGCTAGAGGAGCTTCCTCTTTATAGCTCGTAGCGTTCTGATGTTATTTAGAGTTATCAGTGGTGTCCTCCGACACTTTACAACTCTCTTCCTCCACCTCTGCTCACCATATGATTGTATACAAGATTTTTACTGTGTGAAGTCCGTCTATCCATATTTATTGTGTAGATGAAATGTGTAATTTTGACGCCTGTTTCCGTCTGAAGAATAATAATGTTTAACGTTTCAGAGAATGGCATGAAGATGATTTTTGAGAAAATCTAAACCAGGTACCCCATGACGTGTGATTGTTACTTTTTAATTAATCCTTGCGGTCAGGACTTATTGGTATTTTAATTATGTATCTGATCGTTGTCAATTTCCAACAATTTTTTCAAAAGTTATGTTTAAAAATTGTTCATTGTTTTCGTTTCGTTGTCCTTACTGGCCTGTAGAACGTTTTCTTTCTGTCCATTTCCGGGACATATTCGACGTTGATTTAGAGGCATCAACATTACGTGGAGTGAAACGTGTGACTTTCTTCCGAAATTTCCTTTGTAACTTCCATATGCCGCAGGCCCATTAATCTGTTCGCCCCATCTCCGCCACTTCGCCATATCGCGGTGTTCAGCAGTGATCATGGGCGGCGTGCCCCATGGATCTGGTCGCATAACTATACGATAAAATTTTTAACCACACCAACGCCCGGCGCCCGGCCGTTGCCAGTCCTAAGTCTGGACAAAGTGGGAAGGGAAGTTTTATGCCGTAATTATGCCGGCCAGTGAGACGCGGGACGGACTCCAGCTTCCCGCACGACGCACGACTTCACAGCCCTAGCACTGCCCGTAGCCACGCCGGCGTTTCCCACGGAATGACAACAACTCACGTAAACTGTATTTCCTTTTTGCAGCTGTCGCTCGCTTGGCTATAAATGCAAGTAGTTAAGTACCATTAATGTATATTCCATCTCTTCTAGTACCTGTTGCTCTCTCTCACTGTGTCGTCTTGTGTGTGTGCATGTCTCAGACATTTTTGAATGTTATCCGACAATAATTCTAGCTACTAAATATAATAATTTCACAGTAGTATCTAAGCATACACGAGCACAAATGTGCAGGACATCCGAATTCAAGTGCCATCACTGCAAACAACTAATGTGAAAGGTATCCTAATTTCATACCTCTAAACTACATACGAAACACAGAAACAAATCTCTTCCAATTGCTGGTGTTTCGCGTGTGCTCAAAGAGCTATAATTCTAATTACCTTGATCATGTTGTGCTCTGTAACTAAGGTACATATTAACAAAAAACATCGCAATTCTATTTCAGAGACACCACAACTAGTTTCGTTCTAAATTAACAATTTCAAGTGGCTTAACTAATTCTCACAATGTGACATAAATGTTCCGTTGTCATGACTCAAAAATGTCTAATCTCCGTGCAAAATGCTAAAAGGCTCGTTATAGATCGGTACACCGGCAGCCATCAGTACAAGCACGAAACGTAACGACATATCCCACCTTACTCAGTATAGCATGTAAAGCAATCAGTATTGCGCAGAATGTTGTGATGTTCCGTGCATGTATTAATGGCTGTGATTGTACCAGACAATCGTCGAAGTGCCTCAGTGAGCTTGTCGTGTTCCAGGATGTCTCTTTTAGCGTTATGTACGGCGATTAGATAATTTTGACTCATAACAAAGGCACGTTCCAGTTACGATGATTGTTGGTGAACTTTCAGTCACCTGACGACGATCATATAGAATGAAAGTGTTCGTGAACTAATAAAAGTACCTGAAATATGGCTGTGGTGTTTTTAAATATTTATTTATATTTTTATTACACGTTAACATCTCCTGGTCACTTCAACCGCTAAGTTAAAATCAGTTCGCTTGCAATTTCATTTAACCGGTAGCTACAGGTGCATTTTGTATAGTGCCTTGTTTGAAACCTAAAAACTCAGCAAACTATTCCATGCAGTTTAAACCAACCTACAGACAATAACCTTTTACCTTTGTTTTAAGACGGTCTACAATACTTCTTGCAATATGTAAACGCTCAATTCCAGAAATTTACTGATTTGTTGTTTGGAAATTTGGAAAGTTGTCGAAAGGTCTTATGGGACCACAATGCTGAGGTCATCGGTCCCTAAGTTTAAACACTACTTAATCTAACTTAAACTAACTTGCGCTAAGGACAACACACAGACCCGTGCCCGAGGGAGGACTCGAACCTCCGACGGGGGAAGCGCGCGGACCGTGACAAGCCGTCCAAGACCGCGCGGCAGATTTGTTGTGAAAAGATCGATATTTGCCTCACTCCATAAATTGTTTGCTAATCTATTCAGTGATCTGGTTTGACCATCAAGAGCTTGACACACCATGTAACATAAGCAAATGCTTACCAAATTTTTCTTTAGCACCGAAAACCTTGATTCTTCTCATTAGGAGTGATAGACTATTGCTTCTGCCGTCTTAGCCACTAGTTCTGTCAAACAGTTTTCATGTCATAACTGTACATAGACACTCATCAATGTCAACAACATATCAGCTTAATGAGGTTCGTTGATTACGCAATAACCTGTTGTATAAGCAAAATAAATTTGTGACAAGGTTCCCAGAATTTTTCACTTTTAAATTGGTCGACCTTGTTCATATGCTGAGCTTAATTCTACATTTGTTTCGGGGCACACAAGAAACACCACATAAAGTTTTACTTAACTAAACTGTTATTATAAAAGCATGAGGAAACATACTATAACTTTTATTAATTACATAAATTGTGAGTCCTTGAGAAATCGAATGGAATCCTTCAATAACAAGAGTACAATTCTGTTCCACTATAAAATAGTGCAAGAGCTCAGGAAATAAAGCCTTTGATTCCTTGGCGATATAATTAATCTGTTTCACGAACCAACCACAATCTTTTGTAAATGTAATACACTACCATAACAATTAAAAACACTCACGTGGATTAACAGTACTTTTTAATTGTGAATATATAATGTTCCTCTTGACTATTATTATGAATTGAAACAAACCTGAACATTTTATCAAACTACTTGTGCTTTAAGTTTCTCTTATATGCGTGTATGCCGTTACCATCGAATGTTGAATGACTTGAAAATTCTTCCCATATACTCATGAACTTGAATACATTAATCAAAAAAAAGGTAAAGTGTCAATCTGTCTATGAAAAACAAAACAGCAGCAGTTCATCGTTCTTTCGATCCTGCAGTGTTACGTGTCAAGGGGTTTACGGCAGCAAATATAATTCCAGCAGATAATAAGAAAGTGCATTGTGAAGAGCTGTGGGACGATAACCAATCGATACGCGGAAATTTGGTGCTCCGATATATCGCAAATAGTTACACTTAAAGCGGTTCTAGGCGCTCAGTCCGGAACAGCGCGACTGCTACGGTCGCTGGTTCGAATCCTGCCTCGGGCATGGATGTGCGTAATGTCCTTAGGTTAGTTAGGTTTAAGTAGTTCTAAGTTCTAGGGGACTGATGACCACAGATGTTAAGTCCCATACTGCTCAGAGCCATTTGAACAATTTGAGCTATACTTAAGGAAAACAGCACACTGAACACATCTCTAGCAAACAATGCGTGAAAATGGCCACTAAGGGTTAGGCCATTATTAAATGTCACACATACAGAAATATATTTACACCACTGATATTTTACATGCTTTACTGCTTGTGTTCAGAAAGCATTCTCGGGGAAGTCTGTGCATTGAAACATTGCCATCGGTGCCGTACCATAGCCAGGCCAGGAAATTCATTTCCATAGTTACACAGCGTAAAGATGATTTTCGTGAGTTGCTTATTAGGATGTCGTCTGTTGCTGAGCACTGTTTATAAGAATTAGCGATAGAACCCCATGTTCCAAAAATTTGTGTCCACCCAACGTTTTGCATCACTGTCATATATTCCACACTTTATTCTCTTACGGAGCAGGCAAGTTAAGTAACATGCATATCTTCGATGAGGACTCCAATATCTTGACCAGTATTTTTCACTGCCCTTAAACCAGTTTCTACATACATTAATGACGTCAAAATGCAATGATCCAGGATCACGTATCTCAAAGTGATACATTTACCCTTCCCCATCACCCCTGAAAGTTTGTAACAACATCACAGAATCAATCAGCACACGAACGATGCCACGAACCTCGACCTGGTGATGGTGGTGTAACGGTCAACTAACGTACTTTTAAATAATAATTGCAGTGCTTAAAATATAGTTCTCGTTATTCATAAGTACCTCCAGTGTTTTGTCTTCTGAAACCACAGAGGTACTTACTGTAGTGTAAATCGCCTGCCGGAGTGGCCGAGCGGTTAAAGGCGCTACAGTCTAGAACCGCACTGCTGCTACGGTCGCAGGTTCGAATCCTGCCTCGGGCATGGATGTGTGTGATGTCCTTAGGTTAGTTAGGTTTAAGTAGTTCTAAGTTCTAGGGGACTGATGACCGTAGCAGTTAAGTCCCATAGTGCTCAGAGCCATTTGAACCATTTGTAGTGTAAATCAGTATAAAGGCGTTAATATTTTTAGGAAAATTAACATTGTTGGTTGGAATTGTTGCGCAAAGTGTATATGCAATAGTATCGGATCCAGTACACTGACAAATGCAGTGAAACAGTATCGTATTTGATGTCGGTACTACAGTACATAACAAGACATCAACGATTCAGGTGGTAGAGGGTGGAACTCAGTACAAAAGCAGTCGGCTCTATGCGGTGTTAATGTGTACGTGCCTTTCCTGCAGATACGAGACACCACTAGCGAGCGTGCGTATTGTGTACATGAAGCACGATTATGATATAGCCTTGCGGAAAATAATTATGGTGTGATGAGAATGCAAAAGTCGGTGCGTAGAAGGAAATAGGTCTCTCTAATCGTCAGTCACCAACAAGCTGAATCTTTTAAGTACAATGATTAATAATTTTGCTATATCCGCGCATAGTGTGGACAGAACGGAAAACATGGGCATATAAACGGTTACTTTTGCGCAAAGCAAGGGCCACAAACCGTTATTCTTTTCAACTTGTTGCTGGTCTACAAATACCAGTAACTGCCAGACGTGGACGACTAATATTGTCAAATGAAAACATCTGCATTCACGAAAAGTCTGCAGAAACCTGCTCTACTGCCCAAACAGGCTAGATTGGAGTTTTCTGAAAAATATTTCACGGACTTGAGAATGAGATAAAGTGATCTTCAGTGATAGAAGAAGTTCAAATTAGAAGGTCCGGATGGATTTCAGTATGACTGGCGTGGTCTGAGAACAGAACAGTAGGAAAGAATGAGTAGAAATTTTGGTATAGGGTTATGATTCGGGCAGCATTCTACACTAAAGGTAAATCACGCATTGCTTGCTTAAGCGCTGGAATGAACCCTAATATGTAAACTAAGACGCTAGAGATAGTGTGAATTGCAATGTATGGGAACCTAGGGAACCTAAATGCAAGGTTTCAACAAGATAATGCATCTCTCAAGATTTCTGCACAACAAAAACGTAGTTTTGAGATAAATATATAGCTGACTTGCACTGGCCTGCACGTAGTTTGGATTTTAACCCCGTGGAAAAACATTGGGAAATACTTGTAAGGCGTTTTCATCGCACTGGAAGGCGATTTGAGGCCCTATTTCTGCTGAAAAGAGCACTACGAGAAGAGTGTTCGTCAGTTTCATTGTATGAATTACAAAACCTAACTAAATCAATCCCGAAGAAAATTTTTGAGGTAATTAGGAAGAACTGAGGCAGTTTACATGCAGGAAAAGCAAACAACTTATTTTTTTTACTCGTGTTTTGAAAGAAACTATGTCATTCCGATATGATTGTTTATGGGTTCTATTGACACTGATGATCCAAAACATTATGACCACGTGCTTTATAGCACGTTTGTCCGTCTTTGCAACGAAATAAATCACTGATCAGGGATCCGACAGTTTGTTGGTAGGTTTGTGGAGGTATGTGGCATTACATGTCTACGAACACGTCATGCAATTCGCGTAAATAGCGGGCTGCTTATTGGCGTACGCGGTGATATACGCCCGACAGCGCCCAGAATAGGTTGCATAGGACTTACATCAGGCGAATTTGGTCGCCCAGACGTCAACGTGAGTTGATGCTCCTCAGATCACTGTAGCACGGTTCCGGCTCCGAGTCGCGGACAATTATACTGCTGAAAGATGACATCGCCGTTGGGGAGAACATCAAGCATGAAGGGATGCAGGTGGTTCGCAGCTGTCAGCGTGTATTCAATTACTACCATAGGTCCCACGAAAGAGCAGGAGAACGTCTCCCATAGCGTAATACTGCTCTCACCAGCCTGCATCCGTGGCACGCTCCTCGTTTCGATCCGCCGTTTACTTCGATGAAAGTGTCTGTGGAGACGACCAGCAACTTAGCGTAGCAAGAACGTGATTCACCCGTACACCCGACACGTTTCCATTGTTCGACGGCTGAATCCCGATGGTCCCGTGCCTACTGCGATGTCGTTAGGTCGACATGTGAACGCTAAGGGTGGTCTGCTGCGGAGTTCGATGTTCAACAACGTACGATGAATGGTGTGTTCCGAAACAATTTTTGGTCCACCATGATTCTGCTCTTTCGGCAGAGATGCCACAGATTACAATCCATCCTACTTTATAGAGCACACAAGCCTCCCAACCCCACGTTCTGTGAAAATTCATGTACGTCCAATCATTTAGCGCCTGGTGGTAGTTTCACTGTCCTTCTATCTCTTTACATCTACATCTACATTTATACTCCGCAAGCCACCCAACGGTGTGTGGCGGAGGGCACTTTACGTGCCACTGTCATTACCTCCCTTTCCTGTTCCAGTCGCGTATGGTTCGCGGGAAGAACGACTGTCTGAAAGCCTCCGTGCGCGCTCTAATCTCTCTAATTTTACATTCGTGATCTCCTCGGGAGGTATAAGTAGGGGGAAGCAATATATTCGATACCTCATCCAGAAACGCACCCTCTCGAAACCTGGCGAGCAAGCTACACCGCGATTCAGAGCGCCTCTCTTGCAGAGTCTGCCACTTGAGTTTGTTAAACATCTCCGTAACGCTATCACGGTTACCAAATAACCCTGTGACGAAACGCGCCGCTCTTCTTTGGATCTTCTCTATCTCCTCCGTCAACCCGATCTGGTACGGATCCCACACTGATGCGCAATACTCAAATATAGGTCGAACGAGTGTTTTGTAAGCCACCTCCTTTGTTGATGGACTACATTTTCTAAGGACTCTCCCAATGAATCTCAACCTGGTACTCGCCTTACCAACAATTAATTTTATATGATCATTCCACTTCAAATCGTTCCGCACGCATACTCCCAGATATTTTACAGAAGTAACTGCTACCAGTGTTTGTTCTGCTATCATATAATCATACAATAAAGGATCCTTCTTTCTATGTATTCCCAATACATTACATTTGTCTATGTTATGGGTCTGTTGCCACTCCCTGCACCAAGTGCCTATCCGCTGCAGATCTTCCTGCATTTCGCTACAATTTTCTAATGCTGCAACTTCTCTGTATATTACAGCATCATCCGCGAAAAGCCGCATGGAACTTCCGACACTATCTACTAGGTCATTTATATATATTGTGAAAAGCAATGGTCCCATAACACTCCCCTGTGGCACGCCAGAGGTTACTTTAACGTCTGTAGACGTCTCTCCATTGATAACAACATGCTGTGTTCTGTTTGCTAAAAACTCTTCAATCCAGCCACACAGCTGGTCTGATATTCCGTAGGCTCTTACTTTGTTTATCAGGCGACAGTGCGGAACTGTATCGAACGCCTTCCGGAAGTCAAGGAAAACAGCATCTACCTGGGAGCCTGTATCTAATATTTTCTGGGTCTCATGAACAAATAAAGCGAGTTGGGTCTCACACGATCGCTGTTTCCGGAATCCGTGTTGATTCCTACATAGTAGATTCTGGGTTTCCAAAAACGACATGATACTCGAGCAAAAAACATGTTCTAAAATTCTACAACAGATCGACGTCAGAGATATAGGTCTATAGTTTTGCGCATCTGCTCGACGACCCTTCTTGAAGACTGGGACCACCTGTGCTCTTTTCCAATCATTTGGAACCTTCCGTTGCTCTAGAGACTTGCGGTACACGGCTGTTAGAAGGGGGGCAAGTTCTTACGCGTAGGTGCTTACGAATGGATCACGTGAACATACGAATAGCTTCGCCGTTTTCGAGATATTCGTTCACAGGCTTTTGGTAACAGTAATCTCCTCTTTTCGAAAGTGGCTTTCCGCGAAGGATTTCAGTATTTTCAGCCAATATCTTCACTAGGGTGATTCCCTGTCGTTGTCTGCTCCTCTTACTACTTTTGTTACATCGTCACGTGGTCGTAACGGTACCAGGCGCCATCCAACAGTGCAGTGAGACGTGGTCATAATGTTTCAGCTGATCAGTGTATGTATCTACTAGTTTCATAACAAACGTTTCAGACATTGTATAATCAATTTGTAGAAACCTTGCCTTAATACTGATTTTCACAACTGTATGAATGACCATGCAAGTAACAGGTGTAAACCTGACATGTGAACTGAAAACAGTATGCCCCTGAAGATGGGTCTACATGAACATAATTGTACTGATCATAGCAAAATCACAATACTGCAGAAATCTTTATACGCCTACTCTGGCTTTGTATGTGATGACTTAGTTTTACTTAAGAGTGAGAGTTGGTGGAGAAGGAGGGCGGACACGGAGTGTCAGTGTCTGAGGTGACGGGTGTGGACAGATGCTGGTATCGGCGGCGTTGACACTGTGGCTGGCGGCAGTGCCACTGTTGGCGTATCCCGCGTTCGGCATCAAGCGCTACGGCCGCAACTCGGGGGTGTCGGCGGGGGCAGTAGCGGCGCCGGGGGCGGCAGCGGGGGCGTGGCCGCGCGCCTACTACGGCGACTACCACTACGCGCAGCAGCCGCAGCCGCAGCCGCCCCTCGCCTACGCCTACCCGCCGCTCCCCTACTACTACGAGCAGCCGAGGCAGCACCCCGGCTACGGCTTCTACAACTACGACGACGATGTGGTGTCCTCCGATCCGATAGAAGACATTGAGGTAAGTCGCTCTCGAACGCACAATCTTTATTTGATTGGCAGAGGATTCATTTAGTACTTGCCTGAGCGCTGCTATGCACACCTGACAAAACATTCGTCACATCCAGGAGACATCACGCTAACGCTGTGCATTGTAGTAGAATCTATTCTTGATAATGGCGACATTTCGTCGAGAATGACTGCAAAAGTTCCTTCAGGTACGCCACACCTACCGCAATTTACGGACTGTAAGATGCATTTCTTCTTAGAAAAATTGTCTCAAAAATTCAGGCGCGTCTTGTAATCGAAAATAATATAAAATGACCAGGATTTGATTTAAAGCTTCCGTCAGTCTTAAAAATGGCGATATATTCGAGGCCACAGGAAGCCTGTCTCTATCTGACAACACTGGATTCAACTGGCAGCAGCAGTGCACCGATGCGACGAACATGAGTTGTGGGGATTCACAAACTTGCAAACAGTCTCCCTCCCGCCCCGCCATCACAAATCCAGAACATTCTCTAGCCTATGATGCGTCATTGAAGTCTATGGTGCCTGTGAACTTGAACAGAAAGTGATTTGTGCTAGCGGTAACAGTACAATGTTTTCGTTGGTAGCTAAAGTGCGCGTCATTTACGACGGCGGCTGAGTTGAGGTTCGTTCTGCGCATCTGACGTCACAAAACACAGTCAGCCAATGAACAGAGAACATCATTGCCAGAGCTCGACTGCAGTGCAGAGCACGGACGAGTGTCTTCAGTTTTGGAAACGTTTAGTCATAAATAAAGTAATTGAACAAAAGCAATGTCTTGATAGCAGACTTTCTTTTATAGAACGTTTGGAAAAAGCATTCTTTATACTAATTGCTTCATATTCTATTAATTAATTAAAGCAAACAAGCAATAAGCCTCCTAGTTCCGGCGATAGCAAGGAAAGGTGTTTGTATCATTCTCACTAACCTCTTTTTCGCAATAAAGAACATCGGTAATTGTTTATTTCCTACTGTACTTCGACGAAACGTGAGTAATTCATAGTCATACCAACAGTGTTTGTCGCTATTTTGCGTGACATTTTAAAGTGCTCCTTGAGGCTCACTGAGTGACGAGCCGCATTAGTGTAATGGTTAAACTGTTTGGCTGTGAAGCGAAAGGTTCTGAGTGCAAAACTTGTTCGGTCCTTAATATTTGCTTTATTTAAAAACAATATCGAAGTGTCTTACTCCATTAATTTTATTCGTTTGAATGTAATTTTTTGAAATTTCTAGTAGCAACTAAAATCGACAACACGGAAAGTATACGCTATGGACTTTTACCTCTGCAAACTCTTCAAAATTTCGTGCAATGGTTTACTACATCCAATGCTGCACAATAACTGCGTTGAACATCGAAGAAAAATTAAGTCATTTATGGGGGGAAGGTATCAGTCAAGAAGATGTGTAAAAATCAGATTTTTGGGCCTTTTGTGAAATCGAATGATAAAGTGTGTCAAAGCAGTCGAAACACCATGTATGTGTCTGCACAGGCGAGCAGTGCAGTGATGACAAAATCGCGCACTGCGCGGAATGCGGGGCGCACGTCTCTGTAGCAGCGAAAGAGTTAATGCGGCCGTGGTGGCTTTACTTCATAAACTGCACGTTCCCCCCTAAACGTAAGTTTTCGAACTATACTATGGCGCTGCTTCTCTTGGCGCAGGCAACTGGCAACGCAGCAATCTCCCACGTCTGGGCGGGCACGCGCGAACCAGAAATGATTCAAACAAACGCTCGTAAGCTAGTGCTACAGTGGAACTTAACAGACGTTAAGGGTGGAGTTGACTGGTGATACAGATTTATGAAGCGCCATGGACTTACCGTGGGAAACAAATCTAAAGTATCTCAGAAGATGCGACTAGAGTATGAAGAGGAAATATTCTCTTTCCATCACTTCATTATCGTTATTCAACATCGAAAGAAAACATGTGTGAAACTAAGCGAAATACGAATACGGAAGAAGCTCGTTTGGTATTTGATGTGCCGAATAACAGAATTGTTTCCATGTTAGGTCCTAAAACTGTAACTATAGAAAACAAATGGAATGAAAGATACACTCGACTGTTGTCCTTTCATTTTGTGCTAACTGCACTAAACTTAAAATAGTGATCACTTTCAAGTGCAATACGATGTTAAGACCTTTTGAAATACCGTCAGCACATGGTCACTAGGAATGTTGAAATAAACTTCTTGGTTCATGATCACTGTATCCTGAATGAACTGGGTGAAGTCAAGGCTCTGGAAACATCCCAGAAACATTGGAGAATCACTTCCAGCTAAAACCAACCCTCCAAACACTGCGAGTTAAATGACAAATTGACTCACAGGACCTAATTAAACGTCTCCAATTAGCTATACTTCAACTCATGAGTTGTTTGGTCCAATGGAGATCTGCAGATTTATGTGCTGCGGTGACAAATAATTTTCTACGAGGTACTACAATCCTATAACCGTTTCACCCAGTTCCTTTCTCAATGTCGGCTCTGGAAGTGATTGAAACGGACCTGGATTCGCCAACAGCAGCAACTGCTGTAGTGTTCGACACTGGTTGTCACTCGTCTCTGTTCGTTGTCGGCTAGGAAAGTTTTACGACCTCTTGTTTTTAATCTGTCTTGCATCGGTGTGAGTGGTACACCATTCCTTGTAGACATGTTGGGAAGTTCGAGTTCACACACTAACAAATCAGGCAAATTCAAGGAGGAGTCACGGGCACTTCTAAGCGCAATAACTGCTTTCTGCCATTCTGTCAGGTCTCCCATTTACTGCACAGATACCGTACGAATAACTGAAACATAGGCACAACCTTACACATGACCACCCGGTACCAGATCTCTACCATAAAGAACTCAAAACTGACGAGTTTCTTTCCTGTTTCGTATCTCTTTCATACGACCTCGTGAGAGCTAGATTGTCCGCTTATATAAGAAATTTTAAACCAAATATCCCATCAATCTGAGAGTAAGGCAGTGTAAATTACACTTTGGAATGTTTGCGAGTGGATTTACAGGCCAGCATTCGCCTGACGAGCAACGCAGTGTACTCCTTTAAGTAACCAATGGTTTGTCTGGTGAGCTTACACTCGGCGCTGTGGGTCGTGCTTTAGCTGGGTTTTGAACTTTGAGTAGACTGTAGTGTAGATGTTTCGCCTGTCGGTGGACAGTAGTCAGCTGTACTGGTTGCATGCTGTGTGGGTGTAAACCAGGCGATGCTGTGGTGGCAGGACGAGATACAGCAGGAGGCGGAGCGCGAGCAGCGGGAAGAGGCGCTGCCCATCGGGCAGGAGATGTGGTTCGAGCACAGCAGCCCGCGCGACGACACAGCAGAGGTCAACTCGCAGTTCCTGCGCAACCTCATTCTGAGCCAGCTCTACAGCGACGAACAGCAGCGCCAGCGCGCCGCCGCCGCTGCCTCCCTCTACCCGCACGCTCAGTCGCCTCAGCTCTACCTGCACCCACAGGTATTCTACCTCTACCTTCCACTCTTCCCCACACTCTATTTCTCATTTCTCGTAACCTCCTCCTACTATCTCCCTCTATCGACTCATTATCTCACATTCTACAACCAATAACGTCTCACACTCTGTCTACCTCTCTCCCTCCATCACACACACACACACACACACACACACACACACCATTACAAGCGCATGCATGCACGCACAGATAAAATCCCCAGCTACTTCTATCACTATGGATGCAAAATAAAGTATACAAACTCTCTCCAATCTCTCAGTTAATGCCACTCTCTCTATTTCTAAGTCACTCACACACTGTCACTATCTCACCATTCACTGCACTACACTTTTCAACTAGACTTTCACTTTCATATCTTTCTTTGTTATTATCAGTCATGCACACACACACAAACACACATACACACAGACACACACACACACACACACACACACACACACACACACACACACCAGCTTGCCACAAATGTACACACAAACACAGTCTCCTACCTTCACAATGTTTGTGCAGTCAAATATAATTGACACACACATTACACTCACTTTCTCCTTCATCACTCACTGTCTCACACCTTCCACTCAGTCTCTCTCTATTGAGTCTCTCTCTCTCTCTCTCTCTCTCTCTCTTTGTCTCAAAAAATTATAACCCATAACCAATTCTCTCTCTCTTCGTCTCAAAAAATTATAACCCATAACCAATTTCAAGACAGCTTTCATTCTCTTGCCAAAGAATAAAAAATATTGCAAACATTGCAGTTTGAACCCAATTACGCTCAAATTGAGTACATTCTGAACGTAGGCAAAAAATTTTCAAATGTGTGTGAAATCTTATGGCACTTAACTGCTAAGGTCATCAGTCCCTCTTCCGCAGTTCGTGGTCGTGTGGTAGCGTTCTCGCTTCCCACTCCCGGGTTCCCGGGTTCGATTCCAGGCGGGGTCAGGGACTTTCTCTGCCTCGTGATGACTGGGTGTTGTGTGATGTCCTTAGGTTAGTTAGGTTTAAGTAGTTCTAAGTTCTAGGGGACTGATGACCATAGATGTTAAGTCCCATAGTGCTCAGAGCCATTTTTTTTTCCATCAGTCCCTAAGCTTACATACTACTTAACCTAAATTATCCTAAGGACAAACACACACACCCATGCCCGAGGGAGGACTCGAAGCTCCGCCGGGACCAGCCGCACAGTCCATGACTCCAGCGCCCTAGACCGCTCGGCTAATCCGCGCAGCTGAACGTAGGCCTTGCAAACTTGCCCTCCGCCTCGGTTAATAAGCACTTTCCTCCTCGAAACCATAAATACACTTTTTTTTTGTTGGACACAGGAGTTTGTACACCTGACATCCACTGCTTGGGGGAACTTTCTTTAATATACTTATATTCGGTAATCGACTTAGCTTCTTATTTTCTGGTTCAAATGGTTCAAATATCTCTGAACACTATGGGACTTAACATCTGAGGTCATCAGTCCCCTAGAACTTAGAACTACTTAAACCTAACTAACCTAATGACATCACACACATCCAAGCCCGAGGCAAGACTCAAACCTGCGACCGTAGCGGTTCCAGACTGATGCACCTAGAACCGCTCGGTTATAGTGGCCGGCTATTTTCTGGATCACGGTGTATTTTGCAGCGAATACATTCTACTTGGCTGCTGATTCTTTTTCCTGGTTGTATAGTCGTGGTCCATGAAACTTAACTTTTCCCTTCCTGATGTTTCGTCCAGAGCTGCGATGGACATATTCAGCGGTGCTCTCCTTTCTGCTGACTTGCCGTCTAATAGATCAGACGCCGGAGAGCAATATAAATACCGTGAAAAAAGGGAATGGTAGAAGTTTAAATGTGATAATCCTTCTCAGAGGTAAGAATAAACTATCGATTGTCGTCTGAGAAAGATAAAACACTTAACAGTTAAGTTTGATCTGTGACAAATATTGTCTGCCGATCAGGTGTAAACTTCTAGCAAGTTCTTTTTGCGGTGTTAATGCCACTCTTCAACGTACGACCCATCGATCGGCAAGACTCACTGGAACCATGAGCACCTCTGAAAATGTCCAGCCCCGGGTTGGTCGAAACGTTAGAAATGGGAAGATTTCTTGAACCATCCCGGACGACACATCCAGAGATAAGGTGTCCAGTAGTGAAAGCTTCATTGTACGATTCTGTCTATCGTCAGCTGCAGGCGGTGCTGAGTGCAAAGTACTGAGGGCTCGGTGTGTGTGGGCAGGTGCAGCAACAGGTGCCGTACGGCCTGCCGGTGCTGCCCGAGCACGAGGAGCGCCTGCTGGCGGACGACGCGGCAGCCTGGGAGTACACGTCGAGTGCGCGCCAGCTACCCTACCCGTACGGCACCGAGGAGGACGCGGCGCCCGCCGCCTACGACGAGGACGTCGTCGAACTGAAGTCTCTGGTGAAGAAGGCGCGCCAGCACGCCGCCTCCGCTTCCCTCGCTACGCAGAAGCGGCCAGAGTTCGCGACAGAGCTGGGCCCCTGGTTCGAGGGCGGCATGCGCTTCTCTGACAGGAAAGCTCCCGCCGGCGACGCGAACCAGGCCGCGGCCACCACGAGCACCTCCACACCTGCGCCAGACACCGCGACGACGACGTCGACGACGACGGCGCGCCCCGCCTTTGACGACAAGCGGCGTGGCATGAAGGAGGTGGCCATGCCGAGGCCGGCCACCCCTGTGCGGCGGCCCACTGGGACGCGAAGCGGCAGCGGTTCGCATACGTCCGTCTACGACACCATCAGGCACCTGCTCAGCATGGAGGCCACGCTACAGGAGAAGGTCAGTACTGAATCTCACAATAAAGCGTATGCTGAAAATGACTACATCGAGACTAGGCGTCTGAGATGACACAAAGCGTCATCACCACTTACGTGTTTGTAGATCCAGTGGCGTTATGGCAGGAGTTACTTCGTTTCTGATTCAACAGGGATACAGTCTTTCGCCCCTACCGTTCAATCTATACGTCGAAGAAGCAGTGACAGAAATCGAAGAAAGGTTCTAGAATGAGATTAAAATTCAGAGTGAAAGGATATCAATGATAAGATTCACTAAGGACTTTGCTATTCTAAGTGAAAGTGAAGTAGAATTACGCAATGTGTTGAATGGAATGAATAGTCTAATGAGTAGAGAATATGGATTGAGAATGGATTGGATTGGTTTGTTTGGGGGGAGAGACCAAACAGCGAGTTCATCGGTCTCATCCGATTAGGGAAAGACGGGGAAGGAAGTCGGCCGTGCTCTTTCAAAGGAACCATCCCGGCATTTTCCTGGAGCGATTTAGGGAAATCACGGACAACCTAAATCAGGATGGCCGGACGCGGGATTGAACCGTCGCCCTCACGAATTCGAGTCCGTGTGTTAACCACTGCGCCATCTCGCTCGGTGATTGAGAATGGATAAAAATAAACGAAAGTAATGAGATGTAAGAGAAATGAGAACAGTGAGAAGACATCAGGATTTATGGTAACGAAGTAGATGAAGTTAAGGAATTCTGCTACATAGGCAGCAAAATAACCCATTACGGACAGTGCAAGAATGACGTAAACAGCAGAGTAACGCTGGCAGGAAGGGCATTCCTGGCCAAGAGAAGTCCATCGGTATCAAACATAGGCTTTAATTTGAGAAAGAAATTTCTGAGAATGTACGTTTGGAGCAGAGCATTATATGGTAATGAAACATGCACTGTGGGAAAACCGGAACAGAAGAGAAGTGAAGCGTTTGATATGTGATGCTACAGACGAAGGTCGAAAACCAGGTCGACTGATATGGTAAGGAATGAAGATGTCTCTGCAGAATGGTAGAGGAAACCACTGACACACTGACAAACGGAAGTTCAGAATGATAGGACATGTGTTAAGACATCAAGGAATAACTTCGGTGGTACAAGAGGGAACTGTAGTGGGTACAAACTGTAGAGGAAGACAGAGATTGGGATACGACCAGCAGATGAGAATGTAAGTTGGAAGTGCTACTCTGAGATGAGAAGTTCGCTGTGCAAAGTATATCAGAGCCTAGCAGCTTCCTCGAGTTTTAAACACTGTAATAGCAGCAAAAGGCTACCTTGCGCTTTGTTAGGTATTCCGAGGTTGCAGCCATTTGGGCTGAACATCAGTGGATGTCAATTCCTTCTCCGCTCTATAGGCTTTTGAGACGCTCTTTATAAAATACAGTGTCCTCTGCTTTTAAGCTGGGTCATTATTCAACGTTTGAGCCCACCTGCAAATATGTTTCTCAGGACACCTTACTCTGCTGACGCGAAATGGATGCAAGTTAATACGATCTCAGAAATGCAAGCGTATTGTTGAAATAAAGAATAATTAAGTAGCTACATTAGGTGGCACTTCAGAATATTTTAGGTAGTATGAAGCCCATTTTTCTCTTTTTTTACTCAACTAAGCTAATTTTCATCCAAGTGATTTTTCATATTTCAATGTACTAAAGGAATGATCCCATAATTTACAAGTGCTTAAAGTAGACTAAGGTATTTGAGAATGAATAAAAAGGAAGTGTAACGTACTGTAGAGTTTTCAACGTCTCCAGGAGTTAAGTTGAAATGTCAAAGGTGGAACATCAAGAAAGGTAAGTGGCAATAAAAAAGACTACATGACAGGTACGTGTTCCACAGTTGCTTGGTTGAAGAGGCACTGATAAAAGTGAAAATTACCCCCAGAAGAAAAATGGATGTATAGCTGATGACAGTATCTACCTCTCGCTCTCTCTCTCTCTCTCTCTCTCTCTCTCTTTTGTCGCTTTCTCTGTTTCTCCAGTGACTTAGAATACCATTAACCATTAAGCTGATTTCGGGAATGCTTGATCCGAAGCTGAATAGCAATAATAGTCTGGAAAAACTGTAACATAGGTAGATACTATAAAAGATGAATGGATAAGAAAATTAATTATACAGAGAATTTGGCCGTCAAATTAAAGAAAAAACTTTTGACACCATAAATCGTGCAAATATTTGGAATACCAAAAATGATGAATTTGCCGAAAAAGGGGCCGGATGAACGTTTGAAATGGAATATTATGCGTGAAATAACATCCGTCACTCCTGTAACTTCCTGTCATTTAGAGAACATGTAATGAATGATGCGGAGCAGCCTGTGTAAGGGGCGTTATGGACTTTTTTGACGCTAAAAACACTCATTTCCCTCAAAACTTACGTGTTGACATCAGATTTACTGAACTAGTATGGTCTTCATACCTAAGATTATAACGGTTCTCGGCAACCATTGCTTGTTTTTTGTTTTTTGTTTTTTTGAGTAAATGCAAAATCTGTAGTGAGTAAAAGATATTCCGCTGTTATCCAATAAATGAATTAAGTTCTCTAGCCGTAAACAGGTTATATTGTGTTCCCAAAACTCCAGAAAAGTAATAAAGATAATTGCACTTGAAAAGTACGTAAATATTCCACAAATTATCTGGAGATTAAATAAATGTAATAATTCTTCCACAACAAATAAATAATCAATAAGGACATGGTTGCCGCTACACTCCAAATATTTTTGTAACAACGTAGTGTCCTCTGTAAGTGCTGGGTCAAAAGTACCCACTGAACGTCAACCAATTTGTGGAAAACAGCTTCCTATTGTTCTATATTTTTTGCTGCGTTGTATTTGTAAAGCTTTTAGGAGAACCCTAGCTGACATGGGATGATTTTCATGATGATATCACTTTAGCTACAGTTATCGAAATTAAGTCGGTTGCTCAAGGATATTCTCTGTTTATTTTGGTGTTAGGGGCCAGTTACCTCTGGAGATTCGTTACGGAGTAATTGCATTTCGTTTGAATTGGTTCAAATGGTTCATTGGTTGGTTGGTTTGGGGAAGGAGACCAGACAGCGTGGTCATCGGTCTCATCGGATTAGGGAAGGATTGGGAAGGAAGTCGGCCGTGCCCTTTCAGAGGAACCATCCCGGCATTTGCCTGGAGTGATTTAGGGAAATCACGGAAAACCTAAATCAGGATGGCCGGACGCGGGATTGAACCGTCGTCCTCTCAAATGGTTCAAATGGCTCTGAGCACTATGGGACTTAACATCTGTGGTTATCAGTCCCCTAGAACTTAGAACTACTTAAACCTAACTAACCTAAGGACATCACACACATCCATGCCCGAGGCAGGATTCGAACCTGCGACCGTAGCGGTCACGCGTTTCCAGACTGAAGCGCCTAGAACCGCACGGCCACACCGGCCGGCTTTCGTTTGAATTCATAGCCCCGATTATGAGTATCCTTCTATGAGTGTCACACTGAAAATAGCTGCAGAAAAGTAGAAATATTGAAGGTAAGCACTTTGCATCTTGTTTGAAAACGAACCTGTTCTCTTCAGTCGTGGTGAGAATAGTAATGCTCATCAGACCCTTCGTCCTCGGACTTCCATTTGGTATTGCTCGGTTCAGTTTCGGGTTTATATTAGTGGCAGTGTTACTTGTAAGTTATCTGTGACACACAGAAGTATTGATAGATTTACTGATTAGGACTTGGCCTATTGCATTCCGTGTGTGAGTTGACTGAAGAAAGAAAAGAAAAAAAAAACAGAACTACACTATGTTCATCCCGCAGCGACGACGGGTCTATACCACATTCTGTTCTGTGTAACAGCTACCAATTATTCTACATTTTGCGTTGTGTGTTTTGCTGGTGACGTATTACAGCATTTTTACCTCTGTGGACGTACTTTCGCCGGCCGGAGTGGCCGAGCGGTTAAAGGCGCTACAGTCTGGAACCGCACGACCGCTACGGTCGCAGGTTCGAATCCTGCCTCGGGCATGGATGTGTGTGATGTCCTTAGGTTAGTTAGGTTTAAGTAGTTCTAAGTTCTAGGGGACTGATGCCCACAGCAGTTGAGTCCCATAGTGCTCAGAGCCATTTGAACCATTTTTTGACGTACTTTCACAAAACCGAAGGCAACTGGGGTATCACTAAATCAAATGTAATTGCACTATTATTCTCTACTGAAACAGAAAAAGCGTCGACCCTATCATAAGCAAATGAACCCCATGCGG
This sequence comes from Schistocerca cancellata, assembly GCF_023864275.1. Lineage (NCBI taxonomy): Eukaryota > Metazoa > Arthropoda > Insecta > Orthoptera > Acrididae > Schistocerca > Schistocerca cancellata. The sequence continues at coordinate 202,333,256 of NC_064632.1, forward strand.
GAAATAAAACTGCAGCTGAGGATAATATGCTCCATGCAGGTAGCAATGCAGGACTAAAGCTGTCTGAGCGCACACCAGAAAAGGTAGTCACCATATTTCGTAGAGTCTAAAACGATTATTATTTGTTCTTCAGTCTCAGATGCACATCTTTTTAATTACATTACACGTTTCGATCTTTCTTGACTATATTCAGGTCTACGTAGATGCGTCTGCAACACGTCTTGCTGTGTCAGAACCCAATATAAGGGTACGGTTATCAGATGTGAGGTGCTGCCACAGACACGACAGGTTGCTGTTGTATACACGTAGATCTGACGATGGTCGATAGAGATCGAAACATTTAATTCATTTTAAAAATGCCCAAATGACACTAAAGAATACATGAGAATTGTTTCAAATATTTATAAAATATGTAGATACTATAATGAATAATAACAGTAGTAATATGTAAAGTGACTCAAAAAAGAAGCATTACCAAAAAATCATTTACATTATATAGTAATGAAATTTCTGGAATACGTTTCTCTTGGTACCATATTTTAGTGAATGACACTGCAAGATCACAGGTTAATGTATACGCGACATAAGCCATTGCAAATGTAAAATGCTGTTACATTGAAAACAGGTGTAACCGAGAGACTGTTGAATCCAAGCATGCAAACGTGTACGCATTTTGTTGTACAGGTGCCAGATGTAAGTTTGTGCGTTGGAGCTCCAAGCGTTTTGCACTTGGTCGGTCAATATGTGGTCGGTTAATGCTGATTGTTGATGACGCTGGAGTTGTCGACCGATGATGTCCCATAAGTGCTTCACTAACAGATATCTGGAGATCGAGCACACGAAGGCAACATGTCGGCACACTGTAGAGCATGTTGGAGTACAAAAGCTGCATGTAGGTGAGCCTTATCTTGTTACAAAACCCCCATTGGAATGCTGTTCACGAATGGCGGCAAAAAAGGACGAATCACAAGACTGACGTACAAATTTGTAGTCAGAGTGTGTGAGACAACGAAAGTGCTGTCGCTGTCATACGAAAGACCATAACTCCAGGTTCTAACAATACCACCACTTGCAAAGTAGGTTAGAAACCAGATTAATAATGTTGCTCACGTAGCGTATGTTCGCTTTATCGGGCAACAACAATGCTATTGACTGTGGATGGTATCGTCAGAATGGAAATAATGAAGTCAGTGTAAAAAAGTCATTAATTTTGTCACTTATCTTGAATGGATTCCCACGTAGATTTGGTCGAAGTTTTTATGGCTCATCTTGTCGATTCTAGGGTGATTCCACTTTGACTGCTAGAAGGTCCAGATCTGTATTTTAACAATATTTGAAGAACTAACAAATGCATTTTTCAGGAAATTCTTAATGATCAAACAATCCCAGATCAGAACAATGATATGGTAGAAATAATTTTTGCCTTGGTGTTCACGATCCACATTTTTATTAAACTTCTTGTAAATTCCCATATACTTCTTCTTAATTGTCACATCACCAAGAAAACAGTTTTGTATCAATCTTCATATATTTAATTTCCACTTTAACTAAACACAAGACTTGACTGTTCTTTTACAAAGCGAAATAACAACTTAACTTTTGCGAAGTGAAACAAAGACTGCCCTGTGCGCATTCGCGCCAGAACGGTTACAAGTAAGTCAAAGATTATGACAGTTTCACAGAAATGAATACACACAATAACCATATCACTGTAATATATCGATACATCGGAGTACCTATACATTAATAAAACCAAATGTGAATATTGTCACAAAAATATGTCTGTTACTTCGCAGAAAAGTAGTACGATATTACTGGTATCGAGAACTGGGATTAGAGTGCCGTAATGGTCACGTAAATAAAGAACCATTACAAGGTGTAGGTCCAGTGGGTCTAGAAGGCAGACAGGTTGGGTGCAGCGTCTCAACTGGCGTCTTTCTAACCAACACACGGCCGCCACTGGCACAGAGGGGGAGCCAGCTTTCATTAGGAAGCAAAACACACCTTCACACAGCCCCCCAATGAGCTCTCTCTTGACACCACGGAAGTCGCTAACGACGGTAGTTTGGGGTCAGCATCTGGCTCTGAGCTGTCCTTGAAGTAAGCTATTTGTAAAAGTTCATTGTAACACTGTGGTGCCAACCGCTGCTCAAACTGCTGCTGCAGAAGGAGTACGATGCGCCAGAGCCAAACGCCGAACACGATGATCTTTCCCTCTTGGTAGTGCCATGTGGCCGTCCGGAACCTGGTCACATTGCGAAGGTACATTCTCGTGACCATCCCTGCCCCTAGTCACGTATACTGGCTACGTTCCTGCCGAGTCTTTCTGCAATATCGCAGAAGGAACATGCGGCTTCTCGTAGCCTATTACAAGACCTCGTTCAAACGCAGTGACGTGCTGATAACGGGGTTTTTGTCAGCTAAGGCATCCTTGATTAACATCAACTCACTATGTCCATTCTCAAAGGCATTAACACTCACGTCCGTTACAGTATTTATTAAGGCAAACCTGTTTTGCAACATCGCAGTGGCGCTACTGGCGCCACTCTTATGCGACTGGCGCGAAATTTGAATAGATATCATATTTCAGAGGTTGAAACACACCTAACAAATTTGGTTTATGTTGCACAACTCCTTCTTGGTGTTGCGATTTTCTATTCTGTTACTTTATAGTTATTTCTCTCGTGTCGGACATGTTAGCTATAGTCTCCAGAATTTAATGTGGTGTTCCGAGTGATAGAAGCTAGTATCTCTGGGATTAGAAGCTTTTGTTAGCACACCTCGGAGGCGCCTGCCGACCTGGAAAGCAGGGGGAGGCAAACCACTGGGAGACGGCCGCTGCACATCCTCTGGCTGATGAGGCCGGGCCCTAATGGAAGACTGCCTGCGCGCTCCTATTACGCGATCTAATAAAGCGGACAATATCGTGCCAATATTCCCCTCCTGAGACCTGGACGCTCTCGTGAGGGGGGCTGCCACTGGATTACCGGGAGCTAACAGGGAGCGTACCGAAACCTGCGCTGAGGGAAGTGGAGACCATACGCTGATCGCGCGACTCAAAATTAATACCCGTATTTAGAAGTAGAATTCTGTTTCTAAATAACAGGCAGCTTCGATTACACAATATGTTATTGGTTAACGGTTTGGTCCGAGAGTGCCACATCCATGTCTGTGGAAAGGGCCTGGAAGTGTATATAGACATATACGCACACAAGAGCTATTGTTTTACCGCATATTTACAGTACGTGCAATGGTTGTCTGTGTTATCATTGCCAATTTTCCAAAAGCCTAATACGTCTCCGTAAGCATTTTGTACCAAGAAGGTTGTTCACAAGGAATGACTTTATTCCCACTAAGCATGCAGTTTACATCAGTCATGCAGAAAACAGATTCAAACGTCCGACTACTTTACAAATGAGTTAATGTGTTAAATATTTGACGTTAAGCATACAAGCAAGGAAAAGTTTTACGGAAGTCACTACGTACTCTCATTATGAAACGCTGGATAAATATACAGGGCTATTACAAATGATTGAAGCGATTTCATAAATTCACTGTAGCTCCATTCATTGACATATGGTCACGACACACTACAGATACGTAGAAAAACTCATAAAGTTTTGTTCGGCTGAAGCCGCACTTCAGGTTTCTGCCGCCAGAGCGCTCGAGAGCGCAGTGAGACAAAATGGCGACAGGAGCCGAGAAAGCGTATGTCGGCCTTGAAATGCACTCACATCAGTCAGTCATAACTGTGCAACGACACTTCAGGACGAAGTTCAACAAAGATCCACCAACTGCTAACTCCATTCGGCGATTGTATGCGCAGTTTAAAGCTTCTGGATGCCTCTGTAAGGGGAAATCAACGGGTCGGCCTGCAGTGAGCGAAGAAACGGTTGAACACTTGTATCTGGACATGCTGGAAAATTGGCTCATGCCACAACTGGAGACCGACAGCGCCGACTTCATCTTTCAACAGGATGGTGCTCCACCGCACTTCCATCATGATGTTCCGCATTTCTTAAACAGGAGATTGGAAAACAGATGGATCGGTCGTGGTGGAGATCATGATCAGCAATTCATGTCATGGCCTCCACGCTCTCCCGACTTAACCCCATGCGATTTCTTTCTGTGGAGTTATGTGAAAGATTCAGTGTTTAAACCTCCTCTACCAAGAAACGTGCCAGAACTGCGAGCTCGCATCAACGATGCTTTCGAACTCATTGACGGGGACATGCTGCGCCGAGTGTGGGAGGAACTTGATTATCGGCTTGATGTCTGCCGAATCACTAAAGGGGCACATATCGAACATTTGTGAATGCCTAAAAAAACTTTTTGAGTTTTTGTATGTGTGTGCAAAGCATTGTGAAAATATCTCAAATAATAAAGTTATTGTAGAGCTGTGAAATCGCTTCAATCATTTGTAATAACCCTGTAGTCTGGGTAACCTACTCTCCAGTACTATGTTTCGTACAAGGATGTAAACCGAGGTGACCAAAGTCATGGGATACCTCCTACTATCGTGTCGGATCCCTTTTCACCCGGTGTAGCGCAGCAGCCTGACGTGGCAATAAATCAACAAGGTCCCTGCAGAAATATTGACCGACACTGCCTCTATAGCCGTCCATAACTGCGAAAGTGTCACTGGTGCAGCATTTTGTGCACGAACTGGCCTCTCGATTACGTCCAATAAACGTTCGATGGCATTCATATCGGGCGATATGGGTGGTTAAATCATTCTGTCGAGCTGTCCAGAATGTTATTCAAACCAGTGCGAACTATTATGGCCCAGTGACATGGCGTATTGTCATCCACAAAATTTCCATCGTTATTTGTGATTATGAAATTAGTGAATGGCTGAAAATGGCTTCCAAGTAGCCAAACAGTACCGTTTTCACTCAATTATCGGTCCAGTTGGACCAGAGAACCACACCGTCATGGAGCCGCCACCACCTCGCACAGGGCCCTGTTGACAACAAGGATCCACAGCGTCGTGAGATCTGCGCCACGCTCGGACCCTACCATCAGCTCTTACCTACTGAAGTCGGGACTCACGTGACCAGACCACGGTTTTCCAGTCTTCTGGAACCCAACCACAGTCTCAAAATTTTACAGGTAACGGAGGATTATGGACGAGATTCAGAAAAGTTCTGTCGTATACTACATTTGTTACGACATTAGTCCTTCAAGCCAGCATTAATTACCATTCTTAGTTTTAGAACTGTCGTCAGAACATTCTCATACTCCTGAAGTAATTTGTTCATCCCGCAGACAAAGCAGAAACACGATGGAACAGTCACTCCTTGATTCGAATTAACTTTCATATTTCGCGCTAGGATACACCAAATACAATGGAAAGGTATAAGCTTTATTTGTCTGTATCGCGAGTTGTAAAATGGTGTGATCTGTTTCCATTGATTGTCCTACTGGCATTCATCTTCAGATCATAAAATATCGTTACAGAGTGTAACACATCACATGAGGTACATTCATATACTGAGTCATAAAGTACTGCAGTGTTATTCAGTGTAATTCATGTGACGTGTTACGCTTTTTAACGACAGTTGATGATCTGAAGATAATAGCTGGCTCAATAGAAACCGGTCATATCATTTTATACACTTGCGAACTAGACCGATGTTATATCAAAAATTTAGATCGCAGTTCCACATTCTTGACTCTGCCAAGCCTTATATAACGAAAGGTGTTTCATTAAAACTGGACATCAAAGTAACGTTTAATTACAGTATTTTATTGTAATTAATTCACTACAGGAATGGGCAATTGAATAATTGCGTAACTGCAATGCAGTAACACTTAATTACCTTGGAAATAATGTTTATTTGGAATGTGATGAAATAAAATTATTAAGCTTTTTTTGACAGTTGAACAGTAACGTGGTTCTAATGTTAACCAAGTAAAGAGAAAGTAGGACAGTGGCTAGGACGGGTTAAATATGGAAGAAGTCTTTGTGAATTTCCCAGAAATGTGTAATAAAATTTAATATTGCTAACGGAATTTTCTCACGCTTCCATCCGGGTGGCTGCGTCGAAATTCTGCGGCGTTTCTGTGAGGGTCACTCTCATTACGTTCTAGCGTGTTTGCTCTCTTTGAAACGTTGCGGAATTTCAACGCAGCCACCCGGATAGAAGGGCTGGGAAAGTATACATTCACATACAAATTGAACACTGATACAGCTAAATGGGGCACTCACTCATAACCACTGCTGGCGGTTTTCCCAGTGAAACTCGGTGTTTATCTCCGATAGTGTTTAATTCTGAGGCCAATGGCCAGTGACAATGGAAACTGCGTGATGGATGTCAATAACACATTTATCGTTGCAGTCGCAAGAAGCAACGTGCGGTAGCACCGTTCTAAAAACATGAATGCTTAAACTTATGCACCCTTTATGTATAGAAAAGACCTGGCACCCGCGGCTAACAAACACAGGAGTCATACAATGAAAAGAAATGACACCTCAGGCCAGTACTCCTCGCTGGTCATCGGGGCTCAGTTCGAATCGGGACTCATCACTGGGGACAATCCTACTCAGACTCCAGGCCGGACGTATCTGGAGATGATCCGTACAGCAGTGGAACACTAACCTCACTGAAGCCCGCCACACAGCGATGGTGTTTCATACCATTTCTCATCGTAGCAGGACCTCTTTGGTTGTCATCCGTGCCACCCTCACAGCGGTACCTCAACGATATTCTGCACACTGTTTTGTTACCCTTCATGGTAAGCCATAATGGGCTTGCATTTCAGGAATATAACGCCCGTCGGCACACAGAGAGAGTTTCTGCTGTACGTCTTCGTGCCTGCAAAACTCTACCTTGGCCAGCAACATCCCTGGGTCTCTCCTCATGCGAGAACGTTTGGAGCGTTATGGGCAGGGTCCTCCAAATATCTCGTGATTTTGACGATATAACGCGCCAGTTGGAGAAAATTTGGCACGACATCCCTCAGAAGGACGTCTAACAGCTTTGTCAGTGTCACGTTATTGGCTTACTGAATCTGTGAAGCTCTTTCTCTTGAACAAATCATCCAATTTTTCCGGAATAGTAATTATTTGTCTCCACATGTACTTCACATCTACCGATTTACGTCTCATACAGATAATTTCTGGTGCGTCTTTCTTTTTCTTTTTTCCTTCTTCTTCTTAGAGTCTAATTGAAAAACAGGGTGTACCGGCAGGAATGGTTTTTCTGGAATAGTAATTGTTTGTCTCTACATGTACATCACATCTAGCGATTTACGTCTGATAAAGAAAATTTCTGGTGCGTCTTTCTTTTTCTTTTTTCCTTCTTCTTCTTCTTAGAGTGTAATTGAAAGATAGGGTGTATCTGTAGGAATGGTTAATATTCAGGGTTGTGACAGGAACGGTCATTCCAAGAAAACGCACTTTTTATGAGCTCTAAAACGCGTAGCTTAAGAGCTATGAGCACATCTTCGTCTTCAATACCGTGAAACTAATCTGTTCCCCTACAAGCTTTTCCCTTCCATGTTTTGGGAGGAGACAGTATCGACCAAAATAAGAAAACTGGTCTATTGAGCGTGGAACAATAAAATGCGTACCTTAAGAACGATACGGGCTAATTCATCAGAAGAAATGTGTTTCATGCACTTTACTGGCCATGTTTATTGCACTTTTCTTCCTTGTTATGGTACATACTACCACCTCTCAAAGTATGGAAAACAAATAACTTGTAGTAGAAGATATCTCTTCACAGTACCGAAAATGAAGAAGTTCTCGTAGCTCTTAAGCTATGCCTTTCAGAGCCCATGATTACTAGAATTTTTGCTTCGAATGGTTTTTTTTTTTTTTTTTTTTGTATCCCTGAATATTGAGAATTGCTCCTGGGACACTTTGCATAGAAGACATAAAACAGTGTTGGACTATTGAAATTGGCGATCAAACAGGCAGCTTTCCAATTCTAGTGCGTTATTAATTTTATAGAGGCAATGATTACGGCATAAGTTTCAAACTAGCTAGTAATGTTCAGTGAAGTACTTCGAGGGGCATTCAGTAAGTAACGCAACACTTTTTTTCTGCAAGGGAGTTGTTTTCATTCATAATTCTAGTAAACTATATTATTCCCAGCTCATATGGTTACAAAACCTTAATTGACAACATAATCTCCGTTCAATGTGATGGTCTTACACCGCCATACTTGGGAGCCCGTGTGCCCGTATGGCATTACTCTACCGATCGACATCGGAACCAACGTCTTGCTACCTCAAGGCCTCCGTATCATCCACGTACTATTTCTTGCGGAGTGCATAGTTCATTGGGCCAAATAAGCCGAAGACGGAAGGTACGAGATCTGGGCTGTATGGTGGATGAGAAAGAAGAATCCATTAAAGTTTTGTGAGCTCCTCTCTGGCGTGGAGACGTGCGTTGTCACGGAGAAGGATAAGTTAGTTTCCGTTTTCGTGGCGAAGTACACTCTGCCGTCGTTTCTCCAATTTTCTGAGGGAAGCGCAATACACTTCAGAGATGGTCGTTCCTCCATGAGGGAGGACATCAAACGGAAAACCCCTTCAGAAAACCTAAAGTCCGTCTCCATGCCTTTACCAGCTAAGGATGCGGCTTTGAATTTTTTCTTCGGAGGTGAGGTAGTGCGGCGCCACTACATGGATTGCCGTTTTGTTTAGGGTTCGAACTGATGAACCCATTTTTTATCGCTTGTGACGATGTTCGACAAAAAATTGTCACGTTCAGCCTCTTAACGTAAAAAGCAACTCCGCGTAGGTGGCCATTCGTTGCTCTGTATGATCTTCTGTTAGGCGGCAAGGAACCTAGCTGGCACACGCTTTTGAGTACCCCAACTCGTGCAAGAGTATGTCAGCACTGCCGTCAGAGACGTCCTGTTGTATAGCGAGATGTTCGACTCTGATCCACCACGAATGAGAGTGTCAAAATGGTTCAAATGGCTCTGAGCACTATGGGACTGAGGTCATCAGTCTCCTAGAACTTAGAACTACTTAAACCTAACTAACCTAAGGACATCACACACATCCATGCCCGAGGCAGGATTCGAACCTGCGACCGTAGCGGTCTCGCGGTTCCAAACTGAGAGTGTCCGCACGTTGCAACACTGTAGGAGTCACAGCTATGCACGGCCGGCCCGCACGCGGGAGATTGAACAGGTTCACGTGAAATGGTTACGATGATGACAGAAGCCTCTCCCAACGGTTCACCGTGCTTTTGTTCACTGCCAGGTCTCCGTAGAGATTGTGCAAGTGCCTATGAGTATGTGTGATGCTCTTGTTTTCCTCCAAAGGTAACTCAGTTGTTGCTTTCTGCTTGCAAAGCACCTCCGTTACATATGGCATTTTTAAGGCTACCTAACGCGCCGCCAGCTGTCGGAACATCATGAAGCTACAGGGACTGAAGCGGGAATATTTCACGATGCACAACAAATTTCGCATTTTTTCAACCAAAATTGGCCGAGAAAAAAATATGTGTTGCATTACATATTTCACGCACTTAATACACTATTGGCCATTAAAATTGCTACACCAAGAAGAAATGCAGATGATAAACGGGTATTCGTTTGACAAATATATTACACTAGAACTGACATGTGATTACATTTTCACGCAATTTGCGTACATAGATCCTGAGAAATCAGTACTCAGAAAGACCGCCTCTGGCCGTAATAACGGCCTTGATACGCCTGGGCATTGAGTCAAACAGAGCTTGAATGGTGTGTACAGGTACAGCTGCCCATGCAGCATCAACACGATACCACAGTTCATCACGAGTAGTGACTGGCGTATTGTGACGAGCCAGTTGCTCGGCCACCATTGACCAGATGTTTTCAGTTGGTGAGAGATCTGGAGAATGTGCTGGCCAGGGCAGCAGTCGAACATTTTCTGTATCCAGAACGGCCCATACAAGACATGCAACATGCGGTCGTGCATTATCCTGCTGAAATATGGGTTTTCGCAGGGATCGAATGAAGGGTAGAGCCAAGGGTCGTAACACATCTGAAATGTAACGTCAACTGTTCAAAGTGCCGTCAATGCGAACAACAGGCGACCGAGACGTGTAACCAATGGCACCCCATACCATCACGCCGGGTGATACGCCAGAATGGCGACGACCAATACACGCTTCCAATGTGCGTTCACCGCGATGTCGCCAAACACGGATGCGACCATCATGATGCTGTAAACAGAACCTGGATTCATCCGAAAAAATGACGTTTTGGCATTCGTGCACCCAGGTTCGTCGTTGAGTACACCGTCGCAGGCGCTCTTGTCTGTGGTGCAGCGTCAGGGGTAACCGCAGCCATGGTCTCCGAGCTGATAGTCCATGCTGCTGCAAAGGTCGTCGAACTGTTCGTGCAGAAGGTTGTTGCCTTGCAAATGTCCCCATCTGTTGTCTCAGGGATCGAGACGTGGCTGCAAGATCTGTTTTAGCCATGCGGATAAGATGCCTGTCATCTCGACTGCTAGTGATACGAGGCCGTTGGGATCCAGCACGGCGTTCCGTATTACCCTCCTGAACCCACCGATTCCGAATTCTGCTAATAGTCATTGCATCTCGACCTACGCGAGCAGCAATGTCGCGATACGATAAACCGCAATCGCGATAGGCTACAATCCGACCTTTATCAAAGTCGGAAACGTGATGGTACGCATTTCTCCTCCTTAAGCGAGGCATCACAACAACGTTTCACCAGGCAACGCCGTTCAACTGCTGTTTGTATATGAGAAATCGGTTGGAAACTTTCCTCATGTCAACACGTTGTAGGTGTCGCCACCGGCGCCAACCTTGTGTGAATGCTCTGAAAAGCTAATCATTTTCATATAATAGCATCTTCTTCCTGTCGGTTAAATTTCGCGTCTGTAGCACGTCATCTTCATGGTGTAGCAATTTTAATGGCCAATAGTGTATTTTAAAAGCAACAGCATGGCAGAAACTGTGCCATTCTTCAAATGTATTGAGGCCATGACAGGCACCCGGAAAAATTAAGTTTTCAGCAGCTGCTTGACGTGTGCTGCGCTGTTTGATGTGTCCGTCTGTACCTGTACCCAGTCCACAGTCGCATTTCGAGGGTCAGTGAAAGTATTCTGCAAGTGGAGCGTAACAGCTGTGTGGTGTTGGCCTCCTACAGTGAACGCACTAGCCGCAGTGCGCCCCCTCCCCTTCACCCCCCCCTCCACCACCAACGGCGGCAGGTGGCCGGCGAGCGGTGCTGCGTGGGCGTGCGCGAGTGTCGTGCTGTGCTGTGCCTGGCTGCCGCAATGCGGAACACCTCGCCGTGCGGGGGCGGACGCACGGCGCGGTCCTGACCTGACCACACCACCCTCTCCCTGCTGTGTCTGACCGCGCGCGGTCTAGGCAGGACGCAGCGCACCGGTAGCTCACACCAGCCCAGCACACCGCTACTCGCTATACAGCCGCCGATGCTGAGTTCAGTCGCATAGGATTATAAAGGGTGAATCAGCTGCCGCTGTCGATAGCATTTATGCAACCTGCAATGTCTTCAAAAAACGACGCTTGAGATTTTCACAATGTCTCGCTCACTACATGCTCACTTTTATCCCTACAAAAAACATTTACAAGAACTTTCCGTATGAAGATTAATGTAGTTAAATTTTGTAGCAGGATACGTTTTCGCTGGAGGCCTTGGTTATCGAGTTATTGAAGACAAAAGCGTTTGGATGTCGCTTTTGTACTTTTGTCTTGAATAATTTGAAAACTGCGGCCTCCAGCGGAAAAATCAATTTAGTCCCTATTTGACCATTAAGAAGCTCAATTAGTGGCCTCCGCCTTGCGGTAATAATTATCATTGCTGGTTTCTCCTTCTTTAATGTATCTACCTTTGGAAGGTTTCAACTGGAAGCTGTCCATCGCGTTCTGTTATGAGAAAAAATGGTTCAAATGGCTCTGAGCACTATGGGACATAACATCTGAGGTCATCAGTCCCCTAGAACTTAGAACTACTTACACCTAACTAAGCTAAGGACATGACACACATCCATGTCCGAGGCAGGATTCGAACCTTCGACCGTAGCGGTCGCGTGGTTCCAGACTGAAGCGCCTAGAACCGCTGGCCACATCGGCCGGCTGTTCTGACAATCTTACTTCAGCTGTTTGGATGTTCGTCCTTCTCTAACGTCATCGATCTTTCTAATTCCCTTCCTGCGCCTTTCTTTCATTCCTTCGACTTTCCCTCTGTACTTCGTTGTTGCAGTATATGTTGCAATATATGCGGTGTGTGTCGCAGACAAGATTTTTCTCCTCTTTCTGATCAATACAGATAATTTTATTTTTCCTCTATTTTCTTCATTACTTATTCATTCTTAACTCTGTCAGTCCACTTGACCGTAAGCATTCTTGTCCAAGCCACTTTGAAAACTTTCTAATTATCTTTCTTCTTTCTTTTTAACTGTCCTTCATTATCATCTACTGTATAACACTACATTTCACAGATCTTTTCCACAGATCCATTACAATTGTTCCAAATGTTAGTAACTGCTTCTCACTTTCAAATGCTTTCTTCCCCGTAGATTTCCTCCTCCTCACTTCTTCTGCACAGCATCCGTTTCATGTCATCAAAATTTCCAGATACAGTAAGTATTTTACTTGTTCCATCATATTTTCATCTAAGAAAATGTTTACTGGAAATTTCTACTTCCTTAATATCATCACTTTCCTCTTTCCCTGTTTATGTACATTCCATACTCTTCGCGTCTTCCTGCAATATTATTCAACATATTTTGTAGGTCTTCTTCTGATTCCGTCGGCTCTGCTCCAGCACTCCTCCAATTACAGTGCTTCTTGCATCCTATATGGCCTTAGCTATTGGTTCTTCTCTACGCCCATAGTCGTTATAACTAAACTTTCGCTACTTTAGAGGGCCCCATGAATAATGGATGGTCGTAGGACAATGAAACTTCGTGAAAACATTTGTAAGGACATGCGGGAGAGAAATAAAGTATTGAGAGAAAGGCATTTTAATTTCCCCATGAGAGGGTAATATTTGTTAATTGCGTACCACGTTTACTTTTCAGGTTACAAACGTTGCTCAGTGTGACGACCATCTTCTTCCGCGACGGCGTGTAATCGCAATAGATGTACCATTTCATAACAGTTTGCAACACTTTTCGAACGGTGGACCATGAAATGTTCAGCTGTCGTGGCACAGCTCATGCACTGCTTGATCACCGTACACTGCGTCTAGCATTCTCAGCCTTGGCGACAGTAACTTCTCCAACTATTTGTGGCGCAATTGGCCGTCGGAATCTCCCAAGACCATTTCCCAGATCGTCAGTTAATTTGCACTTCTGAATCGTTCTTCAACACTGGTGCTGAAAGACAACTTCCCCGTATTCCTTTAATGTGACGAATCTCGAGAAAGAGCAGCAGTACTACTGCTGTTGTTTTCATTTAAAAAAATTACACGTAAATGCCTGCTCGCCTTGTCCAGATTCATGTTTACTCTCTGCAGCTGTAGTACACACTGACGCTTGTTCAGTCCTACGTCGCCTTACCACTACCGACACCTAACTGCATGTCATGACACTAACACACCTAACAACGCACATCCTGCTGTGCACAGTCTGAACATCATTTCCATATAGCTGCGTACCAATACTGCACTGACTCAAGTAGTGAAAGCTAATTACAAGCACACTATATCTTAAATAACTTCGGTGAAAGCGAGAATCCTTGCCTTATAAGCCTTCCAATATTCATCTCTTCCTTCTCCTCACTTTTTGCTCTAGTTTCATTTCTTGCTTTGAATGCATCTCCTTCATTAGCTTGTTATCTTTCTATTTTATACCAGCATTTAAAGAGGTGTTAGGCCTATACTTTTGCGAGCATATCTGGCATTACCGCATGCACTGCTCTTGTTATGCGACGGTGAAGATCATCAAAATGTATTGAAATCGGAAGTACTCACACTGCGACCTTCACAGCCCACTAAACGAAACTGCGATAATTAGTGATTTGGGAGACCTATGGTCCAATTCAAAATCGTTGCGACCCTCAAGGACGATTCAGTGTTGAAGCAGCTCATTGATAAGGAGTACCCTTACCGTTTTTTACGGACTATAAGTCGCTACCAACTGTAAAAGGCACCTTAATTTTTAAACAATATTTTTAAAAATGAAGATTTTTACCATTTTCATTATTAGATTGCAAAGCCACAGTACAAAAAAAATCTTAATCTGTAAAACCGGACTGATCTTTAAAATCCATGAAAATCGTCCTCTGAACTTTCTTTTTTCCTCTTCTTCTTCCTCTTCGTCTCATCGTTGTCCTCTTCCTATATAAGATGGTCTTCACTACCATCGTGATGATGCCTCACTTCTTGAAAGATTTAACAATAATGTCTTCTCTCACAATAGACCACCACTATATTTTCCACTGATACACTTGTTTGATTGCAGGTCGTTTTAAAGTTGCCTTCGGCGTGAATTCATGCAGGGTTTCATTCATCATCCACTAGTTACATTCCTGTCTCATACACTTGTTAAATGGTTTATTCATCGAGACATCAAGAGGTTGCAATTGTGACGTAAGTCATACCGGAAAAACAGCAAGCTCTGTATTTCCCTGTCTCAATTGGTCTTCCACAGAATTTTTCAAATGACAACTAAACTGATCTAGCACAAGAAGAGAGCTCTTCTTCAATAAGGCACATTTTCTTCTCTCTCACACTTTGTTAATCCATAATTTCATACCAGCCTCGCCCATCCAACCCATGCCATGTTCGTGAAAAATAACTGACGGTATTTCAGAAGGTTTTGCCATTGTTTTGCGCTTGAAAATGATCACTGGATTAAGTTTAGTACCGTCAGCACAACATGAAAGGATAACAGTATAGAGCATTTTTTCGTGTTCCACTTGTTTTTATAGTTACACTTTCAGCACTTATCAAGGTACCAGTTCTGCTACACGCCACTTCAAATGTCAGAGGATTTCGTCCATATTCATTATCGGACTTGTTCCACACTGGTTGCCTTCGGTATTGAACACCGGTAATAAAATGATGGAAGGAGGATATATTCTTTTCATACACTTGTGGTATTTTCTGAGAAATTTTAGTTTTGATTCGCGAAAGTCTGCTAAGTTCCATTGTAGCACTAGATTACGAGCGTTTATTTGAATCATTTTTATATCAGTTCTAGTGCCATTTTGATGGTGTCCTTGAATCCATTTCAATAGGTCATCTCCTCGTTTTAGTCATTTTGCATTCAGTCCTCTTTCTACAGAATTTGTCTTCCCCATTTTTTTCAGTTCTTCTCTACCAGCTCAACTATTGCGAATGGTTTTTTTTTCTTTTGGTGCAGGACCTAAATGCTGCACAGCTGCTCTGTTTCCATTTTCTTCTGCTTATGCTATTACTTTGATTTTATAGCCCGCATCATATGAATATCTTTCCTTATTTCCGTTTCGAAAATGGCTACTGACAAAAACATTGTACTGTTGCCGATAACACAAATCACTTTCTGCCCCAGTTCACAGGCACTGTAGATTGCAATGACGCATCACAGGCTAGAGAAGGTTCTGGGTTTGTGAGGATGGGACGGGAGGGAGACAATGTTAGCAAGTTTGTGAATCGCACAACTCATGTTCGTCTCATCGGTGCACTGCTGCTGTCAGTTGAATCCAATGATGCCAGATAGAGCTTAACGTGGCATCAAAATATCGCCCTTTTTAAGACTGGCCGGAATTTTAAATGAAACATTGGACACTTTTACATTTATGTCGAGCATAAGGCACGCCTGAATTTCGGATGCAATTTTTGAAAGAAGAAAGTGCGTCTTATAGTCCGTAAAATACTGAATGCAGGGCTGACTGACTTGCATCGGATTGAAAGGAAAACGCGAAACTCCTCTTTTTACTGTGTTGTCGCCTCTGGAATGGACGCATATTATGCAGTTGCAATAAATGAGCGCTGGAGCAGCGCGGTGCTCGGTCTGCAACGCCTATATAAGACAACAAGTGTCTGGTGCAGTTGTTAGATAGTTTGCCGCTGCTACAATTCCAGGTAATCAAGGTTTAAGTGAGATTGAATGTGGTGTGAAAGTCGCCGCACGAGCGATGGACACAGCATCTCCAAGTACCGGTGTAGTGGGGATTTTCCAGTGCGGCCATTTCACGAGTGTTCCGTGAATACCAGGAATCCGGTAAAAACATCAAATCTCCGACATCGCTGTTGCGGGAAAATGATCCTGCAAAAACGGGACCAACGACGACTGAAGAGAGTCGTTCAACGTGACAGAAGTGCAACCATTCCGTAGATTGCTGCACATTTCAATACTGGGCCATCAACAAGTGGCAGCGTGCGAAACATTACACGAAATATTATCAATATGGGCTTTCGAAGACGAAGACCCAGTCGTGCACCCTTGATGACAGCACGACACAAAGCTTTAAGCCTCACCTTGCCAGTTTGGACTGTTGATGAATGGAAACATGTTGCCTTGTCGAATCTATGGACGCTGCATTTCAGCAGGAGACTGTTCAAGCTGGTGGCGGCTCTGTAGTGGAGCGGGACGTGTGCAGTTGGAGTGATATGGGACCCCTGATACGTCTAGATACGCCTCTGACAAGTGACACGTACGTGAGCATCCTGTCTGAGCACCTGCCTCCATTCATGTTTATTGTGCATTCCGACGAACTTGGGCAATTCCAGCAGGACAATGCGACACCCTACACGTCCATAATTTCTGCAGAGTGGTTCCAGGAAAACTATTCTGAGTTTAAACACTTCCGCTAGCCGCCAGTCTCCCCATACATGAACATTATTGAGCATATTTGGGATGCTTTGCAACGTGCTGTTCGGAAGAGATCTCCACCCTCGTACTCTTACATATTTATGGACACCCCGCAGGATTCATAGTGTCAGTTCCCTCCAGCACTATCTCAGACATTAGTCAAGTCCATGCCACGTCGTGTTGCGGCACTTCTGGGTGCTCGCGGGGGCCTACATAATAATAGGCAGGTGTACCACTTCCTTTAGCTCTTTAGTATAGCTTTAACAGAAATACCATGGTACAAACATCAAGTTGCTGCGTTATTGAACCTCAACGTAGACAAGTGTAATGTGCTGCGAATACATAGATAGATAGATCCCTGCCCGCATCTCGTGGTCGTGCGGTAGCGTTCTCGCTTCCCACGCCCGGGTTCCCGGGTTCGATTCCCGGCGGGGTCAGGGATTTTCTCTGCCTCGTGATGGCTGGGTGTTGTGTGCTGTCCCTAGGTTAGTTAGGTTTAAGTAGTTCTAAGTTCTAGGGGACTGATGACCATGGATGTTAAGTCCCATAGTGCTCAGAGCCATTTGAACCATTTTTTTTGAGATAGATCCCTTATCATTTAGCTACAATATAGCAGGTCAGCAACTGGAAGCAGTTAATTCCATAAATTATCGGGGAGTACGCCTTAGGAGAGATTTAAAATGGAATGATCATGTAAAGTTGATCGTCGGTAAAGCAGATGCCAGACTGAGATTCATTGGAGGAATCCTAAGGAAATGCAATCCGAAAACAAAGGAAATAGGTTACAGTACGCTTGTTCGCCCACTGCTTGAATACTGCTCAACATTGTGGGATCCGTACCAAATAGGGTTGATAGAAGAGACAGAGAAGATCCAACGGAGAGCAGCGCGCTTCATTACAGGATCATTTAGTAATCGCGAAAGCGTTACGGAGATGATAGATAGACTCCAGTGGAAGACTCTGCAGGAGAGACACTCAGTAGCTCGGTACGGGCTTTTGTTAAAGTTTCGAGAACATACCTTCACCGAAGAGTCAAGCAGTATATTGCTCCCTCCTACGTATATCTCGCGAAGAGTTGAGGATAAAATCAGAGAGATTAGAGCCCACACAGAAGCATACCGACAATCCTTCTTTCCACGAACAATACGAGACTGGAATAGAAGGGAGAACCGATAGAGGTACTCAGGGTACCCTCCGCCACACACCGTCAGGTGGCTTGCGGAGTATGGATGTAGATGTAGATGTAGATGGCTGCAACGCTTCTTCAGATGTCGTGAGATTTTGAGATTAACTGAAAGTATACCAACAATTATAAAACTGGCTGCCTGTTTCTTGTTCCCCTAATAAAGTGGCGATGTTGAGCCCGAAAGCCTAATCTGCGGTTCTGCTGCCCTCCCGACCGAGCCCGGCTTCAGGATTCATCACGTCTAGGATGTGATAGTAAAAAGAGACAACAAGTAGAAACCGCACCTCACCTCAAGGAAAAACTAACAGATCTGGTAAAACGTAGCATATTGTTCTAAAACAACACAGCACATGGGTTAGTAGCCTGTTAGAAAAAATAACGGTTATTGCCCAGAAATTAAGCAAAGAAACGGGCTAGAACTAGTCTTCCTGCAGATCAAGTGACGACAATTAACGGACATTGTGATGAATGGTCTAAGCACCGAATTAAGACAGAGTGCGCAGAGAAATATCTGAAATACTAATAGTCGTGAGAACTACCGAGACTGGTCCAGCCAGGGACTGTTTACATTACTACTACAGAAACAAGATGCGTTCCCACCCCTACTATTTGGCACTCGCGCTATTGCTTCACGTCGGAGTTGTTGTACATTAGCATACGGAAACGAGTTACTGACAATACTGGAGCGAGTCGCACAGTCAGTAGGCGCTACCGATGCAAGAAGCATGCGCACTCGTGCGTAATGGTGGCATCTCTCTCGCTGATGGTGTTACGGACCCGCTTCAACTAAGAACTGAGTTGAACTGGGGCACCAATGACATCATTCGTCACTTTTATGTACGAAGACCCAAAGACACTGGGCAATAAGAGGCGCCTCGTGACCAGCCTAACAGATGCG
The DNA here is from genome assembly GCF_023864275.1 of Schistocerca cancellata. Lineage (NCBI taxonomy): Eukaryota > Metazoa > Arthropoda > Insecta > Orthoptera > Acrididae > Schistocerca > Schistocerca cancellata. The sequence goes on from NC_064632.1 coordinate 202,352,086, forward strand.
CCTCTTGCGATTTTGTTCCGAGGCGTGAAGACAGTGAATGCAGCTCACAGGTTAGTAGATCTTCTCTGCAAAAACTGCGGGTGACGTGTGTATGTCCGGCGCTGGTGTAGATGGACTGAAATTCAAACCCATGACTACCTTTCCCTTCTAGAAATACTTCATATTGTATAAATTCTCTACTAATTAACCAGGTATCAGAAAATTATAATTTCTTCACGAGCTGCGAGTCGTTTGATTAGGCATGTGTAGGAGTTTCACGGTTCACAGACGTAATGTTCTCCCTGGAACTATGTGGTGTGTAGTGCACTGTGTTCAGCGATGGTCTCTCTTTCTTTTTTTTTTTTTAACTGCATTTTGAGCTACGAACGTTAATCATTTCCAAAATGATCAAGTTTTTCCTTGGCATTGTGCGTCGGATTAGACGTACAAATTGTTCCTAGTATTCATCACAAAGGGAATTCAAAATTCGCGGCAGTCTAAAACTAAGTAACGGACCAGGGCTATAACCTGGAACCAAGTCATTTGCGGGGAATAGGCTTAGACACGAAGTTATCTAGTTACGACTTAAAGTCCACCATCAAGATTCAATTCTAGCAGTAGAACCTGTCTCTCTACTAAACTTCACAGAAGTTTGCACACATTTCTGTCTGGACCAGCTCTGCTAAACAAAAAATAATCGTGGAGAAATGTCTTAGCCATTGCCTAAGCGAATGTTTCTCAAATGAGTTTGTCACTTTAAATCCCAATGAGTTTTGTTTCGAAACTTCCTAGTAGCCTGGAGATCCTACCAGCTGACCTATACGGGCACAGTTCGCAACTCGCTCTCGTAGCTTAACAATTTCTCCGCAGTACAATTTCTTCCAGAGTGTTTGTCTGGAAAGGTATCAAGGACAGCTTCCGCTATGTTCGGAAAACACGAGAGCGCAGTTCTGGCTGAGGGCAGAGCGAGAGTCGTCTTTTGGTAATGCATTCTGCAAGAGCACTTCTGGCGGTTTCCGGTCCACATCTGGCACACAGTTTGCCAGACATGTTCGAACTACGGTGCACAGTGATAAATTCATTCTGGAAAGGGAACTCCATTCACAAACGCCATCTCTAACAAACCCTGCAATCCCTTAGAGAGAGAACAGAGGTCAGCCGTCACAAAGAGTATTGTAGTCCCGGCTCACGAACGACGTAGCCTGTCGGATACCAAAACGTTATCACAATGCACTGTAACGCTGGTCAGGAGCGCAGGTCGCTTTCCTAGTCCTGTGCAGATCAATGGGCAGCCGGTGGCTGCTGGCTGCAGAGTCTGGACGCGTGGGCAGCTGGGCTGCAGCGGATCCATTCACAAGACCGCGGCTCCAGCGGAGGCGGAGGCGCGTCGCTGCTGACGTCAAACCGACCCCCCCCCCTACTCCCCGCCACCGCCGACGCTCAGCAATTCTGGGCAGCTTGCCAGCGCCCCCATCCGCCACCCCCTGGTCCTGCCCCTCTCCGTCACACACACACATACACACACACACACACTCAGCAATAGACTGCACCGTGCCTGTAAAGCACTCACACAGACTTGTGCAGAGGGCGTCATACGTCATGTGTCGTGCATGAAGCTCCCACCACCACAGAAATATGTACCCCTCCCTCGGACAACGCCCTCAAGCGCTACTGTCGTCACAGCCCCACCCCTCTTGCCAAAGACAACTTCATTCACAAAACAGCCGCGCAGCCCACGCTAGTACATCGATTACTTGACACGCTGACTTGTCCCGACTACAATGATTCGTCGTACGTCCTGCACTGAAAATAAACGGCTGAAGTATTGCATATTACACCATATGAATATTTTATAACCGTGAGTAGCTTCTATTTAACGCACCACGGAATGAATCCATGACATATGCTGATGAGCCAAAACATAGTCTATATGTAGACTGAAGTGACGGATGAAAATTTTTGCCAAGATAGAGATTCGGACCTGCTAACCACTACGACACCCTGCCACAGTGGTTTTGCAAAACTGCATGGACTGTACTAGTGCTCCTGCCTTCTTAACCCAAACCCCCATTCATGCCTCAGCCCTCTAGGTATTTCCCCAAAATATTGAACAACAGTTCAGAGGCTATGCATCTATGCGTGGGTTTCAGGTAGCATCTCCACTTTCTGTCAATACTGAGATGTTATTCCACCGCAGTTGGAGAGCTATGCAATGCTGTACGAGTTTACAGGGAATACGAAGTTGGCTGTGGCTTAATGGGAATTAGGATTGAGTAAGGGAGCGTGCTAGGGTAGTCTGAGCGGTTAACCAAGCCATTGCGCCATGGTGGCGTAGTGGTTAGCGCGTCTGCCTAGTGAGCAGAAGATCCGGGTTTGAATTCCAGTCTTGGTACAAATTTTCATTCGTCACTTCAGTTTGTATATACGAGGCGTGTTTTTCAAGTAAGGTCCGTTTGAATGTAAGTACACAACGAAAGGTTATTTCAAAAAAGTAAATTTATTTTCAGAAATTACATACTTCACTCTTTTTTCTACATAGTTGCCAAGTTCGTTCAAACACGTATCATGCCTCTCGACCAGTTTTAAAATACCCTTTTAATAAAAACTTGCCACCTGCTCCGATAACTAAGAGTTCACTGCCGTTTTCACGTCGTCGTCATCGATGTAGCGGTTGCCACTGAGGTGTTGTTTGAGGTGGAACAGATGGTAATCGCTCGGTGCAAGATCAGGACCGTAGGGTGGCTGGTCTAAGACCTCCCAGCCAAAACTGTCCAATAAATTGCGCGTCTGACCTGCAGTGCATGGCCGGCCGGGGTGGCCGATCGGTTCTAGGCGCTACAGTCTCGAACCGCGTGACCGCTACGGTCGCAGGTTCGAATCCTGCCTCGGGCATGGATGTGTGTGATGTCCTTAGGTTACTTAGGTTTAAGTAGTTGTAGGTTCTAGGGGACTGATGACCTCAGATGTTAAGTCCCATGAACCCTTTTTTTTCCAGTGCAAGGTCTTGAATTGTCATGGAGAAGGACAATTCAGTTTGTCGCCATGTCGCGTCTTTTGTTTTGAATCGCTTTGCGCAGCTTTCTAAGGGATTGGCAGTATGCTTCTGCATTGATAGTGGTCCCTCGTTGCATGAAGTCGACCAACAAAACACTATGCCTATCCCAAAACACCGACGTCATGATTTTGCGCTGGAACAGAGACTGTTTGGATTTCACCTTTACAGGCGAGTGTATGTGGCTCCATTCCATGCTCTGTTACTTCTATTCGGGCGTGATATGCGAAACCTGTGTTTCGTCTCCAGTTACGATCTGATTCAAGAAGCCGTCACCTTATTCATGGTAACGAGTCAAGAACTTCATCACTCACTCAAAACTTTGGTTTTTGTGGTCCTCTGTTAGGAGTTTCGGGACCCAGCGGGAGCACAGTTTCCTAAACTTTAGGTGTTAAAAAACAATGTTGTAAATCACTGATCTCGACACGTCAGGAAATTCGTTTGATAGACCTGTTATTGTGAAGAGCCTGTTCTCACGAATCCTCGCTTCAACTGAAGCCACCAAATCGTCTGTATTCAAAGAAGAGCGACCGGATTGGTCCTCATAATGGGCATTGTCACTGACATATTTGGATTCTCGTAACCGCTTACGCACTTTGTTTTCACTCATAACAGAATCACCGTACACTTCACAAGTCTGTCGATGAATTTCTGCAGCAGACAGGTTCCTTACTGACAAGAACCGTATCGCTGAGCGAACCTCACACGCGGCGGGCGAGATGATAGTCATAAACATTTTGAAAGTACAGAAGAGAAGTGTACAGGTTAGCTACAGAGCTGAAACTGAGCACAGTTGTTCCTGAGGCATGCCCGTAAACGACGCATGTGTTCGTTGCGGTATGCGACCGTGTCTACAACAAAACGGACCTAACTTAAAAAAAACACGCCTCGTATACATGACAGATGTTTGAGGCTTTAAAATTTCTGTGGAACCATATAGTTTCATTTGATCAAATCATTAATTGTACTGCCCACCTTTTTGCTGAATACCCCCTAGTGGCCGGATGTGTGACGTCGTAAGAGAAGTATATAAACGAATCGAACATGAATGTTGAGTAATTCTGCTTGTGATATCGAAAATGGGGAAATCCGCTGACATAAACGACTCTGCCAAAGGCAAAATTGTTACTGCGTGTGAACGACGATCTCGGGAACAGCGAAGCTGGTCACCTGTCTGCGAACAACTGTTTTCAGCAAGGTGTTTCATGTCCATGGCTCATCACATAACTTGAAAGTGAGAGGCCTACACACAGTGTAAAGCAGAACAGGCGGCGATCTATGCCGATCTGACGACAGACGCAAAGGCACAAATGTTTCGGAGCACAGCGTTCAGCCGGCACCGCCTTGGCAGCAGACGACCCTTACGTGTTCTCATGTTGGTACAACGACATCATTATTTACGACTGTAGTATGCACGGGATCATCGAGGTTGGAGCGAGGATCTATAGAAGCGCTAGGACCGACACAAGTCAAGTTTCTTGTTCCACAAGGTCGATAGTTGTGTCCGGATACGCCATCTTCCAGATGAATGCCTGCTCGAAATATGCACTGCCCACGGACGCTGGAAGGCTGGAGCAGTATCATGCTAAAAGGCACGTTCATTGAGGTTTTCATGGAACTACTAGTAGTAATCAAGTGCAACATGACAGGTGTGGAATTGCTGAACGCTATTACATCTCTTTAGGCTTGTAGTAGTAATCTAGTGCAATAATACAGCTGTGGAACAGGTGAACTTTATTACATCTCTTCAGGATTTATGTCTCCCCGAAGACGATGACATCTTCCAACAGTATAACGGTTTGTGTCTCAAGGCCAAAATCGTGCTACAGTGGTTTCATGAGCATGATGAACTCGCATTATGTCTTGTCTACCAAATTTGGCTACTCTTACCAGATTCAACACATATCGGACATGCTCGCGCCCATAGCATACTGGAGTTGCGTGAACTGTGCATAGACTTCTGCGGTCACGAACATTCGGAAAACTACCGAGGCACGCAGAGTCGCCGCTGTATTGACTTCCAAAGGTAGATCAATACACTATTCACCAAGTGTCCTACTAAGGTTAAAAAAGAAAACAATAAGCCAATATTTTCGAAAGTGAACGTCTTTGCAAATCTGTGATACCAAAGTCCGTCCTTGTTTGCAGTCGATACCATTTTATTCCACCCTGTGCATTGTGAAAAGCATCATCCTGTCTGCAGTGTGGAACAGACATTTCTGCTCAAGCGTGTTCCACTCTACTACAGTTGTCCTCCTTAGGACCTATAGTGTATGAGAACCGTTGATGATAGCCGGCCGCGGTGGTCTAGCGGTTCTGGCGCTGCAGTCCGGAACCGCGGGACTGCTACGGTCGCAGGTTCAAATCCTGCCTCGGGCATGGGTGTGTGTGATGTCCTTAGGTTAGTTAGGTTTAAGTAGTTCTAAGTTCTAGGGGACTTATGACCTAAGATGTTGAGTCCCATAGTGCTCAGAGCCATTTTTGAACCGTTGATGATATCATGCACTACAGGTATAAATTGGTCCCAAACAAGCTGAATCGCATTAACGTCAGCAGATATCGCAAGCCATCACATTTCATTGATCAGTGCCAACGGAGGAATGTGTTCGAGACGTGGCCACGCGTGAATGCTCACTCTCAGGTTGAAACGTATGTTGGAGGATATTGCTCAGACGCTTTACAGCCCTTAAATTGCCTTAGGGGTGCAGAAAGGCGTCCGACGGTAACACATGATATCAGAATGTCAGTGTCTCACTTCACTGCCAAACCCGTCGAACTACATACATGAGGCGTATCTTGGCACACGATCGCTTATTCTACTATACTGATCATTAGGCTTCACACAAATTCTGCGATCGCCGGTGAAGAGAACCCCACCAAGCTTAATCCACGATGCATTGCTAATGTTTATTTGCCCACCTTATATGCGTATCTCGGTGCTCGGTGTCCAATACGACTGATTTTGAGCGATTATCCCGAAACCCAGAACCCAGCACCAGTTACAGGTAGCCTATCTAACGCCTTCTAGGGATAAAAAAATTGATTTTCTATATTTCGCTTGATTATCAACTAACTTAACTTTTTAAAATGTTGTCACAACCTACTCATTAGGAGGCACAAGCTCATGTTAAAAATTTAACACTATAAGACAAGTATTACAGCTAGAAACTGTGTTTCTCTTCAGACAGCGTAACAGACGGTGCGCAAATAACCGGATTTTATTCATACAATATTTCAGAATGGGAGCACTTTGCGACCGCCAGCAAGCTTTACACGTCATTTCAAAGCTTAATGAGACTTTGTCTGACACCCTCCAACAAAATGACGAAACGAAAAATCGTAATGGCTTACTACATTTCCGCTGTTCATGCAGTAACATTTCAGCATTAAAGGTTATGTTTTAATTTACTATTTCATTACCACATACTCTATTCACAACACTTTGCACCCACTATGCAAATATGCCATTGAATACACCTGCAAAGTTATGTTGTTGTCGACACATGCGCGTATGTAATGAGATGTGACGTCATAGATATTTAAATGCGTGAAAAACTAGATTCTGCTTAAAATTAAGCGCAGTAGAACTTCAGCGTCACGTACGACGTTTTACCTTATGACTTCGTTGTACAACCTCTATTCGCAACTGCCTCTGCAGACAGTATCTACATCTCTCATTCAAAACACATGCAAAAATATATTGTACGACACATAGTTGAGGAGATTGATGTGCTAAACATTAAGATGCGTGAAAAACTAGTTTTTTTCTGAAAATGTAGCGCAGATTACCCAGACTATGTTCATCCAGTATTTCATAATGAGAGAACGTAGTGACTTCCAACAAACTTTAAGCATAATTTCAAACATTTTAAATGGTTCAAATGGCTATGAGCACTATGGGACTTAACATCTCAGGTCATCAGTCCCCTAGAAGTTAGAACGACTTAAACCTAACTAACCTATGGACATCACACACATCCATGCCCGAGGCAGGATTCGAACCTGGGACCGTAGTGGTCGGACGGTTCCACACTGTAGCGCGTAGAACCGCTCGGCCACCCCGGCCGGCCCTTCAAACTTTTAATAACGAGCGAGGTCCCGATGGGGTTGGCACACTAGTCTCGCCAGCCACATTGGAATGAGGTATGTATTTTTTTTGCATTTATATATATCAGTAACAGCAGAGGGCTCGTAAAACGTTCTTGACGAGTGCCAGATATCACGTCTTCTTTACTAGTTGACTTTCCGAACAGTAACCTTTGTGAGAAGAAATCCCGAATCCAATCGCGTAACTGAGACGATAGCCCGTTGGCACGCAATTTGATTATAAGTCGCTTGTGGGAACGGTGTCAAAACCCATCTCGTATTAATCTGACGTCCCGGTACAAGCCATCTGAAGAACGAGGGGCGCTGCAGGCGATGTAGTGCTGTTAGCAAAGGCACTCGCGTAGCACGTCTGCTGCCACAACCCATTAACGATAAATTTCACCGCACTGTCCTAACAGATATGTTCTTCGTACGCCCGGAACTGATTTCTGCGGTTATTTCACGCAGTGTTGCTTGTCTGTTAGCACTGAAAACGGTACGAAAAAGGTTGCTGCCCCTCGTCTTTAAGTGGAGTCCGTCGAGCATTGCGTTGTCCGTGGCGTGAGGTAATGCCTGAAATTTGGTATTCTTGGCGCTATCTTGATACTGTGTATCTCGGAATATTCAGTTCCCAAACTATTTCCGAAATGGAATGTCCCATCCGTCTAGTTCCAACTATAATTCTGCGTCCAGTCCGTTAATTCGCATCGTGAGACCATAATCACCTTTCCACAAGAATCACTTGAATACAAATGACAGCTCCGACAATGCACTGCCCTTCTGTAAGTGTATGCGATACTACCACCATCTATATACTTGCAGAATGAGATTTTCACTCTGCAGCGGAGTGTGCGCTGATATGAAACTTCCTGGAAGATTAAAACTGTGTGCCCGACCGAGACTCGAACTCGGGACCTTTGCCTTTCGCGGGCAAGTGCTCTACCATCTGAGCTACCGAAGCACGACTCACGCCCGGTCCTCACAGCTTCACTTCTGCCAGTATCTTGTCTCCTACCTTCCAAACTTTACAGAAGTGGTAGAGCACTTGCCCGCGAAAGGCAAAGGTCCCGAGATCGAGTCTCGGTCGGGCACACAGTTTTAACCTGCCAGGAAGTTTCATATCAGCGCACACTCCGCTGCAGAGTGAAAATCTCATTCTGGAAACATCCCCCAGGCTGTGGCTAAGCCATGTCTCCGCAGTATCCTTTCTTTCAGGAGTGCTAGTTCTGCAAGGTTCGCGGGAGAGTTACTGTAAAGTTTGGAAGGTAGGAGACGAGATACTGGCAGAAGTAAAGCTGTGAGGACCGGGCGTGAGTTTTGCTTCGGTAGCTCAGATGGTAGAGCACTTGTCCGCGAAAGGCAAAGGTCCCGAGTTCGAGTCTCGGTCGGGCGCACAGTTTTAATCTGCCAGAAAGTTTTATATACTTGCATATCGCTATCTAATGACTTACGTCATCTCCCTGTAAAGGGTGTAGCTTTTTGCGTGTGTCTGAGTGCAAAGTCGATGACCTAATCGATGTGTGATGTGTGACAACCCCTCACCCGCCCCCCCCCCCCCCCCCCCCGACAGATACTTTCATTCTCTGTCTAAGACGATAGGATGTAGTATGCTCTACTGTATAACTCCTGCATTAAATGAGCTCATATTGGTTCGGAGAGGTTTCCAACAGATTATTTCTGGGACGTGCTGCTCGGGTTCTCTCCTAAGTTATATATATAGATTGGATCCATAACACTTCTTTGGGCAACGCAAGATATCACTTCTGTTTTACTTTATGACTTCCCGAACTGTGAACATTCTGACAAGAAATCACAAATACAATCACTCAGTTGTGGCGATACTCCATAGGCACGCAGTTTGATTGGAAGTCGCTTCCGAGTAACGATGTTAAAAACCTTCTGCAATCAATTTGACACCCCAGTATTGTGTGAGCAAACTAAACACTAATTTTTCATATCACATCAGAATTAAAAATGTGTAATAATATGTAAACGAACATTTTGAAGATCTGAAAATGGAATATATTCGTGTTCTTTACATCACCAGTTCCATTTTGTATTCTGCAGCTCGAACCATGGATAAGAAATATGTTCCTCACCTTCTCACGTCACGTGAATCGTTCCGCCGATACTATTTGACAGTACCGAACAGTTTTTTTTTTTTTTTTTTGCAAGCGAGGCTAAGTGCTAGACGAAGACACACAGAGAGTTAATCGTAACTCTTATCGTGTTAGCAATAATAATTGCGTGATCCCCACGTGGTTCATAGTGAGTATATGGAGACGATATAAGACGCATAAACTTTTGTCTGGAAGGCTTGCATAGGGCTGGTCGAGTGTTGGGCGTGTGGCGGCCGCCTTCCGCCTGCGGCGCTGCCTGTCTCCCTCGACGACGCGCCACTTGCTCAGAGAACTTGGCTTGTGATTTATTGCCTCCCCGTACGTCCGGAGGGCCCAGAAACCAATTTTCCGAGCTGACAGACGGCAGATAGACGGGCATGGCTGGCCTCTGGCGGTCCATGGAAAGCTCACGCGTTAGCTGTCTGTTGACTTTTCGGAGAGTCGACGAAGGTGATAAACCAGCAGGAACACTTCATAAGTCTACATTCCGTACCCCTCCATTACAAGCTTACTAGCAGTTAAATTTATGTGTAACTACTACTCAAATCGTCATAATATGACCGTCTTAATGAGAAACTGATACGAAAACAAACCCGACGTAGGGGACTAGTGCAACAACCTACCTATACGACATTTAAAATTTAAAATCCTGAAATCGTCCGTGAAGAAAAACCTACAACGCACGTTTAAACAGTTGACTTAGAGACATTTATCTAATAGTGGGCAGTACCTGTAGCGTGACAAAGGGAGAGGACGTGTTGTTGTTAGGGTGTCAGTTGTAAGTTGTGTTCCCTGAATTATCCTGAAGGTAACACTAACAGCAGAAGGATATGAACACGTTTATAGAATTGTGTACTGCGTAGAGAATTTATTTATTTATTCATTCATTTTTCCTTTTTGTTCCATGACCATATAACCAGACAGTAACAACTGTCTGTTTTGATTCTTTTAGGTAATCAAATTTCAATGCAGCTATTGCAAAATAATGTCGGGTTTGTTTTCGTATCAGTTTCTCATTAAGACGGTTATATATATATATATATATAACCGTCTTAACCGAGCGAGGTGGCGCAGTGGTTAGACACTGGACTCGCATTCGGAAGGACGACGGTTCAATCCCGCGTCCGGCCATCCTGATTCAGGTTTTCCGTGATTTCCCTAAATCACTCCAGGCAAATGCCGGGATGGTTCCTCTGAAAGGGCACGGCCGACTTCCTTCCCAATCCTTCCCTAATCCGATGAGACCGATGACCACGCTGTCTGGTCTCCTTCCCCAAACCAACCAACCGACCTAACCGTCTTAATGAGAAACTGATACGAAAACAAACCCGACGTAGGAAATTTGAAATTTAAAATTCTGAAATCGTCCTAGAAGAAAAATGGATATATATATATATATATATATATATATATATATATATATATATATATATATATATATATATATATATACTAGGTATATCCATGTGCAACATTTAATTAAAAGTCAATTACAAACAAGGCGTATTACTTTAACTAAATGACTGTGTAGAACAACAGTTGATTTTATGTTTTCGATTTCTCTTCTGCTGTTTTGTGTATTGGGGTGCGTCCTCCAGGCAGAGGCAGTTCTCGCCTATGGTCTGCTGTTGCCTGCCGCCTCCTTCACCCTACCGTACTCGTAGAATCCTGATTTAGACGTGGCTGATTATATGAACACTCCTAATTCCTTTACAGCTGGGTGTATGAGTTTATACGCTGCAACATCTGTTGTTGCCAAAAGAGTGGTAACGCATTGAGAGCCTTTGTACCTTGCCTAGCACTCAGCTGATTTAGTGTCCCATGTACCCTGTCTGTCTTAATATTATATGGTTCATCTCTTCTTCTTCTTCTTCTTCTTTTTCTTCACAAGTTCAAAAAGGGCTGTCGAACTGTTCTAGACAATGGAAATGTTATTTAAAACGACCGTGATTAATTTCATTCGCTCAATGACACGGGTGCTTCGTATACCAATGCGTTCATGGAATCACAGAGTGTATTGCTTTATGACGTTTCCCTTTCTCGTCGGTTCGTCTGCTCCATTCAAAAAATGGTTCAAATGGCTCTGAGCACTATGGGACTTAACATCTGTGGTCATCAGTCCCCTAGAACTTAGAACTAATTAAACCTAAGGACATCACACACATCCATGCCCGAGGCAGGATTCGAACCTGCGACCGTAGCGGTCGCTCGGCTCCAGACTGTAGCGCCTAGAACCGCACGGCCACTCCCGCCGGCGCTCTATTGCACATCCCACCTCATTCGCCTTTCCCTTCTAAGTCGTTGCATGAAGTCCGTGTGTGATACCGTTGGATGAAAGGGCATTCAAGAAGCTGAGCTTTTTTAGTCGGTTGGAAAGGAAACAGTTTGCAGATGATGCATGACAGTGGACCCCGTCAGAAGCATCTGTGGGGCAATAATTCCCGAATGGTCAGGCTCGTGAACCCTGCAGAAAGCCCTCTGGGATGAGTTACAACGTTGACTTTTATTCTGTCCCGACCGTCCAAATCACTACCTTCTCACATTCAGACCTTAAGGAAGAATAGATTACCCAGAGTTTGTCATAAAGGCAAGGGAGAGGGGGCAAATCGCATACTGAAACTATGTGCCTTCTGAGACCTTTACAATCTAAAATATCTGTGTTGTATATATGCAGAATGCAAGGCAAGGAATCGAAACAGTGTCTCCTGCTTACTAGATAGATGCGCTAACCACTACTCCACCCTTCAACAGTGGCTCTGCACGTCTGAACTGACGCCTTCCTTCTCAGTCCAAGTCCCTATTCACGCTTCAGCCCTCTTGGTACTTCCTCTAAACTGTAATAGCACTGCAGACGCTCTCCAACTCTGTTGGGATAGTACCTCAGCATCAAACGAAAGGGGTATCCTGACTGAAACCCAGGTATAGATGCTTTAATCAAATGAAACTATACGGCTCCAGAGATCTTCCCAAGTCTCAAACATCTATGGTACATATTCGCAACTGAAGCGATGAATGAAAATTTGTACCAAGGCCAGAACGTGAACCCGGATCTCCTGCTCCCAAGGCATATGTACTAGCCACTACTACACCCTGGCATCAGTACCGATGCTAGTACGCTTCCCTCCTCAATGCAAATTCCATTTCACGCCTCAGCCCACTTTGTATTTTCCCTAAACTAGAGAACATTGCAGAGGCTCTTTAACTGTATTGGAATAGTGGCTCAGCGTGGAACGAATCCTGGCCTCGGTACAAATCTTCATTTCTCCCTGCAGTCTGCATATATACAACACAGATGAAAGGGTCTCTGGAAACATATAGTTTTATTTGATTAAAGTACCTAAACCTTGGTTTCAGGCAGCATCCTCGTTCCATGCTGAGGTGCCGTTCCAATATAGTTGGAGAACCTCTGCAATGCTGTTCGAATTTAGGGCCAATACAAGGTGGGCTTAGGCGTGAATGGGATTTTGGACTGAGAAGGGAGGGGCGTGAGGATAGTCCGTGCAGTTGCACAAAACCGCTGTGCCAGGGGACCTAGTGGTTAGCACACCTGCCTTCTGCGCAGCAGTCCCAGGTTCGAATCCTGGGCTTGGTACAAATTTTCAGTCTTCGCGTTCGTCTGCATATAAACATCACAGACCGGATGTTAATGTCAACCAATTGGCGTTGGGTGCTTTCGATCAGATAGCTGTCAGAAACAGCAAAGGACTTAGAAGAGCAGTTGAACGGAATGGACAATGTCTTGAAAGGAGGGTATAAGATGAACATCAACAAAAGTAAAACGAGGATAATGGAATGTAGTCGAATTAAATCGGGTGATTCTGAGGTAATTAGATTAAGAAATGAGACACTTAAAGTAGTAAAGGAGTTCTGCTATTTGGGGAGCAAAGTAACTGATGACGGTCGAAGTAGAGAGGATATAAAATGTAGACTGGCAATGGCAAGGAAAGCGTTTCTGAAGAAGAGAAATTTGTTACCATCGAGTATAGAATTAAGTGTCAGGAAGTCGATCCGGAAAGTATTTGTATGGACTGTAGTCATGTATGGAAGTGAAACATGGACGATAAATAGTTTGCAAAAGAAGAGAATAGAAGCTTTCGAAATGTGGTGCTACGGAAGAATGCTGAATATTAGATGGGTAGATCACATAACTAATGAGGAGGTATTGAGTAGAATTGGGGAGAAGAGGAGTTTGTGGCACAACTTGACAAGAAGAAGGGACCGGTTGGTAGGACATGTTCTGAGGCATCGAGGGATCACAAATTTAGCATTGGAGTGCAGCGTGGAGGGTAAAATTCGTAGAGGGAGACCAAGAGATGAATACACTAAGCAGATTCAGAAGGATGTAGGTTGCAGTAAGTACTGGGAGATGAAGAAGCTTGCACAGGATAAAGTAGCATGGAGAGCTGCATCAAACGAGTCTCAGGACTGAAGACTACAACAACAACAACAACAACAACAACAACAACAGCGTATAATCTTGACAACAAAGTGAAGTAATCAAATCATCATCACCTTAGTATCTTCATCGTCAGCTGCCCGCATCTTGTGGTCGTGCGGTAGCGTTCTCGCTTCCCACGCCCGGGTTCCCGGGTTCGATTCCCGGCGAGGTCAGGGATTTTCTCTGCCTCTTGATGGCTGGGTGTTGTGTGCTGTCCTTAGGTTAGTTAGGTTTAAGTAGTTCTAAGTTCTAGGGGACTTATGACCACAGCAGTTGAGTCCCATAGTGCTCAGAGCCATTTGAAGCCATCGTCAGCTACTTGTCAGCTTCGATAGCTGAGTGGTCAGTGCGACGGAATGCCATGCTAATGGGCCCGGATTCTATCCCTGGCTGTGTCGGAGATTTTCTCCGCTAAGGGACTGGGTATTGTGTTGTCTTCATCATTGTCATTTCATACCGATCGACGCGCAAGTCCCGAAGTGGCGTCAACTCAAAAGACCTGCACAGGCGACCTGCTTACCCGACAGAAGGCCCTATCCACACGACATTTCGTTTCATCAGCTACATTACCTTGTAAAAACAAAATTTTACTGTAAAATTTTACAATGCTGTTGCTGAAGTTTGTCAATTTGGCTGCTGCTGCGAATGTTAAGTGACTGGTAAACAATAAAAGTATCATCCCTGTGCCCGCAGGAGGAGGTGAGCCGGCGACCTCCGCAGAAGCGGTTTGTCAGCAGTGAGGAGGCGCTGGTGGAGCAGCTGGGCGGCCTGCACAAGCCGCTCTCCACATAGGCGCTGCCCGCCGCCACACCCCGGCAGCCCGCGGCCTCTGGGCTGGGCTGGTCGCTCCGTCTCCCCACCGCCGCGCAGTCCGCTACCCCGTCTGTACCTGCGGGGGAAATTTTCGTTTCCATTTAGGTTTCCTGTCCGCAAGCGCGTATGCTCCGACGTGTCACCGAGCGGCCACACTCAACCTGGCGGCTCTGCTGAGTGTCCGAAACAACCCACCAGATCGTGCTTCTCGGAGAAAGACTGAACAACACGGCCTAAAAATGAAGCAGACACGCGATTGACGACACGGAAGCATGTCTAGCGAGGATTACATTATTTTGCTTTTCTTTTTCTCCAATTTTTTCTGTAATTTGTCCTTCACTTCATATCATTCTGGGTGACCACAGTCACGAGTGTGAAAGCGTTGCAATGATTGACACTTAAAGATGCTGACATGGCAGATAAAATTCATCCATTTCGGTCCGTTGCTACTGCGAGGCAACCATTGTCTCTTTCTTACAGCAGTCTAGTTATGCATACAATTGAGCGGATACATCCTGCCCTTAGTTATGCCACTGCATCTCGATATCCGTACTTCTCTGACAACTGCAGAGAAACTTCTACCTAATATATATTAACACTATTTTCAAACAATTAAGTGATATCCAGTGTATCTTTGTATTAATAGACGTAATATCAAGGGTTCTCAGGAAGAGATTGTGTTGTTGTAGCTGAACTAATGTGACTGTCTACAGTGCTTGCTCTCGCGAAATAACAGGTGCTCCATGTGAATATACCTCTCTACGGCACGTTAACTTCAGTGTCAGCTTCGCAAAAATGTTTAACGGGAGATCTTCGGCACCAGCTATCTGCTATCATTAACCCAGAATGATCTGAAGTTTACCAGTACAAAATAATTAGTGGTACAGAGCTGAAACTCTCTTTAATTTTCTAGTCTGCCCTGCAGAATAGCGCACTCAAAAGGAGTGTCATTATTCACGAGAAAACGGTTAAAAAAATGTTATGCGGCAAAGTTGTTTTATCATAATGTCCTACCAAAACCAAATTATATTTCCACATATTTTGATAATTACTGCTAAAATATTCGCAAATATTTTAAATAATACAATAAACTGATATAATTAAAAGTCCAATACAAACTATTCTGCAGCTCTCTACCATAAAAACTCACAACAATAGAAATTTTTTCACTATTAACTGTTTTACAGGTGCATGCTTAATTTTCCTTCACTCTGATGATAAAACCGTTTAGTCCAAACATATTCTCAGGATACTGAATGAAAACTTAGCAGTTCTTCCTGACGTAGTCTGAAATGTTCTTAGGTATTTAACAAGTTAGAACGACATCTCTCATTCCTGTGATTTCGCAGGAATTCGCTTAAGAAAGAAAGTAATTTTTCCCTTTGATTAGAGCAGCCAGTGAATGTTATAATAGCAGTATTATAGTGCTTTAGACGTGTTCCTAAGTCCAAAGCAAACAGATTCCATTGTTTGTGTTTACTTTTATCGTATGTTAGCATTTCTTGTGGTTCCTGCGAAGTCACATGTTTAGTTACTCTCAAGAGTTTGCCACCACTTTACTGTTAACTGCAGTACACTATGAGAGTTTAAATAATTTTTTGCAATATCTATAACGATAAGATTCTGGACTAATCATTTTAATTACGTTTTACTACGGTTCAGGATGTCTTATGAAGACTGGTACATGCTCAGTAACCTGTTTAGCTACGCCTAAGCTATCTTTATACTTCCATTAACTGTTTCACCATTAATTATTTTCTAGAGATAAATTTCTAAGCCTACAATGTATATTTTAATAGAAGACTTAAGGGTTGTATTGTTGGACGCAGAGTTGCAGCGTCTCTGAATTATCTGTTCCATGCTTGCTAAGTTATCACAATAGAGTGCGAATACAGTTTTCACATAGTAACGTATTTATATAAAAATTGTGTGCAGTTGACTGATTATCAACACAGAAATCTTGACTTTTTCGATTACATGCAGCTTTATTATGAAAATGGCAGTTGACTGATTATTAAGGAGAGAAATGTGGAATTTTTCGATTACAAGCAGCTTTATTATGAAAATGGCACCCACTTCAGAAGTGCTAACAGGGAAAAGCAGAATTTGCTCCATATACACTATGACCGGATAACTACAGACACTTCGTGTATTTCTATCATTTCCATCATTCAAATATACATTATACTGAAAATTTCGTCTTGTAAAAGTCACAGAGTTAATGTGTTGTACGTACGATTCCGTTCATTTCCATACTCCCCTTTAAGAGGAAATAGTCAAATGGAGCTACAAATAGCAGCAATATTTCTGTGGTGTAAGCTGAAAGATGAAAAAACAATTAATAGTGTTTTCTTGCACTTCTGACGCCTTGTACAACAATCGTAAATTTTCGTTTCCACACAAGTACAGTACAGTCATTTATTGTACAACAGCAACTAAACAGTATCTATTTTTTAATATTTTCTCAAGGTAGGAAATTGTATCAGATTTGTGAAAGACCCTCCTACGTTGCGAAAGCAAATGTTAGTTCCATAGTAAGAGCTCTGCGTCCTTCATAAGAGGAACTGGAATAACTATGTTATACTGCATCAAAACTGTCTGAAAAAAAACTTGTTGCAAATTAACTGATGTCAATTAGTCTCTAGATACCAGATTTATCTAGCGCAGAAGCTTCGAGTTGTTGCCGGTGTTCACTAGAAAATTAAATTCTGTTCTATCGTAGACACTCGACTGCAGACTCGTTACGGATTCGTTTTATACTTTTCTTGCTTTACTGCCAGGGAAAACCGCAGGGAGAACAAAGAACTGAATGTCCGCGTAGATTAGGAACATCCTCAACACCGATGGACAAGATACCGCTTTTCCCGCAATAATTGTGCAACCCGCTTTTCCACGAGCAGTGCGAGTGAGACTACAAACAATCATCTGCGACATTAATCTCTGGTTTCGCTAATCAGGTGCCGTGTTTATTTTCCTCATCGCAGAATATACTCCCACTGTTACGATTCTGTGTTACACATGTGCCTGAGTACGAAGACAAGGGGCGACTCGAAGACCAAGGTACAGCGTGTAGCATGGAAGAGCGGTGAATGTGACGGAATACCCGCGTATCATAGGATTTCATCGTTTAGAGGAATTAGGGTAAGGTCAATATAACCACAGTACAGGAAGGAACAATGACAGGGAAGGAACATCACGATCTGAGTTATGTGATGGTCAGTGCGCTGCGTCGCTTGGACTGAACAAAAGCTTAGCTTTCACCTGGATATCGGGACTGCGGAAAACCGAATGAAGTATTGTCTCCCAGTTGAGGCGTTTAGCGCTGATACACAGGCTTTCCGTTCCAGGTGATTAACCGGTTATTATTTTAGATAGGAAACGGATAGTGTAACACTTGAAGAGAGAAAGAAGTAGAGAGGCTGAGGCCTATCAAGAAGAAGCAGCAGTATTTATTCAATGTTTTTGAAGAAGTGATAGTGGTTAGACTGCGTCTCAAACCATCGCCAGAATACTCTTATTACAGAATATGTGCGCACCTAATGAAGGTCTCAGTAGGCTTCGAATGGTTAATAACTGTTTGCGTGCCCCTTCTATAACATTCTCGGTCCTTAGGCATGTCAATCGTAACATTACAAATGTTACTGTAGCGGATATCGGTTGAGAAGTGTTTCTTAAAAGTATGGCAGTATTTTTGTCGTTATACCATTTACACAAAATAGTACATTTTAATACGAGGCTAGTTGCTGATTTTTACAACAAATTTATATTTCGTTTTGTTATGACCTGGTTAGATTTCCTTTTAGAGGATGAGGATTTTGCTCTTGTTATTTCTTTTCGTTCACATGATACAGAGAACAAGAAATATATAGTTTTGTCCTGCTCCTGTGCCTGTCGATGTAGAAGAATGAAACAAAGAATGTGACAGTGATTCGAGGGCCAATTGGAAACACGATCGGGAAAGGTTTCATTATAGTTGAGCTTAACAGTGTACCGAGGCGAGCTATTTCGAGGGCACCCAGGAAACAGGAAGCAGACGGCTGAAGGGGCGAGATTAAGGGGGAACAAAGAGCGCCAAAGCAGCACCGCAGGGAGACGCCTCATCTGTTGCTCCGATTTCGTCGGCTTTACGTGCTCCGCAGACGAAACTCGACCGTCTAAAAGCGGCCGCTCGGCTCTGAGAATAGCTAGGCGCGGCGCTCTTTTGAGGCAAGTGCCTATGAATTACGTACGGCGCGGAAATTACCGAAAATAGCCGCCACAGACCTGCGAGGGAAGAGGGCCTCTCAACACGCGATCACTGGCGCAGTCAGAATTAGGAGCTATTACAGCGAACCAGCACCTTCTGCTGGGGACTCCCTATCATTTCTCATTAAAGCGACCGGGCCTGCGCTTAACGAATTAACGAATGCATGTTGATATTGCATACCTCTCCTTTCAGGCTACAACTGGAAATAGGGCAGGCCGTATAAATCGATCCAAGGTGCCCTAATTTGGTAATAAATTCATAATAACTGAAGAGACTACGAGGTCCTTTGAGGTGATGCTCCTTACAGCAAGCATTAATTAATTTATGCCTATTTCCATCTAAAGTTAGGAACTTTAGTTAATAAATTTAAGTAATGTAAAGCCACGTGACCATGTCTGCTGGCAACGCGTCTCCTGATACCACTTTTCGGCCCAGAGGGTGACTTTTTGCAGGTGTAATGAGTATCTGCTTCTGTAGTCAGTTGTTGGTACAATACATTACGAAACAACACTGGTAATATAGTCATGGGCCCATATTCCAAAGAAACGTTACGAAAATTTCTCCGATCGTCAAAACTATCTATGAGACAGTTTCAGTCGAGAAACAGTAGACTGTGTAAAATAAAATATGGAAGTTAAGCCATGAAATTTTGGCTTTGCACTTCAGTATAGAAAAGACGCTGAAATATCTCAGTGATCACACACAGAGATCTAGATAAAATTTTTAATTTTGCTTCTTGCCAAGGTATGTCGGATTTTATAAGTTAATAAATGATGGCAACCATTCCCTTTCGATTTGTTGTTCATTTACAGTGCATATCTTGTTCGTAGTAGATAACCATTCACCTTCAGATGCTCATAATGTGCGTTTTTATGTAACTTCTTCCAAGGCCTGGAGCTAGTGGTCATCGCACTTTCGTAGTTCCGCAAACTTATGGAGATAAAAGAATGCAGCGCAACGCTTTGCGCGTTTAATGAAACGGTTCAGTGTTAAAATCTCTCCTGCTGCTGAACCGGCTTTTTTTTTAATAATCTTTAGCATATATGACACTTTATGAACCGAAACAATAGATGCGATGCCACGAATTCCTAGGCTTACGTTTAGTCTATCGTCAAACAGCTACAAAATCAAGCACGCTCAATAGTTTGCGTGCCCATGAAACCACAGCTACCAGGCAGTTTAGTAATGTTCTCTCTTTCGGTCGTGACAGGTGAAAATGACTCGGTAAAAGAAAGGTATTTTCCTGAAGTGAGCATCTATTTCGTAGCAATAGAAGTGCTTGAAAAAAAAGTAAAGATTAACTCCGTACAGAAACTACGAAACTAAACGGATCTCATTTTTTCGTAGCGATGGGGAGGCGTTACATTACAGCGTACTCCGTAGTATAAACATTCTTGACACTCGTTTCTCTAAACTATACCGAAAACACGCAACAATATTGCCATCATTATGAACCGAAGATCTGATGTTATGCACTGTAGATATGCAACAACAGAAGTGACTGTTTTCGGTAATTAGATTGACGCCTAAAGTTACAATTGATGGTCACGTTGTTCTCTGTAAGTCCCAAGTGAATGAAACAATTTTTCCTGGGGCACAGTTCTTGCAGCGGTAGGCGTGGCTCTGTAGCAAACACAGCAGCCATCTGTCATTTTCCTGCCTTAATCAAACGACGCTCTTTCGCAGATACCGATTGAAAAAAATGCCATGGGCAGTGTCGCCGAGGTGAAAGAGTAGCTCCTCATTATTCCGGGCACGGGAGTCACGGTAGCATCATCGGCGAGGAAAGATCGACAACGCGACATCGATTCCGCCGGCAGTCGATAGCAGCTATGACGTCAGCGGGCGACAGGTGTCCCGGAGAGCATGATTGTTATGATGGCGGAGGCGGAGGCGGGGACGCAGGCTAAGTTTAGCGCCTCTGACGCAGGAGCACGGCGGGTCGCGCCCTGCAGGGCTTCTCTGAAAGACGGTGGCTGATCCGCGAGTAAAAGCGGGCAGAGGGTGGGTCCCCGGGGGGCGTGCAAACGAGTGGGCATGCTCCGGTGTCTGCGCTGCTGGGCGGGACTACGCGTTAGAAGCAGTACGCTGGGCGGATGGTTTTATATAGCCAGTGCTCCTTGTTAGTGTCACATCGTCCATCGCATACGACACTAATCAGTGTACGACGCTTCACTGTCGATGCAGTACCTTTCACAGTAATGGAAGTGGTTTACCTTCTGTCTAAGTTGGCATTTCTCTTCCACTGATTAGATGAAACGCAAAAAGGGTTATAAAGCTATAAATGAAAGAGGACACTTACGCAGACAGGTTCCTTTACAGAAAATACAAATAAAGTGGACAAGAAATTGTGATTTACAACAGAAAACATAATTCACTCTTTCTGTCATTCAAACTGCGATACTTCCATTCTAAAACAGTCTCAAATATACAGCGTGATTCAGGTAGCCAATGGGTTTTATGCAACCCGCAACGTCTTAAAAAGCACGCTTAATATTTACATATTTTCCCACGCACTACATACAAACTATTAGCCCTACCAAAAAAATTAACAGGTTCTTTTGGTAGCAAATTTAGTTTAATTAAATTTTGTACTGAGATACGTTTTCCCTGGAGGGAACGGTTTTCCAGTTACTCAAGAAAATCACCGTTTGAAAGTTTATTTTGTAGGGTTCTCTTGGATACTTCTAAAACTACAGCATCCAGCGAAAACGTATTCCACTACATAACTGAATTACATTAAACCTTCTTCATGAAGGTCCTGTCCTTTTTTTTAGGATTAATAATTTTCGTGTAGCGAGGGAGAGAATATGAAACTCTTGTGCATGGCTTTTGAAGGTCTCGTGAGTTGTGGGTAGGGGCAGCTGAACTACTAAATGAATAATACTTACTGTACACCGTTATGCGCCTCACTGCAGACAACCGTTTACGAATGCAGAATGTAGGGACTGATCGAAACAATGGAACTGAGGTAGCATACAGTAAGGCATTGGAAGACCATCCTATGAATCGTAGAGAGGTACACTATAACCTAGATTTTATGGTCTAGCCTTGATGATGTCATTGAGAGATGCAAGCCGTTCAGGATAAGAAATCACTTGTGATTGGATTTAATCACAGTCTCTCCCGTTTTCTGAGACTCCCTGTGAGCCCACTGGGTGAGATTCGTGTCGTTAAACATCACAGGTATCGGATATCTCAGACGGAACGTAGATGTAA
This sequence comes from Schistocerca cancellata, assembly GCF_023864275.1. Taxonomy (NCBI): domain Eukaryota; kingdom Metazoa; phylum Arthropoda; class Insecta; order Orthoptera; family Acrididae; genus Schistocerca; species Schistocerca cancellata. The sequence continues at coordinate 202,374,039 of NC_064632.1, forward strand.
TATGGCTGCTGGATTTAGCACGAGAGAGCGTAATTTTTTCCGCCCAGTCATAACAGTCTAATTCCGGTACAGATATCAGGTGGGCCAGGCTTCCGTTCTAAGACAGAGGTAAAATAATTAGCTTTGGAAATTTCCAGCAATGACCCTAAACCGATTAATTGTAATTGGCTGTAACCACACTCTGCCTATGTCAGCACACCGGGCTAGACTCATATCGTTGAAGAAGACAAGCGTCGAATGTTCCAGTTAAAAAAGCGCTGTAAGTAATAAGTGGCTACTTAACGCAGCCGGTCACGAACGCAAAAGGAAAGCATGTGCAAAGAAGCTGCTAGCGATTGATTTAAGGACGAAAAGGAGAAATTAGGACTGCCAGATCGATTTTGGCAGTCCAATTCCAGTTCACGTGTGAGGTAAGCAAGACTCCCGCCTTAGGACGGTGCCGAAATAGTGTGCGAGAAATTTCCAGAACAGACACTCTATAAAGAGTTTTCCTGCTTTTGGCGAACAGGGAAGGGACGAAAAGGAAGGACAAGACAAATGCTGGATATCCTGAAGCTGGACTCGCAGAAATACGTCTCTCCTTACGGTCCCCAAGCACCTCCGAGTTGCTTCGTTCGCCATTAAACTGCATCCTCTCTCCTGCCACGTAGATAAACAGAGACCATGGGCAGATGGCGGCCGTAGACTGCCGTACTTTGTTTTGGAGCGTCACTCCTGTTTCCGAGTAGAGGTAGCAAGTAGAGGACGTCGCAGTCACTTGTGTACCTGCTTCAGCTTCGCGCATTGTTGTTATTGTGTATTTGTGTTTGTATGTTTGTGTGCGTGTGTGTGTGTGTGTGTGTGTGTGTGTGTGTGTGTGTGTGTGTGTGTGTGTGTGTTCAAGGTACTACGTGCGTCAGTGCGTACGAGCAAGTGTGTGTGTGTGTGTGTGTGTGTGTGTGTGTGTGTGTGTGTGTAGCCCTACTGCCGCCCTCCTGGACTCCCTGTGCACAACCCCTAAGCTGTCTTGCTCGACGACGAGTAATCGTAGTAATACTAGTAGTAATAGTTCAAAAAACCCTTAAACGTAAATAGGAAACAAAAAAATTTATATGCCTTCAATTAAAATCTCTTTTCCGCAGTGGAGGGGAAAAACAACCTGAAAAACAAGACAGAACTCTTTGTACATATCCCTGCTTTACAAAGTATTTTATAACAATATTGTATATACTATATTTTCATACATTAATGACTTTAGTGAGAGAAAACAGGTGTTACAAAATTATTGTAATAGTTGTAAGAAGGTTGATAATAAATGTAATAAACTGTATTATATAAAATGTGCTGTTTGTGTATTTCGTGTGACTTTAATCTATTAAAGTGTCACTACCGTTAGAAATATTAATGTTCTGTATGCATAACAAAACCACACAAATACGCATTTCCCTATCCTTTTTTCCCAAGTGTACTAGTGATGGATATTCAGGTTCTTCAAATCCAAACCTACATCGCTGCGATGATAAAGAGACTTCAACTGAAGTCATTCCACCGATTCGCATTTACAATTTTGTTCCTTATATAAGCGATTTCCTACATTCTAATGTAAACAGAAGCATGCGAGACGAGTTCTAAACGTTGAAACAGTAACATCAAATAAATTATTCTTAAACAACCATGAATCAGCGAGTCTAGGGTAATAATATTTGATGTATTATGTTGTTATAATCAACATCGAGGAAGACATTTCCTTTTATTAGCTTACCAAGAAAACAAGTAACTGGAGATTTTGTTGTCTCTGTGAAGTCATATCAGTAATACAGATACACAAAGGCTACAAACTTTCAAAAAACAAGAAGTTAATTTTGTAACTAATTAACCAAGATAAAAAAGTAAGAGAAAATTGTGTTCTTATCTTCAAGTCACACGTCTAGAACAGAGACGCAAAGCGTATACACATTTTAGGATTTTAAAAATGTAGTATAATGTTCCAATTGTCAGCTGTTTTCGAAAAATACATCAGGTTACATTTTACTCATCGCTTCTTCCACAGAGTACAGTTACAGTTTTGCTATAAGTGCTTATAAGTAAAAGATAATTCGTCAGATAATACCACACAAGCAATAATTTCATTGTTTTTGAAATCTGTTTACAGAACGGCGTCGCATTTACGAGACATTTTCCAAAATAAGATTTGAAAGTAGGTCGTTTCACAGTAAATACTGCTTGGACAATAAACCGTTTTCTGCTAGTCAAGCCTTTTCAAATACGTTACACGATGTATGCAATCATGTACGACAAAATACCTTGTGAAGAAAGTATTCGTCTCGCTCCACTTAGCTCACTATCACTATCATTCCACCAGATCAGCTAATACTTGTGTTGTAGAGATTACAATTCTTAATGCTAACATTTAAGTTGTTTGGAATATTCTAGTTTTGTCTGTCACTACTGGATTTTACAACAGACTCATTCTTCCAGGGGCAAGTTAATAATATTATAATGCCGAGCCGATATCCCGCTAACATGCTCCTTTTTCGCTGAGGAACTTCTATAGATTTGTTTCTTTATTTTTTGTTTTCATTTCTTCTTCATTTTGTACTTTACCTTTTCCGTAACTTTCTTCGACAGCAACATTTCAAATACTGCAATATCTTTTTTCCCTCCAGATTTTCTGTGCACCACTTTTCACTTTCGTACGGTACTGCACACCACACATACACTCTCAGTAACTTCTTCCTCATTTGCATAACAGCACTTGATACCAGTAGAAGACTTTTATTGACAAAATACACTCATATTCAGAAAAAAAAACAGAACAGCTTGAACGACTAGAGATAGCCACAGGACAAGAACGTAAGTATGTTCTGCAGAAATGATTAGCATTTGAACAATGTCGGCTCGCAGGTTCAAGGTCAACATCGATACCGCGGTGCTACACCACCTGCCGGTGAAATGTGCCTGCGGCCTATAAACCGAAAGTAATGGGTCGGTGTGACTTGAGCAGACGTGCAGGTTTCCTCGCACATGCATGCGCAAATCGTACTGTCAAATCAGTGTCTGAAAGAGGGTGCATTATCGACATGAGAGAACGTGATACATCCATCCGGGAAAATGCTGCTCGTGTGGGACGAAGTGTTTCGGCAGTGCAACTGGTGTGTGCAGAAGGGTTCATGGAAGGCCGTACGACACGACGAGATGGGTCAGGTCGCACCACCCAGACCACCCTCCGAGAAGATCAACACCTCATCCGACCGGTATTGCAGGACAGATCCGCGTCCTCCTCGGCTCTGAAGCAACAGTGTAACACATCGTACACTATCACGGGTGACAGTCCGTCGCCATTTACTACGGCAAGGGCTACGTGCGCGTCGTCCACTTCTCCGCCTATCTTTCACGAATGTACAGAAACATGCTAGACGCAATGGTGTGTGAACCGACGTCACTGTGAACAGGAATGGGATCAGATAGTGCTTTCGGACGCATTCAGGTACTCTTTATTTGAAAATATGGCCGCATTTTGGTTCGCCGTAGACAGGGTTAGCTGCATTGCAGTGACTCTATTCGCCCAAGACATATTGCGCCAACACAAGGCCCTATGATGGGTACAACCATAAATCACAATTGGAGCATGTCCACGGAACTGTGATCAGTGTGACCTAAATGGCATCCTGCGATCCGTTGCCATGCCCTTTCAGCACAACAATCCAGACGCCATTTTTCAACAAGACAATGCACGACTGTATGTTGCTGCACGAACACGTGCCTTCTTGGTGTCATGGGATGTCAGCGGTTTGCTCTGGCATGCCAGGTCACCAGACTTGCCTGCCAATCGAAAATGTGTGGGAAATGGTGAAACGACGAGTGCAGCGCTGTGACCCAGTGCGAACCACTACAGATGAACTTCGAAAGCAGGTGAATGCATCAGGACGCCATTCGCGCCTTGTACACGTCGATGCCATCACGCAAGGAAAAAGTCTTCCGGGCAATGGTGGACCCTGTGCCTGCTAGGCAACAGGACTCATGTTGAGCCGAAGTGACTGAAATGCTAATCATTTCTGCATAGCATGCTATTGTACAAATCCTGTACATATGAACGCCCTATCTCTAGTCGTTCAAGGCGTTCTGTTCTTTCTGAACATCATACCAATCTCATTGCAATATCTTCCTTCTTAATCCGGCTGCCCATTTAATAAATAGAACTACTAATCAGTTTTGTAGCTGTATCTGACTTCGATAATAAAAATTAAATTAAAAGAGTACGCCACACTTATACAGGCTGAATCAGGAGAAAAGCTATATGCTTTGAGAGGTGACAGTATTAGTGGTTCTGAACAAAAAACGTCATATGAACATAAAACCTTTACTTCAGAGTTTCCGAGGAAACCAATAAAAACAATGGGGAACAGGACAAATGCAGAAAATAGTAAGTGAAACGATATGATTTAATTTTTGTTATTTTTACATTTACTCACAAAAGATGTTCAAACAGTCCACCGTCAACAACACCGCATTTTGTAACTTGTAGACAGCTGCTATATTCCTGATCTAAACTTTACTGTAGCACACGCCTGTAAAATAAGAGTGCAAGTGAAGTGCGCCTTGAAATGGTAATTAAAGACAACACTACTTAGCCTAATGTCGCTTGGCTGCATTCGTATATGACTGCTGGTGTAGTAGGACATGCGACGGACGCCTATGATTTTCAGATAGCTATGCGTTGGATACGTTTAAGAAGAGGGCATATGATCATCTGAAGTTTTTTGTTCAGAATCACCAATACTATTATCTCTCACAGCATGTTCCTTTCCCTATGACCCGACATAAATCGAGCAGCTTGGTGAAAGACTGGCATAGTGTGAGCAACTGAACATCGAGGAATAGGAAGGCCAGACGTAAGTTCCTATCGGAGGTCCTAGCGATGTGTAGTAATGACTTACCAGTAGTCGACCACTGTGCAATGAGGCTAGAGACCTATTTCTGTAATTGCCATAGACAAATATACGAAGTAAACAACTGACGACCATACGTCTACATATTGTGTGGATAAGGCGCACTTCTGAAGAGTAAAAAATGCATGGGTGTTGTGTAATACTGGAAACAACGACGTAACGCTTTCTGAAATTTAGTTCGTGGAACACGTGCACTTTACAGATTTAACCCCAACGCTTCTTCATTCAAGGATCGTACTTGAAAATTACGTTCACAGCCTGAATCATAACTAAGGATAAAATATTTGGGAACTGAAATACTTCAAAGGCATCGTTAAGTACCACTTTTAGATAGACGAAGGTGGCAAATTCACACATGTGAACAAGAATCGGCGGCGAAAAAGGCACACCTCAAAATGTACGTAAGTATTTAGTAAATGACTTGGAAACCTGAAAATGGGAAACAACATTTGCAACTACACTACTGGCCATTAAAACTGCAACACCACGAAGACGACGTGCAACAGACGCGAAATTTAACCGACAGGAACAAGATGATGTGATATGCAAACGATTAGCTTTTCAGAGCATTCACACAAGGTTGGCGCCGGTGGCGACACCTACAACGTGCTGACATGAGGAAAGTTTCCATCGATTTCTCATACACAAACAGCAGTTGTCCGGCGTAGCCTGGTGAAACGTTGTTGTGATGCCTCGTGTAAGGAGGAGAAATGCGTACCATCACGTTTCCGACTTTGATACATGTCGGAACGGAGACTACAGCGATGGCAGTTTATCATATCGCGACATTGCTGTCGCGTTGGTCGAGATCCAATGACTGTTAGCAGAATACGGAATCGGTGGGTTCAGGAGGGTAATACGGAACGCCGTGCTGGATCCCAACGGCCTCGTATCACTAGCAGTAGAGATGACAGGCATCTTAACCGCAAAGCTGTAGCATATCGTGCAGCCACGTCTCGATCCCTGAGTCAACACATGGGGACTTTTGCAAGACAACAACCATCTGCACGAACAGTTCGACGACCTTTGCAGCAGCATGGACTATCAGCTCGGAGACCATGGCTGCGGTTATCCCTGACGCTGCATCACAGAAAAGAGCGCCTCCGATGGTGTACTCAACGACGAACCTGGGTACACAAATGGCAAAACGTCATTTTTTCAGAGGACTCCAGGTTCTGTTTACAGCGTTGTGATGGTCGCATCCGTGTTTGGCGACATCGCGGTGAACGCACATTGGAAGCGTGTATTAGTCATCGCCATACTGGCGTATCACCCTGCGTGATGGTATGGGGTGCCATTGGTTACACGTCTCGGTCACCTCTTGACGGCACTTTGAACAATGGACGTTACACTTCAGATGTGTTACGACCCGTGGCTCTACCCTTCATTCTATCCCTGCGAAACCCTACATTTCAGCAGGAAATGCACGACCGCATGTTGCAGGTCCTGTACGGGCCTTTCTGAATACAGAAAATGTTCGACTGCAGCCCTGGGCAGAACATTCTCCAGATCTCTCACCAATTGAAAACGTCTGGCCAATGGTGGCCGAGCAACTGGCTCGTCACAATACGCCAGTCACTACTGTTGATGAACTGTGGTATCGTGTTGAAACTGCATGGTGAGGTGTACCTGTACACGCCATCCAAGCTCTGTTTGACTCAATGCGCAGGCGTATCAAGGCCGTTATTATGGCCAGAGGTGGTTGTTCTGGGTACTGATTACTCCGGATCTATGCACCGAAATTGCGTGAAAATGTAATCACATGTCAGTTCTAGTATAATATATTCGTCCAATGAATAACCGTTTATCATCTGCAATTCTTTTTGGTGTAGCAATTTTTATGGCCAGTAGTGTAAATCGTATAAGTATTTTCAAAATCAAGTTCGCATTGAACACAGGGCACTATACTTCATAAAAAGACGTGCACACGAGTTAAAAGCAGAAATAATCGCAAGGACTCAAACACGTATCTACAGCTCCATAAACATCATCAAATGAGTTACATTGATTGGCAGAGTGAGTTGACTTCACAATGTGTCGGACTGAATAGTAAGATCGGAAATCTGTAACCAGCTAAAAGCGCAACAAATTCACAAGGACAAGGATATTTTCTAAAACTTCGAGCGCCTGGATACACGCTCGCCTTCGCAATTAATAGAAAGTTTAGAAACGAAATTAGTGAAAATTTAGCCTTGGGATACGAACGACACACGTATGAATTGATATCAAAATCTTCCCAGTGATCAACCACGTCCAGTAACCAAAAACAAATGAGACATTATATCCAATAACAGCAAATAGTCCGTGTCGCATCTTACACCACATGTTATTCATAGCAATTCATATATTATGTGTTATGCATTATTTTATTACCGTGATTCGGTTTCGAATGTTATGTGACATACAATTTAAATTTGACATGTGTCGTAAATGCTAAAAGGTTTCAATAATCTAGGGGTAACCGACGGCAATTGGAAGGCTCTGACACCAGAAACCGTCGCAGGTGACCACCTTTCCCTCCAAAACATCTAACAGAAACAAATTCAAAGACTCTCTGCTGTATAAGTCGGTACTGGTTACAGAGACTTCTTTACAAGCTATCAGCGAAGATAATCTCGCGACTTACTGAATTAATATTATTCGTGCATTGAAAGTGGTCATTTAAGAGACAGCTCTCATTTTGTTTAGACAATGCTAGGGAATCGCCACTACTGAGCTGTTAAAACATTCAAACAAGAAGTTCTTCTCCTTTCTGCCACTCTCCATTACCTTCGTGTTTGATTTGCCTTTCAGTTGACTGAAGATGTGTACAACAACAGCTCCATCTCCTAGCAATTAATTCAGAATAATTATAGGCAGCCAAATACATGGATCTGTCTAAGACAGAAGAAATACAAAACATGTAAAGGCAAGACAGACAAATTCTAAGAAAAATTTTGGGGCCAATCAATTAAAACGGTGGACAGCAACAGAAGTAACGAAAATCTGCACAAGAAAACTCAAAAGTCAGATCTAACAATAAAGAAACACTGAATGATGTTTGTCGACCGTCTCGTTCCGAGGTATGGAAACAGGATATGCAAGAGACGTTTTTAACACGTAAATCTGAGAAAATCTCCCTGGTACTAGTGGCTCCAAGAAATCTATAGTCATCTGACAGAGATGAAGACTGAACACCACGAAATTCTTAAAAAAGATACACTTTAAACAACTGTTTCAATTTCCAGTCTCCAGAGAAAACGAAGAAATGAAAGAGTAGCAAGGTGGTAAGAAGTTCGGAACCAATAGCACTTTCATCGAATGAATAACTACTGCAAAAATCGGAAGTAAAATTAGTAGTAGTTATTTGAGTGTACATTTGGAAGCCCAAATCTTACCCGAAAGTGGAGAAAAGTAATACAAAACAAACAAATGATAATAACTGAAAAACTGAAAGCAATATAAGTAACACGAATTGCAATTGTATTTTCACAAAAGAAAAAAGACTGAGAAATTTCTCTTTTGCGTCTGCCTTCACAATTATTCTGTCTTCGCTGGTGTAGTTTTGCTGGTACATTTGATTATAATTTTTGTCCATTTCAACACTGCGAGAAACAATTACTTGCTGCTGTGGCAGGTTTTTGACGCTTGTGCCTGCCTGTCTGTTGACGTTAAGATCCTTTTAAATGGGTTGTTGCACTACGTGCTGAAATATTCGGAAAGGGCTCTTTATTTCTGTTTAGTATGGGACTTCAAGAGTTTTGTGTGAATACCTGGTCTTGAATCATCTTTCTTTCTGAATGATTGTGAAAAAAGGGGGAAGATGAAATGAAAGGTGAAATTATATGTTGGCAAATCCTTAACTTCTCTTGAATAACACCGGGCTGGTATTAAGATGAAAATTATCATCAGTCGGAGGGTTATAATCAACCGTACGACATGCAGTCACACCACGAAATATTACGAAGAGATTCACGACTAATTTACGCCACTGAGGGACAGCCTGACGTTACATAATTATACACCACACTTTTCCCTTTACGAGCTATTTGTAGTGATTTTCACTACCGGGAATCGAGGCGACTATCTTCAGTATACTTTCCAAAGCACTAACGTTGCTACGCAGGGAGACGATACTTTTGTACACGTAGAGAAAGGCCTTGATGATGTCAAGTGTCAAGCGGAAAAAAGATGTTCGAAATTAAATAAATAACGCTAGAGGAGAGAAATGTAACAGTTAATACAAATTACCCAACGAAAACAGCTCATCTTCTAAAAGTTGCGCATGCTTGGTAAAATGGATAGGGAAAATAAGCTAGAGTGGAAATAATCCGGAAAGAAAATGGGTAGCAATCCAGCAGAAATATTGCTTCTCTAGTTAAATGCAAAAAAGATTCATAATTAATGTCCGGGTGAAGCAGCCGTATAAATAAGATAAACATAATACACACTACCAGAAATAAAAATAATAATGTCCCAAATATCAAAATTATAAGAAACATGCAGGACAGGTGGAAAACTTATGCTGTATTGAAAGTGAGTTAAACAAGATGGACAATCAACGTTTTGACAACAATAAGTAACAGAGAGCCAAAACAGCGGCTAAAACCGAAGACCCATCTGTGGTTTTCAGATGAAATAAAAGACAAATTAAGCAGTTATGTGGATCAATAACTATTATTTTCTACCCGCGACGCTTTTGGGGGCATACACAATCACCATTTGTTTGTTGGATGTAGCCAGCTGCCTGTTTTGAATTACATTCCTCGTTATTTAACAGTTTTTTTTAGATGCAAGCAGATAAAAATTTCAAAGAAATTATTGAAATTCGTTGTTGTTCAAAGATACTAATAACTCAACTACAGTAACTTTAACGCTGAGCCCGCCCGGTTGGCCGTGCGGTCTAACGCACGGCTTTACGGGCTGGAAGGTGCGCCTGGTCCCCGGCACGATTCCGCCCGGCGGATTTGTGTCGAGGTCGGGTGAACCGGCCAGTCTGTGGATGGTTTTTAGGCGGTTTTCCATCTGCCTCGGCGAATGCGGGCTGGTTCCCCTTATCCCGCCTCAGTTATACTATGTCGGCGATTGCTGCTGCAAACAAGTTCTCCACGCACGTGTACACCACCATTACTCTACCACGCAAACATAGGGGTTACACTCGTCTGGTGTGAGACGTTCCCTGGGGGTCCACCGGGGGCCGAACCGCACAGTAACCCTGGGTTCGATGTGGGGCGACGGAGGGGTGGCGTGGACTGCGGTAGTCGTCGTGGGGTTAGGGACCACTGCGGCTGCGGCGGGGACGGAGCCTCTCCGTCGTTTCTAGGCACCAGGTTAACATACAGTCCAATACAATACAACTTAACGCTAAGTCTTCTTACAGTAAATATAACAATTATGTTACATCATCTTACAACTGAATGTATAAAACATTTTGTTCTAATCTTTCAGGCACATTATAAAAACATCACACGGCCATACAGAGATTATTATTTATTTATCGTATCCAAGACATCACCATTTTACAAAAAAAAAAAAAGTTATATTACAATGCAAGAGAAGCAGTTATAATACAATAATACATGGTTATAAGGTAAATTAACTACAATAATATAGGAAAGTATGTAACATATAATGATAAGCGCTAAGGATGCGAAACAGAGCGATTTTCATATCCCACGTGAAGCCCAATACACTGCAGCACCCAATACACGAAAGGAGCCTCCCCGAAGATCATGACAACGCTCGGGCGTGCCCTGGGCAACGTTAGACCTGTGCCTAACGGCCAATCCTTTCAACACCAAGACACCACAAAAAGGCCATACACAGATAAGCCAAAACATTATGACCACTACTCACCGCGACGTAGGACGCCGCCTGAGGGCCCTGTGGATACGTGACGCGGTAAGAAAACTGTCAGAGCGGAGCAGACACGAACGGGGAATCACCCCAGCAAAGATATGAGCGGCAAATGGAGAAATCCATTGAGATAAGTGATATTGACAAAGATTATTACTACGCAGAGCCTGTGAGCAAATATCTCGAGAACAGCGAAGTTGGTCAAATGTTCACGTGCTACTGTCATGAGCATCTACTGAAAGAAGTAGGACAGTGAAACTAACACTTGGCAATAAATGATTGGACTCCACGACTCTTCACAGAACGTGGGGTTCGAGAACTTTTCTACTCTATAATGTGGGATAAATGGTGATCTGTGGAGTTTCTGCCGAATGAGCACCATACTGGTGCACGCACAAGTGTTTCGGAGCATATCGGTTTATGGTGCATTGTTGAACACGTAATTCCGCAGCAGACCACCCCTACAAGTTCACATGTTGAGCCAACGACATCGTCGATTACTATTGCAGTGGCCAGTTGACCACCGTGATTCGAACATCGATCAGTGGAAACGTGTCGGCTCTTCGGGTGAATCACATTTTTGCTACACTACGTCTCTGGTCGTCTCCACAAACGCCGTCATCGAGGTGAATGGCGGCCCATAACGTGCAGCATCCTACGGACTGGTGGGAGCAGTATTACGTTGTGGCAGACATTCTCTAACGCTTGCATGAGATCTGTGGTAGTAATCGAAGGAACGCTAACATCTGCGAACCACCTGCATCCCTTCATGCTTGATCCCTGGCGGCGACGTCATCTTCCAGCAGTATAGTTGTCCGTGTCTCGGAGCCAGAACGGTGCTTCAGTGTTTTGAGGTGCGTTATAATAAAGTCACGCTATATCACTGTAATTGTCTTCTCAAAAGCTAACGAATGCAGTTCCATTTAAAAAAACGTACTTGACATCACTGCTAAGAGCATTGATCGAACAAAAACATACGTGCCCGTCGACGCTGTAACATATACCGAACATTGTGTTTCCATACCAGGAATCGTTCTCGAAATAAGAGGGGTTTTACGTTTTATGTGACTCACTCTGTGTATACACTGACGAGCCAAAACATTATGACCGCCTGCTTAATATATTGTTTCTCCTTCTTTGGAACGAAATAAATGACTGCTTCTGCGTATCAGGGATCCGACAGATTGTTGGTACGTTTGTGGTGGTATGTGGCATTAGATGTCTACATACAGGTCATGTAATTCGCGTTGATAACGGGCGTTTATGGCGCTTGATAGCAAACGACATGGGATCCATAGGGGAATTTGGTCGACGAGACGTTTGGTGGATGGACGTTCACTAGCGGGGATGTGTGTGTGATGTAAGGTGGGAACCTAAAACAGGTCTTACCTTGCGTGCCTCTGTTGCAGGATAGCCATATCTCAGCCTGATTAACTGGCAGCACAGCGCTCTATTGCGTGTAGTTCTTCAGTTGGACGTAGGGGACACCTGTGTGCAGTGAGCATAGGAACGAAGTGGGCAATTCGTTATAAATAAATCTATATTTAAAAGTAGAGTAACGAAATTTCACCAGGAGAAGGAATTCATATGTTGGTAAAGCCAGCTGATTTTCCAAGCTAGCGGCTCGTCACGCTTCCGGCAGAGCATAGCACTCGTGCTTGAACCTCGTCTGTTGCAGTATTTCCATGATATTAAAACATTTCTGCTGGAATAACATATTGTCCAAGGAAGTCAAAAGCTGTAAACATGAGTGTAGAAAGTTTAGAAAAGTTTAGAAATGCTATTGAAGCATTGACATTGATCATACATGTACTTGTAAGTATATTATGTATTAAGTTTTGCATATTATATGTAAGGGGCACATTGGCTAATGGATGATAGGGGCATAGTGGGCATTATTCCCATTGTGCCCCTCTATCATTACAATTATTGCTCTGTAGTCGTATCTTCTGTTCTCTCTCATGTTTCAAGAAATGTCGTTCGGAATAGGAAAACGGCAGGATCAACGAGGCTGTCCAAGCTGCCCTAAAACATGGTTATACTGTGCTCGCAGCATCTAAAGAATATGTGACTAGGAAATTGCAAGAAAATGTTCAAGAGAAGATACCCGTAGAGCGTCATGCTTGTCTGTCACCCCTCAAGAAATTAGTTCATTCTCAAAGACACCACCAAAGAAAAGTATAACTGCCAGAAGGAAAAGAGGCAAAACAAGAATCTTGATAGGCACCGCAGGAAAACAAGAGCTCTTGGAACAAAATCAGGAAAAAGTAAAGGCAACTGTGAAACAAACAGTCAGATTAGAAATGCAGCTTGCTTTTGGAAGTGGTGACTCTGATACAGAAATGCAAGTTGAGTTGGATGAGACAGAGAATGAGACTGCTTTCTATCGCCGTGATGAAGCGCACGATATATTCACATTACTCAATGAAGGTCTCAAAACAGATGATTATGTAGTGGCGAAAGTGAAGACGCTGCACAGACAAATTCCGTGTCAGCACTTGGTTACTACAAGGTGCACCGAATAAAAGTGGCCTGGACAAGTGGATGCGACTGTAGGTGAATGCAAGCATATAACTACACCCCTATAGTTACTTCCAACAGTATGAAGGAACTGTACATATAACCGGTCGAATATTGAAGAACATCACACTGTGTGGGGAGCTCTCAGTGCAAAGGTATATCGCAACATTCCCCATAGTCTTCAGTATCTGCAGCAGATGAGATTTCAGTAATTCAAGCAGACCAGCTCCGATCCACGTTCGGAAACGTGCTGACCAGGGCCCAAAAGCGCCAAGAGATGAATGGTGGTCACTTTCAACGTCTTCTATAGTCTGGTTAGTACCGATTTCTTTCCCTCTACATCGTTTCATTGTACGACATGTAAAAAAAAAAAAAAGAAACGAAAAAGTGGCGTATCTGAAGGAATCACGTAAAAATGAAAACCATTCCTTTACGCCGAATAATAAAAAGTGACCCCCACTTTTTGTCACATTGTGTGTAAACTACCGAAGCTCCAGGCTGCTGGAGGCTCTAAGCGTTTGTACCGCGGACCGCTGAGGGACGTGCAGGAAGAGAGTCAGTGAGGTTCTGGAAGGTACTGACTGGAAGGTCGAGCCATATCGACTCCAGCGTCGTGGCCAGCTGCGCTAGGTTCCTCTTTAGAGGATCCATGGGTCGGCCACGCTGATCGAGGTGGCCTCGCAGATTCTCGATCTGATTTACATCCAGAGATTTTGGTGGCCAAGGAAGTACGGTAACCTCAGCATGGTGCTCTTCGAACCACGCACGAACACAGCGAGCTGTGTCACACACTGCATTGCCCTGCTCGTAGATGCCATCATATCGAGGAAAATAAATGCATGTAGGGGTAGACATGGGCCCAAAATACACCCACACTTGTGTGGATCTTTTGTGCCTTCCAGAATGACGAGGTCACGAGAACATTTCCCATACCATAAAGCCCATCTTGATTGTAGGGTAAGTTCTAGGAGACTTATGACCTAAGATGTTGAGTCCTATAGTGCTCAGAGCCATTTGAACCATTTTTTGATTGTAGGGTGTTTGCTTTCGGACATTTTACGCTGTACACGCCAACGGCGATCTGTACAAGGGAGTCGTCTAAAAAATCCACTCGATCGTCCCACAATGGACGTCCGGTTGCGGTACTGGGGTGAAAATTTCAGCGTTTGTCGCTGATGGACAGCAATCAGCATGGGTGCATGACCCAGTTGCCTCCTGCTGAGGTCCAGACGCAGCAACGTTGGCTGATCGATCATTAAGGAGACACTGTTGGTAGGCCCTTGGTTCATCTAGGCGGTAAGTTGCTCAACAGATATATGACTGTTCAGCTGTACACATGTCCACAATCGTCGTTCACCCTTGTCCTCTACGGTCCTAGGAGGACCACAGTTGCCTTCTACTTCTACATGTACATCTACATCTACATGGATGCTGTGCAAATCACATTTAAGTGCCTGGCAACGGGTTCATCGAACCACCTTCACAATTCTCTATCATTCCAATCTCGTATAGTGCGCGGAGAGAATGAACACTTATACCTTTCCGCACGAGCTTTGATTTCCCTTATTTTATCGTGGTGATCGTTCCTCCCCATGAAGGTCGGGGTCAACAAAATATTTTCGTATTCTGAGGAGAAAATTGGTGATTGGAATTTCGTGACAAGATTCCATCGCAAAGAAGAACGCCTTTCTTGTAATGATTTCCAGCCCAAATCCTGTATCATTTCTGTGACACTCTCTCCCACATTTCGCCATTATACAAAACTTGCTGCCTTGGTGCTTGTTTTGGATACCGCCATTTTTCCAAGCGCGATTCACCTT
The DNA here is from genome assembly GCF_023864275.1 of Schistocerca cancellata. Lineage (NCBI taxonomy): Eukaryota > Metazoa > Arthropoda > Insecta > Orthoptera > Acrididae > Schistocerca > Schistocerca cancellata. The sequence goes on from NC_064632.1 coordinate 202,389,142, forward strand.
TACGACAGCGACACTTGAACAATTTAAAAACTTATCCTTTCACCCTTAGCACAAAATCGAATTTTCGTGTCCATTTGAACGGCAGATAAATCTCTCCATTCCCGCATTACAACAACTGCACACTTTTCCGCGTCACCCGAAATGCTTTATATACCCTCCATTGCTAGTGCTGCCACATACTGTCTGTACTTGGTTATTTCACTTTGATACAGAACATAGGCAGTTGTCACATCAATTTGTCTGGACCGTGTATAATAAAAATCTTCGCACTTCGTGCCTATGGCTAAATCCGACACAGGCATTATAACGAAGAAGACTGACAAGAGCCTTTGGGACCAAAAACTACAGAATACTGTTGTGCTGATCTCCTGCAGAATATTTCCTCAGTTTCTTGTAAAATGTTGATAACTCATAAGTGATCCATTAGATAATAATAAGAATAAAATTTCTTCCGTTCCGTCGTTAAATTTGATACAGCATCCAACGTAAAATTTGAAATAAAAATTGAGTCTTGGTTGCGGAGGTTTTTATTTTCAAATTTCAGTGACGCGTTTCACCTGTGGAAGGCATCTTTAGATTATCTACAATCCAAAATATTACAAAAATAGATATTAGGAAACGACCAGATCTTATCTTGTGTGAGAACGTACTCTAAGGGAAAAGTTTTTATGCAAACATACAGCTCGTCACGCCACACACCGTCCATAAAAATACCTGCACGATGCGAACACATTGGCAAAATCAGTTTAGGATATAAAAAAGTGCAAAATCACGAATGCTTCGCAAGTGGATTCCTGGAAGGGACCGGAACGATGAAAGATTGCTGCGAAAAAATTTTAAGGTTTGATATAATGGAAGTAATGAAATTTGAAAACGGCGACTAAGTGGAGTGTGAAAATAAATGTCGAAAAATCTTTTGATTACCTTAGTCGTTGCGATGCGTAAGGGACGCTGGGTAAGTTAGGAACAAATGCGCAGCAGACCTTAATGAAGCGGGAGCACATGTGTGGGTTGCCCCACGGACGAACATGGAACGCCGAGAAGTATAGTAATCGGGCCTGGAGTGCAAGTAGTGCAGTGGAATCAGACCGATGGCGTTGGTTAGTCCGTGCGTTATCCACTGCTCAAGACCGTATTCACACAAAGAACATGAAAGAGCCTTATAAATCAAAACGTACATAATTTCTAAAATGACAGCCCTAAAAATAAAAGTAAAATTAACTGTTACGTATCGGATAAGTATACCTCATCAAAAGATTGTCACAAATATAAAATGACAATCATTAAATTATCCTGAAAGATAAGGGAGTAAAACAAATAACAAAGGAGATACAGCTTATTTCACAGCAACGGTGATAATCTTATTTAAAAATTGACATCATTATATCAAAAAATTATTGACTTTTGCTGATCAACTTATCATTGAAGAGGCCATCAACACCAAAAAACGAGCGCCTACCGATCTCAAGTCCCCAAAGTAAACTGAGTTTCCGTTCCTCATGCGCAAAATGTAAAATTTGCGTACATTGATAGTAGGCTGGCAATAGCCAGATGCCTTCAAATGTTCTGCAAATGGCGAGTATTGTTTTATCTGGCCTCTTTTTGCGATCAGATGTTCTTAAAAAATGTGGTTTTAAACGTTCTTCCCGTTTGCCCAATATATTCAGCGCTGTATTAGGTACATTCTAATCTGTAAACCCCTGACATCATAAACGCATTTCTGTGTCTGTTTGTTATGAAGAAGTTGATGTACACTGGCACCGCCACTGTAAGCTATAGCTGCTTCGTTACGCCGAAAAAGCTGCGCTTGTCCATAAGACATGTTGTCTAGGAAAAGAGGGTAGTCCACTTTACCTCCGTTTTAAGGTGTTCAGTTGTAGACGAAGCACTCAGTTTCAATTTCTTTTCTTTGTACAACTTCTGGGTCTAGAAATACTGTAGCCGTTTCTGCTTGCTATCAATTCTAAGTATTCCAGTTATTCACTTAAGTCATCTTCACCGACAGATAATCTTCAGACATGGGTCTGAAGAAACGCAGTTTATAACGCTGTAGTTGGCAAGATGGAGCAGTATGATTGAATAGCTAGTGGTGGGCTCTCTGTAGACATAAAAAGTAACTTGATTATTAATCCACTGTAATTGGGTACATAAGTAATTTAGTTTACCGACTCATCCACGACCTCAGACATAAAAGACATTTTCGGCTGCAGTTCATTAAATTCATTGTCAAGTGGCTGTCGAAGAGCTGCCAATGAGAAGAGTGAATGTGTCGTCAACGTAAAGTTTGTAAACAACACTTTTCTTGCACAGGGTTGAAGTACTCCTGAAATAATTTTGTTCAGTGTATTGACGAAAACATCTACGTGGGAGGCAACTCCCCATTGTTAATCGGTCGTCTTGTTTGTAAAGAGAGTTATTGAAAGAGAAATAATTATAAAAAGTAACGTAAAAATTTAAATGATTTAATTTTTGTCGAGGCGGCCACGCGTGAAAAAATTTTCTTGAATAATTGAAATAGTTCCCTCTAAAGGCACATTTGTGTAGAGATTCTTTATGTCCAGATATAAAAGAGAGGAACATTCCGGAAAAGAACGTCTATGTAATAGGTCCATTAGCTGCCTCCTATTATGACCAGACAAATTAATTTGAAAACAAATTCTTTTTTTTTTCAAAATATGTAAAAGAAATTTGACGCAAGGTTTAAAGTTCATGGTGAAAGGTTATCAATGCTAAGATTCGCTGATGATATTGCTACCCTCAGTGAAAGCGAAGAAGAGTTGCAGGATCAGTTGAATGGTATGAATAGCATAATGAGTATAGAATATGTACTAAGAGTAAATCGAAGAAAGACGAAAGTAATGAGCAGTAGCAGCCGTAACAACGGTGAGAAACGGAATTTATTGGTGAGGTTAAGAAATTCAGCAGCCTGGTCAGCAAGAAACCCCATGATGGACGGGGCAAGGAGGACATAAAAAGAAGGTTAGCACTGACTAAACGGGCATTTATGACCAAGAAAAGTCTTCTAGTATCAAACACGGGCCTCAATCTGAGAAAGAAATTTCTGGGAATGTACGTGTGGAGCACAGCACTACGTGGTACTGAAACATGGACCCAGTCATTAAGCGGCCCCATTGTTCCTATGTTCGCTTTGCTGCTCTACTAATCAGCAAAGACAATAATAGTGTAATGACATCAGTTCAGAAATGTCGATCTCAGAAGGAAAGTGTTAAACACCTCGCACATCCATCCAGCACAGCGACAGAACTGAAACCGATGTTTGTAAATCGATAATCTCTATTTTCGTCTTATTGGTAATTGTGCGTCCTTTACATGCATTACATGGACTCTGTCGAAGAATAATGCATCTTGTTACTTTTTTAAACTACCACTCGTATGTTATTTGTGACTTTCACTTATTCTGAAATGTGTTCACTTACTGCAGATTAAGCTAAATAACGTCTATACACAAATCTGATCGCTAATAGTTTACAGTCGTAAGAACATTAATTGTAAGTTACTGTTAGATTAATACAGATTTATCAGACTATTAGACCATCTTACAGCAAGCTGACGTGTCGCCTCTGATTTCTCACGTGGAGCTGAACAGCTGTGTGACAACACAGTTTGCCTGAGGAATGTCAGACCTGTGAAAATGATTGACACAGCTTCAGGCGAAACGCCAGAAACGAGGCAGTATCCTGTTGAATCACTGTTTTCTTAGGATGATAAGTATGTCGATAATTTTGATTCTTGCTGTGAAAGCCATAAACCGTCACTGAAAGAAATTTGATCAATTCGAGGAATTTATACGACAGTTGGTTTATATTTACAGAGTTATTCCTCTTACGCGACAGTTGGGTCATTTCAAGTATAACAGCATGTGATTGAAATCCTTATTAATTACAACTGTGAAACAATGTTCACTCCTGCTCATGGTGTGGGCAGCTAAAAAAACGGTAAAAATGCACTCAATCAGAGTCCTGATGTCGGCGAAATTTACCAGATAACACAATTGTTCTGCGTATCTCTCGAATTCACGAGTTTGCTCTGTTTACGAGATTACATCTCACTCAATTTAACTGAAATACAGGACGCTAAAATCCGATGTTACATTTAATATGGCACTGCTCTCACCTCTGCCCATTTGATGTTCTCTTTTCACACACGTTAATTACATGTATACGTCGCCGCGCGCATTGAAGCACGGTTAATCAAACTATAGGTTTGCGTGTCGTCGGTATTCAGTCGTTTAAAGCAAAATTAATGTAGGCAGCATCTGCGCGAAATTCGGAATACTGTACATTATTTACACAGCCAGCTACTGAATACAGATTGGTGTCATTTCTTTTTGTTCCACTGCAGCACTGATTTTCGCAAATAAGAACTCATTAACAAACAGAAATAACTGCGGAAAAATGAAATCACTAAATGAGAGCTTAGTGTGCTGTTACTACAGGGGACCAGCACTTATAAACCAACGTCTTAGGACTTTGCGGTATATGTACGTTAAAGACGACTGGCTGACTGACAGCTAAAGAGCACCTGCTACGGTGACAGTTCGATTAGCACCTACTATGAATGGCGTCCAGGCATTATTCGTCAGACCACTTTCTACGTAAAGTTGTAAACTTCTTCTGGATAATTCCTACTATTTCATACCTGTACTTTATCTAAAAACAGGTTCCCTGTAAAAATGTAGTTTTTAAGATCACTTTTACATGTCCTTTAAAAGGATTCATTCCACCTCATTTCGATATAAAAACCGTTCAGATGAGCTATTGTCATGTAACTGCCTACCTAATCAACGAGCCGACTGAAAGACACTGCCAGCTGCTTATGTACTCGTTATTCTATTGTCCATAGATTGTAACAAAAAAATTTAAGCCTATTATATTCCTTCAGTAGGATGATCATGGACTATGATGCATGCTGAAGATGTGTATTTATGATTATGTATTACAATCTGAGGTCTACCTAATGATTATGGTGTACGTATTGGTATGTTTCAGGAGTCCCTGAGCATGTAGAAACACTTTTGTTAACTTGGAACTGTCTGTTTACTTTTACTTTACTCCCTGAAGAGATCTTCCCTGAAAATTGCTTCAGTGATTAGGACGAAACAATTACATTATGAACCAATGGAAACGGTAATCTTCTCGCAATGGAATGGCAACTTATAGGCAAACAGGCATTGGAAAGTAACTTAATGGAGGGCGTGTGGCATTCTGACATGTTGCACATAATTCACTTGCGACATGACTTACTATGCAACCTTACAAATATTTTTTCGTTTCACGAGTTTTGATGTGAGGAAAATCTCGGAAATGCTCTGAACTTTGCGAATAAATGGAGAAATTCTTCCGTACTTTACAATGACAATTATTTATTTCGTATGTCAAATGGTTCAGCGCCCATTTATAATAGCAACTGAATGGTTCTCTAACACGCAGTGGTTTAAAGTTCCGTTAAAATGTCAAAAAATGCACTGATGGAGAAGAACTGAGGTAATATTTCGTGATGAAAAACGATATTACTCTCTTCATTCAACTCAGATACTCATGGAAAGCACACCGTCCTGTTAATAACGGTTAATTACGGTAAAACAATGGTTGCAGATTAGGGAAATAGCACTGTGTAACATGGAATTGAAAGCCTGCGAAATTATTATTACATCCAGGAATCAGTGTGAAATGGGATAACAATACAAAACGCATCACTGTCCTACGTGGGCTAAAGTAAGCGTAATTGAAAACGATAAAACACAAAACCAAAACATTCTGATAACTTTTTCCAGAGATCAGATTACATTGCTCCGATGAGCGCATCTGCTCACTTACCCATTTCATTTCGCTTCGCTGAATGGGGTGTTTTCGCCCATCCACCTAAACGACTCCTCCGTTCTTAAGAGTTGGGAGAGAAGCTTGTTGATTCTGAAGTGGCCAACCAAACTCTCTCTCCCATCCGAGCTTTATCATCCTTGTCCGCCCGCCGGTTACAAACCTTTTCTCTTGACACCAGAATGAGCAACTTGCGTGTCGATGATTAAGATATGATGGTGACAACAACCAGTTCCCGAACGAAGAAAATCTCCTACCCGACTGGGAATCGAGCCAGGATCCGCTGCATGAGCGTCACACCCACTGACAGCTTAACTAAGGTGGCGAACAATAGTATTCTTAGGAATAAATGAAATAAAATACCTCCTCCCCAAAGGTTTAGTGTAGTGTTGCCCAGGGTAAAATTTTTCGTGACAGACTCGATTAGCCGGCCGGAGTGGCCGAGTGGTTCTAGGCGCTACAGTCTGAAACCGCGAGACCGCTACGGTCGCAGGTTCGATTCCTGCCTCGGGCATGGACGTGTCTGATGTCCTTAGGTTAGTTAGGTTTAAGTAGTTCTAAGTTCTAGGGGACTGATGACCTCAGAAGTAAAGTCCCATAGTGCTCAGAGCCATTTGAACCATTTTTCAACAGACTCGATTATGATTTCAATGTATGTACTATTTTGTATTAGTATTCTTGTTCATCAGCGGCTCACTTCTGTAAGTGTATTATATATATATATATATATATATATATATATATATATATATATATATATATATATATATATATATATATATCCCGTCATTCACCTCAAGCTCAAGTAATTAGTAATTTAGTGAAATCACGGATATACTAAATCAGAGTGTACGTAAGGAGATTGGAACATCCTTCCATATATAAGGCCAGTCTGTTCAATAAAGCGGTTTTCCTTAGTTTGCGATACATTTCTATTTATATGTTTGTTTCCAAAGAAGTTATTTCATAATTTATAAAGCTTTCACTAAGCAGCTCATTCATTTCTCAATCTCAGTCGCTGCAGTCTCTACAGACACAATACCCACTGTTGTCCGCTAGCATCAGCACCATGACGTAGACTTTTTTTAAGTTTTGTATACTGTAGCTTCTTAAGTGTTTGCTTCAAAAACTGTCTGATAGTGAGATATAGAGCTAAGAAAGGAAATGAGATAACAGTATACTCGACATAGCTTTCGTGTAAGTTTTTCTGAAAGAAAAGTAAACTCTAGCACTATAGTGTGATGTGAAACAACACGGTTTTTCTATTATAGTTTAACTGTGATGAGTTTTTTATGAAACCTTTGTTGTACAGAACACAAGAGTTATTCGGAAAATAAGGTCCGATAGGTCGCTAAATGGAAACGACAGTGAAAATCCCATGAAGATTTCCACAGATGTGTTGATCAATGTCTCCAGGATGCCTGTCGATCGCTTCATGTCGCTGTTTTCAGTTCTGAGCACACAGTGAGCACGTAAAGATGTATGGAACGATACTGTCTTCCACCAACCCCACATATCCTGCATGTCACTCATTTCCCTGTTTATGACAGTTCTCGGCAGCACACCGTAGGGTAGAGAAGACGGCCCTGTAGAGTTGTCGATGGGAATTTTTTGACCACCCGCCATACAGCCCGAACTTGGCTCCCTCTGATGTTCACGGGAACCACTGGCTATGAAGACAACATTTTGGTACAGACAACTAACTGCAGACCGGGGCAGAGAAGTGGTGGAAATCACATGCATCTGCCTTCTATGACAAAGGTATTGGGAAGTTGGTACACCGCTACGACAAATCTCTAAATTGGAGAGCCGAGAAGTAGCTGGAAGGTGTAGCAAACTGTTGCAAATAAAACATTTTTTTTTTTAATGTGGTTTACATTTCGCGACCGATCGGAACTTACTTCCCAAATAACTCTCGTATTTTGTTTAACAGACACTTTTACCTCCATTTTTAGCTAAGTTAGTATTAAAAATCTAACTTCTTCAGGCAGTTTACTGTATTGGTTTAGACCTATGTCAATAGTAGAGGCTGAGGTTCACGTCTTCCATTAAAGTTGTGAGGATTTTCTTTTTTTCTGTGTTCGACGAGCAAGTAAAATGATAAATTTTTGTATCACATGTTTGTTCATTAGCACTCCCTAACTGAAATAGATGCTTTGGCTGATATTGGCTATCAGCAAGAAACTGTCACTTACACAAACCATAATAAAGAACGTTGAAGTAATATTATCTGTGTCACATCCATGCATAGTTTTTATTGTTACACCACTCGCTTTAATCATCTCTAATGCTCATTCAGATTGTTAGTTTTAGATGCAACTTTGACTCTCCACACGTGCTGTTACAACGGTAACCTTCCACCTCGTGTAAGGGTAAATCTTTGACCGGTCCTGCTATTCCACATACAATTTTGATGCTTAGCGCAACACACCAGCTACTAGATAAGCAAGACAAATAACATAATCGGTACACATGACGCTCTATCTTCAATTCATACACATTGTTTCCACATGATATGAGGTAACTACATTCAAACTTGTGCCTGGTGCCTTCATAGTTCGAAAGTTAGCTCTACTGTACATTATAAAGAAATGTCTCAGATCATAATTTCGCGTGTCGGCTAATCTATTTTACTGTTGAGTGATTCACAGTGAAAAAAGAACCGAGTACGTTGTCCTCGATGGTGAGTGTTCATCGGAGGTGAGGGTATCATCTGGAGTGCCCCAGGGAAGTGTGGTAGTTCCGCTGTTGTTTTCTATCTACATAAATGATCTTTTGGATAGGGTGGATAGCAATGTGCGGCTGTTTGCTGATGATGCTGTGGTGTACGGGAAGGCGTCGTCGTTGAGTGACTGTAGGAGGATACAAGATGACTTGGACAGAATTTGTGACTGGTGTAAAGAATGGCAGCTGACTCTAAATATAGATAAATGTAAATTGATGCAGATGAATAGGAAAAAGAATCCTATAATGTTTGAATACTCCATTAGTAGTGTAGCGCTTGACACACTCACGTCGATTAAAAACTGCCGGCCGCGGTGGTCTAGCGGTTCTAGGCGCTCAGTCCGGAGCCGCGCGACTGCTGCGGTACGGTCGCAGGTTCGAATCCTGCCTCGGGCATGGATGTGTGTGATGTCCTTAGATTAGTTAGGTTTAAGTAGTTCTAAGTTCTAGGGGACTGATGACCACAGATGTTAAGTCCCATAGTGCTCAGAGCCATTTGAACCATTTGATTAAATACTTGGGCGTAACATTGCAGAGCGATATGAAGTGGGACAAGCATGTAATGGCAGTTGTGGGGAAGGCGGATAGTCGTCTTCGGTTCATTGGTAGAATTTTGGGAAGATATGGTTCACCTGTTGAAAATTAATCACTCAAATAAGTGTACTGTAGCGCTAAACTGTGCGTCTTGTTGTAAGATAATCTCTGTGGAAGTGTTGTAGTTATCGTCCTCCGAAAGCTAAGTTCTGCAGAAGTCAATGTACTTACCTCATGATAAACAAAAGTGAAATGCATTGCGTATAGATATCTTACTTATTACGCTTATTGCTGTGATGAAGAAAGTACTGTACTGTAACGTATTGTTGTGCTACGGAAAAGGCTGTCTCATTGTAGCTATACCACAAAAGTTACTACTAAAACATGTTTTCCTTTCCAGAAGAATTCAGAAAAACTGTGCAGATGTAAAACAGAAACACCGAAAAAGGAACATTGTAAATTGTCACTCAGTAGTAGCGTCGTGATAAAATCGTGTAGCTGTCACATAAACTAACCAGTGTGTCATCTGGTATCTCACAGAAAGTACTTTAAATCCAGAATGTATTTTCAAGTAAACCAAAATGTTGCATTAAAATCACATTAGCAGTACCAGTATATGTTCTATGTATGTGAGCCTTATAGTCGTTACGTAATCGTGCAACTAACAAGCAAGAATGTACAAACAACAACAATGCGTCGTCCGTTCACTATAACAATGCATTCGTAATTTCTGTTTAAATAAGTTCTCTTGGTTCTTGACTGGATATTTAACTTCAAACACTGTTGCTTGTTAACAGTTTCTAAGTCTGACAGAGCATACTAGTAATGTAAAGTGAAAAATTTTATGGCAAAGACTAAGTTATAAAGCAGATTATCTTTCAATAAACGGTTTCACATGTGAAATGTGGTGTAAACCTTTACTCTTCCTAGTACGCAGTGTTTCAACTTTAACGCAATTATCATGTGGTATACGTCGGTAAAGAATATTGGAATTTTTCTCAAGGTTAGCGTCTATGTTAGTTTTCTCTGAGCCAGCCGGCGCAGGTGGCTGCCTGCGGTGCAAGTCATTCTCTGCTATCTCTTTGTTGGCGCGCGTCGTTATTGGGATTAGGAGACCTAACTTCCACAAATTCACGTTGTCGAGAGTGCCCTGTTCTGTTTGAATCCCGCCAGTTCTGATGAAATTCAGGTCTGTCGTTATGACTATATCGTCTGTCGTCATGTCGGTAGTTCCTGTACGTTCTTTCTTGTCGGTTAAGTGGTGGAGAATTTCTCCCTGAATTATCACTGCACAGTGGACCGTTGCGTCTGAAGTTATTCTGTCTCCCATGATAATAATAGTTCTGGTTGCCAAATTGTCTGTTTCTATGACTGTCTCTGTCATATTCATTACTACAGAAATGCGATCTTTCTCTGTAACTATTACTCTGCCAGTGGTTGTCATACGGGTGGTGTCTGTTTTGGTCACGATTTATGTTGTAAGAATAGCCTTGTTGTGTATTATTTCTGTCATCGCAGAATTCTGACGGATGTGATCTGTAATTGTTGTGCTCCTGTTTTCGCATTCCGCGATTGTCAGTGTCAATTTCCAGTTCTTGTAACAGTCCCTGAAAAGCTTCAATGTCGTCTTTGCAACGTCCTGCCAAAATAATATGTCATAAATGTTCAGGTAATTTGATTAAGCAAATGCGATTGAGTTCTGAGGGGCTGTATGGGTTTGACAGGCACTGATTCTTGTGCAACATGTCTTCAAAATATTTCACAAGACTGGAAAATTCAGATTGTTCGAAATGTTTCATCATTATGATGCTATGTTTTACTCGGTCTTGTGTAGCTTGAGAGCAATATGCTGAGAGGAACGCATGGTAAAATTCTCCTTCACTGTGACAATCATGAATGACCAATCGCATTCTTACAGCTGGTTCATTCTCCAAGTAGCCACACATAAATTATAACCTGTGCTCCAATGACAAGTTGGGAGGAAAACATTGAGAGAATTGATGGAGCCACGCTTGTGGATGAATGTTGTTGGCAGAATTCTTAAACGTTTTGAATTTACATGTAGTAATGAACAGCTTATAGTCAACATCATCGTGTCGGCGAGTAGCATTTCGGTCATTGTTACATCGTGTCGGCGGTTCCATCTCAAAATTCGGTGTACCTTGCCAATTTCTTTCATAATTTCCGAAGTGCCCTGTGTTATTATTTTGTGGCTGTTCCGTATTTCTATGTCCCTCTTCCCGTATTGGAGCGCGAGTGGCCTCTGAAATACGTAATTCTTGTATTACCTGTGTCAGCTGATCTTGTACTTCCCGGATTTCTCTTTGGTGTTGCGTATTAATTTGATTCTGATTTTGTTTGAATTTCCTAATTTGTTCGCACTCTTCTGTGTCAGTGATGGCTACAGGTCTTGTGTCATTCAGATCATCATCTACCTTCGTAGATAAGTTAGTGACCTGATCCGAAAGTTCGGCTACTTTCTCTGATAGTGAACACATTTCCTCAGTGTGTTTTTCTGAACCAAGTTTCAGAGTGTCCATTTGTGTTGAAATCGAATCTACTGTGTCCTTTAAGTTTTCCTGAGATTTTGCAAGTTGCGTAACCGAATCGGTAGATGCAACTGAGTCAATTTTAGCCCACAAGGTCTCATGATTTTCATGAACAATGGTTTGCAGTTCTTTTATGGCTGCTTCGTGATTCTGTAATGCATTTTCATGCCGCGAAAAAATAGGTTGAAAATGCTCACAAATTTGTGTTTTTACGTCATTACAGACTTTTTGACATTTCGATTCAATGTTATGTAACTCAGTAGTTAAATCTTCACGTGTTTGTTCAAGTGTGGTGTCTAACTTCCGAGGATTTTGTTCCATTGTGTCTAACTTTTGAAGATTTTGTTCCATTGTGTCTAACTTTTGAAGATTCTGTTGCATTGTGTCTAACTTTGGAAGATTTTGTCCCATTTGTTGCATTAATTGTAATAACAATGCATTAGTGTCTGGAATCTGTTCCTCTACGCTTTTCGGCAGTGCATTTGCACCAGCAACATTCACATTTTGACAAGCAGAAAATGTATCTTGACTTATTTGAGAAAATGGTGAGGACGCAAAACCTGAATCTACAGTATTTGCAAAATTGTGTCCTATCATTTCGGATTCCTGAGGCGAGCTGTTGCCGAGCTATCGATCGATAATGCTTCCCTGTTCACTAATTGTTTCACTGCCTACGCCATTGTTTGCCGCCCGCTCCATTTCCCTATGCACAATTACCAAATTACTATGTTGAACATTAGTTAATTCATTACATGGTGGCGCTAACACACTACTTTCGTCTTCACTGTCCTTTCTCAGTTTACTTTGGAGCCTAGTATTACGTTTTTCACACGCCATTATTGTCACAATATTTCACAAGACAACACAGAAAAACACAATTTGAAGAACCAAAATAGGGGAACACATTAACATAGCACTGAAAATAATATCTAGTTAATTGCAAGCACAGCTGCGAAATACTTGGTGCAAATCTACAGGCGTGCCACAAGTGTTTTACTGTGCAACAATGAAAAACTGCAACTACAAAGGAAATTCACTCTACAATTACGCGCTAGCAATAAACAAAATCTACACTAATTACACAAACTAGAAGAAAATATCAGAAGATTCCAGTGAGGTATCCTCGGCTAAGGGTCGATATATGAAACGTCCCCTTAGAACAATTATACAAGACTGTCCTTAAACTGACACAATATTTTTTTTAGCGCAACGCATTCTGACTTTCAAAAATCCCTACAAAAGAATGGCCCTGACTAACATTAATCTATACCTTTCACAAATCACTTACCTCACCAAAAATCTTCGTTACTCAAGCTACTGCAATACAGCGGGCGCCACTACTGCCAGCTAAATAAAAGATTCAAACTACGGAAGACACTAACTACTAGTAGGCATAGTTAGCAAATGAAAGATTTTAATAGAGAACAAACATTGTATTTACCTTAATAGTCATAATGTATACAGCAGTTCATGACATCCATTTTTACAAATATCAAACCTCCGCCATTTCTCTTCCCACATCCACCACTGCTGGCGGCTCACCTCCAACTGCGCAACGCTACGCGCTGTTCACATCCAGCTGCCGCTGCCCAACACTACAATGGCAGACAACAATGCAAACTACCCACAGACTGCACACAGCACAGCCAGTGATTTTCATATAGAGCGCTACGTAACGTTGCCAATAAGAAAACATAAATAGCCTACGTACATAAAGAAAACGTAAACAGCCTACTTACACTGTAAAGGAGACCGCTTATAAAACACTAATACGACCTATTCTTGAGTACTGCTCAGGCGTTTGGGATCCCTAACTGGTCGGATTGAGGGAGGACATAGAAGCAATTCAGAGGCGGGCTGCTAGATTTGTTACTAGTAGGTATGATCATCACGCGAGTGTTACGGAAATGTTTCAGGAACTCGGGTGGGAGTGTCTAGAGGAAAGAAGGCGTTAGTTTCGTGAATCGCTACTGAGGAAATTTAGAGAACCAGCATTTGAGGCTGACTGCAGTACAATTTTACTGCCGCCAACTTACATTTCGCGGAAAGACCACAAAGATAAGATAAGAGAGATTAGGACTCGTACAGAGGCATGTAGGCAGTCATTTTTCCCTCGTTGTGTTTGGGAGTGGAACAGGGAGAGAAGATGCTAGTTGTGATACGAGGTACCCTCCGCCACGCACCGTATGGTGGATTGCGGAGTATGTATGCAGATGTAGATGTAGATGTAGATGTAGAAAAGAAAAATGTCCCTCTGAAAGTGCCAGCTCTCCGTGCATAGGAAACGCACTGATTGAACTGACTTGGCGTGATTGTGGTATAGTGTTAGAGACATAAAACACGCACAGAAAGTTTACCATCTTAAAAATTAAATGCAGAGGATTTTGTGCTGTTTTGAAATTTACTAGCTTATTAAAACAGTCTTTCGAACTGGATACGAATCTGTTTTCTTTCATTCCGTGCGCATTGCTTTTACCAACAGAGATTTCCAGGCACGAGTCAAGTCCATTCTGCACAGTTTCAGTCTGTCAGTATATCTCATCTGCTCTCGAAACTTCGCATGAGCTATCCTGCATTCTATACGGAACACTTCATGATCATGATATATGTGAGAAATGACTAGGTCACTACTTACTGCTCGCCAGCCAGGACCTTATCGTTGCGCTCACAAACGTGCACAAAGAACTGCCATCAATGGACAACCACAATTGAAACCTCCCCCGAACATGAAAAATGAAAGTAATGAATGACTGGCTCTCATGTACGTATTTGGGAGGTACAATAACCCACCATTTATACAAGGTGGTCCATTTGTTGAGGTTAGAAACAGTACTGTTAGTAGGGTACAAAAGGTTGGGGTCAAAATTATACAGTTCGTAGATGTTTCTGAACTGCTTCTTTTGAGATATGGAACCAACGGTCAGAAATAAATATTTCAGGTGGCATTGTTCTCAGAGTAATAAATTCAATCCCCGTCACTGCCACTACATCTTGACTTTTATGAAAAGGAACGCTCAGGACAATTTCGCGGAAGTGACCTGGACACACCGGAAGAATATATCTCTTTCGCGTAGATTATTTTATGGTAAGACAGGTGTAGAAATCAGATTTTAAACTGCAAAACATTTTCAGGGACTTATTAGGATTCTGATCATAATTTGTTGGTTATGAACGGCATATTAAAGCTGAAGAAATTGTGAATGGCACGAAATTATGACGGTTCCTGGATGAACTGAAAGATTCAGAGATTGTTGAGAGTTTCAAAAGTAGCATTAGGCAACAATTTGCTGAAATAGGGGAAAAGAATAAAAGAGAGGACGAATGGATAGCTCCGACGGATTAACGAGCCCCAATGTACTAGCCAGCCTGGACGTGGTTTTTAGGTGATTTTCCACATTCCATTAGCTGAATACCACGCTGGTGCCGATTTCCCATCTAAAATACACGATACGCAAATATTTGGAAAACATTCTCACACTTCCATACAGATTTTACTCTCGACGCCGAATAATGGGGATCAGATAGATAGGTAAGACAGAATACAAATCCATCGACATGACACGAGACACTGAATTTCGTTGACCAAAGAAAGAAAACATAGAAATATGAGTCTGTTTGTTCAGGAATAGTTTATTGACATTCATCTATGTGGTTAACACATATCTTCAGAATATCCTTATTGCACGTTCCTCGTCGTCTGTCGAAGTCATTACATGTTTATAATAATATTTCACACCTCGCATCAATACACAAGAAACGAGTACCAAAATGCAAAGACAGAAAGATCAGGCAAAAATGCCTCTATAATTTTACGTAGTAATGTTAAAATTAAATTTCCTGGGCCCAGATTAAGGTTACTAGTAATATTTCAAGTTAGTGCATTTAGCTTGAAACATTAAACGCACGTTTTCGTCATCATTAGCCACGTGTGGGACAAACTGCACTTTTATCAGGTGTATCGTCCTTTATGCTGCACTTCTTTGTTCAGTCGTCTATTCCACAGAGAGGTTGCAAGAGCCTTGTGCCTTTAGCGCACATGATATGGCAGCACTTACTTTCCCAGCCGCGTCCGCAAGAACATTGCTGTTGTTATCGAGGGCATCTCGGCGTTTATTATAGCCCTTGCCTCTGGCATCTCATATGTGAGTGGAGGGAGGACGACGAGGCAAAATTGCGGCTACAGACGAACGTCGCGTGCCTCCACGTCGCCTCGATGGGTAGGCTTCCTGCGAAACAAGGCTGCTACTATAGCCCCTGGTAGAATGTAGCCGAGGTCTAGCGAAGGATTATTCAGTTACAATTGTGTGGCTGACCTACGTGAAGGTCCTGATATCAGACACTGTTTTTTTGTGCTATTACGCCGGCTATGCAACGTGGCAGTGACTACAATTATTACTTACGCAGCAGTAGTTTTTTAATATTTTATCGCTTATTTGCTACAACCTCGGACACGATAGGTCCAGGGGACGATCGTGTTCGTAGTAAATTAAACTGATTCTTTTCTATAATAATCACTGACACCGCTGGATTCCATCAGTAAAGGTGAACATATTATAGTTTTAATTTAAGTAATACTTAATCCGACTGTGGGTTGCGACTTTTCGACCATTTTTTTCATTTCCTAGATACTATAGCAGTGTCCTTGCTTCAGTGGTTTGCACAAGAAAGAATAGGTTTTCTTATTCATTTCCTAGATCAAATATAATATTACATCTCTTAATTTGTGTTTTAAAATGGATTTAATTCTGTCTGCTATGAATTATTGACGTCTCTTGGTCCTATTTTAAGTTAATCATTTTAGATGCAGGCACAAAAATTACCACTGGAATAGTGTATCAATGCATATTAATTCTTCAAATTTAGTGAACTGGTTGACGGGCAGTTTAGTCATAGAAAAAACTTGAAATTCTTAACTCCGTTGCCATCTCCAACCTACACACAAGGGTGCCTTTACCTGTGGGGCAAGGGATGGGGGGAGAGCGCAGCTCTAAGGGAAAGGACTCAGGTGTTCTTCTTTCAAGAAATTTGTTTAAAAGTGGACATTACGCAAGTTGTTGTTGGTGTTACAAGTGGAACTTTTTTATCGCTGCTTACTTGTCGT
Source organism: Schistocerca cancellata (assembly GCF_023864275.1). Lineage (NCBI taxonomy): Eukaryota > Metazoa > Arthropoda > Insecta > Orthoptera > Acrididae > Schistocerca > Schistocerca cancellata. The sequence continues at coordinate 202,405,887 of NC_064632.1, forward strand.
CACTCGTAATATTGAAACTGCACCACACACCAAGGTCTAACTCCCCAATAAACTATTATATTAGCGCTATTGACTACACTTCCTAATCAGAAGGAATAAAACAAAAATCAGAGATAATCCTAGACGGCTTTGGTAAACGTACACCTCAATTAAAAAAAAAAAGAAAATGAAAACATTTGCTGCTCAAACACACATTTCAAATTCTGCGATCTGAAGCAATCTCCCTCACATCTCTAACGTATTGTAACATACAGAATCAGAGCCTAATATGCGCTGCACCTTATCACCCTACGTAATCAGGCTAAACTCTTATGATTAATCTCACTTATGAAAACCACAAAAGGTAGTGTTTCGATTATTTTCAGAAGAGTTAAGATGACAAGTACCGCCTACTACAGCTGCTATACCACCTTTTCGAGAGTTTTGTGACCAAGAAGACGAATGGCTCGAGTGGCTCTCACAGTTAGAGGCGCACGTCATTGTCCACAATGTACTAGGCACTGTGAAACTTCGCTATCTATTATCAACGGTATAAAGTGCACTGTTCCGCCTAATTCAAGAACGTTTTCTTAACGCCACTCCGAGTGAACTCAATTACGATCACGTGGTACAGGTCCTAACAAACTATTACGACCAACAAGTGAATGTGGTAGCAGCCAAGTATCAATTCTTCAATTGCAAAAGAAAAAAGAACCTGTTAGAACAAACATACCGTGAGTGAGTAACGGATTTGCAGCATATGACAAAGACATGCAAATTCAAGTGTGCTTACTGTGCTTTATATTCAGAAAGTATGTTGCGTGATGCGATCGTGTACAAAATCAGAGAACAAATTTTGAAACAGTCCGATCCATCATTTCAGCAGGTAGTGAAAATTTTAGATCAGTACGATTCCGGTTGCCTTGTCGGCTCATATATTTGAGCAGCCAGCTGTTTGTCGGGTTGAGTCCCTTAGTTGTGAACGCCCCATTCCGCACTGGCAGCGTGCGCTAGCCAAGCCGAGTAAACAACCTTCCACGCCGTGTACGCAGTTCGCTAAACAGGCGGCTACACAGGCGAACAGAATTAAGCACTTCCCTCGCTGTTACACACGGCACAAACGCCAAGACTGCCCCTCACGTCAAGCTCAATGCTACGCTTGTGGTAGGAAAGGACATGTGCAATCCGTATGTTTGCAAGGGAACAAACTTAAGAATTCAGCCCACTCACAAAACTCACGCCACAAGGCCCATGTCATTAATGCAGTATATTCCAAGTCTGCAACTAGCAAGAGTGCAAAACCAGTAAAATTTCTTCATGTGTTCTGGCAGAAGGTAATAAAGTGCAGAAATGAGGAAAAAGACGCATATAAATAACATGAAGAGTCCCACAGCAAGGACACAGAAGAATTATGTACATAAAACTAACTTTTAATTAGGGAATCAAAATAGAGCAACACCACTAACAGCGAACGAGCCGGAACTTCCCAAACCAAAGAAAACGTCGTGAACGCTATTTAGAGAGCGAATTAAGAACTTAAAATAGAAACTGAAAAGAACGTAAACAGAGGACAGTTATTCTATTAACAAGAATTCACACCGAAGAAGGCGGTTATTGACGATTGCGTTGTAAGCAACAAAAAACCAAAGGTAGCAAAATTGATAAGAATCTTACCCGGAGAGGGCGAAATTGGGAAAAAATGGGATTAGTCTCTCATTCGGGTACACACTTTTATTCTGTCAGGATATTTCACAATTACACAGATTCCACAGTTGAGTTGAAAATTCATTCAGAAGGAGGTAATTCAACAATTACATACAGATGTCGTACCACAACACTCAAATGTTTTATTTTGGAAAATCATGGGCAGAAAAAAAAATCTTTTTCTTTTTACTTACAAAAAACTACTACTAAATTTCAGTATAACGTTTAATTTATCTCATTTTCCCATCATGGTCATTTCACAAGATTAAATAATATCATGTCTGACACTTCTTGAGCTGCAGGCCTTTGGACAGTACTAAAATCGTGTGTCTGCCTTTAATCTCAATACCAAGGATAAAAAAGCCAAGATCTTAAAACAAGTCCAGTCCCGAGACTATGACTGGTTTCGTAATTAGTCTTCAATCAACATCTACTAACTATCCAAAATAAACTCCACAACAGACTAAAACTACTAAAATGTCGAAATTGGGACTAAATTCATCAACGACGCATTATATCAACCCCGAAAATCATACATCCGATTCTGACCTATGTCAAAGTTCTTTGGCACTCCCCCCACCCCCCCTTCAAAATGTTCCAATTGCTCCAAATCCTGCATTGCCATGCAGTCCACCTTGCCTTTCTTATCCGACTACCGCTCTCTAGCCGTCTCCTTTACCACTTACTCAAATTTCCACGTCTGCAACACTTAGAACTACGTATCTGCTACATCTTTCATCCACAAAAGTCCAAACTCCCCTGGCTTACCCCATCCTTGACAACTTTGACTTGCTGCTGCGACTCTGCCATGTTCCACCTTACCTTAACCCCCTCGAACAGAATACCCCTATCGGAATTTCTATCGCCTTCAACCTCTTATATGGTTATTGTTCTTTCACTCTGACCTATGAAATCAAGGCTGAAGAGTGGTAACATGTTTGGCGTGAACCTGTCCGCCACCATCGCGGGAAATAACTCTTGTTATCATATTTTAGGCATATACTGGTTGGAAACCTTGTTCGATTTCTGAACAGTGTGGAGTGTGATTTTTCATATTTTAATGACAACTGACTAGGAACCAGTCATTAATGTCGATGTCCGCTATTGGTGAACTCTGGCATACAATTCAAGAAGCATCCAATCTTACTTCTGCTCAGTGCCCAGCTTGATTGGATCTATTGTTGCTGAAGAAAAAATTTTGTTAATTCCTATCCTTGCTGGTTGTGGAATTTTACTTGCCAGCTGTGTTTACAAACTGACGGAAAAAAATCGTGGTACCAAGAAGGAGTTGTGCGACACGAACGAAACTTGGTAGGCGTGTTTCTACATCTGAAAGATAATGTCCATTCAGATTTCGCACTTGTCACACTATTTTAAGCAAATCTGATTTGCTTTAAACACACGCTGTAACTGTCGTGAGCATTAATTACCTCTACCTTTGACAGGAATAAGGCCGTTGTACATAATTACTGACAGCAGTCACGAGAATGTACAGTCGTAGGCTCCGGACGGTCGCATGGTTCTACTGAGAGGGAAGACCATCGTGTTTGGCATAGGGCTCTGGCGCATCGCACTGCATCTGGGGTAGCATCTGAGCAGCAGTTGGCAACAGAGTGTCACAACGAACTGTTGCAAATCAGTTACGTCAAGGACAACTCCGAGCCAGACGCCGTGTAGCGTGATTTGCACCTATTCCAAGCCCCACTCCATTTACGACGTGATCGGTGTCAAACGAGAGCTCATTGGAGGGCAGGTTGGATGTCTGTTATGTTTTCTGACGAGAAATGGTTCTGCGTCGGTGCCAGGGATGGCTGTATGTTGGTTAGGAGGTCAGTTGAGGGTCTGCAGACAACTAGTCTGAATGGCAGATCATTGCGTCTACACCCGGGTTTATGGTCTACACCCGGGTTTTGCAAGACAGCGGGAGCACTGTCGCGGCTATCCCCAGCACCTTTGGTGCAAATTAGTTCTTCAGTCTGATGATTCGACTGGTGATGCCAGTGTGACACCGTCTGTCGGCAGGTGGTGTTACTTTGGCGTCACCACTGGTACTCCCTTCATGGGAACAAGCTACGGGTTATTAAGCCTCTTCCAGCGGCTTGGACGACCTCCTCTCAGCCCTCTCGCCACGAGGAAGTCATTTTAACTTGTTTCCTTATTTGTCACTGTCTTTCTTAGCAATCACTATTTGTTACGTGTTGCCCTCCCCCCGCCCCCCTTTGTGCACATTGCGCCCAACTTTTAAGTGTCCGTCATTTACTGACGGAATGCCCTTTTGCCCTTTTTTTTAACTGCTTTTTAACCGTTTGTGTGTGCCGTCTGGGTTATCGGCCGTGTTGGTGAACGACGCTGGGTCTGTCGACCGCGTTTTACTTCTTATACGTCGTAGCAGCATGACGAAGGCCAGTTTTACGAGGGTGAGTCAAGTGAAAACCTTAAATTTGCAATAATAAATCGAAATTTCTTGCCGTTATCCGGTAAGTTGGTATGCGTGCTACGAACAGCGTGCAGAATGACCTGTAGGTGGCAGCATAGTGCAGATGCAGACATACCGTCGCAGTATCAGTATAAAGATGACCACCCCACTTGCGACTTGCACCGGAGAAGAACAGTGTTCTGTTATTCGGTTTCTGCGTAGTCAATGTGTGAAACCTATTGGAATCCATCGACGAATGAAGGTTCAGTACGGTGACGCAAATTTGTCACAGCAGCAAGTCTACGAATGGAGTAGGAAGTTCGTAAATGGTGTGACTTCAGTGGAAGATGCTCCTCGTCCAGGTCAGGCACAACGAGTTGTGACTCCACAGAACATTGCAGCAGTTGAAGCCACAGTGAAGGAAAACCGCCGAGTGACACTCACTGACACTGCAGCATGTTTACAGATTAGTCATGGGTCATCACACCACATTTTACATGGTGTGCTCCAGTTTCACATAGTGTCTGCAAGATGGATGCCGCGGCAGCTAACTTCTGAAATGAGAGAACGACGTGTTGATGGATGTGAAGAACTTCTTCGGCGCTTTGAACGAGAAGGTGATGGCTTTCTTGCAAGAATCGTTACTCGGAACGAAACCTGGGTTCACTTCCACCAACTGGAAATGAAGAGAGCGAGCAAAGAATGGCGCCATTCCTCATCACCAAAACCAAAGCAGTTTCCGACAGAACCATCAGCAGGGAAGGTTATGCTGACTCTCTTTTGGGACGAAAAAGGCGTCATTTTGGAGCATTACATGCCTAGAGAGACCACTGTCACCAATGCATCATACACAGATCTCCTAAAAAATCATCTGCGGCCTGCAATCAAATCAAAGGGACGTGTATTGGGGTCAGCAGGTGTCGTTTTGCAACATGACAATGCAAAGCTCCACACTGCCCGTACAACAATTGCAACAATCACAGTCCTGAATTTTGAATGTCTTCCTCATCCACCATACTCACCAGCCTTGCCCCAAGTGATTCCCATATGTTTGGACCACTCAAAGACGCAATAGGAGGAAAGAAATTCCTTCCTGATGAAGAGGTACGCCACGCGGTGTATGAGTGGTTGCGCGGACTACCAAAAGAATTTTTTTAAAGGAATTTATGCACTTCGTAAGCGCTGGAGGACTTGCATTGAGCATGGGGTAGATTATGTTGAAAAGTGATACAGCTTTGTACAACTTCTGCACGATAAATAATATTTTAAAAAATATTTAAGGTTTTCATTTGACTCACCCTCGTAGTTCTGGAACTCCGTTGCTCTATGGAGTATTTTATAAACGTTTCTCCACGTTCCTGTTTTTAGCTGTCTTCTCTTGTGTCGATTATAATTGGCGTGCATTCATTTTTAACTACTCTCTTTGTCTTTGTGTTTTACTGTTTTGACACTGACACATATGACCCTAGTTGCTTTTGCGCCCTAAAACAAAAACAAAAATCTGTTGTGTTGCCGTTCATGAACAGAATTCCTAGGGGTGTTTTCAAGCAGGATAACGCTCGCCCATATGCCGCTATTGTAATCCACCATGCTCTACAGATCACCAGATCTGTCTCCAGTCGAGTACTTTTGGAAAATCATCTGACAACAACTCGGGCTTCATCCACAAACCGCATTAGCCATCCCTCTACTTACCAATCAAGTGCAACGGGCATGGAACTTTATCCCATAAACTGACATACAGTACCTGTACAGCACAATGCATGCGCGTTTGCACGCTTGCATTCAACATTCTGGCGGTTACACTAGTTATTAATGTATCAGCATTTCACATTTGCAATGGTTTATCTCGAGCTTACATTAACGAGTTAATTTGCAATCACTTAAATAGGTTTCTCAGAAATATATATTACCCAAATTTCATTATTCAACATTAATTATTTTTTTGTTGTTGTGGTGTTTTTTTTTTTTTGTCAGTGTACAACAGTGACGTCCTTCTATTCAAGTATAAACATTAGGCCATGAACGCAATTGTACCGCTGAGTAGTCTTCCGCAGCTCCATTACTGCAGCTACTGGTGTGAATCGCTCCGCAGTAACTTTCCCCCGCGGCTCGGCCGCCCATTTACACAGGGGAATTCCCGGCCGGCTCGGGTTAATCGCTGCGGCTGCCGGCAGGCTTCACCTGTTACTTGCCATACCGGCTGGCTGCCGGCCGTAATGGGCGCGGTAAAGCTAGGGCCGACTGCGTCTGGAAATAGCCACAACTGGCAGCTGCCACCAGTCGATAAACCATTACGGAAGATAAACGGCGAGTTCCGCCGGATTACCGGCCAAAATAATCGCATCTCGCGCAGTGACCTGCGAACGGGCCGTGCTGTCTCTCCAACCGCGATGACGCTGACAGCGACGATAATAGCGCTGACCCGGACACTGTGTAGTTATTTCAGGAACTGTAACGATTCCACGGAGGTACACTTTCCAACGAACATCGTAATCTGCGGGCACGCGCGCTGTATTATGCACGACAGGTCTAACGTAGGAATAAAACAGCAACACGACATCTCAGATTTTCGATCGCGTAAAATATCCGGCTCGGTGGTAAGTTGACCCACTCGCCTTCCACCAAAATGTAGGCCCTGCATGCTAGAAGTATTTGCAGCTGCCACGGTATCGTGACGTATTCGCTAATATGTTAACGCTTGTATTTCGTCATCAACGTACCGGTTGAGTTAACCAATTCTCGTCATGCACCCATTTCAGGCGCAGTGTTACACAGTTTATTACATTCTTGTGGCCCTGTTCCGCTTTTTTTAATTAATAAAAAGAAAACAAACAACTGTTTTAGGCAACGACTGGAAATGGACTTTTTTCCTATTTTAAGTCGCGTAAGCCTTGTACCTTAACTCTGATTTTTTCTTCTTCTTTATTATTATAGTAGCAATTTGTAAGGTTTCAAAAATAAAAATAAAATAAAAGGATAAAATAATTAAAAGATTAAAACACTGTCACAACCATGTGAGGGTCCAGCACAGTGACAGGTGGTTGGGAGAGGGAGCGGAAGTCATCTCGGCCAGAGCTTGTCGTCGAAATTCCACCCCTGCCCACATTGTTTTCACCCACCCTGAAGGTGGTTGTGTCCGTTCTTTCCTGCCGGTACAAGCATTTTCCGTATCATAAAAGTAAATAAATAAATAAAGCAGTAAAGTGGTTGAGCTGCCAAGCTCTTGGTCCATGATCGATTCTTGGTCGCGAAAAATAATGGCCTGAGCAACAGACTGGTAAATCGCTGACTTGATTTCGATCCCTGCGGTTTCTTATTTCTTTTTTCACTTATTTTGTTTCACGCATTATTGAACTTCTAATTAAGAAATGTAAATATGTTCAAACAGTTCGAACTATAGACATAAGATTAATATATTCGAATTACTTACGATTAGTACCTTTGTAAATCAGAAGTCTATAGTGTTGGTAAAACAAGCTATTATATCGGGAAATTTACTATGAAACAAAAAAAAGGTTGTAATGTGCCAAAACGCGAATCCAGAGGTCTATAGTTCGATTCCGAGTCAGTCCCAGGATTTTCATCTATAACGTTTCATTGATTCCACTTCGAGCAGTGTTTGCAATGTGGTAAAGGACAATCTGTAACGCGATTCGAAACTGACGTCAAACAATAAGTCCCACTATATCTTCCTGTGTAAATCAGTAAGTCACATCAGAAGTCGGAGAAAGACAGCACCGCACTACTTCATTTACGGCCATTGTGGCATTCAAATCAACCTTTGAGTTGATACAACTTTACTTAATTTGAAGTTTACCTCAACAGGAAGAGCTGGTTTAAGAACCACAGTTTTTTACTAGGCATCGTCTATTGTAGGACATATGCCTTTTCCTGCGTCCGTATACCGAATCTTCTTAACCTGATACTTACTTTGGGTACCTTCAGTTAAACGCTACATACGAATCACGATGCATTTAGCACTTTTTTCATTTCCACGACTAAACTGTATTTTCGTGAGTACGAAAGGGAAAGGCCTTCTTGATCATCTGCAACTTGACAATTCACTCATGTCCCGAGAAACTAACTGATGCAACACTTATCTTTTGCAGATTGTTAAAGTCACATAAAGACGATTTTAGATTGCATCATATCCAGGCAGCACAGCATCGGAGATACGTAGAAAAGAATGCCTATACAGCGTTGCTCTTGGTTTACGTGTTTACTGCGCTGATAGCATGACGTAATGCTTAGATATGTAATAATGTGTCTCCAGAAGTGATACTGTACAGTGGTGAAAAGATGTCAAAGACGATGTTATCCTCAGTGAATGTGAAGAATACCTACAGGGCCTGGAAAGAACAGTCTAATTAGTACAGAATATGGATTCAGATGAAACCCAAGAAAGACGAAAGTAGCGAGGAGTAGCGGAAACTTGGTACCGAAATTGGTGACCATGTTGTAGACGACGTTAAGAAAGTAACACTTGACGCACAAAACAAGGAGGAAAAAAAGCATATTAGCACAGGCGAAGAGAGCATTTCCGTCCAAAAGAAATCTACTAGTATCAAGCAAGTGTCTTGATTTCAGAAAGAAACTTCTCAGAATGTACATTCAACACAGCATCGTAACGCAATGTAGCATGGAAAAGAAGGGGATCTAAGTGTTTGAGATGTGGTGATATAGAAGAATGTTGAACATTAGGTGAATGGATAAGAAAAGAGGAGCTTGTCCACAGAAACAGTGAAGAGAGGAACATATGGAAAGAACTGACCACAAAAAAGAGGTAAGTTGATACGACGTGTGATAAGACAACGGGGAATATCTTCCACGGTACCCTAGAATGAAGTGCAGTGGATGAAAACCGTAGGGGAAGACAGAATTGCAATACATCCATCAAATGATAATATATTAAGGATGGATCTTACTTTTTGCATGTACATGAGGTTAGATACGTATGCAATATACGGTTGTATGATCATCTCAGTCCTTCATACTCCCAGCTAGGTTGGATACGCCCACATAAGGCACGCGATCTCCACACGATGTGCTTACTTCATCGATTTCTTAGCCACTGGTGCCCCCAATACCTATCTTCTCACATTAAACACCTATCATCATTCCACAACCGCAATACCAGATCGGATACGTCTAGCATCTTGGCTGTACCTTTACATAACACAAAATTTTTCTCCGTGTCTTTCTCCATCTCAGCCATACGACTATGGAACGCGCTCCCCTGTGATCTGCGTCTTATCCAGAACCACTCAACATTCAAGAGGGAACTCAAGACTTACACATTAGGGACGGTATAGCCACCATTTTTGTGTTCCTCTCATCTTTTTCTTTCTCCTCTCCATCTTAGCTTCGAATTTTACCATTCTATTTCTCTTCCTCTAATCTATCTACCTCTTCTATATCTCTTTCACCCCATTCTATCGTCTTATGTCTCTGCTTGATGAGAATAACTCACAAGCTGCAAGAATATAACGAGAAAATTCCCAACTAGCAATAGGACTGACATTCATAAAAGAAAAATATGCTTACTTTCACATACATAGTCATTACTGTTATTATTATTATTATTATTATTATCATTGATTGTTATAATTATTTTTGATTGTTATAATTATCATTGTACTACTTTTATAATCTCTATTTTCTTTCTTTAACATTAATACTGTATAACATGATATATATGTCCTTAATGTTCTGTAGAAACTGAAATTTGTTGAATCTGAGTATGCCTGGTTAGGTGTAAGAGAGGGCCTGAAGGCCCTAATCTTGCCAGGTTAAATAAATGCATAAATAAATAAATAATTGTTTTGCCTTAAGAAGAAAACGTATTTCACCACAGTTGTGGCCTCCTCAGTGTTTTTATCCGTTTTATTTTTCTGAAAGACATACATACAGATTACGTTTAGGTTAGGAAATATGTAACATCGGATGTTGTTGTTGTTTATGTTGTATATCGACTTTAACTTTTATTTTATGTTGTGTGTGTCCTGTGGCAGCCAACCGAAATGAGTCACAGGTCTAAATTAATACACCATATCATGATGACATGGCGCATTAATTTACTAATTTAGATTGGTGACTGATTTTGGTTGTCAGCCACAGGACACACCCAATGTAAAATTAACGTGCATATATAATTTAAATAACAAACACAATACAATGTAACGTATTTCCTAACCAACTTACAATCTGTATGTATATATTTCAGAAAAATAAAAGAAAAACACCCGCTCAGGATGCAAAAATTGTGGTGAAACATGTTTTTGTGTTACAGCAAAACAATAGTTTAAGTACTTGCGGAAAGGCGGACCCATCCTTTATTGATTATTATTTTCTGCCAGCACGAGAACTGAGCTCAAATCACCAGTATTATGGCATCTATCAAATCACTGAAGTCGTCTGGTACGTGTGCTACTCTTAGTGAAGAGGTTAGGACAAGGTAGTAATTCGTTTCTAGTTGTATCAAACCTGTCAGGAGATAAAGAATTCGAAAAAAGTCCAAAAAAGCAACACAGTGGACCATATTTAGGTAGTGTTTATAATAGAAAGGACTAATACGTAAGTGGATTTTGTGGAAGCTTAGCAGTAGAACAACATCTGGTCTGCTAACCCTTAACAAAAATGGACATCTGCTACCAAAGATGTAGTGATCCATCAAACGCTCTCAACTATAAAAAGCTTTCTTTCAGGTCCCTCCTTTAGAGTCCACGCAGTTCCTCTCTCAGGAGAAGCCTTTAACCTAGAGCTGAACTCTATTAAGTATATTGCTTAGGATAACGGCTACAGCTCTGATTATGCTATTAAGATTAACAAGGACATACAAAAGAACGTCAACCCCGCTCTCTACTGCCGGCAGCAAATTACGCTCGCACCGGTAAAACACTCTAACGAAAACCATCTTTCCGTAGGATATCCTATTACGCGAATATTTACGAAAAGATAAGTAAATAATTAAAAGCAAAAGGCATTTCCCGGCCTTTTCATTCAGAACAGTATTGCTTCGAAAGTTCTTCATAATGAGCAGCGCAATTTCAATAAATTTGATTCTATAAGTACACCAATTGTTCATGATGTCCTGTCCCCTTCATTGTGCAAACGGGACGTAGTTTCCAAATTCAGTTTAAAGAACATTAGGACCTCAAGGGTCATGAATCCGAGCTCCATTCACCTATGCGAAACTGGACGTACTACTTCCGATCTGGCCACCATTTTAAAGATTTTATGTGATGCTAAGAAAGCCAATATCCTTAGCGTTCTGGTGGAGGTGCATAACTGAAAACAGTTTGTCAACCATACTTTGAATGGCCAGTTAGAACTCTGGCATTATGCCATTCTCTCAAATTTCGATTGCCTATAACCTCCTCTCCCAATTTGCCATCAGGTGCCGTTTGTCTTTTTTTATAGTGGTTCTTGCAATTTATGACCCCTTTATCAGCCCACCTCTGTTTGTATTTGTACTACCTATGTCTAGTATTGTTTTATGACTATGTGACGTTTTCTTGTCTTCATGTAATATATCTCCCTAGTTGGTTTTGTTGCAATTTTAACCATTTATACGGATCGCTCAGGAATCTTTTTATGTTGCAAATGTTTTTTTTTTTTCATACGAAGTTCTTGTAGGGTACTTTTAACTTTGTCTTAGCTGCTCGTACCGTGAACCCTGTAATTCCCATAGGAGTATTTGTTATATTGCTCACGGTCTTTCTCCTCTTTAATTTATTTTGTGACTGTTCTCAGCCTTCGGTCGGTCCGTAATCGCGTCTCATCCGTCTTCACCTTTGCTCCGTCTACCGGCATATTTCCATACGTCTTGTAGGCCGCATCTGTCTTGCACATGGTGGGCCGGTAGTTTCAGTAACACTACGTCATACTGGGCTCATTAGTGGCCTCGTCTTCTTGCTCTAGGCATAGTCACGTCTCCAACATTGGGCTTTTGTGTTCATCTTTTGATTTTCCATCACTGACGAATCTTCATATTTTTCCATCTAAAGTCAAGTTCATTTCGTGTAGTTTTCTTCTGGGATCTTATCTGAACTCCTTTATAGATCCAAACTCACGGTTCCCAGAGCTCAGAACATTGCCAGCGCCTGCTACCCATTGGAATTTTGGATGCTCCATTTTGTAACGATGCAATTAAGCGGTACTGATAATTCGAACGTTGGGAGACCGTTTCTCTTTAATGACCCACTGTTAAATTAGTTACGCGTTTCTTCCACTACCTTCCTGTTTTAACCGCCTTATTTTTTACCATTATTGCACACTACTGTCCATTAAAATTGCTACACCAAGAATAAATGCAGGTGATAAACGGGTATTCCTTGGACAAATATATTATACTAGAACTGACATGTGATTACATTTTCACGCAGTTTGGGTGCATAGATCCTGAAAAATCAGTACCCAGAACAACCACCTCTGGCCGTAATAACGGCCTTGATACGCCTGGGCATTAAGTCAAACAGAGCTTGAATGGCGTGTACAGGTACAGCTGCCCATGCAGCTTCAACACGATACCACAATTCATCAAGAGTAGTGACTGGCATATTGTGACGAGCTAGTGCTCGGCCGCCAATGACCAGACGTTTTCAATTGGTGAGAGATCTGGAGAATGTGCTGGCCAGGGCAGCAGTCGATCATTTTCCGTATCCAGAAAGGCCCGTACAGTACCTGCAACATGCGGTCGTGCGTTATCCTGCTGAAATGTAGGGTTTTGCAGGGATCAAATGAAGGGTAGAGCCACGGGTCCTAACACATCTGAAATGTAACGTCCACTGTTCAAAGTGTCGTCAATGCGAAGAAGAGGTGACCGAGTCGTGTAACCAATGGCACCCCATACCATCACGCAGGGTGATACGCCAGTATAGTGATCACGAATATACGCTTCTAATGTGTATGTCGCCAAACACGGATGCGACCATCATGATGCTGTACACAGAACCTGGATTCACCCGAAAAAATGACGTTTTGCCATTCGTGCACTCGGGTTCGTCGTTGAGTGCACTATTGCAGGCGCTTCTGTCTGTGATGCAGCGTCAAGCGTAACTGCAGCTATGGTCTCCGAGCTGATAGTCCATACTGCTGCAAACGTCGTCGTACTGTTCGTGCAGATGATTGTTGTCTTTCAAGCGTCCCCATCTGTTAACTCAGGGATCGTGACGTGGCTGCACGATCCGTTACAGCCATGCGGATAAGATGCCTGTTATCTCGACTGCTAGTGATACGAGGCCGTTGGGATCCAGCACGGCGTTCCGTATTACACTCTTGAACCCACCGATTCCACATTCTGCAAACAGTCACTGGATCTCGACCAACGCGACAGCAATGTCGCGATACGATAAACCGCAATCTAGATAGGCTGCAATCCGACATTTATCAAAGTCGGAAACGTGATGGTACGCATTTCTCCTCCTTACACGAGGCATCACAACAACGTTTCACCAGGCAACGCCGGTCAACTGCTGTTTGTGTAAGAGAAATCGGTTGGAACTATCCTCATCCCAGCACGTTGTAAGTGTCGCCAAGGCTCCAACCTTGTGTCAATGCTCTGAAAAGCTAATCATTCGCGTATCGCAGCATCTTCTTCCTGTCGTTTAAATTTCGCGTCTCTAGCACGTCATCTTCGTGGTGTAGCAATTTTAATGGCCAGTAGTGTATTTTCCTATTTACCAATTCTCATCATATTATTCGTAGGTGAACACACTTGAGGATGCGAGTAAATCCCAGCGAAACCGGTTGTGTGTGATCATGTGATAAAGAAAATGTTAACAGCTGACGCTGCTACCAATATACTTTTAGAAGCTTTTTATAATTTGTTTTCTTTTTAAATATTTATGTCATGTGCCTAAACTGTGGATGCCCAAACCGTAAAATCATATGTACTATGACAAAGACGAGCGTTGGTCTACTTTGAATCCTCCACACACCAATCGTGATGGTGTATGCAGAACTGTGACTCTCCCGAAAACGCAGTGAGGCGCCACTCCTGTCGTCAGTGCTGCCGCCTTAGGGGTTGCCGTGACGATGGCCACTGTACTGACAGTGCATAGTGCTCAAGCCGTCGCTGTGTCGCCCGCTTAGGTGCTTGTGCTGCTGCTAACAACACCATTTCCTGACTTGTTTGTACGACACTACGAGCCCAAGTGACCAATGTGGCTGTCCTCTCGGGTGCCACACGCATGGAGCTGCTGATATCCTGCATAACGTTGAGTATGACTCTAATTATTTCATGTTTCCGTGACTGTCATGGGACCACGAAGAACAAGAATGGGAATATTGCAGAACGAAAAACTAGTCTCGACAGACTCCAGCCCTACTGCTTTCGAAACGTGACAGGTACTCGTTCTTACACCAGCCATAACACGATCTTCTCACAAACCAGCAACAAATGAAGCCCCTGTATTGCACTCTCGCTGCGTAATCTTTTCTCATACACAGAATATTCAGAGTTGTTAATAATTATCTCTGGGGTTTCAGAGGACTTCTGTGTGGGATGTACGAGACATACTGAAAAATGTCACACATCAGTGGAAAGATGGTCTGTCCAAGTCTTGATCCGTAACACACGCGCACTGTGGCGTAATTTTACTTGGTTGGAGGGGGTGGGGTGGTTGCAGCCGTACAGAAACATGAAGAGAAGTCATCTGATTCTTATTTTAGAAACGAATAAATTAAAATTTGTTGTATGTGTATCTTATTGTTTATCAAACTAGTTCGAATTTGAGGATAAGCTATACAGTGAACAAATTTTAAAAGCAAGCTGATGTGGCGTCTTCCTGGACATTTCATCTTAGCGACTGCAGGAACGTATCGACCTCGTCACGTAAAAAACAGTGCCCCTGTTGACCACTTGTAATGTGAGCTAAAGATGTGGAGAGATTCTCTGTCCGCTATCATATATTTTCTGTACTTATTGCAGTTTACATACAGTCACCATTGAAACCACAAGGCATTTTTGAGTAACCCTGTGGTTAGCGTTAGTCCTGCCTACTTTGTGCTGCATATCGAACACATAGTATATTTCGTGCTAATTTGTCGCTTATTGCAAGCTGTGTTCATCGTGATCTATTTTAGTGACCAGCAGTGAACAATAAGTTGAGTGAACACTCAACACAAAAAGAACTACGCGCCGCGATGGACGTATTAAAATGGGACAGAAACGGTAGATGCAATATGCTTGTACAGACAAAAAAATTATCAAAATTTAAGAAAAACTGGATGATTTATTCAAGAGAAATAGCTTCATAAACGCAAGTCAATAACGCGTTGGTCCACCTCTGGTCCTTATTAAGCAGTTATTCGGCTAAACGTTGATTGATAGAGTTCGTTGTCTCTCCTCCTGAGGAATATCGAGCCAAATTCAGTCCAGCTGATTAGCTAGATCGTGAAACATACGAGCTGGTGGGAGGGTCCCGGCCAAAATGCTTCAACCGTCCTCCAACCAGCTGGCGACTTTTACCATCTCTCATGCCAATTGGACAGAATTTGGCACGACAGAAAATCCTAGGAAGTTCTGGTCTTACGTTAAATCAGTAAGTGGCTCGAAACAGCATATCCAGACACTCCGGGATGATGAAGGCATTGAAACAGAGGATGACAAGCGTAAAGCTCAAATACTAAACACCTTTCTCCAAAGCTATTTCACAGAGGATGACTGCACTGCAGTTCCTTCTCTAAATCCTCGCACAAACGAAAAAATGGCTGACATCGAAATAAGTGTCCAAGGAATAGAAAAGCAACTGGAATCATTCAACAGAGGAAAGTCCACTGGACCTGACGGGATACCAATTCGATTCTACACAGAGTACGCGAAAGAACTTGCCCCCCTTCTAACAGCCGTGTACCGCAGGTCTCTAGAGGAACGGAAGGTTCCAAATGATTGGAAAAGAGCACAGGTAGTCCCAGTCTTCAAGAAGGGTCGTCGAGCAGATGCACAAAACTATAGACCTATATCTCTGACGTCGATCTGTTGTAGAATTTTAGAACATGTTTTTTTGCTCGAGTATCATGTCGTTTTTGGAAACCCAGAATCTACTATGTAGGAATCAACATGGATTCCGGAAACAGCGATCGTGTGAGACCCAACTCGCTTTATTTGTTCATGAGACCCAGAAAATATTAGATACAGGCTCCCAGGTAGATGCTATTTTTCTTGACTTCCGGAAGGCGTTCGATACAGTTCCGCACTGTCGCCTGATAAACAAAAAAGAGCCTACGGAATATCAGACCAGCTGTGTGGCTGGATTGAAGCGTTTTTAGCAAACAGAACACAGCATGTTGTTCTCAATGGAGAGACGTCTACAGACTTTAAAGTAACCTCTGTCGTGCCACAGGGGAGTGTTATGGGACCATTGCTTTTCACAATATATATAAATGACCTAGTAAATAGTGTCGGAAGTTCCATGCGGCTTTTCGCGGATGATGCTGTAGTATACAGAGAAGTTGCAGCATTAGAAAATTGTAGCGAAATGCAGGAAGATCTGCAGCGGATAGGCACTTGGTGCAGGGAGTGGCAACTGACCCTTAACATAGACAAATGTAATGTATTGCGAATACATAGAAAGAAGGATCCTTTATTGTACGATTATTTCTGTAAAATATCTGGAAGTATGCGTGCGGAACGATTTGAAGTGGAATGATCATATAAAATTAATTGTTGGTAAGGCGGGTACCAGGTTGAGATTCATTGGGAGAGTCCTTAGAAAATGTAGTCCATCAACAAAGGTGGTGGCTTACAAAACATTCGTTCGACCTATACTTGAGTATTGCTCATTAGTGTGGGATCCGTACCAGATCGGGTTGACGGAGGAGATAGAGAAGATCCAAAGAAGAGCGGCGAGTTTCGTCACAGGGTTATTTGGTAACCGTGATAGCGTTACGGAGATGTTTAACAAACTCAAGTGGCTGACTCTGCAAGAGAGGCGCTCTGCATCGCGGTGTAGCTTGTTGTCCAGGTTACGAGAGGGTGCGTTTCTGGATGAGGTATCGAATATATTGCTTCCCCCTACTTATACCTCCCGAGGAGATCACGAATGTAAAATTAGAGAGATTAGAGCGCGCACGGAGGCTTTCAGATAGTCGTACTTCCCGCGAACCATACGCGACTGGAACAGGAAAGGGAGGTAATGACAGTGGCACGTAAAGTGCCCTCCGCCACGCACCGTTGGGTGGCTTGCGGAGTATAAATGTAGATGTAGATGTATATATCTCTCAAGAGGACATCCAACAATTCCATTAATCCGTTCCAACTGAATGACTGCTTGCATAAGAACAGGAAGCGAACCAACGCTTTATTGAATCGCTTAATTTTTGAAGCTCTTTCTTTAGAATAAATCATCTAATTTTCTGAAATTGTAGTCATTTGTTTGTCTGTGCATGTATATCACATCTGCCAATTTCCGTCCCATTCAGATAGTTCCTTTCTGACTTCGTTTTTTTCTGTCTTGAATTGAGACAACTGTATAGGTTAACATGGAAGGCTCAGCAACTTCATACCAGTTTTTATTTTTACGGTATTTGATTATGACTAAATGGGCAAGAATGACAAAAAATCTGCAGTGCTTTCTGTCAACCAATTACGCTTTGCAGCCTAAGATTCCGATGTTTCACGAAGTAGAAAATTTACAGAGATACCGATTTTGACTTACGGCAGTAAGACAGTATATTACTTTTATTTTCATCAAAAATGGTGTAAAGAACTCAGATGAAATACATGTCCAAGAGTACGTCTACTTTGGAAAAATTAACTGAGTGACTACAGTCGTATTACTTGCAAGAAAAATCACATACAAATGCAAGCGCCCACATGAACAGTTCGATGCTCTTTGGCATACCAGTAGATGCTATTGTGCGATTGCCCTACAGCGAAGGGCAGCATTCCACAAAATCATGCAAATTATTTTAAAGGAAATGATAATGTTGCAGAAATGAAAACATCTTACTGAAGTGATACTTCTTAGGGGTAGTTCAGTCAAGCTTGAAAATGTGGATACCACACCGTGCTCATACCTTCGTTAATTTGAGGAGGGATCTCTGTGTATAATGGAAACAAGTGATCATTATAACAATCAGGCTATCCTAAATAACAACATACGAGTTAACCGCTGATACAGCTGAATGAACGTTTCATGATTGGAGACGACCGGTGTGGCCCAGAGGTTCTAGGCGCTACAGTCTGGAACCGCGCGACCGCGGGCATGGATGTGTGTGATGTCCTTAGGTTAGTTAGGTTTAAGTAGTTCTAAGTTCTAGGGGACTGATGACCTCAAAAGTTAAACCTCATAGTGCTCAGAGCCATTTGAACCATGATTGGACAAAGGATTATAATTGTAACATCCAACCTTGGCGAAGGTGGGTGAGGATGATAAAAGTGTAACTACGGAAGTAATTCTCATATACGACCTGTGACTATAAAGTATTAGTAGATTACAGAAATAAATGAAAAAATATATAGGAACACCAGTAAGATCTCTAAAGTGTGTTATGAGTGCAACTAGTTGACTGTGAGGCATTGAAACTGTGTAAGTGGCTCCTGATCGGAGTGAATTAAGTGTTCCCATCTCATCGCTGTTTGTTATACTGAACGAGCTTACCAGACTAGTACCATAGGAATATGGAAGGCGGCAGCAATAGCTGCTAGGGTTTCTGAGTTAAACCCGCTGTCTGTACTCAGTGCTCAAGCGGAGACATTCTTCTGTACAACAGCAAAGCTCGTCTCATCAGTCATCTTTAATTTTCCTTATCCGAGTGGCTAGTGTCCCCTTCTGTAGTTCAGCAGCAAGTCTCCACCATACTAACGCTCTGAGAACTGGCTGTTTCTGTCAGAGCAGGACTCTCACCGGCCAATAAAAGCAAACATTGGGGCTCATTCCAATTTCGTTACTGTAGACCAATTGTGATGCGGCATCGGGAGGAAGCCAGAACACTTCTTCTGCCTCATGATACGATTCTGAAAATGACCAACAGGAAAACTTATATCTAGCCACACACAAAAAATAACTATACTCTACGGAAAATATCACTGTGGACCAATAGAAACGCTTGTTTCAGGAATTTAAACAGAACTTTATTCCATTGTGTGGAAGCTGAGGCAACGGCGACTGTCGTGATGGCCTCTGGAAAGTGAAAGATGCCCATATTTATATCTTTCTACAGGGATTCTTCGATCAGTAATGTTTTTGGGAGATAGCTATCCCTGCGAACCACTTGGAATGCAAGAGATGCGGGACGTGAATGGTGTTTCGGATATCTGAGCTTGAAACTCAGCCCTAAACTAATAATCCACTGTCCAGTTTATAAAATAAATAAAATAAAAAATATTATTTAAATATTAATTTTTCTATCTGTATGATGGTGATTGTGATTGTAATTGTAATTAATATTTGCTTATCTGGAACGTGGACGTTTAATTATTCGGTATCAGACGCTTGACAATGGCCTTCTCGTAAAGGCAATGTTACTCGTAGTTGACCGTGAAATAAAACTGAAATAATCGGACTTCGTAAATAAATCGTTTCCAAAGACTGCTGCGGTAGGTGCGGACTCATAATCTAAATCTCAATATTTCAATAATTTGCCAGCCATGCCAATACGTCGTACAGAGGTGATTGTCTACTAAACATAAAAAAGTTACACAGTTAGTTAAATCAGATATATTCAATGAATAAGCCTACAGTTCATAATCGGGACTGATGACCATAGCAGTTAAGTCCCATAGTGCTCAGAGCCAGCCAGTTCATAATCCTACTTACTTTTATAAATATAAATTCTTTACAGAATCGAGTGCCTAGTCTGGTTGCAACTCGCAGTATTCTTCTATAACATGAAATATGGCGGTGTGCCAGACAATAGAATAAAATACGTGCTTCTCGCACCACTTCTACCAGAGCTCTCCCTTTTTCTTAATCAAACATAAGAGTAACGTAATTGTGCTTTTGTTTTATCAGCGACACAGCGCTGCAGTTGTGTGCCATAGGCTTTATTTATTTGTCACTGATTATTTATTTAATTAATATTTCGCGTTTCCGAGGAAACTCACGCTCGGCATGCAAATGTGCCTTTATATTGCCCCCTGAATTGCGAGGCGAAAGGACACACCTGCAGGCGAGCAATTCACCTAAAGGCACAAGAAAATCTAAGTTATCTACAACTATTTACATGACTTACATTATACACATTATACACATTATATACAAAATTTGAATGACGCGGGTGCGCCGTAAAAGTTCTTATGTTGGCAGATACAGTGCGCGCATGCGCAGATGCGTCTGTGTGACTCCGGCACTGCCGTTATATCGTACAGTTAGATCACGCGGCACAGTATTGCAGTTCATATTGTTCGTGTGCGCGTGTTTCTCAGTCGTTGCACAAAGAAAATATTCAACCAAGATTACATATGAAGACTACATTCTATTACAGGTAACTTAGTTTTAAATTTACAATATTTGTTATAACACAATACAACTTAGATTGTTGAATGTTCTTAGTTACATAGTATTGTTTTGAAATACTTCAAAGAAAAATGTCCGTATGTTTCAGGTGCGTTGACCTATACACATCGTGTCGTTATTACAGTTCATATTCATCTGCTGCACAATAATTTTTTTTATAGGTTAGTATCGTCGTGGTAAAGTGTTGTTTTTTTTTTATCACAGTAACATTGTTGTATAACAACGTGATTAATACATAATCGTGTCCATTTCCCATTTCCAATATAGTCGTTGTGATGCAGTTCGTTGTGACTAAAGGCATTGCTCATTACAGATCAGACGTGACCCGTCGAGTAATTGGTCCACGTGCAGTTCGTTTTTTTTTTTTTTTTTTTTTTTTTTTTTTTTACATTCCGTGGAAGCTTGGTTGCAGAACCTCGGACGGCACATAGCTGGCGTCGATCCTCGGACAGTCCAGGTAAGAGTGTCCGTCACATTTCGAGAACATTTCATTCCCTGAAGTTCCAACCAAAATTCTTCCACCCGTCGTGTTGTTTTCTGGACAGGCACTTTGTGTCCATATAATCCAGTTAACATCTTGAAGTTAGGTACTGTAGTAATGTCACTAGACGATGCACGAATTA
The DNA here is from genome assembly GCF_023864275.1 of Schistocerca cancellata. Classification (NCBI taxonomy): domain Eukaryota; kingdom Metazoa; phylum Arthropoda; class Insecta; order Orthoptera; family Acrididae; genus Schistocerca; species Schistocerca cancellata. The sequence continues at coordinate 202,427,072 of NC_064632.1, forward strand.
TGCACTTCACATTTTCAGTTTTTTTTTTGCTGAATATAGCTCACCTAAATGTTCGTAGTTATTAATCAAATAAATCATTCATCGCGTTTACATAGATACGCTGCATAATGAATGGCATTAACCGTTTTTTTTTTACATAGGTTTCTGCGTAGTTGCAGAGTTAGTAATGTTCGTTAATGTCCGTGAACAGAGGTTCACTATGCAATGTCTTTTTGGCACTCGTATTGTTCAAATTTTTTTTACATAGAAACAGTTACATGATACATCAGTTAAAAAATAAGTAATTATACATACACACGTCACATATTTTCTTAGCATAAACATAATACAGTTGCACATAAACATGTTTGCATCATCATTACATAGCTATAGGTTATTACATTGTGTCACGTGATGTCATCTGAAATTAAGATAGGTTAGACACAACATTCATTACATCAGTAGGCAAGACCAGGCGTTTTCACTACTCAATAAATATTCAAAATAGTAAGAGAGAAAAAATGTTCGATTCCTCGCGTTTTGTGCGTGTGTGTAGAGTGTCTGTGTGGCCTTGACTACTGATAGATGTTTTTCGTGTTGAGAGATGTGCGCCTAATCTATTTCTCAAAGTAAAAGATCGCTTCACAGATGACGTCTGTCGGTTCGTCAGGTGTCATACCAAGTCAGTGGTACCTACAATAACAAATGTTCCGTGAAAAATTAATATATCATTCACTGCTACGTAATTATAAATTTTATTTTGATATTCCGTCTTCCAGGTGGTGGCGCGCGCTGAAAGAAGAGTTCTTCTGCCTTCAACTGCGACTCTGGAACCGCTGAAATGAAAATTTCTACACTACTTATTATCTGTGTTGTAACAACAGAGTTTTTCGAGTTGCTTAGCAATATTTTGATGGGTATGACTTTGACATTATTCAGCATGAAATGCTCTAAGATCTCGGTGTGCGTATTTTTCTAAAATTCTTTGAAGTGTGTCAACGTGTTCCTTAAAAGGCTGTGTAGCTATCAGTATATCATCTACATAGTGTGTGACTGTCTCAACTAAATCATCGCCAAGCACGGTATCCAGGGCTGTAATGAATACCCCAGAGCTGACATTCAGTCCGAAAGGTAGAACACAAAACTGATAGGTTCGCCCCCCGAACATAAATACAGTATATTTCCGTGAATCAGGAGTGATACCCACCTGCCAAAACGAATTAGCGAGATCTATTGTGGAAAAATATTTTGCATCTAGAAATTTCTGTAATTGCTCTTCTAAATTTTCGGGTTTTGTGTGAACCGGTAAAATTATTTCATTAATTGCTCGTGCATCTAACACTAACCTAATGCTTCCATTTGATTTTTTGACAACAAGTAGAGGACTACAATAAGGTGAGGTGGATGGTTCAATGACCTTCCAGTCTAACATTTGTTTTAATTCTTGCCACACAGCAGGTCGTTGAGATAACGGTACGTTATATGTCTTGTGGTAGAAGATCTTGTGAGGCTTAACTTCAATCTTGTACACATACGTGTTGAAAACACCTAATCGTTTGGTAAAAACTTGTAAATATTTGGATAACACTTCCTGTAGTTTTATACGTTCATGTACACTGAGAGCTGTAGCTTCACTTATCTTATGATCAAGCAATGTTTACAAGTCCATTATCTCTGTGTCAGATGAGTGTGTTTGCATATCTTGAATGTCATTGTCAAGTACTAACTGAACCTTGTACCCTGTACAGTGTTTGTCATGCTTTAGAGTTCTCCTGTCCAAATCAATAATAATTACACTGCCTTTATCATTTAAAATACATTTACCTTTGGAGAAGTCTATAATAGAGTCCTTCTCGCTCATAATATCTATTCCTAATATGCAATTTGTCACAAGGTTTTGTACAACCAGGAATGGCCATTGTACGGTTCCATTACCTATTTTAATGTTTACAAAAACTTGCTTCGTAACCCTACATGACTTATTACCTAGTGCAGTAGTTATTTTACAGTTTTGGGCAGGAAACTCAGGCACAGGTTCCAATTCACACATCTTTTTATAGAAATTAAAAGACAAAACGCTCACAGCTGCACCTGTATCTAGGATAATAGTAGTTGGAATCCCACCTACTACACCAGTAGTAGATGCTAAAACAATTTCATTTGTGTTTGAACGACATTGTGTACTGTCTTGTAAAAGTTCATCTGATATATTCTCATTGTGGTTGTATCTTATAAATAAAACAGGTAATTTTTGTTTAGAATTATTCGGCATATCATTATTCTGTTGTTCAAGTGTGGTGTCAAATAACTGATTAACATTGCAGTCGCCCCGCAAGAATTCTTCAGCCACGACCTGGGGCATAGAAGTGACTGTTTCTAGTTTGTCGGATTAGCATTTGTACTAGGTACTGACACAGATTGAGGTTGTGCATCAGGTGTCATTTCTATTATATTCACATTCGGATATTGCCTATTATGATCTCCAAACTTTTGCGGTTGTTGTTGCTGTTGCGCATTATAACTTACCTGTCGGTCGTAAGGTATGCTCCAATTTTGTCCTGGTGGATGCTGTGGTAAAGCAGAGTTTGAATGGAAGTACTGATCGTTACGAGTCCAACCTTGATGCTGTCTTGGCTCGTAGTTATTATTATTTCTATTTCTGTTTGTGTTTTTGTTGTTGCCTTTGTATCCGTTGTTACCGTTGTAGTTATTACCGCGGTGCCTTTTGTATGGATTGCCGCATGAAGTGTTATTACTGTTGTAACTATTGTTTGTATTGGAATACGCGTGTTGATTTTGATTTTCGTATTGAAACGGCATGTGAATTTGCTGTTTTTGCTGTACCGCGTATCCAACTGTGGGCGCGCCAGAATTGAGTTGGCAAGCCTGCATGTTTTGCATACCACTAGTGTAAACATTGTGGCTGCTGTTTTGCCGCGCGAAGCGCTGATCTTCAAGTAACATGTCAACCGAATCTAAGGCTGTTAAAAAATAATCCGAATCGTCATCCGGGATATGTAGGAGTTTTTCTTTAATGTTGAAAGGCAATTTGGCCTTCAACGCACGGAGTATATCACGCGTTGCGACTGGTTCGTCTAAAAAGTGTCCCATGTTCAAGTATTTTTCAAAATATCTGCGTAAGTTGCCATTTTTACTGTTAAAAGTTTCAGTTTCTAAAATTTGTCTTCTGAGTCGCTCCTGGACGGATTGCAACCAGAATTTGTTCAGAAAAGCACGCTCAAACTCACTGTACGTGGTACATACGTCAGCTTGACTGTATGCCCAGACAGCTGCATCGCCTTGGATGTAACCGACAATATATGAAATCTTTTTCCGGTCACTCCAAGTGCGTGGAAATGCGTTACTAAAAGATTTAAGAAAAATCACCGGATGAATGGTTCGTTTTTCTGGGATAAAAATCTGAAATTGCCTGTGTTTCATTAAGCTTTCTTCTTCCTTCGTATTGTGATATGGATTTATTCCACTGTAATTACTGGTATGTTCAGCTGGCGAGTAATTACGATAATGTTGCTGTGGTTTACCATGATAATAGCTTGTGTTTGTGTTTGCACATCGTGGTATGTGTTGTAGTCGTGGTGTGTTTTGTTCTTGTGTATTTGTCGTGTGCGGTATGTGTGTGTCATACTCGAATGTATATTGGTTCCTGAACTGTGCATTTTGACTGATATTTTCGTTACATTCAGACTGTGGTCGATCGGTGAATTGTCTCATGGGTGCAGCGACGGATTGTACTGCGTCACTGATCAGCTGTTTGTTATTAGTAATGTATTGCGCTACGGAGTCGTGCACAATTGTTGGTAAATTTTCACGTAAGCATCTTTCAAAATGTTTGTCTTTGTTCACTACCCAATCATGAAATTCTTTATTAATATTTTGAAAATGAGCTGTGGCATCAGATTGTAAGATGTCAGTCAGGTGTTGTTCAACATTGTCAAATTTATTCTGTACGTCAGTGATTCGTTTTTCAAGGTTGTCATGTACTGAAGGATATGTTTGAATTTGTTCAGTAAGAACTTCACACGTGACATTAAGGTTTTTTACTTGTGTCTGTAAAAGTGCTACGTCAGTTGTAGTCTTTTCTTGTCTCGTATTAAGCTGGGAAAATTTAGTACTGAGTTCAGTCATCTGTTTGGTCAGTGTGGCCTCTATAAGTTCCACACGTTTACATAAAGTGTCTTGAGTGCTATGAGGTCAAATTTAATTGCGTCATTTTGTGTCTGTAAGGTTGCCATGTTTTCGGCGTTCTGTTTCATTAGCATTTGTAACATGTCGGCAATGTTTACTGTTCGCAAGGTCTGTGCCCCCGTCGCGTCATTAGACGTGACGTCATGCATCAACATGGGCTCTGACTGAGACTTTGAAATTTTTGTAGTGGACGGCCTATTGCCAAAATTTCCGTCAACACTTGCGTCAATGTTTGATAAATCGTCACTACCGGTTGCTGTCGTAAAGTCATTTTCTAACATTTGTCTCTCGTCCGAGTCGGATTGCGTCTGAATAGTACGTCTTTGCTGTTCCATTTTTGCGTATTGATTTCTAGTTATTACCATGCCACACGTGATATATGTTTCAAGAAAATATTTGACACTGATTTTAAAATAAAATGCAGTTGAGCATGAATCGCTCGTAGCAACAATGGCTGTCTGTTAATTTAAAAATATAAACTGAATTTGAGATTATTGGTAATGGCTGCTGTCCATGTTACTACGTATCGTACAGAAGTCGGCCATATTGTACACTCGTGTATTGGTATTGTTGCATACGTTATTGTTTAAGGAAAAGTACTGAGAATGAAATTTATCACTGAAAACTGTTATGCACGAAAGAAACACTACAGAATCTACTGAAAAGCTAATACACTGAATTATACGTCTGGTCAAGCCTGCTAATGCAAAGATGCTGCGTCTTACCTTATTTTGCTGGAAGTTTCATTGCGTCTTCCCGCAAAATTTTAGAATTGGAAAATATCTTCAGATTTTTTTTTGTTATCTCTCATACATTCACGTCCAGGTCCAGAAAGTTGATTTTTCACATGAAACAAAGAGAACAATGTAACAAATGACAAAATAACAAGTCCGACACGCAGTCGCCAATATAAAATAAGTAAAATTAAAAAATATTATTTAAATATTAATTTTTCTATCTGTATGATGGTGATTGTGATTGTAATTGTAATTAATATTTGCTTATCTGGAACGTGGACGTTTAATTATTCGGTATCAGACGCTTGACAATGGCTTTCTCGTAAAGGCAATGTTACTCGTAGTTGACCGTGAAATAAAACTGAAATAATCGGACTTCGTAAATAAATCGTTTCCAAAGACTGCTGCGGTAGGTGCGGACTCATAATCTAAATCTCAATATTTCAATAATTTGCCAGCCATGCCAATACGTCATACAGAGGTGATTGTCTACTAAACATAAAAAAGTTACACAGTTAGTTAAATCAGATATATTCAATGAATAAGCCTACAGTTCATAATCGGGACTGATGACCATAGCAGTTAAGTCCCATAGTGCTCAGAGCCAGCCAGTTCATAATCCTACTTACTTTTATAAATATAAATTCTTTACAGAATCGAGTGCCTAGTCTGGTTGCAACTCGCAGTATTCTTCTATAACATGAAATATGGCGGTGTGCCAGACAATAGAATAAAATACGTGCTTCTCGCACCACTTCTACCAGAGCTCTCCCTTTTTCTTAATCAAACATAAGAGTAACGTAATTGTGCTTTTGTTTTATCAGCGACACAGCGCTGCAGTTGTGTGCCATAGGCTTTATTTATTTGTCACTGATTATTTATTTAATTAATATTTCGCGTTTCCGAGGAAACTCACGCTCGGCATGCAAATGTGCCTTTATAAGTTGTACATTTAAAAAAGTCTTATCTTTTGCCAACCAGCTCTAAAACTTTCAACTCTGTAGGACCCTCTCCATAATAAAATAGAAGCGAAAAGATGCCAGTAAACGGAAGAGTCAACGGTGGTACTTAACATGGTCCGCACTTAAGAAACAGAAACAATGTCTGCCATGATCAATGGGAGACGCATATAATATTCCTAAATATGTTGCGTGACATTTTAAGGGAAAACCTGCAACGTTAACAGCAGAATCCCACAGACTTGATAAAAGGAGTGAAAATTATTCTGAGTTATAAATTAGACACTTCGAATCAATTTTAGTTTAAGTTTTAGATGTGTTGTAAGTAGGCTGTCTAGGTTTTCTTATTGGCAACGTTACGTAGCGCTCTGTATGAAAATCACTGGCTGTGCTGTGTGCAGTCTGTGGATAGTTAGCATTGTTGTCTGCCATTGTAGTGTTGGGCAGCTGGATGTTAACAGCGCGTAGCGTTGCGCAGTTGGAGGTGAGCCACCAGCAGTGGTGGATGTGGGGAGAGAGATGGCGGAGTTTTGAAATTTGTAATACTGGATATCATGAACTGCTATATATATTATGACTATTAAGGTAAATACAGTGTTTGTTCTCTATTAAAATCTTTCATTTGCTAACTATGCCTATCAGTAGTTAGTGCCTTCCGTAGTTTGAATCTTTTATTTAGCTGGCAGTAGTGGCGCTCGCTGTATTGCAGTAGTTCGAGTAACCAAGATTTTTGTGAGTAAGAGATTTGTGAAAAGTATAGGTTAATGTTAGTCAGGGCCATTCTTTTGTAGGGATTTTTGAAAGTCAGATTGCGTTGCGCTAAAAATATTGTGTGTCAGTTTAAGCACAGTCATGTATAATTGTTCTAAGGGGACGTTTCATATGGCGACCCTGCCAGGATACCTCACTGGAATCTTCTGATTTTTTCTTGTAGTTTGTGTAATTAGTGTAGCTTTTGTTTATTGTTAGTGTGTAATTGTAGAGAGAATCTCCTATGTAGTTGCAGTCTTTCATTGTTGTACAGAAAAACCGTTGTGGCATGCATGTAGATTTACACCAAGTATTTTGCAGCTGCGCTTGCAATTAACTACATATTATTTTCAGTGCTATGTTCAGGTGTTCTCTTATTTTTGCTCTTCAAATTCTGCTTTTCTGTGTTATCGTGTGAAATATTGTGACAATAATGGCGTGTGAAAAACGTAACACTAGGCTTCAAAGTAAACTGAGAAATAATAGTGACGACGAGCGTAGCTTATCAGCACCACTGTGTAGTGAATTAACAGACATTCGAAGTAGTAATTTGGTAATTGTGCATAGGGAAATGGAGCGGGAGGCAAATAATGGTGTAGACAGTGAAACAGGTAGTGAACAAGGAAGCATTATCGATCAATCGGTCAGCAACAGCTCGCCTCAGGAATCCGAAATGACAGACCACAATATTGCAAATACTGCAGACTTAGGTTTTGGGTCCTCACCGTTTTCTCAAATGAGTCAAGACACATTTTCTGCTTGTCAAAATATGAATGTTGCCGGTGAAAATGCACTGCCAAAAAGCATAGAGAAACAGATTCCAGACACTAATACATTATTATTGCAATTAATGCAACAAATGGAACAAAATCAGAGACAAATGGGACAAAATCTTCAAAAGTTAGACACAATGGAACAAAATCTTCAAAAGTTAGACACAATGGAACAAAATCTTCGGAAGTTAGACACCACACTTGAACAAACACATGAAGATTTAACTACTGAGTTACATAACATTGAATCGAAATGTCAAAAAGTCTGTAATGACGTAAAAACACAAATTTGTGAGCATTTTCAACCTATTTTTTCGTGGCATGAAAATGCATTACAGAATCACGAAGCAGCCATAAAAGAACTGCAAACCATTGTTCATGAAAATCATGAGACCTTGTGGGCTAAAATTGACTCAGTTGCATCTACCGATTCGGTTATGCAACTTGCAAAAACTCAGGACAACTTAAAGGACACAGTAGATTCGATTTCAACACAAATGGACACTCTGAAACTTGGTTCAGAAAAACACACTGAGAAAATGTGTTCACTGTCAGAGAAAGTAGCCGAACTTTCGGATCAGGTCACTAACTTATCTACAAAGGTAGATGATGATCTGAATGACACAAGACCTGTAGCCATCACTGACACAGAAGAGTATGAACAAATTAAGAAATTCAAACAAAATCAGAATCAAATAAATACGCAACACCAAAGAGAAATCCGGGAAATACAAAATCAGCTGACACAGGTAATACAAGAATTACGTATTTCAGAGGACACTCGCGCCCCAATACGGGAAGAGGGACATAGAAATACGGAACAGCCACAAAATAATAACACAGCGCATTTCGGAAATTATGAAAGAAATTGGCAAGGTGCACCGAATTTTGAAATGGAACCGCCAAAACGACATAACAATGACCAATATGCGACTCGCCGACATGATGATTTTGACTATAAGCTGTTCATTACTACACGTAAATTTAAAACATTTAAGAATTCTGGCAACGACATTCATCCACAAGCGTGGCTCCATCAATTCTCTCATTGTTTTCCTCCCAACTGGTCATTAGAGCACAGATTAGAATTTATGTGTGGCTACTTGGAGAATGAACCAGCTGTAAGAATGCGATCGGTCATGCACGATTGTCACAGTGAAGGAGATTTTTATCATGCCTTCCTCTCAGCGTATTGGTCTCAAGCTACACAAGACCGAGTAAAACATAGCATCATAATGATGAAACGTTTCGAACAATCTGAATTTTCCAGTCTTATGAAAAATTTTGAAGACATGTTGCATAAGAATCAGTATCTTTCAAACCCGTACAGCCCCTCAGAACTCATCTGCATTTGCTTAATCTAACTGCCTGAACTTTTACGACATATTATTTTAGCAGGACGTTGCAAAGACGACATTGAAGCTTTTCAGGGACTGTTACAAGAACTGGAAATTGACACTGACAATCGCGGAACGCGAAAACAGGAACACAACAATTACAGGTCACATCCGTCACAATTCCGTGATGACAGAAATAAATGGACACGACAAGGCTATTCTTACAACGTAAATCGTGACCAAAACAGACACCACCCGTATGACAACCGTTGGCAGAGTAGTAATAATTACAGGGAAAGATCACCTCTCTGCAGTAATGACTATCACAGAGACAATCAGAGAAACAGACAATATGGGAACCAAAATAATTATTATCAAGGGAGACAGAATAACTTTAGACGCAATGGTCCAGCGTGCAGTTACGACTCAGGGAGAAAGTCTCCACCACGTGACCGACAAGAAAGAAACTATGGAATCTACCGACATGACGACAGAGGATATGATCGTAACGACAGACCTGAACTGCATCAGAACTGGCGGGATTTAAACAGGGCAGGGCCCTCTCGTCACGGTGAATTTGTTGAAATTAGGTCTCCAAATCCCAATAACGATGCGTGCCAACAAAGGAACAGACAATGACTCGCACCAAAGGCTGCCGCGTGTGCTGGCTGGCTCAGAGAAAAATAACATAGACGCTAACATTGAGAAAAATTCCAGTATTCTTTACCGATGTATACCACATGATAATTGTGTTAAAGTTGAAACTCTGCATACTAGGAAGAGCAAAGGGCTACACCACATTTCACATGTAAAACCATTTATTGGGAGATAATATGCTTTTTAACTTTGTCTTTGCCATAAAACGTTTCACTTCACATTTCTAGTATGCATTGTCAGACTTAGTATCTGTTAACATACAACAATGTTTGAAGTTAAATATCCAATCAAGAACCAAGATAACTTATTTAAGCAGAAATTACGAATGCATTGTTATAGTGTACAGACGACACAGTGTTATTGTGTGTGTACATTCTTGCTTGTTAGTTGCACGATTACGTAACGACTATAAGGCTCACATACTTAGAACATATACTGGTACTGCTAATGAGATTCTAATGTAACATTCTGGTTTACTTGAAAATACATTCTGGATTTAAGGTACTTTCTGTGAGATACCAGATGAGACAGTGGTTAGCTTATGTGACAGCTACACGATTTTATCACGATGCTACTAATGAGTGACAATTTACAATGTTGCTTTTGCGGTGTTTCTGTTTCATATCTGCACAGTTTTTCTGTATTATTCTGGAAAGTAAAACATGTTTTAGTAGTAACTTTTGTGGTATAGCTGCAATGAGACAGCCTTTTCCGTAGCACAACAATACGTTACAGCACAGTAATTTCTTCATCACAACAATAAGCGTAATAACTAAGATATCTAAATGCAAAGCATTTCACTTTTGTTTATCATGAGGTAAGTACACTGACTTTTGCAGAACTTAGCTTTCGGAGGACAATAACTACGACACTTCCACAGAGATTATCTTACAGCAAGACGCACATTTAGCGCTACAGGACACGTATTTGAGTGATTAATTTTGTACTTAAATCATTTATTTTTAAAGATATTTGAAGGACAATGATACAAAGGTTTTCCGTAATACATTACATTCCATTCTTGTAATCTGTAACACCTGAGGGTATAATTACATTAATCCTCAGGGGGGTACACGCTTACTTTGTGTATCATGTGTTTGGCAAGCACAAGGAGCCGTAGCTAATATGGTATTTGCTTATACAACTTTACACATCGGTACCATATTCCTCTAACACATAAATTACATAGCTATCTGATCATTTAACTGAGAGAGACAAACTTTTTTATTACGTCAGTGACACATTTTTACGCAATTACACCGTTGGATAACTTCACACTTACGAAATTGTCTTTTATTACGTGTATACAGGGATAGGGAAGGGGTAGACATATAAGCGGATTTTCCAAAATCTTTATTGGCTAATTCTGCAATGTGATAGGTGTGGTAGGCGATGATGTCTCTGTCGACGAAACTTTCCAGGCCGGGAACATTGGGAACTCCAGTGCCACCACGTACAATTGCCACTGTAAGCGATCCATTACCATGTGAAAAAGAATCGTTCAAATCAATGCTGAAGTTAAGTCTGCAGCCACAGAAAACAGCAGGTCCATCGAGAAGTGCAGTTGAAGCAATGTTCTTCACAGCGTTCTTCTTCTTGTCAGCAGCAGACGTTGAGAATTCTATTTTCTCAATGGTTTTATAGATTGTTTGCTTAGGGCGACGACGATATCTTCTGTAAGGCATCTTTTTTCATATTTTTTCAGACCCACTGTGATATTATGAGAGCTTTGAATGATATATTTGGTATGGGATCACGATTTTTAAAGTACGTTTGAGGCAGATGACACTTTTGACACAGATGACACTTTTGACATGAGCAGAGAATTTTTTTAGGTTTTGAAATTATTGGAGGAAGCTACAACGATTTTGAGAGTTGACTGAGGTGTTATGATGTTATTATTACGATGACTATGTGTATTATGCTGTTGCGGTATGTTTATGATCAATAAGCTGATGCTATATGAGTTATTTGATTATGCTACGTATGTTATGATGAAATATTGAAGAAGTGTCGACGAACAAGGTAAGGAATAATGAGTAGTGGTTAGGGGCTCTGGTTTGTGAAAAAGGTTGTTGGAAACCAGGAATCGTACTTTAAGAGTTATGAAATGTATGTAAATGCGTGAATGTATTACAATGCCGACGAAAATTTTTTGGACACTGTTATATCAATAGGATTTTGTTTCTACAGCTTTGTAACGCAAATTCTTGACCTGTGAAATATTTTTATATGAGACTGTCACTGTAGCGGAAACTGCTGTCGTAAATATTTCCGTAAGAAAGTTAAGTGACCTCCTGCACGTAATGCGTCGTGAGCACCCAGCTGCGTCAGACGCCTGGAGAAAAAGCCATTAGTGTGTGCATTTTCAGAGGCACAGGTAGAAAAAAAGAAAGGGGAGGCCATTATCCTCGCTATTGAGATTTCCTTGTTGAAAGCATACCATGGAGCTCGTAATTTATGATATTTACTAAAATGCCTAATGAAATGATGAGAAACATTTTACATCTATTGTCTTTGTAGTTGAGAGATTGCTCATTTTGTTTAATATCTGGTTTCCAGCTGTGTTTCAGCATTAGTTCTATAAAATAAACTTAGATGTGAACAATTTCTGTCAACTGATCTATTAAATAATCATTTTATGATCCACATTCTTCGAAAAAGGAGCTCTTGGAATGGAAAGAACAATAAGAAGGGACTGATAACAATAACTGCATATATAATTTTCTTTTCAAGTACTTGGTAATTTTTTGTAGAATTAGTTTTTGTGGTGCACCACTTTAATTACATAGACATTAAGATGTGAATATACATTTCCCTTGTCTGCACTGTTGTCTTTGGTGTAATACTTTTTTCTGCTTGAGCTATGTCATGTTTAGATATAAGTTATTTCATTTGCTGCTGCTGTTTGCCAGGCATAGTGCTACTAAATTTCACTTTGTATTACTCTGTTAAGCTAGTTTTACTACTGATTTATTTTTCTTGTTGCTGCACATTGGCTCATATTAGTTGTAATCTTGCATTGCTTGGTAATTTAGATTTACTGTAGCTTGCTTTGCAATTTTCCATTTTTTTTTGTCATTGCTGTTTGTGTTAATTGTTTTGTGATGCTGCATTGCCTCATCCCTTAGTTTAACATCTGAGCTCAGTAGATTTAAGTTAGCTTAAGAGGGGGTAGCCTATAAGAGAATGAGTTGCGATGAATTTGAAGAAATGCACTGAGAGGCTATACGAGAAAAGTACAGAAAGCAGGTATAGATAGGACTTTTGGAAATAATGAAGAACGAAGGGAGATCTCCGAGAAGTAAGGAAAGTTTTGTTTGCAAAATACTGCAGTAACACAAACCCTGTCCTTTCCTTGTATTATTTCGCTATTTGTTTGTGTACCCTTGTGTATTTGTGTTCATCCTGTCTTTATGTGTTTATCTGATACGATTTATGTTGTAGAACTCTTCTAATACTAAACTACATTCACTATGATGAGGAATACTGTTATCCTCAAATATAATTGGCATTAGTAATATGTTATTTACCTTGTAAATATGCTTAGATATTATTTATTCTCTTTTATTTTAATGCTCATGTGTAAAGTTGATGTTTCAAAAGTTATTCTGATCTTTTATGTAAGTACTCACATCATAATTCCTGTAACACTGATGTATATGTTATTTCGATTCTTTTGTAAAGCTTGTACTACAAATGTTATCTGTATTGTTATGTTCTTTAATTATGTTTTCTGTATTTCTGTAATTGTATTCTCATGTTATAAAATTGTAATTGACACCAGTTTATCACATTAAGTAACTTGTAAGCATTCATTTCACTGCACACATTTCTGTTGGTCATAGTATATGGACAATATGTGAGAAGTAGGGAGTGATAGTGTTTGCACGTGTGTTAATAATTCAGCAAGGGACTGGATAACAGCATTGCTGGTTCTAAGGACAATCCCAAAAACTTTGTGAGTGCACAAGTGGTGGTTTATGGACTTGCTATATTCTCCGCAAGACTCTTCGATGGTGAATGTGCACCTGCACAGTCGCAACAGATGGCTGCTGGCCGTCTCTATATGGACTGCAGTGGGTCTGCATCTTTGATAACTCACCAATATCATTATTTCTACAAGGACTGCAGTGGGTCTGCACCTCTGGTGGCCCACCAATACCGCAATCTCTACCAGGACTACAGTGGGTCTACTCTGTGATGACCTACCTACCAATCTTCTTCAAAACGTTGAATAACACTGCTGTGGGTTTGCTCTATTGTGGCCCATTACCTGTCAGCATGTCAAGAGTCAGCACTGTCTTTCTGTTGGAAGGACAACACTACTTCTTCAAGACTGCATGGAAATCCACTACTTCCGTGTGCATTTTCTTTTACTGCTCAGACTTTGAGAAAAACACTGCAATTTTACAGTGATGAACAATCTGGACTGTCTTTATGGACTGTGAGACAATTTTCGCTTTTGCCCAACATTGTATAAATAAGTGTGTGCATTTGATATCTTTGATATTGTAATTATGAAAAATTTTATCAACTCATTATTGGCCACTGCCCAAAACAATTTGTAAAATTTTTTGTGGGGAGCATGGGGGCTATGTAAGTAGGCTGTTTAGGTTTTCTTATTGGCAACGTTACGTAGCACTCTGTATGAAAATCACTGGCAGTGTTGTGTGCAGTCTGTGGCTAGTTAGCATTGTTGTCTGCCATTGTAGTGTTGGGCAGCTGGATGTTAACAGCGCGTAGCGTTGCGCAGTTGGAGGTGAGCCACCAGCAGTGGTGGATGTGGGGAGAGAGATGGCGGAGTTTTGAAATTTGTAATACTGGATATCATGAACTGCTATATATATTATGACTATTAAGGTAAATACAGTGTTTGTTCTCTATTAAAATCTTTCATTTGCTAACTATGCCTATCAGTAGTTAGTGCCCTCCGTAGTTTGAATCTTTCATTTAGCTGGCAGTAGTGGCGCTCGCTGTATTGCAGTAGTTCGAGTAACCAAGATTTTTGTGAGGTAAGTGATTTGTGAAACGTATAGGTTAATGTTAGTCAGGGCCATTCTTTTGTAGGGTTTTTTGAAAGTCAGATTGTGTTGCGCCAAAAATATTGTGTGTCAGTTTAAGCACAGTCATGTATAATTGTTCTAAGGGGACGTTTCATAGTGTGTCCCGTTTCATTGAGTTAGAATTGCAAGAAGAGAAAGGACAGAAAGGAAGTCGTTGTTCAGCTACTGAATTTTCTAAAAATGTTTCAGACGAATGATAACCCAATAACAAAAGAGTATGTGAATAGACTGATCGCAAGTTTTGGAATCTCTTATCTCTGTGAAAGATTGTACTCAAGTTCTTTAAATATAAAAACCAATCCCATCAACATTTAAGTGAACTGCCGCAAGATGAACTCATCACTTATCAAGCAAGTTTCGAACAGTTCACAGCAAGAAAGACCACTCAGATCAAAACATAGTGTCTTCTCTCTTGCCGTTCAGTGAAAAATTAATCGAAGTTAGTTTTAAAATCTTTAAAAAATTCTTCATTAGTAAAATGTAAATGGTTCTTCATTAGTTGTAGGTTTCTTAACACATGTCCTGTCACTCTGTTGCTTCTTGTCGCCAATATTTTTCCAGCTATTCCTGTCATCTACGATTTGGTGGATAATCAATAGTTTCTACCTGATTTTCAGCATCCTTCTACAGCACCGCATCGCAAACGTTTCAGTTGTCTTCTTTTCTGGTTTCCTCACACGCCATCATTCACTACCAGATAATGCTTTGTTCCAAACGTAGACCATCAAAAATTTCTTCCTCAAGTTGGGGCCTATATTTGATAGCTGTGAACTTCTTTTGAGTTTTTATATCCTCCTTGGTCCATGGCCTGTTATATTTCTTCCAAAGTAGGAGAATCCCCTCACTTCGTCTATTTCGTGATGCCCAGTTATGATGATAAGTTTAACGCTATTCTTATTTCTGCTACTTCTCATTACTTTCGCCTTCGCTCATTAGACTGTTCGTTCCAGTAATTCTTCCTTTCACTGCGGATTGAAATGTCATCAACGAATATTGTTAATGATATTATTTTACCCTGAATTTTAATCAAAACCCATCTTTTACTTTCATCTTTGCTCTTAGATGCATAGACTGAAAAGCAGGCGAGAACGATTGCAACCCTCTCTGACATCCATTTTAAACCAGGTTATTTCGTTCTACTACTTGAATTCTTACTTTTCCCGCCAGATTTTAGTACATACTTGTATTACAAGTCTCTTCCTATAGCTTACTTATATTTTTCTCAGAATTTCGAACATCTTGCGCCATTTTACGATGTCAAATGCTTCTTCAAGGCCGACAGATCTTGTGAAAGTGTTCTGATTTTCTCTTAAATCTTACTACCCTTGCCAAATACAACGTCAGTCCTGCCACTTTGGTGACTTTACCTTCCTTAAACGTGGGCTACTAAATCCTTATAAAGTTTAGGCTTCTTGATGGCACCAATTCACGGTTACCGCTAATCTGGTATTGTCAGCATATAATGTAAAATAGGACTTTTGTGCCTACTTTGTACGTGAAATACCAATGAAGACCTTATAACCGTAATTAACTAGTGCATAAACTATAAAATACGATCTCCTTAGAATAGAAAATGCCGGATTAAAATTAACGATGGTTTAGTAACAGCGTAACATTATTCCCTCTTCAACTTTCTAAGGTTAAAGATCAATTAAACGTCATCATACTGATCAATTTTCATTTCCATTCTGCTGCAAATTATGCTTGTCGGCAATCTGAATGCAAAGCGGTTAAACTGGGTATGCGATCTTGCATTTATCTCGACTCTCTATTTTTGCGAATGTCTGCTGTATGTCTATAAACACATAGATTATGCAAAACAACTTGAATAGTTTTGTTGCTACTTCCCCCAAAGGTTTTAGAAATTCCGGAGGAATGCTGCTTGTTCCTTCCGCTGAACAGTTTAATTCTTCCAAAGCTCTTTTACACGATCGACTTTCTAGTCGCAAATACCTACTCGAGACAAGTGACGCTGCTGCAGCGCCCCTGGCGTTTTATTTCTGTACTAATCTCGTCTGTCTGCAGTCTTCATTTTCTTTTAAGCGTCAGCGCCAAACCTGCTCATGTTGTGAGAGGTGCCTACTGTGCAGTTTGCACTTCAACGGTGGAAGTGCGGTTATAAGGGCTACCCTTTTTACGAAAACTTCGAAATATATATTAGCAAAATGTAGTAATAGGCAATGATAAAAGAGTTTATTAATGACCAAAGTAAAATTCATAGTAGATCTTCTTGTCAAAGGTCAAGTCGTGTGGTAAATTTTCTACGATCCTGAGAACTGAAAGAGTAGGAAAAGTGTCTCCCAGACATTTCAGAACAAATACATTTATTTTCTGGATTAAATGCACACGTGCAAACACATTAAACAATATCTAGTACGCAGAAAATACCGCCTTTTTATTTTATTACTTGTCTCTCGCATTCTTGCTAAGTAAAATTAAACTCGAAAATTATTTTTCTCGACAAATAATACCGAGTTTTTTACTGTTGAAATAATTTTGATTGAAACATGTTTATCTATTTACGTTCCTCTTTATGCACAGTGTAGGATTTTTCTCTGTAAAATGTCAATATGTGTTTGCTTTCGTAAATTTCCTCTCTCATGTAGGAGAACACTAGTAGGAAAAATACCAGGGCCTCGTGCAACATTATCAGCGTGTTATGAAAACAAAGTCAACAACACAATAAATATGAAGAAGACACGAAAGCACAAAATCTATTTCTACAATAGGAAGAGCTCGACCACAATACGTTTAATTTCCGGTATTAGCAGACGCCGCTGCAGTTCCCGGTTTCTACGAATGCGCAGTGTGCAACATACTCGGAAATTTAGTAATCTACGCTCTGCTTATCCGTAGATCATTTACGTTATAGAGACACTCGTGGCGTGATCGTTGCTGATGATACACGGGGGCACGAAATGTGCACGCTCTACCAGTAGTTAATTTTGACCAGAACGTTGCCCGTATTAAACAGGCTTTGACTGTAATAGTGGGTCTTCTATGCCTTACGTACCGACTCCCATTTCTTCTTCTGTCAACCCGCCACTTCATACCACTCTTATAGACCTTAAATGTACTCTTTCGTCTATCCACTCTCTCGAATGTTTTTAATAATTGACTTCATCTTTCACTCTTAATGTTTAATTTCACTGACGGCTGTTCTAACATTTCTATGAGCTGAATCTGTCCTTCTCATTCGATTTCTCCGCATTTTTCATACAGCTGTTTTGCCTACGCTTCCCTGTAAATTCTGTTTATTTCAGTCCCTAGTGAATTTCTTTTCCTGAAAATTTTTTTACCTTCTTCGACTAATTGAAGTATTTCGTCTGTTGCCCTAGGTTTGTTCGTAGTAACCTTCCTTGGATCTATATTTCTCCGGCTTATTTTATCTAAGATGGTTTGAGAACACCATGACAATTTTCGTAAGAATCACAGAAGAAAAAACTTCGAGCAGCCATATTTATTGAATGAATGATTAGTGTCACCGTAAGTGGAATGGGGTTGAGATCATTTCCAGGCGAGAGCGAGGATTTTGTTTACAAATTTCACTTTTTTCTCCTGTAATACGACACAATATTAATTGTTCTGCAGTTCAAAAAAGTCTCTATACCATATCCAAGGTCTTTTACACTTTACATACGCGAGGAAAAGGTTCACCTTCTACACACTACATCTTAGTGGTACGCACCATTGATACGGAGCGGGGGGAATATGCTTTACTAAAGATGAGTTAGTAGACCCATGCGTTTACATTTCACGTCACGTCAGGCACTGCTTTCAGTGGTTATAACAAAAAACGAGCTGGTGCAGTAACTGCATACTTCTACAGATATTATGTAAAATATTGGAAAGATTCCTTTTATTTATTTTATTTTTATTTACACGTCAAGTTCCATAGGACCAAATTGAGGAGCAAATTTTCGCAGGTTGAATGACACAAACAGTGTCGGTGAGGAAACTTTTCAAACTACGGTATCTCGTAAATAACTCGCACTAGAATACTGCAACAAACACCGCTGCCATTTGTATTTACCCTACTTTTATTTTGTTAGGTATTGTTCCATTTATAAAAGTGTATATTTTCACCAAAAGTACATTTTCCAAGCATTATTACAATCTCTTTTTTGGCTAAAAATACAAACCCCTGCCATGAATCCATTCTGTGAAAATCGCTTGTCAATAGCACTTTCCATTTCAGCAATATTTGCGGTGCAAGTTTTAGGAACTCTACCGACAAACTTTCAGAGGTGTTACTATGGACCAAAACATGAAAAAGACGTCAAGCAAATATTGTCTTTGACGTACGTAACTTGTGAGCTGTGAGCACTTTCTCAGTAGAAGGGATGTGTTTGACAGTGACGTATATGAACAAGTGCTCATATGCTCATACCTCTCAAGATATGCATTTTACAGCCCATATTTACAATACTTTTTTCCTATTTTAATCCATACCACCACCTCTGAATGTTTGTCGGTGCATTTTAGGCCCACATTGAATCCACAATCAAGTCCAAAATCGAAGGCAGGAGAGTCAATGAATTTAAGTGTCTACGTCAATGCAATCATAAGGTCCTAACAATTTTCCTCACGTTGATATTTATGTCAAATACTGAAGCCGACGACACACGGGACGAGCTAGCTAACGTTGATGTGGCTCTCTACGAGTTTTGCGACGTCACTTCCTACTATTTCACGTTCTGGAGCGATTTTGTGAAGTGAAACACAAAATAAGCTCTCGATATTTCTGCAGCATGTCTTGTAAAGAATAACCACTAGGAAGCAAGAATGCTACTTACGTCGCAAGCAGAAAGCTTGAGGCCCGCAGAATGCAAGACGCCACATCGTATTTTTTGTGTTCATTAGATGTCCATATTTGGTGGGTCTTAGGTTATACCTTACAGCATCTGAAGATATCCTATTTTCCATATATTCTTTCCCTCGCCGAATCTCCGGAGAACGTCCTCATTCCTCGTCTTATCAGTTCATCTAATTTTCAACGTTCTTTTGTAGCACTGCATCTCAAATGCTTCGATTCGCTTTTCTTCCGGTTCTCCTACAGTCCATGTTTCACTACCCAACAATGTTGTGCTCCAATTGTACGTTCTTAATATTTCCTCCACAAATTAAAGCCTAAGTTTGACACTAATGGGCGTCTGTTGGCCAACAATGTTCTTTTTGCCACTGCTAGCCTGCTTTTGATGTCCCGCTTCCTCAGACAATCATGGGTCATTTTGCTGCCTAGGTGGCAGAAAGCCTTAACTTCATCTTCTTTGTGATTACCAATCCTGATGTTAAATTTATCGTGGTTCTCATTTCTGCTACTTCTCATTACTTTCGTGTTTCCTCGATTTACTCTCAATCCATATTCTATACTCATTACACTGTTCATTTCTTTCAGCAGATCCTGTAATTCTTCTTCCCTTTCACTCAGTATCATTGATAAGCTTTCTCCTTGAATGTAACTCCACTCTAGAATCTTTCCCTTATTTCCGTCATTGCTTCTTCGATATATAGATTGAACAGTAGGAGCGAGGGACCACACCCCTGTCTTATCCCCTTTTTCAACATAGTACTTCGTTCTTGGTGTTGCACTCTTATTTTTCTCTCTAGGATCTCGTACATATTGTATATTAACTGTATTTCCCTATAAATTACTCCATTTTACTCATAATTTCAAACATCTTACACCACTTGACACTGTCGAATGCTTTTTACAGATCAACAAGTCCTATGAATGTGTCTTGTTTTCTTCTTTACTGTTGCTTCCATTATCAACCTCAACGCCAGAACTGCCTCTCCGGGCCTCTCCGGTGTCTCTACCTTTCATGAAGCCACAGATCTTTATATAACACACCCTCACTAATTTTTTTCCATTCTTCTGTATATTATTCTTATCAGTGCCTTGGATGCACGAGCTGTTAAACTGAATGTGCGATTATTCTCGCCCTTGTCATCTCTTACAATCTTCGGCAATGTATGTGTGATGTTCTTCCGAAAGTCAGATGGTATATCGCCAGACATACATTCTACACACCAAAGTGAATAGACGTTTTGTTGCCACTTAGCCAGTGATTTTAGAAATTCCGGTTCTAATACTGGATCCTCTAATCCTTCTATATTGACTCTTGTTCTTTCTTCTGTCACGTCTGTCTTCCCCCTCATAGAGGCCCTCAATGAACTCTTTCCACCTATCCGCTCTCTGGTCTACATTTAACGATGTAGTTCCCATTGCACTCTTAATGTTAACATATTAGCTTTTAGTTTCACCGATGGTTGTTTTAACTTTACTACATGCAGAGTCAGTCCTTCCAACAATAATTTCATTTTCGATTGCTTCCCATTGTTAAGCAACCATTTACTACTTATTTCATTCGTAAGTGACTTTTATTTTTGTATTCTTGAATCTCCCAATAGATTTTTGTACTTCTTTCTTACATCGATCCAACGAAGTTATTCTTATTTCAGCCATAGTTTCTTTGCAGTTTCCTTCCCTGTACCTACGGATTCTTTCCAGCTTTTTTGATGCCTTTTTAGAGATGTCGATTTCTCTTCAACTTAACTGCCTGCTGAGCTATTCCTTCTCGCAGTAACTATAGTCTTACAGAAATTCAAGCGTAGACTACCATTCCTTAGTACCTCCACTTTTTTTACGCTCTGATTCTTGCTGACTAGTTACTTAAACTTCAGCCTACTCTTCATTACTACTTGAATGTGATCTGAGTCTATATCTGCTCCTGGGTACGCTTTACTATCCATATTTCGAAACCTCTGCTCTCCCATAATGTAATGACGTAATTGAAATCTTCCCATATCTTGCGGCCTTTTCCATGTCTAACTCCCTCTTTTGTGATTCTTGAACAGAGTATTCGCTAATACTAACTGAAAGTTACCGCAGAACTCGATTAGCCTATCTCCTCTCTCATTGCCAGTACCAAGCCCTTATTCCTCCGTAACCTTTTCCTATATTCCTTCCTCTGCAACCGGCTTCCAGGCCCCCATGACCATTAGATTTTCATCTCCCTTTCCATCCGGAATTACCCGTTCAATATGCCCACACACTTTCTCTATCTCTTCGTCTTCAGCTTGCGACTATCATTGTCGGTGATGGTTTGTTGTTGATTCTGATGAGAACAGTTCTGTCGATTGTTCACAGTAACGCAGTCTCTGCCCTACCTTCCTAGTCATAACGAATCCTAATCCCGTTATATCATTTTCTGTTGCTGTTGATATTACTCTTTCTGACTATTAGTCCTCCCACTGCACTCCACTTAGCCCTACTATATCTAGATTGAGCATTTGCACGGCCCTTTTCAGATTTCCTAGCTTCCATACCATGTTCAAACTTCTGGCATTCCACGCCCCGAGTCGTAGAACGTTACCCTTTCGCTGGTTGGTCAATCTTTTCCTCATAGTCACTTTACCCTTGGCAGCCCCTCAGAGATCCGAATGGGGCACTAGTCCGGAATCTTTTCACAAAAAGACATATCGTAGTGACGCTTTTCAGTTACAGACCGCATGTCCTGTTATTACACATTAAGTGTATTTAATGTAGTGATTTCCACTGCTTTCTGCATCTTTATGCCGTTGATCATTGGCGATTCTTCCGCCTTCAGAGGTAGTTTCTAACTCCAAGGACAAAAAAGTGCCCTGGACCTCTGTCGCTCCTCCGCCCTCTTTAAGGAGGTCGTTGGCTGAATAAGTGAAGTCTTATGATGAAAGTCTTCGGTACCCATTGCCAGTTCTTTTTTTCAGAATTTAAGTGGCACAGGTTTCGTACGCGAGACTGAGGAGGTTTTTATTACTGATCAAAGACGCTACCCCTTGTTTACCACTGGCCCGCAGGTGTTACATGGTAATGGATATTAAAGTTCCTATGTATGTATACCGCAGACAGAACCAATCGATTAACAAATAAACATTGGAGAAAATGTACTTTTTAATAGAGCTAACTTAGCTATTTTCGTGAACGAGCTGTACCGTTCTGGACTCAAATAAAGCCGACACCTGCCACTGTAGAGCGCTAAGAGTGCAAAATCACGTTAACCAGATTGTCCCATGTGCAGACGGCTCTGTGTCTAGTGACGTTGTATATCTGTAGGCGAGTACATCAGTGTTAGCTGTCTCATCCCGTGTGTCGACTGCTTAAGGTGTGAAATATTTTAGCTTCAAAGTCAGTGCAATCAAAAGGTTTATGTCACATACTTTTACAGATTCAAACTCACCCATCAAAACATATAGGACACTCACCGTTGTCCTAGACTCACGCAGTTTAGAAAGAAGCAGTATTTCACAGTAAAAAAAGGGGGAAAATCCAAAAATTGTTAATTAGTAACAGTCACTTTTTTGTCCGTCTGTCCGCCTGATAAGACCACTTTTTCTGAAGAACGGGTAAAGGTATAAAATGGTGTCTACAATCCCATGTTGTTGTAGTTATGGTCTTCAGTCCTGAGACTGGTTTGATGCAGCTCTCCATGCTACTCTATCCTGTGCAAGCTTCTTCATCTCCCAATATCTACTGCAGCCTACATCCTTCTGAATCTCCTTAGTGTATTCATCTCTTGGTCTCCCTCTACGATTGTTACCCTCCACGCTGCCCTCCAATACTAAATGGGTGATCCCTTGATGCCTCAGAACATGCCCTACCAACAGATCCCTTCTTCTAGTCAAGTTGTGCCACAAACTTCTCTTCTCCCCAATCCTATTCAGTACCTCCCCATTATTTATGTGATCTACCCATCTAACCTTCAGCATTCTTCTGTAGCACCACATTTCGAAAGCATCTATTCTCTTCTTGTTCAAACTATTTATCGTCCATGACATCCATACATGGCTACACTCCATACAAATACTTTCAGAAACGACTTCCTGACACTTAAATCTATACTCGATGTTAACAAATTTCTCTTCTTCACAAAAGCTTTCGTTGCCATTGCCAGTCTACATTTTATACCCTCTTTACTTCGACCGTCATCAGTTATTTTGCTCCTCAAATAGCAAAACTCCTTTACTACTTTTAAGTGTCTCATTTCCTAATCTAATTCCCTCAGCATCACCCGACTTAAGTCGACTACATTGGATTATCCTCGTTTTGCTTTTGTTGATGTTCATCTTATATCCCCCCTTCAAGACACTATCCATTCCGTTCAACTGCTCTTCCAAGTCCTTTGCTGTCCCTGACAGAATTACAATGTCATCGGCAAACTTCAAACTTTTTATTTCTTCTCCATTTCTTATTTCAATACCTACTCCGAATTTTTCTTTTGTTTCCTTCACTGCTTGCTCAATATACAGATTGAATGACATCGGGGAGAGGCTACAACCCTGTCTCACTCCCATGGCAGTGTAAAAAATTTGAAGTTCTATGTCAATGCAGTCAAAAGATACGCAAATTTTTGCAATATATTTTGATTTAACTAACCCGTAAAAACCTGTAGATGAACTATCTAGACATAATTGAGTTTGTAGAAAACCCCCAAAGCGCAAGTACCAGTCGCGCTTGTCCGGTGTTTCTTGTAAAATGCTCAGCTTCGTATCACGGTGCGTGCCAAGAAACAATCTTTGCAATGATACAGGCATAGCTTTAGAAGTCTGTCGTCACAGCACCATCTTGTTCTTCGGTAGAAGCAATGAAACCACTGTCTCACATGAAATCAGATAAAAACAAGTATGCTGCGCAGAGTGGACCCGTGGTTTGAGGCGTTCAGACACAGATTGAGCGGCCCCTTCCGCCGGACGTTCGAGTCCTCCCTCGGGCATGGGTATGTGTCTGTTGTTCTTAGCATAAGTTAGTTTGAGTAGTGTGTAAGTCTAGGGACCGATGACCTCAGCAGTTTGGTCCCTCAGGAATTCACACACGTTTCAACATTTGAAGAACATTTGTGTCACCCAGCTTGTCTTTAGTCAATCAGATGTTCAACATGCTTCTTACCACTGATGCAGACCTCTAAAATGTAATGTGACGAAATGTATTTTCCTCCACTAAATGAACTGTAAAAGACGTTCTAAATAACGTCTATACTTTTGTGAACGAGAAAATCACGATTATTCTGATACGTTGGGGGACAAAATATGTTCAAGAAATCCTCGCTGTCGTCTGACAATGAGTTCACGCACGACTCTAGTTATTGGTAAAATAAACATACTGATCTGATGCATTTACATTTTCCTGGAGACAAAATGTTCAAATGTGTGTGAAATCTTACGGGACTTAACTGCTAAGGTCATCAGTCCCTAAGCTTAGACACTACTTAACCTAAATTATCCTAAGGACAAACACACACACCCATGCCCGAGGGAGGATTCGAACTTCCGCCGGGACCAGCAGCACAGCCGATGGCTGCAGCGCCTCAGACCGCTCGGCTAATCCCGGACGGCTAATGGAGACATCCTGAGTTTCACCGTTATCTCCGATAAGAATAGAAGCTGAAGTAATGAATTAAAAGTTGTGCGGAGACCGAGCGTAAAAGCCACATTTCCTGCTTACTAGGCAAATACGCTATCAAGAAGCCCACTCAGGCTGTGCGGTTGACACGGCTGCATGGACTGCCCTAGTCTAATGCCCTTGCTAACACAAAAAGTTCAGATCACACCTCTGCCCACCTGCGGTGCTATTGCAGCATCAGAGAGCCTCTGCAATATTGACGATTTAACAAGGGGAAAACCAAGATAAGCTGAGTTACGAATTGACCTTCGTATTAGTTAATGGCATTGGAGTAAGATACTCCGAGCAGGTATGTCAGCCGCACTGCCCGGGTGCCGTTATGGTTAGTACGTCTGCCTGGTAAAAGGAAGACGTGGGTTCAACTACCACAGTTGGTAAGAATTTTTACTCATTATATTTTGACTAAAGTTCAGTCTTGATCACATCATTTGTGTTTTAATGATTAATGATTAAAACATAAATGATGTGATCAAGACTGAACTTTAGTCAAAATATAACAATTAATTGATCACTGTTTTCCAAAAATGTTTACCAAAAAAATTTTACTCATTACTTCAGCTTCAGCCGGCCGGTGTACCCGAGTGGTTGTAGGCGCTTCAGTCTAGAACCGCGCGACCGCTACGATCGCAGGTTCGAATCCTGCCTCGGGCATGGATGTGTGTGCTGTCCTTAGGTTAGTTAGGTTTAAGTAGTTCTAAGTTCTAGCCAACCGAAGACCTCCGATGTTAAGTCCCATAGTGCTCAGAGCCATTTTAACCATTTTTAACTTCAGCTTCTACCCTTAACGAGATCAACCGTTTGTTAAAATATTTAACTGGTCGCATTTTACTTCTTTGATTCTCTTGCTATTAGTCTATAAACTATTTGGCTCTCTTGAATCAGTTGCTTAAATCTGTAATCTGTCGTACCCGTAGGTGAAGTTGGTGACTGGCTACCCATGCTGTAGACGGAGCTGGCAGCCCGCACAGTGGATACCCCGTGCCCATATGTGACTCGCCATTCAATTAGCTGCGTCAGTGGCGTGACGGGGCCGCGCCGCCGGCTACCGGGAAGGCTCGCGACCGCAGATAAGCAGATTCCGGGAAAGCCGCGATTAGCGCTCCGTGTGCAACATGGCGTATACTGCTTCTCAGGAAGGCCGGCGACTGCACGCAGACTGTGACGTCCAGCCAGCAACACGCAGTCTGCGGTAAGGTCAGTTCCGAAATGCGTCATTCAGCTGATGTCGAACTTCCTCTGCTGAAGACGTTTTCGCTGACGTATTACATGTATCTCAAAAGTAAAGAGGTAAACACAAAAGGATCATCATGGAAGCTCCTGTAATATAGGCTGCACTTCTGGTATTTATATCACTATTGGATTGGTTTTATGGACATTAGGTTGCTGTCGAAGCCTAAAGTATTCTTCAGTTCTTCCTGGGGAGATATACTGAAAGGTACTTTCGTCTACCTAAAATAAAAATGGTCGAAATGGCTCTAAGCACTATGGGACATAACATCTGAGGTCATGAGTCCCCTAGACTTAGAACTACTTAAACGTAACTAACCTAACGACATCACACGCTTCCATGCCCGAGGCAGGATTCGAACCTGCGACGGTAGCAGCCGCGTGGTTCCGGACAGAAGCGCCTAGACCCGCTCGGCCACCACGGCCGGCCCTACCTAAAATAGTTTTCGTTTGAAAATGAACTATGTCTTTATAGTCTCCAAGAACGCTTCCCTAAGGAGAAGATTGCAAGTTGTGTGTGTGTGTGTGTGTGTGTGTGTGTTTGTGTGTGGAGAAAGCTGAAATACAAACGCAAGCAGTTATTTGAAACCATGAACGATTAACCTATGCAGTCAAACATGAATCTTTATACGCCAGAAAACTAGCTCGAAATGCTATCCAACAACGAATGCTCAATAGAATAATCACAGGCAACCGATCTTACATAATTTAAGAGCAAGTTTAAATGAAGCTTTTGTACCTGTTTTTCAACATTAAATAATCAATGATTAATCAAGAAGTTGTCCGCGAAGTGAATATTCATATCTGATGACGAGCTACAGTTTCAAATTTTAGAAATCTATTACTGAAATTCAATTCAGCATTAATATGTATAGATATACTAAGTAAAGCGAGATATGAAAATTTGTGCCGGACTCCCAGAAGGATTTCCTCCTTATGGGGAGCAGGCACCTTTCCATTAGGCTACCCGAGAACGTTCCTAACCGACTCAAATGTTTCATATTTCACACACCTATATATTTCTTCTTATAGGTTGTTATTCATTTACCCATACTGCGAAATTCCAAGACACCTTTCATGATCCGAATATTTATCAGAGAATAAATACAGTGCCGTAAAAGTAAATTAGCATACACCTGGAAAGACGACGTCTATTTTGAACCGATGTTGGCATGTGTCACCTGGGAAATGGTAAATTTACTGATAATGGTATCAACGTCATCCACCAACAGTTAGTGTATTGGTCTACCCTTTAATAGAGAATGTTCACAGCCAGAAGTCTAAGTGTGGTGCAAACATGTGAGGCAAGCAGCCAACCATGCCACGAAGATGCACTCATACTTCCAACAGCCAGCTGATCTACATCTACATATACATTTATACTTCGCAAGGCACCCAACGGTGTGTGGTGGAGGGCACTTTACGTGCCACTGTCATTACCTCCCTTTCCTGTTTCAATCGCGTATGGCTCGCGGGAAGAACGACTGCCTGGAAGCCTCCGTGCGCGCTCGAGAATGTCTCTAATTTTACATTCGTGATCTCCTCGGGAGGTATAAGTAGGGGAAGCAATATATTCGATACCTCATCCAGGAACGCACCCTCTCGTAACCTGGACAACAAGCTACACCGCGATGCAGAGCGCCTCTCTTGCAGAGTCAGCCACTTGAGTTTGCTTAACATCTCCGTAACGCTATCACGCTTACCAGATAACCCTGTGACGAAACGCGCCGCTCTTCTTTGGATCTTCTCTATCTCCTCTGTCAACCCGACCTGGTACGGATCCCACACTGATGAGCAATACTCAAGTATAGGTCGAACGAGTGTTTTGTAAGGCACCTCCTTTGTTGACGTCTGTAGACGTCTCTCCATTGAGAACAACATGCTGTGTTCTGTTTGCTAAAAACTCTTCAATCCAGCCACACAGCTGGTCTGATATTCCGTAGGCTCTTACTTTGTTTATCATGCGACAGTGCGGAACTGTATTGAACGCCTTCCGGCAGTCAAGGAAAATGGCATCTACCTGGGAGGCTGTATCTAATATTTTCTGGGTCTCATGAACAAATAAAGCGAGT
The DNA here is from genome assembly GCF_023864275.1 of Schistocerca cancellata. Lineage (NCBI taxonomy): Eukaryota > Metazoa > Arthropoda > Insecta > Orthoptera > Acrididae > Schistocerca > Schistocerca cancellata. Next base: position 202,455,276 of record NC_064632.1, read on the forward strand.
TGGGACTCACACGATCGCTGTTTCCGGAATCCATGTTGATTCCTGCAGAGTAGATTCTGGGTTTCCAGAAATGACATGATACGCGAGCAAAGAATATGTTCTAAAATTCTACAACAGATCGATGTCAGAGATATAGGTCTATAGTTTTGCGCATCTGCTCTACGACCCTTCTTGAAGACTGGGACTACCTATGCTCTTTTCCAATCATTTGGATCCTTCCGTTCCTCTAGCGACTTACGGTACACGGCTGTTAGAAGGGGGGGCAAGTTCTTTTGCGTACTCTGTGTAGAATCGAACTGGTATCCCGTCAGGTCCAGTGGACTTTCCTCTTTTGAGTGATTTCAGTTTCTTTTCTATTCCTTGCAGACTTATTTCGATGTCAGCCATTTTTTCGTTTATACGAGGATTTAGAGAAGGAACTGCAGTGCGGTCTTCCTCTGTGAAACAGCTTTGGAAAAAGGTGTTTAGTATTTCAGCTTTACGCGTGTCATCCTCTGTTTCAATACCATCATCATCCCAGAGTGTCTGGATATGCTGTTTCGAGCCACTTACTGATTTAACATAAGACCAGAACTTCCTAAGATTTTCTGTCAAGTTGGTACATAGAATTTTACTCTCGAATTCACTGAACGCTTCACGCATAGCCCTCCTTACGCTAACTTTGACGTCGTTTAGCTTCTGTTTGTCTGAGAGATTTTGGCTGCGTTTAAACTTGCAGTGAATCTCCCTTTGCTTTCGCAGTAGTTTCCTAACTTTGTTGTTGAACCACGGTGGGTTTTTCCCGTCCTTCACAGTTTTACTCGGCACGTACCTGTTTAAAACGCATTTTACTATTGCCTTTTTCCATAAACACTCAACATTGTCAGTGTCGAAACAGAAATTTCCGTTTTGATCTGTTAGGTAGTCTGAAATCTGCCTTCTATTACTCATGCTAAACAGATAAACCTTCCTCCCTTTTTGTATATTCCTATTTACATCCATATTCAGGGATGCCGCAACGGCCTTATGATCACTGATTCCCTGTACTGCGCTTACAGAGTCGAAAAGTTCGGGTCTTTTTGTTATCAGTAGGTCCAAGATGTTATCTCCACGAGTCGGTCTCTGTTTAATTGCTCGAGGTAATTTTCGGATAGTGCACTCAGTATAATGTCACTCCATGCTCTGTTCCTACCACCTGTCCTAAACATCTGAGTGTCCCAGTCTATATCTGGTAAATTGAAATCTCCACCTAAGACTATAACATGCTGAGAAAATTTATGTGAAATGTATTCCAGATTTTCTCTCAGTTGTTCTGCCACTAATGCTGCTGAGGCGGGAGGTCGGTAAAAGGAGCCAATTATTAACCTAGCTCGGTTGTTGAGTGTAACCTCCACCCATAATAATTCACAGGAACTATCCTCTTATACTTCACTACAGGATAAACTACTACTAACAGCGACAAACATGCCACCACCGGTTGCATGCAATCTATCCTTTCTAAACACCGTCTGTGCATTTGTAAAAATTTCGGCAGAATTTATCTCTGGCTTCGTCCAGCTTTCCACACCTATAACGATTTCAGCTTCGGTGCTTCCTATCAGCGCTTGAAGTCCGGTATTTTGCCAACACAGCTTCGACAGTTTACAATTAAATTACCGACTGCTGCTTGGTCCCCGCATGTCCTGACTTTGCCCCGCACTCTCCGAGGCTGTTGCCCTTTCTGTACTTGCCCGAGGCCATCTAACCTAAAAAACCGCCCAGTCCACGCCACACAAACCCTGCTACCCGTGTAGCCGCTTGCTGTGTGTAGTGGACTCCTGACCAATCCAGTGGAACCCGAAACCCCATAACCCTATGGCGCAAGTCGAGGAATCTGCAGCCCACACGGTCGCAGAACCGTCTCAGCCTCTGATTCAGACCCTCCACTCGGCTCTGTACCAAAGGTCCGCAGTCAGTCCTGTCGACGATGCTGCTGATGGTGAGCTCTGCTTTCATCCCGCTAGCGAGACTGGCAGTCTTCATCAAATCAGATAGCCGACGGAAGCCAGAGAGGATTTTCTCCGATCCATAGCGACACACATCATTGGTGCCGACATGAGCGACTACCAGCAGATGGGTGCACCCAGTACCCTTCATGGCATCCAGAAGGACCCTTTCCACATCTGGAATGACTCCCCCCGGTATGCACACGGAGTGCACATTGGTTTTTTTCCACTCTCTTGCTGCCATATCCCTAAGTGGCCCCATTACACGCCTGACGTTGGAGCTCCCAACTACCAGTAAGCCCACCCTCTGCGACCGCTCGGATCTTGCAGACTGAGGGGCAACATCTGGAACAGGACAAGCAGCCATGTCAGCCCGAAGATCAGTATCAGCTGGAGACAGAGCCTGAAACCGGTTCGTCAGACAAACTGGAGAGGCCTTCCGTTCAGCCCTCCAGAATGTCTTTCGCTCCCTGCCACACCTCGAGACGACCTCCCACTCTACCACAGGTGAGAGGTCAGCATCAATGTGGGCAGGATCCTGAGCAGCCACAGCCGTAGTCCGATCGGGGGATGCGTGGGACGAGCTGGCCGTCCCCGACAAACCCCCATCCAGACCCCCACACTGATGCTCATTGGCAACAGCCTTAAGCTGTGTGACCGAAGCCAACACTGCCTGAAGCTTGCAGCGAAGGGATGCCAACTCAGCCCGCATCCGAACACAGCAATCGCAGTCGCTATCCATGCTAAATACTGTTGTGCAAAGAACGTCTGAAATAATCTACAGAAGCACAAATAATTCGACACAAAATTTAAACGGTTATAAAAATACAAGATTGCCTAGTAAATGCAGTAATGCTGATGCTTGCGCACTGCTGACACACTGCTCGGCGCAGAAGCAGACTACGCGATTTTACACTATTCAGGTACTAAAACGCGATGCTACAACTCTCAAATACTATAATACGCCCGAAATTTATGAATTAAACAATGCAAGTACCCAAAAACACGCAAAGAAATTAAGAACTATACTATGTAACAAATAAGTGAGCTAAGAGTATACGACTTGCTGCTGGCAAGTTAGAAAGGGGTCAAATTGTAGACTTCAAGTTGCAGCATGGTGCTTTCGGAGAGATGCAAATGAAGTTGGGGAGTTGCGTTATTTGTTCACCGCTGTTGCAAAGAGAAGAGGGCTTATGAACCCAGAGGTATCAACATGAACTGTTGAAGACTGGTTATTAGCAGTGGAACTACGCTCACACAGGGATCTAACCCGTCTTCCACGAAACCCACAGCATCAACGCTAGAATGATACCATATGAGGATCACTTCGATGGAATGGCGCGCCGTGGTCTTGAGCGATGAAAGCAGATTCTGCCTGCACCCAAGTTATGGTCTTTTTCGGGTGTGACATAGACGTGCTGAGCACTGTCTTGTAGACTGCATTCATCCAATGTTACTGGCCCTACTCCGGGTCTTATGTTGTGGGTTACTATAAGCTACGAGTCTCGTTCACCTCTGGTGATTCTGATGGTCGCTAACTAGTGCTTGGTAAATGCAGTACGTCGCTATACCCTTCCTTTTGCCATTCTTACAACAGGAAGATGCGTTGTTGTTCTAACCGCATAACGCTCACTCCCACACTGCCCGTGATACTCTCCGTGCTCTGGTAGACGTGGCCTGCCGGGGTGGCTGAGCGGTTCTAGGCGCTACAGTCGGGGACCGCGCGACCGCTACGGTCGCAGGTTCGTATCCTGCCTCGGGCATGGATGTATGTGATGTCCTTAGGTTAGTTTGGTTTAAGTAGTCCTAAGTTTTAGGGGCCTGATGACCTTAGAAGTGTTCAGAGCCATTTTTGGTAGACGTGCAGCAACTTCCCTGGCCAGCACGATCTCTGAACTTGTCTCCCGTCATGGCATGAAGTATCCAAGGACGGAATTCGCCACCTGTACGAATGACTGGATACCATATTCAGCGGCTAAATTACCGCCGTGGAGACTACACCACGTACTAGTATGGGTGTTTCAGCATGGATCGAGACTTGGTTGTACTATTGATCTGTAAACGTACTCATTTCATATGCTACAGTAACAATAAGTCTTGAGTGAACTGGAAACCTCTAAAAGGGTGTACAATTTTTTACGACAGCATATATATAAGGCTAAAGCGGGTCTGTGATGAAAATGACAATGATAGGCTATGACTTCTCGTTGTGCCCTGCACGGGAATCACAACATGTGCGAGTGAGGGTAAATGCAGTAACAATCTATGAGAAGAAATAGATAGGTGTTTGTCATAGCAAGTCTCGGTTGGTCCATGGAAAGTGCTCAGGTACCCTAATGGTAAGGCGACCAGTCGTAATAAGCGGGAAATCCGGGTTCAGGTCCCACTGCGACACAAATTTTCATATATCGCTTCAAGTAGTTAGTCGTTCGGTCGGTCGCCTCATCGGCCGACGTATATTTGGTCCTTTCTCCATTTCCGGGCCTGTAGTCTGTCGGTTGGTGCGGAGCAGCGAGGAATTCTCCGCGGGGTGTTGTTTGGGCGGGGCCGCTGGCGATCTCTACACGTGCCGGAGTGTGTGGAACTGTTCCCATGGCTACGAGGTCCGTGGTTCACCGACCCTGGACATGAAAGTTGAGTTTTCATTTAATCTACCAGCAAGTCAAGACTGTTCACATTGTGTCGTTTGGAGTTCGTTGTCAGCTGTTGGGATGCTCCCGCGAGGAACAACGTGGTGTTCAAGTTGGAAAATTCTAGCCACCCTCCGGTGGAGTTTCACTGTATTTGGTTATTTAAATTGAAATGCACCAGCGGAATCTTCTACGTTGTGGCCGTTCACGTTTCGGTTACCTGTCCTGGCTGTTGACGTAAATTTTAGGCAGCCTAGTTTCCTCATCGTGTTGTTGCTCTCCAGCATGGTGTACAGTTTGACAGCTCCATGTACGATTGGTTGTGGGCGCCAATATCTTCTACGTTGTTCCGTTGAACTCCGTGTTGTGCCCTGGTTGGGTGAGGTGGAGGTTATCCTGTCGGTGCGTCCGTTGACTGTCAGTCGGTTGGGTGTCGTTGGATCGTAAATGGTTGCCCCGACTGTATGTCTCACCTAAGCGAGCGTTAGTGTTTGAATTCCATACCGACCCCCGAACATTTGAGCGCCCTTGGGTGTACTGCCTTTTTAAATTTGTTCTTGTTTTTTGTACCTGTATTGCTTCTAGCCGATTTTTTTAAAATTAATGTTGTTTTGCCCTTAAGGCGTAAGATTCTTTAGGCCTTCAGCCTAATTCAAAGAACTGTTTCACATAAAACCTTTGGCATTTTAAAGGTTTTAATGTTGTTGAATTTTAAGTGTTGGGCCTTCAGCCGATTTGAATTTAACTTGTTTGTTCTTGCAGTGTCTGACTCTTTGGGCCTCCACCCTAACTAAAGAACTGTTTTGAGAAAAGGCTTTGCCTTTTAAATTACTGTTTTTGTTGAGTTTTGCCTAATTAAGAACTATTTTATGTAAGGCCTTTGTTTTTTTGTTTTTTTTTAATTGATGTTGTTTAGCCTTAAGTGTTGGGCTTTCAGCGGATTTTGAGTTCAAACTGTTTGCTCTGAAAATCTCAGATTCTTTGGACCTTCAGCCTAAATAAAGAACTGTTCTAACATAAAGCATGGTTTTTAAATTTCTGATTATGCTTGCGTTTTAAGTTATTGGTCTTCAGCAGTTTTTAAATTAAAGTGGTTTTCAGCTGGTGATTAAGCCCCAAAGATTAAAGCTGTGTGTTTAAAAAAAAATTGTTTGGGGCTCTTGTAACATTTGATCACATAATAATGTCGTATGTTCGAGTGTAACTGTCAGCCCCATGTCCCGTCCTGCGGGCTATACCGGGCGTCTCAACCTCTAAAATACGATGTCTGTAAATAGGCACTGAACAATTTCTTAAGAAATACGTTGTGTATACTTTCAAACTTAACTATGATCATAGACTATAAATTTTATTTTGGTAGAAATGTACTACATGGTAGTAAAAGTGTTAAACAGTTTTCCAAGATAAATGCGGTGAAATGTGTTCCAAAGCAATAAATACCTTTATCACCAGTTGTGCAAAATCAGTAATAATTTAAGAACTTCATGGCAAAATTAATTAATTTTACGCTAGTAGAATATAATTGAATCACGTAAAACCTTTGTTGCTTGTAGAACAGCAGCATTTCAATGTATTCTGTCACTAAATCTCTATCTCGGTTACTATTCACCTGATTCTAAGACATGCTTAAAAAGTGTACGTAATAGCTATCCTAAACACTGCTGACATTTCCTTTGAAACATCTACACAGATTCTGGATTCTATGTAAAAAGCTTGACATACGAGGTGCGTTCATATATTAACTTCTGTTTTTTTTGGTAAAAACTTTATTTGTTAACTTATAGCAATGTTATCCTCTTCAAAATATTCCCCATTCCATAACGCACACTTATGCCAGTGCTTCTTCCGATTCCCGAGACTCATTTGAAACTGTTTCTTCGGGATATGCATTTTTAATCTCATCTACGCTTCTAAAACCTCTGCCCTTCAAGACCCGCTTTCAAATGTTTGTACCACTTGTAAACCCTTGTTTTCTTCGTAGCAGTCATTAACATTTCTACAAAATTTATAGACTTTATTCCATTCTTTCAACAAAATTGAATACGGATTCTCTTTCTACACCACTGGCCATAAAAATTGCTACGCCAAGAAGAAATGCAGATCATTCATTGGACAAATATATTATACTAGAACTGATACTAGAACTGACATGTGATTACATTTTCACGCAATTTGGGTGCATAGATCCCGAGAAATCAGTACCCAGAACAACCACCTCTGGCCGTAATGAGGCCTTGATACGCCTGGGCATTGAGTCAAACAGAGCTTGGATGACGTGTACAGTTACAGCTGCCCATGCAGCTTCAACACGATACCACACAGTTCATCAAGAGTAGTGACTGGCGTATTGTGACGAGCCAGTTGCTCGGCCACCATTGACGAGACCTTTTCAATTGGTGAGAGTTTTGGAGAATGTGCTGGCCAGGACAGCAGTCGAACATTTTCTGTATCCAGAAAGGCCCGTACAGGACCTGCAACAAGCGGTCGTGCATTATCCTGCTGAAATGTAGGGTTTCGCAGGGATCGAATAAAGGGTAGAGCCAAGGGTCGTAACACATCAGAAATGTAGCGTCCACTGTTCACAGTGCCGTCAATGCGAACAAGAGGTGACCGAGACGTGTAACCAATAGCACCCCACAACATCACGCCGAGTGATACGCCAGTATGGCGATGACGAATACACGCTTCCAACGTGCATTCACCGCAATGTCGCCAAACACGGATGCGACCATCATGATGCTGTAAACAGAACCTGAATTCATCCGAAAAAAATGACGTTTTGCCATTCGTGCACCCAGATTCATCGTTGAGTACACCATCGCAGGCGCTCCTGTATGTGATGCAGCATCAAGGGTAAACGCAGCCATGATCTCCGAGCTGATAGTCCATGCTGCTGCAAATGTCGTCGAACTGTTCGTGCAGATGGTTGTTGTCTTTCAAACGTCCCCATCTGTTGACTCAGGGATCGACACGTGGCTGCACGATCCGTTACAGCCATGCGGATAAGATGCCTGTCATCTCGACTGCTAGTGATACGAGGGCGTTGGGATGCAGCACGGCGTTCCGTATTACCCTCCTGAACCCACCGATTCCATAATCCGATAACAGTCATTAGATCTCAACCAACGCAAGCAGGAATGTCACGATACGATAAACCGCGATAGGCTACAATCCGACCTTTATCAACGTCGAAAACGTGATGGCACACATTTCTCCTCCTTACACGAGGCATCACAACAACGTTTCACCAGGCAACGCCAGTCAACTGCTGTTTGTGTATGAGAAATCGGTTGGAAACTTTCCTCATGTCAGCACGTTGTAGGTGTCGCCACCGGTGCCAACCTTGTGTGAATGCTCTGAAAAGCTAATCATTTGCATATCACAGCACCTTCTTCCTGTCGGGTAAATTTCGCGTCTGTAGCACATCATCTCCGCAGTGTAGCAATTTTAATGGCCCGTAGTGTATTTACATTCAAAAAAGGTAATTGTTGATACTACCGAAAGACGTGTAACCTTCTTGACAGCTAATAATAGATTAAATATCTAATATTTATAACATTGTACACATACTTTTCAGACATGTTTACGAAGACAGTGACAAAAAAAGTAGTGCGAATCTAACACAAGACAGGAAATTATAAATTTCTCGTTATTTTTTTTAAACACTCTTCGTGTTTCAAAGCAAGCCTTCAAAGAAAATTACTACCTGTCAGTAGAAACACAGAGTGAGAACAAGCCTTAAATACAGATTGATTGCACTATGTGAGATTCGTTTTACGACCAGCAATAGAGGAACATCCACATGGAAAGGCATTCCGTTCTGTGTTTCAACTAGATACCTGACTTCCGTTCCTGTTAATATTATTTACTCTATAATGTTGTGTTCCGAAGAAGGTATCGCCTTTTGTATTCCTTAGGTTCTTAACGCATTTGTCTAAAAAGAAACAAATGGTTCAAATGGCTCTAAGCACGATGGGACTTCACATCGGAGGTCATCAGTCCCCTAGAACGTAGAACTACTTAAACCTAACTAACCTACGGACATCACACACATCCATGCCAGATGCAGGATTCGAACCTGAGACTGTAGCAGCAGCGCGGTTCCGGACTAAAGCGCCGAGAACTGCTCGGCCACACAGGCCGGCTAAATAGAAACACATATGTAAACAGTGCGTCGCCACAGACATGAAGGGCGCGCCGCGGAAGGGCCGGTACGCGTTGCGAAACTGCCTGGAGAAGCGCCTTCTAAAGCAGCTGTGTAGGCAGGATGGGGACTCGCTCGCTCGCTCTTGAGCTACCGGCGGACTAGGTCTTCTTCATACTTCAAATTGTTAATCCTTGTGATCCTCTCCAGCATATCTCTTCGCATTCAAAACGTCCTCCGAAGCACTGTTTACATATTTACATCCTGTTGTTTCTATCATCGGCAGGTGAAAATTTGGGGTTCTGCAAATGAAAAGGACAGACTGTATGCAATTCCAGCAGTGTTTCAGTTCTATGTTCACAGGTGATAAAAGTCATGGTATACCTGCTAACATCGTGTCCGACTCCCCTGCCCGGCGTAGTGGTTCAAATGGTTCAAATGGCTCTGACCACTATGGGACTTAACAGCTGTGATCATAAGTCCCCTAGAACTTAGAACTACTTAAACCTAACTAACCTAAGGACATCACACACATCCATTCCCGAGGCAGGATTCGAACCTGCGACCGTAGCACCGGCGTAGTGTATCAACTTGACATGGCCTGGACTCAACAAATCGTTGGAAGTGCCCTTCAGTGATAGTGAGCAATGATGAGGCTAACTCGTCCATAATCAATAAAGTGCTACCGGTGGAGGATTTTTTACACGAACTTACCTCTCCTGTATGTCCTATAGATGGTCAGTGGGTTTCATTTCGGGAGATTGTCCAGAATGTTCTTGAAACCAGCCGTGAACACTTGTGGCCAAGTGACATGGCCCAATGTCATCCATAACACAGAGTCCATGTCGGTCTGCAAATGGTCTCCAAGTACCCGAACATAACCATTTCTAGTTAAGGAACAGTTAAGTTTCACAAGAGGACCCAGTCCACTCCATGTAAACATACCCACCATCATCTTGCACATTGCCTTATTGTCAACGATGCTCCATGGCTTCGTGAAGTCTCCGCTACACTCGAACCCTTCCATTAGCTCTCCCCAAATGAACTCTGGACTCATCTGACCGAGCAAGGGTTTTTCTGTCGTCTAGGATCCGACCGATATGGTCAGGTAGAGGCGCTGCAGGAGATGTGCTGTTACCAAAGGCACTCGAGCCAGTCGTCTGCTGCCAAAGCCCATTAACGCTAAATTTCGCAGCACTGTCCTAACGGATATGTACGCCGTACGTCCTACATTGATTTCTGCGGTTATGTCACACAGTGTTGCTTGTCTGTTAACACTGACATTAGATGCAAACGCCGCTGCTCTTGGCCGTTAAGTGAAGGCCGTCGGTCACTGCGTTCTCTGTTGTGCGTGGTAATACCTGAAATTTAGTATCTCCGCACACTCTTGGCGTTGTGGATCTTACAATACCAAATTCCCTATTGATTTCCGAAATGGAATGTCCCATTCGTCCAGGTCCAACTACCATTTCACGTCCGAAGTCTGTTAATTCCCGTTGTGCAGCCTTAATCATGTCGGACATCTTTCCACATAAATTACTTAAGTACAAATGATAGCTCCGCCAATGCACCGCCCTTGTATACCATGCGATCGCGATGCTACCGCCGCCTGTGTGTGCATTTCCTATCCCATGACTATTATCATCTCATTGTATAATAGTGCTTGCCAGGCACTATTATAACATAAAGGCTACTACGAGAGTAGCGGTAATTGCATTTTGTTTCCGAGTGCTAGTTATCAGTAGGACAATAACAGCGTCAACTGCCGTTGGACAAACTTCCTAACTATTGTAGGCCTTAACCTGAATAACATGCATGCCTTAATTTGACACGTGCGGCAAGTTCATCGAACTACAAAATAAAAACTACTCTGAATAACCACTCTGCAATTCTAGCCTTCCAGATAAGACCAGTAAATTTGTACTTATATTTTGAATTAATCACCGTCGGATGACTATTAGTATTCCTCAAGTGCTTCAATGATGATGATCTGTATCATAATTCACATTTATAAATAAGTTCACACTACCGATTTCTTTATTCATTTCGCAGTTACATTACATTACAATGCATTCAGCATCATAACGTTCTAGTTCCCTCAGAAGGCAACAAGCAGCTATCCAAGAATGGAAGAAAATTAATGACCCCTCTGTCTCTGAAATACTTATCCGAAAAATATAGGACCATCTACCAACTACCTGTATAAAATCCAGGAAATCTATATGGGAGACGAAGTCCTCAGATTCCCAGAAAGGTACGACATAGCAAGGATTGGAGGCAATACTGGTCGCTGAATAATGACCATCCTCTCATCACTGATTTTGATCCTTCGATACCGGTGGAAGGAACGCAAATGCCCAGAAGAACTTGGTGCAGACTTAATCGTGTGAGGACAAACCACGGCAAGTGTAAGGCCATTCTCCACAAATGGAAACTCACTGATGACGCACGATGCGACTGTGGTGCAGAAGAACAAACAATCCCCCACCTGATCTTCGAATCTCCTGCGAGGAGGTTTGAAGAAGAATGGAGGGATATCATGTATGCTACTCCACGTGCTGTTCAGCGGGTGACCTGCATAGATGTGGACTTGTAATAGCTACAGTGGCTGTTTCCATAATCTTTCGCATATTGTTGTTTGCAATCAATCATTTAATAATATATTTGTAATTCTTTTTATTATATTAATTAATAGTATGTGTGCAATTTTACTCTGTAGATGCCATACGCTAAATAAATAAATAATAACGTTCATAATTAGAGGTTTTAACTTTATCGTGAAATATTTCTCGTCATTATTTACTTTAACAAATCGGCTCACTAAGCGATACTGCTGAAGCGAAGCCTTAACAAGACCTGTCGCAGTAGTGAGCTACCACACAAATGGGAATTATAAAATAGCCGTTACGTCTTTTATAATTTCTAATCGTCTAAGAGTAGAATGAAAATGACTGCAGCGCTGTTTGAGCCACGAGCGCGTGTATGGAATCTAAATCGATCGACAAGTAATCGAAGAAATGGAAATCACGAGAAAAGGACTCGAAATAAAATGATCTGTTATATCCGCAAACGCAACAAATTCTTGGCATGGTACGACTAATTAATATCTTCACTTAACTTTAAGCAGATAGCAAAAAAAGGTAGACTACAGTATGTCTTACATATGCCTTGCATAATTGCGTCAATGCATGGCGACTTACAAAATTATTCCAAATGATTGTTGAAACACATTTACAGGTTTTCGTATTCCTCCGTATGATTTCTGTGTTTGAACCATATTCGCCTGCCTGTGACGCGTTGGATTCGTTAATATTGGAACACAAATGTGTCAGCTAAATTAATTATATGTATTTGAATACAAATACCGGATCAAAAACGCAATAAAACAATTACATCTGTTACCTCATTTCGCTCAGAACTCCACTCCCAAAGCGCTTGTCAAATCACTTCATGCTCGCATCGGAGAACAAGGAAATTAATTACTTCATTATTACGAGCCAGTAGCATGTAAACTGCACGTACACGTAGCGTACATACTGCTGATATAATATTTACGTTCTCTAAACTGAAATACTTATACTAATTTTCCTTTTTAACAGTTTCCCGAAGTAATGTGTTGTTTTATCCATTATTTTAGACAACACCACACCTGCATTCGTAAATTAGACTGTAGGAAATACCGTAACCAGCTTTTTAAAGTGATTTGATTTTCCCGTTAGTAGTTTAAGCTGTGAACCTATCATCAGCCAGTTGTTTCGATTTCTTATGAAGTTTTACATTTCTGTTGTGAAATGTAACAAAACTTTCGTGATTACGTAGTCCACAAAAGATTTACCACTGTACATAAGCTCTATACTTTGTACCTGTTTCATGGAAAGTTCTTCTTGACATACCGTAAGGCAGAGATTCAATTTTCTTTATCAGTCCATGCTGTGCTATGATTTAACTTAAATACAAGATGGTGGATACGTTTGTTTACATTGGCTGCTGATTTGTTGTGCCAAAGAACATGATATGTGTACAGATATGACATGCTTCTGTAGTTATTTCAAACACACTTTTCCTTGTACGGATGATTTTATAGTGTTATGAATTGAATTACTTAGGTTTGAAAACTGCCGGTAATGGTCACTGAAAAATGTTCTTTCTGTTATTATTTCTATGATTTCAAATTAGAAGAGATGCATGATATTTTGGAGATACATGTGGTTTTTAATTCTGTTTGGTCATTCAGAATGCAGTCAGATTGTCTTTGAATGTGGCTGTATATTTCTAATTCGTCTAAAAAAATCATTTGGACTCCTTTTTGCCCAAATGTGATTTCTCTAAGTTTTCTTCGATGCTTGTCTCATGGATTTATTTAGGTTGTTGAACCTGAGAGCATTCATATCCTCACTGTATCGTCGTTGAAACTCTTAATAAACCAACTTTCGCTGGTCTCTTAACCCTACACAGAATAAGCAAAGAAGAAAACTTAGATACATTACATCTTGCGGAATAAAGGTGCCCTCTGATATGCATTTCGCAGTGGTTAACACAGAATGCATACAAATTTAGGTGTATAATATCTGAGGAACGGCACAAACGGGAAGCAGTCTTCTAATAAGTGCTCTGCTAGAGAAGCCTTGAAGCATCCAATCACAGCTCAAGTTTCAGGACGATTGGTATGTTTCACACTTCCCCGGCAACCGGCTATATGACACCGTGTGCAGGACCATGGTACGGAGAGCCAAAAGGCACATCTCATATCCCCGCTGCACGGGCCGTTCCATATTAACGGAAGACGCCAGCCGAGGAGCAGCCGGGCACTCAAATTGTTGTGGGCGCTGCCACGTTGTGCTCTCACTGAAGGACGTGCTGATTGCGGCCTAGTAAACATTAGCGCCTTGACGGCTGTCAGGCACAGCAAGGCACGGTCATCTTCGAAGCAACATAGCAGGCATCGGCTCGTTCATTCTACTGTAATTTGACGTTCTTTTTGGTTTTGTAATTTTCACGGAAAGACAACCTGTGGTCTTGGGATAGCGTCTTTCATTACAATTGAAACAACTTCGATCCCGGGTTCGGACCATGAATCTGCTTAAATTCTGAATAAAAATCATCAGCACTGGCGGCCGAAGTCTTCCGGCCTAATAAGTCACCCTCATTCTACCAACGGCCTTGACAGAGAGGGAGGGCGGACAGTGGTTCAGAGCACTCTCTTGCCCTTGGGATCGGAAATTACCCCTTAAGGCAGAAGAATCAGCAGTGATCAATAGGATGAGGATGCAGGAGGCAATTGAAACCACTGCATTAAAGACACACAATGTGTATCCCCAAGACATGTGGCCTGCAACTGAAAAAGTGTTACGATGATCTCTCCATTGGCAAAAGATTTCGAAATAGTCCCCCATTCGGATCTCCGGGAAGGGACTGCCAAGGGGGAGGTGACCATGAGAAAAGACTGAATAACCAATGAAAGGATAACATTCTACGAGTCGGGAGTGGTAGAGAAACTATAAAAGCAGAAAAGGGAAACGCAAGAAAAAGATTTCTTTTCAGATAAGTATAGGATAGTACCAACAGCAGCAGAAAATCGTATAACAGAAGTACGATTAGCTGTTAATAGGACAGAGAGTATGTTACTGGGAACAGCTCATTGATAGGGTTGTTCTCGTCAGAATCGATAGCAAACCAACATCGACAGTGATAGTTCAGGTACATATGCCGACATCGAAAGCTGAATATGAAGAGATAGAGGAAGTATATGAGTATGACGAGCGCTTAATTGAGAATGTTAAGGGAGATGACAACCTAATAGTCGCGGCGGACTGGAATGAGGTTGTAGGGGAAGGAGTAGAATAAAGGGTTACTGGACAATATCGGTTCGGTACTAGGGATGAGATACGAGAAAGACTAACTGACTTCTGCAAAAAATTTCCTTTTGTAATAGTGAATACTTCGTTCACGAACGCAAGAGGAGGAAGTATACTTGGAAGACGCCGAAAGATAATGGAAGACTCCAGTTAGATTACAACATGGTCAGACAGATATTCCGAAAACAGATACTGGACTGTAAGGCATACCCAAGAGCAGATACACAGTCATACTACAATTCAGTAGTGATGAAGAGCAGGCTGTAGTTTAAGAGACTAATCGGTGCTCAATGAAGCGAAATACACAAGTACCAAGGAATGAGGAGACACGTTTGAACTTCTCTGACGCTATAGACACTGCGTTAAGCAATAGCTTAGTAGGCAAATCGCTTGAAGAGGAATGGAAATCTCTGAAAAAGGTAAACACAGAAGTAGGAAAACAAACATAGGTACAAAGAAAGTAACTGCGAAGAAACCATGGATAACAGAAGAAATACCGCAGAAGGAAGTACAAACATCTTCAGAGGAATTCAAGAATACAGAAATACAGATCACTGAGGGATGAAATAAATACCAAGAGCAGGGAAGCTAAGACGAAATGACTTCATGAAAAATATGAAGAAATCGAAAAAGAAATGACTGACAAAAGGACTGAGTCAGTGTCAACATTAAGAATGCAATGGGAATTCCACTGTTAAATGTAGAGGAGAGAGCAGACAGGTGGAAAGTGTAGTCTAAAGGTCTGTATGAGTGGGAAGACCTGTCTGATGACGTGGTAGAAAAACAAACAGGAGCTGATATAGAAGATGTGTTGTCACCGCCAGACACCACACTTGCTAGGTGGTAGCTTTAAATCGACCGCGGTCCATTAGTACATGTCGGACCCGCGTGTCGCCACTGTCAGTAATTGCAGACCGAGCGCCACCACACGGCAGGTCTAGAGAGACTGACTAGCACTCGCCCCAGTTGTACGACGACTTTGCTAGCGACTACACTGACGAAGCCTGTAACCTCCCCCTCACTTACCGACCTTAATGACAGTGAAAGATGAAACCGCGTGTACCTAATGGGAGTTTTGGAAAAGCAATCGTCACCGAAGTTAAGCTGTCGGTAAAGAGGGAGGAAAGGGTTACATCTAAATAAAAGGAAATGTGCTAATGAAACTGGTGGAAATTAATTTTGAAAAGGGGTAAAGTTAATAAAGAAAGTAAATGTGCAGCCGTTACGTTAACAATTAACTAGCGGTAATTAGGTATTTGAGATTTGGGAAAAATCACGGTCGCCAGTCCTAAGGACAATTATTATAGTAACTGAAAAAGAAAGGTTATTACACATATAATTAGCACTAGAAGCGTGGCAACTGAAGGTTGACACGTGTAGTGTGAAACTGAAAGTTTGTCAGAAGTAATAAATTTCGCTACACCCTGACTTAATTTAGCAAAGAATTAATAAAACCGGAAAATCGAAAGTTAATTTAGTGACTGAAGTTAATAGTGAGCTTTCTTTCTGAAGCACATCGAAATTCAGTAAAATATGGTTAGTCTTGGACTACCTCAACAATCATTTCTAAAGCTACTTGAATCTACGCAATTTGGAAATAAGAGATTTAACTTTGAACTTGAATGAAATGATTCTGAACAATTAACAATAGTAAAATTTAGTACGTACCAAGCTGAGCTGCAGTCACAGGTAAGCTAAAATACGATAACAAAACTCGCACTCTTAATTTGTGCTTGTGTAATCTGAATATTGTAGCCAGCTAACTGAACTTTGAAATTAAAGCAGTGAAATAGAATTAGCTATATTACTTGAGTGCTGGCGTTATAAATTTCAACGACACTCGGGTTCATTTCGGAAAAGGAAGGGACCCTGCTTGGTAATGCAATTGGGACAATGAGCAACAAAGGTTCATGCTAAGTTGCTGTTATTATAGTTACGAAAATGGTACAGTTTGAAAAGCTGAGGTCTGCCATACAGTTCTAAAACTTTACTTGCTTCCAGTCTTCCTTGATGGTTGATTGAAGGTTTGAAGCCGTCGATCGAGGAGGTGGCGACAGTCACTCATTGTCGGCCGTCGCTGTTGCAGAAGCTGGATGTTGGCGCGCCTTCTTCTCGACACGGTCACCAGACGAAACGGGCTCTTGATGTGCGCTAGTTAATGTTTCCCGTCCGCGACACCATGTCAGAAACTATCATCGCAAGTCGAGCGCAATTACATGCTGCCAAACCCCGGAAGCGCGGCAACTCGCGGGAGCGTCACACAACACACCTGCTCCACTCGCTACTCCCGCCAGACTCCTTCTGCTCAGCCCCCGCTCCACGCGGCAAAGTTAACACCACCAAAGATCCTACACACTTTGATTCTTTACACGACCTATCGACATAATCGTTCGATAGCAGTCTTCCCTAGGCAAGACCCAGCGTAAAAATACAAATAATATTTACAAAACAACCAATTATACATCGACATAAGTGCATACATATATACAAACAGTAAAACAATTACAATATATAAAGAGACAGAAATGTCATATCTTGAGGTGACAAAACAAGGAAAAAAAATAATAGCACAATAGATGGAAATAGGAGGATATGCATTTCCGGCGTTACACGTGCCCCACATTGTCTGAGGATGTTCGTGTAACGTAAACAGACTCAGAAAATGTCCCAAAAAAGAAACAGCGGAAATGCATATGCTCAAAACATCAAAAAAATTTAGCATTCGTCTAATTAACCATAAACCAATTTTTAGACAATAATAATTGAGTGGAGACACTCCTAATCTTATTCCACTCTGTCATCTTGATCAAAATAAAACTGGTTGACAACATATTAAAATTCATAGAAAATATAGAAAATGGTTTAGCTATTCCAAAATCATTAAAATTCGTAACACTATAAGAAATGGAATACTATTTACAAAATTAATCAGAGTACATGGTCATAAGAAACAGGTATATCAAATACGCAAACTAATGATTAATTACATAGAATACTCATTTTTATGTAACCTTTTCATAATTAATTTTCTCGTCATGTCCAATTAACGCTAAACAAGAAAATAATATACAGCAGATCGACAAAAACATAAATATTGACAACAGAATTCTTTCACATCAGCTGTCCAGGAAGAAAAACAATTCCGCCTTCCGTACCCGCAAGTACAAAGAATGCCGACAGCGGCACAAGAGCCGACAGCGGCACAGGAGCCAACAGCGGCTTCGCCTCGCAAGTATTGTTGCGCCCGCCTGTGCGGCACGCTTGATCTCACTCGCCCTTTTAACGGCATTTGCAGAACGTCCGTTTCACTGAATTCTTTAGGAAAAACTCACTCCCGAGTAATCTCAAGGAGTCCATAAACACTATCACAGCGGATAACTCAACACTGTCCATCATGACACGCATGTACTAGCCTGAAACTTAAAACAGCGTCTAAGTACATCGGCAATGACTAATAAAAACACACATTCATGAAATATTACAGCAAGTTACAATATCATATTTACATTCCTTAATCTACTGTGACTCAGCTGAAAACTTAAACTAGCAGCTTGGAATTTTCAGATGATTACTAATCAGTTACTCTTAAATCATTTAGTCAAAATTAATTACTTATTAATTACAACTTCTTTAATGACCTCTAGGTCAGGCAAAAGCATCGTAACATGGCACATCCTTAAATCTTACACTCTATATTTACATACTGTACAAGTTACCCATTGTGTGGTATTAATCGATCCTAGGTTGGTACAATTTCAAGTCTACAATATTCCGTATACCTAATCGTTTTCCAGAGCTTGGATACTCTAAGCAATAAGCATTTGTGTGAGGTATACCAATGACTTTATATGGTCCATTATAAACAAACTTAAATTTAGAGATTTCATGGTCTATCTCGCTCGATTTCTCGTGAGCTTTTACAAGTACTAAGTCTCCGATTGCAAACTTAGCAAAACGCGCTTTAGCGTCATGACGATGTATGCGACCATCGGTTCTTGGCTTCATTACTTCTCGCAAACGATCTTTTTTCACACCAATACTAATGTCAATCCGTGGAGGGAATTTGATTATCTCTTCCAACTCACTTTCTACACTTTTGTCAATGCCGAAATTCCTCACGTTACGGCAGTTCAAATTCATTCCTACGTCAATGTCATCCGGCCAGTTAACAATGTGTATAGGCTGGTATTGCTTATGCACACCGTCTCCTGCCTCGTCAAAACTAACTACACTCCTGGAAATTGAAATAAGAACACCGTGAATTCATTGTCCCTGGAAGGGGAAACTTTATTGACACATTCCTGGGGTCAGATACATCACATGATCACACTGACAGAACCACAGGCACATAGACACAGGCAACAGAGCATGCACAATGTCGGCACTAGTACAGTGTATCCACCTTTCGCAGCAATGCAGGCTGCTATTCTCCCATGGAGACGATCGTAGAGATGCTGGATGTAGTCCTGTGGAACGGCTTGCCATGCCATTTCCACCTGGCGCCTCAGTTGGACCAGCGTTCGTGCTGGACGTGCAGACCGCGTGAGACGACGCTTCATCCAGTCCCAAACATGCTCAATGGGAGACAGATCCGGAGATCTTGCTGGCCAGGGTAGTTGACTTACACCTTCTAGAGGACGTTGGGTGGCACGGGATACATGCGGACGTGCATTGTCCTGTTGGAACAGCAAGTTCCCTTGCCGGTCTAGGAATGGTAGAACGATGGGTTCGATGACGGTTTGGATGTACCGTGCACTATTCAGTGTCCCCTCGACGGTCACCAGTGGTGTACGGCCAGTGTAGGAGATCGCTCCCCACACCATGATGCTGGGTGTTGGCCCTGTGTGCCTCGGTCGTATGCAGTCCCGATTGTGGCGCTCACCTGCACGGCGCCAAACACGCATACGACCATCATTGGCACCAAGGCAGAAGCGACTCTCATCGCTGAAGACGACACGTCTCCATTCGTCCCTCCATTCACGCTTGTCGCGACACCACTGGAGGCGGGCTGCACGATGTTGGGGCGTGAGCGGAAGACGGCCTAACGGTGTGCGGGACCGTAGCCCAGCTTCATGGAGACGGTTGCGAATGGTCCTCGCCGATACCCCAGGAGCAACAGTGTCCCTAATTTGCTGGGAAGTGGCGGTGCGGTCCCCTATGGCACTGCGTAGGATCCTACGGTCTTGGCGTGCATCCGTGCGTCGCTGCGGTCCGGTCCCAGGTCGACGGGCACGTGCACCTTCCGCCGACCACTGGCGACAACATCGATGTACTGTGGAGACCTCACGTCCCACGTGTTGAGCAGTTCGGCGGTACGTCCACCCGGCCTCCCGCATGCCCACTATACGCCCTCGCTCAAAGTCCGTCAACTGCACATACGGTTCACGTCCACGCTGTCGCGGCATGCTACCAGTGTTAAAGACTGCGATGGAGCTCCGTATGCCACGGCAAACTGGCTGACACTGACGGCGGCGGTGCACAAATGCTGCGCAGCTAGCGCCATTCGACGGCCAACACCGCGGTTCCTGGTGTGTCCGCTGTGCCGTGCGTGTGATCATTGCTTGTACAGCCCTCTCGCAGTGTCCGGAGCAAGTATGGTGGGTCTGACACACCGGTGTCAATGTGTTATTTTTTCCATTTCCAGGAGTGTACTATCGTTTTATCTTGTGACGTACATGTCAAAGTTTTGCTTTCGCAATTAATCACCGAACGGTACTTTAATAGCCAATCTAACCCGATAATTACTTCCATAGTCAAGTCTGGCACGACGACAAACTCTTGTTCAAATCGTGCCCCACATATTTCGAAGTTGACAAAAATCTGTTTTGTGACCGGTTTACTGGCCTTCCCAGTAGCACCGATAATTTTCACTCCTGCTACTGGCATAACTACGATGCCAGGTCTGTCTTTCAGTAACTCAAATATTTTCCCAGATACAGCACTCAACTCTGCACCGGTGTCAAACAACACGTTTAGTTGTAGGTCATGCATATTAACAGACACTACTATCTGTCTACACTTGTCCTCGGCTGTTTCTTTATTTTCCCACAGTAAATCCTCGTCTATATCCAGGTCATTCCAGAAAAAACCATCCGGCTTTGACCCTAAATCCGGCTTATCTGGCGGCTTTTTCAGCCTCTGTTCACTTACAGTTTTAATTGCAACACGTTTGTCCTGAGGCTTAGCCTGTAGCTTCGCCTCCAATACCGAAACCTTTTCCTGTAACTCGTCAACTAGTGAGTGTTGCTTTGCTATCAATTCATTAATCGTCACCTTCGTTGATTCCACTTTGGTCAGATTAATCTCATCCGCCAATCTACCTGGAGGAATGTGTCCAGTAGTTTCTGCAATTACTTCCGCTAGATCTGCGCAACCCACACTGCTATCGTCTGACCGTATAATGTCAGCTCTAACCTCATACACGTTGTAATCTATGTGCTTTTCTACCAATCGTGTCCGGCTATCACTAAAATTTTCGCAATCTTTCTCCTTAATACTCTCGCAATGTTTAAACTGGAGGTTTGCGTCGGATGGGTCGGTTACTTCTACCACTGAAACTTTCGGTAAGGTCTGCCGGTTAGGGCCAGAACTTTCCGTTACTACTTCAACATCTAACTCCTGCGGGACGAAACACGACGAATCTTGCTCGTGCTCCCCCTTAACATCAACTATTTCTAGTAAAGTCTGCCGATTAGGGCCAGAACTTTCTATCATTTCACAAACACTATCTTCCTGCGGGACGAGACGCGGCAAATCCTGCACGCGCTCCCCATAAACACTTCTCCCATACAGACCCCTATAATCTCTTAGTTCGTCGTATAAGCGACCGAACTGCCTTAACCAGACCTCATCCCTCTCTGCATCCCCTCGCTCGATGACGGACGTTTTATCCGACATCTGATCTTCTCTCAACACTTGCGAATCATTCTTAAACTCAATCTCCAGTTCCGCTGTGGGTATTACAGCTGCCACTTTATGACCGATTTCCGGAACACTACTTAAATTGTTCTCACTGACAGCGAATGTATTTTCTACTGCCGTGTACACAGCTGATCTACTACTTGTGGGCGCACTCTTTCCTCTTAACACTGGCACACACTCCCGCCGTTGATTATTCCATACGGAATTTTCATAACGGCGACACCTGCGTTTTCTCTTGTTATTGGGCCGCCAAAATTTCTCCACGCCCGCTCGGCCCCTCACCGGCGCGGCTAATGGTTTCCCTGTCTCGTCCCAGCAGATACGCTCCCCGGATGCTGCTGAGGCGGCTGATCACACCCTCTGGCGTTATTACTATTCTGTGAAGCCCGTATCACGTTAGTATGATACTGGTTTCTGTCATTCCTGTTATTATTTGCATTGTACCGATTGTTATTACGGTCCGAACCATTATTGTTATTGCTGCGGTATGCATTATTCCCATGGTTATCATTGTTGTGGTTGCTGTGGTACTCGTTGTTGTTACCACGGCCTCTACCACTGTCACGATTATTGCGCCAATTGTCCTCGTCCTCAACTCTTTCCAGGAAATCATTCACTGTCCTATAATTGCTTCCTACGTAGCGTTTTGTATCATCTGGAAGCTTCTTGTAGAGTTCCCAGACTATTTCGGATTCCGTGCGGCGATCACGCAAATATTCCAACTTGCGGATCCAGCCCTCACAAAACTCCTTCATCGAGCCGCGCGAATTCGCATCGAAAGGCCTCGATACGACAAATTCGCGCCAAACACTTTGCTGTTTTTGCTCTGACCAGTATTCAGCCAGAAACAAATTTTTAAACTCGTCAAAAGTCAGGTTCGTAATGTTGAGGTTTAAGCCCCAACGCTTGGCATCACCAGCCAGCACATCAATAACCGCATTAATTTTTCTCTCATTAGTCCATGATCTGGGTAAAACTCTTTCACAATTTTTAATGAAATCCGTCGCGTGTATACCGCCTTTTTTCAAGGGGTCGAACCGCTCCTCTTTCGTCAACAATTCCGAACTATGTGCACAGATTGGCACATAGCTCTGTTTTTCGTCAAGTTTCTTTTCTAATTCCGACACTCTCGTAATTACTTGGAAAGTGGTTGTCGCAAGCGTTTCCACTTCCCTCCTTTTCTCTTCGCAGGTATTAGCCTGCCCCCTCACTTTAGTATCTACTTCGGACACTAAAGCCTTTAAAGTTTCCACTTTCTTTTGATCCTCTTTTTCACTAATTGAATTTGTTCCGTCACCTTATTCTCGATGATCGGAGCAACTGCTTCTCCTACACTTTTCTCGATTCTGCTAATTTCGGAATCAAAACGAGTATTTATGCTCGCAATTTCCGCCTGAACGCCTATCATTTCCTGTTTAAGATTACCGATTTCGGTATTAATTACAACAATATCTTCTTTGATTTTATCAACTTTTGTATTAACAACTCCAACATTGTTGTTAACAACGTTAATAGCTTTGTTCTGATTGTCTAGCTTGGCCGATTGACTCTTGATTTCGTTAATCAAAACATTCAATAAATCAGTTAAATTCCCGGAAACTACCGGTTCCACTTCCGTAGCGGCTTCCTCTTTAATTGTCCCCCCGTATTCGTCATAAAGGGATTCAGGTTTGATTTTCACTTCCGATTCCGAAACATTTTCTAAAGTTTGGAATTCCATTTCTGCTCTTTGTTGCGTTTCGGCGGTCGCGTCTTTCATGCTAGCCGCCTGCCCCTGAACAATGGGTACCGCGGTGCGCGTTTCCCACTGTTCGACCGATTGTTCCGTATCCAAGTCTACCAAATTTTGGCAATTGTTGCCTTCACTCATTTTAATAATTTTCAATATAAATGCCAAATCTCAAATATAATTAGGATTACTCCCACTAGTTATTCTCGCTGACGTAACGGCCTGTACGTAACCAATACTTTGTTACGAGATTTGCACAATGCAAAATTCGTGTTTAGAACAACCTCAAATCTGAAGATTGTCCTGTCACCAGGTCGCCACGTGTAACCTCCCCCTCACTTACCGACCTTAATGACAGTGAAAGATGAAACCGCGTGTACCTAATGGGAGTTTTGGAAAAGCAATCGTCACCGAAGTTAAGCTGTCGGTAAAGAGGGAGGAAAGGGTTACATCTAAATGAAAGGAAATGTGCTAATGAAACTGGTGGAAATTAATTTTGAAAAGGGGTAAAGTTAATAAAGAAAGTAAATGTGCAGCCGTTACGTTAACAATTAACTAGCGGTAATTAGGTATTTGAGATTTGGGGAAATCACGGTCGCCAGTCCTAAGGACAATTACTATAGTAACTGAAAAAGAAAGGTTATTACACATATAATTAGCACTAGAAGCGTGGCAACTGAAGGTTGACACGTGTAGTGTGAAAACTGAAAGTTTGTCAGAAGTAATAAATTTCGCTACACCCTGACTTAATTTAGCAAAGAATTAATAAAACCGGAAAATCGAAAGTTAATTTAGTGACTGAAGTTAATAGTGAGCTTTCTTTCTGAAGCACATCGAAATTCAGTAAAATACGGTTAGTCTTGGACTACCTTAACAATCATTTCTAAAGCTACTTGAATCTACGCAATTTGGAAATAAGAGATTTAACTTTGAACTTGAATTAAATGATTCTGAACAATTAACAATAGTAAAATTTAGTACGTACCAAGCTGAGCTGCAGTCACAGGTAAGCTAAAATACGATAACAAAACTCGCACTCTTAATTTGTGCTTGTGTAATCTGAATATTGTAGCCAGCTAACTGAACTTTGAAATTAAAGCAGTGAAATAGAATTAGCTATATTACTTGAGTGCTGGCGTTATAAATTTCAACGACACTCGGGTTCATTTCGGAAAAGGAAGGGACCCTGCTTGGTAATGCAATTGGGACAATGAGCAACAAAGGTTCATGCTAAGTTGCTGTTATTATAGTTACGAAAATGGTACAGTTTGAAAAGCTGAGGTCTGCCATACAGTTCTAAAACTTTACTTGCTTCCAGTCTTCCTTGATGGTTGATTGAAGGTTTGAAGCCGTCGATCGAGGAGGTGGCGACAGTCACTCATTGTCGGCCGTCGCTGTTGCAGAAGCTGGATGTTGGCGCGCCTTCTTCTCGACACGGTCACCAGACGAAACGGGCTCTTGATGTGCGCTAGTTAATGTTTCCCGTCCGCGACACCATGTCAGAAACTATCATCGCAAGTCGAGCGCAATTACATGCTGCCAAACCCCGGAAGCGCGGCAACTCGCGGGAGCGTCACACAACACACCTGCTCCACTCGCTACTCCCGCCAGACTCCTTCTGCTCAGCCCCCGCTCCACGCGGCAAAGTTAACACCACCAAAGATCCTACACACTTTGATTCTTTACACGACCTATCGACATAATCGTTCGATAGCAGTCTTCCCTAGGCAAGACCCAGCGTAAAAATACAAATAATATTTACAAAACAACCAATTATACATCGACATAAGTGCATACATATATACAAACAGTAAAACAATTACAATATATAAAGAGACAGAAATGTCATATCTTGAGGTGACAAAACAAGGAAAAAAAATAATAGCACAATAGATGGAAATAGGAGGATATGCATTTCCGGCGTTACAAGCCTTTCTCTCATTTGCCGAGAGAGAGTTAGAATAGCCTTCAGCTAAGTCCATGGCTACGACCTAGCAAGGCGCCATTAACCATATCTAGAGAGAGTCTCACTTGTATCATCAAGAATGCTGTATACAAATGATGGATTAAAGTTAAGTATTACAGAATCTACGTACTTTTCTTTATAGCATTCATTACGTATCCTGTTTGAGACCTCACGCCAGCCGGCGTGTGTAACGCGTGCATTTCGGCTACTTCCGAGTGGCGTGGCTGTCTTGGTACGCCACAACAGAAGACATAGGGAATCCAGTATTAGAATCAGAATTTGAAAGAGCTTTGGAAGACTTAAGATGAAATAAGGCAGAATTTCCAAAATCATTGGGAGAAATGGAAACAAAATGACTATTCACTTTGAGGTGCAGAATGTAGGAGTCTGTCGATATATGATCTGACATTCCGAAAAATATCATCCACATAATATCAAAGACTGCAAGATCTGCCAAGTGTGAGAATTATCGCGCAATCCGCTTAACAGGTCACAAATCAAAGTTACTGACAAAAATAATATACAATAGAATGGAAAAGAAAATTGAGGGTGTGTTAAGTGACTGTCATTTTGGATTTAAGAAAGGTGAAGGCACCAGAGAGGCGGTTCTGACATTGCGGTTGATAATGGGAGCAAGATTAAGGAAAAATCAAGACACTTTCATAGGATTTGTCGACATGGAAAAAGCGTTCGATGGTATAAAACTCTGAGGAAAAAGGGGTAAGCTATAGGGAGAAAATGGTAATATACAACATGTACAAGAGCCAAAAGGGAATAATGAGAGTGGAAGGCCAATAACGGAGTGTTGTGATTAAAGTAGGTGTTAGAACGCGATGGAGTCTTTCACCCCTACTGTTCATTCAGTACATCGAAGGAACAATGACGGAAATAAAGGAAAGGTTCAGAAGTGGAATTAAAATTCAACGTGAAAGTATATCAATGATAAGATTCGCTCGTGACATTGCTTACCTTAGTTAAATAGAAGAATGTTCGAATGTGTGTGAAATCTTATGGGACTTGACTGCTAAGGTCATCATTCCCTCATTTAGCCGGCCGGTGTGGCCAAGCGGTTACAGGAGCTACAGTCTGTAACCGCGTGACCGCTACGGTCGCAGGTTCGAATCCTGCCTCGGGCATGGATGTGTGTGATGCCCTTAGGTTAGTTAGGTTTAAGTAGTTCTAAGTTCTAGGGGACTGATGACCTTAGAAGTTAAGTCCCATAGTGCTCAGAGCCATTTGAACCATCATTCCCTAAGCTTACACACTACTTTAACCTAAATTATCCTAAGGACAAACACACACACCCATGCCCGAGGGAGGACTCGAACCTCCGCGGGACCAGCCGCACAGTCCGTGACTACAGCGCCTGAGACCGCTCGGCTAATCCCGCGCGGCGAAAAAGAAGAAGAATTACAGAGTCTGTTGAGTGGAATGAACAGTCTAATGTGTACAGAACATGTACTGAGAGTAAATCAAAGAAAGATGAAAGTAATGAGAAGTAGCAGAAATGAGAAAAGCGAGAAACTTAACATCACGTTTGATGGTCATGAAGTAGATGAAGTTAAGGAATTCTGCAGCCCAAGCAGAAAAATAACCAAGGAAGGACGGAGCAAGAAGGATATCAAAAGCAGACTCACACTGGCAAAAAGGACATTCTTGGCCAAGAGAAGTCTACTAGTGTCAAATATGGGCCTTAATTTAGGGCGAAATTTCTGAGAATGTACGTTTTGAGTACAGCATTGTATGCTACTGAAACATGGACTGTAGAAACAGAGGAGAATCGAAGCGTTTGAGGTGAGGTACTCTGGAAGAATGTTGAAGTTTAGGTGGACTGATAAAGTAAGGAATGAGGAGGTTTCCCGCAGAATCGTAAAAATCACTGAAAACAAGAAGGGATAGGATGACGTCTATTAAGACATAAGGGATTAAGTTCTCTGGTTCTAGAGGGAACTATGGAGAGTAAAAACTGCAGAGAAAGACAGAGATTGGAATGCATCCGGAAAATAATTGAGGACGCAGGTTGCAAGTGCTATTCTGAGATGAAGAGTTTGGCACAAGAGATGAATTTGTGGCGAGCGCATCTAACCATCAGGAGACTTCTGGACAAAACTCTAAAAAATTACAGGGATAGAATAAGAAAATGATGTATTCAAATAATTCAGTTGATCATTTTGAAACATGAACGACAAAGAAAAAAAATGAATATTTTAGGTGGTTATCCAAACACTTAAAGTTGTTTTATTGCACCGGGACTGAATGAAGTAATAATAAAGTTTCCAAAAACTATATTTCAGAAAACTGTCAGTTTACAGACCGCGTTGGAGTCTAAAAGTAATCCTACATTATGTTGCTCACACCATTTGCTGAAATTCATCCGCGTATCTGTCGCATACAAAGCCATTTGAATCGATTCAGACTTTTACAACATCTATAGAAAAATCAGTATCCAAGTCCAAAGGTCTTTGAAAAAATTCTCCATTTTCCGCTCAATAAACTGAAGGCCCGTCATATGTACCTTCGAGTTCTGGGAAGAAGATAATTGATAATTCTCTTGACAAATGTCAACATATTCTCTCTGTGTGTTTGAAGAAAGAATCCGTGGATTCCGAGAGCCTCATCCCCAAGAAAAAGTAAGACATCTTCAGGCGTATTGTACCAACAAGACATTCATCTTCAGGAATTTACGCATGGAAGTTACTATGAATATTCCGAATCACAGTCTTGCCCATGACTTCCAAATTCGCCATATTCTACATGAACCGGTATCCTGAAACTGCCGCCGCCATCAACAGTGTGGACGAATTTCCTTTATGGCTGAAATAAATCGAAGCAGGTGGGTTCACAATTCGAATGTATTCACCATCAGTGGCTCAAGTGCAATGTGGAAAGTTTTCCTTCACAAAGAAATTGTGAGCATTTGTTTTCCACTGCCCATTGCACTTTTGTAGATATAGGGATGTATTCTCAATGCAGAGACCAAATGCCTTTACGGACATCCCTGATTATTTTGCTTATAGTCTTTCACGGTCGCAAAAATCTGTAAATGTGAAACTGGCGGCAAGATATACGAAACGATAAAAACAAAAGAAAGTTACAAATTAGAGGTGAAACTACGCTGACCGAAAAAGGTCGCAACACCAAGGAGGAGTTATGTAATATTAACGAAAGTTGTTAGGCACGTTTCTACGTCTGAAAGGTGAGGTGTATTCAGATATCGTGCCAGTCGCATAGGAGTGGTGCTAGTATTGCCACTATGCGAATTCATATCAGGTTTGCTTTAAATACACTCTTTAACGGCTAGTTGCCTTCAAAACTGGACGTGGTGAGTTGATATTAATCAAGAATGCCTTTAAGGTTACAAAGACGGCATTATCAACACCTCACTGAGTTTGAAAGAGAGAGTGTATTATGGCTACGCGAAGCTGGATGTTCCTTCTGCTATATTGCAGAAAGACTTGGCAAAACGGTAGCTACTGTGCATGACTGTTGGTAGCGGCGGTCGCGAGAATGTACGATCGCAAGAGGACCGGGCTCCGGGCAGCCACGTGGCACTACCGAAAGGGAAGACCATCGTGTACGGCGTATGGCTCTGGCGCTTCGTACTATTTGACACACATTTGAACATTTTCACCTACGTGCCAGATTTGTTTCTGTGCCTTTACGGAACTAGTGAAGTGTCCGAGATCATATTCGCTTCTCTCCCTTTCAGTTAAAAGTGATGTGAAGAAATGGGAAAATGTTAGAGTCTTGTTTAATAAAAGCGAGTGTAACTATTAGTCATCCTTTAAATCAGGGAATAAATGGTTCAAATGGCTCTGAGCACTATGCGATTTATCTTCTGAGGTCATCAGTCGCCTTGAACTTAGAACTAATTAAACCTAACAAACCTAAGGACATCACACACATCCATGCCCGAGGCAGGATTCGAACCTGCGACCGTAGCGGTCGCTCGGTTCCAGACTGTAGCGCCTAGAACCGCACGGCCACTCCGGCCGGCAAATCAGGGAATAGTAGACAGGCAACCCCAATACATATTTATAGACAACAATTACAATTTTTGAAGAAAGTAAGTAGCGGTACCCTACAGAAGATAGCATATAATGAAGAATCTGTTGATGTCAATTGTGACAGTGGCTCTCGCAGAGAAATATGTATCTCCATGCAACAAAGAACCGTTCCTAAGTGTCGGTCAATATTTATGATTCATCGAAAGCTTATATATTTAACAAGAACATTTTTTGTTTTGATCGCTTTAGAGATGGAAACATTTATAAATTCACTTCTGTTTCAGGCATCTGTGGTTTTTTATCTTCAGCTAGAAAGCAATTAAACAAAATGTCGCAAGTGTTTACCATAGTCCATCCAAACCAAAGTTAATTTACTTTATTCTCCTCTTCCTGCACATTCCACGCAATTGGGAGACAGGGTTTAAAAATTAATTTCTTGCCTTCTATGACGTAATGCATGGGCTTCTGTAAGAGCATAGCAGATGGTCGTCCAGCGTAACTGGTTGTGGCCAAGTGAAAATTAGTACGTAGTATGTCTGCAGTTTTCTGAACGCGGGCGCTTAAAACCACACACGGGTCCAATACTTGGCCTACATTGACAGCTAGTAATTCACTTTTATTCTTTTTTTCAATCCTGCAGCGTTCGACAGTACGCTGAACAAGTGCGAATCCATCGGCTAGTGATGGCTGGATAGAAGCCATTCAGTTACTCTCATTTACTTGTGAAAGTAAACAGATGCCAGTGTTATTACTGTTTCAGACAGTATTTCTTACTTTTAGCTATTTTTCACTTGCAGTAATGTATGGTGTAAAACGTACCGAATGTTAAGCTACACACTGTCACACATTTTCAGTGCAATGCATGTAAATCAAGTGCTCTAGCTGACAAATATCAACATTTCAGAATGATTGTTACGAATTATGAAAAGATATATAGTTTACTAAGAAGCTAATATTCCGCACTACACATTGAAAGAACACTTCCTTCAAAGTCGACTGAGGAACGCTGCGAAACTAAAAAAATCACGCGATATGAAAAGTAGGCATTTTCTTTTTCCAAAAGGAAAGGAAAGATTTTAGTGAAAAAATAAATTCATTTAATGATACGGTGTAGACTTACATACGGTCAAGTTATTGAAAACAGCCACAAGTCGCAATATGTATTTTTTATTATTATTTACCGGTTTCGCTCTTCAAATGAACAAGAGCATCATCAGAATATACAGTTGAAAGTTCACCGACAGCATTACCGATTGCGTTTAAAGTTGGCTGACAGCTCTAAAGATTAAACTGGCTGTATGACAGTACTTAAACTTATGTTTAAAGTGCCTTTAAAGTACAGTAGTAAATTATGACATTGACGCACTGTCAATGTTATCAGTTACTACTGTAATTTAAACGTAAGTTTAAGTACTGTCATATAGCCAGTTTAATCTTTAGAGCTGTCAGCCAACATTAAACGCAATCGGTAATGCTGTCAGTGAACTTTCAACTGTATATCCTGATGATGCTCTTGTTCATTTGAAGAGCGAAACCGGTAAACAAAAAATAAAAAGTGCGACTTGTAGGAAACCTGGCTCATTTGTGTACATATCTGATTCCTTAAAATAATTACAGCGTGTCGGGACTATCGGACCCATTAGCATCATTTGCTGCAGCAGGAAATGTAGCTGTGCTATTTCTGTCTGGGGGTAGATTTTGAGGAAAACTCCCTTATCCCAGATAGTAAAATATGCTTTGTCTGGGGTGCAAAGTGTTTGTTGAGGCGTGTTGTCTCAGTTCATTTTATATGTGACTTCACAGTGCCTTCTTTCACTGGCGCCCCGATAGGTGGCGCGAATTTAACTTGCAGTTTGGTAGATTATCGCTAGCTCTGTGGGTTATGAAGTGGGGCAGTGGCAGGAGTTGTGCAGCGTAAGGGCACCAAGTATGGATTTTCGCGCAGAATGGTTCCTTCGGCCGTTATTTCTGTTTATCCCAAGATGGACTTGTCACTTCTTTGGGTAGTCGCAATCACACTGCTGTATCGATGGTGTCCTCCTACGGCATTTAGTGGGTTTGCATTTCCTATTTATCCATGTTGTGCGGACGTGAACGCTTACAGCTTTGCCCTCATCGTTTCAGAGTACGCGAGGACCATTACTAGAAAATTTTGCGGTCGGTATTGCTCGCGCTCTTATATCTGTGCCTCTGCTGTTGGTGCCTTACGGATCACTGCAATATTTCAATTTATTGTGACTAATATTGGCCGTAACAGTGTTAAACTTTTGGATTTATTTCATTGGTGAAATTCTGGGTGTAAATTACTGATCGTCATTGCCTTGGCGATAGTGTGAACCACTGGCATCTTTACTTGCTGTCGATTACCAAGAACATAGTCGGCCACGGTGGCCAAGCGATTCTAGGCGCTTCAGTCCGGAACCGCGCGACTACTACGGTCGCAAGTTCGAATCCTGCCTCGGGCATGGATGTGTGTGATGTCCTTAGGTTAGTTAGGTTTAAGTAGTTCTAAGTTCTAGGGGACTGATGACCACAGATGTTAAGTCCCATAGTGCTAAGAGCCATTTGAACCATTTTTGAACCAAGAACATACCCAACGCAGCACTTTGAAATTCAGTGGTTTGTTGGTTAAACTTAACTTTCGCCTTACTCTTATCTCAGTTTGCTGTTTAATCTTTAATGTTTAATGAAGATATTTACTCAGCTTTTGCCGGCCGCTGTGGCCGAGAGGTTCTAGGCGCTTCAATCTGGAACGGCGTGACCGCTACGGGCACAGGTTCGAATCCTGCCTCGGGCATGGATGTGTGTGATGTCCTTAGGTTAGTTAGGTTTAAGTAGTTCTAAGTTCTAGGGGACTGATGACCTCAGATGTTAAGTCCCATAGTGCTTAGAGCCATTTGAACCATTTTTGAACCAAGAACATAACCAACGCAGCACTTTGAAATTCAGTGGTTTGCTGGTTAAACTTAACTTTCGCCTTACTCTTATCTCAGTTTGCTGTTTAATCTTTAATGTTTAATGAAGATATTTACTCAGTTTTTGCCGGCCGCTGTGGCGAGAGGTTCTAGGCGCTTCAATCTGGAACGGCGTGACCGCTACGGGCACAGGTTCGAATCCTGCCTCGGGCATGGATGTGTGTGATGTCCTTAGGTTAGTTAGGTTTAAGTAGTTCTAAGTTCTAGGGGACTGATGACCTCAGATGTTAAGTCCCATAGTGCTTAGAGCCATTTGAACCATTTTTGAACCAAGAACATAACCAACGCAGCACTTTGAAATTCAGTGGTTTGCTGGTTAAACTTAACTTTCGCCTTACTCTTATCTCAGTTTGCTGTTTAATCTTTAATGTTTAATGAAGTTGTTTACTCAGTTTTTGCCGGCCGCTGTGGCGAGAGGTTCTAGGCGCTTCAATCTGGAACGGCGTGACCGCTACGGGCACAGGTTCGAATCCTGCCTCGGGCATGGATGTGTGTGATGTCCTTAGGTTAGTTAGGTTTAAGTAGTTCTAAGTTCTAGGGGACTGATGACCTCAGATGTTAAGTCCCATAGTGTTCAGAGCCTTTATTTTTTACTCAGTTTTATTAACTTGATTATGACCCGCGTGGCATCATTCCTGTTCGCTGAGTTTGAGATTTTTTTCGTGTTATAAGGTTTGTAATTTATCTTTTTATTTTAATGGGAATTCCATGTATTAAGGTTTGCATTTTGAAACCTACTACAGTAGTACAAGTTTATATGCCAACTAGCTCTGCAGATGACGAAGAAATTGAAGAAATGTATGATGAAATAAAAGAAATTATTCAGATAGTGAAGGGAGACGAAAATTTAATAGTCATGGGTGACTGGAATTCGAGTGTAGGAAAAGGGAGGGAAGGAAACGTAGTAGGTGAATGTGGATTGGGGCTAAGAAATGAAAGAGGAAGCCGCCTGGTAGAATTTTGCACAGAGCACAACTTAATCATAGCTAACACTTGGTTTAAGTATCATGATAGAAGGTTGTATACATGGAAGAACCCTGGAGATACTAAAAGGTATCAGATAGATTATATAATGGTAAGACAGAGATTTAGGAACCAGATTTTAAATTGTAAGACATTTCCAGGGGCAGATGTGGACTCTGACCACAATTTATTGGTTATGACTTGTAGATTAAAACTGAAGAAACTGCAAAAAGGTGGGAATTTAAGGAGATGGGACCTGGATAAACTGAAAGAACCAGAGGTTGTAGAGAGTTTCAGGGAGAGCATAAGGGAACAATTGACAGGAATCGGGGAAAGAAATACAGTAGAAGAAGAATGGGTAGCTTTGAGGGATGAAGTAGTGAAGGCAGCAGAGGATCAAGTAGGTAAAAAGAAGAGGGCTAGTAGAAATCCTTGGGTAACAGAAGAAATATTGAATTTAATTGATGAAAGGAGAAAATATAAAAATGCAGTAAGTGAAGCAGGCAAAAAGGAATACAAACGTCTCAAAAATGAGATCGACAGGAAGTGCAAAATGGCTAAGCAGGCATGGCTAGAGGACAAATGTAAGGATGTGGAGGCTTATCTCACTAGGGGTAAGATAGATACTGCCTACAGGAAAATTAAAGAGACCTTTGGAGATAAGAGAACCACTTGTATGAACATCAGGAGCTCAGATGGAAACCCAGTTCTAAGCAAAGAAGGGAAAGCAGAAAGGTGGAAGGAGTATATAGAGGGTCTATACAAGGGCTATGTACTTGAGGACAATATTATGGAGATGGAAGAGGATGTAGGTGAAGATGAAATGGGAGATACGATACTGCGTGAAGAGTTTGACAGAGCACTGAAAGACCTGAGCCGAAACAAGGCCCCCGGAGTAGACAACATTCCATTGGAACTACTGACGGCCTTGGGAGAGCCAGTCCTGACAAAACTCTACCATCTGGTGAGCAAGATGTATGAAACAGGCGAAATACCCTCAGACTTCAAGAAGAATATAATAATTCCAATCCCAAAGAAAGCAGGTGTTGACAGATGTGAAAATTACCGAACAATCAGTTTAATAAGCCACAGCTGCAAAATACTAACACGAATTCTTTACAGACGAATGGAAAAACTAGTAGAAGCCGACCTCGGGGAAGATCAGTTTGGATTCCGTAGAAATACTGGAACACGTGAGGCAATACTGACCTTACGACTTATCTTAGAAGAAAGATTAAGGAAAGGCAAACCTACGTTCCTAGCATTTGTAGACTTAGAGAAAGCTTTTGACAATGTTGACTGGAATACTCTCTTTCAAATTCTAAAGGTGGCAGGGGTAAAATACAGGGAGCGAAAGGCTATTTACAATTCGTACAGAAACCAGATAGCAGTTATAAGAGTCGAGGGGCATGAAAGGGGAACAGTGGTTGGGAAGGGGGTGAGACAGGGTTGCAGCCTATCCCCGATGTTATTCAATCTGTATATTGAGCAAGCAGTAAAGGAAACAAAATAAAAATTCGGAGTAGGTATTAAAATCCATGGAGAAGAAATAAAAACGTTGAGGTTTGCCGATGACATTGTAATTCTGTCAGAGACAGCAAAGGACTTGGAAGAGCAGTTGAACGGAATGGATGGTGTCTTGAAGGGAGGATATAAGATGAACATCAACAAAAGCAAAACGAGGATAATGGAATGTAGTCGAATTAAGTCGGGTGATGTTGAGGATATTAGATTAGGAAATGAGACACTGAAAGTAGTAAAGGAGTTTTGCTATTTGGGGAGCAAAGTAACTGATGATGGTCGAAGTAGAGAGGATATAAAATGTAGACTGGCAATGGCAAGGAAAGCGTTTCTGAAGAAGAGAAATTTGTTAACATCGAGTATAGATTTAAGTGTCAGGAAGTCATTTCTGAAAGTATTTGTATGGAGTGTAGCCATGTATGGAAGTGAAACATGGACGGTAAATAGTTTGGACAAGAAGAGAATAGAAGCTTTCGAAATGTGGTGCTACAGAAGAATGCTGAAGATTAGATGGGTGGATCACATAACTAATGA
This sequence comes from Schistocerca cancellata, assembly GCF_023864275.1. Taxonomy (NCBI): domain Eukaryota; kingdom Metazoa; phylum Arthropoda; class Insecta; order Orthoptera; family Acrididae; genus Schistocerca; species Schistocerca cancellata. Next base: position 202,490,485 of record NC_064632.1, read on the forward strand.
GGAAGTATTGAATAGGATTGGGGAGAAGAGAAGTTTGTGGCACAACTTGACCAGAAGAAGGGATCGGTTGGTAGGACATGTTCTGAGGAATCAAGGGATCACCAATTTAGTATTGGAGGGCAGCGTGGAGGGTAAAAATCGTAGGGGGAGACCAAGAGATGAATACACTAAGCAGATTCAGGAGGATGTAGGCTGCAGTAGGTAGTGGGAGATGAAGAAGCTTGCACAGGATAGAGTAGCATGGAGAGCTGCATCAAACCAGTCTCAGGACTGAAGACCACAACAACAACAACAACAACATTTTGAAACAAGGTTGTAGATGGTTGTCAAACCTGAGGACTGATTCAAGGAGACACAGTTTGTAACGTCTAGTCAGTAGGTATTCCCTTGAAAGTAAACTATCCTCCGCCCGAACAGGCCATGAAGGCGCAGCGGTACCGACCGGCCGCTGTGTCATCCTCAATCCACAGGCGTCGCCGGATGCGGGTATGGAGGATATGTGGTCAGCACACCGCTCTCCTGGCCGTATGCCAGTTTCCGAGACCGGAGCCGCTACTTCTCAATCAAGTAATTCCTCATTTTGTCTCACAAGGGCTGAGTGCACCCCGCTTGGCAACAGCGGTCGGCAGACCGGATGGTCACCCAACCAAGTGCTAGCCCAGCCCGACAGCGCTTAACTTCGATGCTCTGACGGCACCTGTGTTACCACTGCGGCAAGGCCGTTGGCAAGTATTCCCTTGGAGAGGTAAAATTACTTCATTTATTTATTCTACTTGTTTGAGTCAATTAGGCACTTGGCCTTGTAATTTTGATGTGAAGCTTACCTAAATTGTTCGCGTGGACGTTAAATATTATATTTTTATACTTCTTCATCAGTGATTTTACGACCTATTTCCTTAATGCGGTTTTTGGTGGGTAATATTTGCTACCTTACCTTATTGTGGATTTTTTGGGGTTGTGACCCTGATCCCTTAAGAAAGTGGCGATTGTTGTTGATGTAATTTTTATTTCCGTAGCCTATATCTCGCCTATGTGGTGTTTGTTGGCAGCGCCTCTTAGTCTTGTAAAGCGCCAGCCACGAGACCTTTTCCTGTTGTGCCCCAGCACGTATCTTCCGGCTGTGCTCGAGGCGTGCCAGTTTTTGGTACAGCGGAACTGTTCACCTTGACGGCTTGCTTTCTTTAAGTTTCGCCTTTCCCTTCTTAAGGCTCTGATGAATTTGCTTTAACGTCTAAGACTTCTGCCTGAAGACCTATATCTGAGCGATGTTGTAATTGAAGTTTGAGATGGTTGCTTTCCCTGTTCAAATATTCGGGCTTATACTTGTTGTGCTGAGGAAAATTTTAATGTAATTTCCGTTCTGACAGCCATCTCCTTAGATTTCTATTTTTAATTACAACTCATTATTCTTACTTAATTTGTTATTGTTTCCACTCTACAAATGTAAGAAAATTTGTCAGATCTGCCATGCATGTGTGTTTATATTACCTCTTTAAGAAGACTGCGGCAAAGTAGACTTTTACTTAGGTATTGTTTAAGAGACGTTTTATTATGATTTTTTTAATTTTTTGCTGGCACTAATTTCTTGGGGTAGCATGAATTGAAATTGTAGTTATGTCAGTCCGTAGTTAAAATTTAGAGGCTTATTTTCATTCAACAGCCTCTTATGTTCAGAGATACTTGGTGATTATTGTATTTTATTTGGTTCTATCGTGTGCATTGTAAATAGATGTCATCATTCGAAGGATAAATGTTGCAAGAATTCTGGGCCCATCCTCCCATGTGATTCTTTTCCTATCCCAACCTGTATCTTCAGGCTTCGCTTGTGACTGATTTGAAGCATTAGGAACAGGCTATGGGAAAACTGAGAATCGATAACTTCCACGATCTCCAGCCAGTCACACTCCAGTAAGTGCGTTATTATAAGCTGTTTGAACGTGGTTGTAACGTGAAGGGGCTTAGTCTTCGAAATGGGTTACATTAATGACGCTCATAATTAGCTTTTTTTTTTCAGTTCGCGTGAATACTCCTAAGTCGAAGTGTCCGAAGTTGCTGATCTAGTCTGAATTTCCTATATAAAAGATTCTATGTCAAAACTATCCATAGGGCTCACGTCGGCAAAAAGGTAGGTAAGGGTGAGCGACAGGTAGCGAACGCTTGGCAGGTGTGCTGGAGTCCAGGTGTGGGGGCGACCGTAACTACGTTTTCCTATGTCCGGAGATTCATCGCAGCGTGCTCCGGAGTCCTAGGGAGGCCGCAGGGCGCTGCGTGGAAAGTTTCCTAGGGGGGGGAGTGTGAGCATCAGAATGTAAAAAATGACAATTGTACATGATACCTTGTTTTTAATTCAATGAAAAATTTGTGCTATTGAAATACAGAAATATTTAGGCTTTTAACGAAAGTTGGTTTCTCGCGCTACTCAGTACTTTTCACGCCAATCTTCTAGGGTTGGCTTCAGCAGTGCATGTCTACATCTACGTCTACATCTACATAGATATTCCGCAAGCTACCGTACTGTGCGTGTCGGAGGGTACCATGTACCACTACTAGACGTTTCCTTTCCTGTTCCACTCGCAAACAGAGCGAGGGAAAAACAATTATCTATATGCCTTCGTATGAGCCCTAATTGCTCGTATCTTATCTTCGTGGTCATTACGCGCAATTTATGTCGCTGGCAGCAGAATCGTTCGGCTATCACCTTCAAACGCCGATTCTCTAAATTTTTTCAATAGCTTTTTTCTAAAAGACCGTCGCCTTCCTTCCTGTGATCCCCATTTGAGTTCCCGAAGTATCTTCGTAACACTTAAACAGTGAACAAGTAATTCGGTGGGTACAAACTCGACTAAAATTATTGTTTGACAGACCGTTAACCAATCTAGCAGCCCGCCTCTGAATTGCTTCGATGTCTTTCTTCAGTCCGGCCTGGTACGGATCCCAAACACTAGAGCAGTACTCAAGAATAGGTCGCACCAGCGTCCTATATGCGGCCTCTTTTGCAGGTGCAGCACTCTTGCCTAAAATTCTCCCAATAAACTGTAGTCGACCATTTGCCTTCCCTACCACAGTTCTCATATACTCTATCCACTTCATATCGGTTTGTAACCTTACGCCGAGATATTCAAACTACTTGATTGTGCCAAGCAGGACACTAGTAATACACATTAAAGGTTTGTTCTTCCTACTTATCCACGTTGACTTACAGTTTTCCACACTTAGAACCAGCTGCCATTCATCACACCAACTGGAAATTTTGTCTGTGTCGTCTTGTATCTTCTTACAGTCACTCGACTTCAACACCTTACTGTACACCACGACATCATCAGCAAACAACTGCTGCCCACACTGTCCGCAAATCATTTATCTACACAGAGAACAACAGTGGTCCCATCACACTTCCCTGGGGCACTTTTGACAATACCCTTCCCAACTTTCTGACCAATTGGGTCAGTAAAAGTGGAGTAATAAATTAAAATATCACGTACGATGCGGAACTTTTAGTAAGCCAACATCCGAAATGTGGTTAGTGATAATCTTTTTCCTATTACATTTTTTATGGGTGAGTCAATCTGAGAAAAAGTTTATGAAAGGTTGGGTTTACTTTTACAGTTTGCTGGAAGTCGGTGCTACACTTCCCGCTAGAATAGAGCAGTACCGTGTCGTTCGCTGGCGCGACGCGGTTTCCCCAGCGCAGCGAGAAACTTTTTGCTACAATAGGGGCGTTGCAGTGCGTCGCGACAGCCGCAACGGAGGCAGCAAAGGCAAAACATGCATCTCAGTGATCGATGTAAAAGCCTGTAAATTTTGACACGCCGAAAGTACATGGCATTTAGGGAAGAAGAGGAAGACTGTACATTATTGGGAACAGTACTCAAGAAGCGCAGTTCAATCACTCAAATGTTCTTAAATCGTGAAAGAGAACGAGGGTACAACACTTTAGTAAGAAAACAGTTGTTCGACGATGCGGAGGCGTGCCAGTTACCATTGCCCTGCAACACAGGCATATCAGAAATTAATGACCCCACTACTTGTTGGAGAAATGCGTCCATTGTAGAAGCAGGTGATCATTCAGATTTGGCACAACTATGAAATATAGAAAGCTCTTGTGTGCACCGTCATTTATTAAACGTTACACGTTTCAAAATTTCATCAACAGACTGAAGCTGTGTACAAGAAAATTAACGGTAAGAAATGTGTAATAACATAAGTTGACTTCCTTTCTACCGTCAATGCTAGCGCCACCTACAGAATTTCGTATACTTCTTTCATGGCTTAATCGCCACACTGAGTTTGGCTCTGGTTCTCTTCGGATGGATGAAGGAACTTTCAAATATACCTACAGGAGATGAGATCTGTATTATATTAAGTCTACGTGCTCTCTTACTAATGTCTGACCTAAATGTAAATACGGTATTAATTGAAATTTCTGTATATCAGATACTAAGATGCATACTTTTGTTGTACTCTTTATTCCGCAGCTTCAGTCTAGTGATGCCATTTTGAAACCTATAGCTCTTAATAAAGAATTTTACGAGTAAGACCTTTCTCTATTTCAATTTTTTGTGAAATTCATGAACAGTCGAAAGACAACATGATCCACTGGAAGGTGTCGGCGGCTACGCAAAAACTGTGTGATTCACTGTGAAGAGCGGATTCACTGATTACCTCAAAGGGCCCGTTGAGACACAATTTTAATCGTCGTTTGCAGTACTGATCACAATAACAACATCCAACTCATTATAATTGTTTAACAAAACAAAAAATGACAAGCTCTGTTCTGTTGAGCTTCGGATTATCTATTTTGCATCTTTTTTATATTTGGCATGTTTTCTTATAACTCTCTGAGGTTAAAAAGCTTCAGTGCTAACCAGTATGTAAGCATATTCTATTTTTTAGTGCTGTCTGTACACATGGATAGCTTGCTGTGGCACACTGATATACAGGGCTATTACAAATGATTGAAGCGATTTCATAAATTCACTGTAGCTCCATTCATTGACATATGGTCACGACACACTACAGATACGTAGAAAAACTCATAAAGTTTTGTTCGGCTGAAGCCGCACTTGAGGTTTCTGCCGTCAGGGCGCTCGAGAGCGCAGTGAGACAAAATGGCGACAGGAGCCGAGAAAGCGTATGTCGTGCTTGAAATGCACTCACATACGTCAGTCATAACAGTGCAACGACACTTCAGGACGAAGTTCAACAAAGATCCACCAACTGCTAACTCCATTCGGCGATGGTATGCGCAGTTTAAAGCTTCTGGATGCCTCTGTAAGGGGAAATCAACGGGTCGGCCTGCAGTGAGCGAAGAAACGGTTGAACGCGTGCGGGCAAGTTTTACGCGTAGCCTGCGGAAAATTGGCTCATGCCACAACTGGAGACCGACAGCGCCGACTTCATCTTTCAACAGGATGGTGCTCCACCGCACTTCCATCATGATGTTCGGCATTTCTTAAACAGGAGATTGGAAAACCGATGGATCCGTCGTGGTGGAGATCATGATCAGCAATTCATGTCATGGCCTCCACGCTCTCCCGACTTAACCCCATGCGATTTCTTTCCGTGGGGTTATGTGGAAGATTCAGTGTTTAAACCTCCTCTATCAAGAAACGTGCCAGAACTGCGAGCTCGCGTCAACGATGCTGCGCCGAGTGTGGGAGGAACTTGATTATCGGCTTGATGTCTGCCGAATCACTAAAGGGGCACATATCGAACATTTGTGAATGCCTAAAAAAACTTTTTGAGTTTTTGTATGTGTGTGCAAAGCATTGTGAAAATATCTCAAATAATAAAGTTATTGTAGAGCTGTGAAATCGCTTCAATCATTTGTAATAACCCTGTACATTACATGTAGCCTCCTTTTTTATTATCCAGAGGCCTGAAGGTGGCATACTGGATTGCCGAAAGTGGTAGCAGAAACAAAATAAAATAACTTCTCAATTTTCACGGCTGTTTGGCAAATTTCTATGTTAAGTATTTGACGAGCTGGTATCCCACGTCCACAATGGATCAACATAGACATTATAATTCTACATCTACATCTACATCTACATCTATACTCCGCAAGCTACCTGACGGTGTGTGGCGGAGGGTACCTTCCTCTATCGGTTCTCTCTTCTATTCCAGTCTCGTATTGTTCGCGGAAAGAAAGATTGTCGGTATGCCTCTGTGTGGGCTATAATCTCTCTGACTTTATCCTCATGGTCTCTTCGCGAGATATACGTAGGAGGGAGCAATATACTGCTTGATTCCTCGGTGAAGGTATATTGTAGAAACTTCAACAAAAGCCCGTACTGAGCTACTGAGCGTCTCCCTTGTAGAGTCTTCCACTGGAGTTTATCATCTCCGTAATGCTTTCGCGATTACTAAATGATCCTGTAACGAAGTGCGTTGCTCTCCGTTGGATCTTCTCTATCTCTTTTATCAGCCCTATCTGGCACGGGTCCCACACCGAAGACCAGTACTCAAGCAGTGGGTGAACAAGTGTACTGTAACCTACTTCTTTTGTTTTCGGACTGCATTTGCTTAGGATTCTTCCAATGAATCTCACTCTGGCATCTGCTTTACCGCCGATTAATTTTATATGGTCATTCCCCTAATACATACTCCCAGATAATTTAAGGAATTAACGGCTTCCAGTTGCTGACCTATTATATTGTAGCTAAATGATAAAGGCTCTTTCTTTCCGTGTTTTCGCAGCATATTACACTTGTCTACATTGAGATTCAATTGCCATTCCCTGCACCATGCGTCAATTCGTTGCAGATCCTCCTGTATTTCAGTACAATTTTGCATTGTTACAACCTCTCGATATACTACAGTATCATCCGCAAAAAGCTTCAGAGAACTTCTGATGTTATCCGCAAGGTCATTTTTATGTATTGTGAACAACAACGGTCCTATGACAGTCCCCTGCGGCACACCTGCAATCACTCTTACTTCGAAAGACTTTTCTCCATCGAGAATGGCATGCTGCGTTCTGTTATCTAGGAACTCTTCAATCCAATCGCACAATTGGTCTGATAGTCCACATGCTCTTACTTTGGTGGTTAAACGTTCAGTTCAAATGCGTATACAAGCGTATTACACTGGACGTATGCTCTTATTTTGGTGGTTAAAAGTTCAGATCAAATGCATATACAAGCGTATTACACTGGACATAATCAAAGACATTTCTGGTGAATGATTCAATAGTTAGATTGGGAGAATATTCTTCTCTGATGCTTCCTAAGAACTTGAAGCAAATACTGCAGTTATCGACTAGTAGGTAGATGACTCTCAGTTGGATTTCCACTCCTCGAACCAACTAAATCGCTTGAAGTTGCATGATGTCTTCCTCTCAGAGGACGCAAATGTTTCTCGCTGGCACTGCGTTGTAGAGATGGGAAGCACCGAGTGAAAACAATCGTTTCATTCGGTCTTTGGAGAACGATCGACTCATTCAGTTGTAGTTACACGTATCGGTTGAATTATTCATTCATTCTTTAGACTGAAACTAGTCTGTGGAAGCAACCGAATGAAAACAATCGTGTCAGTCAGTTGTAGTTTTGCCTGCCGGTTGGATTATTCTTTTTTTTTTAGTGAAAGCTGTCAGTGGGAGCAATCGAATGAAAAGATTCGACACCGTTGTATCTTTGCACATTGACAGTATTATTCATTCTTTCTTTTCAAGCAAAACAGTAGTTTTTCAGTCGGCTGAACTATTTATTCATTCTTTAAACTGAAACGCTCCTTACTATTTTAGCTTACCGAGCTATCCATTCATTCTTCTGAGCTACAACAGCTTGAAATACTTTAATTAGATAAATTAAAGCAGTGCTACACTATACTGCCAGAGGGTTGCCCTAAGTGAAGGGATATGCCGAAGTTAACATCAGCAGTTTACATAGTCATTTCATTATTAACTGAATGGAATAGTTTTCTTTTCATCATTAGAACTGATTCATACACTGTTGTGGACTAAATTGTTCCAGGTGCCATTAACGCGTAACTAATACCAGTTGTCTCACTGGGGAGGCCATCACTTAAATTGCCGGCCGGCCGAAGTGGCCGAGCGGTCCGAGACGCTACAGTCCGGAACCACGCGACCGCTACGCTCGCAGGTTCGAATCCTCCCTCGGGCATGGATGTATGTGATGTCCTTAGGTTAGTTAGGTTTAAGTAGTTCTAAGTTCTAGGGGACTGATGACCTCAGCAGTTATGTCCCATAGTGCTCAGAGCCATTTGAATTTGAACTTAAATTGCCGACCCCAGACGGAAACTTCGAAAACCCCGAACACGTGACTCAAAAGGGATTATTTTGACGGACACAAACAATCTGTTGACGATAAGTTGGTCGATGGGAAAATAAAAAAAAAAAAAAGCTTTAGGTGTGTGCGAACATTACGTCGCGAACCTGGCCTTTCTACCTATTCCAATTTCTGAAATATACTTGATCAAAGTTGTAAAGACAATTTTGAAACTTACTGTATGCGCATAGGAGAGTTGGTAAGCGTGCTTGCCACTGCGATTTTAATAGACTACAACGAAGAAACTTTCTTTGAGGTAGGTCCTCCTTTAATGAATTTTAACTAAGGTTTATTACAATCTACTTGCAATCAATCGAATTTCCACAGGCAAGCAAAAAGGTCCAGGTTTACTCTGGACAATTGTATAAACATCCCTTCAGCACTCCTCTGTGCGCCCTCAAAACTAGGACCATTCCGGGGAAATCCGGACGTACTGCAGCCGTAGGTGGCAGTGCAAAGGTGAACGCAACGGCTCCCTTAAGGATATATGAAGAAGAAAGGAACCTTGCCTCGTTTTAGCGACAGTTTGCATTCTGGTTTACAGGCAATGTGTGATGATGTCCAGAAATGCAAAACCATTTTAATATTCAGAAATTTGTGTGGAAGCCGTGTACTTTGAACAGGAAATTACGTCACCAGCTACATACGTACGCACCACGTTTTCAGCTTTACAGAGAGTCATATCTACTAAAATTTCAAACATACAAATTTTCAAATGGCTCTGAGCACTATGAGACTTAACTTCTGAGGTCATCAGTCCCCTAGAACTTAGAACTACTTAAACCTAACTAACCTAAGGACATCACATACATCCATGCCCGAGGCAGGATTCGAGCCTGCGACCGTAGCGGTCCCACGGTTCCAGACTAAAGCGCCTAGAACCGCTCGGCAACAACACCGGGCAATTTACGTCCATGTCCTATCTAACCACAACCTCTTGATGTGGAATGTATCTGGGAAAACGTTGGTCAGTAACCTATGGCAGAATTGTTAATCACACTCACTTTGCTAACGGCGATTACAGCTGACCTGTATGAGAAAAACTCAAGACAGAAATAATGCATTTTCATCGCTGAAAGCGTAATGTAATGTCTCGCTTTCGTTACGCGAGATGGCACGATACCGACTGATGAGCAGTCCTGGTTGCCACTGATTGCAAATTATAGGCGTCACGTCAGATTCCAAACGAAAACAGAATGATACTAAGAAAAATAAGTGAAATACGAAAGTGAAAAGGACGATGAAAATGAAGTAGTTAGCGGTTAAAAATTTTTAAAAATTACATTGAAACCAGTGCAATGAAAATAATAGTAGTCAGAGTGAATCTGAGAAAGATTTAACAATAAAAAATATTATTTTCCGACGGCGTTCGAACACACGACCAGCTGCGCCTCACGTTCTTCTACACTGAATAGCAAAAGAAACTGGTACACCTGCCTAATATCGTGTAGGGCCCCCGAGAGCACGCAGAAGCGCCGCAACATGACGTGTCATCGACTCGACTAATGTCTGGTGCTGGAGGGAAATGACACCATGAATTCTGCAGGGCTGTCCATAAATCCGCAAGAGTACGGGGGGATGGAGATCTCTTCTGAACATTAAGCTGCAAGACATCCCATATATGCTCAATAATGTTCATATCTGGCGAATTTGGTGGCCAGCGGAAGCGTTTAAGCTCAGAATAGTGTTTCTGGAGTGACTGTAGCAGTTCTGGACGTGTGGGGTGTCGCATTGGTCTGCTCAAATTGCCCAAGGCCGTCAGATGCACAATGGATATGAGTGGATGCAGGTCACCATACAGGATGCTTATTGTACGTGTCACCTGTCAGAGTCGTATCTAGACGTATTAGGGGTCACCTATCACTCCAATTGCACATGCCCCACACCATTACAGAGCCACCTCCAGCTTGATCAGTCCCCTGCTGACATGCAGGGCCCATGGATTCTCGAGGTTGTCTCCATATGCGTACACGTCCATACACTCGATACAATTTCAAACGAGATTAGACCGACCAGGCAACATGTTGTAGAATTTTTTTGTTTATTTATAGACGCAATCACATTCTTATGACACAGTCATAACCGGTTTCGGCCATACAATGACCATCTTCAAATTCTAAAGGCGGCATACACTGAACACAGGTTCATGCGTTGTCAAAACTTTTGACCTGAACCTGTGTTCAGTGTATGCCGCCTTTAGAATCTGAAGATGGTCATTGTGTGGCTGAAACCGGTTATGACTGTGTCATAAGAATGTGATTGCGTGTATAAATAAACAAAACAATTTTACAAAATAATCAATTACTCGCTCCATTGAGAAAATGTCGTTTCTTCCAGGCAACATGTTTCCATTCATCAACAGTCCAATACCTGTATTGACGGGCTCGGGCGAAGCGTAAGGCTTCGTGTCGTGCAGTCATCAAGGGTACACGAGTGGGCCTTCGGCTCCGAAAGCCCGTATCGATGATGCTTCGTTGAATGGTTCGCACGCTGACACTTGTTAATGGCCCAGTTTTAAGATCTGCAGCGATTTCCGGAATTGTTGCACTTCTGTCACTTTGAATGATTCTCTTCAGTCGTCGTTGGTCCTGTTCTTGCAGGATCTTTTTTGCGGCCGCAGCGCTGTCAGACATTTGAAGTTTTACCTAATTGCTGATATTCACGATACACTCGTGAAATAGTCATACGGGAAAATCCTCACTTCATCACTACCTCAGAGATGCTGTATCCCATCGCTCGTGCTCCAACTATAACACCACTTTCAAACTCACTTAAATCTTGATAACCTGCCATTGTAGCAGCAGTAACCGATCTAACAACTGCGCCAGCCACTTGGTGTCTTATATACGCGTTGCCGGCCGCAGCGCTGTATTCTTCCTGTTTATATACCTCTGTATTTGAATACTTATGCCTATAACAGTTTCTTTGGCCCTTCAGTGTATTTGTTAATGTATGGAACCAGTTGCAACGATCACTTACTGCTTTCAAAAAGTTATGCCATATCATATGAAGTTTATCTACTATAAGCCGATCTCTGTAATAATAACTGAATATGTGAAGCCGAATCGCGTCTTGTGCGAAAGAATCCAGTAGTATATGGCTAATTGTATGTACGAAACGTGTGTTACTTCGTTGCTGTCTTTTTATATGTGTTGTTTGGGTGTGCTTATCATGTGTGATGAAATGCGAAATAAAAGGGCCGGACCCAGGATTCGTAATCCAGACACAACAAGAAAAAAAGCCAGACAAGGGAATTGGAAGTGAACTAACAGCTTGTTACGACAGTTTGCCAACGACGAACACGTTGGGTGCGATTTCAGGTTCTCTGATTGGAATAAGACATCACCAACACGTGAAGTGTCAACTATCGAGTACTTCTAATTGGGCTATAGGAAGACAAGCTTCTGCGTGTTCCACTGGCAGCAGCGCCAGGCCAACCAACACAACCGAGCGAAGTGGCGCAGTGGTTAGCGCACTGGACTCGCATTCGGGAGGACGACGCTTCAATCCCGCGTCCGGCCATCCTGATTTAGGTGTCCCGTGATTTCCCTAGATCACTCCAGGCAAATGCTGGGATCGTTCCTTTGAAAGGGCACGACCGACTTCCTTCCCCATCCTTCCCTAATCCGAGATTGTGCTCCGCCTCTAATGTCGACGGAACGTTAAGCAACAATATCCTCTTCCTCCAACCTACACAACCTCGCGGCGACCGCTGTGCCGGTAGAGCCGTCACACTTTAGTGCAGGGGCGGGCAAACGTTGCACGCGGCTCGTGAGCGCACAGCGTTGCACGTGTGCTGCTCGCGTGCAATCGTCGAATGGGGCAGTGGCGACAGCCGGCAGGTTGCGGCAGTGTAGTACAAGCCTAAGCCGCGGACGTTGAGGCGAAGCGACCACTACGTAGTGAACGTTGTATTTCAAGAACCGTAAAATGCAGAGTGAATCAAGGAAACGGAGACGTGGAGATTTGCTATCTTTTAAAAAGTAATGGGAGAATCATTTTTTATTTGTGCAAAGACGTGAAAATTCGAAATGTTTACTATGTGGCAGTATTCTCGCTGGTCAGCGGAAGTTTAGTATTGAAGGCCATTATAATAAATTTCACAAGGACGAGTACAATTTATTGTCGGATTCTGAGCGGATGGGGAAATTGACTGAACTTAAGGAGAGCGACCTGACGATATTAGATGCATCTGTCCTAGTTGCCGTTGTCACGAGAGATCTGCGACTTTCTCTCGTCATGTCTCTCATCTAACTGATTTAACATTTTACGGAGCACTGTTTTCAGTTTTTCAGGACGACAACAATAAAAGCCCAGCGGTACGTGCAAGCTATAAAATTGCGCTTAATATAGTGAGAGCTGGAAAACCATTTGCTGAATTAATAAGCCTCGGTTAAGAGCAAACATAAGTGATGAAAATTTACGTAACTGTTTGCCTTTGTCTGTATGCAGAAATTTTGTTCCAGATATTAAACGTATTGTAAACTCCACCTGTGATAATTAAATAAAACGTATCGTAGTTAATAGGTACTCTTTCAAACCATGCTAACCTTATTCCATCATTCAATAAAGCAAGCTAGAAAAACAAAACGCATTACAGAGGAAGAAGTGGACAGAAGGTATGGTGGGGAGGCGAGGTAAGCGGGTGGCCATCTTGCCCCTGTGTGCACGCAGAACACCTGTTAACTGCACGCGTGCATGTGCATCGCACACGTGCCGGATTCCTGCCCGCCCCTGCTTTAGTGGATACCAGGTGCGGCAGGCTCCACTGCGTTCCGTGTCTCTGTCTGGCCTCTCTGCCAGAAGAAATGAAATTAAATGGCTCTGAGCACTATGGGACTTAACATCTATGGTCATCAGTCCCCTAGAACTTAGAACTACTTAAACCTAACTAACCTAAGGACATCACACAACACCCAGTCATCACGAGGCAGAGAAAATCCCCGACCCCGCCGGGAATCGAACCCGGGAACCCGGGCGTGGGAAGCGAGGACGCTACCGCACGACCACGAGCTGCGGACTCTCTTCCAGAAGACCTGCCGTGGCATCCCAGTGCGGTAGAGCTCTAGGGGTATTAAACGAGCTCCTGAGCTGCTCTAACTGAGTGCACCTGCACCGGAGTAAATAGACGTGGCAGCCTATGGGTCAAGCCAGTAGCGAGCCGCCGACCACGCCTACGCTGCGACCGACCCTGGCTGAGGGGTGGGCAGGGGCGCGGCCTCTGGTGAGCCCAGGTGTCCGGCGGCGCGGCCGCCACCTGTTGTCGGCTGGCCTACATCCTGGGGCCGGCCACGTGCAGAGACGCGGGTCGATATGCCCACGTGCCAGGGCCCGGCGGGGCGGCCGTTCACCCCGCACACCTTACTGACACAACCCCCTGGCTGTGGCGGGCGCTCCACCTCTCGCGGCGCCGAGCCGCGCCTTCGCAACTATTTCGGGAGCTTAGCTCAGCCCTTCCTGTTTACCGGGCGTGCTCCACTCGCACCACCTGCAGCCGCTCGCCATCGCGAGGCACGGCCCAGCGAACCGTGTTGCCAGTTAACTGGCGCACGTGTGCGGCGCGCATGTCTCAAATGTAATCTGCTCTATCTAGCGCAAACATCTCCCCGAGGCATTCCGACACGGCTGTTCTCGGACAAAAATAATATCCACCCCATTTCGCCTCTACCTTAGCTGTTGCAAACTCTTTCTCTTCTTTACGCTTTCTACGTCTCTGGACCACGTTAAATCAGATGTTTCCCTTTCAGCCTTTATCCCCATCCATTACTTTTACGGTGTGAATCACGGAGCAATCTTAGCACTTTAGTTCTCCATGTGTAAGAGAAATCAAAGCTCGTACACTATATCAGATTGGAATAATAGAGAATTGTGAAGGTGGTTCGATAAGCCCTCTGCCAGGCACTTAAATGTGATTTGCAGAGTATCCATATAGATGTAGATGTAGATGTAGAAGGAGACATCCAAGGGTGTGGAAACTTTAACTATGTGATTCACGTTCAAGGCAGGGATGGCGGTTATCGCTGAAACAAGCGGTTTTCGGTTGTATCTTTTTCCCGTGCCAATTTAACCTGGCATTTAAAATCGCTAAGAATAATCGGTTTCGGAAATCTCTGTTATTTCGAGTTAAACATAGAAATCGAACGAAATTTGAAAAAATTTTGCTCCCTCAGTGTCAAGTTACACAGAATCAAAATATTAAATTCAATTGGCAAATGAAAGAAAACTTAGGCCGTCCTTATTTTGTTGCTTTCTCTAAAAGTGATAAGTGGTTGAATACTACAAAAATCGCTAGTGTCCTGCTATTGATTCTAATTTTTTGAGACTCTGGCCAAATCACATTCTTATGTCTCTTGATATAAAAGATATATCACAAGTACAGCGACAACTCGAGATTGTTTATGCATATATCGTTAAGTACGAGAAAGCTGAACACCTGTATACAACACAGCTGGTCGAACTTACAAGGCTTGCATTTTCCTTTAATTATTTCATGTTCAACAGAAAAACTTTCTTCCAGAAAGATGGTCTGGCTGTGTCTTCGAGTCTCTGGGATATTATTGGAAATATTTGTTAATGATCTGGAAAATAAGGTTTTTGATGCCAATAGGGAATTGTGTCAAGAAAAACTCATTATGGATTACAGATATGTGGATGACATTTTCATTGTCTTTGCGGGTAATAGTGGAAAAAAAGAACATTTAGCCCAGAAATTAAATTCCATGCATGAAAACATTAAGTTTACGACTCAATTTGAAAAGTAAAGGACCATTAGATTTAATATATACAGGCGAAATTCAAATCTCAGAGTAGGTATTTTTCGGAAACCAACAGCATCAGATCTTATCTTCCCGACAGATTCTTGCCATCCTGAAAACCAAAAAAGTCGTTTTTTATATCAGTGTCCACAGGTTAGCAAAGTTTGATTTGGACAAGGATGCGATAAATAAGGAAATCGGAACAATTGTACAGGTCGGTCGATCCAATGGGTACGATGAAGCTAATACTAAGAGGTCACGTGAAAAAGTTTTCGCTAAGACTGCCGCAGGTAAAATGGAACGTAGAGAAGTAAAACACATTGCGTTAACGTTTTTTGGACCATCTTCACAAAAGCTTCCAAACTTGTACAAAAAGTTTAACCTTCAGGTAGGATTCCAAACGGTTAACAATTTGGGGTACCTGTTGAGGCGTAATATGGAACCAGTGTAAAATGAGTTTTATAAGATAGGAGTATATAAAATGAAGTGCGGATCATGTGTAAGTTTATACGAGGGACAAACGGGGCGTGAGTTCAAAACGAGGTTAAAGAACATGGGTATGCGAGCAACAATAACGCATTAGGTTTCCATTTAAAAGATAAAATCCATACGCTGGCAGAATTAGGAAGTAGCATGACGATTCTGCACACAGAGAGGAAGGGAAACAATTTGGACATCTTGAAGGAATTGGAAATACATGCATTCCGTCAAGTGGGGTCAGAACTGCAAATCAGCGAGCAAATCAGTAATGGTAGAAAATGGTTTTTTAGTCTTTTTGATGATTTGTTGTGAGATGCACGTAAAAACTAACTTTCGTAACCACTTTCCCGAAATTGGATTAATACACAACCACCTGCCCCTTTGCTTTTTTTGTGCCCTATGATGGTTAGTGAACACCACGTTAGTTAGGTTCATCAGTGGTTCAGGAGGAAAACGTATTCGGTTTCCACGTTTGATTTTGTCAGGAAGTGCTCTGACAAATTAAAACAAGTCCTTTTGTAACTGTGACATGTTATCTTTTTAACACAAAATAAAAAAATAAAAGAAATTTAAACGTTGAAATGTGAATCTCTTCCCTATGTACTGTTCCTCATGCACAGGTAATACAGTGATGCTACTTTTATTGTGGGTACGTGCAGGCACACTACATGCTTTGTTGTTGTATTTACTGTTTTAACGGGCAGTAAACATTTTTCCATGTGGATAGCAGCAGTAATAAACCACATATGTGAAAATTACTTAAGATTTTATGTTTGGCGAATAGTCTGGAAGTGTAACTGCAAATCTAACAAATACACTCCTGGAAATGGAAAAAAGAACACATTGACACCGGTGTGTCAGACCCACCATACTTGCTCCGGACACTGCGAGAGGGCTGTACAAGCAATGATCACACGCACGGCACAGCGGACACACCAGGAACCGCGGTGTTGGCCGTCGAATGGCGCTAGCTGCGCAGCATTTGTGCACCGCCGCCGTCAGTGTCAGCCAGTTTGCCGTGGCATACGGAGCTCCATCGCAGTCTTTAACACTGGTAGCATGCCGCGACAGCGTGGACGTGAACCGTATGTGCAGTTTACGGACTTTGAGCGAGGGCGTATATTGGGCATGCGGGAGGCCGGGTGGACGTACCGCCGAATTGCTCAACACGTGGGGCGTGAGGTCTCCACAGTACATCGATATTGTCGCCAGTGGTCGGCGGAAGGTGCACGTGCCCGTCGACCTGGGACCGGACCGCAGCGACGCACGGATGCACGCCAAGACCGTAGGATCCTACGCAGTGCCGTAGGGGATCGCACCGCCACTTCCCAGCAAATTAGGGACACTGTTGCACCTGGGGTATCGGCGAGGACCATTCGCAACTGTCTCCATGAAGCTGGGCTACGGTCCCGCACACCGTTAGGCCGTCTTCCGCTCACGCCCCAACATCGTGCAGACCGCCTCCAGTGGTGTCGCGACAGGCGTGAATGGAGGGACGAATGGAGACGTGTCGTCTTCAGCGATGAGAGTCGCTTCTGCCTTGGTGCCAATGATGGTCGTATGCGTGTTTGGCGCCGTGCAGGTGAGCGCCACAATCAGGACTGCATACGACTGAGGCACACAGGGCCAACACCCGGCATCACGGTGTGGGAGCGATCTCCTACACTGGCCGTACACCACTGGTGATCGTCGAGGGGACACTGAATAGTGCACGGTACGTCCAAACCGTCATCGAACCCATCGTTCTACCATTCCTAGACCGGCAAGGGAACTTGCTGTTCCAACAGGACAATGCACGTCCGCATGTATCCCGTGCCACCCAACGTGCTCTAGAAGGTGTAAGTCAACTATCCTGGCCAGCAAGATCTCCGGATCTGTCCCCCATTGAGCATGTTTGGGACTGGATGAAGCGTCGTCTCACGCGGTCTGCACGTCCAGCACGAACGCTGGTCCAAGTGAGGCGCCAGGTGGAAATGGCATGGCAAGCCGTTACACAGGACTACATCCAGCATCTCTACGATTGTCTCCATGGGAGAATAGCAGCCTGCATTGCTGCGAAAGGTGGATATACACTGTACTAGTGCCGACATTGTGCATGCTCTGTTGCCTGTGTCTATGTGCCTGTGGTTCTGTCAGTGTGATCATGTGATGTATCTGACCCCAGGAATGTGTCAATAAAGTTTCCCCTTCCTGGGACAATGAATTCACGGTGTTCTTATTTCAATTTCCAGGAGTGTACTTTTGTAATCTTCGACAAGTCATGTCTTTCCAAGACAAAATATTTCTCTATAATTCTGTAATGTATTTTCTTGTATTGTGTACTACTACGATGTGTATTTTAGCGTGCCCATTTACAGGCACACAACAAGTACGTTTACTTGTTACTAGCTATTGTTTTAATTTTTAGGAAACATATAGGCACGTGCACAGCCGCAGTGCCCAAAGGTGGTACCCTCTTCCCAAGTGGTTTATCTAGCAAGTGCGAGCGCATTGAAGTAGCTGTCTTTTGTAGTCTTTCATACGCCAAACATTCCCATTCTCCAAGTGCAAATTACATGTAACAGCTTTTGGTCGTGAATGTATGAGTAAGGAACAAGGTGTCAAAGTTATTTGCGCTGCAAAATGGTATGTATTGGTTCTGACACTTAGATCGATGTTCAGCTTTCTTGTTAACATTTGATGTTTAAAAATGTTCACTAACTATCTGTTATATTGTTAGACCAGGAAATCGGATGATGGTCAGAACCCGAAATGTCATTTGGAATATTAGCCACCAAAAACCAACTAACATCTGTTTGTTTGCGACTGCTCAGCTTTTCTAAAATCGAATAAATTATACTGATAATTTTACTATTAGGCGTCATGACAGTGAGAATTTGAACGGCTATTTGGAACACCTCAGTTGAATCGACCAGAATATTTATTTCAGGATAAAGGTAGGAAAGAGATGGATGCCTTCCTTTCTTTGATGTGCTGGTCAGGAGGAAGGTTGACAGAACATTAGCACTGACTTGTTTCAACAGGCTGATAGCTATCACCATCCGGCTCACCGTGGAGGGACATTTTGTACCATGGTTCATGGCTCCTTGTCATCTCGGACCCTGAGAGTTTGTCACCTGAGTAATCCCGTCTGTAGGCCATCTTCCGTCAGAAAGGATATGGTGAAATACAGATCAGACATGCCTTGCGCTATCGAACAACCGTGAACAGCGTGATGATGATAATACCGCGTTGGCACCAAGATGAACGGCTTTTCTGCCTTATGCAGTGGAAATCTCCAAACAAATTTGTCGTATTTTTCGGAAGTAGGTGAAGTGTGTTTTTCGACCTCCAGCTAAGATGATGGTTCTTTTAAGTTCCGTTAAGTGTGATACCGGTTGGTGTAAGATGGGTGTCTGTCATATTCCTTGCAGCTGCGGCATGTCATGTATTAGTCAGATTGTCACCGACTATGGAGGACCGCTTTATTCAGCATAAGCATCACACACGCTTACAAAAGCCGCCGGCCGGTGTGGCCGAACGATTCTACGCGCTTCACTCCGGAACCACGCGGCCGGTACTGTAGCAGGTTCGAATCTTGCCTTGGGCATGGATGTGTGTGATGTCCTTAAGTTAGTTATGTTTACGTAGTTCTAAGTCTAGGGGACTGATGACCTCAGATGTTAAGTCCCATAGTGCTTAGAGCCATTTGAACCATTTTTACAACAGTCGAGCAATTCGGCACCAGTCATCCAACGGATGTAACAACACAGAGACACTAGAACATTTCCAGCTACTACGACAGTGTTATTAAGTAAGCAGCTGAGATTAAATTAGCGAATAACGTTGTAGGTAAAGATGGAGGTCTTTGCTTAAATTCGGTGTGGAATCCTGCTCTCTTCCTTTTAAAAAAACAGAGGGACAAAGTTAATGCAACCTCAAGCATTGTTCAACAATTTTCGCAAGCCATACTTTTGGCGTAGATCATGTTTCGTTGTGTAGTGGCGCTAGTGTGTTGTGTGTGTGTGTGTGTGTGTGTGTGTGTGTGTGTGTGTGTGTGTGTGTCTGTGGGGGTGAGGGTGTATGTTTTTTTTTATCTTTCCAGGATTTCTCTGCAAACCGAGGCTATAAATTCACTTTCACAGCGCTTACTTGCTCCAGTTTTGGCTTAAAAACGACAAGGTGATCACCTGCTGATATATCAGCCGTTGCGACGACTTCACCCGGTTGCACTACTGTACGTTATTTGAATATTCACAGAATATTAATCACAAAGAATTAGCAGAAGGTTAACACTTAGCTGTACCATAGCTGTAGCTACAACGGAGGGGTACCTGAGGAGAAACTGTCTAAGCTATGACTCCTGAAGACAGACAACGGACTTTTCAGTTGTTGCAGGACCACAGTCTGGATGACTCACTGAACCAACATGGGCTTGCTGTGCTAATACTATGACAGCTGAAAGCAAGGGCAAACTACAACTGTTATTTTTTTCGATATCATGCAGCTCTACTGCATGGTTTCATGATTATGCCCTCATTTTGAGTCAAATATTCGTTAGGTAAAATACTCCTCCAACTGAATCTGTTCAGGAGTATGTCGTCACCGGGAAAAACAAAATGCACATTCAGCGAGTCGGAGTTCTGAATATTATATCTGTTAATGAGGTTGGTACCAACGGCCTTGCCGCAGTGGTGACACGGGTTCATATCACTGGAGTTAAGCGCTGTCGGCCTTCACTATGACTTGGATGGGTCACCGTCCTGGTCTGCCGAGTGCTGTTGGCGAGCGGGATGTACTCAGCCCTGGTGGGGCTGATTGAGGAGCTACTTGACTGAGAAGTAGTGGCACCGAACGGGAGAGTGGCCCCTCCTTGCATCCAGTGATGCCTAAGGGCTCAGGATGACACGGCAGCCGGTCGGTGCCGTTGGGCCTTCCAGGCCTGTTCGGTGTTTATTTGATCAAGTAGGTAGGTTGGACAATTTAAAAAGTAAATTGATAGGTAGACGTTAGGTATAGTGCGACTTACTGCAGTACAGTGGCAGGAAGGACATCCGGTCATGTCAGTGTAAGGTTACCAACAAAAAATCAGTTAGGGGGTAGCGCAAGAGGAGGCCTAATAATGGGTAAGTAAATCAGAATGTGGATAATTTTCTGTGAACAGTATCCAAAACACATTATCGTAGACAAGATAGATATAAAGCCAACACCAACCACAGAAGTATAATTCTACATGCCAATTATCTCCACAAATGATGAAGAGATTGAAAGAGTGTATGATGAGATGAAGGATATTATTCAAATAGTTAGTGAGACGAGAAATTTAATTCTGATGCTGGCTGGAGTTGAGTGGTGGAAAAAGGAAGAGATGGAAAAATAGGGGAACATGGACTCTGGCATAGGAATGGTAGAATTTTGCACAGACCAAAATTTATTCCATAGCTTGGTTTAAGAATCAAGAGATAAGGTTGTATAGCCCTGCAGAAAATGGAAGGTTTCATATTGATTATGTAATTCTAAGAGAGAGTCTTCGAAATCATATTTTAAGCGTTAAAACGTTTCCAGGAGGAAATACGCACCGTTATCATAATTTGCTGGTTCTGAACTGCAGCTAAAATTTGGAACAATTAGAAAAACATATGAAATTATGTAATGGGACCTATATAAGTTGAAGCAATCAGGGGTTGTTAAGTGTGCAAAATCCATTTTGTGTAAGTGAATTGAACTGAATCAGAATTAATCGTGAAACAGTGCCGATCCAACCAGCAACTAGTTGATGGATGGAGAGACAACATCGTGGTTACAGGAAATCTGCGAAAACCAGCTATAGATGTTGGCCACTGATCCATCGTGTGTACAGATGCTGTTATCCCACTCATCAGCTAAGGCCTGAGGACTGGTTGCCATACAAAAATAACTTCATAAGAACGGCTGTAGGTATTTCATTTTCATACAATCCTTTAAGTTACTACAGCCCGCCACTGACTTGTTTCTTTAACAAAATATTCCGCCAAGAAAAGGTGGAAAGTCGACACGCCAAAGAATGTAATTTCTCGCGCTATATAAAACTTCGCGCTGGATGTTACGTCCTCCTGACGTAACTTTCCGCTAAATGTTACGTCCTCCCGATGTTATTTCTTTAACACGAGTTGGTTCTCCCACAACCACCAGATAGCCTCGCATTACATGTCTTGAGAAATGTTAAAAAAATTATCCATGAGGTTAGTCGCCAATTCTGCTGCAACTTCTGAACCTGTAGCAGGGAAGAGATCTTTTTTTTTTTTTTTTTAAGCCAGTACATGTTTGTCTACTGAAGTACTTCTCTTGACAGCCGAGATAAAAGTATTCATTCCGGAGGACGAAATCTGTCAGTAGGTGGTAACCATATCGATATAGCCAGAATCCTATTATATTATAGAACGTTAAAAAGAGGAAATTAAATGAGCTCATATAACCATTGTAGCCTCATTAACACTGTTAAAGTAACTTCCCTCGAGTCACATTGCTAAAGATAAATAAATGAAAAGAGACAAGCGTAAGAGCTTGCCACTTCTCAAGTGTTTCAGAGAGAGCATTAAGTGACACTGGACTGAACCAGGGGAAAGGAATATAATACAAGACGAATGGGTGGCTTTGAGAGACGAAACAGGGAGACAATATAAAAACTGCAACATATGAAGCAGCGCGCGAAAGGGTATACCGATATCTATAAATCAAGTTGAAAGAAAGTGCAAAATGGCAAAGTAGGATTGTCTTGAGAACAAATTCAAGGCTGTAGAAGCATGTGCATCTAGTGGAAGGACAGCTGCCACCTAGGGGACAGTTAAAGATACCTTTGGAGCAAAGAGAAGTAGCACAAAGAATATCTCTCATGCTAAGCCAATACTAAACAAAGAAGGATTATGTAGAGGGTCTGTTTAAGGGAAACAGACTCGAGCACAATATTATAGAAGGAGAAGAGGAAGTGCGTGGAGATGACATGGGAGATATGATATTGTGAGACGATTTTGACAGTGCATTGAAAGACGCAAGTAGGAACAAGAACCCTGGAGTGACTGTATCCCCTCAGAATTGCTGAAATCCTTGGGAGAGTCAGCGATAACACAACGAATCTGCAAGATATGCAAGGCGGGCGATATACCCTCAGACTTTAGAAAGAATAAAACAATGCCAGTTCCACCAAAGAAGACAGGTACTGACAGGTGTGAATACCATAGAATCATCCGTTTCACAATTCGTAGTCGAGAAATGTTGACACGAATTATTTACATAAGAATGAAAAAACTTACAGAAGCCTAGTTCAGGAAAGATCATTTGCGTTCCGGAGAAATGTAGGAACACATAAGGCAATACTCACCTACTTAACCTACCCAAGAGGACAGATTGAAGAAATAGAAACCCACATTTCTAACATCTGTAGATTCAGAGAAATCTTTTGTCAGTGTTGACTGGACTAATGTCTTTCAAATTCTGAAGGTAGTAGGGATAAAATACAGCGAGTGAGAGACTGTTTAGAACTTGTACAGAAATCAGACTGCGGTTATAAAAGTCGAAGAATATGAAATGGAAGCCGTAGTTGAGAATGGAGTGCGTGGGTTGTAGCCTATCACCAGTGTTATTCACTCTGTACGTTGAGTAAGCCCTGAAGAAAATCTAGGAGCAATTTGGAAAGAGTATGAAAGTTTATAGGACAGATATAAAAACTTCATGTTTTGTCGATGAGATTGTAATTCTTTCAGACAGCAAAGGATATGGAAGAGGAGATGAGCGGAATGGATAGTGTCACGAAAAGTAGTTATAAGATGATGAACATCAACGAATTAAAGCAGAAGTAGTGGAATGTAGTTGAATCAAGTTGGTGTGTGTATGTGGGGGGGAGGGGGGGGGAGGGTTAGAAAGGAAGAGGTAAATTAGATTAGGAAATGAGGAATTAAAGTAGTAGATTAATTATGCTATCTGGGCAGAAAAATTCATATTACGGGTAAAGAAGAGAAGATATAAAATAGACACTGGCAGTTGCAAGAAAAATGTTTTTGAAAAAGAGGAATTTGTCAACATCTAATGTAGATGCGTCAGTAAGTCTTTTCTGAGGGGTTTTACCTGGAGTGTATCACAGCACGAATGTGAAAAAATGCACGATAAGCAGTTCAGACCAAAATTGAATAGGAGCTTTTGAAATGTGGGCTATAGAAGAATTCTGATGAGTTCATGACTAAATCGAATAACAAATAAGGAGGTACTAAACAGAATTGGGGAAAAAAGAAGTTTATAACAAACTTGACTAAGAGAAGGGATTGGTTGGTAAGACACGTCCTGAGGCATCAAGAAACTGTGGATTTGGTGACGGGAGGTAACTTCTGCGGGTTAGTCGAAATAACAGATACGCCAGCTCTGGGAAAACTCATGACGACATTTTCATTTGACTGCAAAGGCAAGCTTTTCATTGACTTTCTGAAACACGGCGCTACAGTACCGTGCCTCGGTAATGGACTCTCTTGTCCAAATGCTCAGTAATCTTGACGGACGTCCTCATTCTCTTTCAGTCTAATGCCAGCCCCATGTTGCCAAGCCAGTTGCGACTATACTGCAGAAGTTTCGCTGGGAAGCCTTTACACATCTGCCATGTATTTCCGATTTCTTCCTATGCGATTTCCATGTTGTTGGAGTCCTGAAGACAGATATTTGCAGCCACTGATTTGATTCGGAAGAAGAGGTGAACGCACTGTAGACATTTTTCCATGAAGGCATTGACCGTTTTGTCTTACAGTGGAATAAATTTATTTACAGTTATGACGATTACTTTTGAAATAATAAACAATTTAATAACTTTTCTCATGTGTCTCGTTTTCATTTAACTGCCCCTCATAGCGTTGTACGGACTGCGCAATTTCCGAATCGATAAGATGTGTGTGCTACTCAAGCATATCGGCAGTGTTAAACTGGAATGGCAGAGGCCACAGCATTAATAGTCACTTTCGTATCAAATGGTTTATTTTTTTAAAATATAAACGTATGTTTTTATTGAGTTAAAGGATTTCCGTTGTGGGTTAATAGACTGTCCTTCCATTACTAATCCTGATCCTCTTTCGTATCGCGGAATGCACCTTCTTCCATATTCCACGAAGTCTAAATTTCTATGCTTCTTGTTAACAGTAGAGAAAGCCGTGTGAAGTCGTTATAAGAACTGAAGCATGTCTGACCCAATAAATTATTCGAAAAGCGCAACGGAAGCTAATATTGACTCTAGCACGACGTTCCAGGGAATGGGCTTTATTAAACATTTACGATTCATTTCTTAGGCAGCGGTCTTTTCTATAGTGATCGCAGAGGAGTTAGTGCATGGAAGTTCTTGTGAATGCAATAAGCTCTGACACTCGCAACACTCAAGCACGTCGCAGGTTCGAATCCTGCCTCGGGCATGGGTGTGTGTGATGTCCTTAGGTTAGTTAGGTTTAAGTAGTTCTAAGTTCTAAGGGACTTATGACCTAAGATGTTGAGTCCCATAGTGCTCAGAGCCATTTGAACCACTCAAGCATTTGTATCACCTAATAAGAAGCTACAGGAGGCGGGTACATAAGATCTGTACACTACTAAGCAGTATTATTACAGATAGGTCAGGAGAAGGCCGGAAACTAGATTGTAATAATTCCAACAAATTCCAGCGTATCCGTACCTTCGCTGCCAGCATCATCAAGTGGCTGAATAGGGTATAAAGTACAGTTCAATTGTATCTGGACGATAACTTCAAATTCAGTCCGTCAAAATTCATAGTAATTTTGATAAAATTCGGCTCACGCAAATCCGGCTATAGATCCACATATTCGTTGACTTAAATGAAAAAAAAATCATTTATTTATTATTAGGTTGAATACTAGATCCACGGATTGTACTTATGATATACAAAATGGAAACAACAGATCTAAGTTATTTATCGTTTCACACTACGCCAAAGAGCATATTTAAGTAGATAACACCATAATCAGCGGACAATCTGCGACGACTCCTCACATTACCTCTAGAACATGTACCGAGAACATTAGCGATATTATTTTACTCTTTACTTCGGGGCCATATCGAGCTCCCTTTATATCGATCGTATATTATTACAGCTAGTTATTTCTCTGTAAATATTATTCATGTAATTGTGTATTGGTTATCAGATAGCCGTGTGATACAGCATCGAATGCTTTTGAAAGTACGATAAGATAAAATCATTTCCTTTCGAAAACATCCTCTGCAGTGATAGAATAAAAATCGTACACCATGAACACCTTTACCGGACGCTACCAAACCGGTACTCTGGTGTTCCATGCCTTTGGGATGCCATCAATGGACGGTTCCATAGATGGACCATCTCTATATTTTTGTTTGGGCGATAGCTGCTGCCATCTAGTTACACTGAACCGATTCAGAAGTTGAGAAACATGCCACCATCTTAGTGTGAAAGCTGTAAGTCACATGGAGACTAAATCCAAGACCAAGAACGAAGCGCTCGGATTAAAAAGGATGTAAAAAAAGGTGTAGTTTATCGCCCCCTAATTAATTCTGCTACCCAGGTAGAAAAATAATAATGGACCGTGGCAAAACAGAAAAAGAAGAGATTCGAATCATTCGAGAAGTGGTGCTACAGAAGAATGTTGAAAATTGGGTAAGAAGTGAGGAGGTTCTCTGGAGAATCGGTGAGGAAAGGAATATTTGAAAAACACTGACAAGAAGAAGGGACAGGGTGGTAAGACATAAGTTAAGACATCAGGGAATAACTCCCATGGTTCCAGATGAAGCTGTAGCAAATAATTGAGGACGTGGGTTACAAATGCTACTCCGAGATGAAGAGATTGGCTCAGGAGAGGAATTCGTGACGGGCCGCATCAAGCCATCAAAGACTGATGACTCAAAAATAAAATTTAAAAATTATAATGAAGACCTGATATAAATAAATGAAAAAAATAGTTATTTGATTTAGTGTGGGATTCAAATAGTATTATGTATGGTGATTACATAGAGTACGTGGCGTATAACATCGGTAAATGAATCGTATCTGTTTTTCACGGTTTTATTTAGCTTTTTATTATTTGCAGCAACTTCCTATATAATGGCGTGGATATCAGATCTTTCTATGTTGCCACTATTGACCCACTACTAGCCCCTATTGAGTCACCACTGACCCATTCACGGAAACACCGTAAAATTACTTAAGGGTATCATCCGTACAAACGGTATTAGGATTTATTTATTGTACTGGCAAGAAATACATGCAAGAGGTCACTACAGTACCTCTCTTAGATGCATCATTATACTTTCAAGGACAAATATTGCGTACTATAAACAATAAGTGCAATTAAATATTTAACAAATGATATTAAACTACTGTAACAAGTTGAAATTTTTTTAGTGAGTTGAATAGAAAACAATGGTTAGTACTACAATACTGCTATCACATGCTCCCCTTTTTTGTAATGTGGGTCACTCCGATCCATACAATGAAGAGTTAACCAGCAGTGAGAGAGACGCCATCACCACAATCACCACAAGTGATGGAAGAGGCGCAGTTTCAGTAACATGCTTAGATCCCTCAGCAAGACCACCAACAACCGCACAGTGTGTCAGAATAATTACTGCTAGATCCAGTTGTATGGATATTGCCTCAGCAGACGTTTCTCCTATTCCCAAACCTGCCATGTCAGTGAAGGCCAGTTCAAAAACGGTCACACCATATTCAGTATTGACAAGATCTCCATAGAAGGATCAGTAAGGACGTAAAGCTAAACCCCACGCTAACTTAAAGAGAAAGCTGCCTTTAGTAAGTCAAACGAAACAAGTTAAAAGCACCAACACCAATGACTGGTTTTGTGAGCTATGTCAAAATCGATCAGTGAAAGACATGATTCAGCGCATGGCATCTAGGATGTGGGTGAATGAGAATTGCCCTGGATTTGGGGAGAATACTAATAGATACTTTTGTTTTAATTACAGATGGACTGTATACCTGTGTTATGGAAAAGAGTGCGAACTGCCTCATACTTTGTCCACAGTTATACACATTGGTAATTATTTTATGAAGTAGTTTAAATTTCACTTAATTTCATAATAATTTTAATTTATAATTGCACTGTACTTCAGTATTGCTCTAATTTAGTTCTTATGTTCAGAATGAACATTCTTCGTTCATAGTAAAATTAATTTCCGCACTAACACCTTTTATTTTCAGCATTTGTATACTGAGAAATTTCGGATATACAACTAACGTTCCATTCATGCAATTGAGTTGGAGCATTGATGGAAACGGATATCCACGAATGGACGTTTGCGGAAAATAATGCAGCATTTTTTCCTAGTGATGTTAAAAGTGTTTCAGGACTAACCGTTATACATTGCAGTGTAGTATCCTGACATTGATTCACAACATTTGAAAGAATGGATTTCCTTCAATTCGAGACAAAAGTTCACTGGTCCATTGATGACAATATTTCCCCTGATGATTAAAGTTCCATCGTTATAGAAGGTTATTTTCAGTATGTTTACTGCATGGAGAAAGCAGATGAAAAATGATGTAAATACATGCTGCCTTCTGGGTGTGTCCCAACGTTACTGGATCTTTTCAGATGGAGGTAACAATACGTAATAGCCAGTGGACGTGCACCTGCCCCTTGCTGACATCTTTCAGACTCTCAGCAATCTTGAGTCATCGATTTGAGATACATATTTTGGTAGTTGATGCTCGCTGTCTACGGATAGCGTGTACAGTAGCGCAATTACACGTGAACGATTGGTGACTCAGCACAACAGTGTTGTAATAAGAGCTACAACACAAGCAGATTGGCGGGTTTTCGGAATAGGTCTGACGAGCAGACGGATGACAACAGTTGAAACCCAGGTATAGGCTACGAGCGGAATGTTGCGTCGAACCGTCGGAAAGAAATTACTGAAAGCTAGGTTGAGATCTCGATTTGTCTTGTTGACTTTTGTCTGACGTAACAGCACAGACGAGAGAGACTTGCATGGTGCAAAGTAACAGTGTAGCTGGGCATTGCGTGGCATCCTGTGATGTTCTGCGATGGCGCTTGTGTTTGTGACAGTCAAGTTGATGCTAATACACTCCTGGAAATGGAAAAAAGAACACATTGACACCGGTGTGTCAGACCCACCATACTTGCTCCGGACACTGCGAGAGGGCTATACAAGCAATGATCACACGCACGGCACAGCGGACACACCAGGAACCGCGGTGTTGGCCGTCGAATGGCGCTAGCTGCGCAGCATTTGTGCACCGCCGCCGTCAGTGTCAGCCAGTTTGCCGTGGCATACGGAGCTCCATCGCAGTCTTTAACACTGGTAGCATGCCGCGACAGCGTGGACGTGAACCGTATGTGCAGTTGACGGACTTTGAGCGAGGGCGTATAGTGGGCATGCGGGAGGCCGGGTGGACGTACCGCCGAATTGCTCAACACGTGGGGCGTGAGTTCTCCACAGTACATCGATGTTGTCGCCAGTGGTCGGCGGAAGGTGCACGTGCCCGTCGACCTGGGACCGGACCGCAGCGACGTACGGATGCACGCCAAGACCGTAGGATCCTATGCAGTGCCGTAGGGGACCGCACCGCCACTTCCCAGCAAATTAGGGACACTGTTGCTCCTGGGGTATCGGCGAGGACCATTCGCAACCGTCTCCATGAAGCTGGGCTACGGCCCCGCACACCGTTAGGCCGTCTTCCGCTCACGCCCCAACATCGTGCAGCCAGCCTCCAGTGGTGCCGCGACAGGCGTGAATGGAGGGACGAATGGAGACGTGTCGTCTTCAGCGATGAGAGTCGCTTCTGCCTTGGTGCCAATGATGGTCGTATGCGTGTTTGGCGCCGTGCAGGTGAGCGCCACAATCAGGACTGCATACGACCGAGGCACACAGGGCCAACACCCGGCATCATGGTGTGGGGAGCGATCTCCTACACTGGCCGTACACCATTGGTGATCGTCGAGGGGACACTGAATAGTGCACGGTACATCCAAACCGTCATCGAACCCATCGTTCTACCATTCCTAGACCGGCAAGGGAACTTGCTGTTCCAACAGGACAATGCACGTCCGCATGTATCCCGTGTCACCCATCGTGCTCTAGAAGGTGTAAGTCAACTACCCTGGCCAGCAAGATCTCCGGATCTGTCCCCCCATTGAGCAGGTTGGGGACTGGATGAAGCGTCGTCTCACGCGGTCTGCACGTCCAGCACGAACGCTGGTCCAACTGAGGCGCCAGGTGGAAATGGCATGGCAAGCCATTCCACAGGACTACATCCAGCATCTCTACGATCGTCTCCATGGGAGAATAGCAGCCTGCATTGCTGCTAAAGGTGGATATACACTGTACTAGTGCCGACATTGTGCATGCTCTGTTGCCTGTGTCTATGTGCCTGTGGTTCTGTCAGTGTGATCATGTGATGTATCTGACCCCAGGAATGTGTCAATAAAGTTTCCCCTTCCTGGGACAATGAATTCACGGTGTTCTTATTTCAATTTCCAGGAGTGTATGTAGGTACACGACCTGATGGAGGTCAGCGATTGTGGAGAGTCATGCCTTTCCAACTCCTGAAATCATGATACAGCAACAAAAGTATTTTGATAACTCTTGCTCGCCAGCATATGTCAAGAATGGTAAATCGTTTGGTCATACCCTAGGGCACCAAATGACATATTCCAATAGAATATAGGAAGATACCACACTGCAGTTCACGCCAGAAACGCCTTGATGAATGTACAGATCCTTGACTTGGATGCCCAGTCCTCTCTTTTGACACTATGAAGCATATCTGGGACGTGATGGGAAGACACATAGTTTTATGCCTGACTCCAACTAACCATCTTCATGAGTTGCCTCAGCATGTGTTTCAGGAATGGCAATAAATTCCTCAGTATGACATTCGGGGGTAGTTTGCTTCACGTCACCACGAATACAAGAATGAATTCATACCCGTGGGGATGAGGTGT
Source organism: Schistocerca cancellata (assembly GCF_023864275.1). NCBI lineage: Eukaryota > Metazoa > Arthropoda > Insecta > Orthoptera > Acrididae > Schistocerca > Schistocerca cancellata. Next base: position 202,520,962 of record NC_064632.1, read on the forward strand.
AGCGCTATATAACGATCCTGCCTTGGAGGCGGTTAAGTGGGAGATGTGTCTCAGAGCTGGATAGTGACAGATGGTGACGCGAGACTGGACGCGCACGTAGTTTATGTATTAGCCGATAGAGGACAATATTGGATAGGTGACTGATTTAGTTCCGATTGTGCCCACTAGAGTGCACTAAAGTAATAGAATGTTTTTCATAAACTGTTCTAGTATTTTCATAAAGTGTTATTATGTCTCTTTGTGTAGGCAATATGTTACAAATGTGTTTTAGAAGTACGAATGATGCGCGAGTGTGGTTTAAGATTAATATGAAGATAATTGTTTAACGAGTTATATAGTGGGATTTCGAAGAAGTATGGAAGTGGACAAAGGAGATTTTTCTAGAATAGATTTGTAAAGTAAGTTTATGGTACAGGTATAAATAACAATAGTAAATAACTTTATGCATAAGCAAAACTTCAGCATATTAGATAATTACGTCGGTAAAAAGTGCAGTCGTTAGGTTTACTATTTTGCGATTGGTTATCGATGAAAAGCGCGGATTGACGCGGGAGAATGTTGTTTTGCTATTGGCTGTTGAATAAACTGACCAATGGTAAAGCAATATTCTTCGCGCGCCTTTCTCTGCTGGTAGAGAAGATAGAGTATTTTAGAGAAGAGTGGGAGTCTAGCCATGAAACGGTTCGGACGTGTGTAGTAGTACTTCCGATGGAAACGATAAGTTGCCGGATCTAGCAGCGTTTCATACATCAAAAGTGTGGTAAAGTGACGGTATAATTATTCCGATGGGTGTGTAGAAATTTCGGAATTTATAAGTGAATTTTGTGACGAGAAAAGACATATATTCCGCATGGCGTATTGAGCAGGTCGGTGGCTAAAAACTATAACTGCATTTGGTACCGACAGACTTAATATTTGGCGAGCTTTCTCACTCAAAAACAGTCAGGATTTTCGGGAAATGCAACACCATAAACTTGCTAACTTGACTGAAAGCTATTGTGAGCGACTGTGTTAAGACTAGTACGGGCTTGGCAGTGATACTTGTTCACCTAAGTTTCAGAATATATTAACTGAGGACAAAATTTCCAACCTTTCATGTCGTGTGAAAACTTTCTCCCGAAACGTAGATTAGTGACTTTAATTGCAGCCTGGTTCATGTCGAAGTACAGTAGGTTTCGCTCGGCTTCCCTACTGATGATATGTTGAGACAATGTTACAGGTAGGTGCAGGGTCGTGGTAAAGGGACGGAAAGAACCGCGCCGCCGCAGGGGCCACACGTCATACTGATATTGAAGTTGATAAGACAACACTTCATCGATTCCTAATACAATGAAAGTTTAATCATTTAATACCTGTTACAAGATGAAAATTTCAACGAAGTTTGATAAATGTCCTACTGTTGCGTTATGGTTAACATGTCTCATTTCCGCCAGTGTATATTTTTTCATTGTGTGGAGGAGATAAAACCAGCCTAAAGACTGCCTCTGAAAGTGCAAAGACAATCATCTATAATATCTAAGTTTGTGATCTCGCTTACTCTGTTCGACGGAAGGTAGGTTTCCTATTTTTATACCAGGCCATAAATTTTGAGTCTGAATAGAGCAGACGACAAAGGAAAATTATACCTCTTCCCTTCATTACTAACTGAGGACAATCCGAGCGACTTATTGTGACCCAGCTATCGATCCTTAATAATACACTGCCTGGTATCATCTATATTTGATTCAATAATTATAGTGGGAACCGGTAGAGTGTATCAAAACGAATACGTCGCGGAACACGCAAGGGGCCTGAGAGAAAAAAAAATTCTTATACAGGCGTATGAGAAAGGACGAGGACAAGGCCGGTAATTAGCTTTTACGAGGGCTTCACTTCGTGGAAACACTTTAAAGACAATAGAGATCTTTACAGTAAGTGCGTAATGATACAAAATCAGTAACAATTTATAAGAGTAAATAAAACATGTATCAGAGAAGCCATATATGGCATTCAGATTCATATACACTCATATGTCGCACAGAATTTGAAAATGCCGTTCTTCCAATGAGTAACCATATAAATGCATTCACGCTTTCGAGAAAAGGGTAAAAATTTGTTTTAAAGTCAATCTCTTGGCCTCAGCACGCCCACTTTTTTTTTCAATTGAAATGAGGGCCTTCCAGCAATGGCATCATAAATCGCTTAACCCTCAACTTATTTAAGAGTTTCTTGTTTTAAAAAACAAATATAATCAGTAGATTCTTGGAATATTTCGTAAGTGTTTACTACGTAGTGAGTATACAACTAGCATGTGTTGCTGCAGCTGGAATATGCAATGTAGCTACGCGTTCCAGTCACATTAATGAGACCACCGCCTATATTCAGTGTCAACGTGCAATAATCACTCACAGACAGCAGGTGGCAGCATTAGCAGTGGAGGGTATACAACGTGTGTCCCGGGACGCGGTAAACAGTCGTTGTCGTATTGCGGAAAATGGGCCTCAGAGACTGCCATTGCCCTGCAACCCTGCTAGAGGCTTGACCTTGTAACACCATAGCTCTAATTCTCTACTGATTTATTTTGCTTTGTTTTATTTAGTGTTACATCGTTGAGCTTCTGTAAATGTTGTTGGATTGAATTGATAACACAAAATTGTATACTCTTTTCTTTGTAAAAAGCTTTGACATCTTTTAGAGTGTAGGAAGTGTATTCGCTGTAATATGTACAACGTGAGCAAAGGATATGTTTTGTCTTTCTTACATAATCTCTTTGGTTCCTCTTGGGTAAAATATTCCGGAGCTAAAACAGTCCGCATTTACGATCTCCGGGCGGGGACTACTCAGGAGGACGTCGTTATCAGGAGAAAGAAAACTGGCGTTCTACGGATCGGAGCGTGGAATGTCAGATCCCTTAATCGGGCAGGTAGGTTAGAAAATTTAAAAATGGAAATGGATAGGTTAAAGTTAGATATAGTGGGAATTAGTGAAGTTCGGTGGCAGGAGGAACAAGACTTTTGGTCAGGTGAATACAGGGTTATAAGTACAAAATCAAATAGGGGTATGCAGGAGTAGGTTTAATAATGAATAAAAAAATAGGAGTGCGGGTAAGCTGCTACAAACCGCATAGTGCACGCATTATTGTGGCCAAGATAGACACGAAGCCCACGCCTACTACAGTAGTACAAGTTTATATGCCAACTAGTTCAGCAGATGATGAAGAAATCGATGAAATGTATGACGAGATGAAAGAAATTATTCAGGTAGTGAAGGGAGACGAAAATTTAATAGTCATGGGTGACTGCAATTCGGGAGTAGGAAAAGGGAGAGAAGGAAACATAGTAGGTGTATATGGATTGGGGTTAAGAAATGAAAGAGGAAGCCGTCTGGTAGAATTTTGCAGAGCATAAATTAATCAAAGCTAACACTTGGTTCAAGAATCATGAAAGAAGGTTGTATACATGGAAGAACCCTGGAGATACTAAAAGGTATCAGATAGATTATATAATGGTAAGACATAGATTTAGGGACCAGGTTTTAAATTGTAAGAGATTTCCACGGGCAGATGTGGACTCTGACCACAATCTATTGCTTATGAACTGTAGATTAAAACTGAAGAAACTGCAAAAAGGTGGGAATTTAAGGAGATGGGGCCCAGATAAACTGACTAAATCAGAGTTTGTAGAGAGTTTCAGGGAGAGCATAAGGGAACAATTGACAGGAATGGGGGAAAGAAATACAGTAAAGAAGAATGGGTAGCTCTGAGGAATTAAATAATGAAGGCAGCAGACGATCAAATAGGTAAAAAGACGAGGGCTGGTAGAAATCCTTGGGTTACAGACGAAATATTGAATTTAATTGATGAAAAGAGAAAATATAGAAATGCAGTAAATGAAGCAGGCAAAAAGGAATACAAACGTCTCAAAAATGAGATCGACAGGAAGTGCAAAATGGCTCAGCAGGGATGGCTAGAGGACAAATGTAAGGATGTAGAGGATCATCTCATTAGGGGTAAGATAGATACCACCTACAGGAAAATTAAAGAGACGTTTGGAGAAAAGAGAACCACTTGTATGAATATCAAGAGCTCAGATGGAAACCCAGCTTTAAGCAAAGAAGGGAAAGAGGGAAGCAGAAAGGTGGAAGGAGCATATAGAATGTCTATACAAGGGCGATGTACTTGAGGACAGTATTATGGAAATGGCAGAGGATGTAGATGACGATGAAATGGGAGATACGATACTGCGTGAAGAGTTTGACAGAGCACTGAATGACCTGAGTCGAAACAAGGCCCCAGGTGCAGACAACATTCCATTAGAAGTACTGACGGCCTTGGGAGAGCCAGTTCTGACAAAACTCTACCATCTGGTGATAAAGATGTATGAGACAGGCGAGATACCCTCAGACTTCAAGAAAAATATAATAATTCCAATCCCAAAGAAATCAGGTGTTGACAGATGTGAAAATTAACGAATGCAGTTTAATAAGTCACAGCTGCAAAATACTAACGCAAATTCTTTACAGACGAGTGGAAAAACGGGTAGAAGTCGACCTCTAGGAAGATCAGTTTGAAACGTCCCCTTAGAACAAATTATACATGACTGTGCTTAAACTGACACACAATATTTTTTTAGCGCAACGCAATCTGACTTTCAGATATCCCTACAAAGGAATGGCTCTGACTAACATTAACCTGTACCTTTCACAAATCACTTACCTCACAAAAATCTTCGATACTCAAGCTACTGCAATACAGCGAGCGCCACTACTGCCAATCTAAATAAAAGATTCAAACTACTGAAGGCACTAACTACTGATAGGCATAGTTAGCGTATGAAAGATTTTAATAGAGAACAAACAATGTATTTACCTTAATAGTGTTGAAAAACCATAATATACATGTTCATGACATCCATTTTTACAAATTTCCAAACTCCGCCATCTCTCTCCCCACATCCACCACTGCTGGCGGCTCACCTTCAACTGCGCAACGCTACGCGCTGTTCACATCTAGCTGCGGCTGCCCAACACTACAATGGCAGACAACAATGCAAACTAGCCACAGACTGCACACAGCACAGCCAGTGATTTTCATACAGAGCGCTACGTAACGTTTCCAATAAGAAAACATAAACAGCCTACTTACATAGCCCCCATGCTCACCACAAAAAATTTTACAAATTGTTTTGGGCACTGGGCAATACATATTTGTTAAAATTTTTCATAATCGTCATTACAATCACAAAGAAATCAAATGCACACACTTATTGATACAATGTTGGTCAAAAGCTAAAATTTTCTCACAGTCCATAAAGATAGTCCTGATCATTCATCATAATAGTAATTACAGTTTTTTTTTTCACAAAGTCTCATTAGTAAAAGAAATTGCACACAGAAGTAGTGGATTTCCATGCAGTCTTGAAGAAGTAGTATTGTCCTTCCAACGGAAAGACAGTGCTGACTCTTGACATGCTGACAAGTAATGGGCCACAACAGAGTAAACCCACAGCAGAGTCAGTCGAAGTTTTGAAGTATATTGGTAGGTAGGTCATCACAGAGCAGACCCACTGTAGTCCTGGTAGAGATTATGGTATTGGTGGGCCACCAGAGGTGCAGACCCACTGCAGTCCTTGTAGAAATAATGGTATTGGTGGGTCATCAGAGATGCAGATCCACTGTAGTCCTTGTACAGATGGCCAGCAGCCATCTGTTGTGACTGTGCGGGTGCACAATCACCATTGAAGAGTCTTGCAGTTAATATAGCAAGTCCATAACCACCACTTGTGCACTCACAAAGTTTTTGGAATTGTCCTTAGAAATCTTGCAGACAATATAGCAAGTCCATAAACCACCACTTGTACATTCACCAAGTTTTTGGAATTGTCCTTAGCACCAGCAATGCTGTCATCCAGTCCCTTGCTGAATTAGTAACACACGTGCAAACACTAACAGACCCAACTTCTCACATATTGTGCATTACTATGACCAAAAGAAATGTGTGCAGTGAAATGAATGCTTACAAGTTACTTAATTTGATTAACTGGTGTCAATTACAATATTATAACATGAGAATACAATTACAAAGATACAGAAAACATCATTAAAAACATAATAATACAGATAACATTTGTAGTAATACAGGCTTTACAAAAGAATCGAAATAACATATACATCAGTGTTACAGGAATTATGACATGAGTACATACATAAAAGATCAGAATAACTTTCGAAACATCAACTTTACACATGAGCATTAGAACAAAACAGAATAAATGATGTATAAGCATATTTACAAGGTAAATAACATATTATTAATGCCAATTATATTTGAGGATAACAGTATTCCTCATCATAGTGAATGTAGCTTAGTATTAGAAGAAGATAAAATTCTATGAAACTACACAGAGACAGGAAGAAAACAAATACACAAGGGTACACAAACACATAGTGGGATAATACAAAAGGAAAGGACAGGGTTTGTTTTCAGTGTAACATTTGGTACTGCAGTCCAACCCAAAACTTCATTCCATAGATCGTTCCTTTTATTTCGATATTTGCTTCAGCCAAAAAAAAATCCTATCCAAGCATGCTTTCTGTATTTTTCTCGTATAACCTCTCAGTGCAAGTCTTCAAATTCATCGCAACTCGTTCTCTTATAGGCTACCCCCTCTTAAGCTAACTTAAATCTACTGAGCTCAGATGCTAAACTGAGGGACGAGGCAATGCAGCAGCACAAAACAATTAACACAAACAGCAATGCAAACAGCAGTAAATCTAAATTAACAGATAAAATGCTAAATTACAATTAATATGAGCCAATGTGCAGCAACAAGAAAAATAAATCAGTAGTAAAACTAGCTTAACAGAGTAATACAAAGTGAAATTTAGTAGCACTATGCCTGGCAAACAGCAGTAACTTATACCTAAACATGACATAGCTCAAGCAGAAAAAATATTATAGTAAAAACAACAATGCAGATAAGGGAAATGTATATTCACATCTTAATGTCTATGTAATTAAAGTGGTACACCACAACATATTCTACGAAAACATTACCAAGTAGTTGAAAAGAAAATTATGTATGCAAGTCCTGTGAAGGGAAATGTCTTTTTGTGCTCCTTCGTTTTTTTTAAGTTATTCTTTACTGGATCTGTAGGCATAAAATATCTATATTAGTACATTCATAAAATTTTATTTTAAACAATGCTGCAGTGCAGCTAGAAACTAGATATTAAAGAAAATGAGCAAATAAATACATAAAGCAAGCCATATGGCATTTCTCTCAACTAGAAAGACAGTAGTCATAATCAGGTGTATAGACATAAAAATATTTCTCGTCATTTCATTAGGCATTGCAGTAAATATCATAAATTAAGAGCTCCACAGTGTTATCATGTTTTCAAGTTTGAGGGTGTCGTATTTACAATGCTTTCTACAAAGGAATGTCAACAGCGAGGATAATGGCCTCCCTTTTTTTTTCTACCTGTGCCTCTGGAAATGCACACCCTAATGGCTTTTTCTCAAGGCGGCTGGCACACCTGGCTGCTCACAACGCATTACGTCATGGTCACTTACCTTTCTTACCGAAATATTTATGACAGCAGTTTCCGCTACAGTGACAGTCTCATATAAAAATATTTCACAGGTCAAGAATTTGTGTTGCAAATGTGTAGAAACAAAATGCTATTGATATAACAGTGTCCAAAAAATTTTCGTCGGCATTGTAATACATTCACGCATTTACACACATTTCATAACTCTTAAAGTACGATTCTTGGTTTCCAACAACCTTTTTCACAAGCCAGAGTCCCTAAACACTACTCATTATTCCTTACCTTATTCGTTGACACTTCTTCAATATTTCATCATAACAGATACGTAGCTTAATCAAATAACTCATATAGCATCAGCTTATTGATCATAAACATACCACAACAGCATAATACACATAGTCATCGTAATAATAACATCATAACACCTCAGTCAACTCTCACAATCGTCTTAGCTTCCTCCAATAATTAAAAAAAAATTCTCTGCTCATGTCAAAATTGTCATGTGCCTCAAACATACTTTAAAAATCGTGATCCCATACCAAATATATCATTCAAAGCTCTCATAATATCACAATGGGTCCGAAAAAATATGAACAGTTCACAAAGTACAGACAAAATACAATTTTGTAAGTGTGAAGTTACCCAACTGTGTAATTGCGTAAGTATGTGTCACTGATGTAGTAAAAAAAATGTTTGTTTCTCTGTTAAATAATCAGGTGGCTGTGTAATTCTGTGTTGGAGAAATATGGTACCGATGTGTAAAGTTGTATAAGCAAATACCATATTAGCTAGGGCTCCTTGTGCTTGCCAAACACATGGTACACAAAGTAAGCGTGTACCCCCCTGAGGATTAATGTAATTAAACCCTCAGGTGTTACAGATTACAGCAATGGAATGAAATGTATCACGGAAAACTTTCTTTGTAATTCAAATATCTTAAAAAATAAATGTTTTAAGTACTAAATTAATCACTGAAATGTGTGTCCTGTAGCGCTAAATGTGCATCTTGTTGTAAGATAATCTCTGTGGAAGTGTCGTAGTTATTTTCCTCCGAAAGCTAAGTTCTGCAGAAACTAATGTACTTACCTCATGATGAACAAAAGTGGAATGCTTTGCGTATAGATATCTTAGTTATTACACTTATTGTTGTGATGAAGAAATTAATGTGCTGTAACGTATTGTTGTGCTACCGAAAAGGCTGTCTCATTGTAGCTATACCACAAAAGTTACTACTAAAACATGTTTTACTTTCCAGAATAATTCAGAAAAACTGTTCAGATATAAAACAGATACACCGCAAAAGCAACATTGTAAATTGTCACTCATTAGTAACGTCGTGATATAATTGTGTAGCTGTCACATAAACTAACCACTGTGTCATCTGGTATCTCTCAGAAAGCACCTCAAATCCAGAATCCACTCTCAAGCAAACCAAAATGTTGCATGAAAATCTCATTAGCAGTGCCGGTATATGTTCCAAGTATGTGAGCCTCATAGTTGTTACACGATCGTGCAACTAACAAGCAAGAATGTACACACACAGTAACACTGTGTCCTCTGTTCTCTATCACAATGCAGTGGTAATTACTGTCTAAATATGTACTCTACGTTCTAGACTGGATAGTTAACTTCAAAACATAGTTGCATGATAACAGTTTCTAAGTGTGACAAAGAGTACTAGTAACGTGAAGTGAAAAATTTTATAGCAAAGACTAAATTAAAAAACAGTTCATCTCTCAATAAACGGTTTTACATGTGAGATGTGGTGTAACGCTTTGCTCTTCTCAGTACGCAGAGTTTCAACTTGAACGCAATTATCATGCGGTATTCGTCCGTAAAGAACACTGGAATTTTGCTCAAGGTTAGCGTCAATGTTATTTTTCCCTGAGCCAGCGGGCGCAAGTGGCTGCCTGCGGTGCGAGTCATTGTCTGTTCCTTTGTTGGCGCGCGTCGTTATTGGGATTTGGAGACCTAACTTCTTCAAATTCACGTTGTCGAAAGTTCCCTGCTCTGTTTGAGTCCTGCCAGTTCTGATGCAATTCAGGTCTGTCGTTACGATTATCTCGTCTGTCGCCACGTCGGTAGATTTCATAATTTCTTTCTTGTCGGTCATGTGGTGGAGAATTTCTTCCTGAATCATAACTGCGCGCTGAACTGTTGCGTCTGAAGTTATTCTGTCTCCCTTGATAATAATTATGTTGGTTCCCATATTGTCTGTTTCTATGGTTGTCTCTGTCATATTCATTACTACGGAAATGCGAACTTTCTCTGTAACTATTACTCTGCCAGTGGTTGTCATATGGGTGGTGTCTCTTTTGGTCACGATTTACGTTGTAAGAATAGAATTGTCGTGTCCAGTTATTGTTTCTATCGTCACGGAATTGTGACGGATGTGACCTGTAGTGATTGTTGTGTTCCTGTTTTCGCGTTACGCGATTGTCAGTGTCAATTTCTAATTCTTGTAAGAGTCCCTGAAAAGCTTCAATGTCGTCTTTGCAACGTCCTGCTAAAATAATATTTCTTAAATGTTCAGGCAATTTCAGTAAGCAAATGCGGATGAGTTCTGAAGGGCTGTATGGGTTTGAAAGATATTGATTCTTGTGCAACATGTCTTCAAAATATTTCACAAGACTGGAAAATTCAGATTGTTCGAAATGTTTCATCATTATGATGCTATGTTTTACTCGGTCTTGTGTAGTTTGAGACCAATATGCTGAGAGGAAGGCATGGTAAAATTCTCCTTCACTGTGGCAATCATGAATGACCAATCGCATTCTTACAGCTGGTTCATTCTCCAAGTAGCCACACATAAATTCTAACCTGTGCTCCAATGATCAATTGGGAGTAAAACAATGAGAGAATTGATGGAGCCACGCTTGTGGATGAATGTCATTGGCAGAATTCTTAAACGTTTTGAATTTACGTGTAGTAATGAACAGCTTATAATCAAAATCATCATGTCGGCGAGTCGCATGTCGGTCATTGTTACGTCGTTTCGGCGGTTCCATCTCAAAATTCGGTGTACCTTGCCAATTTCTTTCATAATTTCCGAAGTGCCCTGAGTTATTATTTTGTGGCTGTTCCGTATTTCTATGTCCCTCTTCCCGTATTGGAGCGCGAGTGGCCTCTGAAACACGTAATTCTTGTATTACCTGTGTCAGCTGATCTTGTACTTCCCGGATTTCTCTTTGGTGTTGCGTATTAATTTGATTCTGATTTTGTTTGAATTTCCTAATTTGTTCGCACTCTTCTGTGTCAGTGATGGCTACAGGTCTTGTGTCATTCAGATCATCATCTACCTTTGCAGATAAGTTAGTGAACTGATCCGAAAGTTCGGCTACTTTCTCCGATAGTGTACTTATTTCCTCAGTGTGTTTTTCAGAGTGTCCATTTGTGTTGAAATCGTATCTACTGTCTCCTTTAAGTTTTCTTGAGTTTTTGCAAGTTGCGTAACCGAATCGGCAGATGCAACTGAGTCAATTTTAGCTTGCAAGGTGTGATTTTCATGACCATTAGTTTGGAGTTCTTTTATGACTGCTTCGTGATTCTGTAATGCATTTTCATGCCGCGAAAAAATAGGTTGAAAATGCTCACAAATTTGTGTTTTTACATCATTACAGACTTTTTGACATTTCGATTCAATGTTACGTAACTCAGTAGTTAAAACTTCACGTGTTTGTTCAAGCTTATGTTCCACTGAGTCTAACTTTTGAAGATTTTGTTCCATTGTGTCTAACTTTTGAAGATTTTTGTCCCATTTGTTTGTGATTTTGTTCAAGCGTTGTGTCTAACTTTTGTAGCCTTTGTCCCATTTGTTGCATTAACTGTAATAACAATGCACTGGTGTCTGAAACATGTTCCTCAGTGCTTTTAGGCAGTGAATTTGCACCGGCAACATTCACATTTTGACAAGCGGAAAATGTGTCTTGACTCATTTGAGAAAACGGTGAGAACCCAAAACCTGAGTCTACAGTATTTGCAGTATTGTGTTCTGTCATCCCCGATTCCTGAGGTGAGATGTTGCCGACCGATCGATCGATAATGCTTCCCTGTTTACTACCTGTTTCACTGTCTACACCATTATTTGACGCCCGCTCCATTTCCCTATGCACAGTTACCAAATTACTACTTTGAATATTAGTTAATTCATTACATGGTGGCGTTAACACACTGCTTTCGTCTTCACTGTCATTTCTCAGTTTACTTTGGAGCCTAGTGTTACGTTTTTCACACGCCATTATTGTCACAATATTTCACACGACAACACAGAAAAACACAATTTGAAGAGCAAAAATAAGAGAACACATTAACATAGCACTGCAAATAATATCTAGTTAATTGCAAGCGCAGCTGCGAAACACTTGGTGCAAATCTACATGCATTCCACAACTGTTTTACTGAACAAGAATGAAAAACCACAACTACAAAGGAAATTCTCTCTATAATTACGCGCTAGCAATAAACAAAATCTACACTAATTACACAAACTACAAGAAAAAAATCAGAAGATTCCAGCGAGGTATCCTCGGTTAAGGGTCGACATATGAAACGTCCCCTTGGAACAAATTATACATGACTGTGCTTAAACTGACACAATATTTTTTTTAGCGCAACGCAATCTGACTTTCAGATATCCCTACAAAGGAATGGCTCTGACTAACATTAACCTGTACCTTTCACAAATCACTTACCTCACAAAAATCTTCGTTACTCAAGCTACTGCAATACAGCGAGCGCCACTACTGCCAGCTAAATAAAAGATTCAAACTACTGAAGGCACCAACTACTGATAGGCATAGTTAGCAAATGAAAGATTTTAATAGAGAACAAACAATGTATTTATCTTAATAGAGTTGAAAAACCATAATATACATGTTCATGACATCCATTTTTACAAATTTCCAAAATCCGCCATCTCTCTCCCCACATCCACCACTGCTGGCGGCTCACCTTCAACTGCGCAACGCTACGCGCTGTTCGCATCCAGCTGCCGCTGCCCAACACTACAATGGCAGACAACAATGCAAACTAGCCACAGACTGCACACAGCACAGCCAGTGATTTTCATACAGAGCGCTACGTAACGTTGCCAATAAGAAAACATAAACAGCCTACTTACAAGTTTGGATTCCGTAGAAATGTTGGAACACATGTGGTAATACTGACCCTACGCCTTATTTTAGAAGAAAGATTAACGAAAGGCAAACCTACATTTCTAGCATTTGTAGACTTAGAGAAAGCTTTTGACAATGTTGACTGGAATACTCTCTTTCAAATTCTAAAGGTGGCAGGGGTGAAATACAGGGAGCAAAAGGCTATTTACAATTTGTACAGAAACCAGATGGCAGTTATAAGAGTCGAGGGGCATGAAAGGAAAGCAGTGGTTGCGAAGGGAGTGATACAGGGTTGTAGCCTCTCCCTGATGTCATTCAATCTGTATATAGAGCAAGCAGTAAAGGAAACGAAAGAAAAATTCGGAGTAGGAATTAAAATCCATGGAGAAGAAATAAAAACGTTGAGGTTCGCCGATGACATTGTAATTCTGTCAGAGACAGCAAAGGACTTGGAAGAGCAGTTGAACGGAATGGACAGTGTCTTGAAAGGAGGATATAAGATGAACATCAACAAAAGCAAAACGAGGATCATGGAATGTAGTCGAATTAACTCGGGTGATGCTGAGGGAATTCGATTAGGAAATGAGACGCTTAAAGTAGTAAATGAGTTTTGCTATTTGGGGAGCAAAATAACTGATAATGGTCGAAGTAGAGAGGATATAAAAAGTAGACTGGCAATGGCAAGAAAAGCGTTTCTGAAGAAGAGAAATTTGTTAACATCGAGTATAGATTTAAGTGTCAGGAAGTCGTTTCTGAAAGTATTTGTATGGAGTGTAGCGATGTATGGAAGTGAAACATGGACGATAAGTAGTTTGGACAGGAAGAGAATAAAAGCTTTCGAAATGTGGTGCTACAGAAGAATGCTGATGATTAGATGGGTAGATCACGTAACTAATGAGGAGGTATGGAATAGAATAGGGGAGAAGAGAAGTTTGTGGCACAACTTGAAAAGAAGAAGGGACCGGTTGGTAGGGCATGTTCTGAGGCATCAAGGGATCACAAATTTAGCATTGGAGGGTAGCGTGGAGGGTAAAAATCGTATAGGGAGACCAAGAGATGAATACATTAAGCAGATTCAGAAAGATGTAGGTTGCAGTAAGTACTGGGGGATGAAAACGCTTGCACAGGGTAGAGTAGCATGGAGAGCGGCATCAAACCCGTCTCAGGACTGAAGACCACAACAACAACATTGGTTATCTTTGAGGATGAATAATTTTGTTTAAATAATTTTTTGTAGAAATACTAACATGTGCAAATGTTCTGTTTTATTTAAAATGTTTGTTTGCTGTAATGTAAACTGCTGACATTCACTTAGGGTTCTTAGTTAGTTTGTATGTTAAAGGTGTAGTGGTTTCCCTCGGGAACGGAACTGTGTAGCGCGCACAAATTGTGGTTGGCCTAGGTAGAAAAGGTGGAACAAGAGTCAGTCGGGGACGAGCTACCAAACTGTGCACTGTCATGTAAAAGTTGTATATTGTGCTGGTTCCGAGAGAGGCTTTTCCTGCCGCTTTCCAATGCCTCGGATGGATGGATAGAGAGCTGGAACTATTCTGGAATTGGTATCTACCATCGCCACCAATCGCCACCACATTGCGCAATCACTATAATGGAGCACTATAGTAATGTACAGTGAAGAATTAGCTCATTGGATGTTTTAGTGTGCACATATATAAGGTAACTTATAACCGAATTTATGGACCTACCTTGATTTTTTCCCTATGACCTCTCATGTTCCTCTCCATTTGAACTATGGTTACCGAGTGTCCTAGTTTGTGGAAAAAATGAAAGCCTCAAAGCTAAATAGTTAATTAAATAATGTTGTTTCATCTTTGGTATGAATGGAGTATTCAGATTTACTGTGAATTTAGTGAAGTTGTGGGAGGTAATAAATATAGTTTTGTGGAAGCCTCCCAGTGATGGAAACAGTCAAATTTAAAGTTTTGTGGAGTTTCAAAGTCACCTATTTAATCATTTATTTGAAAGTAGAAGATTGTGGTAATAAAGGCAATTTGCTATTTCCTTTAAAGATTAAAAGTTCTTAAAACTGAGGCTTATAAAGTTTTGCTTAGTTAATGATCATAGTGCTGCCTGTTGTAAATTTTAAAAGGTGAGTCAGTTTTTTGTAAATTTGTCAACATTGTGTATCACTGTAGTAAAAGTGGAAAACTGCAATAGTGGAAAGTTATATACTCATGCTTGCTAAGTACTTGTTTCTTTTGGGTGATGAAAGTGCATATTAATAGTGTAACAGGATCCACAGGTTATCCTTAATGCTCAATATAAATAACATTAATAGAAAGACCACTATTTATGAAAACAATAATTTCTTTATTCAAAAGACAGTGAGAAATAACCTGTTAGCGAATTCCATTTAACTTTCGTTCTAAAGAGAAAAGTAATTAGCTGAGAGAGACTTAACCTATGGCCAGTTCATAATTTTGCAATGAACTACGTTTTCAATTTTATGTCAGCTAGGAAAATATTTGAAAAGTAATACTAAACCTATGTCCAATTTACGATTCTACAGTGAACATTATTAGTAATGTTATAAAGACCATTCAGTTTGAATAAGCCCTGAAAGTAATAGGGTGTTTCGTTATCTGTTATATTTTTGCAAATAGTTTGTGCTGCTCTAGCTGTTAGCTCCAACCTTACCGTGAACATATGTATGTGTCAGAGTTCATTGCACTCGTGTGAGGCAGAGTATAGGTTGTGTTTGTCCGTTAAAGTTACTCATACCTACTTTCTTAAACAAGAACGTTAATCTTTCTCTTGCCTAACTAGGCTGGCAACCGTTTTCCTTATTCTTTAAACAGTGTAGCTAGGTAAAACATTATTTGTTACTGTTTGAATATTTACGTAATTCTGACTTTCACTTCCGATAAGCCACCTCCGTTAGGTACAACGCGGTCAATATAACAAAATTCCTCTCAGAGGGTAACACTGCTCTGCTTCTTCATACTATAAATACTAGAATAAGAATAATTTCTTTACACGAATTGCCTTAGGCTTTGAGGTTATGGTATAGTAGTAGCAGACGGAAGTGTTATAACCTACATGACCAGGACCCGATTTTAAGAGGGAGAGTGACTGTTTTTGTTCATCCAATTCCTACAGCAAAACATCAATGCTGCCTGCCAGCTTAGGGCTGACAGCAAGTACCCCAAGTGGACCGCGGGAAAGGGGTGCGCAGTGGCGTGTCTCCTGACTGCAAATCTTCTCCGTCAACGAAAGTACTTTGGAGATCAATACATAGAGCCGGAGGCCACCGGAACCCACGGGTCGACAGGTGCTCTGTGACATAACCCCGCCACGTGGAACCTCACTGCACCGGCAGAACTGCAAGTCAAGTACATGCCGACCTAGCCCTGTGATGAGGCCACCACGTTTCTGTCACAATTGTGGCACAGCACCTTGGGAGAGAACCCATACTAAGAACCTGTACTACTACTCAATAAATGTGTTATTGCCAACAATATTTCCTAGGCACTTTGGAGCGTAGCTAGGTCCTCAGCACCGCATCCTGAGACTGTAGGGTCCTGTGACTGACCCCTACATCTAGTATCAGCAACAGGTGGTTGACATGTCTGCACCTGGTTCCACATCGACATATAAAGGACAACAACAACTGACCATCTGCGCAGCTCTGACATGAGATCAACAGCTACGAAGTGTAGTTTGTATCAGTGTGATGTGATGCTTTCTTGCGTATTTTTTTGTGGTCATGTTGAGCAGTAGAGAACTTCACAGTATGTTAAAGGGTCGTCTGTTAGACCACAGGAACATGCAGATTTGTTACAATTCCATGGGAACATTAGAGATGTTTACTTGCAGCCAGTGAGATGTCTGTATTGTAATTTATTGGACCATGACTTGCCATGTGTTGAAGTTGAGTCTGTTACCTGTAGCATTTGTAGAAGGATTGGTCATGGGGCACACCAGTACATGAAATGTCGTTGGGCCATGATACGGCATAAAGATTTAGCGTAATTTAGTTATTTTTTACGTAGTGTGTATGCGGTTTCCTTTTTCTCTGTTATAGAGGCAGATGGAGTTTACACAAATGCCAGACACACGAGCAGTGACTCTGAATGAAACGGTGGAAACTTCGAAGGGACAGATAGCAACGTAGCTGGAAACTACAGTGGAACAGGATCAATAATATAGCATTGTGTAGGAGAATAAGGCAGTGGGAATCCCTTGGGTGGCAAGGATTCCTTGATTCAGGGGAAAATAAGACGGTGTTGAGTGCACCCGCTCTTTCCATCTACCGCACAACAGATAACCTCTTAGTGTTATTTTCAGGGAAAAGAACCGAGGATGTATCTACTTCTATTACTGACGCAAAGGCTGCCGCCAACTTGGAAATTTGGTCGGCAGAGATTTCCTTGAATATGGCTAGATAAATTGAAGTGGGGAACGTGAAAACGTTCGTTATGTACCACAAGATCCTCAGTAAGGCCTATACATTTGATGAACTGGATAACGGTCTATTACAGCGCTGTCGGAAGCAGAACAGTTAGAGGTTGTTTAGGGAGAAACTCAATGGGCTATCACAAAGCAAGACGAATCAGTGGAATCCTTCTCTGACAGGATTAGAAAAATGAACTCTCAAACGTATGAACTAACGCAGAATGTGGAAGCTGATACAGTGATTCTGCGTGAGATAGGGAATAGAGCCCTGAATGTGTTTCTAACAGGTATTTCTGCTTATTTCCAAGAGGTATTTCTGTTGATACATGAAGGAGGTTCAGTATAGAGTACCCAAGCGACTTATCTGCTGCCATTAGGATTGCTATACAACTGGAGGAGATCGACACTGCTACACGTAGTCAGAGTGATGGCAGTGATTCTTGCTTCAGAAGTGGAGTGTTTTGGGTGTATGCGTATGGGCCACATCAGGAAACAATGTCATCAGCCCGAATGTTGTGGATGGGGGGAGGTTGTCCATAAGGTGTTTAATGAGACCATGATGCAGCGCTAAACATCAGGCTCATAGTCTTTTTATAACTATTTATCATTTGTTTCCAGGACAGCTTGGGCCTTTTTCTCATAAGCAAGTACACACATTAAAAAAAGTTTTGCATCACCCTGGTTCCCAGAACTCCGGAAGATAGACGTTAACTGTGGATAATGCATCACAGACACAGTCCCTTTGACTGTTCGTACATGTCACTAAACCCGCCTAAAGATGTAAACAACCATGCATGAACAGGGGGTCCTACAGCTGATCACTTCTAGTCATTCCACCAGGAAGGAGGTACACGGCTCGTGTTGTCTGCAGTTCAACCATGACTAGACGGTCAATACCGCGGTTCGATCGCGTCCGCATTGTTACTTTGCTCCAGGAAGGTCTCTCACCAAGGGAAGTGTCGAGGCCTCTCGGAGTCGTTCGGATATAGAGGAGATACATAGAGACAGGAACTGTCCATGACATACCTCCGTCAGGGCGCCCAAGGGCTATTACTGCAGTGGATGACCGCTACCAACTGATTATGGCTCGGAAGAACCTTGACAGCAACGCCACCATGTTGAATAATGATTTTCGTGTAGCCACAGGATGTGGTGTTACGACTCAAACTGTGCGGAATAGGCTACATGATGCGCAATTTCTCTCCCGACGTCCATGGCGAGGTCTATCTCTGCAACTACTACACCGTGCAGCGCGGTACATATGGGCCCAACAACATGCCGATTGGACCGCTCAGGATTGGTATTTCGCTCTCTTCACCGATGAATGTTGCATATGCCTTCAACCAGACAATCGTCGCAGACGTGTTTGGAGGCAACCCGGCCAGGCTGAACGCCTTAGACATACTGTCCAGCGTGTGCAGCAAGGTGGAGATTTCCTGCTGTTTTGTGCTGGCATTATGTGGGGCCGACGTATGCCGCTGGTGATCATGGAAGGTGCCATAATGGCTGTACGATACTTGAATATCATCCTCCGACCGATAGTGCAACCATATTGGCAGCATATTGGTGAGACATTCTCCATGGACGACAATTCGTGCCCCCATCGTGCACATTTTGTGAATGACTTCCTTCAGGATAACGACATCGCTCGACTAGAGAGGTCAGCATGGTCTCCAGACATGAACCCTATCGAACATGCCTGGGATGGAATGAAAAGGGCTCTTTACGGACGACGTGACCCTCCAACCACTCTAAGGGATCTACGCTGAATCGCCTTTTAGGAGTGGCACAATCTGGACCAGCAGTGCCTTAATGAGCTTGTGGATAGTATGCCACGACGAATACAGGAATGCATCAATGCAAGACGACGTGCTACTAGGATAAGAGGTACCGGTGTGTACAGCAATCTGGACCACCACCTATGAAGGTCTTGCTGTATTATGGTACAACATGCAATGTGTTGTTTTCATGAGCAATAAAAAGGGCGGAAATGATGTTTATGTTGACCTCTATTCCAATTTTCTGTGCAGGTTCCGGAACTCTCGGAACCGAGGTGGTACAAAACTTTTTTTATATGTATAGTTAACGCTGAACCATGCCCTTTACATAGAAAAACTGCAGAGACGCATATCACATCTGCGTACAGGTCTACGATCATGGAGGGGCTGCAAGCGCCTGGCGGCACGATAAAAAATTCCGCCGACTGAAAGTCATCTATCAATGTAGAATTTAACTTCCATTATTACTGATTCGGCATACAAAAGAAATGAAAGGCGTGGAGTTGTATTCCAGAAAACACTGCGCAACACAATTAAAGGATCGCTTTTTCGAAACCCCGTAATTTTTTTCCACAGCGACACTTACGTTTGAATTTTTGCTCCAAGGTACCAAAAACCTTGTTTTATAATAGTGAAAAAGTGTGGCGCCCGGCGTCGTCAGTCATTCGGCGATGCTTCAAACTACAGCGTGTCGACAGGTGCCACGAAAAGCCCACAGCTCAGAAGTTCATGTTATACGTAAGGTGGGTTAATGATGACACAACGGCACCAAATGTCATTACAATTCTTTCCAACGCCAAAGTTATCGTGTCACAATGAAAAGTTCGTCACACCCCTTATTTGATACATTTCGTCGCTTCTTTTGACCCCTCTTCGACGCGACGCGACGCCCACTTTGAAATTACGCGATTATTTTATGGGTGGCCGGCTATAACTTTTCAGACACGTCAACGCTCAGATGCGAAACGAAAAGGCCTCAGGGGGTGGCATAAAGTGCGTCAATGAAACAGCGCTTTCTGGCTCTGAGCACTATGGGACTTAACATCTATGGTCATCAGTCCCCTAGAACTTAGAACTACGTAAACCTAACTAACCTAAGGACAGCACACAACACCCAGCCATCACGAGGCAGAGAAAATCCCTGACCCCGCCGGGAATCGAACCCGGGAACCCGGGCGTGGGAAGCGAGAACGCTACCGCACGACCACCAGATGCGGGCGAAACAGCGCTTTCCTTAGGGGCATTGATTGCCATACATTTCGCGGTTAAAATGGTGCAAATGGCTCTGAGCACTATGGGACTCAACATCTTAGGTCATCAGTCCCCTAGAACTTAGAACTACTTAAACCTAACTAACCTAAGGACATCACACACATCCATGCCCGAGGCAGGATTCGAACCTGCGACCGTAGCGGCCGCGCGGTTCCAGACTGTAGCGCCTATAACTGCATGGCCACACCGGCCGGCCATTTCGCGGTCAAACACAATAGTTCGCATTGCGATGTTTAAGCAGAACCACTTTCTTGACAACGTCTGACCCTGCTTTCAGCCCCTGGGTGAGTCAACTCATATCTAAGGACATCGTGGCCAGCAACCTCGTTGAATGTAATTCGGAATGCCATGCGACCGCAATTTCGGTCTGTTGTACAGAGTGGAACCACTCGACAAAATATAAACGTTATTTAAAGCAGCAAAAGTTGCTTCCACTTTGTCAGTCCTCCTGTTTCACATGCTCCTGCAGCGTTATCACACCGGGTATGACACAGACAGAGGCATCAATGAAACGGCAAAGGGGTCTCCAAGGCTCCCCTGTTCGGTAACGCTCTCGATGTGTCCTGCACGCCTTCGTTGAGCACTTTGAAATATGTACCTTTACAGAGACAAGCCATGACGGAGTCCTAAGCACCTGCAGGCAGAGGACACTGCAGCTCCAGACCCTGTAAGCGGGCTGCCGATTTATTCAAGCATGTGGTCAATCTGGCAACACTAACCGTTACGCCCTGATCACGTCACTGCAGGACTGCTAAATATGAGGGCTGAAAAATCATAACCATCCCTTCCTGTTTCGAATTTCGTCGAATGGTTTCGAAAGGTCCTTACGGCATCCGCCCTGTACACCAGATCATAAATGGCAGTAACACTGCACTCCAAAGGGATGCGATCAAATTTAGTTGGGTTGCTGCCACGCGATGATCTTAGAGAAACAGGCCGCTGTGGCCGAGCGGTTGTAGGCACTTCAGTCCGGAACCGCGCTGCTGCTACGGTCGCAGGTTTGAATCCTGCCTCAGGCATAGATGTTTGTGATGTCCTTAGGTTTGTTAGGTTTAAGTAGTTCTGAGTCTAGGGGACTGATGACCTCAGATGTTAAGTCCCATAGTGCATAGAGCCATTTGTATCATTTGATCTTGGACGGATTCGTCCGTGGGCTGTCAGTCATCAAAAACTGTCAAGAACATCATTCTGATGCTCATCGCACTGTAAACTGCCGTTTCCGACCGCGGCATGTGTGGGAACCAAGGCCCCAATAAAAGGACTAGTTCAAAATGGTTCAAATGGCTCTGAGCACTATGGGACTCAACTGCTGAGGTCATTAGTCCCATAGGACTTAGAACTAGTTAAACCTAACTAACCTAAGGACATCACAAACATCCATGCCCGAGGCAGGATTCGAACCTGCGACCGTAGCGGTCTTGCGGTTCCAGACTGCAGCGCCGTTAACCGCACGGCCACTTCGGCCGGCTAAGGGACTAGTTAACTGAAGCCTTTTATGTCACCCCTGACGCCTTTTCATGTCGATTCCGAGCGGCAGTGTGTCCGAAGTGTTTCCTCGGCCACCTGTAAGCAAACTGCTTTATTTCAACGCTGGGCGTCCCTGTTCTGATCTCCATCGCAGAGGGGTTGAGAAAGGGGTGAAATGTGGTTGAGAGGCAGTGTGACGAACTTACGAAAGTGTGACACGCCCACGGTGGCGTTGTGAAAAATTGTGGTGAAATCTGGTGCCAATGTCGCTCCATTAACCCGCCTTACATATCACATGAATTTCTGAGTCTTGGTCTTTCTTTGGCACGTTGCAGTTTGAAGCGTCGCCGAGCCACGCTTTTGCACCATTATAGGGGAATGAAATGATAACTACGTCAAGACCGTAAGCTGCCGACAGGCGTTGATATAGATCAACGGGAACAGTAGAAAATGTGTACCCCGACCGGGACTCGAGCCGGGGATCTGCTACTTACGTGGCAGACCCTCTATCCAACTGAGCCACGGTGGGCACGGAGGACAGTGCGACTGCAGGGATGTATCCCTTGCACGCGCCCCGTGAGACCAACATTCCCAACTTAATGTCCACACACTACATTCGTACTGTTTTTGCCCATTACACTCATTACTCGCGGCAGACAATCTTACCGAGTTCCGTAAGAGATCGGGCAATGCGTGTGCATCCGCACAGAAGAAGGTCAACGGCCGGTTAGCCTTAACTATATGAAGATGGTATCCGTTCTTTCGGACATTGACCTTCTTCTGTGCGGATGCACGCGCATTGCCCAAACTCTTATGGGACTCGGTAAGATTGTCTGCCGCGAGTAATGACTGTAATTGGCAGGGGCACCACGAATATAGTGTGTGGACATTAAGTTGGGAATGTGGGTCTCACGGGGAGCGTGCAATGGGTAAATCCCTGTTGTTGCACTATTCTCTGTGCCCTACGTGGCTCAGCTGGATAGAGCGTCTGCTATGTAGGCAAGAGATCTCGGGTTCGAGTCTCGGTCGGGGCACAAATTTTCAACTGTCCCCACTGATGTATATCAACGCCTGTCAGCAGCTTAGGGTCTTGATTTAATTATCATTTCATTCTAGAGAGCTGCATGGTTACAGGAAGAGCAGATACCATGTTCATATATTACAGAGGAAGGTTGAAGGCACCTCTGAGACAAATTTAAAAATTATATCGTAAAGGGAGACTGTTAAGGGCTTCTAAAAGCGATCACATAAGCAGCAGCTCCCTTTAGTTACAGAATCAAAGTGTTCTGTGTTATTAAACACACCATTATTGCAGTATCAACATATTACGTTGCTATTCCGAGCTGCCAATGTTCTCTCAATTTTTCAGGCATATTTGGAGCAGCTGGTACAGAAGTCCTATAAGATGCACTTCGTCTTGACAACATAATGGTCTCTAACGCCGTCCTATAGGAATAGTTTGGTAATTCTTTCCTACTGTTGATAAGACTTCAGATCAGGATAGTGTCGTTTCGTATGTATTTAGAGGAGCAATATTGACTCTACTCACCATGGGAAATATTGGTAAAGAAACAACAAGTATTGGGAAAGAAAGACAGAGTGTCAGTAGCTGCTTGTGAGAAGCCACCGAGAGTGCGGGCGGTGTGTTTCTTAGCAATGGGTGAAAGCAGTAGTGTCAAATCCTTACGAAAATACGAGTAAGAATACTGAATTCGAAGTGATTCAAAGGAATAGTGGTCGCAATTACAGAAGTTATCAAGATAAACACCGCCATAATGAAATTAAATTTGAGCCATATACAGGGTGTTACAAAAAGGTACGGCCAAACTTTCAGGAAACATTCCTCACACACAAAGAAAGAAAATGTGTTATGTCCGGAAACGCTTACTTTCCATGTTAGAGCTCATTTTATTACTTCTCTTCAAATCACATTAATCATGGAAAGGAAACACACAGTAACAGAACGTACCAGCGTGACTTCAAACACTTTGTTACAGGAAATGTTCAAAATGTCCTCCGTTAGCGAGGATACATGCATCCACCCTCCATCGCATGGAATCCCTGATGTGCTGATGCAGCCCTGGAGAATAGCGTATTGTATCACAGCCGTCCACAACACGAGCACGAAGAGTCTCTACATTTGGTACCGGGGTTGCGTAGACAAGAACTTTCAAATGCCCGCATAAATATAAGTCAAGAGGGTTGAGGTCAGGAAAGCGTGGAGGCCATGGAATTGGTCCGCCTCTACTAATCCATCGGTCACCGAATCTGTTGTTGAGAAGCGTACGAACACTTCGACTGAAACGCGCAGGAACTCCATCGTGCATGAACCACATGTTGTGTCGTACTTGTAAAGGCACATGTTATAGCAGCACACGGCGGTGAATCGAGGAAGTACAGTATATACTGACGAAACTAAAATGAGATCTAACATGGAAATTAAGCGTTTCCGGACAAATGTCCACATAACATCTTTTCTTTATTTGTGTGTGAGGAATGTTTCCTGAAAGTTTGGCCGTACCTTTTTGTAATACCCTGTATAGTCGACATTATCGCGAAAAGTGTGCACTTTGTGCTCATTGAGTGCCTAACTGTTCCGTAAACGTACTCACGCTTCTTGTAGGGATACCATATTTATTGGTTCCGAAAATTCACAGTCAAACTATCACCTTTCACACTGACCCGAATCTCAGACAACGCGCCGGCCGGGGTGGCCGAGCGGTTCTAGGGGCTTCAGTCTGGAACCGCGCAACCACTACGGTCGCAGGTTCGAATCCTGCCTCGGGCATGGATGTATGTGATGTCCTCAGGTTAGTTAGGTTTAAGTAGTTCTAAGTTCTAGGGGACTGATGATCTCAGATGTTAAGTCCCATAGTGCTCAGAGCCATTTGAAACATTTCCTCAGGCAACGCTATGAGCTTGCCTGTCATCACTAGAAATAACTAGTAGAAATACCTCGAAGCACAAATTTAAGAAAATTTGCAAAAACCTTCGAATAGTCGTTGTTCTTGACATTACGCCGACTATACAGTACACTTCGAGAGTGTGGTAGAAGGAAAAAATGAGCAGGTACAGCTTTTCCATCCAACTGCCCGCATGATATCGTTTATAACACAACGGAAATGTTCCAACTCACATTTAATAACGTAAATGACCATGTAATGAAGCAATGACCTAATATCGTTATGTTACCCTGACTGAACTTAGCTGTTTTAATTAACAGGGATTAATTCCACGTGTGGAGGGAAGAGAAAGAAATTAAAATTACTCTGAAACTTGAAAACAGTAAAGTTCTATTCAAATATTCGCCCTGTACCTTTGCACAAACAGACAAAAAAACAGGCTAAAAATTAATAAACGTCGTTCCCTGGCATTAAATAAATCTATCACAAGAAACAGTAACAGTTTTGTTGAATAATAATTATGCAAGCACCCACAAACGCAATCATTTAACTGAAATACACTGCCATGCCCAACCCACGCCTCTCTAATAATATTGAAAACAAGCCAGCCCCGAACACGTGTACGTCAGCTGTCAATTTTAAATAGCGTGCAGGCTGCGGTTCTCGGATATTCAGAATAAAGCACTTTTTAATAGATTTGAGGGTATAATGGCAGACTGCAGATCTGTTCACTTCCGAAAACTATTTATTTACTGCATGAAAAATTATTGAAACATGGTTAATGTGTGTGTGTGAAATCTTATGGGACTTGACTGCTAAGGTCATCAGTCCCTAAGCTTACACACTATTTAACCTAAATTATCCTAAGGACAAACACACACACCCCATGCCTGAGGGAGGACTCGAACCTCCGGCGGGACCAGCCACAACAGTCCATGACTGCAGCTCCTAGACCGCTCGACTAATCCCGCGCGGCCATGGTTCATGCATTGAATGACTGGAATCATGAATACACTTTTGCAAGTAAATAGAAAAATTGTAGGGAAGGATTTGGTTACAAAGACTTTCTCCACTGTAATTAGTGCAGTATCTTTCATGATTGCTTCAAGATATTAACACACGTTTAAATATTTTATATGTTTTAATTTTTTGTTTGCAAATCTTGTATGTAAACGTATATTTATCCGAAAGGTAAAAGTAACCTCTGTAATTTTGTCAAGAAGGAACAGAGTGTTGACGAGTGGACTCTCACGTAACAAGATGGGCAGAGAGGACATAGCAGATGTTAGTGGAGAAGTAAGTTGTATTTTGTGATGGGGATGCTGTTTTATTTGCGGTAATGGTTCCATAGAGAACTGTGGATAGGAGATTATTGAGAGGGTAGAAGCAGTTTCCGGAAATTAAGCATTGAGTGCAAGAAGAAGTAGCCAGAGATGAGTGATAGCATCATTGATGTAATGTCATTAAAATTTACGACTAGAAATCGAAATTTTAAAGTTTCGTCACAGAAGGGGGTCTAACGATGGAGAAGACATGACAAAAGAAGAGGACAGAAGATTTGTAAATATGACATAAGAATGTAGAATTAAAAGTACCATGCGAACGAGAATTGTGTGGGTTCTCATAAAAGAGGCTTGAATGTATGGAACGATATCAGTGACTGAGAAGATAAGAGATATTTATTTTACTGAGAGGAGGGGTGAGCAGTGAATCATAGTGAAAGCAGATAAGCAATATTTTGAGCTACCGAAACGGACGTGGAATAGTATATTAATAATCAGCGTCATTTATTGTGAGGGCCAATCACCGACTTTTCTGTAAAGGAAAGCTTTAATAAATAGACTCCCTGCCACTGAAATAAATTATTACATGAGCATCTATTGTTGAAATCGAAAATTGTGAGATATGAATCAAGCGAGAATACCGTATTAAAATATCTCTTCTAAAGCGCTGCACCGGAATTTCAGCAGGATGTCAGTGTGGAGAATCCATAGTCTGAGCCTTTGTAAGTGGTTAGATACTTTATTGAACTATAATATTGTTCATCACCATATTATTGGCTTCCCACTAAAACGAAACATGTGCCAAACCAGTGGTCAGCAGTCTTCTTCAGCAGTTACTATCGCTACAATAACTAGTGATTAAAATCCAAACTATGCTTTTTTTTCACAGTGACGTACAGCAGTAACATGTTAATGATAATACTTGAGTGTATGTTACACAAAATATATCAGAATACGTTCTACTAGGTGCATCACAGAATAAGTTGTGTCTCACAGCTGGAAACTCGGCATTTCTGTATACCTTTAAAGATGAAAGTTAAGCGACTCTTTCAGTTAATTACAGTTTACGAGAAATGTGTCATGCGAATACGGTCATACTCCAGTTGCAGAATTTATTGGCAACATTTGAAAATTTGTGCCAGACCAGGACTCAAACCCTGATTTCCCACCTTATGTGAGCAGTCGCCTTAACCACTTCAAGTATCTGGACACGCTTCTGGAACCAACCTGTGTGTCCATGTCCTCGAATCTCACATTCACTATGATTTCCACGTAGGAAGACGCATACTTATTATTGCTACAGCGTTAGCATGAATTCGCGTTTAAGGTTCAAAACTGGTTCAAATGGCTCTGAGCACTATGGGACTCAACTGCTGTGGTCATACGTCCCCTAGAACTTAGAACTACTTAAACCTAACTAATCTAAGGACATCGCACACATCCATGCCCGAGGCAGGATTCGAACCTGCGACCGTAGTGGTCACGCGGTTCCAGACTGAAGCGCCTTCAACCGCACGGCCACACCGGCCGGCCTCGCGTTTAAGGGATGTTGCATGGTAGCCTGCTAAATTAGGGACGCTGCAAATAGCATTTAAATACCTGGGAATGAATAATAAGCAGGTCTCTTCCTGAGCTGGAATCAGAGGATGAGCTAGTTCTTGACGTGTACACACGATGGCA
Source organism: Schistocerca cancellata (assembly GCF_023864275.1). Lineage (NCBI taxonomy): Eukaryota > Metazoa > Arthropoda > Insecta > Orthoptera > Acrididae > Schistocerca > Schistocerca cancellata. The sequence goes on from NC_064632.1 coordinate 202,548,402, forward strand.
TATAAAGGACTGGGTTTGTTCGGGAAGTGTGCTCGGATACCATAAGTGGTTAAGGTGACCTCTCACATAAAGCAAGAAATGCGGTTTCGTGTCCCGATCCGACACAAACTTTCATAATTGTGAATAAATTGTAAAGCTGAAGTCTCATTGTATTCCAAACTGCGAACGCATTTCTTGTATTTCGTGCAGCTGTGGATCGCAGTGTCCGCTCCTTCAGATACTCATGCATGACAGAATGACACTGCATAGTACACAGTTAAAACATAAACACCACAAATGTAATTCACAGCCTTTTTATTTCCTTTGCGAAATAGTCTTTGCCAGTTTTTTCAATGACATCATGTAATCGGTAATCGACAGGCAGTGTCTTCTAGTTATCTCTCTGTGAGCCACTGCTGTGGTAACGTCTTTCAGCCAATGAGAATAAAGCACAGTCCACTAGGCCATGTGGCTGTAACCATTTGAATTCTTATATCATTCCGCAAGTCGAATTGGTGATGGAGCAGCTCGGAGGTGGCGTCCGCAGTTTTGGAAATTATTTGGTGACACCATTTCAGTGTTTAGTAGGCAACGTTTGATATATTTCAGTTGTTTGCTATTCGTATTCGCACTACGAGGAAGGACATCAAACCCCTTCAGAGTTCGAGAAGTCCGTCACCAGACTTTACCGACTGAGGGTGCGATTTTGAACTTTGCCCTCGGAGGGGAGGTGGTCTGACGCCACTCCATGGATTGCCTTATTGTTTCTGGTTCGATGTAATGAACCCATGTTTCATCGCTCGTGACGATTTTCGACATAAAATTGTTGTGTACAGATGGTCCCCCTTGCTCTATGTGGCCTTCTGTTGGGCGACAATGTTCAAAAATGGTTCAAATGGCTCTAAGCACTATGGAACTTAACATCTGAGGTCATTAGTCCCCTAGACTTAGAACTACTGAAACCTAACTAACCTAAGGACATCACACACATCCATGCCCGAGGCATGATCCAAACCTGCGACCGTAGCAGCAGCGCGGTTCCAGACCGAAGAGCCTAGAACCGCTCGGCTACAGCTTGCCGGCGGGCGACAAGGAACCCAGCGGCCACACACCTTTGAGTTCCCCAACTGGTGGATGAGTCGTCCAGGCGTGCAGTAAGATTATTTTCCGTCGATCACCTCTAAAAAGAGTGTCCGCACGTTCCAGCGTTGCAAAAGTCACAGCAGCGTGCGAGCAGCTGACACGAAGGCGTTCGGATAGATTTGTGCAACCTCGTTGTGATGTTGTCAGACGCTCCGTCCGACGTCTCGCCGTGCATTTGTTCACTGCCAGATGTCCGTAGCATTCTGCAAGCGCCTATGAATATCTGCAACGTTGCGGCTTTCCACCAGAGAAACTCAGTGACTAAAACTCAGTGATTGCTCTCTGCTTGGAATGCACCTCGGTTGCAGACACCGTTTTGGAAGCTGTGTACGGCAGCACAATCTATCGGAACTTCATGAAACTAAACATCTACATCTACATCTACATCCATACTCCGCAAGCCACCTGACGGTTTGTGGCGGAGGGTACCTTGAGTACCTCTATCGGTTCTCCCTTCTATTCCAGTCTCGTATTGTTCGTGGAAAGAAGGATTGTCGGTATGCTTCTGTGTGGGCTCTAATCTCTCTGATTTTATCCTCGTGGTCTCTTCGCGAGATATACGTAGGAGGGAGCAATATACTGCTTGACTCCTCGGTGAAAGTATGTTCTCGAAACTTCAACAAAAGCCCGTACCGAGCTACTGAGCGTCTCTCCTGCACAGTCTTCCACTGGAGTTTATCTATCATCTCCGTAACTATAGGGACTGAAACGGAATTATTCCACTATGTCCCACAACAAAGTCCCCATTTTCAGCCGAAATTTCCCGAGAAAAAAGTGTGTTGCGTTATGCCCCTCGTATGATCGGACACTATTAGATTGGAGGAGACTTGCGTTGGAGTCTTTTTCAGGTGTTTGAAACGAGCTGAGTACACTGGCTTCAATAATATTAAGCTCTTTTTGTAATTTATGGAACTGAGATTAATGTGTGCATCATGGGCTTTGAAAAATTTTGTGTCTGGAACTGCTTCGACGTTGTACTGAACATTTTTGGCTATGATTTGAGGCATCTTCCGCTTCTAGAAGTATTCCAATACCTTTGTAGACGAATGACATACATTTCTGGGGTGATTATGTAATTTTTAAAACATTTTTACATTGAACTTCAGGTAGTTCTCATTTTGTGTATTATCTGTTAGGTTTTTTTTGTGATTCTGTGGGCTACATAGATAGGTTTGAGTGCAGTTGTCTTATATCATGCTAGAGTCGTACTTTATAGGTAGTTGCTGGATATTTATTGGAGGTATATTGCAATTTTATCAGATGGTAGAACTTGTGATTTTTTTTTTCACAAGTTGTGTAGTTTAGTGTGTCACTTTAAGGAGATTGTTGAGTCATTGTCATTACAAAATGATGGACATACAAGTGCCTGTGTAGTGTGTTGATTCAAAATGCAAGAATAAGTCTTTTGAAGCATTGTTGACTTATTATGTAACACTCAGGTGAGAGAATTAAGGCTAGTAAAACCAAGCAAACGCAAGCTACTTGTAACAGTATAGAAGAGATACATGAATTTATAAGAAAATAAATGAAGAAAGGGCACCTACTACTGAGGGGTTAATAACAAAGATAGATTCTCATATGAAGGAGATGAAGGCTTTTTATGACAACATAGGAAAAGAAATTAGTGACACATACTTAGAAAATAAATGTTCAGTTAAAATATTAGGAGAGAGGTGTGAGAGGATGCGAAATAATCTTTAGTATTCCGTGAGAGGAACAGTAAGAAGTGAAAGAACAGGAGAATGTTGTTTGTGAAAGAGAATAGAGGTGAGAGATAATGTCATAGCTGTTTAGAAAGAGCGTGTAGCTCTATCTGTAGACCGTTCAGTACAGGTCAGACAAGAACTGACGCTTGAAGCTATAGCACAGTTCACTGCAGTAGATCAAGATTATTACAGTAGACCAAAGCACCCTTCAGTTGACAGTGGGGAACAAATTGGTCTTGGAAAATCAAAATGTGATGAGACAGAACTTAGGAAATTATGAGGAAGATTGTTTAAATGTAACAGTTGTAGTTACTAGTGTTTAAAGGTCAAATATAACACCAGAAAAGTTGTTAGATTAAAAGTAAACCGTTCAAAATTTAGAGGTAATCGCTATTAGAAATAGTCAGACGTAGGGGTGTAGTGAACATTATTACATAAATTCAGCAGTTTCATGACTCAATTTTCTGAAAAAGTTAGTGTAATCTTGTGGTGTAATGTCAACAGGTGTTGAAGTGTCTAGAGGGATCATGTCATTACTAAAAACTTGATGATTAATCCATAGTGGCTTTCTGCTGCGATGATACACAACCCAGCTGAAGGAAAGTGACATACAAGATTCATGTTCTTCACACTGAGGAGACATTAAGCCTTAGTGTGGAAGTGTACTGCACGACTACTCTTCTCATGTTGTGCTCAAAAGGAAGTATCCAGTGTTCCCTATTCGTACATTAATTAATAGTTTTCTGCGTTTAATTAGGCAGCTAACATGCGGTTTCGTTGAAGTGTTTTTAATTAATTATTCTTTTATATGAGGTACCAGTTAGTTTTCCCATGTGCTCCTTGTTTTATGTTCTTTGAGTAATAAGATTTTCTGAGATATGAAACATCGGTATTGGATATTTGTGAATATTGTGTGATATGTTGAAGAATCATAGAATGGTAATTTTTTGTTATGAGTTTTGAACTGTGATTTGTGGTCACAAGAAAATATACACACATCAAAAAAAGTTATGCATCACCTCGGTTAGAGAGTTCCGGAATGTTTACAGAAAATTGGAACAGACGTCAACATAAACATCATTTTCGCTCATGAAACCAACACATTGCATGTTGTACCATAGTACATCGAGACCTTCATAGGTGGTGGTCCAGACTGCTGTACACACCGGTACATCTTGTAGTGGGCTGACAAGACAGCCAGTCCACAGTGACGGGTAACCGAAAGCACGCGTACACACACACACACCGGCTGGCGTGAGTTCTGGAACAGGATACTTTGTGAATGCTATAGAGAAAAGTATGCAGCTAAGTTAATACTCATCTTTAATCCATCATTGTGGTACATCGCTCTTGGTTATACAAGTGAGACTCTCTCCAGATATGGTTAATGGCGCCTTGCTAGGTCGTAGCCATGGACTTAGCTGAAGGCTATTCTGTCTCTCGGCAAATGAGAGAAAAGCTTCGTCAGTGTAGTCGCTAGCAAAGTCGTCGTACAACTGGGGCGAGTGTTAGTACGTCTCTCTAGACCTGCCATGTGGTGGTGCTCGGTCTGCGATGACTGACAGTGGCGACACGCGGGTCCGACATGTACTAATGGACCGCGGCCGATTTAAAGCTACCACCTAGCAAGTGTGGTGTCTGGCGGTGACACCACACATCTAATACCCAGTAGCACGTCCTCTTGCATTCATGCATTCCTGTATTCGTCGTGGCATACTATCCACAATTTCATCAAGGCACTGTTGGTCCAGATTGTCCCACTTCTTAACGGCTATTCGGAATTGTGGTTGATGGGTGACACATAAACAGCCCTTTTCAGTCCACCCCAGAAAAGATCGATAGGGTTCGTGTCTGGAGAACATGCTGGCCACTCTAGTCGCGCAATGTCGTTATCCTGAAGGAAGTCATTCACAAGATGTGCACGATGGGGACGCGAATTGTCGTCCAAGAAGAAGAATGCCTCGCCAATATGCTGCCGATATGGTTGCATTATCGGTCGAGGGATGGCATTCACGTATCGTATCGTGAAGATAGTTTGAGGTTAGGTTGACATTTTCACTGAGAAGGGAATAATTTTCCATATATGTGATCCGCTTTGTTAGCACTGGACCCACAACTGAAACAGTACATATTTTATCTACATTTTCTGTGGTTTTTCCCACTCTTGCTCTGTTCTATATCTATAGAAGTGTGTATCTTCTACTAACGATGTACAGTATTTGATGTGCAAGTTGTATAGTGTATTATCTGAGATAGGCGTGCATCCATGTGCATTTTTATAATCTATAAAGGATTTTAGTTTTCTTATGAGTGTGATAGATGACAGTAAATTTGAAAGCGATTACTTGTTTTAAAAGTTCATTCCGTTTGGATTTACAATGAAATGACAGTGAAGCAATGGTTCATGAAATCAGATGAAGTAAACCCTTCTCCAGTGAGATGGTTCGGGTCATGAGTGATTTTATACAGGCTGTTTTGTTACAATGGTTGAGTATTTGCAAGAAGTTTTAAAGGTGAGCTTTTATTTGTGTTTTATTGATTCTGCCTATGTGCGGATGATATTGTGATTTCTGATGGCTGCGTTGAAGCTTTAGTGATTTGATGAAGAGGGAGTGATATTGGGGTAGTTTTCTTCAGGCAGAAGTTGCATAGTATCTTTTTGCAATCCGTGGTTAGTGAGTATAGTTGGGCAGTATTCAGGAGGGAGTATACAGTAATTGTACTCGTTCCATCGGTTATCATGATGTTTGCTAGTCCAAAAGCGGGAGGACTGTGTCTCTCAGAGTAATTTTTCTGATGTATGACTAGTTTGTCAGCCTCAAGTGGTAGGATTGTGTCTAACAGTGAGGTTTTTGTATTCGAATTACCGGTTGCCAGGTACATTAAAGCTACTTCAGGTAAACAAAGAAGATACTGGAAAAATTAAATTCTGAAGAAACTCTCTGTTTCATGTAGGATTAGAGGAGATTCTGAATTATGCATATTTATAATTCAATCAGTAAATGATGCATGATTTCTAGCTTGAAGCCACATTATGATAGTTTATTCAAGGACTGAGAGTAAATGTGGGAAATTTACCACTACCACCTTCGTGTAATGGCTATTTAAAAGAAAGTAATGGAAAAGCAAAGGAACGTATATAGGAATATGCAGCTACATCCTTCCCCTCTTAAAAATTTTTGGTAAGTGTCCACCATGGTGACCTTTGAAATTAAGGTGAATGTGTTTTTATGATAAACGTCTGCTGTGGCATATTCTGAGTGTTTTCACAACGTTTTACGAATATTCTCAGTAATGAAGTGGACTGCGTGTCGGTATGTGATGACATGAATTGTAAATGAGTTAGGGGATTACATTGTGATGATTATTACTGTCTCATTAATGAGATTGAACGTAATTAGAGACCCTAAGCACGTCTGGCGGTGTGTGTTAAAGTGTTATTCTCCAGTCGTAGATAGTTTTTAACGTAAATATATTGACAATATGTTCAGGATTTCTCTGTGCTCAAATCAATGATGTTACAATAATGATGTTCTTTTTCGTCCTAGCTGCATGCTTATCCTATTGTGATACATACTTCATGCCTGTAATTTGGTGTTTTGCTGTTCTTTTCAGTGAGCTGCCTAATTCATGTGAACATTTTGTGTATTGTATTAGTGTGTCTGCTATCAGCGGGACTCCTTATTTGATTCTGGCACTTTTTATTTGTACCATGCCCGTACATGGTCATTTTTCTGTTTCTCATTGTGTTTATCTGTAACTGAGGAATCATTTGTATAATGCCTAGATCATGGAAACCTTCACTTTATGTTTAGGTTACTGAATTAATTTATTCTATTTCAGTTGATGTGACTATTTACAATCCAAACGAGTGGTTGAGAGGTGTAATCATAATAAATGGGTGTAATATCTGATTACAAGAATTCAGGAAGAGAGTTCTCTTAGCCTCTGTCATCTCAGTTCTCCAACTTCCTACCTACATATGGTGCTCCTGTTAACTGAACAACTCAGTGAAAGTATGGGTAACGAACCGCAGCAAGAAAGTAGGTCATCGGGCAGACAGGATTTGAAGGTCAATGAAAGGCAATAGAGAATTACTACTGAAATTGTTGTTGTTGAGGACATCAATCCGAAGACGGGCTTGATGCAGATCTGCATCAAGCCAGTCATAGCTGCTACAACTTACATCCTTCTGAATCTTCGTACTATACTTATCTCTTTGTCTGCATCTACAGTTTTACCGACGGCCGCAGTGACCGAGCGGTTCTAGGCGCTTCAGTCTGGAACCGCGCTACCGCTACTGTCGAAGGTTCGAATCCTGCCTCGGGCATGGAGGTGTGTGATGTCCTTAGGTTAGGCTTAAGTAGTTCTAAGTTCTAGCGGACTGATGACCTCAGATGTTAAGTCCCGTAGTGCTCAGAGCCATTTGAATCATTTGAACAATTTTAACCCCTCCCCCCCAACCCCACCCCACACACTTCCCTCCAACACTAAACTGGTGATCTCCTGATGTCTTTGAATGTGTCCTACCAATCAATCCCTTCATCTAGCCAGGCAGTGCCACAAATTTCTTTCCTCCTCAGTTCTATTCACTACCTTCACTACCTTCTCATTAGTTCCGTGATCTACCCACTTAATCAGTATATTCTGTAGCACCACATCTCAAAAGCTTCTATTCCCTCCTTGTTTAAACTGTTTATCATCTATGTTTCACTTCCATCCATGGCTACACTTTATACAAATACATTTAGAAAAGACTACCTGACACTTAAGTCTATATTCCATGTCAACATAATTTTTGTTCAGAAAAGCTTTTCATGCCATTTCCAGTCTACATTTTATATCCTCCATACTTCGGCCGCCATCAGTTATTCAGCTGCTCAAATAACAGTACTTATCTACAGCTATAAATATATAGTTTCCAAATTTAGTTCCGTCATGATCACTCGATTTAATCCCACAAAACTCCATTATCCTTGTATTGCTTTTGGTGATGTTCATCTTATATCATCCTTTGAGACACTGTCCATGCCGTTCAGCTGTTCATCCAAGTCCTTCCCTACCTCTCGCTGAATTACAATGTCATTGGCCAACCTCAAAGTTTTTATTTCTTCACTCTGAACTTTAATCCTTAGACCAAAGATTTCTTTGGATTCATTTACTGCTTGCCCAGTGTACAGAGTGAATAACATTGGCAATAATTTACAACCGTTTCTTACGCCCTTCTCAACCACTGCTTACCTTTCATGGCCCTTGAGTCTTATAACTACTGTCTGGTTACTGTACAAATTGTAAATAGCCCTTCGCTCCCTGTGTTTTACCTCTACCACCTTTAGAATTTGAAAGAGAGTATTCCACTCAACATTGTCAAAAGCTTTCTCTATTTCTACAAATGCTCTAATTGTAGGTTTGCCTTTCCTTAACCTATCTTCTATGAGAAGTCGTAGGGTCACTATTGCATCGCGTGTTCCTACAGCATCACGTGTTCCTACATTTCTCCAGAATCCAAACAGTTCATCCCCGAGGTCGACTTCTACCACTTTTTTTATATTTTTCTATGAAGGCTTCGTGATAGTAGTTTGCAACCACGACTTATTAAACTAATATTCGCTAATTTTCACACCTGTCAGTGCCTGCTTTCTTTGGAATTGCAATTATTACATAATATTTGAAGTCGTCTGTCTCATCCATCTTGAATATCGCATGGAGAAATTTTTGCATGGCTGACTCTCTCAAGGCTGTCAGTAGTTCGAACGGAAGGTCGTCTATTCCCACAGCTTTGTTTTGAGTTAGGTCTTTCAGTTCTCTGTCATATTCTTCTCACTATATCATTGTGCCGAGTCTATCTTTCACCTAGTTCTATACGCTTCTAAAATCTTACGTTTGTTCTCTAGCCATTCCTGTTTAGTTGTTTTGCACTTCCCGACAATCTCACTTTTTAGGCGTTCGTATACCCTTTCGCTCCTTCATTTGCTCTATTTTTAGATTTTCTCCTTTCATCAATTACACTCAGTATCTCCTGTGTCATGCAATGATTTCTATTAGGCCCTGCCCTTTTACCTATTTTGTGCAGTCCTAAAGCATCGACTACTCATCGACCAGCGCAGCGCTGCGAATCGGCATCAAGAACGCGCTGACCGACGCGGCAATGGAAAGAACGGAGAGCGCCACACATCTAGTTCGGCGAGAATTAATGGTGTATCAGTAGAGTTGCATATAGGACGCACAGGATGCACAAGTAGCACCTGAAGCCACCTCATAGGCATGTTATCTTTCTTCCCTCAATAGAAATAAAAATTTTTGTGTTAATGGAAAGTGTTTAGTACAGATTATTTTGGATTCCTCGCACTGACCGTTGCAACTTCTCTCCTTGCTTGTTTGCGTCGGTGCTGACTTCCACATTAGCCGACACAACATATTTGATCCTCTGCTGTCTTCACTGTTTCATCTCTCAAAACTACCCATGCGTCTTCTACTGTATTCCACTCCCCTGTAGTAGTCATTTGCTACCTAATGCTCCCTTTGAAACTCTCAACAACCACTGGTTCTTTCAACCTATCCACCTTCCATCTCCTTATCTTCCTTCATTTTTGCAGTTTCTTTAGTTTTATCTACAGTTCATGACCGATAACTTATGGTCAGAGTCCACATTCGCCCTGGAAATGTCGTACAATTTAAAACCTGGTTCAGAAATCTCTATCTTACCATCTCCGGTGTCTCCAGGTCTCTTCCAAGTATACAGCGTTCTTTCATGATTCTTAAGCCATTGTTAATTATGATTAAATTACGCTCTTTACAAAATTCTATCAGGTGGCTTCCTCTTTCATTCCTTTCCCCCCAGTCCATATTCACATACTATTGTTCCTTCTCTTCATTTTCCTGCTATCGAATTCCAGTCACCCATCACAAATAAATGTTCGTAACTAACCGAATGCTTTCTTTTATCTCAACATACATCCCGTCATCATCTGCGGAGTTAGTTGGCATTTGAACTTGCACCACAGTGACAGTAACTTACCCGCATTATTTTTCTGTTATTCATTATTAAACGCAACCCTGCATTACCCATATTTGATTTTGTATCTATATTTCTATAGTCACCTGACCAGAAGTGCTTTTCCTCCTGCCACCTAACTTCACTGGTTCCCCTTATTCCAATGTCAACCAATCCATTTCCATTTTTAAATTTTGTAATCTAACTGTAAGATTAAGGGATCTAACACACGACGCTTCAATCCGTAGAACGCGAGTTTTGTTTCTCCTTATGACGACATCCTCCTGAGTATTCCTCGCTCAGAGATTCGAATGGGGAATTATTTTTACGTCGCTAATATTTTATCCAAGATGATTCCGTGATCATTTAATCATACAGCAGTATGCCCTCGGGAAAATTACGGCTGTACTTTCAGCCGTTTGCAGTACCAACACTGAGGTCGATTTGGCTGATGTTGCAAGTTAATCATCCAGACTGTTGTCCCTGCAACTGTATCACTGAGGCACGCAAGTCACCCCACCAACGGCAAGGTCCATGCTTCATGGAGGTAGTTACTGACATTACGCCAAGTAAATTCCATGACTTTACTCAGTTCAAATGTTCCGTAGTTTCAAGTTCCTCGTTTGCATCTTTGGTTAAGAGAAGCCTTAGGAACTATATGATACACCAAGGATAAGTATTGTAGGTACAGGGAATGTCATCAATGAAAACTCGATGTAGTCAAAAGAAAAATGGAGACAATTAGCATCGACATATTAGGAATAAGTGAAATGTGGTGGACTCTTATGGGATAATTTGCTTTGGATGACTGTACGGTGTACAATTCTGGACAATAGAACAATAGAAGCAATGGCATAGCCTGTAATATTAGTAACAGAGTATAAAGTAGTTGTAATGGGTTGCAATTATAGAAGTGATAGAATGATGTGTATCAGATATTAAGGTCGACGTCTTAATATCACAGTCATTCAAGTTCACAGGCACACCACCGATGCTTCATAGGATTTTTCTGACCAGCTGTACGGAGATTTGCAAGAACTACTTCCGTTGACATCAAAAAAGGAATATCGTCTTTGTAGTTGAAGACTGCAACACCAAAAGGAGAAATCAAATTCGGTTTTGGTACAACAAACTAAGCGCGACAGACTCCCACAATTCTGCTAAGACAATTCGCTGGTTGTTGCTAACACACTATTCCAACTACCTACACGACTATTATACACATAGACTTCACCAAACGGCCAAGAACGGAATCAGACTTATGGAAGAGCGTTATCCAGTCAACTGTAATAAGACTTGGTGCGGATTGTGAATCAGATTACCGGCTGTTTACTGTAAAATTCCAGCTGAAACTGAAGAAAATATCGAAACCTATACCATTATACGGATGCGACTTAAGGTACAGGAGAAGTCAGGAACAGATTTAATGTATTACAGTTATAAGACAAAATCCCACAAGGACTGTGGACAGAAGTAGCCTATGCTGCCAAGGAGGCAGCATAAAACACATTCCCAAGAAAAATAATAACAAGAAGGCCAAATGGTTACCGGCTGAAACATTTCAAATTGGGAAAGGACGAAGGAAACAGAAAATGAAACAGGAGTGATCAGCAATGTTAAAATTAAATGCACAGTTTTTTAAATTAGCTAGAAAAGGCAAGAATATGTTCTTAAAAAAACAGCGCAAAGAAGCTGAAGAAAATAACAGATTGCGAAAGGCAAGGAACTGCGAAGGCCATGCAGTTTTATAATCAGAACCGGATGTTATAGAAAGTGAAATTAAAAGGGCCGCAGGAAGTATTTCTAAACGCAAGGCTAGTGGACGTAATGGAATTCAAGCATAATTGTTCAAATTTATTGGAGAGAATGCGGTGAAAGTGTTGCATTCATTACATCAGAAAATACAGAAAACCCAACAGTGGCCAAGAGACTGGAAAAGTTCAGTATTCATCTCGGTTGCAAAGAAGGGAATTTCTAAAGAGTTTTCGAATTGGCGAACAATGGCACTCCTCACGCTTCCAAAGCCACTCTTAAAATTTTACAAAGTAGGCTTCACCAGTATAAAGACCTACCTGAACAACAAACTGAATTTCATAAAGTAAGAGGAACCAGAGATCTAATTTCCAACAACCGATGGATAATGGAGAAGGCAAGAGAATTCCAGAAATATTTATTGTTTTATTGATTACGCTAAAGCATTTGACTGCTGAAAGTAAATTGGGGAAGGACTCAAAAACATGGGAGTACCAGATCACTTCATTTATCTCGTATGAAATTTATACTCTGACCAAGAAGCCAATGTGTGCACCCTAAATTGTGCAATCAAAAGGGTCACATTCAGGAAGCTATACGGCCAAGTTGCATATTGTCACCTTAATAGTACAGTCTGTGTACAGAGCAAGTTATGAGGAATGTCGGGTTAGATGTGGGAGAAACGGAACCTGAAATAGTTCGTACAGTTATAAATAACCTTAAATATGCAATGTGTGTTCTTATAGGACAACTATCCAATGATTTCCACTCAATAATATCCAAACAGCAGACTCTGTACACAACTTGTTAAATCGCCATACTAAACTCTTTTAAATAACAACAAATTCATATAACTTACAGAACATAACAAATGGTTAAAAGAATGAGCTTTAAAAGCAATAACGGAGGCTTGCCACCCCAAAATCAAAGAACCTTTTACAATAGTGCTTTTAGAGTTTACCCAAAAGACAAAATCAAGTAATAAGTTAACCAGACAATACAACTTAAGATCGTTTATAAAAACTTTTAAGAATGATAATGGCACTTGGCACCATAAAATCAAAGAAGCGCAACACATAACCAATAAATATAATAACAAAATAATAATTTGATACAACCAAGGGCAACTCCCAACGCAATCACAGACGAGCGAGCTCTCAACACTTCGGAGTCTTCTCACTAGAAACGGTCACCGAAATAAACCGCTGAGAGCTCTCCGGCATGCCTCCCTCAACTGCCCATCACTTACGCACCTTGGTTACGTTTTGTAACAAACGACAGATAATTTCAACAGAAGATAAAATTGAAAAATCAAATAACAATATAACATCCCGACAGTACATGATAACCACAGCGCCTTTAACTCGGATGCTCTTAACAAGTGCCGGAAGTCAACACACACGAATCTTAATAAACAATTCTCGCTTCTTAAACAAAACAATAAAGGCCAAGCGCACATGAATAGTCAAACCACAGTCTTAGAAGTGCCTTAACGACATCAAACGCGATTATCCCACCAAGTTAGTAATATCACAGTGAGATAAAAAAAACACTAAATCCTGTTACACAAACCAAATTGACGAGATCGTGTTGTTCAGGTCCCAGAAGACCACATATACCAAGCAGCAGTTATTCACTATGCATATACTGTCCAAAACCGCCTTTCTTAGGCAGACTTTAACTAACACATCAAATGCCAAATATACCATACATGAACGCAACTCCGGGCAGGTAACAGGAACCACCTATGCGAATTTCTTCAAATAGGAACAAACAGGCACCACCAAAGGTAACGCTGAGCAGACCGGGTGGGCAACGACCCACTCAGCGGGATAACCAAAAGATACTCCAGTTGAGCAAATAAATTAGTACCAACAAATATCGTAGCGTGCCACGCACAAACAGCAAAAAGTTCCAACAACGCCGTCCCACATCAGAATGAAGTTCAGAAACCGCTTGGAACTTCCAGCGGAAAATCTGACGAGCCAACCGTTCCCACACTCTAACCTGTCAGACGACTCCAAAATTCAGCAACTAGTTGTCTTCGGCCAGAGTATCACAGGACCCCACCAGACCTCCACATCAGACAGGCAGGCGGAACAAGTACGCCGACTCCAATTAATCACCACCGTATGGCCAGCACAGCGGCGAGTCGCCTCCGCCCCAGACCACTCTACTCATATTACGAGGCACAACAACCTTAGCGCTAGTCACCAGCAGGTCAGGCAGAGCGAACTTAACGTTCCGTGCAACACCCGGAAACCGACTACCCTCTCGCTTTCCGCCGGCAACTGCAAACACACGCCAGGGACGTAATAGCAAATCACCACCGGTGCGCCAACCGCACCAGAACAGCGAAATACAATCGATTATAGCGCGCGCTCTAAACAAGATTACAGGATAGCGGCGCGTGCCATATCAGTGATACTTGTGAAGAAAGTGAAGGAGTGTGAAAGATCTTCTTACTGAAGGAAAAAGAAGAAAGTGCAGAAGGTGGCCTAATGCCCAGTATCAAGAAAATGAAAATTATGGCAACAATGTCTATCACTTCTTGGCATATAGGGAGATAATCAGTGGAAGTAATTCTATGTTCAGTTAGCTCGTCTCCCAGATTTCTGCTAATGGCGATTTAAGCCGTGAAATCAAGGTTACTTGGTAGAAAAGCAACGTCCAGCCTTGAAAAGTTTTATGGCGCAAGACGTAACTTCACCCTCTTCCTAGTTGTGATATACGGGTCTGAGAACTGGACCGTAAGATAGCGTTAACGACATCGAATAACTTTAAATGTAGTGTTGGAGGAAACTCCTTTTAGAGTTACATGGACTGCAAAGAGAAGAAATAGGTCACCCTTACAGCAAATAAAATCATATTGCTTACTGAAGGTCTGATACTAGAACAAAAACTGACCTACTTTGGCCACATCGTGAGAAGCCATGGTTTGCTGGAAAAGAACTTGACGCTGGGGAAGGCCTGAGGCACAAGAAGAAGAGTGCGGCTAAGTACGATATGGATCGAAGGTATCACATAAGTAAAGGATTACAACCTGAAATGTCTGAGTGACATAGCGCAGTGTCAGAGAAAGCCAAATTCAACACGAAGACTATTTCGGTCAACTGTTTATTTTGGAAAACACGTGCGAGAGCAAAATATGATTTTATTGAATGATGAATACTTCTCAGAATCAGAAGAAAGACGAATAACGACAATAACGATGTAATTATGTTCACTAATCAAGTTTTACGCACAGGTGGGGCACATTCGAGGGAAGAATTATCGTCGTAAAGTACAAAATTAAGCAGTTAGATTTCGGGCGCGTGCCTATCCTCAGGTGTTTATGCATTCATGTACATGTTTATATTTCTGGAGATCAATATTTACATAAATGAAGTTATTTGCTAGTAACTAAACAGATACAAGTGGAACAATTGTAATTTGTTTTTGAATATTTCATGAAATATGTGCGTTTGTCGAAAATATAGCTGTACTTAAATAAAGATGAAGCATCATTATTATAATTACGCTGTGGTGACAGTTTTTCCAATTAGTTGCACTTTTATCATTTTCACGTCCATATTTCAGTTTTATAAACTTTAGCTGCATATTTCACTATTACGATGCGCACTCGTGAAATACACTGTGTTTACATACAAACATGTAGGCTATGGTCAAAGAACTGAGACATAGGAGGTGTAAAGATGTTGCTCATACAGAAAAATGTAGGCTATGGTCAAAGAACTTAGCCATAGGAAATTCAAGGATGTTGCACATATAGAAACTTGAAAAGCTATTATAAACTGCGAAGTTTTTTGATCCATATTATGAAATTTTTTGAACCACATTTTTGTCCGAGAACTTAAATCTAGGAAGTACATTGATGTTATGCCTATGAAATTACTAAAAGTTATTACAAATTAAAAAATGGCAGTTAGAACTGTTTTGAGCCACACTGTTGTCAGAAAACTTAGAGCCAGGAAGTACAATGATGTTACACACATGAAATTTTGAAAGCTATTACAAATTACGAAGATGACACTTAAAGGTAGTGTTTACAACATGACTTTCACAAATTACGATAATGACACTTGAACGGTTGTAACTTTCTACATCGGATTTCCATAGCATATTACTTTGTTATTCTATTAGAGGATAATGAGCCTTTGTTTATGAATATTTCACGAAATATGTGGAGATAAGATTTATTTGCAAGCTCCACTTGTTCATTCAGAATAAGGTGTGGTGAGTTAGAGGTGTGGATGTAAATTTCTAGCTCTTCGAGCAGATTCATTTTCTTTCCATCGTTGACAGTGTGCAGTATTTGTAGGTTGCCTGTAACGGCTGTGGTCGAGTGACGACGGTCTTTGAGATGCATTGCAAAGGTGGATTTATCAACTTTATTTAGCCGGAAGGCATCCATATGCTTACAGTATCTTATAGTGAAACTCCTTCCAGTTTGGCCTATGTAGAACTGTGGACAATCGTCACATAAAAGTTTGTGAATTCTTTGTTTGTGGTGGCATTGTTTGTTTGTCTTACTGTTGTGAATGATGTTCTGTTGAAGCTTGTTGTTAGTGCCAGAAATTTACATCCACAACTCTAAGTTCTTTGACCATAGCCTACATGTTTGTATGTAAACGCAGTGTATTTCACGAGTGCACTCATAATAGTGAAATATGGAACTAAACTTTGTTGTTGTTGTTGTTGTTGTGATCTTCAGTCCTGAGACTGGTTTGATGCAGCTCTCCATGCTGCTCTATCCTGTGCAAGCTTCTTCATCTCCCAGTACCTACTGCAACCTACATCCTTCTGAATCTGCTTAGTGTATTCATCTCTTAGTCTCCCTCTACGATTTTTACCCTCCGCGCTGCCCTCCAATACTAAATTGGTGATCCCTCGATGTCTCAGAACATGTCCTACCAAACGATCCCTTCTTCTAGTCAAGTTGTGCCACAAGCTCCTCTTCTCCCCAATTCTATTCAAAGCTAAACTTCATAAAACTGAAATAAGGACGTGAAAATGATAACAAAACTGCAACTAAGTGGAAAAACTGTCACCACAACGCAATTATGATAACGATGTTTCATCTTTGTGTGAGTACAGATATATTTTAGACAAATGCTGCCTTACCACTTACAATTGTTCCACTTGTATCTGTTTAGTCACCGGCAAATAATGTTTTATACAGTGATCTCCAGCAATATAAACATGTGCCTGAATGGATAAAGACCTGAGGATGGACACAAGCCCGAAAGCGGTCGTGTGACGAATAAATAAGCTTTTATTGTGTCTGGTAGCGGAAATTACTCTGCACCCTATAAAGGAACAGTCACGGAGTTCAACAGCATCCACTATGGATAAAATTCACTTAAGGAAATATATATGCTTATATTTCGTTTTGTAGTAATGTTCTGTGCTTTGAATGTAAGTCGTTCAACAAGGAAATCGTACTACATCAGAAAGGAAAGTGCACGAGGGAAGGGTTACATACTGCGTTCTCAGAAGCAGACAGTGGTGATACATGACGTTTGGTACAGAAGAAATGTAGCGCTTGAAATAATAAGGAACTAGGATCTGGGACTGGCAAGGTGCTGAGCGTAAATAAAATAATATTTAAACATATTTATTTATGGACTGCAGACGCTAGATTTAAAATTACAGTTTCTATAATAGTGCAGACAATTTTAAATAATCTTCGAAGTTAACACAGTATGCAAGATAACAGATACTCCTATATACGTTTCAAAATCAGGAAATTAGCATTAGCAAGTCAATGAGCACAAGTATTTGTTCACAAGAGGAACCAGGGCAAACCCAGAGCAAATAAAGAAGTTGAAACGCACGGATTAACAAACGCACGTAACTGCCAAGACCTCGGCCCACGCTCCGAATGGCCCCTCAAATCAACACGGATCTAAGGCATACACACAGAAAATACGTGAAATTTACATAAGAAACAAATGGGCTCCCAACCATAACTGCGGAAATTAGGAGAGACAGCTGAGTCCGTTTTATCCACAAGTACCTGTGATTAATAGGGTAGGATTTACGTAACTAAATAAATTACAACACACACACATGGGCCTTTTAACCATAACTGGCAATGAAAGGTAATAAATATATGTAAGCCCGTAGGCTGCACGCACCGGTGCAGTAAACGTTATTCTTTTTAGATCAAGGTTAATAGAAAATGCAGAATTTTGAAGACACATAAACCTAGTGAACACACCTGAAACAGAGGATATAATTGATTTCAATTTTTTTTTATATGTAATGGGTTAGATGCAGTGTGACATTTCATTCTCATTATAGATCTTGTTTATTACACTTATCATACAACATTGCGCATTTGTACAGTCAGACTGCTGATATGTCCAGCCCCCCCCCCCTCCAGTCCATCTTCTTTAGTAAGTTGATGACACCGATTTCCTCGCCTTCTACCTTACACTCCACAGATCCCAACGATCCCTCCAAATCCACCTCAATCAGTTTACCTTCTGGTGTAACCAATGTCTTCTCAAGCTCAACGCCTCCAAAACCCTTGCAATAACTAGAGGCTGAACCTCCCACACCCACACCCCGCATCTCCATGACTTCTGCCTTTTCATTTACGACTGTCCTATCCATTTAGCTAGCATGCTAAAATGTCTTGGGCTAACCCTCGATCGGCAACTAACGTGGAAACCTCACGTACTAGCCTTAAAACAGAACACCACAATAGATTAAAATTACTAAACTACTAACAAGCCGAACTTGACGATTACACCCCTCCATAATCCATCCTCTACTCTGCAAATGTTGCACGGATCCCTGCGCCACCAAAGTTCTATAGGTTCCTCCAAATCCTCGATAGCAATGCACTACGTCTTGCTTTCTGCATCCGTTTACCTTCCTCCACATGGATTCTCTATCATCTCATTCAATGCCCACCCCTCCTCACCCACATCGAACACATCCATCTCTTATACTATCTGTAAACTAGATTCCAATAATCCCACTGTCTTCCCTCCGATCATTAACCTTGGTATGCTGCAGCACCTCTACAAACACGTCCCACAGTCCCTAAAACACACATACACACTCAACAGCCTTTTTAAAAAAATTTTTGAGTCATCAGTCTTCTGACGGGTGTGATACGGCCTGCCATGAATTCCTCTCCTGTGTCAAACTCTTCATCTCAGTGTGGCACTTGCGACGTAAATCCTCAATTATTTGCTGGATGTATTCCTATCTGTCTTCCTCTACAGTTTTTTCCCTCTACAGCTCTCTCTAGTACCATGGAAGTCATTCCCTGTTGTCTTACCAGACGCCTTACCATCCTGTTCCATCTCCTTCTCAATGTTTTCCACATATTTCTTTCCTCTTCGGTTCTGTGCAGAACGTCCTCATTCCTTACCTTATCAGTCCACCTAATTTTCAACACTCGTCTGTACCACCACATTTCAATCCTTCGATTCTCTTCTGTTCCGATTTTCGCACAGTCCACGTTTCTTACCACACATTGCTGTGCTCCAAACGTACATTCTCAGAAATTAAGGCCTATGATATTAGTAGACTTCTCTTTGCCAGGGATGCCCTTTTGGGCAGTGCCGGTCTGCATTTTATGTCCTCCTTGCTCCATCATTGATTGGCTATTTTGCCATCTAGGTAGTAAAATTCATTTACTTCATCTCCTTCACGGCCAGCAATTCCGACGTTTCTTGCTGTTCTCATTTCTGCTACCTCTCATTACTTTCGTCTTCCTTCGGTTTACTCTCAATCCATGTTCTGCACTCATGAGACTGTTCATTCCATGCAGCAGATCAAGTACTTCTGTGGTGTCACCGCCAGACACCACACTTGCTAGGTGGTAGCTTAAATCGGCCGCGGTCCATTAGTACGTGTCGGACCCGCGTGTCGCCACTGTCAGTACTTGCAGACCTAGCGCCACCACATGGCAGGTCTAGAGAGGCGGACTAGCACTCGGCCCAGTTGTACGACGACTTTGCTAGCGACTACACTGACGAAGCCTTGCTCTCATTTGCCGAGAGACAGTTAGAATAGCCTTCAGCTAAGTCCATGGCTACGACCTAGCAAGGCGCCATTAGCCTTACCGTGATTGTAATTAACCGTATCTGGAGATAGACTCATTTGTATCGTCAATAGCGATGTACCACAAGGATGCATTAAAGTTAAGTATTCCCAAAGCAACGTACTTATCTTATTAGCATTCATTGAGCATCCTGTTTCAGACTTCACGATATTCTGGGTGCGCTTATAGCGTGCATATCGGCCCCCTCAAAATAACACTGTGTCGGCACCTCTGTCGACACATCACAACTTCTTCTTCACTTTCACTCAGGATAGCAATGTTATCAGCGAATCGTATCGTTGATAGCCTTTCACCTTAAATTTTAACCCTACTCTTAAACCTTTCTTTTATTTCCATTATTGTTTCTTCTATGTACAGACTGAACAGTATCGTAAAAGACTACTTCCCTGTCTTCCACTCTTCCCACTTCGTTCATGGTCGTCCACTCTTATTATTCCCTCTTGGAAAGTAAAAGTGTGGAGAGTAGAGTAGAGTATAGGAATTGATGAAATCAACTGCATCAGGATATTATGTGAAATCAGCAGCGACAAATGAAAATTTATGCTGGACTAGGAATCGAACTCAGGACCTCCTTATTAGCCTGGACACAGTGCCATTCGCAAATCCTTCGCCTATCTCGGCATGCTCCCTGGCAGACCCATATTCCCACCTAACGACGCCACTTATCCGCAGTCCCCAGTGGCCTCTTAATTTCAGATTCCTGCTGGAGGTCGAAGATAAATGTTCATCCGCATTGATGGTTGTGGTTTCATAGCCCATCGAGACGTATTAATATACGAAAGTATGTTAGCTGTTCTTGAGGACATATC
This sequence comes from Schistocerca cancellata, assembly GCF_023864275.1. Taxonomy (NCBI): domain Eukaryota; kingdom Metazoa; phylum Arthropoda; class Insecta; order Orthoptera; family Acrididae; genus Schistocerca; species Schistocerca cancellata. The sequence goes on from NC_064632.1 coordinate 202,568,871, forward strand.
TGAAAGAGCAGACATTACTAGATGAACGCATCCACATTTTCTAATCTCCGAATGATTTTCTCATTGTGTGATGTTTAGTCGTATAAGCTATGCCTGCCAATTTTTCGATATGCAGCTTATTGTAAGTGTGTTCTACTGTGATTCTTTTTATCTTGATATTTACATTAAGACCACATTATAAAACTGGGCCATACGCGATCATGTAACGACGTATAGCTTCAATAAATCAAGATTTAATGTATCTACTCATGTTAGCATACTATCTATTCTCACAGTAGACCACATACAACACACTTCCTTTGGCACTCGTTCCCTACGGGCACGCCCAGGCACTATAACGGGACCAGTGCATTGCAAATATTCGTACCAAATGTCATGGGACCTTTTAGTGGAAATCCTTCGTCATTGGGCCAGTCGTAATCCTGGCTTCTTTCTAAACTACTTGCCTTTTAAAGGGGGCCGAGCACTCGTATTCTAAAGCGTCAGATTCCCGCCAAACCACAGTATCGATATGCGGCGATGAGCAAGTAGTAAGTTTCTCACGACTCCGTCCACAGGGGAAGCAGAGGGTTCAATGGGGCACTCAGTGGCGGAGCTTCGCCCTTAAAGGAGCGCTTGCGGTCTTACACTTACTGTCATCTCTTGAAACCTTCAGACCGCACTCTTTGTTATAATTTTTGGCTGTTGTTTGTAGTAAGGTAAAGGCACCAGAAAAGTAGTCCTAACACTGCGGTTGATAATGGAATCAAGCGTGAAGAAAAATTAGGACACGTCCACACGATTTGTCGGCTTGGAAAATACTTTCGACGATATGAAATGATGCAAGACCTTAGCAATTCTCAGAAAAATCGGCCTAAACTATAGGGAATGATGGGGAATGCACAGTATGTACAAGAACCATAATGGAAAAATAAGAGTGGAAGTCCAAAAACAGAGCGCTCGGATTAACAAGGCTGTAAGACAAAAATGTACTATTTTGCTCCAACTGTTCAACGTATGCATCGATGAAGCAATGAAGAATATAAGATAAAGGTACAAGAGTGAGATTAAAATTCAGAGTGAAGGGATATCGATGATAAGATTCGCTACCGTCGGTGAAAGTGAAGAAGAATTACAGTATATGTTAATGAAAATGAAAATTCTATGGGTACAGAATACGGACTGAGAGTAAATCGATGAAAGACGAAATTAATGAGAATTAACAGAAATGAGAACATTCAAAAATTTAACATCAGGATTGATGGTTGTGAAGTAGTTGAAGTTAAGGAATTCTACTATCTAGGCAGCAAAGTAACCGTGAAGAACGGTGCAAGGAGGACATAGAGCAGACAATCACTAGCAAAAAGGGCGTAAGAGAAGTCTATTTATATCAAACATAGGCCTTGAGGAAGAAATTTCTAGAGCAGAGCATTCTACGATAGTGAATCACGGAGCTTGGGAAAACTGGCACAGGTGAGAATCGAAACACTTGCGATGCCGCCCTGCAGACTAATGTTGAAAATAAGGTGGACTGACAAGGTACGGAGAGAAGAGGTTCTCCGCAGAATCGTCGAGGAAAACACTGACACGGAGAAGGGACAGAATGACTGGACTTTAGTTAAGACATCAGGGAATAACTTTCATGGTACTAAAGAGTAAAAACTGTATACAAAGACTGGATTGATTAAAGCAAATAATTGACGGCATAGTTTTCAAGTTGCTACTCTGGGACGAGAAGGTTCGCACAGGAGAGAAAGTTGTGGCGGGCTGCGTCAAACCAGTTAGAAGACAGATGTTTCTGGACTGTACTTGTATGTTTCCGACGATCCTTCTGTATTTTGACTAAGGCTCTAGCCACCCGTTTAACATGTAAATTTAGCCTGGAAACTGTCATTTGTTCCACAGGACACAGCGTCCCTATGTAACGCCTGGTACTGTTCTCCTGGCAGCTACGCCGAAAAGGAAGTAAATGAACAACTGACCACCTCTCTAAGTGCGGCGCTCTCGTAGGACTTCCTCCTGGCGGAGCTCCTTTGAGGGCGGAAGCAGCGCGGGCGGACCTGGACGAGGGCAATATCGGCTGGCCTCATCTCGGTGGCGGGGGTGGCGGCTCAGGCCGTAATCCGGCGGCATTACCGCCCCCGCGCCCGGCGACCGCACTCTGCAACTCGAGCAACGCCACTGGCCGCACAACCGCCGCTCCCAGCCCACAAGCCGGGCTGCGCAAAAGTTGGACGGCGCTGCTCGCTGCTAGTTCTCGCCAAGCGCGGTGTCTCTCGTTCACCTCTTGACTTAGGGCTGGTTAATTAACAGCACTTAACCAGTGTAATACAGTGGCAATCACGTGGTGCGCAGGTCATCATTCTGACTGCGGAAGTGTTACGGCAGAAACAAAAATAGAAGGTGTTATGGGTGCAAGTGCAGATAATTCTATTGGTGAAACTTCCTGGCAGATTAAAACTGTGTGCCCGACCGAGACTCGAACTCGGAACTTTTGCCTTTCGCGGGCAAGTGCTCTACCATCTGAGCTACCGAAGCACGACTCACGCCCCGTACTCACAGCTTTAATTCCGCCAGTACCTCGTCTCCTACCTTCCAAATTTTACAGAAACTCTCCTGCGAACCTAGTTCTGCAAGGTACGCAGGAGAGCTTCTGTAAAGTTCGGAGGGTAGGAGACGAGATACTGGCAGAAGTAAATCTGTGAGGACCGGTCGTGAGTTGTGCTTCGGTAGCTCAGATGGTAGAGCACTTGCCCGCAAAAGGCAAAGGACCCGAGTTCGAGTCTCGGTCGGGTACACAGTTTTAATCTGCCAGGAAATTTCATATCAGCGCACACTCCGCTGTAGAGTGAAAATTTAATTCTTTAAACATCCCCCAGGCTGTGGCTAAGCCATGTCTCCGCAATATCCTTTCTTTCAGGAGTTCTAGTTCTGCAAGGTACGCAGGAGAGCTTCTGTAAAGTTAGGACGGTAGGAGACGAGATACTGGCAGAAGTAAAGCTGTCAGGAGCGGACGTGAGTCGTGCTTCGGTAGCTCAGATGCTGCCGGCACGGTAGCTCAGCGTGTTCGGTCAGAGGGTTAACAGCCCTCTGTAATAAAAAAACTGAGTTAATCGATCAACAACGAACTTAAATGGGTGTCTTACGACGTCCGCCCCGAGCAGATTCAACGAACGAAAGCGAACAAAATGAGATAAAAAAAAAAAAAAAAAAAAAAAGATGGTAGAGCACTTGCCCGCGAAAGGCAAAGGTCCCGAGTTCGAGTCTCGGTCGGGCACACAGTTTTAATCTGCCAGGAAGTTTCATATCAGCGCACACTCCGCTGCAGAGTGAAACTCTAATTCTGGAATTCTATTGGTGACTGAGCATTGTGATCTGAACAACATTACATCAGTATTTACGACATTTGCGGACTAATAATTCTACATATTAGTACTATGTTTTTAGGTTGGTTAGTACTTCCAAGCATATGTGCCAAGAGCTAATTACTGATGTTTATTTTCCCCTTGGCAGCAGGTGTGCTGTTGTAGTGTAACACGGGGACGCAAAACGGTTAATCTTTACTAACAGGCACATTCCACTCACTTCTGTAGTTACGACCGTGCAGAAGACACAAGGTGGTTGCTGGGGCTGTTTGCAGATGATGCTGTGGTGTATCGAGAGGTTGTAACATCGGAAAATTGTACTGAAATGCAGGAGGATCTGCAGCGAATTGACGCATGGTGCAGGGAATGGCAATTCAGTCTCAATGTAGACAAGTGTAATGTGCTGCGAATACATAGAAAGATAGTTCCCTTATCATTTAGCCACAAAATAGCAGGTCAGGAACTGGAAGCAGTTAATTCCATAAATTATCTGGGAGTACGCATTAGGAGTGATTTAAAATGGAATGATCATATAAAGTTGATCGTCGGTAAAGCAGATGCCAGACTGAGATTCATTGGAAGAATCCTAAGGGAATGTAATCCGAAAACAAAGGAAGTAGGTTACAGTACGCTTGTTCGCCCACTGCTTGAATACTGCTCAGCAGTGTGGGATCCGTACCAGATAGGGTTGATAGAAGAGATAGAGAAGAACCAACGGAGAGCAGCGCCCTTCGTTATAGGATCATTTAGTAATCGCGAAAGCGTTACGGAGATGATAGATAATCTCCAGTGGAAGACACTGCAAGAGAGACGCTCAGTAGCTCGGTACGGGCTTTTGTTAAAGTTTCGAGAACATACCGTCACCGAAGAGTCAAGCAGTATATTGCTCCCTCCTACGTATATCTCGCGAAGAGACCATGAGGATAAAATCAGAGAGATTAGAGCCCACACAGAAGTATACCGACAATCCTTCTTTCCACGAACAATACGAGACTGGAATAGAAGGGAGAACCGATAGAGGTACTCAGGGTACCCTCCGCCACACACCGTCAGGTGGTTTGTGGAGTATGGATGTAGATGTAGATGTAGATGTAGATATGTAACATGTTTGCGGCAAGACTGTTTGTCGCAGAAAAAGACAACTACCACATTGACATGTGTTCATGTTACGGTACCACACAGAAAAATATCTGCACCCGTTATATCCTGTACAATGATGGAATGAATAAAGGTATGAAATAAATTTGCAGCTTTCCGCGTTAAAAGTAAATTTCCATAAAATTCATCTCGTTGGTAAATCGCCTCATGGTTTAAACGGTCGGAGAACGTCTGTGTTACTATTTCACGTCGATTTCATCACGGAATGACATACCCGTGTCCAGAACACGTTAAGAGGCGGCTGAAATGTTACTACTAGAGCTCAGCGTTTCATGTACTACCAAATCGCAAAACATTCATCTATTCATGCAGTATCATATCGTTAAACACTCTCAATGAGACAGAAAAACAATAAAAGTCTGCGATGTCAAAATTCAGTTCTATATTTATTTATATTCTCTCTAAAGCCGTTCACAACAACAATTTCACCAAATCTTCTTCACTTAGACACGTACGTTTATCACACATAACATATTTGTATATGGAAAATGACGTTTCTACGTCAGATGAGGTAAGAGGCGCATACTAGAGTGACGAAACTTTAGAGATAGGTCAAGTTGAAAGTCTTGTCAAAATATACGTTTAAAGTAACATAACTGCCAGTAGCGGGCAACACAGTGTGAGAATGGGAATGGCATGTGAACGTGTATTTCATCTCTTCACTTATGCGCTGTGGCCTGTACTGAACATTTCTGACTGCAAGAATGTAATCTATCAATAACTTTAAAACAAACCGAAACAGCATGAATTTACGTAACACAAAGACTAAATTTGATGCAACACTATTGATTTAAAATTGGCCATGGTAATAGAACAAAACTTAATCAATTTGAAAATAATGACCCCTCTGCTTAATGAACGCTATCCCTGAAGAAATAAAATTTCTTACCTTTATCTGCGCGATAGTAACGCTCTTCGCACTGCTCTCTGTTAGTACTTTAAATTATACAGTCAGCGTACACCTATTATGGAAGGCTGTTGTTTAGCATACGTTTTAATTAAATCGAATATGACTGAGAAAATAACTTCTTGAGCAAAATGGTTCAGAACAAACGACTGGATCTGGGAGCTAGTAATAGTGATAAATACATTTACTGGATGTGACTGTCTGCAGAATAGTAGTGGTTACATATAGAATAACAGCGACGGTGCCAGTAAGTAGACTTGAACACTTAATGTATAGAGGCCATAATTCTAGAAAATAGCACATAAGAATGACAGTAATAAATGACAAAATGCATAGTTCATGATTAACAAGTGTATATGCTGGCAAAACTCATAAGAAATTTCAGTATAGCATACTATATCTATAGTACATGAGATTTGAAAATAGTATTGCTGAAAATATTGACTACACATAAGGAATATATCTCGTATGGAGAAGTGAAAAAATAATAATAGCAGATTTAAGGAATGTGCATAACTGCTGGGAAAAGTAAGAGTAAGGTAAAGGAAAGTACCCTTTTGCTGTAAAAGAAAATTCTCGTCCATAGTCGTCAAATTGGTCACTCAAAATAAGGCAAGATAAAAATGTGTAATTACAAGAGTATTCTAAACATAGACAAAAATTGTTGAAGAAATTAGAATCACTTCACAACTGTAGTCATACAGTATAAGCATAGGTTGCGAAGCATACAAAAGAAAAAAAAATGGTGATGAGAAATGGCTCATTGCACTTGTAAATCAGGAAATTATTGTGCTGGAAATGTTAATGGTACAGTTAAAGCAAACAAAAGTAATATCAGCATTTGCTAAATGCCAGTGTACTTATTATGTAAAAGCATAATTAGTTCAGAGAAATGCTGTGTATCAAGCGAGACATGCATGATATCTGTGTACTAAGTAATGTCATGTTCTTCTACAACAGTTAAAAATAGTTTCTGTATCTCCATTAATCTAGTATTGTGTTTTCATTAACTACAAACTATCATAAAACCTTTCTCATTATAACAGTGTGACCTCTGTGTCATCACTTTTCTTTACATTATCATTCACATATAATGATTATTATCATTAGTAGAACATCATTGTGTCTTCATTATTATCACTTTGTAGCATATTACCATAATGAAATTGAAACATATATCTAGCATACATATAAAAATCATTAGTACATGTTATTATTGGTATTGCTATAAGGAACTGATTAGTGAAAGCATATAAATGACGTTGTAGTATACAGATGTTACCCTTCAGTTTAAACTTTGTTTTCTGTAAAGCCTGCAAGAAAAAAATTGTTGGTACATGACAAAGAATGACCTTTCTTGCACTTGGTTTCTTTCATTTTCGATTAACGTGTTGCATATACTCGATGCTTCAAAATGTGTATGTGTTTACTTCTTTTTATTTTACTTTACATGGTAACAAGTTGCTCTGAATTAGCACAATGAGTAAATAGTAGTAATAATATACAGTACACATGTGAAATCGTATCACTATCTAAAAGATGCTATCTGTAAAAAACATAGTAGCGCATAAAAGCTAATAAGTTAGGACATCAATAACAAATACATAGTGCATAGTGGAAGTAAAAGTGCTAAAACTGCAAAAGGAATTGTTATGTCATGCTGTGACAGTGTCTGAGTCAGAAAAAAAACATGGTTTCATTTCATAAAATATTTTACATTACTGACATGATGGTTCCCTCGTGACTTTTCGTATGCAAAGTTTCTACATGAACGACATTTGGACGCGCAATATGTTTTATTCTGTACGGACTACTCGACAGCAACTCGAACTTGTTGCACCTGTTTTTGGCTTTGTTGGAAAAATGATGAGTGCGTATTAATACTTCTTGACCGATTTTAAATTCTCAGTGATGTCTAACCTGTTTCTCTTGTTTCTTTCCTCGCTGAGCAGGACATTGATTGCAATGTCGATGACTTTATGGTGATGTAGTCGTCGTGAAGTAGGAAATGCTACTAATTCTTTAATTTTGTTCAGCGGTTCAACATTCTTTAATACCATGCACGTAGGCAACAATGTAGAAACATTTGAAAAGTTGTTAATAATTTCTTGAAATTTGTAGATTATTTATCCCAGTCGGTGTGTTTATTATGATATTATAGACGACAAAGCTTACCAATTTCTTTCATAATGCGTTCAGATGGGGTTGATGAAGCATAGTAACTGGCAGTGTATATACGTGTTATCTTCCTAGATTTCAGAGTATGTGTCCATATAGCTGATCTGAACCATGGTCCATTATCAGAAATAACTTTTGTCAAAACTCGTGAATGCTGCAGTAAAATGTCATGTAATTGGTCGTCATCAGTTTTGCTTAGCTTTCGCTGACCTTATTGGTAATTGTTTGTTCTACGTTGTACTCTATATGGTCTGGTACATTAGTGTAATTAAAATAAGTGTCAGTGTAAAAGGATGTACACAAATGCGTATTTTTGGTAACAGAAATAAGTTCAAATTTATTGACGTTTTGTTCCTAGATGATAAAATTCCAAAGCAGTCTGGTGGTCATTTTCATTTAAAATGAGGTAAGAGTTTTTGAAATCCGAAATAGCTTTATGTTCCTTCAGAAAGCCCATACCTAACATTACGTTGATGGTGAGTGAGGGGACAATCCAAAAATTAGAATAAAATGTGTGACCATGTACATTGAGAGGTAGATATGTTTGAAGTTTTACTTCGATGCCTTTGCTAGAAGCAGCAATATGTACTTTTGTTTTGCTCAGTGAAAAAGTCGGACAGGAATAATTGTGGTTACACTTATTAAATGTGGCATCACTTATCACAGTAACGTACAAACCTGAATCTATCACAGCAATAAATTTATGTGTACCTATTTGTATTTCAATGATGGGTTTAAAGCTGTCTTCTTAGTCCGATTCTTTTTTTTGTAAAAGCGTTTCTCCAATATCGTCGAAAGTGATTACACTTTCGGTTACTGTTTCGTGAGGTTCTAATTGCTGATCGTCGTTCCAGGCTAAAGCAACGGGGTTGTCTCCTAGTCAAATAGTCCGCAGCTCGTGGTCGTGCGGTAGCGTTCTCGCTTCCCACGCCCGGGTTCCCAGGTTCGATTTCCGGCGGGGTCAGGGATTTTCTCTGCCTCGTGATGACTGGGTGTTGTGTGCTGTCCTTAGGTTAGTTAGGTTTAAGTAGTTCTAAGTTCTAGGGGATTGATGACCGTAGGTGTTAAGTCCCATAGTGCTCAGAGCCACTTGAACCTAGTCAAATAGTATTCGGAATTTGATTACGTGTCGAAGCTTGCTATGGCATCTCAATAATTTGTACAGTTCTGTTATTGTGGTCATTAGGGTTTTGAGTTGGGTGTAAACGTACACCGCGTTCATTCAGAATAATTGGAGGTTTCCGTTGAAGTTGTCCGTGAATCTGGAAAAAATTGTTATTGACATAATTATACTGAAAATTTTGTCTATGGCCTTTTCGTTTGTTGTTGTAATTACTCTGATACAGAACATTTCGGTTGAAATTCGATGTCTGGTTTCTACACACGGCATTAATGCCTTGTGGTGTAGTCTTATTGCTATTCTGTTGCGTGCTTACGAAAGTTTTCGGCGAACCATTGAAGTTGGGTTGACCTTGCGGAGAATATTGTTGTCTGGAATTCCCAACTTTCTGGTTTTGTTGTTGAAAATTCTGGTTGTTGCTACCAAACTGTTGCTTCTGTTGTTGGTTCTGTAAATACTAATTATTAGTATTTTGAAGTCTGTGAAAATTATTCTGAAAGTTGTTACCATTCCTAAACCTCTTATTACGTCTGTGATCAAACTTACTTTATGAGTTTTGATATCCATTCGTGTTATTACTGTTGCTGTTTTGGGAGAAATTTTTATTGACAAAGGAGTAGCCAGAATGTTGTAATTCCAAAAGTTGTAGAAGATCGCGAAATCGAGTAATTTTTTTTGTCCCATTAACGGCAAGATTCGTAATTAACGCGGTAATTTAGAGATTCATAGCTGTATTAACGCTGATTGACAATAGGACTCGGTAATGTACTGATTTTGTTGAACCATGTGATCAAGAAATTTGGTAATGGTTGGGAAAGTATAATTTTCAAAGGACGGAAAGTTGATTATCTGATATTTAATTCCTCGTTTCTGACCAATAAGCTGACAAAAAGGCATTTTGAAATTCTTCTAATGAGTAGCATTGTCTTGCAATGGGGCGCAGCCTGGTGGCGGGCTCGACCTCCAAAAAGCTGCAAATGATTTCTAATTTATGGATAATAGGCCAATTAGATGGTAATAAGAATGTAAACTGTTGTATCCAGTATTAGGATCTGTTTTGTCACTGAGGAATATTGTGAACTTACGAACTAACAAGAAATGCTTGTAATCGAAACCATCGTGTTCGAAATTTTGTGGCAGATCATTATTGTTAAGAAAATGTGTTCTGTGGACGTCGTTCCGCCTATAATTCTCTCACACGTCTTAATCAGCGAAGATTGTGCTTTAGTGGTGTAGTGTCAAATTGTTCTGCCTGATTATATTGGAGGTTACTATGCATTTGATTGTATGATGTTTGCTCCTTTAACGTGGCAGTTCCATGATGGAAACTGTTAACTTCACGATTCAGTGGATAGCTATGTGAGTTCAGCTCATTAATAGTACGATTCATAGATTAAAATTGTTCAGACTCAATGAAAGGAGAAGGCAATGTGTCTTCAGATTTAGTATCGGTATTACTTTCTACAATTTCTACTCTGTTCGAAAGTTCATCGAGTTTCTCCGTAAGTGATGAAATATGAGCAGTATTGTAGGTGTCATTTTCGTCGATCTAATTCTACAGTTTCTTTGTACTCTTATTAAGTTTTCGTATGTCAGATTTGACTACAGTAGAATCAGTGTCAAGTTCTCAGTGTTCAAGTCTACTGGTGACAGTTTGTATGTCTGCTTGGTGTTTTTTGTGCTGTTGACTCAAACGACTTTCTACTTCTGTTTTATGCTCTGTAAAATCGCTTTGAATCTGTGTGTCGTGTCTCGTACGGTTTTAAGATCACCGAAAACTTTACTGTATCAATTGTCTATGTACTCGTATTTTTCCACGTGAGCTATTACATTTTTTGCTAATTTCAAGTTGCTCGTGAAGTAGAGTTTCGCGTATCTGTCCGATCTTTCTCCTTTTGTTTGCGCTTGGATTGCAAGTGTATCTTGTTCTTGAAATCGATTACATGCCCCTATGTGCTGACTGAGGCGTTCATCAAATCGCGTTTCTTGTTGTTCTGCACGTTCATTAGTTTGCTGTTCTACATTGTGCGTCAATTCCTCTTGTTTTTATGAGACTTTATTAACTTCGTCACTGAGTTTTTGTGTCCGTTGGTTCATCGCGTCACTAACTTGAGTGAAACATTCGTCTTGTTTTTGCTGTGACTTCTTATTGCTATCCATGATTTGTTGAAACATTGTCCTAATGGCATTATTCGATAATTGACCATCAATGTTTAAAGTATTTTGCGTTAACTGGTTAACAGTATCAGCATTTGCCGTGTCTGTTAATGTTTGGGTATAGTCATTTTGATTGGATTCTGAAGGTAAACGATCAGAGTGCAACACTTAAAATTTCTGGGCTCATAGGCCATGGTCGATGTATAAAACACTCCCCTGACGTTTCGTCTCTGACGGTGGGAGACATCCTCCGAGGTAAAGCGGCAAAATATGAAGCGTAAGCGGCGAAAGGCAGTTCACCGCTTTACCCTGGAGGACGTCTCCCACAGTCGGAGACGAAACGTCAGGGGAGTGTTTTATACATCGGCCACGGCCTATGAGCCCGGAAGTCTTAAGTGAAGTCAATACCAGCCGTGAAAGCATACATTCTATGATCAGTACAAATTGTACACGTGGGAAGCACGTATATCAGCGGATTCAGCATTTGCGGAATGTGGCGTCTGATTAATTGCGACGTCAGTAGGTAAAGCAAAATTCAAAGTAGTTTGACTGTTTGGCAATGAAGGTGCACTTTCGTTGACGGTCGTGTGATACATTATCGTCAATGCAGTATTGTCAGAATTGGTATTCATTGGAACAGAGTTATTTGGCAAATGGGTATTTTCGACATCGTCCATGACTGAGCTACGCGTAGGTTTATTAATCGTTTTACACGGCGTAATTTAAAGGTACAATCAAAGAACAAGCAAGTAGACAAGAAATAAAGAGAAATTTGCCGGTGACCGTTAGGTATAATCGTCACAGATTATTAAATGCGCAGCGCAAAATTGCTAACTACACTTACTGATGCCTGGCTGTATTATTTCAAAAGATTCGAAGAAGAATTTCGATCTGCACAAAGTTGTCGCCACGTGAAATACATCCGTTGGAAGTAACGTAATTGACAGTAGCCTTCAACACAACTGTTAGAATGGCAATGGCATGTGAACGTGTATTTTATCTCTTCGCTTATGCGTTTTGGTCTGTACTGTAGTAAACCAAAGCTGCCTGAACTTATGTAATGCAAAAACTGAATCTGACGCAACACTATTGATTTAAAATTGGCTCTGGTAATAGAACGAAACTAGATCAATTTGAAAATAATGGCCCCTGTGCTTAATGAATGCTATCTCCTTGAAGTAATAAAATTTCTTATCTTTACCTGCGCAATAGTAAAGACCTTCAAATGCTCTCTGTTAGTACTTTAAACTGTATAGTTAGCCTACAGCCACGGTACAAGGCTGCTGCTCAGTAATTAAATCGAATATGACTGAGACAACAACATCTTGAGAAAAATAATCAAAAACGACGTGGGTCTCGGAGCTGGTATTGACTTGTGGTAGGTAACAATATGGCACTAACCTTAAAACTTGTAGTTTGACTCTTTGAAAATGAATAATGCTCACAATTAACACACAATAAATTGATTATACATTAACAATCAGCATTACAAAATCACTGGATGTGAGTGCTATACGTTGCCTCAATCATCACTTACGAATATGTACGTTGGATTGGTAGCAAAACAAATTTATTTACCTTAATTATTTCCAATATGGTGTCTTGCAAATAAGAAATCATTACTGCGCATTGCTAGTAAGTATAGCTAGTAAGTATATAGCCAAAACACATTAGATATAACACCTCTTTACTCTTGAGAGTCCTCCATACATCTCGATATCTAAAGTTACTCTAACACTTTGAACCAGCGATCGCTGTAGAGGAGCGGCTCTGCTACACAGTCGATGCCACATTCGACCATCTCTGGTTCAAAATAAAATTTTCCTACAAAATTTTACCCTATGTGTATACCTTTCACTTATTTTTTGCGCCATAAAATATTTTTTGTCAACTTCATAAACTCAAAATCCATTGTTCAACCTCATCAATAATTGTCAGAGATTCCACCAGCTACCTAGCCCTCCCAGCTTCGTCATTGCTGCTGACAAGTGCGCAAAATTTGATTTGATGTACATCACGTCTTGCTTCAAACCTCCTTTCTTGACTGCCACTTCAACATATCTAATGCAAGGTGCATTAGTGCCTCCGAAAGTGTCTACGACCCAAAACCGAAAAAAGGGGGGCAATAACTTATGGTTTTTCATTTTAATGTAGAAAACAAATGGTAGCTGCAATAAATTTGCGGTAATTTACGGTCACATACCGACTGAACTTCATTATCGCAGTATTAGATGGCAGCATTTGCGCAGGTACCCCGTTATGTTAAAATAGGTTGTAGTGGCGAAGTTAAATCTCACAGAACACCTCTAAATGCTGCGACACGGACTGCTTGTTTCAAGAATACTTTCAGTAGGGAAAAAAAGTTAGTGTATGACATAATTAATGCTGTCACAAATTTAATGATCGTTGGCTACGTAGGTGTCCAGGGAACGCTAACCACCTGTCACATTACCAATAATTAATGCGTGTAAGACGATCAGTCTAGCCTTTCTTAATGATTATTAATTGCAGATAGAATTATTGTCAGTGGTATAAATAAACATGCTCTAGCACACCTGGTTATCGTATTATTTGTTACCAGTGTTACCACCCAGTTAAAATTTAGACTTAAACGCTTATCAAACTTTTAACCTTACGTAAGCAACACGACGGATAGTCACCCGTTATTGCTAAGGTGTTAAGTGCAGTGTCAAAGTTCCTGTGGCTAACTGCTGGAAAGTTTCAAGTCCAAACCCAGTTATATGTACACTCCTGGAAATGGAAAAAAGAACACATTGACACCGGTGTGTCAGACCCACCATACTTGCTCCGGACACTGCGAGAGGGCTGTACAAGCAATGATCACACGCACGGCACAGCGGACACACCAGGAACCGCGGTGTTGGCCGTCGAATGGCGCTAGCTGCGCAGAATTTGTGCACCGCCGCCGTCAGTGTCAGCCAGTTTGCCGTGGCATACGGAGCTCCATCGCAGTCTTTAACACTGGTAGCATGCCGCGACAGCGTGGACGTGAACCGTATGTGCAGTTGACGGACTTTGAGCGAGGGCGTATAGTGGGCATGCGGGAGGCCGGGTGGACGTACCGCCGAATTGCTCAACACGTGGGGCGTGAGGTCTCCACAGTACATCGATGTTGTCGCCAGTGGTCGGCGGAAGGTGCACGTGCCCGTCCACCTGGGACCGGACCGCAGCGACGCACGGATGCACGCCAAGACCGTAGGATCCTACGCAGTGCCGTAGGGGACCGCACCGCCACTTCCCAGCAAATTAGGGACACTGTTGCTCCTGGGGTATCGGCGAGGACCATTCGCAACCGTCTCCATGAAGCTGGGCTACTGTCCCGCACACCGTTAGGCCGTCTTCCGCTCACGCCCCAACATCGTGCAGCCCGCCTCCAGTGGTGTCGCGACAGGCGTGAATGGAGGGTCGAATGGAGACGTGTCGTCTTCAGCGATGAGAGTCGCTTCTGCCTTGGTGCCAATGATGGTCGTATGCGTGTTTGGCGCCGTGCAGGTGAGCGCCACAATCAGGATTGCATACGACCGAGGCACACAGGGCCAACACCCGGCATCATGGTGTGGGGAGCGATCTCCTACACTGGCCGTACACCACTGGTGATCGTCGAGGGGACACTGAATAGTGCACGGTACATCCAAACCGTCATCGAACCCATCGTTCTACCATTCCTAGACCGGCAATGGAACTTGCTGTTCCAACAGGACAATGCACGTCCGCATGTATCCCGTGCCACCCAACGTGCTCTAGAAGGTGTAAGTCAACTACCCTGGCCAGCAAGATCTCCGGATCTGTCCCCCATTGAGCATGTTTGGGACTGGATGAAGCGTCGTCTCACGCGGTCTGCACGTCCAGCACGAACGCTGGTCCAACTGAGGCGCCAGGTGGAAATGGCATGGCAAGCCGTTCCACAGGACTACATCCAGCATCTCTACGATCGTCTCCATGGGAGAATAGCAGCCTGCATTGCTGCGAAAGGTGGATATGCACTGTACTAGTGCCGACATTGTGCATGCTCTGTTGCCTGTGTCTATGTGCCTGTGGTTCTGTCAGTGTGATCATGTGATGTATCTGACCCCAGGAATGTGTCAATAAAGTTTCCCCTTCCTGGGACAATGAATTCATGGTGTTCTTATTTCAATTTCCAGGAGTGTATATTAGGTCTCAAGTGAACATCCCTTTTTCCCAACAGATTTTTCACCATAATTTACTATCTGTGGAAAATTTTAACATAAAGATGAGATGCCTGTCACAGGCCAAAAGGCATGGCCGCGTGGGTTAGCCGCTCTGTCTGAGGCGCCTTGTCACGGTTCGCGCGGCTCCCCCCGTCGGAGG
Organism: Schistocerca cancellata; assembly: GCF_023864275.1. Classification (NCBI taxonomy): domain Eukaryota; kingdom Metazoa; phylum Arthropoda; class Insecta; order Orthoptera; family Acrididae; genus Schistocerca; species Schistocerca cancellata. The sequence continues at coordinate 202,584,085 of NC_064632.1, forward strand.
TTCCAGTCCTCCCTCGGGCATGGGTGTGTGTGTTGCCCTTAGCGTAAGCTAGCTTAAGTTATATAAAGTAGTGTGTAAGCCTTGGGACCGATGACCTCAGCAGTTTTGTCCCATAGGAGCTTTCCACGAATTTCCAAATTTTCCAAAATGCATGATGGATGCCCAGCTTCTTGCCTATTTTTTACGAATCTATCTTATTAACCATGAGTGAGTAATTCCCTTCTGATTTTTTCCTTTTCTTTTCTGTCGACAGTCTTCTAACTTGCTTGATGCGGCCCGCCACGAATTCCTCACTCTGTCTTCCTCTACAGTTTTTGCCCTCTACGGCTACCTCTAGTGCCATAGAAGTCATTCCCCATATCTTAACAGATATCCTATCATCCTGTCCCTTCTCGTTATCAGTGTTTTCCACATATTCCTTTCCTCTCCGATTCTGTGCAGAACCTCCTCATTCCTTACCTTATCAGTCCACCTAATTTTCAACATTCGCCTGTAGCATCACATCTCAAATGCTTCGATTCTGTTCCGGATTTCCGACAGTCCGTGTTTCACTACCATGCAATGCTGTACTCCAGACGTACATTCCCAGGAATTTCTTTCTCAAATTAAGGCTGATATTTGATGTTAGTAGACTTCTCTTGGCCAGAAATGCCCTTTTTGACATTGCTAGTCTGCGTTTGATGTCCTCCTTGTTCCGTCTGCCATTGGTTACTTTACTGCCTAGGTAGGAGAACTCCTTAACTTCATCTACTTCGCCACCATCAATCCTGATGTTAAGTTTCTCGCTGTTCTCATTTCCACTACTTCTCATTATCTTCATCTTTCTTCGATTTATTTCTCTAATTATCTTATTACAAATACCATTTTGTTTGGTGTAAAGAGTATATTAACTGAATAATTTGCCTACAGTACCGTCGTAGATAATAAACGCGATCACTGCGATAAGCCATTATCTCTGCCCGTCATACAAGCTGACTTCTCTGAGCGAATATTCTTTTCTAATCGACAAACATATACGTCATTGTCGCCTCTAATTGTGATTTACCTATTGTTGCTACGACCTAATGTGCTTCCTATAATTGAACATGTTTGCCGAGCTAAAGTTATAGATTATGTAACCCTACTGACAGTGCCTTTTCTCTGTCATGCAAGCCGTGACAAACATTCCGAAAACAAAAGACATTTTTTGACACGTAGAACTATATATACAAGGATGTATTATAAATTCATGATTAATATTTCACGTCTTTCAGTTCATTTCCAAAGATTAGTTCCCACAGCTACCCAACGATTACACGTATTCCAAATACCGTCATTATTTAAAATTATAAGGACTGCGAGAGCTTCGTATGGTCCTCCTGGATCTTTTTAAAGGTAATACTCATCAAGGCAACTGTCGTAATATTTTTCAACCGCAATTTCATCAGTTTATAAGTTGAACTTATTAGGCTATCTATCGAAATATTTGCAAGTCTAAATGCATTAAGAGTCCTTGGACAAACTGTTCGAAGCTTTTCTGAGTTTTGAGAACCCTGTGCAAAATTTTATAAGTCTACGAAAATGTGGCAGAAAATTTTTTTTTGACCACTTAAACTCGCGACCGACACGCCATTCATTCAACCACACGTCCGATCTCGTCCATCTCTCAAAGCGAGTTGTCCATTGCTAGTACGACCGCCGACCTTAAACAGACTCTATCTGTCGTTGTGAAACTTTCAAATTCACATTTGACTTATTGCTGCCAGATATATTACCAGAACCGGTTCGAAAAATTTTTTACACAAAATTGATTTATTATTTGGCGCCTCTTCTTCTCGCCTTTTGTACACTTTCTCCCGTGTCAGTTTTCGCTACTATTTCTGATACGTACTGCATACAAATCTTGCTATTACCCGCCCCTGGTTGCCCTCTAGGCAAGGCGCCTCAAGCAGACGCTACTAATTGTGATACGTCATGTGTAGGAAATATTAAAGTTGTGGCGCTTCTGCCCCCCCCCCCCCCCCCCCCCCCCCCCGCCTTCACTCCCACCCCGCCGCTCCTACCAGCACCATATGAACCCCTCTACTGAGAGAGATAGCTCGCATCCGGCCACCCAGATTTAGATTTTCCATAATTTACCTAAACCGCTCCAGGAAATGCCGGGATGATTCCTTTGAAAAGGACACGGTCGATTGCCTTCCCCACTCCAACTTTGTGCTCCATCTCTCGTAACCTCGTTCTCGATGAGACATCAAACTCTGATCTTCGTCCTCTCCTTTCTGTCACCCCTCTCTGCTTGTTTTTGTGTCTAATGTATCTGATATCCAAGAAAGAAAACAGTAATCCACTAAATTACAGACCCCTACCACTAACTTACTTGCAGCAGGATTTTGGAACGTATACTGTGATAGAACATTCTGAATTACCTCGAAGAAATCGATTTATTAACAAATAACCAACCCGGATTCAGAAAATATGATTCTTGTGAAACATAACTAAGTCTGTATTCTAAAAATGTAATGAGTGCTATGGACTGGGTACGTCAAATTGATTTCATAGTTTCAGATTTCCGGAAGGATTTTGACACGATTCCTCACAAGAGACTTGTAATCAGATTGCATGCCTATTAAGTATTCTCTCAGTTGTGCAAATGGATTTGTGATCTCTCGTCGGAAAAGTCCCAATTCGTGATAGCTACCGGAATGTCATCGACTAAAACAGGGGTAATATCTGGCGTTCCTCAGAGAGATCCTCCGCTGTTCCTGATGCACATTAACGATGTAGGAGACAATCTGAGCAGCCCTCGTAGATTGTTTGCTGTCATTTACCTTTTTATAAAGTCATAAAATGATCCAAACAAACTGCAAAACGATTTAGACAAGATATCTGTATGATGTGAAATGTGGCAATTGACTCCAAGTAATGAAAAGTGTGAAGTCATCCACATGAGTACTAAAAGGAATCCGCTCGGTACGCAATAAATCACACAAATTTAAGGGCTGTAAACTCAGTTAAATACTCAGGGATTACTGCTACGAATAACTTAAACTGGAACGATAACAAAGATATTGTAGTGGGGAAAGTGAACGTAAGACTACGTTTTATCGGCAGGATACCTAGAAGATGCTGAGGGTCTGCTAAAGAAACTGCTTAGACTACTTTTGTCCGCCCTCTTCTGGAGTTCTGCTGTGCAGTATGAAATCCGCATCAGATAGGATTGACGCAGAACATCGAAAAAGTTCAACGATGCGCAGATGGTTTTGTGTTGTCCCGAAATAGAGGAGAGAGTGCCACGGACATGATACGAGAATTGGAGTATCAGTCACTAAGACAAAGGCGTTTATCGTTGCAGCAGAAAATTCACATAAAATTTAAATCACAAACTTTCTCGTCTAGCTTATTATTATCTGTTGCGCTGCATTTTCACTCACAAATAAGAGGTTGGGGTTCTTCCCTCGTTGCCACCTTCCTCTGTCAAAGGATGGAGGTAGTTTACTATCATGAATGAGGGATAGGGGGTTAGTTTCAGCCCAAGATATAACGGCTTCACCATTTCCACCTTCTCGAGTGTATCCCCAGATATGGCTGTGGCTATTAAAGTCCCATGTTACCACAGATATCTTCCGGGAATCAAAGTTTTTAGGAGGATCAAAGAAGAATTTTTCGGAAGGAGATTTGTACACTGACGTGATCACACAGTTGCTGAGTTCCAAGGTGATGATCTCGATGTTATTTTCATGTGTACAATAGGCACTCAAGACTTGGATTTCTGGCTTGACGAAAATAGCAATTCCATATTTAGCATGAGGTATTTTTGCAGCTAGCTGCAAACCAGGTATTTTCGGTCGTCTTTGCTGGGTATCTCTGTGAGTTTCTTGTATGCACAGTACATCACACTTCTGTTCACGGCACAGTTCTTGAATCAGCTGTTGCTTAGGATGTGACATGCCTTCAGTATTTACTGAAATAACTGTCAGAACAGGTTCTAGAAAGTTCTATTTAGACGCATCTTGTTTAAATTCATAAGTGCTTCTGGAATGCTGATGTTCAGTTTAGTACCTTTTCAGATTACTATGCAGGGGCACCACGTGCAGGAATCAGTTTCACCCCCTGCTAGTCCATAAACGTGAACAATGAGGAAAGAAACAAGGCATGCTACTGTGTCTTGTTCGTGTCAACAAAGTGATTTCTTTAAGCTTTAGATTAAGGTCGAATCGATTAGTGCACCCGTATACGATGCAAGCTGTAATTTTTTAATGAACCAACCACTTCTACACATAGTCAAAGCACAAGATGCTATTTGGGATATGACCACGGAAGTCAATAATATCCTCAACGGTCGAAACTGCGCTCTGGCACGTCAGAGTGACGTCACGGGGAATTATCACCGTGAAGAACCATGAAGGTGCAAATGCGATGAACGTAATGTTTTGAGCTATGTAAGATGGCAGACGTTAACTTCAAGTTTGTGAAGTAATGACAGCTCCATTATTTTTGTACCTCCATGGATACCACGCGAATAAGAGAAAATATTTTCTCTTTGAAATAGCTTTTTACTCTTTGACTTTTGAACTTTACCATATTTGTGGAAATTCTTTTATTGGTTGATACTTGTACGACATACCATTCAAAGTAAGGAATACAATGCTTATACAATCTTCAAAGTGTTTACTCCACATTTACATATTATTTGTGTATACGTTCCATAGTGTATAGCTAACAGGTGCTAGTACTGAATTTCTAAAATTAGAGGGATCGGAACGCATCTCTACAACCATAAAACACCCCTCCTTCCTCGCCCGCCCCAGGCATAAGAATCTTGGTATGCTGTATACACATGCAGTACTTCGCCTCTTGCAACACGTTGGTCACCCATTGTCACGTTCAATGGCCTCGGCGCTGCGGAAAATTACAGCTGCGTTACAATTTAACATGCGTGTACTATTTTAAATCTCCGAAGTCGACTTGTTCTATTGAGCTTAAAAAAGATTCCCTGGGAGGTACCGGGACGCAGTTCGAGGACGTTCCGGCGCCTTCTATGCGTGCTATCCAGTATTTGAGAATCAGAGCACTTAGTGTCCTGCAACAGTCTTTACACATAATTTCTCGCTTTTAACTCTTACAAAATAATGCCAGGAAAAAGTTTATCACTTACTGCATTTTGGCATGACGCTTAAATTTATTACTTCGTTGCAACTAACTCTCTGCGCAAAACATTTAGCAAACAGTATCCGCATATGCCGCTGAATGCACCTACAAAATGATATCACTGTACGACACACAGAGAGTGGTGGAGTAGGAGACGGATAGAGAAAGGCAAGAGGAGGAGATGTGTAGAGAGAGGTGGGAAAGAGGATATCGACATGGAGAAGAAAGAGGAGATGGACAGAGAATGAGGGTGGATAAGGTGGGCACAGAGAGGAGGGGGGGGGGGGGGAGGGTGAGGAAATGGACAGAGTGGGGGCAGAGAAGATGGGCAGAAAGAGGGACAAGGAGGAGATAGACTGCTAGAATTTAAATAAATGCCCACCCGGGCAACCCAGGGTATTAAGATAGTATGGAAATAAATCGTTTTCATATAAATGTCCAAATAAAGTAAAGTGTCTGAAAAACATTCATCTGATTTCATAAGACTACAAAGATTTAATTCCAATAAGCATCCAATTTTGTAAGATTGTATCTTTCACATGCATAAAAATAAAACAGTCGAAGTCCTTCTTACTAATTGGGTAATGATCAACGTTTCTATTTAGGTTTCAGAACTGGTCAATGAGTCCTCCAGTGACCGCTGGCTGCTAACAAACACCCAAACGATAGTGAGATTCGTCCAATACTTTGGGGAGCATGTCTGGAGTTACTACAATCACTGTCGTTGCTAAGCGACGTGGCCGTCCACCCAAAGTTGTTGGATGGGAAGATCTGGCGACCGTGGTGGCGAGCGCTGTGATACGAGATACGTGCCCCCTTACAGAAAATGCATCAATTGTGGAGCCCCATGTTAAGAAATGCTCTTACATGCAGACACCAATGTGGTCCTCCGTCCTGTAGAACACTTAAATCCTCGGCATAATGTCGGTAAGGATACATGACTGCTGTAAAAGTGTTTTCCGCAAAGAATAGCGGACCGCAAATCTTTCCTCGGAAAACGTTCCAAAAGGTAAATGTATCTCCCAGACTACCTATTTTGCGTAAAGAGGAATCTGCGGTACTAATCGTTAGCTTTGACCAGTGGTGTCGTTAACAAGTGACAAACGTTGAAAACAACATAGTGAATATAGCATCATATCGATGACGACTTTATGAAACATGAGAAACACATACGAATTCGTTTACGAGAGTTTACTACATCGCGAAACAAGTACTATGATTAACCACATATAAGAGAACCAGAAAAAAGAGAAACATTTCTTGGAAAGAAAACTAGTCATCGCCGAAAAAACTAGATTTACAGATGCAACGGACACCACGCCAAACACTACGAACTAAAATGAAATATCGGTTGTAAATAAAATGTATCTAGCATCGCAAAATACAAATTATCTGTATGCGCTCACAGGAGAATGTGATACGCAGTTTCTAAGATTACGCTTTTCAGTAGAAAATCGAATACTCGAATACAGTTTAATAAGTTCCTGCTTAATTACGTGGAAAGAACCTGAGTCGGGAATCGAGAAAACAGTTGTAGTGGAAACTAAAATAAACACTAGGAACTTTAAAAAAATTGTCGTCAATAAATGACAGCCAGTATCGGAAAATATACTTTGTAATTCAAGAAGAGATTGCGATACGCGGCGTAGAATATACTCACATTTTAGCAGTGAATTGAGAAGAAACTACCTAACAATTTGTTCTAAGGAAACTGAAACGAGCATCGTAAAGACGGACCTCACAAGATATAGTACGAAGCACTATAAAGAAATCGACGTAGGTGTCGAAAATACAAGTAACTAATACTGCAAGATCACAAATTAATGTACCCGTGAAATAAGTAACTGCAAATGTGAAACGCTGGTACTTTAATAACCGGTGTAGCCGTCAGAATGTTCAGTGCAAGCTTGCAAACATATGTGCATTGTGTTGTACACGTGCCGGATGTCAGTTTGTGATATGGAATTCCATGCCTGTCGCACTTGGTCAGTCAGTACAGGGATGGTTAATGCTGTTTGTAGATAACGCTGGAATTGTTGTCAGATATTCCACATGTGCTCGATTGGAGACAGATCCGGTGATCGAGCAGGCCAAGACAACATGTCGACACGCTGTAGAGCACGTTGGGTTACAACAGCGGTATGTGGTCGAGCGTTATACTGTTGGAAAACCCTGTTAGCCGATATATCTGAACACAGTTTAAGGCGCAGGGCGCGTGTAGTCGTACACGTGAACGTAGCTACATATGACGTCTGAGTAGGGTATCCTTCTCTTAAGTATAACAAGTCATCAATGAAGACGACTATTACATAAAACGGCGTCAATTATAAGGCTCGTACTGCAGGTTAATGGAGCCTCTGTTTATTGAGAAAAGTGAGCCTGCGCAAAGGAAGTTAGCGGTATAGCTCGTGTTCAGTTGCCTGTCCATCACTAAGTATCCCTTATTTTGTACTTATTTTAGATGACACTGTCGCGCGGAGTAGCCGAGCGGTCAGGGGCGTCTTGTCATGGTCCACGCGGCTTTCCCCGTCGGAGATTCGAGTCCTACCTCGGGCATGGTTGTGTGTGTCGTCCTTAGCGTAAGTTAGTTTAAGTTAGATTAACTAGTGTGTAAGCTTAGAGACCGATGACCCCAGCAGTTTGGTCCCATAAAACCTTACCACAATTTTCCATTTTCACATGACACTATTGACGAAGAAACCTCAACACAACCTTAGTCAGCACAGGAACAAACACTAAACTCAAGATCAATAATTCAAAAGGAAGAGGTTGCTGAACCATCGACGCCGGCACATTTCTTTGTACTTGATGGAATCACAACACTGCTAACAGGTTCAGAACCATCAAATACAAGGGATTTGACCAAGGAGTCTGAACGACATCAGAGGAGCGTACAAGACTTATGGAAAAAGTTGAAGAAAGAATAGCTGATCCTGTTAAAAATTTCCAACAAGTTCTCCGACCAAGGACAACGTTTATCACGACACTGTTTGGGTGATGTCGTTCGTCAGTAGGAGAATATCTGTCCACCGCACGTGTAGCGGAAGGAATTCACGAAGATCTCCATGAGGAAAGAGGTTGGAAGATACTAGCCTTATCCTTACGAACTTCAGAAGGGTTCATTGCCTTAAACTTCAGTTCAGTTGGTCATCTCTTGGAGGTTTACGAGAACGTCAAGGATCTTGCATTTCAATGCCTTAATTAATGACACTCTGATGATATTGATTACCTAAGACCTGATCTCTGTGTTTTATACTTCGTGGTATACCTTCCACTGTCAAAAATAAATAACGTTGTACTGTAGCCAACATATTATGGTATGTGCCCGTAATAAATACAAAATGCAGACCCTCAATATGCAAGAAAACCGTTTCTGAAAAAGTAACATTTATTAATACAGATTATAAATAAGTATTAGGAATTCTTGCTTGAACGTATTTTTCTGGAGGGTAGCCTTGTACGGAAGTGAAAGAAGGATTATGAACCGTTCAGATAAAAAGAGAATAGAAGCTGTTGCAATGTGATGCTGCAGGAGAATGGAAAAAATTAGGTGGGTAGACAGTGTGTAATTAAGAGGTACTGTATGGAATTAGGGAGAAACGAAATTTATGGTACAACTTGAGTCAAAGAAGCTGTCGCTTGATGGGATTCGTCCTGGAGCATCAGGGAATATTTAATTGGGTAATGGAGGTAAGTGTTGCAATAAAATGGTCAAATGTGTGTGAATTTCTAAGGGACCAAACTGCTGAGGTCATCGGTCCCTACACTTACACACTACTTAAACTAACTTATACTAAGAACACACACACAGCCATGCCTGAGGGAGGACTCGAACCTCCGACAGAAGTGGCCGGGCAGTCAGTGACATGGCGCCTCTAACCATGCGGCCACTCCGAGCGGCCAAGTGTTGCGAGTTAGTAATTGTAGAGGGATCTGACGAAAGTTTTATGGCGCCTTTATTTAAATGTGCGGTTTCCTTTCATTTCAGTTAATTAATATTATTTAAATGTTCTATTTTCTTTCTTTTTAATTAATAATTATTTTATGTGTTAACTGAAATACGTAAGTCTGCATGTATGTAAGTGTAGTAGATGTATATTTTGTCTTATATGAGTACTGCCTCCAGAGATATTAATACCTGTGCAAAACCAGAGGAGCGGACAGCTGATGGACGATCGAGCGGTGAGAAAAAAGTAATGGTGTTTTACAGTTGACGGTACAATGCGTGAAAAACACAAAATTTGCATTGAAGAACACAAACAATCAATTATTGTGGTGAAAATGGTGTAAAGAGAGGGAGCAGACGCTCAGAGGTCGAGCAGTAATGTTTAAAACTAGGTACAGAGTTTTTTTACGACGTGCTACATTTATGAAGAGAAAAAGTTATGATTTGGAAGATTGTCTCTATAAACAGTGTGGGCGTAGTTCAACTAATTATTTGTGGTTGATAACGAAAAGCACTGGCCGTTTGCTTAAATACAAACTGAGCGTGCGATCCTACATCAACGAAACCGGTCTCTATCAAATTTTACCACCGAACTGAAGATAAGTAGTGGAAGCATATTAGATCTTTATTCTGTGATTTAATACAACATTACAGTGTTCCCCTCCGCCCTCAAACTCATCTTTTGCATAAATCTTCTGACCTCCTCTTCCATATGGCTTTAGGGCGTCTTTCTTCAGTTAATTGAAATTTATTTCATCACCTTCTTAGGCCATCTGTCCTCAACCAAACGGCATACATTCCCATACCTTCTCAACAGTTTTGATTCTATTGTATCCATTACAGTGGTGCTCAAATTCATTCTCTTACGCGTGCCCTCATTTCTTATTTTATCCTGTCTTGTCAACCTACAACAAGACCTGCAAAATTCTATCAAAAATGTTCAAATGTGTGTGAAATCTTACGGGACTTAACTGCTAAGGTCATCAGTCCCTAAGCTTACACACTACTTAACCTAAATTATACTAAGGACAAACACACACACTCATGCCCGAGGGAGGACTCGAACCTCCGCCGAAACCAGCCGCACAGTCCATGACTGCATCGCTCCAGACCGCTCGGCTAATCCCGCGCGGCAAAATTCTACCTCCATTGACAATAATTCCCTCTTAATACTTTCAGTTATCCCCGTGTTTCTGCTCCATACGTTCTTACACATCTGCAAATTTTTTAAATTTCCTGATCTTCCTCTCTAGTCTAATGTATGCTCCATAAAACACAGTGAAGTAGTCTGGTTGCTCGTTTAACTCCGCCAATGTGGTTCTTCTTTTCACTTTTACTAGATCCAGTTTTGTTAACAATGACTCCCAAAAATATTTACAAGAGTCCACAGATTTTAATATCCACAAATTTTCCAATTAACTCAATCCTCCAGTAACCAAATACACACGGCCGAAAAATTCGCAGTACTAAGAACGAGTTTAGTGATAAACAGAAGTTGGCAGGCGTGTTACTACAACTGAAAGATGAAGTCTATTCCAGCTGTGTGCCAATAGCATAAGAGTAGCACTAGTAGAGCCACTATAAAGATGCAATTCAAGTTAGCTTCGATACGTGATGTAACGGTTATAAGTGTTGGTTTCCTTTGAGACTGGACGTGGTGAGTTGATGTTGGTCAAGAATACCTTTAAGACAACAAAGACTGAATTTTCAACACCTCACAGAGTTTGAACGAACTCGTGTATTAGGAATACGAGAACCTTGATGTTCCTTCTGCGATATTGCAGAAAGACTTGGCAGGAATGTAGTCACTGCAAATGTTTGCTGACGAAAAGTCCAAAGGAATGTTGCTTGCAGACGGCCACGCGGCATTACTGCGTGGGAACACCATCGTATTTGGCGCACGGCTCTGGCGCTTCGTACTGCATCCACACAGCAATATGAACAGTAGCTGGCATCACAGTGACACAACGAACTGTTACAAATCGCTTACTACAAGGACAGCTCTGAAATGGACGCCCTATATCTTGCATTTCACTGACCCTACACCACCGCCAGTAGCGTCAGGCGATAGATCATTGGAGGGAAGGGTGGACGTCTGTTGTGTTTTCTGATGAAATCTGGTTCTGCCTCTGGGTCAATGATGGTCGTGCTTTCGTCAGAATGAGGACAGTTGAGGGTGCCAAAGGAGGTGCTGTAGCGGTTAACACAATGGCTGACATTCGGGAGGACGACAGTTCAAAGCCCCGTCCGGCTATCCTGATGTAGGTTTTTTTTTGTGATTTCCCTAAATCGCTTTAGGCAAATGCCGGGGTGGTTCCTATGAAAAAGGCACGACGGATTTCTTTGAACAGCCTTCCTTAACCCGAGCTTCTGCTTCGCCTCTAATGACCTCACTGTCGACGGGACGTTGAACTCTAATCTCCTCCTCGTCCTTCTCCTCCATCACCACCAGTTAAAGTCCTGCATTCAACCTGTCTACATGCTAGACACACTGGACTTAAGACCTGGAATTATGGGCTGAGCTACGATTAGATATGGCATCAGGAGCACTCTCGCCTTTATCCCACGCACCCTGATTGCAGATTTGTACGTCAGCCTTATGATTCGAACTGTTGTGCTGCTATGAACAGGATGCCAGGGTGAGTTTTCCAACAGGCTAACAGTCGCTGACCTACTGCTGTTGTAACCCAACTTTCTCTTTGGAGTCGACATGTTGCCTTTTCTTGCTCGATCACCAGACCGGTTTCCAATAGACCACATATGGGACATCATACGACGACAACTCCGTCATCCACAAACAGCATTAACCGTTCCTGTGTTGACCTGCGAAATGCATCAGGCAAGAAATTCCATAATAAAAACTGACGTCTGGCATCTGTACAACGCAATGCATGCACGGTGCTTTCTTGCATTCGACATTCTAGTGGTTACATCGGTTGTTAATGTACCTGCATTTCACATTTCCAATGACATATCTCGCGCTTACATTAACTTGTGATCTTGCAATCTTAATCACGTAAATGAGTCACCTAATCATATGTATTCCCGAAACTTCATTACTCTAATGTAATTCTTCAAGCTTTCCCGGCGAAGCGTTGTCATGTTGATTAACAGCGTTTCTGCCGGATATTCGCGTCTTTCCTGCACGATATTTCAACTGCGTAACTCGCAGTCTTCTTCAGGTGCTGTCCGATACTGATTCCAGTGTGGAACGAGTCTGGTATTTATGCCTACGTTGTGCTAGACGTTCCCTCTGCGGTCCGCGCCGCGTCTGGCTTTCTGTCCGTGGTGTGCGCCGACCAATACCAACGACTGTAGCGTTTTCTTCTAGTGGCGGCTGTTCCGAACGCTGTGCGCATACTTTGTGGCTATTACCCGTTATCAATGCAGCTGAATTAAGTTCTGAACGGCGTCCAAGATGTGCTAAACGTTTTATGTTCCAACTGTCGTCATTTGAGTCCTTCTGTGAATGTGGACGTTCTGTCACCGTGCTGTGTCGTGTTAGGCGTTCCGTTCGAAGGTCTTGCCCGCCAGGAGCGGCTGCAGTGTTATTTTCAGGCCGATTATGTTCAGGTTGTGCTCGACACTCGGAAGAATGTCCTCAGATACTTTGTCTATTGTCTGAGGTGCCATTTCACGTACGTCCTTAGCTACATGTACTGGACTGTTATCTCTAATTCCATCTTTATACTTGTGTCCCCTGGGGTCTGGGTGTTGTCTACGTTGCGTCTTCAGAAGATCGAGTGCTGGGTTCCAAGCCGAACTTAGTTAATGAGATTCTCCGCAACCTTAATCTCAATAGATTCTTTGATGACGCTGTCCCAGTATCTCGATGTTTGTGTTAAAATCTTGGCATCGTTATACTTCATAGAATGATTGAGTTCTAAAGAATGCTCGGCTATCGCTGACTTCGTTGCCTGTCTCAGTCTGGTGTGCCATTGGTTCTCTTTGCACCTGACGTCAACAGTCCTGGTCGTCTGGCCGATATATGCCATCCCACATTCACATGGTACGTGGTAAATGCCCGGTTACTGTAGAAGCAGGTCATCCTTCACACTCCCCAGCAGAGCATTAATCGTGGTGGGTGGATGGAACACACTTTAAATGTTGTGTTTGCGGAGAATTCTGCTGATGTTAGCAGATATGGGCCCAACATATGGCAAATGTGCAACAATTTTGCGTTTGTTCTTGTATTTCTTCAGGAACATCTCGTGGGGTAACAGGGCGCAGAGCCTTTCGAACATCTCGAGAAAAGTACCCATTTTTGGGTACTCCGTCAGCTTGGAACGCAGCACTCGATCTTCTGAAGACGCAACGTAGGCAATACCCAGACTCCAAGGGCCACAAATGTAAAGATGGAATTGGAGATAACAGTCCAGTACATGTAACTAAGGACGTACATGAAATGGCACCTCTGACAACAGACGAAGTAATTGAGGACATTCTTCCAAGTGTCGAGCGACAATTTGAAGACAATCGGCCTGAAAATAGCACTACAGCCTCTCTTGGGTGGCAACAACTTCGGACGGAGCGCCTAACTCGACACAGCACGGTAACAGAACGTCCTAATTCACAGAAGGACTCAAATGACAACAATACGAAGATAAAACGTTTAGCACAGCTCGGACGCCGTTCAGAACTTAATTGAGCTGTACTGACAACGGTTAATAGCTACAAAGTATGCGCACAGCGTTCGGAACAGCCGCGGCTAGAAGAAAACGCTGCAGTCGTCGCTATTGGTCTGCGCACACCACGGACAGAGCGCCACATGCGGCGCGGACTTCAGAGGGAACGCCTAGCACAACGTAGGCATAAATACTGGACTCGTTCCACACTGGAACCAGTATCAGACATCACCGAAAGAAGACTTTCAGACACGCAGTTGAAATATCGCGCAGGAAAGACGCGAATAACAGGCAGAAACCCGATTAATCAACATTCATTACTCAATATTAATAATTTTTTGATGCTGCGATTTTTTCCGTCAGTGTATTTATAAGTGTCGATAGACATTATGCCCCAAAAGCTTACATCATATTGATACGTGGGGAGGCGCTGGCGCCAGTCGCTTTCTCCGTTCGATTCACCCGGATCGATTGTTTCCCTCGTTGGCCGGTGGTGGTGCTCGGGGGCTGGCGGGCAGACTGGGTTTTGGCTTCGGAATGGCCGGTACGTGTCGCTGCTCAGAGAGTGAGACTTGTGTTTGCGTGGAGTTAGTTGGATTTGACCGGTGTATGTGGCTCTGAGTGCGGAATCGGGCCTGTTATTGGAAGTTCTTGAGGCGTGGCTGGGTCATGGTCTTCTACACAGGACGCTGAGCAATGTGTTATTCATTTTGGCTAGTGGAGTTGAACTATGTTCCACGCAGCTGTCTATTGAAGAAGTAGACATTCAAGCTTTCTAGTTTTGCACTCGGGCTACCCGTGTTATCCCCCTTTTCTTATGAGTGTCAATATTGTATTGGAACTTCGACGTACTGGTGTAATAATATTATGCCTTGTCTTATCGTTGCCCTTTTAAAACTAGTCTGTTTGTGCTGGAGCAATTTTACATACACTCCTGGAAACGGAAAAAAGAACACATTGACACCGGTGTGTCAGACCCACCATACTTGCTCCGGACACTGCGAGAGGGCTGTACAAGCAATGATCACACGCACGGCACAGCGGACACACCAGGAACCGCGGTGTTGGCCGTCGAATGGCGCTAGCTGCGCAGCATTTGTGCACCGCCGCCATCAGTGTCAGCCAGTTTGCCGTGGCATACGGAGCTCCATCGCAGTCTTTAACACTGGTAGCATGCCGCGACAGCGTGGACGTGAACCGTATGTGCAGTTGACGGACTTTGAGCGAGGGCGTATAGTGGGCATGCGGGAGGCCGGGTGGACGTACCGTCGAATTGCTCAACACGTGGGGCGTGAGGTCTCCACAGTACATCGATGTTGTCGCCAGTGGTCGGCGGAAGGTGCACGTGCCCGTCGACCTGGGACCGGACCGCAGCGACGCACGGATGCACGCCAAGACCGTAGGATCCTACGCAGTGCCGTAGGGGACCGCACTGCCACTTCCCAGCAAATTAGGGACACTGTTGCTCCTGGGGTATCGGCGAGGACCATTCGCAACCGTCTCCATGAAGCTGGGCTACGGTCCCGCACACCGTTAGGCCGTCTTCCGCTCACGCCCCAGCATCGTGCAGCCCGCCTCCTGTGGTGTCGCGACAGGCGTGAATGGAGGGACGAATGGAGACGTGTCGTCTTCAGCGATGAGAGTCGCTTCTGCCTTGGTGCCAATGATGGTCGTATGCGTGTTTGGCGCCGTGCAGGTGAACGCCACAATCAGGACTGCATACGACCGAGGCATACAGGGCCAACACCCGGCATCATGGTGTGGGGAGCGATCTCCTACACTGGCCGTACACCACTGGTGATCGTCGAGGGGACACTGAATAGTGCACGGTACATCCAAACCGTCATCGAACCCATCGTTCTACCATTCCTAGACCGGCAAGGGAACTTGCTGTTCCAACAGGACAATGCACGTCCGCATGTATCCGTGCCACCCAACGTGCTCTAGAAGGTGTAAGTCAACTACCCTGGCCAGCAAGATCTCCGGATCTGTCACCCATTGAGCATGTTTGGGACTGGATGAAGCGTCGTCTCACGTGGTCTGCACGTCCAGCACGAACGCTGGTCCAACTGAGGCGCCAGGTGGAAATGGCATGGCAAGCCGTTCCACAGGACTACATCCAGCATCTCTACGATCGTCTCCATGGGAGAATAGCAGCCTGCATTGCTGCGAAAGGTGGATATACACTGTACTAGTGCCGACATTGTGCATGCTCTGTTGCCTGTGTCTATGTGCCTGTGGTTCTGTCAGTGTGATCATGTGATGTATCTGACCCCAGGAATGTGTCAATAAAGTTTCCCCTTCCTGGGACAATGAATTCACGGTGTTCTTATTTCAATTTCCAGGAGTGTATTTTGAAATTTGAGGTCTACAGTTCATTCTTTTAAACATTTTTAACTTGCCTTTGTCTTGATGCGATCTATCTTTGCAGAATTTTATCTTAATATTTGGGGCTGAAATATGGCTTCCTTTGACTGTGGCTGTGTGTTTGTGCCTTTCTGTTGGAGCACTGCAGCGGGCACCTACTCCATGTCTAAACTGATGTCCGGAGTACGACGCCTTGGCAGACGAGTGCCAGAGAGAACGGGAGGTTCTTTTGGCCGCGGGGAAAATGGCAACCGATACGGCGGCCACTGAATTCTTTGGGTTGCAGTGAGTGGCGATCTTGCATTAAGTTTAATCTGCATTGGGACGGCAAGGCGTCTGTTCCGTTTGCTATACTGCTTATGTATGTTTACCTTCGAAACCATAAAGGAAGGAGACTAGTGATCTGAATTATACCTTACGTGCAGCGGGATTGGAACTTATGTACATGTTAAAGAGAAATACTTGATGGGTAGCAGAAATTGGAAATTATGTGAATTGTCCTATTGCGCTTGCCCAGGTGACCTATTTAAAAGAAACTTATTTCACCTTTATTATTCAAGTGCCCTTTGTTAAATGAAACTGATTTTACCTTTTATTACTCCAGTGCTTACAGTTAATATAGAAGCTATAAGAAGTTCTTGTTTGCACCTAATTCAATTAGAAAGGTATTGTGTAATGTATTTTTCTGACTGTGAATAAGAGACATTTGTAGAAAATTTCTGGTAAATACTATACCCTTTGGGTTAAATTGTTGATCAGTAATAAATTAGTTGTATCTTGCAAGTCCTCTGTACTTGTTATGTCACTTTTCACAGGTTTGCACGTAAACTCCACGTTGCACATATCTTGACTCACACTTCCAGTAATTAAAACATACTTACTCCCTGAAGTACTTATTTACTCCTATTTCTCTGTGCATCTTCTTAAACCGTGTAGTTCATGTCATCCTAATTCATATGGAAGTAAATGACAGAAGAAGACAAACCCCAATTCCCGATATTCACTGTACAAGTTTCCGAAATGTGTACTTGATAGCATTCTCATTAGTGTGAAAGTAAAAGAAAAGTACGAGTCCAATACTGTTCTAGGGAGACCAATGTGCGTCTACACAAAGTGGATTCAAATGGATATACACTCCTGGAAATGGAAAAAAGAACACATTGACACCGGTGTGTCAGACCCACCATACTTGCTCCGGACACTGCGAGAGGGCTGTACAAGCAATGATCACACGCACGGCACAGCGGACACACCAGGAACCGCTGTGTTGGCCGTCGAATGGCGCTAGCTGCGCAGCATTTGTGCACCGCTGCCGTCAGTGTCAGCCAGTTTGCCGTGGCATACGGAGCTCCATCGCAGTCTTTAACACTGGTAGCATGCCGCGACAGCGTGGACGTGAACCGTATGTGCAGTTGACGGACTTTGAGCGAGGGCATATAGTGGGCATGCGGGAGGCCGGGTGGACGTACCGCCGAATTGCTCAACACGTGCGGCGTGAGGTCTCCACAGTATATCGATGTTGTCGCCAGTGGTCGGCGGAAGGTGCACGTGCCCGTCGACCTGGGACCGGACCGCGGCGACGCACGGATGCACGCCAAGACCGTAGGATCCTACGCAGTGCCGTACGGGACCGCACCGCCACTTCCCAGCAAATTAGGGACACTGTTGCTCCTGGGGTATCGGCGAGGACCATTCGCAACCGTCTCCATGAAGCTGGGCTACGGTCCCGCACACCGTTAGCCCGTCTTCCGCTCACGCCCCAACATCGTGCAGCCCGCCTCCAGTGGTGTCGCGACAGGCGTGAATGGAGGGACGAATGGAGACGTGTCGTCTTCAGCGATGAGAGTCGCTTCTGCCTTGGTGCCAATGATGGTCGTATGCGTGTTTGGCGCCGTGCAGGTGAGCGCCACAATCAGGACTGCATACGACCGAGGCACACAGGGCCAACACCCGGCATCATGGTGTGGGGAGCGATCTCCTACACTGGCCGTACACCACTGGTGATCGTCGAGGGGACACTGAATAGTGCACGGTACATCCAAACCGTCATCGAACCCATCGTTCTACCATTCCTAGACCGGCAAGGGAACTTGCTGTTCCAACAGGACAATGCACGTCCGCATGTATCCCGTGCCACCCAACGTGCTCTAGAAGGTGTAAGTCAACTACCCTGGCCAGCAAGATATCCGGATCTGTCCCCCATTGAGCATGTTTGGGACTGGATGAAGCGTCGTCTCACGCGGTCTGCACGTCCAGCACGAACGCTGGTCCAACTGAGGCGCCAGGTGGAAATGGCATGGCAAGCCGTTCCACAGGACTACATCCAGCATCTCTACGATCGTCTCCATGGGAGAATAGCAGCCTGCATTGCTGCGAAAGGTGGATATACACTGTACTAGTGCCGACATTGTGCATGCTCTGTTGCCTGTGTCTATGTGCCTGTGGTTCTGTCAGTGTGATCATGTGATGTATCTGACCCCAGGAATGTGTCAATAAAGTTTCCCCTTCCCGGGACAATGAATTCACGGTGTTCTTATTTCAATTTACAGGAGTGTAGATTTGCGAAGAAATGAGGCTTGTACGTCATAGACAAGAGCAGTTTTGCATCAAGCGAGTACTTGGACCACAACAGCTCAGATGGAATGTGGTGTGAATGTGGTGGACCGGCACGTGGGACCGTGTCCGTGCGCGCCGCCACCATGTGTCGGACTGATCCACAGGGCCGGCGCAGGGCCGGCTGACACTTGTTGCAGGCCGGGCTGGGCCGGATGGACGGGCTGCGGGCTGCATCGATCCGCCGCCGCCGCCGCCGCCGCCGCCGCCTCCGGCGACCGCCGCCCACGCGCGACCCACCGCCCCCCGGGCACCAGCCTGCATTCGCTCCCAGTTCAAACGAAGCCTTCCCCCGCAAAAACACTTCCACCGCTGACATTCGAAGCCTCGCCCTGCGGTACTCGTTAACACGTTTCAAGGTTCAATGTAGCTCCGCGCTACAGACGGGTGAACAGTTCCAGATACGACGAGCACTCTCCCGCCAGTTCACAGCCACGTGCACAGGAAGAAAATTTATCATCCTGGTATGCATGCTGCTATAATGTCAATAACTGTTCTGGTGCAAAAAGTTAAAGATATTGCAGTTGTAACGAAAAGTAAAAAGGGGACCTGCAATCGTGCTACATAAAACTGGTAGAGAAACAATTTGAAGCAATAACAGTGACACATGAGAAAAGAAAAATCTTATACACTACTGGCCATTAAAATTGCTACACCACGAAGACGACGTGCTATAGACGCGAAATTTAACCGACAGGAACAAGATGCTGTGATATGCAAATGATTAGCTCTTCAGAGCATTCACACAAGGTTGGTGCCGGTGGAACACGTACAACGTCCTGGCATGAGGAGAGTTTCCAACCGATTTCTCATACACAAACAGCAGGTGACCGGCGATGCCTGGTGAAACGTTGTTGTGATGCCACGTGTAAGGAGGAGATATGCATACCATCACGTTTCCGACTTTGATAAAGGTCGGATTGTAGCCTATCACGATTGCGATTTATCGTATCGCGACATTGCTGATCGCGTTGGTCGAGATCCAATGACTGTTAGCAGAATATGGAATCGGTGCGTTCAGGAGGTTAATACGGAACGCTGTGCTGGATCCCAACGGCCTCGTATCACTAGCAGTCGAGATGACAGGCATCTTATCCGCATTGCTGTAACGGATCGTGCAGACACGTCTCGATCCCTGAGTCAACAGATGGGGACGTTTGTAAGACAACAACCATCTGCACGAACAGTTAGACGACGTTTCCAGCAGTATGGACAATCAGCGCGGTTACGCTTGACGCTGCATCACAGACAGAAGCGCCTGTGATAGTGCATTCAACGACGAACCTGGGTGCACGAATGGCAAAACGTCATTTTTTCGGGTGAATCCAGGTTCTGTTTCCAGCATCATGATCGTGTTTGGTGACATACACATTAGAAGCGTATATTCGTCATCACCATACTGGCGTATCACCCGGCGTGATGGTATGGGGTACAATTGGTTACACGACTCGGTCACCTTTTCTTCGCATTGACGACACTTTGAACAGTGAACGTTACATTTCAGATGTGTTAGGACCCGTGGCTCTACCCTTCATTCGATCCCTGCAAAACCCTAGATTTCAGCAGGATAACGCACGACCGCATTTTGCAGGTACTGTACAGGCCTTTCTGGGTACAGAAAATGTTCGCCTTCTGCCCTGGCCAGCACATTCTCCAGATCTCTCACCAATTCAAAACGTCTGGTCAATGGTGGCCGAGCAACTGGCTCGTACAATACGCCAGTCACTACTCTTGATGAACTGTGGTATCGTGTTGGAGCTGCATGGGCAGCTGTACCTGTACACGCCATCCAAGCTCTGTTTGACTCAATGCCCAGGCTATCAAGGCCGTTATTACGATGAAAAAAAGCAACAAATCTTTGTAAAGAAATTGTAGAAATCCTGCCAGATGAAGTGTTAAGAAGAAGGGAATGATGCTAGATGACTATCACGTTCACTAGTAAAATTATTCATAAATAATAAATTACAGTTTGATAAGAACGGTGACCGAGAAATGAGTTTTATTATTCATTATGGGTTCAGGAAGAACCCCAATGCTAATCCATAACAGTCTCCAATCTTTTGCCGATTCACAAATTTTGTGACGGCTAGAAAAGCAAATTTTAAATGTAGACTAAAAACTTTTTTTGCTGAGTACGTTCTATTTCCCCATGACGGAATTGTTCATTCAGAGCTGGAAAAAGAAAACTAAATTTAAGTGTAATACTAATAATTGTAGTTTAGAAAGACAGCATATATATAGACATCTTGGGTTGTCGGGTGTTTTTCGTCCGCTGCGGCTCTGGATGTTCCCTCTGCGGTCCGTGCCCACCAGTCCCACTTCTGGGTGTTCCATCTTCGGTCTGGTGCGCCTGGCAGTCCGTCAGGGGCTCGTTTTCCATCTCCATGTCTCTGGTTCTTCTGTTTGTGTAGTGTTGCAGTTGGGCCCGTTGCTCCTTTACCAATTCCAGAGACCGGATCCCAGGCTTTGCTTAGCTGGTACCATGTGTCACGGTTCATAAGATCGTCAGCCATTTTAATTTCTATCGATTCTCTTATAACACTGTCCCAAAATCTGGGTGCTTGTGCTAGAATCTTGGTATCCTCATACTTCATGGCATGATCTAGTTCTAGACAGTGTTCAGCAATGGCTGACTTAGTCACCTGTCTTAATCTAGTGTGCCTCTGATGTTCTTTGCACCTGATCTCCACAGTTCTTGTCGTCTGGCCAATGTAGGACATGCCACATAGACAAGGTATATTGTAAATCCCTGGTTTTCGTAACCACAGGTCGTCTTTGACACTCCCCAGCAGTCCCCCGATCTTGTTGGATGGACAGAAAACACACTTGATATTGTGTTTACGGAGGATCCTACTGATTCTGGCAGAAATAGAGTCAGCATAGGGCAGATATGCCACCTTCTTTGCTTCATCTTGGTCTTCTTCAGGAACCTGTGATATAGTGGCTGGTTGGAGTGCCCTCCCAATTTGTTTTTCTGTGTATCCATTCTTGGAGAAAACTGTTTTGAGACGTTCTATCTCTATAGGTAGATTCTCTTGGTCTGACAAGGCACGTGCTCTGTGGACCAGAGTATTCAGAACCCCGTTCTTCTGGGCAGGGTGGTGACAGCTGCTGGCCTGCAGATATAAATCAGTGTGTGTTGGTTTTCGGTATTCACTGTGGCCAATTGATCCATCTGCTTTTCTCTGGACTAGTACATCCAGAAATGGCAGCTGGCCATTCTTCTCCAGTTCCATGGTGAACTTGACATTAGGGTGGCATGAGTTAAGATGTTCAAGAAACTCATTGAGCCTGTCCATCCCATGTGGCCAGATCACGAAGGTGTCATCCACGTACCTAAAGAAGCATATGGGTTTAAATGTGGCTGTCTCCAATGCCCTCTCCTCAAAACTCTCCATAAACATGTTGGCAACCACAGGGGACAGTGGGCTGCCCATAGCTACACCTTCAGTTTGCTCGTAATATTGGTTTCTGTATAGGAAATACGTGGATGTCAGTGTATGACTGAACAGGTCCAACAGAGCACCGTCAAATTTCTCTGCAATCAGTTCTAGTGAGTCCTTCAGTGGGACCCTGGTGAACAGCGATACCACATCAAAACTAACTATGATGTCCGAATCTGTGATGTGGAGTTGCTTGAGGCGTTCCAGGAAATCTTCTGAGTTGCGGATGTGGTGAATACATTTCCCCACATATGGAGACAGGAGACCTTTCAAGTACTTGGCTGTTGTGTACGTAGGTGCCCCAATATTACTGACATTAGGACGTATTGTGTATTTTAGGCAGACCATACAGTCTAGGTGGCACTGACGCTTTTTCCCGTAGTTGTCTGATGATCTTATTGGACATCCCTGTTTCCTTCAAGAGAGCACTAGTCTTCTTGGCCACCTTGTCCGTGGGGTCACACTCCAGAATTCTGTATGCAGGGTCCTCCAGAAGTTGGCGTACTTTCTCATCATAATCCACCCGCTGCAAGATGACAGTGGAGTTCCCTTTGTCTGCTGGCAGTACCACAATGCTGTTGTCTTCCCGCAGTTTCTTGAGTGCAAGCCTCTCCTCGGTTTTGATGTTCGATTTCGGCGGCCTGGCCTTGGTGAGGGCCCTGCAGGTCTCTCGGCGGACTTCCTCTGCCACATTAGGTGGAAGTGTGGCTGCAACTTGCTCTACTGCACTGACGAAACCTGAAATGGGTATGTTTCTAGGGGTCGTATCAAAGTTGAGACCCTTGCTGAGTACCTTTAAGATTGTATCATCAAACTGTATGCCACTCAGATTCGTCACAGTGCGTGTCTCTTCCATCTGCTGTGCTTTCTTACTCATGCGGTCAAACTTTGCAAATTGGCAGGATGAGGCATTCCTTGTAGCACACTCAGCTAAAGACCAGGAGGCATGGTCTACCCAATCCCAATCTTCTCTTGTTAAGGAGGCTGCCATGTACAGATGAATGTGTAACGGCTTCCTGGCCACAACATCTAACCTGTGGCGCATATCTCGAATCCTCTCTCTCACCAGTGCCATGCTGGCTCTGTGTTTTATCTTGTTCGCCGCTCTGGAGTTGATGTGATGTTTAATTCTGGCAAATACTGGTACCACTTCACCATCTCGACACCTCAGCAAAAAACTGAGAGAACTCAGCATCTTCCCTTTCTTCTGCCGTAGCTTGTCCAGCTTCTTGATATTCTGTTGCATCTCCTTCCCATAGATACTTTTGATGTAACTCTTCAGGCTTTCCCGGCGATCTAATGACACCTTGAGTTGTCGGTCGTTCTGCCGGATATCAGCGTCGTACTTGCACGATATTTCGGTCACGTAGCTCGTGACCTTCATCAGGTGCGACCTGAGACAGCTCCTCGAGTGGACTTGGTCCAGTATTTATGCCTATGGCCTTCCCCCTCCACCAACGGCTGCAGGCGCTTCCTCTGTGGTCCGCACCCATTCCCTGAGACCTGCTAGAGCGTTGCTGCTCCGTTTTCCGTCCGCTGCGGTTCTAGGTGTTCCCTCTGCGGTCCGCGCCCACCAAACCCTCTCCTGGGGGTTTCATCTACGCTCTGGGGTACCAAGCGTTCCCCCTACGGTCCGCGCCCGCTCACCACGACCTGTTGGAGCGTTGCCGCTCCATTTTTCGTCCGCTGCGGCTCTGGATGTTCCCTCTGCGGTCCGCGCCCACCAGTGCCACTATACCACAGGTTCCTGAAGAAGACCAAGATGAAGCAAAGAAGGTGGCATATCTGCCCTATGCTGACTCTATTTCTGCCAGAATCAGTAGGATCCTCCGTAAACACAATATCAAGTGTGTTTTCTGTCCATCCAACAAGATCGGGGGACTGCTGGGGAGTGTCAAAGACGACCTGTGGTTACGAAAACCAGGGATTTACAATATACCTTGTCAATGTGGCATGTCCTACATTGGCCAGACGACAAGAACTGTGGAGATCAGGTGCAAAGAACATCAGAGGCACACTAGATTAAGACAGGTGACTAAGTCAGCCATTGCTGAACACTGTCTAGAACTAGATCATGCCATGAAGTATGAGGATACCAAGATTCTAGCACAAACACCCAGATTTTGGGACAGTGTTATAAGAGAATCGATAGAAATTAAAATGGCTGACGATCTTATGAACCGTGACACATGGTACCAGCTAAGCAGAGGCTGGGATCCGGCTCTGGAATTGGTAAAGGAGCAACGGGCTCAACTGCAACACTACACAAACAGAAGAACCAGAGACATGGAGATGGAAAACGAGCCCCTGACGGTCTGCCAGGCGCACCAGACTGAAGTCACTGTCACTTGTCCATACAGGTCTGCCCTGACCCGTGTTGGGAGCAGGCTAAGCATACACTGCTGTTCCTGCATAATCCTGTATCTGTGGAGTGGCTTCCTCACGGTACGAATTGGCCTGAGGTGTTTACTGGGGTGGAGTTGTCCTCTCTCTGCCACGAGATAGTAATCTCGTAACAGGTCAGGCCAACGCGTGGTTGGCCTGTGGTGAATAGGATGGCCCAAGTCCCTAATGAGCCTATTGTCGGACTGTACAGTCCGCTCATAGAAGAGCCGCGCCGATTGTTTAAATCGGTCGCTGAGGAAGGGGATGCCAGTTTGGGGGTGTAGCCAAGCGGTCGAATAGAGCCTTGGTAGGCGCAGAGCGAGCTTCAGCGCCCTGTTCTGCATCCTCTCCAGCTTGTTGATGTGTGTGTCGGCTGCGTTGCCCCACACCACGGCCGCACATTCCAGCACTGGACGAACCAGCGCTAGGTACAGCGTGGTGCCGTGGTGGGGAGGCAAGGCAGACGACAGGTTGAGCAGTGGGTACAGAACGCGTAGGCGCCCTATTGCTCTGCCCCTGACGTCCTCGATGTGGGCTTTCTACATTAGCTTCTAGTCGAGAGTGACACCCAGGTAGCGGCCAGTCCTGCTCCATGGGACGGGGCTTCCCATGACGGTGACTGGCGGAAGATCTGGTGGCAGTGGTCTTTGTGTGAACACCACTGCCTGGCTCTTCGCCGCATTCTGTTTCAGGCGCCACTTCGTCGACCACGCACCAAGGGCCTCACATCCACGCTGGAGCAGGCGGCGCATCTCGACTCCGCACGAATAGCGTCGTGTCGTCGGCGTAGAGTGCCAACTTCACCGGCGCCACGCGCAGAGCGTCGGCCGTGAATAAGAAGTAGAGCAGGGGGCCGAGAACGGGCCCCTGCGGTACTCCAGCACGAATGGGTCGGTGCCTGGACGTCCTTTCGTCCAGGTGGACGTGTAAAGTCCTGTCGGCCAGATACAACTGGAGTAGGACGCCGTGCGACGTCGGGACCCCGTGCACAAAAAGTCTGTACACGAGGCCGTCGTGCCACATGGAGTCGAATGCCCTGGAGACGTCGAGGAACACCGCCCCAAGGTATTCCCGCGTCTCCAAGGCGCGCATGGCCTCTTCCACCAGCCGCATCAGCTGATGGACCGTGGAGTGACCCCTCTGGAAGCCGAACTGCTCATCCAGTATCACTCCTTCTGCAGTCACGTGGCGAAGCAGGCGCCTGGCGTAGAGGCGCTCGAACACCTTGGAGAGGGCCGGTAGCAGACTGATGGGTCTGTAATTGGCAGCGTCACGAGGGCCCTTGTTCGCTTTCAGGATGGCCACCACCTCTGCATGTTTCCACACAGAGGGGTAGACACCTGAGCGAAGGACCTGGTTGAAGATACCCGCCAGCAGCGGATGGGCCCTGCTGGAAGGTTCCTCAGCAGGTGGTTGGTGACCCCATCAGCGCCTCCGACCTTCCTAGTATTGAGCGCCTTCAGCTGTGCGGCCACCTCCGCCTCGGCTTCGATGACGTATCCATCGTCCCTTGCCTCCAGGAACACTGGGAGTTGCTCGGCTACCCGCTGGATGTGGTCTTCATCCAGAATGTCGTCCACCGGGGTGAATGACGATTGGAACTGGTCCGCCAGGACACCTGCTTTGCCGTCTGGACTGCAGACGACGTCTTGCCCAACCAGTATTGGTGGTATGCGCTGTCGTCGGCGCAGGAACGACTTCACCGTGCGCCAGATGCTGCCGTCCTCTGGGTTGAGGGAGGCGACGAAGGCCGACCACACGCTGTTCCTGTGCACCTCAGCCGCTGCTTTGATGTCTCTCCGCATGCGGTTGAGGCGTCGCTTCGTCGCGGGTTGGCTGGTGAGCTGCCACTCCCGGAACAGCCTGTTCTTCTCCCTGATTGCTTCCCGTATCGGAGGCGGTAGGTTGCGGGAGAAGTCCGTGGGCCCCTGTGGCTGGGGGGGGGGGGGGGCTGCGTCGGCTGCGTGCAGTAGCTGGCGGGAGAGGACGCGCAGAGCGGCGTCCGCGTCCACGGCGTCGGGATCGGGTGTGTCCGCGATCGTTTCCAGGACTCTCTCCTGGAAGCGCTCGCAGTCCATGTGCCGGTACGTCTGTCGGCGTGGTGGCAGCGTGGCTCCAGCGACATCTATGTCGAAGCTAGAGGAAGCAAGAACGACTTGCAAAAACTGATTGTACGTGCAACTTCCTGGCAGATTGAAACCGTGTGCCGGACAGAGACTTGAACTCGGGACCTTAGCCTTTCACGGGCAAGTGCTCTACCGACTGAGCACCCAATCACGACTCGCGACCCCTCCTCATAGCTTCAGTTTATTTATTTTTTATTTATTTATTTATTGTTCCGTGGAACCATATTAAGGAGAAGTCTCCGTGGTCATGGAACGAGTCACTACATGAAATTATAACATGATATTAGAAACAGATAAAATGAAATATAAAAAAACATATTCAGGTGACAAGTCGTAAGTTTAAATAAAGAAAATCAACAATGTAACACTGGAAGTTGCTTAATTTTTTAGCTCTTCCAGGAGCTCCTCGACAGAATAGAAGGAGTGTGCCATGAGGAAACTCTTCAGTTTAGACTTAAAAGAGTTTGGGCTACTGCTAAGATTTTTGAGTTCTTGTGGTAGCTTATTGAAAATGGATGCAGCAGAATACTGCACTCCTTTCTGCACAAGAGTCGAGGAAGTGCATTCCCATGCAGATTGGATTTCTGCCTAGTATTAACTGAGTGAAATCTGCTAACTCTTGGGAATAGGCTAATATTGCTAACAACAAACGACATTAAAGAAAATTTATGCTGTGAGGGCAATGTCAGAATTCCCAGACTATTGAATAGGGGTCGACAAGAGGTTCTCGAACTTACACCACATATAGCTCGAACAGCCCGTTTTTGAGCCAAAAACACCCTTTCTGAATCAGAAGAATTACCCCAAAAAATAATACCATACGACATAAACATATGAAAATATGCGAAGTAGACCACATTTCGTGTTGAAGTGTCACTTATTTCAGATACTGTTCTAATGGTAAATAAAGCAGCATTTAGTTTCTGAACAAGATCCTTGACATGGGCTTTCCACAACAGCCTACTATCTATCCGAACGCCTAGGAATTTGAACTGTTCCGTCTGGCTTATAATATGCCCATTCTGTCTGATCAAAATATCGGTTCTTGTTGAATTGTGAGTTAGAAACTGTAAAACCTGAGTCTTACTGTGATTTAGCATCAAATTATTTTCCACAAGCCACAAACTTATTTCATGAACTGCATTATTTGATACTGTTTCAATATTACACACAAGATCGTTCACTATCAAGCTGGTGTCATCAGCAAACAGAAATATTTTTGAAAAACCTGTAATACTAGAAGGCAAATCATTTATATAAATAAGAAACAGCAGTGGCCCCAGCACTGACCCTTGGGGAACACCCCACTTAACAGTGCCCCATTGGGACAGAACATCACTACCATTCTCAATATTGCAGAGAATTACCTTCTGCTTTCTGTTCTAAAAGTAAGAGGCGAACCAATTGTAAGCTACTCCCCTTACTCCATAATGGTCCAACTTCTGCAGTAATATTTTGTGGTCAAAAGCCTTCGTTAAATCAAAGAAAACACCTAGCGTTCGCAACCTTTTATTTAATCCGTCCAAAACCTCACAGAGAAAAGAGAATATAGCATTTTCAGTTGTTAAACCATTTCTAAAACCAAACTGAACATTTGACAGCAAATTATGTGAATTTAAATGCTCCAGTAACCTTGTATATACAACCTTCTCGATAACTTTAGCAAACACCGATGGCATAGAAATAGGTCTAAAATCATCAACATTATCAATGTCTCCCATTTTATAATGTGGCTTCACAACGAGTGCTTTAATCCGTCAGGAAATCGACCATTCCTAAAGGAAAAGTTACAGATATGTCTAAGTACCGTGCTAACATACATAGAACAATACTTCAGTATTCTGCTAGATACCCCGTCATATCCATGAGAGTTCTTGGTCTTTAGTGATTTAATTATTAACTCAATCTCCCTCTCGTCAGTATCATGGAGGAGCATTTCAGGTAACAGTCTCGGAACACTTTTTTCTAAGAGCGCTGTATGATTCCCTGTTGGGACTAGGATTCTATTTAGTTCACCTGCTATATTCAGAAAGTGATTATTAAATACTGTACATATATGCGACTTATCAGTAACACGGACACTCACACTATGCACTGATTCTATATCCTAGACCTGGCTCTGCAGACCAGCCACTTCCTTTACGACTGACCATATGGTTTTAATTTTATCCTGAAACATAGCTGTTCTATCTGCATACCACATACTTTTTGCCTTCCTAATAACATTTTAAGCACCTTACAACACTGTCTGTAATGGGCTGCTGCATTTAGATTTTGACTGCTTCTAACATTTTGATATAATTGCCACTTTGTTCTACAAGATATTCTTATCCCTCTAGTCAGCCACCCAGGCTGCCTGTTTGTGCTAGTACCCTGTTTTGAACGTTCTAACGGAAAGCAACTTTCAAAGAGCACGAGAAAAGTCTTGAGAAGAGCATTATATTTATCGTCTACTGTATCAGCGCTATAAACATCTTGCCACTCTTGTTCCTTGATAAGGTTTACAAAGGTCTCTACAGCAACTGGATCAGCTTTCCTAAACATCTGATGACTATATTTAACACGTGTTGCAGCACAAAAATCTTTTAGAGTTAAAATTTGTGCATCATGATCTGAAAGGCCATCCACCTTTTTGCTAACAGAATGCCCTTCTAGTAGTGAGGAATGAACAAAAATGTTGTCTATGGTTGTTCTACTGTTCCCTTGCACTCTCGTTGGAAGGAATACGGTTTGCATAAGATTATATGAATTAGGGAGGTCTACCAGCACCCTCTTCCTTGCACAATCACTTATACAATTAATATTGAAGTCACCACATATAACTAACTTTTTGTATTTCCTATAAAGTGAACCAAGAACCTCCTCTAGCTTTAGCAAAAATGTTGTGAAATCGGAGTCTGGGGATCTATAAATAACAACAGTTAGAAGTTATTACCTCGTCTCCCACCTTCCAAACTTCACAGAAGCTCTTCTACGAACCTTGCAGAACTAGCACTCCTGGAAGAAAGGATAATGCGGAGACATGGCCTAGCCACAGCCTGGGGGATTTTTCCAGAATGAGATTTTCACTCTGCAACGGAGTGTACGCTGAAATTTATTACAGAACTTAATTATTCTCTCTCCTCTCTCATCCCTTGTCCCAAGCCCGTTTTCTCCTTCTTCTACTTTCTCTACTTCCTCTACAACTGCATTCCAATCCCGCGTGACTGTTAGATTTTCATCTCCCTTCAAATACTGTATAACCCTTTCAATATCCTCATACATTTTCTCTCTCTCTTCATCTTCAGCGCGCAACGTCGGCTTGTAACCTAAACTACCGTTGTCGTTGTTGGCTTGATGTCGATTCTGATAATAACAGCCCTATCATTGAACTGTTCACAGTAGCACATTCTCTGCCTTACCTTACTATTCACAACGAATCCAATTCCCGTTATACCACCCCTGTCGTCTTTCCATTTCACTTCATTGACCCCACCTATATCTAGATTCAGCCTCTGCATTTCCCTTTTCAGATTTTCTATCTTCCCTATCACGTTCAAGATTCTGCCATTCCACTCCCCGACTCATAGAACATTATCCTTTCGCTTTTTTTTTTTCTCGTGGTAACATTCCCCTTGGTAGTCCCCTCCCAGAGATCCTAATGGGGGACAATCTCAACGGAGAGAACATCATGACACTTTTTCTAATACAGGCCATACATCCTATGGATACGCCGGCTTTGTGGCCGAGCGGTTCTAGGCGCCTCAGTCTGGAACCGCGCGACCGCTGCGGTCGCAGGTTCGAATCCTGCTTCGGACATGGATATGTGTGATGTCCTTAGGTTAGTTAGGATAAGTGGTTCTAAGTTCTAGGGGACTGATGACCTCAGATGTTAAGTCCCATAGTGCTCAGAGCCATTTGAACCATTTTTCCTGTGGATACACGTTATATGTCTTTAATGCTGTGATTTCCATTGGCTTCTAGATCCTCATGCCGTTGATCACTGCTGATTTTTCCGCCTTTAGGGGCAGTTTCCCTCCCCAAGGACAAGAGTGTTCCCTGAACCTCTGTCGGCTCCTCCGCCCTCTTTGAGAAGGCCGTTGGCAGAATGAAGGTGACTTCATATGCCGGAAGTCTTCGGCCGCCAATGCCGATTGTTAATCACAAATTTTTCGGTGGTAGGTTTCGAAACCAGAATGCTTTCACATCTTATTGAAGACACTACCCCTGGACCATGGATGCAACGTCCTGTCACATTTTGTGATCTACATATGTTGCATGCAGGTAGGTGGCATAAATTTTAGTGACAATCAATTGGCTTTAAAACTTTATCAATGTCCATGAAAATTTTATTATCATTGATCTCTAAAGCTTTACCAAATTTTTGCCACAATGTCTATATCGTCTCCATGTGGAACAGGCTTATTGTCTGGTACTGTGACTGATGAAAGTTCAACAGCATATCCCAAAAAATGACTTATGTAAGTATGTATAATTCCCAGTTATATGTTATTACTTGCTGCAGGGAAGGTAAAACTTCTCAGTACTGAAGTGCCCTAAAAGCTGTGACACGAAGGTACAGTATTCGTAGCGATATGATTAAGAAATCAGGTGTTATTCATCCAATTTTATACGAGAATGTATGAGACATTATTAAAGATACAAATTTCGGGTGAATTACTGTTAGGATCGATGTTTTCATGTACATATTCCTCTGGTCAGATTTATTTTTACCACCCTGTCACAATGACAGCAATGATTCTGTTGCACTACCTTGTGATAGACCAGATACCACATCAGATGATTCTGAATCCATGACAACGTGCCACGTTTTAGCTCTGAGGAAATTTTTAATTCACTCCCAAGCCTGGTTCACTACTCCACAAGAATGATTTTTAGAAAGCGTCGATGTGGCTATAAATCAGAAGCATTTCGAAAGTCTACAATCACCGAATCAACCTGGTGTCCTGCATTAATGGAGCAACGGACATACATTGACTTCCCAGGCTGCGAAGAGGCTATCACCCGCTCGAGTTACACCGGTCACTAGGGTTTTAACGAGCTCAGATACGGAAGAGAGTTAGTTAGTTGGCGGATGAGTGAGGGCGAGCTTACGTGTCTGTCTCTGGTTAGCGATTCCAAGTGAAAACTTGTACATTAATTAAAGGTTAAATTACTATGTTACATGTATATGTGTTTGAGTAAAGAAAACATGCATGACTACTGTTGTCTCCGAAACTTGAAACAAACAGAAACCTATGCGATAAGACAATGAAGACTTGCTTCGCAGTTTGTTTTCATCCGCCACGGGAGTTCTCGGGAGAAGCGCTCTAATTAGAATTCCTGGAAAGCCATTTGCAGCGACGGCGACGCGTCGCTTTTAATCAGAGCACGTCCACAATTACCGCGTCTGCGGCCGTGGTTGAATGAACGTCGTTGTTTATTACTTCAGACAAATAGAGATCCAGACTGCAGAGGGAGAGGTAAATGCCGACTGCCGCAAACCACTCGCAGAAGTGCTTGGGAGTACCAGGAGGAGAAGTTCTATTTAGCTGGATAGAGTAATACATTGACCTACGTCTTCAGAAAGGAGAGAAACAATTTGAACAGGTGAGGCAGCACTGACAGATATTCGATATACGAGCAAACGGGTGAACTTCGGGCTCATCTAGAAGCACTTCGTCGCTATAAACATTTACGTCTCTCGCCATCTCTACCCTTCATATCTTCGGAGTTCCATGCTCTGCACCAATCTTCCAGCGTTCTTCCCTCCCCTTTTCCCTTTCCATTCTTCAAAAGCCTGAATCACTTAAAAGTGCTTCAAGAAATTTCGGGAAACTTGGTACGTTTATCCTGTAGATAATAACTGTTACTTCTCCTTTGCATATATTTTTTTTTATCTTTTTTAACAAAACATGCTTAACTTTTATAGATCTTCAGGGGTCAATAAAGGAAATGTTTATCATAATAATTATTTGCTTAGCTAATCTGTGTTTAGTTTTAAGTCTATTTGATTTTGATATGTGCGGGACTTTCATAGTAAGACATGTATTTACATTGACATGACAAAGTCGTGGGACGGCGATATACACATCATAGGCATTTATACCCGGGCCGCTGAAACATGTCACTTCAAGGTCACTCGCCAAGCGCCGTAGAGTTGGTAGTATAAATAACGAACAAGTGAGGAACGGGAGGCGTCGCGACTAGTGAACCAATAACAGCACCGAACAAAAACCGGTTCCGGCGTCGTCGCTACCACGTTGCCGGCTTCCGTGTCAACATTGTATGTTAGTGCGCGAACGCCTGCTGTTGTGTTGTGTTACCACCTCGACTACAGTTTTTGTTTGTTAAACAATATCACCAAAACGATGTCGTTCACCAAGCGACAATCCGTTGCGCTGTGGAGTGCCATTAAATAGTCAGGTTTTGGAATTACTACAGAGGACGTGTGACTTTTAAGAGCAAGAAAAAAATTCGTTTCTGTTCATGGGTATGCGTCGATTCCTGCCAATAAATTTTTAGAGCGTACCTCGAAAACTCTAGGACTCAGTGAAAGAACAGTTATAAGGAAAGGGGAACTACTTCGAGACTTACAAGACAGTGAAGTAAACAGTGTGGATGAAAGCCCCTGTGGAAGAAACAGTGTGTGTTTAAGTACTCTGGGCAAGAAAAAGAAGCAGCCTCGTCCTATTACAGATATTGATTCTTTCCAATCTGATGCAATTCGTCGTCACATATACGGATACTATAAAAGGAAAGAATACCCCACAATAGCGAAGTTGCTAACTTCTTTAAAAGAAAGTGAGCTTTTCTCAGGGGGGAAAACGTTACTTAAGTTGATATTAAAAAGCATGGGCTTCCGTTTTAAAAAGTTAGCTGGACGAAAACTGTTTCTACAAAAAGCTCATGTCGTTGCAGCTCGTACCATTTTCTTACACAAAATTGTAGGAAAGGACCTACACTCAGTCATATGGTTAGACGAAACCGGGGTCAACGCTGGAGATTCAGCTGAGAAATACTGGACAGATGATACTCTAAATAGCAGAGGTCATCAGCCAACAGGAAGAGGATCATGATTAATTGTGGCCCATGCAGGATCTTCAAATGGCTTTGTGCCTGAAGGACTTCTAGTTTTTCGATCGAAAAAAACCGATGACTATCATGAGGATATGGACCACCCACGGTTTCTACAGTGGTTTAAAAACTTGTTGCTCCAGTTTAGAGCTCCGACAGCTTTTGTGATAAACAATGCACCGTACCATTCCGTGATTTTAGATAAAACTCCCACCACTACTGACCGTAAAGAAACTATGGTGCAGTGGTTGCAGGCGAGAGACATTGCTGAGGACATGAGCATGACAAAACTGCTGTTATACTCGCTCGTGAAACAAAATAAGCCTGTGACGCCTGGGTACGTTGTAGATGAAAGTGTAAGCGAACAGAGTGACTTGTTGAATAGGCTACCGCCTTATCACTGTCATTTTAATCCAACTGAATTGGTTTGGAGTGAAGTCAAGGTGTACATTAAAAGTAACAAGACTTTTACTATAACAGAAGTGGAAAGACTGCTACGTGAAGGTCTTGCTACCGTAGACGCTACCTCATGGAGAAAAAAGTAGACCATGTTGCTAAACTGACAAGAGAAGCACAGACTACAGATGGCATTTGAAAACGAACAGTTAATGATTTCTCTTAATGATGATAATGATGACGAAGACAACGGCGCCGATTCCGATGACACTGAAGGAGAACTGGATGGAATTGCGCCATTGACATCGTAAATTGGTAGGTGTAAATGTATCCAGAATTAATTCCTTTTCTCTCTGCAATCGGGTAGGCTATACATGTTTTGCTTTATTTCTTTCTATGAGTGTGGGTATCGTGTTATTTGGTACGCTTAAATTTGCATTATTATACGACGTTTTACATGCAGTTATTACTGTAACAATTTGGAACGACATTTCATAGATATTGTCATTAAATTCAGGTGTTTTTATTTCCCAGTTTAATATACTATCAAACACTTAGTCTCCGTCGTCGTTCTCTCCACTGTTAGAAAAACGTACTTTGTTGCATTTACGTGTAAAAAATGATTGTAGCTTACAGTTACAAAACGTACTTCGGAGTTGTGGGCGTGTACGGTGGCAGCTACTGCAACCTCGCAATCGCAGTGTAGACAAACACATCTTTCACCGGCCAGGGTATACTCGTTGACGAGTATGAAATGTCTTCCGGTAGCGTTATTTGTGGATTCTTTATGGACTGAATAGTCCTATTATGGAACCACAGATTCTCCCGCAATAATGGCATACCCACTCGGTGTTGACAGAATGGTATAACAGGTTAGTTCGTCTCAAGAGCTCTTGTTCTCTTCGTCGACCTCTCTTCCTATTCTCCTGCAATTGCCTGTGCTTTTCAAAATTAAGTGTTCCTTGGTGAACAATTTGTCGCCATTTGGATCTATCTAGGGCTGCAGTTTCCTAAGCATTTGTGTTTATTTGACATTTTGTCATACCTGATTTGAGAACGTCCTAATATCATTTTGTTTGCCCTCCCTGATTGCGTTGGCCTTTCTTCAATTGGGATAACATGATTTGCTTAGGGAGATAGAAGCTAGGCATATGGATGATACGACTAGCACAGCGAAGTTGGTGCATGGCAATTTCTGCTTCAATGCTGGTGTAGTTGGTTTCTTCCAAAATGCTCTTGCTTGTTTGCCAATGCTGCCACTTTCCTTCCAGTATTCTCCTCAGGCAGTGTTGGTGATATTTTTCTAAGGACTTTAAGTGAAGCCTATAAAGAATTGTATGTATGATAATCTCATTGTAGACTGTAAGCTTATTTTTAACACTCAAATTATGATTATCAGACGCTCTTTTTAAAAGATGACCATATGCATTACTTGCACACTTGAGTTGGCGTTGAATTTTTACATTCAAGTTTAAATTTGCAGAAAGGTGGCTTCCCAGGTATGGAAAATAACCTACAATCTCTAGAAGTATTCCATCAACTGTGATAACTGGAGCTGCTGCAGTGGAATTTGGGGTTGGCTGTGTTGAGACCAATGAATTTGTATGCCAGACTGAATGCATTTAGGGTAGTTTGTAGATCCTCCTCTGTGTTTGCAAAGATGACATTATCATCTCCCTACTGAATTTCGATGACAACTGTTGTGGTTATTTTGCTTTTAGCTCGGTGTCTGCTAAGCTTGAGTAGCTTACTATCAGTCCTATAAGCTATTTCTACACCCAACTGTAGATTTGCCTTAACAAGGTGAAGTATGGTTCCCACAAATATCGAGAATAGACTAGGTACAAAACGCATCCCTCCTTGACTCCTGTGGTAACCTTAGCTTTTCTCCGGGTCCATTACTGGCAAAGACAGCGATATTCATGTTCTCTTGTAGAAGCCTAAATATTTTTATGTATTTTACAGGACTTCTGTTTGATGCCAGAATTTTCCAGAGTGCTTCTCGATTAACAGAGTCGAAGGCTTTAATAAGGTCAATGAATACCATGTATAGGGGTTGGTTCGGTTATTTGCATTTTTCTTGCATTTGTCTTCCATTGAAAATCATATCCACTGTGCCACGATTATGTCTAAAGCCGCACTGAGTTTCAGATAGGGTTTTTTCAGCCAGAGGAAGTAGTCGCTTGGAGAGAATCCTAGCAAGGATCTTTCCAGCTGTGGAGAGTAGGGGTATTCAGATATAGACCGGGAGACTCAGACGTTTATAACGGGTGGCAGGATCAAAGAATCCAGTGAAATTTTTTTAAGTGAATTATCTGCAAATTACCTTGAGCAGTTAAACAGAGAACCGACTCGTGGCGAAAACATATTAGACCTTCTGGTGACAAAAAGACCCGAACTATTTGAAACAGTTAACGCAGAACAGGGAATCAGTGATCATAAAGCAGTTACAGCCGTAAGTGGAAATATTAAAAAAGGCAGGAAGATTTTTCTGTTTAGCAAAAGTGACATAAAGCAGATTTCAGAGTACTTGAAGGCACTACATAAAAGTTTTATTTCAAGTACAGATAGTGTCGATGATCAGTGGACAAAGTTCAAAACCATCGTGCAATATGCATTAGATGAGTATGAGCCAAGCAAGATCGTAAGAGATGGAAAAGAGACACTGTGGTACAACAACCGAGTTAGAAAACTGCTACATAAGCAAAGGGAACTTTACAGCAAACATTAATATAGCTCAAGCCCTGCAGACAAACAAAAATTACACGAAGCAAAATGTAGTGTGAGGAGGGCTATGCGAGAGGCGTTCAACAAATTCGATATCAAAGTTCTGTGTACTGACTTGGTAGAAAATCCTAAGAAATTTTGTTCTGATGTCAAAGCAGTAGCTGGATTACAACAAAATGTCCAGACACTCTGTGACGAAAATTGTTCTGAAACAGAGGATGACAGACTAAAGGCCGAAATACTAGTTACCTTTCTCCAGAGCTTTTTAACAGAGGAGGACAGCACTGTAGTTCCTTCTCTAGATTATCGCACAGATAACAAAATGCTAGATATCGAAATAGATGACAGAGGGACAGAAAAACAATAAAATCGCTCAAAAGAGGAAATGCCGGTGGACCTGATGTGATACCAGTTCGATTTTACACAGAGTGCACGAAGGAACTTGGACCCCTTCTTGCAGCGGTGTACCGTAGGTCTCTAGAAGAGCGTAGCGTTCCAAAAGATTGGAGAAGGGCACATGTTATCCCCGTTTTCAAGAAGGGTTCCGAAAAAGACGATTGTGTGAAACCCAGCTCGCGCTATTCGTCCAAGATACTCAGAGGGCCATAGACACGGGTTCCCAGGTAGATGCTGTGTTTCTTGACTTCCGCAAGGCGTCTGATACAGTTCCCCACAGTCGTTTAATGAACAAAGTAAGAGAAAATGTACTATCATACCAATTTCGCGATTGGATTGAAGAATTCCTAGATAACAGAACGCAGTATGTCATTCTCAACGGAGAGAAGTCTTCCAAAGTAAGAGTGATTTTAGGAGTGCCACAGAGGAGCGTCGTAGATACCGTTGCTATTCACAATATATACAAATGACCTTGCGGATAACATCGGAAGTTCACAGAGGCTTTTTGCGGATGATTCTGTAGTATATCGAGAGGTTGTAACAATGCAAAATTGTACTGAAATGCAGGAGGATCTGCAACGAATTGACGCATGGTGCAGGAAATGGCCACTGAATCTCAATGTAGATAAGTGTAATGTGCTGCGAATGCTTAGAAAGAAAGATCCTTTATCATTTAGCTACAATATAGCAGATCAGCAACTGGAAGCATTTAATTCCATAAATTATCTGGGAATAGGCTTTAGGAGTGATTTAAAATAGAATGACTATACAAAATTAGTCGTTGGTAAAGCAGATGCCAGACTGAGATTCATTGGAAGAGTCCAAAGGAAATGCAGTCCTAAAACAAAGGCATTAGGTTACAGTACTTCTCCGCCCACTGCTTGAATACTGCTCACTGGTGTGGGATCCATACCAGATAGGGTTGATAGAAGAGATAGTTGAGATCCAACAGAGAGCAGCTCGATCCATTACAGGGTGATTTAGTAATTGCGAAAGCATTACGGAGATGATAGACAAACTCCAGTGGAAGACTCCGCAAGAGAGACACTCTGAAGCTCGGTACGGGCTTTTGATGAAGTTTCGAGAACATATCTTCACCGAGGAGTCAACCAGTATCTTGCTCCCTCCTATGTGTATCTCGTGAAGAGACCATAAGGATAAAATCAGAGAGATTAGATCAAACACAGTGACATAACGACAGTCTTTCTTTCCATGAATAGTGCGAGACTGGAATAGAAGGGAGAACCCATACAGGTACTCAAGGTACCCTCGGCCACACACCATCAGGTGGCTTGCGGAGTATGAATGTAGATGTAGATGTAGATTCCTCAGTACCTTCCACAATGAGTCTTAACGCCCATTATTATTATACAAAGATAATATTTATTGACTTCTGTAAATAAATAAGAAAGACTTAGGAAAAATGAAAGATGAAAATTGAAGAACATTATGTTAGAACATGTTAGTTTAAGAGCAAAAACGTGCATTTATTATGTTGATGACTAAGAAAAGAAAAAATCAAAAGTGGATAAGAAATCAGTTGTGAAACAGGAATTATTTTTATTGGTTATAAAACCTGTATAGAAAACAAAATAGAACATCATAGAAAAATGAATTTAATTACATTATTTACATATGAATTCTATTCAGTTGAATGTAATATATTGTTTCAACGTCTGATTATGATAAACGTGTTGTATTGCAAGATGCAATTTATACATTACTATACAGTCATTATAAATCAAATCTAAATTAAATAAAACATAATAAGAATCATTTCTAATGTGAATTAAATTGTTGCACAGAAGATTAAATGAAAAATTAATAACTTTTTAATATTGTTTCATAATATGCTAATTTATGAAGTTTTTGTGAATATATGTTAGAAACCAATTTTCAAAAAAAATATTCAACTTTTTGATAGGCCCTTTCTTTATCTTTTTGATAAATTAAAGATGTTTTCTGATCTTTTGAATGATCACAGTTATGAATACATTTAAAACAATATTTAATTTACTTTCCAAATTTTTCACAAATAAATGTTTTAATATGCCAGTTATGAAGATGTTCTTTTTGTTTCTGTTGTTTACAGTTATTACAACCTGATTTTGAAGGAATATTCTGTTTTGTTTCTGTATTAATTTCTTGATTGCACACTGCACAAATCATGCTATTTTTGTTTCTAATTTATAAGGATATAAACTTATTGCATACAAAAAATAAAAAATATATGAAATTTTTTATACATCAATGGATTCTCTTGCAGAATTAAAAAAAATACATTTACCAACAAACACGTTTTAGTAATCATTGATGAAAAAATTAATTTTTGTTTTATGCTATCAAGTTTTGATATTTTAGGACATAAACGACCAATATATGTGGTTAACAAACATTTAAACCAAAATATTGTAAAATATATGAAAATTTCAATACCATTGAAGTTGTGCTATATAAAAATGTTAATCTATATACAAAATTTATTAATTAACCTAGTTTATTTTCCTTAGTTATGAAATCCAAAATGTCTTTTTCAGAAAATTTTCAAGACTGGGATAATGAAGAGGTTTTGCCAATCATTGGTGAATATAAAATGAAAGAGACAATATCTCATTTGGGAAATTTGATTAAAATCAAAGATAAAAGTGTGAAGGTTTCAGATAAGTAGCTCATGATGCATTTGGAATAATAAACAAGAGAAATGAAGAAATAAATAAGTGATTACCACATTATATTCTTCAGTTAAGTGATCTAAATTTATTGTATTTAGTTATTTTAAGATCACATGGTTTTACTTATTGATATTATGTTATTGGAGCTGAGTTTACAAATTAAAATATCAAATACATATTATCAGAAATAGACTTCTAAATTGTGAAGAATTTTTAAAAATTATTTATGTACCATATTCAGTAAATTTTTAGCAACAAATGAAAGAAACTCTAAGACCTTTTTGAGAAAACAATTATATAAACACTTTAGATAATTATTCACCAGAACGGCGAAATGAAAATATAAGTAATCTTGAAAACGTTTCTTAGAAAATAAAATTAAATTTCCAAGTACGTTTTTCCAAATTAAGTTTTAAATAACGTTCATAAAGATTTTAATGTAAATCAGTTAAACAAAATTTGTGAAAAACATATGATTTCATCAACTTAAATTTAAAATCATCAAATTATTTTGACACTGAATCCTTTTTAAGCTTTATTTGAATACCAAAATAAACTCTGTCTTCTTTAATGAAGCTATAAGCATAATGAATATTATATTTGGTGCAAAAAATGTTTAAATTCTTAATGACACAATGCATTTCTATTTAAAATTTGTCATTTACATTTTTTAAATCGCATTAGTTCTATTTACCCAATTATTGTGTGAATTGTCAAATTATAACTGTTTACCTATCTTTCATCAAGATAAACATTTTGAAAACTAGTTTTCAGTAGTTCTTGTTGTAACCTTCCCACAAAATAACATGATTCTAATTTTAGTGTAACCTCAGAACAAAACTGGTTCCCATTTATAACCTCCCTACAGAAATTCATTCACATTTAACCTCCACACAAAATTTGTTTCCCATTTAATGTACTCACAAAATTCTTTTCTCATTTAATATAAGCTGGAAACAGAAAAATTCCTAAACCTCATAATAAAAAATAAATTCAGTAACCTGGTAAAATTTGGACGACAGCAGTGCTGCGTCATGGCCATGTAAGATCATTCTGAATAAAAAGCAAAAATTCTCACCTCGATAAAGTCGGCAATTATCTGCTCTTACAATAGCTTTTTTCCGGTGCAGCTGTGTGCAATGCTGGCCTATAAATTCATTATTTATGAAAGGAAGCAAATGATTTTTCTTTTGCAACAA
Organism: Schistocerca cancellata; assembly: GCF_023864275.1. NCBI lineage: Eukaryota > Metazoa > Arthropoda > Insecta > Orthoptera > Acrididae > Schistocerca > Schistocerca cancellata. Next base: position 202,625,163 of record NC_064632.1, read on the forward strand.
TCGTAATGATCATGCATTAAAAAAATATTAAATTCTTTAAATTGAAATGAATGCTTGTTAGAAATTAGACAAAGATTATTATTATGACTTTTTTTAAAAGATTTACATAATATTACATAATATTACTAGATATGCGCGAGGCTGCTTTTTTACCTTATACAATAATACTCAGGCTCCGGCATCACTGCACCGTGATTGGCCCAGTCAATATGGTACACCAGACAGGACAGACAAGTGCACACAGGCGACTGCTCGCTAGCAACAACTTACTGCTACTGCTAGACAGTTCGACTGCAGTCAACACTGCTCTTTGGTCTCAGATTCTCTTATAGCTTACATATCGCAGGTAGCGCATACCTCTTACATTGTTCATAAAATCGTTTGACACTTCGATATTTCAATTTATATGTGATTGGATTGTATTCTTCAATTTCAAAACTCCTATTGACGAATTGGCAGTATATCCTTTTTCTAAAACTCCTTCCAATTTACTTACTCTTACTTCTTTTCAGTTCCTAACAAATTTGTTATGTAAGCAATTTTCAATAATATTTATTTACATTTTTGGTGCCATTTGCATTGTTGAATGTTTTGTGTTATTATATTCATCAATTTAAATAAAATCTAAGACATCCCATTATTAATTTCCATAAATAGCCAATTTCTACCAAATTGATTCTTTCAATGATCTACTAAATCTTTCAACAACAGATAATTTAAATTCACTTAAAGTTTAATAATGATTAATTTAAATTTTTTTCATTAGTTACACAACTCATTATCATTATCGGTTTCCAATTTTTTGGTTCTCTTACCCTAATACTCTTGTCGGAAAATGAATTTTATTTTTTCTTTTTTATGTTCAACTGGAACAGCCAAAGCAGATTTTGAAAAAATATTTAAAAATATTGATGTCCTTCATTTATTTTTAAAATTCCTTTCAGATTACCTAAATTGATTTTAACTAAATCTGATTTCTGGAAATCATCTATTGTAAAAGAAATACATTCTTCATTAATAATTTTTAATCAATATTTAGACTTTCACTTACAGATTTTTTAACATACTTACTGTTTTTATTTTTACATACTGCACAAAGACCTTCAATTCTTTTTTTCCAATTAGAGATGTTGTTCTATGAGGATTAAGTGTTGCAGTAAATTTTTTGCTTGCCAAATAGTAAATGTGATTATCATTCTTCATGTATAAAGAATAAAAAATAATTTTATTATTTCACCAATTACAATTAGCTTTACATCAACTGAAACAGTTTTAACATAATCCTTTAAGGTTGCAGTTAAAATTTTATTTTGCATACTTTTTTTATTGATGTGATTTCAGGAGTTATTTTGTAAAGTTTGTCAACAAAACAAATCGTTACTTTAATGTTTCTTCTGTCCTTAAAACCAGTGCAACCTCTAGCTACTTTAAAAATGGCATTTCACTCTTGTTGAAATTGTTTAATAACATTAAGTATTTTTGAGTTTAAGGCTGAGAGAATATTTTTTAAAGTAATTCATTATTAATTTTAGTTCTAATAACTGAAAATCTTTTATTTTTTCTAAACAGTTATTGAGTTAAAATATATAAATGTCCATTTATTAAATTTATACTATCATTAAACTTACAATTCATGCAAAATGGCATTAAGAAAACACAAATGACCACAAACTACTTTATCGAAGTTTTGTGTTCTCTCCATATTGTAGTAACATTTTTTCCAATATAGTTAACTAATAGATTAGGTATATTACATCCACATGAATTGAAAACAAATTTTTATCTATATGTTTATAATAACAAATCCAATAAGTACCAAAGATTAGAAGTATTTGAATTCACTATTCCACTTCCTAAATTTCTTAGTTTATTAGTTAATTCATCAATCATAAATACATGACGAAAATGAATAATTTTGGATAGTCTAACTTATCCGCCTATATCAAAATTAGATAAACGATTATTAAATTTTTCGATTATTTGATTGATTTTTTCGAGGTCCTTTCTTTTCTATTGCCAAATTTGGCTTTTTTATTCGCTTAATTCGTTATCAACTCTTTTGTTATTTACAACTGCATTTTAAGTCACTGCAGAACCACTAGCAAGTGAAGCAAGATTTCCTAAATATGGTGATGCAGCTAATGTTGAAAATCCACATACAGGTTTTTTCTTTTTTGTTCATTAAATATTCAATAATCTTTTTCGCAACAGGAATAGCTAATTTTACAAACAAATGTCTTCCAGATTAAAACTGTGTGCCCGACTGAGACTTGAACTCAGGACCTTTGCCTTTCGCGGGCAAGTGCTCTACCAACTGAGCTACCAAAGCACGACTCACGCCCGGTACTCACAGCTTTACTTCTGCCATTATCTCGTCTCCTACATTCCAAACTTTACAGAAGCTCTCCTATGAAACTTGCAGAACTAGTACTCCTGAAAGAAAGGATATTGCGAAGACATGGCTTAGCCACAGCCTGGGGGATGTTTCCAGAATGAGATTTTCACTCTGCAGCGCTCTGCGTGTGCGCTGATATGAAACTTTATGGCAGATTAAAACTGTGTGCCCGACCGAGACTCGAACTCGGGACCTTTGCATTTTGCGGGTAAGTGCTCTACCACTTGCCCGCAAAAAGCACTGAGATTTTCACTCTGCAGTGGAGTGTGCGCTGATATGAAACTTCCAGGCAGATTAAAACTGTGTGCCCGACTGAGACTTGAACACAGGACCTTTGCCTTTCGCGGGTAAGTGCTCTACCACTTGCCTGCGAAAGGCACTGGTCCCGAGTTCGAGTCTTGGTCGGGCACACAGCTTTAATCTGCCAGGAAGTTTCATATCAGCGCACACTCTGCTGCAGAGTGAAAATCTCATTCTGGAAATGTCTTCCAGTTTATTCTCACTTTGTTTTTGAACATCAGTTACAAATGTTTCAGTACTAGTTAATTGTTCATTATTTATTATAATTGATTTTGGTTTACCAACTTTCTAAATTGACAACTAAGATTTCCCTCTGAAAAAGTAGTATAATATTCTACAATAATTGTTTTAATCAAGTAATTAAATCATCCATATTTATTTGTTTTCTAATTAAAAGTCTCATTAATCCTTCTCATACTACATATTCTTCATCAGCAATTTTTAATGTATCAGCATTCAATCCTACTGGTAATCTGCCAATATATTCAAAAGTACCCACGAGTCTTAATCCAATGACTTTGTCTTCATTATGATTGAAAAATTCTAACATTTTTTCACTTATAATTATTTTTAACATCTTTTTCTAATGTGGTTTCTTCTTTTTCATCATTTTCTAAGAATCTATTTATTTCTGATACACATAAAGTATTCACTATTATATTTTTTAATTAAGGAATTTCATTAAATTCTTCTAAACAATGTTATTTTTAAGGAATCGATTGTTTTCAACTTCTCTGTTTTCTTCAATTGGTTTTAAAACTTTTTATCCTAATCCTCCAATTCCTTGGTTAACTTTTTCTGTTGTATCGATAACTGGATATTCTATTTTAAATTTTTCATGTTCTTTCCTTGTTTTTTTCCATTTCTGAAACTTTTTTAAAATTGTTCCTTTACTTTTCTATTTTGTTTGCCTTTTTTAACAATTTCTAGACTGTATTTTGTAAACATTAATCAAGGCTAAAAATATGATAACCATTGATGCTTATCACTTATGTTAATGTTTATTAATTATGTTCAATGTTTTCTGTTAACATTTGCATTCAACATTTAGGTTTAACGTTTATGTTTTACGTCTACATTCTACATTTTTGTTCAAATGGTTATGTTCAACATTTAAAAAATTCTTAATCTTGTGTCTATATTTACCATAATTAATGTTGCTTGTCATATCTATTATTTAAAAAGCTAAATTTATCTTCATTCCAACATTTACTACATATTGCTTTAAAGTTATGAAATGTAAAATCTTCAACAACGAATTCATGATAAATATGATTCAAATTTGGATCATCCTGTCTAAAAATATTAAAAAAGTTATAAATATTTGTAATTGTTATGTATTTATTAATATGTTTGACTTAAATAAAATCAATCTGCTCCTTTATGTCAACCTCCAATAAAATATTCTCTAACTATATCTTGATTTTCAAGAATGATATCATTAATATCTGCAACTAAATTATCCTCAAATTAATCTAATGGAATAATTTCATTATTATTTTTAATAAAAGCTTCAAATTTTTCATTTTTTGACTTCAAGTTTTTCTCATCTTTTTATAGTTTCTTGATATTTTGGTTGATCTAATCTTTTTCAACAAACAGATAAATTATTATTTTTCTCCAGTTTAACAACCATGGTGCTAATCTATAATTATCAATCATTATAGCTGTAGATCCACAGATGTTTTGTCCTATTAAGGCATATCTAGTACAATTTGTTAAAAGTTTGCCATGTTTATTTTTCAATTTATCTTCTGAAATTCTTATTTTTGGTTTCTAATCAATCTTTTATATATATATATATATATATATATATATATATATATATATATATATATATATATATATATATATATAATTGTTAATAGATTGCTAATGCTACCATATTTATACAGAAAAAATTTAACGAAGAGTTAGTCTTTTCTTCAGAATAGACAAATTATCACTCAATTAAAATAGGCTTCTTATTTATATTATTAAAAATTATATATATATATATATATAATATAAATAAGAAGCCTATTTTAATTGAGTGATAAAAAATTATATATATAAATATATAATATAAATAAGAAGCCTATTAAAAATTGAGTGATAATTTGTCTATTCTGAAGAAAAGACTAACTCTTCGTTAAATTTTTTTCTGTATAAATATGGTAGCATTAGCAATCTATTAACAATTATAGTAATAGCTGTTCAGAAGTGTTCACTAAATTACAATATCTAAATAGCTGAAATCTTACCAGCTAAATCTGAGGATAGAGGCTTATCAATTTTAGATAGTAAATATAAAATTACTCTTCCAGAAGGTTATACTAAAATCCTTACAAATAATGATGATAAGTTAAATTAAATTGTTGGATTACATTTTATTTATCGAGTTAAAAAAGCATAAAGATTGTACCATTAAAGTGTTTGAATTAGAATAATTGTTAATTTTTTGTATTTTTAGTTAAATTAAAAATTTCCTTTGCTATAATTTTTTAAGTTTCTTATATAGGTCAACTTTGTTGATCATTTTGAAATGAAATTTTCGTTTTGTGCATATAGATAAATTTTTGGTTGGGAAATTCTCTGAAATTAGAATCTTGATTTATGTCCTAAAATTTTTGACCCAATATGCTCTTTGGTCCAGAACTTGCATATATACACAACTGTCAATGAAAGCTCAAAAACTGCAGGTAGCAATATTTAAGTTTTATTTCTTCTATTTATTCAATCACCTATAATGTATCCTCTGGATTTGGCCATTAAGATAGGTAGTTGTTTGGTAGGCTGACAATGTTTAGAGCATTTTGTCTAGCCCTCTCGTCAAGTGGAGTGAGCAGAGAGGATCCTGAAAAGACCTGCTGAGTCACAGGTGCAGCACACGAGCTACTCTACAGCCTCTTCGTGTAGAACAGTGCACATACACCTGCCATCTACATGCCAGATTGTCACTAGAGTTTTCAGATTACACAGTCCTGCTCCTGTTGCAAATTGCCAATCGCCACAGGGCTTTCCTGTATTGTGATGATAGTATTGTCTTCCAAAAGGCGCTTGTTATGTACTGTTTTAACATGTAAATATTTCTGCACAACAACAGGTTTGTGATCTTGGCCCAGTGGCATAGTGATACAACAACTGTAGACACAAAAACTGCAGAGGCTTTTTGGGCCCATGAGACAGGTTGTGGTAGAATGAAGGAAGGATGTGTAATGAAAGGAAAGAAAAATGGGTCATAGTAAGGCACACTTGGTCCGGCTACTCTATGTGTTCTGTCCAGCTAGGTTGGACCTGACAGATGTTACGCTACCACTGGCATAGCACCCAGCTCCACTGGAGCTCACACACTCTCCCATCCATGGACAGTGCTAGGCTAAGGTGGTGCCTCCTGTGAGAGATACACACATATACAGATGGTTATGGTATTGCATACATAAGGTACAAAAGGGCAGTGTACTTTTGGAGCTGCTATTTGTACTCAGGTGATCTATGTTGAAAGGGTTTTGACATGATTATGACCACAAAATGAGAATTAACACACTTTGAACATGTAATGTGGGCTGGACGTTTGGTACATCATTAGAGAATTCAATATTCTGCTGTTGTTAGTCCTAACCCCAGATGGTGAAGCCACATATGCATATATGGAAAAACTATGAAACAATTGCCAGAAAATAGCGTCATGCAATCTCTGAGGCTCAATAACTTAGTTGTAAAAACGACATCGATAAATATCGATTATTACATTGCTTTTAAATTTTTAGCATCATGTAACTACCCCAGACTAGTATATATATGAAGTTTTCTTGGTCACCAGATTCTGGGAGACTGAGAACACCACACAGAGAAGAATTGGACTTTCCCAGAGCACTAGTATTGGACATTCCCAGATCACTTTGTCCAAAAGGCAAAAATTTTATTGGTGCTATAAATATCAACAAGCTTCTGTAAGTTGGAAAATTAAAGCAACTTACAGGTATACTAGTCAAACTTAACAAGGAATGAGATGTGCATATGAATTCCACTTTGATTCAGGAAACTTCAGAATTTACAAACACAAACTTGGTGTCTTGAAACCTAATAAATCACTACAATTTAGAACTATATTTGTAGACAAAATAAGTATCATAAAGCACTACTGAACTTTACTTTACCTTTGAATGAATGTCACTATAAATTAAATTAGGCAACAAAGCTCATTCATTTATTCATTAATTAACACCCATGCATCAATAAACAACTGTAACCAAAAAGATTCATACAAAGTGGAGAAATTCCAGGAAATATTGGAATAAACTAAAGCCATTATTCACCACCACCATATTAAAATTTTGATGGAAAGCTTTAACACAAACTGGCATGCTAAACAATAACGTGGAGCTGGACCTTGTATGGAGAGAGACTTCTCAGCTTTTGTGAAGCTCATGAACTGAAATTGATGTCAACACATTTTTGGCATATCCAGCCACGAAGAAGACGTGAAGATGACATATGTTTATGTTGGAGAAATTGAAATAGCCATCTCAAAGAAAAACAAAAACGTAATTTTGAATGTGAAAACAATAACAGGACTCAGATCTCGTCACCATTAGTAATTAATTAGAGTTATATTCCACACTAATAGAATCAAACGTATAATAAGTATATATATCCAAGAAATAAACCAGAATATCTTTAACAAAATGCAAACATTTTTCATGCAAGCATTCTCAGGCAAGAACCCTCCAGCTGCTCAGAAGTTAAAGATGTATTGCTACATCCACAAACAAACTTAAACGTAGGTCGTGGAATAATATCTGTAACAAGGAAATAGAGCAAAGAGAATTAAATCCTGGAAAGACACACAAAAGTGGCAAGAATTAACCATAGTCTAGAAATAGACTTCAAATGTCATTCGATCTGTAAAATGGTATTATGATAGAACCAGAGCAGTTACAAACGAATTAGAGATGGAATTCATAAAGAATTTTTATAGAAGAAATGTCGGCATGACAGGCATTCAGTTTTTCTTTGAAGACCAGATGGAATTATGATAACAAATAATGAAGAGAATGTAAACTTTTAGCTAACTACTTTAATGACATTTTAAACCCTGAATATCTCACAACCAAATTTACATTGGAAAAACTTGAGCCAAACACAGAATCAGGATTCTCAACAATAGAAGAACTTGAAAAACTAGGGGAAGGTGCTATGATAGCAGAAATGTGGAAAATTGGTTGTAAAAGCCTCACACAGGAAATTCATAAAGTTCTTACACATCTGGCTGGAGGAAATAGTCCATGGCAGTGTACCATAATCCACAACCATAATACAAGAAAGGGAATAGAACTCATAAATAACTGCAGAGGATTTCCATTGCTTCCAGATACTTACAAAATTCTTTCAAAAATGGTACTTAAAAAGTAAGAAGCACAAATGTACTATTTAAGTGGATAATACTCAGCAAGTTTTAGGAATGGGAGATCCTGTGTGAAAAAAATTCTCAACATCAAGATTTTATGACATATGTGCAAGGGCAGACAAATGGTGAACACTTTTTTAGATTTAAGAAAAAGCATATGGTTCAGTATGTAGATGCACATTGTTTAATACCAGCGTTTAAACTGGATAAAAACACAGTTGATGAGACAAACAGTAAGTGATACCATCTAAATAGTTAAATTCCTTGGCGACATGTCCGAAACTTTTGACATAAAAGGAGGTGACTGGCAGGAAAACAGCTTATCTTCCTTTCTGTTCAGTCTTATACTAGAAAATTCAATTAGGACATGGGGAAAATAAGTAAAAGCAATAATCAATCGCATATTACGTAAAAGTAAAATTCATTTACTATTTTTGGTTTTATGCACACGATCTATCGATCTTTTCAGCAAAATGAAGAGGCTATTAAGTCCCTTGAAAAGCTCTGTGAAACAGCAGCTAAAAGCAGACTGAAAATTTCATATGAAAGAACCCAGTACTTGGAAGGTTCTCCTGGATACCTAAACAGACAATCTATGTACATACAGTTTCTCAAAATATTTCAAGTATCCAAACATCTAGTAGGAACCATCCAATCTCCCTCAATCAATCGTGAAGACAAGAAAGAGAGATTCATTAAATTACAAGAAGCTCTTAGATATACACGTAATAGGTACAATTAAAAATCAACTTCCCGTAAAGTAAAATTAAAACATTTCATACATTAGTCAAACCTGAAGCGTTGTGTACCTCAGAAACGGTAATCATTGGAATAGACCATAAATTAAAGCCACAGAAAAAGTAGAAAGGAAAATACTAACGAAAATTATTCATCCAGTTTATGTTGAAGAAGTGTGGCCGAGACGAAAATCTCCTGAGTTATATCAAAACATGGAGAGTTTCTCAGACATTTTCAGGGAAAGGAGATTGAAATTTTATATCAACTTTCTCAGTATTAATGATATTAGAATGACCAGGAGGATTCTCTACCTTACCCTCTCGATAAGAGTGAAAAACGAGTGAATAACTGGAACTCAAAAAAATAACTTAATGAAATAGACATTACGAACCAAAGTCAACAGAACTGAGCTGTATTCACATCTTTAATTGGTAAGTACCAGTTTAAAGCTAAATCGGCTGTAACGTCGAAGAGAACATGGACAGAACGAAGTAAGAAATACCAACGTGAGATGATGACGAGATTTAAGGAGTAGAAGCAAGCAAGCACACCACCGAAATAGGTTCAGTTGAGCTACAAAGCTGGCCAAAACGATAAAATAATAATAGTAATAATAATAAATGTAGTGATGAATAAACACTCTAAGACTAAAAATGGGCGCACCATGAAACAATTGTGCGAATGCGACGGAAATCGGTAGGTGTGATGAACGTGTGCAGACTAACAAACGACTACAATTTCACAAAGATTTCATGATCTAAGCGAGAGAAAGAGCTTCACAAACTAAGCGAGACAGTAACGCGTTGATACACCTCTGGCCATTATGCAAGGAGTCATTCAGCTTGGCATTGATTGACAGAGTTGTTGGACGTCTATCTGAACGATATCGTGCCAAAATCTATCCAGTTGGCACCTTAGATCGTCAACAACCCACGCTGGTTGGAGCAAACAGTAGAAACTCTTGTCATGCGCGGGTGGGCATTATATTACTGAAATGTAAGCCCAAGATGTCTGTAAAATTTTGTTGCCCCTGCATGCACATAGATGCGATGTGTTGGCGAGCTAGTGCTGAGTGGAAGGATACTGGACCACAAATTTATTAAATTTATTAAATGCACCGATTTATTAAAACACAGTAGATTATGCAAGACTATCTAAGCAGCTGCCCTGGAATTAGTGAAGTCAGTTTCCAGCAACACAACTGTTGGTAGATATTACGTAACTTTCAGGAATGGCAGAATGAAATTTAAAAAATATATATATATTTTTTGAGAACAACGTTAGGTTAAAAAAATTTGATACATGCCTAGAACAGATTTCTAATCACATCACAAATCTATAAATTCACTAGTTCACATACACGTTTCAAAAACATATCGAAAATAGTTAAAGGTCATTAACATCAGCCATCCCTATCACGTGACCGTTTGCAGATGATTAAGAGGAAGACCACTGGTTCCAAGCAAGCGGAATAGCCTGATAAAATTAAATTCAAAGTATACTATAAGATGGAGTTGCAGAGCCAAGCAGTTTCTCTTTCTTCACTTAAGTGTGGATGGCGATCGGCAATAGAGAGACAGACACTCTCAGTAAAAGCATTTATCGTACCCAGTCCTCTTTAGCTGGACCCACAATATAAACAACAGATACATCAAGCTGCCCTGTAACTTACGAAACCACTAATTAACAATCTGCATTTACAACACAAATATACGCTTTAAATACACTTGAAAAAGGCGAATGTTGGACAGGAAACACCTGATTCCAAAATTCTAATTATAGGTTCTACCAAACTTACTCAGACAGATCGAACACCACTAATTTTAGTAACAAACATAACAAACGTAAATTGAATAGAGTCTCTTAAGTCTTCGTGAATGAAGAAGTTTAAGTGTCACGATGGATGACCAGGATGGCGATTTAGAATAGCCACTGCGCGACAAGACATAATCATACAGAAGATAATCGGTTGTTCACCATAATTTCTTACACATCGAAGAGTAAGTTGAGAACCGCTCGACCAATAGTTCCCATCAAGTAGGTGTCATGACGAGTTTGCTAAGGATCAGGAACCAAGAGATACTACAGATGCTATCTAGCAGCCCCTGCACCCGGTTTTTGAAACTTGTAGACAGGAACCCAACCAGGCACCACAGTGGACACATGTTTCATGCCAGTTCAAATCCGTAGAAAAAGTGGAATTCCCTGTGTGACCAAAAACGCAGCTTCTAGCAGCTGGCCGGGGCTACTGTTGGCCACGACGACACGGTGTTCTCTCCAGCCGCTGACAGACACACCGCTCAGGCGCCCGTCACTTCGAGAGCGCTTCCTGGACGCATTTGCGCTTAAATTCTGGCCCACAGGCCTGTCCTCTGCAGGCGACAAACCTCTCGAGAAGCTGTTGCGGCCAGAGAGGCTGCTAACGAGCTGGAGCTGTCGATATCAAAACGTGACCGCACGGCACAGTCGTACCTACCGACTTCCATCCTACTCGATTAATTCCTTCGTGGCGCGCAACATTTAAAATCAAGAATAGTCAAAGACTAATTAGGGCTACAAACATCTGGCATCAACAGCATCAGCTGTAAACGTGGCATCGGCAAGTTGCAAAGATGCGTCTCAAGGCGCTGTTCAGTTCATAAACGGTCAGGAGCGTTCGCCTCTGCTAAACTACTAAGTCTGCAGGTGGCAGAGCATAGTATCAACGAAGGACATACGTTTGTTTTTGAACAGACAAAGGTGCTGTGCCGCACCCATGACTTCTGCAAAGTCGTCATCAAAGAGGCAGTGGAAATAAGAGTGCAAGACGATCTTGTCAACTGGGACACTGGTTTCCAGCTGAGCTCTGCATAGGATCCGGTGTTTACAATATCTAAGGAATGATCTGATATAAAAGTGGGTTGTTGTCAAGGAAATCCTCTTTGGAAGTCTGCATAATAGACTCGTTTCGAATGCGAGTACACTACTGGCCATTAAAATTGCTACACCAAGAAGAAATTCAGATGATGAACGGGTATTCATTGGACAAATATATTATGTTACAACTGACATGTGATTACATTTTTCCGCAGTTTGGGTGATAAGACCCTGAGAAATCAGTACCCAGATTAACCACCTCTGGCCGAAATAACGGCTTTGATACGCCTGTGCATTGAGTCAAACAGAGCTTGGACAGCGTGTACAGATACAGCTTCCCATGCAGCTGCAACATGATACCACAATACATCAAGAGTAGTGACTGGCGTATTGTACGAGCCTGTTGCTCGGCCACCATTGACCAGATATATTCAGTTGGTGAGAGATCTGGAGAATGTGCTGCCCAGGGCAGCAGTCGAACATTTTCTGTATCCAGAAAGGCCAGTACAGTACATGCAACATGCGGTCGTGCATTATCCTGCTGAAATGTAAGGATTCGCAGAGATCGAATGAAGGGTAGAGCCACGGGTCGTATCACATCTGTTCAATGTGTCGTCAATGCGAATAAGAGGTGACCGAGACGTGTAACCAATGGCAACCCATACCATAACGCCGGGTGATACGCCAGTATGGCGATGACAAATACACGCTCCCTATGTGCGTTCACCGCCATGTTACCAAACACGGCTGCGATGATCATGATGCTGTAAACAGAACCTGTATTCATCCGAGAAAATGATGTTCTGCCATTCGTGCACCTAGGTTCGTCGTTGAGTACACCATCGCAGGCGCTACTGTCTGTGATGCAGCGTCAAGGGTAGCCGCAGCAATGGTCTCCGAGCTGATATTCCATGTTGCTGCAAACGTCGTCGAACTGTTGGTGCAGATGGTTGTTGTCTTGCAAACGTCCCCATCTGTTTACTCAGGGATCGAGACGCAGCTGCACAATCCGTTACAGCCATGCGGATAAGAATCCTGTCATCTCGACTTCTAGTGGTACGAGGCCGTTGGGATCCAGCACGGCGTTCCGTATTACCGTCCTGAACACACCGATTCCATATTCTGCTTCCAGTCATTGTATCTCGACCAACGCGAGCAGCAATGTCGAAATAGGATAAACCGCAATCGCAATAGGCTACAATCCGACCTTTATCAAAGTTGGAAACGTGATGGTACGCAATTCTGCGCCTTACACGAGGCATCACAACAACGTTTCACCAGGCAACGTCGGTCAACTGCTGTTTGTGTATGAGAAATCGGTTTGAAACTTTCCTCATGTCAGCACGTTGTAGGTGTCGCCATCGGCGCCAACCTTGTGTGAATGCTCTGGAAAGCTAATATTTCGCATATCACAGCATCTTCTTCCTGTCGGTTAAATTTCACGTCTGTAGCACGCCATCTTCGTGGTATAGCAATTTTAACGGCCAGTAGTGTAAAATTGGAATGTCGTCAAGGAAATTCTCTTTGGAAGTCTGCATAATAACGTCATTTCGAATACAAGTAGTACATTGGACACAAATTTATGGCTGGAGTACAAAAGGAACAAGTTTGAAAAGAAGTTGACTAGAATGAGATTTTCACTCTGCAGCGGAGAATGCGCTGATATGAAACTTCCTGGCAGATCAAAACTGTGTGCCCGACCGAGACTCGAACTCGGGACCTTAGCCTTTCGCGGGTAAGTGCTCTACAATCTGAGCTACCGAAGCACGACTCACGCAATTTACTCACAGCTTTACTTCTGCCAGTACCTCGTCTCCTACCTCCTGTGAGTACCGGGCGTGAGTCGTGCTTCGGTAGCTCAGATTGTAGAGCACTTGCCCGCGAAATGCAAAGGTCCCGAGTTCGAGTCTCGGTCGGGCACACAGTTTTAATCTGCCGGGAAATTTCATATGAGCGCACACTCTGCTGCAGAGTGAAAATCTCATTCTGGAAACATCCCCCAGGCTGTGGCTAAGCCATGTCTCCGCAATATCCTTTCTTTCAGGAGTGCTAGTTCTGCAAGGTTCGCAGGAGAGCTTCTGTAAAGTTTGGAAGGTAGGAGACGAGGTACTGGCAGAAGTAAAGCTGTAAGTACCGCGCGTGAGTCGTGCTTCGGTAGCTCAGATTGTAGAGCACTTGCCCGCTAAAGGCAAAGGTTCCGAGTTCGAGTCTCGGTCGGGCACACAGTTTTAATCTGCCAGGAAGTTTCAAGAAGTTGACTAGTCTGGAGGAGAGCATGTAACAGTAGTGTGCAGTGTAGGAGCTGAGATGATAGTAAAAGACTGTAGTAGACAGAGATGAGGAAAGCACGGTTAGTTTGAAAAGTAGCAGAAATATCCGTTCCCTGTTCGGCAGAAGGAAAATAATTGTGGCACACTGTTATGCACGAATTCTCTTTCTGCCATTACACGTACTTGAGACGTGCCTGCCTCACATGAAATTTCTCTGTACTTCGTATCATAGCGATGAGTTCTCCGGCATACCACCAGAACTAGCGTAGCTGTTCGCCGTGCAAAGATAACTCCCCACATGCTATCTCCTGTTCTGCATGTTTGCTTGCTGTTCTTCATTGAACTAGAGATGTTCACCCAGGACTGAAGCCTGGTTCATTGTGTTATGCATGGTGTTCCGTAGCTGTGAAAGGTGACGACAATCGAAGAATTACTGTTTCCCACTGCCTTCATAATTACGGATTCAGAGTCGGCACGTTTCTCATTTCTACTCATTCGATTTGTGGGTGTCGAGCTGCCACTGTTTACTGTACTGTTAAGGACCGGCATAGAAAGAGAACTGTGAATGCTACTTATTAGGTGTCGCTAAAGTACTGGCCGTGACTCGCAAAAAGCCCTGTCCTCTAAGCAAGGCCTGTTATACAAATTTAATTAGGGTTCTCGCGTATATCGCTGTCTAGCGTTGAGTAGAGACTCATATTTTAGTGTATGGTGTGTACCAGCATTCCGAGTTATCAGAACATACCCGTGTGAGTCCGAAGACAACTTATAAAAAGCAATACCTCGCCAAACTGAAACTCTTTTATAAATGGTGTGGTCATGGCTAGACTTCAAAATTTAATCAGTGTGTTTCCTTATAAATTCCCAAGTGTTAAAATGTTGCGAATTAGCATTTATTTTAAATCTTTTGTTCCCTTTTACATTCTCATGTGTTAAACTCTAACAATTATTTTCTAGATTACTGAGCCCAAGTATAAAAATATACTGGCCATAGTTGAATCTTGAAAGGGTCTTCCGAGATGTTTTAGCGTGTGATCTGTATTTCACTTCTGTAGTTGTCACCCTGTGGCTATGTCGCATTAATATTTATCCTGCGTCTGAATTAGAGCATCTAATTTGGGTTACATGAATGGAGCGAGAGATGTCTGGGTTAGGTTAAACCTGATCACTTTATGTCAACGTCTGATCATTAACAGATGCATTTGTTTTCATTTCCTTGAATTTTGGTTTAGTGTTGTTAACATGTTCATTGTTTGAATTTCAATAGGGAATTTTATTAACTTATTTAGTGAATAATGGCAAATTTCCGTGAAAGTTTGTAAAGCTCCAATAATGTCTTTTCGGTTTATTTTAGATTAATTTTTTGCGGGTATAGGACTTTCGGACTCTAGTATGGGAGCGTTACATACAGAGCACTCTACGTCGCGAAAAAACGTGGCCACGTGCCTAATACGAACACGTGTCTCTTATACTCTTCAAATATCAAAGTTATTCCTCTGGAAATTGAAAAATGTCATTTTAAAGTAATAACAGTACAAGTCAAATTATTTTGTTTCATTGTCCCTTTAGCAGGTAACAACCCTCCCTAACAAATGCTTCAGTTTATCCATTCTTTTCTTTATGTAATCACTGATCACAGAAGCCTTTGGATTTGTTTTATACTGTGAATACGTTCTTTCAGTTATTGATTCACAAAAACATAACACTGTTTCAAAACTAATCCCGTGCTCCTTTCGGCGAAATAACTAAATTACTAAAGCACTTTTCTTGTGTGGTGCGACATAATATTTTCATATCTAGATTATTGTCTTTCTACAAATTCTTCAGACTGTGTATCTGTGACGTGGCTGCACACAACTGTATGCGGAAGCCCGACAACGGCTCTCTTCCTCTAAGACGGTGCGTGATCACTAGTGCTGGGCATTGTTGTCGTAGAAAAGCAAGACAATGTTCTCTGCGAGAAGTGGCGTGCTCGGCTTCGAAAGTTCCACAACCCTGCGACAAGAAAAGAGTACGATATCGGTAGGTTACAGCATCAAACAAAAAGAAGGGAGAACAGTGTGACAAATAAATCGATATCAGTAAAGTGTTTCAGTTCCTGAATAATAACTAGTCGTGTCTACAAATTACATCCTCGAATCTCGAAAAATGTTCCATGCCTATACGAAATCAGTTACCCCATAGATTTTTTTTTAATACAGTAATTATGATCACCAAAGCTGTGATCGAATGCGTCTTATCTCGCAAAGGCATCTCGCCGATTTTGTGGTTGGTGGCGCTCCAATGAATGTTTTCTTATATAGTATTTTCATATGTAATGCTGAACCTAAATCTTTTTTAAATGAAACTCAATTTGTTAATTTAGTCGTTTACGTCACCTGGCACTATTATACCCTTAAGGTTCTCCTTTACAGGTAATCAGACGTCCTTACTAAGTTAACATTAGAACATGATTAGTGCATAGACAGTGTATAAGAGTAATAGTAATAATAATAATGATTATTATTGTTATATCAGTAATAGCAATAATAGTAATTAAAATAATAAACTTAACTGATTTTGTGATGAATAGATGATATTTTCGAAATTTCATTCAAATTAACACTGTGAAGTTATTCTTCTTCACTTTCTTTATTGAACGTAAGCAATCATCTCGAACGTGAATATGTGGTAGCATATGGGAATTCAGGCTTTCTCGGCATATTTCGATGATGAAGCCTTGTCCGTTTATCAGCCGACTCAAAGCGTTGTTCTCCGGGAACGGTTCGGGAAGTTTCCTACACGTCATCTCGAGGCGAATCTGACAATTAGTTTTGGCACCAGAGAAGCATTTCTGACGTATCGCTTGATAATGGAAAAACGATACATGTTCATAGAATTTGTCAACATATAAAAAGCATCCGCAAAAGTTGTTTGAAATTATGATAAAAATTGGTAGCTGTAAGCTATTGGTAACGGGTAGTATACAATATGTACAAGAACCAAGACGTAACAATGACGTGTAGGAGGAAGAAGTTAGCGCTTGAATCAGGAAGTCTTTCACCCTACTGCCCCTACTGTTCAATCTGTACATCGCGGATATAATAACGGAAATATAAGAATGTTTCATGAGTGGCATTAAAATTCAGGGTGAAAGGCTATTTACACTCCTGGAAATGGAAAAAAGAACACATTGACACCGGTGTGTCAGACCCACCATACTTGCTCCGGACACTGCGAGAGGGCTGTACAAGCAATGATCACACGCACGGCACAGCGGACACACCAGGAACCGCGGTGTTGGCCGTCGAATGGCGCTAGCTGCGCAGCATTTGTGCACCGCCGCCGTCAGTGTCAGCCAGTTTACCGTGGCATACGGAGCTCCATCGCAGTCTTTAACACTGGTAGCATGCCGCGACAGCGTGGACGTGAACCGTATGTGCATTTGACGGACTTTGAGCGAGGGCGTATAGTGGGCATGCGGGAGCCCGGGTGGACGTACCGCCGAATTGCTCAACACGTGGGGCGTGAGGTCTCCACAGTACATCGATGTTGTCGCCAGTGGTCGGCGGAAGGTGCACGTGCCCGTCGACCTGGGACCGGACCGCAGCGACGCACGGGTGCACGCCAAGACCGTAGGATCCTACGCAGTGCCGTAGGGGACCGCACCGCCACTTCCTAGCAAATTAGGGGCACTGTTGCTCCTGGGGTATCGGCGAGGACCATTCGCAACCGTCTCCATGAAGCTGGGCTACGGTCCCGCACACCGTTAGGCCGTCTTCCGCTCACGCCCCAACATCGTGCAGCCCGCCTCCAGTGGTGTCGCGACAGGCGTGAATGGAGGGACGAATGGAGACGTGTCGTCTTCAGCGATGAGAGTCGCTTCTGCCTTGGTGCCAATGATGGTCGTATGCGTGTTTGGCACCGTGCAGGTGAGCGCCACAATCAGGACTGCATACGACCGAGGCACACAGGGCCAACACCCGGCCTCATGGTGTGGGGAGCGATCTCCTACACTGGCCGTACACCACTGGTGATCGTCGAGGGGACACTGAATAGTGCACGGTACATCCAAACCGTCATCGAACCCATCGTTCTACCATTCCTACACCGGCAAGGGAACTTGCTGTTCCAACAGGACAATGCACGTCCGCATGTATCCCGTGCCACCCAACGTGCTCTAGAAGGTGTAAGTCAACTACCCTGGCCAGCAAGATCTCCGGATCTGTCCCCCATTGAGCACGTTTGGGACTGGATGAAGCGTCGTCTCACGCGGTCTGCACGTCCAGCACGAACGCTGGTCCAACTGAGGCGCCAGGTGGAAATGGCATGGCAAGCCATTCCACAGGACTACATCCAGCATCTCTATGATTGTCTCCATGGGAGAATAGCAGCCTGCATTGCTGCGAAAGGTGGATATACACTGTACTAGTGCCGACATTGTGCATGCTCTGTTGCCTGTGTCTATGTGCCTGTGGTTCTGTCAGTGTGATCATGTGATGTATCTGACCCCAGGAATGTGTCAATAAAGTTTCCTCTTCCTGGAACAATGAATTCACGGTGTTCTTATTTCAATTTCCAGGAGTGTATGATAAGATCCGATGGTGACATTGCACTGAGGAAAAATTAGCGGACTTGTTAAATTCACGGAGCACAAAAAATGGACTGAGAATGAACAAAGAAATATGAAAGTAATGAGAAGTACCAGGCATAATGTTTATGCTAAATTTCTCGAAACTGAGGAGTGCGAACTAAGTGAAGTTAAGGAATTCTGGTACATTAGAAGCAAAATTACGCACGATAGATGGAAGCAATGAGGAAAAGAGAAGCAGACTAGAACAGATAAAGAGCATTGTCTCACCAAAATAAGTCTACTAATGTCAAACACCGGCCTTAATTTGAGAAGGAGATTTCTGAGACAGAGATCTGAACATATCCAGTTAATATTAGTGGACGATGGGTGTTAAGTGCTAAAATGAGGATGACTTGTAACTTGTTAGCGTTTAGTTTAGGACCCCTGGTTAACGCTGGTATTTAATTGGTAGTGGGAAAACTGGTGGTACACGTGTGGTGGGTGTTTTCGTAACCAAGGTAGCCGAAGTTTCCAGAGTTTCAACAGACACCATATCGAAGATATATACCGCATACAAGGAAAGCGGAAAAACATCATCCCATCGATGTTAGCAGCAAAACATCTGGGAACTGTAGGCCGAGCTGGAAGATCAAAGCCACTCATTGGTGATGCAACTGCGGTGTAACACGGAAATGTCGTGCCGAAGCCATATCATTTGGAGCATGGGGCAATGGAAGAAAGTAATTTGGTGCGATTAGTCTTGTTTCGCTCTGTTTTCGTCTTCTGGCCGAGTTTACGTCCAAAGAGTGAAATTTTACAGCCGTTCGCTGATGATTTGGGCAGCCATTTCGTGTTATTCCGTGGTACCCATAAGAGGAAAGCGTTACTGCTAAGGATTGTGTGGCCATTTTGCGTGTCAGGTCAATCCCATGGTACAATTTTTGTTCCCCAATGGTGCTGTTGCGTTCCAAGATGACACGGCCCCATTCACACAGCTCGCGTCATCTAGGACTCGTTACGTGAGCACGGGGATAAATTTACGCATCTCCACTGACCGCCATACTCAACAGATCTCAGTATTATTGAGCACTATGGCCTACTTTGGAGAGAAAGACGTGTGAATTCTGCGCACCTCCATCATCGTGTCCGCAGCTCGTGGCTAGTGGTTAGCGTTGCTGCCTGTGGATCACGGAGTCCCGTGTTGATTCCCGGCCAGGTCGGGGATTTTCTCCACCTGGGGACTGGGTGTGTCTGTTGTCCACATAATTTCATTAATTTCATCGTCATTCGGGAAAACGGCGAGACTGGACAGTGAAAATATTGAGAATTTGTACGGGGTCTGAGAACCACGTCGTTGAGCGCCCCACACAAACCAAAATCAGCATCACCATCATCCGTCGTCGTTATCTTGTTGTTGTTGTTGTGGTCTTCAGTCCTGAGACTGGTTTGATGCAGCTCTCCATGCTACTCTATCGTGTGCAAGCTTCTTCATCTCCCAGTACCTACTGCAACCTACATCCTTCTGAATCTGCTTAGTGTATTCATCTCTTGGTCTCCCCCTACGATTTTTACCCTCCACGCTGCCCTCCAATACTAAATTGGTGATCCCTTGATGCCTCAGAACATGTCCTACCAACCGATCCCTTCTTCTGGTCAAGTTGTGCCACAAGCTTCTCTTCTCCCCAATCCTATTCAATACTTCCTCATTAGTTATGTGATCTACCCATCTAATCTTCAGCATTCTTCTGTAGCACCACATTTCGAAAGCTTCTATTCTCTTCTTGTCCAAACTATTTACCGTCCATGTTTCACTTCCATACATGGCTACACTCCATACAAATACTTTCAGAAATGACTTCCTGACACTTAAATCTATACTCAATGTAAACAAATTCCTCTTCTTCAGAAACGCTTTCCTTGCCATTGCCAGTCTACATTTTATATCCTCTCTACTTCGACAATCATCAGTTATTTTGCTCCCCAAATAGCAAAACTCCTTTACTAATTTAAGTGTCTCATTTCCGAATCTAATACCCTCAACATCACCCGACTTAATTCGACTACATTCCATTATCCTCGTTTGCTTTTGTTGATGTTCATCTTATACCCTCCCTTCAAGACACCATCCATTCCATTCAACTGCTCTTCCAAGTCCTTTGCTGTCTCTGAAAGAATTACAATGTCATCGGCAAACCTCAAAGTTTTTATTTCTTCTCCATGGATTTTAATACCTACTCCGAATTTTTCTTTTGTTTCCTTCACTGCTCGTTCAATATACAGATTGAATAACATCGGGGATAGGCTACAACCCTGTCTTACTACCTTCCCAACCACTGCTTCCCTTTCATGTCCCTCGACTCTTATAACTGCCACCTGGTTTCTGTACAAATTGTAAATAGCCTTTCGCTCCCAGTATTTTACCCCTGCCACCGTTAGAATTTGAAAGAGAGTATTCCAGTCAACATTGTCAAAAGCTTTCTCTAAGTCTACAAATGCTAGAAACGTAGTCGTTATCTTAACTTACCACTATTTAGCAGGAAGAACGGTGTAAGATTCCCTTAATAATCACACAGGATCTGTAATTACCCATATCTGAAAGCTGTTTAGAATGCCAATGGTTTCCTACACCGTGTTGGGCATGGTACATGCGGAGGACAAGGATTCGATTCCCAGTACTGTCAAAGATTTTTCCTCGGTGGGAGGACTGGAACGTGTTGCCGTAAGCCTCTTGATGCCAACTGAGGAGCCACTTGAACGATTAGTGGCGGCTCCACGGGCTGGAGAGTCAGGAAAACTGCCGCGAGAGCAGTGTGTTGACCAAATGCCCCTGCCTACCGTTTCCGCGCGACACCGCAAGGCAGAGGATGACACGACGATCAGCAGACATACCTCGTGCCTTTCCGGCCTGACGAGGAACTCGTTCGTTTTTTACTGGACATTGTGACGTGTTGTGTTTTGTATTTTTCTCTATCCCCTGTAGGTAACATCATTTGTGGATGATTCGATTTTTGTTTCTGATTATTCCAATGAATTTCAGCATGATGTCCGCTTTCTCTCTCTCTCTCTCTCTCTCTCTCTCTCTGTTTTGAATCATGATGAGGTCATGATGAGGCCAGCCACGAATTCCTCTCATGTGTCAACCTCTTCATCTCAGAGTAACAGTTACAGCCTATATCCTCAATTATCTGCTGGATATATACGATTCTCTGCCTACCTCTACAGTTTCTGCTCTCTACAGCTCCCATCAGCACGGTGAAGTTATTCCCTTTTGTCTTAATAAATGTCCTACCATCCTGTTCCTTATTCTTGGCAGTGTTTGACATATATTCCTTTCCTCGCCGTTTCTCCAAAGGACCTCCTCATCAGTCCACCGCATTTCCAAGATTGTTCTGTAGCATCACATCTCAAATGATTCGATTCTCTTCTTTTCCAGTTTTCCCGCAGTCCATGTTTCACTACCATACAATGCTGTGCTCCAAATGTACATTCTGCTTTTCCTAAACGTGCATGAATGTGGTCGCTCGGCGTATTTTACGGTTGTTACTGTTTCCATTGAGCTCTTATCAACTGTCTAATCGAACAGTTATGGAACTCTTTGCACCTTTGTGTGCAATATATTACATTTTTTCATGGTCAGGGTCAACAGCCTGTGCCTACACTTGTCATCGATCCTCCACAGATCGTCCGGTATTTCACGATAGACTTCCTGACTTATCGCATGAGTACAGACAACAGCATCGTCTTGGGAAAGCCTCTTGGAAGCATCTACTGGATGATGTATGTATTATGTGAACAGCCGGCAGCTGTGGCCGAGCGGTTCTAGGTGCTTCAATGCAGAACCGCGCTGCTGCTGCGATCGCAGGTTCGAATCCTGCCTCGGGCATGGCTGTGTGCAACATGCTTATGTTAGTTAGGTTAAAGTAGCTCCAAGTCTAGGGGACTGATGACCTCAGATGTTAAGTCCCATAGTGCTTAGAGCCATTTGAACCATTTTTGAACAATAACTGCCCTGTTACATTCCCTTGGAGTACAGTTGAAATTACCGTTAAATATGCTGATCAGGAATTACATAGAGTGTCTCACAAAGGGGTTTACGCTGAACTTTAATAACGCGAACAAAAATAACAAAAATTATGTATTTTTAGGCCACACAGATGTTTAATTTTTGAAAATGTTCAAAACGTCTTCCATCGGCAGAAATACAGCGTCTGCCACGCTCCGGAACAGATCCGCACTTGTGTTACTGTTGTCAATAGAATGGACCCAGGGGCAGTCACAATGGCCTCTCTCACGTCCTTCAGTGTACGTTGTTATGTTGCGTGAACTGTGTTCCATGCAGAAACAAGGCGAACGGCGTTAGATCGAGATATTTGGGAGGAAACAGAACACTTGTTCGTCGACCTATCCACTTCTCAACAAATGTTTCGTCCAGGAATTTGCTGCTCATGTTGTAATGCGACGTTGCACAGGTTTGTTGAAACAAAGACAATCCACAGCTTGTCCATTTTCTGTACAGCAAGTACAATTTGTTCATGCAACATTGTAAGGAACTTCACACCTGTCCCTGTTTCTTCAAAAACCAATGGCCCTACAAGTTTGCTGACAGACATACTATATCACAATGATAACTCAGGAAGATGTACAGCTTGTTCTTCCATAATATAGGGATTATCTCTTTCGCACTACACACATCATGACGACTGATGGTTCCATTCAGTTTAAACGTCACCTCATCAGACCAAACAATGATATGACTCAGCTGTTCTTATCGCAAATGCATTCACAAAAACCGAGCGGGGTGGCGCTGTGGACTCGCATTCGGGAGGACGACGGTTCAATCCCGCGTCCGGCCATCCTGATTTAGGTTTTCCATGATTTCCCTAAATCACTCCAGGCAAATGCCGGGATGGTTCCTCTGAAAGGGCACGGCCGACTTCCTTCCCAATCCTTCCCTAATCCGATGAGACCGATGACCACGCTGTCTGGTCTCCTTCCCCAAACCAACCAACCAACCAACCAACCAAGCATTCACAAAATTCGATATGTCTATCCGGATCCTCCTCAGTCATCTCGTGAAGCAACTCGAATGAAGGGTTTACACTTTGCTTGCTGAAAATGCAGTGAACACCTGATTTTCTTACACCTGACATACGCACAGCTGGTCATATGATCTTATTTGGAAATATTGTGAAAGCCTTCACCACTGCCTCCACTCCTATTTCCTCCCGACGCTGTCCCCCATCGCCTCTGCACTTCTTTCATGTTTTCAGATTTCCAATGACACTTTAAAATCCTCTTTCTTTGCTCCAAGGACAAGTTTCCAGGCATGTTGTTCTTTACGTGTAGTTACCGCCAACTGAAAGTAAACAAAAAAAAAACAAATGAATGGCTAAAAACACTTAGGCTACGCACACAGGTAATGAGAGCACCATATAATCACAACTGGATCAGGTTATGAATAATACCACGTCAGTTATTAAGGTTCAGACAGTGTAATCCCCTTGATAGGATCTCTGTACATTAGGAAGTCGCGAACACAGCCACAAACCTGATCCGATACTCAGTTAGCTCATATTTTTTTCTCTACACTACACTGCAGAATTGTATCGAATGCCTATCAAAAATATTTCCCTAAAGCGTTCTGGAGTTTGTGGACGAACAGGGCGAGATGTGTTTCGGAAGATTTCCTTCAATCGAATCGTTATTGGTTTTTATTGACGAGACTTTCGCTCTGCGTAAATGTCATAATGCATGAGCGCAGAACACTTCCCATACTTCTACAACAAGTTCACGTCAGTGATACTAGTGATACCGCCTTGTACCTATGTGCAGCCGTCCAACGACCCTTCTTGGGAAAAGGAATGACCCGTGCTTCCTTCATTCGCTTGCTATTTTTCATTATTCCAATGACCGATGATAAACAACAATGGTGTACAGTACTTGACAACAGCAACATTTGGGTGATGTAGTACCGCCAACTAGCGTATCTCATGAAACTTCGACGATATACTGAAAAAGCTACAGCAGCATAGTTCAAAAGCAACTGAAGGAAATACGCAATGAGACGAAAAGAAGTGACATTTTCGTTGAAAGATAATGTTTACACCAAAGACATAGCGATTCACGATGGTCCTGTGAACATTAAAAGAGGTGTGACATGATTCTTAATAGGGTGTTTGATCACCAAGGACGGTAATCCAAGTTCTGCAACGTGCTCCCACGCTGGCCAGAAGTATATAAGGCGCTCTTGTGGTAGGGTATTCCACGTTCCATTACTTCACCTGCGCAATTGCCAAATGCTGGATGGTGACTGGTGCATGTCGACCTCTCCAGCGCATCCCACATGTGCTCGTGTCATTTGATTTAAGTCGGGGGTGGGGGGAAGCTTGGTCCATTCGCCGAATTTCCTCTCGTTCCAAGTAGTCCTCCACCTGCTCTGTTCGGTGTAGTCACACATTGTCATCCATGACAATGAAGTCAGAGCCGAATGTTCTCCTTAAAAAACGGACATAGGGAAGGAATACAGTGTCACGATACCGTTGACCGATGCGTGTTCCGTGTTCACAGATTCGGAGGTCAACACGTCCACGCAACACTATGCTTCCCCACCACACCTGTACCGCCAAAACGATAGTGTCTGGCAATGCTGTACGTAGCCTCATATAGCGAGAGGTGGGATCACGTAATGCATCCTTGAACAGAATAACAGCTGCCCCGAAACGTACATTGACAGTAGGATCGTTCTGCAGACTGTCGCTAATGGAGGTTGTCTAAACTTTCTCAAAAGTGTTTCCCAGAAAGGGCACCAACTTCCCTCCAAGGATCCCCACTTGACTTCACGTAGTATTTACGTAGCACTCGCCTGTCAATCGAATCTACAGGTATCAAATCTGGCAGCACGACCTTGAATTGCTTCGATGTCTTCCTTTAATATGACCTGCTGGGGGTCGCAAACACTCGAGCAATATTCAAAAAGTTTCGAAAAACAGTTCATTCTTCCTACTATCCCTAGAGTTGAAACAGACCAATTCTTCTCCACTTATTTCATACAGCATCATCGTCGTTTAACGCCTTAGAATGAAATACTCTAGTAGGGAGATCCGGCAATCGCCCTGTCATTGGGGCAGGATCTCTACTTTCAGTCTGACGATGAGAGTATCTGTTGTGCAGATTCAGTTTAGGATCTTCTAAGTCTGCATAATTTTCACCTTATATGTTTCAGACGACCTGCATGTGAATCTCTTTCTTTTCCTTACACGTATCGTCACGGGGTCAGCTTGTTAATGTATATTTGGCAATCTGCTGCAGCACTCGTTGGATTCCATTCACGGCTGGAACTACTCCATGAATCACGGAAGAGGCGTACTGAGGTGCTCGGATATTCGGACGGGCCATACCATGTAGGTAAGTAAGCCTGTGCAGTGCAATTTAAGTCCAGGCAGTCTTGATCATTTCAAACGGCTCTGAGTACTGTGGGACGTAACTTCTGAGGTCATCAGTCCCCTAGAACTTAGACCTATTTAAACCCAACTAACCTAAGGACATCACACACACCCATGCCCGAGGCAGGATTCGAACCTGCGACCGTAGCGGTTGCGCGGTACCAGACTGTAGCACCTAGAAGCGCTCGGCCACTCCGGCCGGCTGATCATTCCATTTCGTTTACATTTATTTAGGGGAAGTGTTCAATACGAAATATTTAATGGGGCCTATTTCCTGTTTTGTTATTTACCGTACCATAAAATTACGGTTAATCATCGCTTGGCAGAGGACTTGCCCGCGAAAGGCAAAGGTTTCGAGTTCGTGTCTAGTTCCGGCACACATTTTTAATATGCCAGGAAGTTTCGTATCATCGCACACTGCAGAGTGAAAATTCACTCTGGCAATATCCCCCAAGGTGTAGCTAAGCCATACCTCCGCAATATCATTTCTTCCAACACTGCTAGTCCCGCAACGTTCGCAGGAGAACTTCTGTGAATATAATTTTGTAGGCATCCGCAGCCGAAGCTAGTTGGCAAAAAAAGTGAACTATATCGAGGAAACCATTTACATTATGGCGCAGAACTACACTCAGAAAATTTTGTGTTTAGTTCTATGAAGTTTGGAAGGTGGAAGATGTGGTACTGCTGGTGGTAAAGCTGTGAGGAGGGGTTGTGAGTCGTATTTGGGCAACCAAGTTGCCCTTGAAAGGCAAAGGTCCCGAGATCGAGTATCGATCAAGCATACTGTTTTAATCTGCCAGGAAGTTTCATATCTGCACACACTCCACTGCAGAGTGAAAATTCGTTGTCGGTTAATACAAAATCATCTTATTTTTAAAGAAGGACGAATAATTATAACTAGAAGTGTTCAAGAATTAATGTAACATCCTACAGCTCTAAGACACCGTACATATTTAAAACTACGCCAGATACGTGATAAGCTATCTTGAAGACGCATGGGGCCGTAAGTGGACCTTGGCATCAGTGCCGGATACATAGCTTGAAAGCAGTATGAGCTTCATTGTTAAAACGTTATAAAATATGGTAGTAGTAAAGCGACGCTGTTTCATGGGCGGAAACGTGGACAAAACAACAACCTTTCAACTGTAGTTCTCGTCGGGCAAGGTCTACATTTTCCCAGCGCTGGTTGTGGCGAATGCTGGGAGGTTGTTTCAGAGCCAGATACTAGCCATCAGTCGGTTTTTAGGATCTCTAAGTTAAGGCGGCACTGGATCCTAATCCTTCTTCAATCTTTTCGGGGCTAGAGGACTAAATATTGGCAGATGTGTCAAAGCTGAAGTTGCTATTTCACATATTCTTTACAGAATAAGTGAGAAGACGTTGACCAAACAAGCAGTCTAATTTCTTAAGAGAAAGATATCAACAATCACTTTATTCATGAGAAACTATGACCACCTCGAAATATCTAAGAATCAAAAATATGGGAAGGAATTTCCTACCAATAAACAATGAGTTCAGACGGATACCGATACATGGAAAGAAATGTGGAAATGTATTACCATAAGGAAGAAAACGTTTAGAAAATGATAGAGCACTGGAGAGACAAGAAACTATGTAACACAGGAAATTCGTTAAAATGGAATACTTATTGAGCTATAATTTAAAACACTGGCCTACAAAACTTAAGGGCGAGAATACCTTACGCGTGCCATGTCACTGCCAAGTGGCATTGGTCTATGAAACTTGGACCATACATAAAGAACTGCTACAGTATAGTACAGAAGGTACCTGTAAAAAATACGTAATGAGACGAACAGAAATGACATTCTTCAAAGGCAATAATTACATTGAAGTCACCGCCATTCTTGGTTGTTCCCTTGTAAGCGCTCTTAAGAGAGTGTTTATACAGAAACGAGAATTAGAGGGTCAGGGTCGAATGCACCCACGCATAATGGGAAGGAGTACAGAGTCACGATAATGTTGACCGGTGAGTTTACGGTGTTCAAAGATTTGGAAGTCGGTAGGGTCATGTGACATCATAGCTCTCCTAACCGTAACACATAGAGCATGAAGACGATCGTGTTTGACAATGTCCCTGGGTGCACAAAGTGTTCCCACACCTTGACATATACGAGTGCGTCCAGCGCTGTCTAACGTGATAGTTTTGATGGCCCAAGTTATGTGGTGTGAGGAGGCATACTGTTGCAAAGGCATACTGACCTCTAAATCGTTGAACACTATACATTCAACAGTAAACGCTATGATGAATCTCTACTCCTTCTCAATGCCCATCTTTTGAGGTGGAGGAGCTGCTGAAACGAGGGGATATTCGGGGAAAAGATGGCCCTACCTGTTCCCCAATTTAAATCCCATCGTGCACGTATGAGACGCTTGGAGGAGACGTTCTTCAGCACATCCATATGCACCAGTGGCCATGCAGCAATTGTCAACCACTCTGGTTGAGGAATGGACCGCCCTACCACAAGACATTGTTACCAATGTTGTGGCCAGTGTGTTAGCAGATTGCAGAGGAGGCGCTGCCGTCCATGGTGTTTTCACAAACATTATAAAGAACCCTGTCCCGCCTTTGCAGTGTTAGGGGTACTGTTATGAATTGCGGTGATTTGTATGTGATTATCTTCTTTGAATTAAAGTGTAATTTCTGTTAGTTTCATTGCATATCTAACTGAGTTACCTTGTATAGTATACTGCAGCAGTTCTTTCTTTGCATGGTCAAAATTTCATCGAGCAATGTTACCCGGTAATGATACACCTTGCGAAAGCTACTTTCGTCCTTAAATGTTGCACGCCATTGTACATGGGGAACTATTACCTCGATAGCGTGAAGTAATTAACTTTTGGCGTGCTTATGAGCACATGTCATCATTTCTAGGACATACTGAAAACCCCACGCCACATTAACGTAATACGCCGTTAGAGGAGTCAAAACAAAATGGAGCAGCCCATCACTAAAGTGCTCTGATTTCACTTTTGGCAACAGCGGAAATGTAGTGGCTGTGTCAGATCAGCGCAGATTTATTTAGCAGTTTCGATCGACCTGAACAGCCACTACACTTAATCTGCTGCCGAAAGCGAATCACAGCACTTTAGCGATTGGCTGCACGTTTTTGCTTTGATGTTCTTGCATTTGTTATGACTACGTGCTACGTTACTGTGGCGCGGGAAGTGTACCTGCAAATATACGAAAAAAATAACTACGTTACTTAAAAATTAATAATTACTCCTAAAGAAATAAGAATATCTGTACGTTTCTTCGTTAACTAGAGCACTCTAAGACAAAGAAAAAGAAACACTACACGGAGGAATTTACAGAACGGGACGGAAACACGTATATACAGGGGGTTTCAAAAATGACCGGTATATTTGAAACGGCAATAAAAACTAAACGAGCAGCGATAGAAATACACCGTTTGTTGCCGGCCGCGGTGGTCTAGCGGTTCTGGCGCTGCAGTCCGGAACCGCGGGACTGCTACGGTCGCAGGTTCGAATCCTGCCTCGGGCATGGATGTGTGTGATGTCCTTAGGTTAGTTAGGTTTAAGTAGTTCTACGTTCTAGGGGACTTATGACCTCAGATGTTGAGTCAAATCGTGCTCAGAGCCATTTGAGCCACACCGTTTGTTGCAATATGCTTGAGACAACAGTACATTTTCAGGCAGACAAACTTTCGAAATTACAGTAGTTACAATTTTCAACAACAGATGGCGCTGCGGTCTGGGAAACTCTATAATACGATATTTTCCACATATCCACCATGCGTAGCAATAATATGGCGTAGTCTCTGAATGAAATTACCCGAAACCTTTGACAACGTGTCTGGCGGAATGGCTTCACATGCAGATGAGATGTACTGCTTCAGCTGTTCAATTGTTTCTGGATTCTGGCGGTACACCTGGTCTTTCAAGTGTCCCCACAGAAAGAAGTCACAGGGGTTCATGTCTGGCGAATAGGGAGGCCAATCCACGCCGCCTCCTGTATGTTTCGGATAGCCCAAAGCAATCACACGATCATCGAAATATTCATTCAGGAAATTAAAGACGTCGGCCGTGCGATGTGGCCGGGCACCATCTTGCATAAACCACGAGGTGTTCGGAGTGTCGTCTAAGGCAGTTTGTACCGCCACAAATTCACGAAGAATGTCCAGATAGCGTGATGCAGTAATCGTTTCGGATCTGAAAAATGGGCCAATGATTCCTTTGGAAGAAATGGCGGCCCAGACCAGTACTTTTTGAGGATGCAGGGACGATGGGACTGCAACATGGGGCTTTTCGGTTCCCCATATGCGCCAGTTCTGTTTATTGACGAAGCCGTCCAGGTAAAAATAAGCTTCGTCAGTAAACCAAATGCTGCCCACATGCATATCGCTGTCATCAATCCTGTGCACTATATCGTTAGCGAATGTCTCTCGTGCAGCAATGGTAGCGGCGCTGAGGGGTTGCCGCGTTTGAATTTTGTATGGATAGAGGTGTAAACTCTGGCGCATGAGACGATACGTGGACGTTTGCGTCATTTGGACCCCAGCTGAAACACGGCGAACGGAAACCCGAGGCCGCTGTTGGATCACCTGCTGCACTAGCTGCGCGTTGCCCTCTGTGGTTGCCGTACGCGGTCGCCCAACCTTTCCAGCACGTTCATCCGTCACGTTCCCAGTCCGTTGAAATTTTTCAAACAGATCCTTTATTGTATCGCTTTTCGGTCCTTTGGTTACATTAAACCTCCGTTGAAAACTTCGTCTTGTTGCAACAACACTGTGTTCTAGGCGGTGGAATTCCAACACCAGAAAAATCCTCTGTTCTAAGGAATAAACCATGTTGTCTACAGCACACTTGCACGTTGTGAACAGCACACGCTTACAGCAGAAAGACGACGTACAGAATGGCGCACCCACAGACTGCGTTGTCTTCTATATCTTTCACATCACTTGCAGCGCCATCTGTTGTTGAAAATTGTAACTACTGTAATTTCGAAAGTTTGTCCGCCTGAAAATGTACTGTTGTCCCAAGCAAATTGCAACAAACGGTGTATTTCTATCGCTGCTCGTTTAGTTTTTATTGCCGTTTCAAATATACTGGTCATTTTTGAAACACCCTGTATGATTTACAAGTACAGACAAACAAATGATTACACTTTCAGAAAAACTGGATGATTTATTCAACAGGAAGGCCTTCACAAACTGAGCAAGTAAATAAGGCAAGCAGTTATACGGCTTGGCATTAATTGGTAGACCGTTGGATGTCTTCCTGAGAGAAATATTGCCAACGTCTGTCTAATTGGGGCGCATTAGAATGTCAATATCCCGAGCTGGTTGGAAGATCCTGTACATAATGTTCCAAACTTTCAGAACTGGGGAGAGATCGGGCGAGTTGGCCAGGCTGTGTTTGGCAAACACGAAGACAAGCAGTAGAATCTCTCCATGTGTGCGCACTTGCATTGTTTGGCTGAAATATAAACTCGGGATTGTTTGCCTTGATGGGCAACTAAAGAGGGAATAGAATATCATTGATGTACCGTTGTGCTGTAAGGGTCCCGCAGGTGAGAGCGAAGGGTCCCGCTATGAAAAGAAATGCACCCTAGACGGTAACTCTTGTCTGTCGGGCGACAGTCAGGTAGTGATCCCAGTGCTGTCCAGGGCGTCTCCAGACACGTTTCGCCCTGGAATCTCAATCAGTGGAAAGGAATTGTCTTTAGTCCTGATTCCCGCTTCGAAGTCAGCTCCGAAGATCAGCGAAGATGTGCCTGGAGATGGCCCAGACAGGAGAGGGATACCAAACTGACTATCGCCCGACAACCAGGAGTGGTGGCGTAGGTTGTCACTTCTTTTCATAACAGGACAACTTAGGTTGTCATCCCTTGCACCTTTACAGCACGGCGTACGTCGCCGATGTTCTACGCCCCGTTTTGCCGCCCCTCATGGCAACCGAACCTGGGCATATGTTTCAGTAAGATAATACCCGTCCGCACCCGACGAGAGTTTTTACTGCTTGTCTTCCTGCTCGCCATACCGTGCTTTGGCCAGCAAGTTCGCAGGATCTCTCCCCAGTTCAGAATGTTTGGAGCATTATGCGAAGGACCTTCTAACCATTTGGGATATTGATGATCTAACGCATCAGTTGGACAGGATTTGCCACAATATCTCTCACAAGGGAACCTCCCCATCGCACCCCCCTCAGATTTAGCTATAAGTTGGCACAGTGGATAGACCTTGAAAAACTGAACACAGATCAATCGAGAAAACAGGAAGAAGTTGTGTGGAACTACGAAAAAATAAGCAAAATATACAAACTCTGTAGTCCATGCACAAGATAAGCAACATCAAGGACGATGTAAGCTCAGGATCGACGTGGTCCTGTGGTTAGTGTGAGCAGCTGCGGAGTGACCTTGGTTCAAGTCTTCCCTCGATTGAAAAGTTTAATTTTTTAATTTCAGTTTATGTGACAAACTCTTACGTTTTCATCACTTTTTTGGGAGTGATTATCATATCCACAAGAAAACCTAAGTCGGGCAAGGTAGAAGAATCTTTTTACCCATTCGCCAAGTGTGTAAGTTAGGTGTGTCAACAACATATTCCTGTCATGTGACGCACATGCCGTCACCAGTGTCGTATAGAATACATCAGACATGGTTTCCTGTGGAGGAATCACATCACGGTGAACGCACATTGGAAGCGTGTATTCGTCATCGCCATATTGACGTATCACCCGGCGTCATGGAATGGGGTGCCACTGGTTACACGTCTCGGTCACCTCTTGTTTGCATTGACGGCACTTTGAACAGTGGACGTTACATTTCAGTGTGTTACGACCCGTGGCTCTACCCTTCATTCGATCTGTACGAAACCCTTCATTTCAGCAGGATAATGCACGACCGCATGTTGCAGGTCCTGTACGAGCCTTTCTGGATACAGAAAATATTCGACTGCTGCCCTGGCCAGCACGTTTTTCGAGATCTCTCACCAATTGAAAACGTCTGGTCAATGGTGGCCGAGCAACTGGCTCATCACAATACGCCAGTCACTACTCTTGATGGACTGTGGTATCGTCTTGAAGCTGCATGGGCAGCTGTACCTGTACACGCCATCCAAGCTCTGTTTGACTCAATGCCCAGGCGTATCAAGGCCGTTATTGCGGCCAGAGGTGTTTGTTCTGGGTACTGATTTCTCAGGATGTATGCACCCAAATTGCGTGAAACTGTAATCACATGTCAGTTCTAGTACAACATATTTGTCCAATGAATACCCGTTTATCATCTCCATTTCTTCCTGGTGTAGCAATTTAAATGGCCAGTACTGTACATGTACACCACTCCTAGCAATTTCTGTGCCATTCAGGTATTTCCTTTCTTTCTGAGGGTGAATGTAAAATTAACTCTAATTAAACTTTTCGTTATTTTCTCGTCTAGTAATGTTTAGAACCTAAAGTTAAACAGGTTTGGGTTTGTTACAACTTAGTGCAATTCTACCCGCCGTTTGCTTTGTGGTCTCTTAGTATCGCAGGGGTGACAGATAACAGACACGAATGAGATCTACGTAGATTCGGTGAGGGGGACAACTTGAGGGCCCTCCGTGTGCCATTGACTTGGTTATCTTGGTCAAGAGCAGTGGGTAGGGGTCAAGGACCTCGATAAGGGCGCCCTTCGTGCCCCGCTAAGCCCACAGAAGGCGGGGAAGGGCTCCGCCGCTAATTGGAACCTCTCAGAGATTTGCATTACTCACTATCGGCCGTGCTCGTTTCCTTATTCAAAAGGCACTCAGATCCGGCGCGAACTCTGCATAGCAGCCATGAAAGCACAAAGCTATTACAGCTTCAGGAAATAGTTGGGATTTCAAGCAAGGGTCGAAATTCATTGCAATTAACTTGCAGTAGTAGAATAAACTGGATGCTTGCAGTCTATTAGAAAATACAGAATGACACTCGAACGTCTCTTACGTATTTTGTTTGAGATGTACTTGCATTAACAAAGCAGAAGTGGATCAGAAGATTTACTTTCATGGCTGTGTAGCATACTATGTGTGGTTCTTACCGTCTCAGTAAGAAATTTGTAGCTACATTTTAAAAAGATGTAGTTGTTACAACATCTCCGTTAACACAACAGTTTTATGCAGCACTCTGCGTACTGCCATAACCGAAATCTTCGTTTCAATATCTCGAATAATTCTTGAAATATACCGAAATCTAGTCCCATTTGAACGTTTGTAAAATAATTTCATTACCAACATTAAATATTTGAAGCGTTTCCAGAATATAATTAATTTTTGCTAGCAATGTTGCATTACTGATTATAATCCATCCCAAAAACTATCAACATAAAACTTTGCAAAAGTTTTATTGTTGTCAAGAAAAAGTGTAACTATGAATTAAGTAACTTCAGTCAAATTAATTAAAGAATAACGTTAGCTTTGGTAACAAAAACAGCCACTTATTATGACAGCCCACCAGCGGTTAATAGAGTATAGTAAACCAGAGTAAGTATATTCATGTCGCAGTTCCATGTAGCAGTCAGATGGCGATCCAGTAACAGTAAAAAAGGTAAGGAACAGTTTTGGGTTATTGCAGATAACGACTGAGGGCCACGACGACGACACATTCTATGTTTCGTCGAAATAATCAGAAAATCACTTTTAATAAGCAGCAATTAAATTTGTGCGCGAAGATTGAGAAAGAGAATAAATTCCAAAGGGAAAATTTCATTTGTTATTATTAAGCAAGAGACAGAAATCCTAAGGAAAGGTTTCATAGTTTATTGTAAAAGGGAAGGTTATCATTAACAAAAGAGATATAGAGGAGACGGGAAGGTTTTACTTAGCGACATCCAATCGGTAAGACTCTTTAGTGAATCTACTGTGAAAATGTATATACTGACTCTGTCAATTGTATGAATAAGCTAGTGTTAAGTCGCGCAACGCTTATACTAAACTGTATACCTATAATTCACAGCCCATCGGCAATTCTGTTTGCTCTATTGATTCTGCGTTGAAAGGTGTTTGTTCAGTGTTGAATCCGCTTTAAACAGTGATATATTTTGTTGCGTGTGCTAATTATAGACAATGTCCCGCAGAATAATTAGTCGTTCTCAAAGTGATAAAAGTGTAGAAAATACTGACGAGAAATTCTTTTTAGGATTAGACAGTAATGATACGTGTGAAAAACCCGATAGTGAAACGTTAGATGAACAGACATTCGAGAGTAGTAATAATATCGAATCTTTTGACGAACAATCAACTTCAGATACGCCAACTGATAATGAGACATTAGTGCAAAATAATTTGTTTTTAAATACAACAGACACTACACAGCCCCAAATTACGCGTAGCAGACATAATAGTTTCAGTAACGAAACCACTATAATGCAGTCAAAGAGTGTGACTCCATTACGTGCCGAAATGGATTCAAACGGTACACAGCTACACAATCTGCGTAACAGATACCACAGTTTTATTGACAAAAATTCCGAAACCACGGAAGAGGTGACACGATTACAGTCGTCTGAGGATGTTCAAATGAACACAGATGTACAACCTTTAACAACGAATACAAATACACACAGAAGTCAATTCGAAACGGATCCAATAGTGGCATTTTTGCTACAAATGAGACAAGACATGAATCAAAACTTTAACAGAAGGGCACAAGAATCAGCAGACCTAAAAAACGAAATCAAGGCAGAACGCACACACACACAGATCAGAAATTAGACAAAATGCACCAAAATCTAAAACACGAAATCAAAGTAGAAATTCAAGCAGTCGGTGAAAAATCAAACCAAGAATTACACGCCAAGATTCAAGAAATAACAGATAAACAAGAAACATTCGTGGTAAGCATACGAGAAACAATGACAGAGAACTTTTCTAAACAAAAGGCTCACATTGACGAACGTTTTAACAATCACACAGAAAACTGTTTGATACGTCACCGCAAACTGGTGCGATCGCAGCATAAAGAACGAAAAGAACTATCGCAAACAATTAATAAACAGCGACAGGATGACAAAAAAGTGTTTGCTCAGGGAAAAACTTTTGCGGACAATCACATACACTCGATTTCGGAAGAAATCGAAACGGTTAAGGAGACAAATATTCAAATACAAGAGAGGCTCACGGAAATCCAATCACATACAATTGAGGCGAAAATTTCTCCACACACTGAAATCCAGAATATTAGGGATAAATTAGAAGAAGTAGTTCTGACACTAACTGACAAAATGGAATACATAGAAATCAATCAATACTCAGAAAATTTGAAAGCAGATTTTAAGAAAGTAACCAAAAGTAATCGTAAATTACGAAACGAATTGACAGTAAGGATCAACGAACTCACTACAGTAATAGACCTGTTAGATACTATCAATGACAGTAAATCAGTTGACACTACACCAGTCTCAGTTCAACAGATTTCTAATAGTAAAGATACGCAAATTACAAATGTGCAACAAAGACTCGCAGACCTAGAATCACGTAATAATTTGTTACATCCGAAAATCAATTCTTTACAGCAAAGGATAGCTGAAACACAAGAAACAACTGCAAACAATCAATTCCAACAGAACACACACCATTACGACATGCCTCAGATGCACAATACATATAATGTCGGTAGACTTCAGAGAGTAAGAGATCTTAACCAGGCAGAAAGACACACAAATTCATATTCACAACATTACGAAAATAATTACACACAAAGACCAATTGCTAGACAGTGTTTTTCAGTAGAAGCATTCCAGGAAGCATTTCTAGCAGCATATTGGTCAGACACCACACAGAGTAGCAGCATATTGGTCAGACACCACACAGAGTAGCATTAAAGATCTGCTAATTAGTCTGCCAAATTTCGAGAATTCTACTTTCCCAACAATCACACAATTTTTTGAGTATATGGTTGAACAAAACCAATATCTCAATGAGCCATACAGTCAATCTGCATTAATACAGTTGTGTATTTCAAAACTCCCCAGAGCATTAAAAGTGTCATTATTAACAGGCCAGCAAAAGGACAGCGTGTACGCATTTAGAGACATCCTGAAATTGCTAGAGGTACACCAGGCAGATTATGCGTTTGTTAATGAGAACTTTTCACGACATAACGCAAACCAGACAAACAATACTAATTTTGAGCAAACACGATTTGGCAATAACAATCATAATAAACGCTTTCGCAGTGAAAATGAAAACTTTAATCGAGAATACACACAGAGATTCAATGAACAGCAGTATAATAACAATGTACATTACAATTCAAGCCAACAACAAAGCCATCCAAATAACACGACACATATACGACAGGAAATGCCGAACCGGTCAAACTTTCACATAACTCATCGCCAAGAAAATGCGACAGGTGCAAACAATTACATGGGTCAGCCACAAAATACACAAAACGAACAAAGACAGCCTTTTCAGGGAAACACGCGTGCCTCGCCGTATAACCACAGTTATGACGACAGAAGGAGAGAAAACGAACACCGACCGCAAAGGACCTTCTATATTGATAATTTTCATAGAAATTCAAAAAGTGCACAACAACCAAGTAATCGTATGAATGTACCAGACACAAGATTTCATCCGCCACCTACCGCTTATAATCAAAACGGTAGAACACTACAGCTCATAGAAAACACACAACACTCCCCGACAGAAAATGAAATGTCAGAACATTTATGACTAGAAATAGCCTGTGATGAATCTCTAAATGACGACACTATGGATAAGGACAGAGAAAAGATGACGATAGAGAATGCCATTACATTCGACGACGTGCGAGACACATTGTTACACGAAAAACCGATCATGCATAAAACTATATGCCACCCAATAATATAGATAAACTTAAAGTCACAAAATATTTTAGCAATAATTGATTCAAGCTCACCAGTATGCGTAATTAACGACGACACATTTAACAGATGCAATAGCGATAATGATTATCCAGTATTCCCATTACACAAAACTAAAGTTAAGGGATCATTTCCAGGAAAAATCATTGAAGTCAAAAGACAGACACAATTAACGTTTGTTTTTGCAGGGCCAACTTCCCACAGCAAATGTTGGATAGTTCCACATTGAACAACCGATATAATATTAGGAATGAATTTTCTCGTACAGTACGATGCAAAGATTGACTTTAAATCGTCATACCTAACATTACAGAAGGAAGACAGTGAAGTGGTAGTGAGATTTCAAAACACAGTATCCTCAGAAGAACAAAATACGCACAGGATCGAGATTATTGCAGATTCTAAGGATAACGATTGTTATCTCACACTATACACGAATACACATAATAATGACATGGCAGAGGAACAGGAGTACAATGTATTAGAGACAATTACACGCAAGGTTGGAGACAGTATAGCAAAAGACAACACATAGCGCACAGAATTATAAAATAATCTTGTGCAACATAAAACAGTTTTTAACAATGTTCCACGTAAGATGACAGGATTTATGTACGAATTTGAGGTGAAACCACACGAGAAACACTATCCAATCCCGCATATATACACAGAAGCAGTTAAGAAAGAGTTACAAGCAATGACTAATCAGGGTATAATTGAACCAGCAGCAAGCCAATATATAAATCCATTACACATCGTTGAAAAGAAGGATAGATCACTCTGTTTGGTTTTAGATTCATGTGAGGTTAATAAAATAAGCATTACAGAAACTGACCGACCACAGACGTTAGTAGAGTTACTGCAAAAGTTTCATGGTACCTCCATATATACCACCCTCGATCAAAAATCAGGATTTTGGCAAATCCAGTTCCATCCAAATTGCTGAAAGTATACGGCACTCCTTTCTGTGGTGAATGTTACTAATTTTGTAAACTTCCGTTTGGACTAACGATTTCGTCTGCAGCCTTTATACGAGGCATGAATACAAATCTCCCACAGGATCTTAATAACAAAATTACTACATATGTAGATGATATTCTAATCGCAGCAGAAAACTGGAAACAGCACAACCACACCCTTCAACAATTACTGAATACATTCGAGCAGAACGGTGTAACTATAAACCTCCATAAATCTGAATTTGGAAAAGCCTCAATAAAATTTCTGGGTCATATCATTTCACAAACAGGTATTGCACCAGACTCCGACAAATTGCAAGCATTGAAAGATATCAACGTGCCAACAAATAAGAAGGAACTTCGGAGCTTTTTAGGCCTTATTAATTATTTTAGAGAATTCATTCATTATAAAGCATTAGACACACCCTTGCTATACCATCTCACAAGTAAAAACACAATTTGGTCATGGAATGAAGACGCTGAAGCTGAATTCGAGAATTTGAAAGAAGAGTTACTAAGGGTACCTTTGTTATCGCATCCTGACCCAACACAAAACTTTTCCATTGCAACAGGAGGACGGTAAGACAATCGTTAAACATATTGCGTTTGCAAGCAGGATACTTTCTCCAGCAGAGCGCAATTACTCTGTAACAGAATTAGAGATGCTATGCGTAGTATGGGCATTTAAGAGATTCCGTAATTATCTACATGGAAGACACACCACAGTATATACCGATCACCGAGCAATCCAATTTTTATTATCAGCAAAACTTACGCATGATAGATTAAGCCGTTGGAAATTATATCTACAAGGGTTCGACTTTACTATTGTACACATTCCAGGCACGCAGAATATTGTTGCCGCTGCACTATCGAGATCTATTCACCATAAACGACTAGAGAAAGAAAATACCATCTGCCACAACAACCATAGTATTATGTATATCAAACAAGTAGCTTTCGCAAACTTTATATAATCAGCATTACAGGACATAGAGAGAGAACAGCAGAAAGATGAAACACTAAAAGAGATTGTAACGCTTTGGCGAGACAAGAGTAACGCAAAAATCAGACATAATTTCACTATACATCAAAATATTCTGTTTATTCGCTCGTACCCAGACGGCAACAATTGGCTTTTATGCATTCCAGAAGGGATCAGAAACAAATTGATATGGTATACACACCTAAGCTATGCACATTACGGAGCTAGGAAATGCTTTCTAATTCTTCGACAAAATTGTCACTTCAACAATATGGAAAAACACATTCGCAAAGTTATAGCATCCTGCAAGATATGTCAGAAAGCTAAATCATCTACAGTATCACATATTCCACCACTGTATCCCATCATACCGGTTAAGTTAAGACACATGGCAGCAGTAGATCTTTTCGGTCAAATCCCCAGAAGAAGTAAAGGTCATAGTTATATTCCAGTAGCCGTATATTCTCCACTAAGGAAAGCAACAGCTAGATAATAGTCAAGAGCATTTGTAAGAGATTTTCTATCAATAGTAGGACATGTACAGAAGGTTATTTCAGATAACAGACCACAGTTTAGGTCAGACATATGGAAACAAATGTTAGAGAGTAAGAACATAACACCAATTTACATGTCAAGATATCACAGTTCTTCTAACCCGTCAGAAAGAATAATGAAAGAGATCGGGACACTGTAGAATTTATTGCCACAGAAAGCATACAACATGGGACGAATACATTTCACAGTTTCAGGAAGTAATTAATGCAATACCTAATGAGTCAACGATGCTCTCACCAACTGTAATACTGACGAATAAAGACCCACCAAATAAACTTACTGAAATGATTACTTTCCAAAGAAGCGTAGACTTCGTCATTGTGAGATAACAGACATGGCACTATCGAACATTAAACGAGCTGCAGATTGTCGGAAGAGACAGCACAAGCAGGTAAGCAGATTACGCAAGTACGAGATTGGCGATAAGGTACTAGTTCGTACTCATTATCTGTCACATAAAGGGAAGAAACTATGCAAAAAACTTTAATTTCTATATGCAGGACCGTACAGAATTCGAAATATACAGCACTCTGCGTACTGCCATAACCGAAATCTTCGTTTCAATATCTCGAACAATTCTTGAAATATACCGAAATCTAGTCCCATTTGAACGCTTGTAAAATCATTTCATTACCAACATTAAATATTTGAAGCGTTTCCAGAATATAATTAATTTTTGCTAGCAATGTTGCATTACTGATTATAATCCATCCCAAAAACCATCAACGTAAAACTTTGCAAAAATTTTATTGCTGTCAAGAAAAAGTGTAACTACGAATTAAGTAACTTCAGTCAATTTAATTACAGAATAACGTCAGCTTTGGTAATAAATACAGCCACTTCTTATGACAGCCCACCAGCAGTTAATAGGGTATAGTAAACCAGAGTAAGTATATTCATGTCGCAGTTCGATGTAGCAGTCAGATGGCAATCTAGTAACAGTAAAAAGGTAAGGAAATGTTTTGGGTTATTGCAGATAACGACTGAGATCCACGACGACGACGACACATTTTATGTTTCGTCGAAATACTCAGAAAACCACTTTTAATAAGCAGCAATTAAATTTGTATGCGAAGATTGAGAAAGAGAATAAATTTCAAAGGGAAGATTTCATTTGTTATTATTAAGCAAGAGATAGAAATCCTAAGGAAAGGTTTCATAGGTTATTGTAGAAGGGGAGGTTATCAATAACAAAAGAGGTATAGAGGAGACGGGAAGGCTTCAACAACATCTCCGTTAACACAACAGTTTTATGCAGCACTCTGCGTACTGTCATAACCGAAATCTTCGTTTCAATATCTCGAATAATTCTTGAAATATACCAAAATCTTCGTTTCAGTATCTCGAACAGTTCTTGAAATATAGGGGTTTTGGGTGTCACGCGCGTTATGTTTACAAATGTTATCTGACCAAAAACATCCGAGTGCCTATCAGTGTACATTAACAAGAGGTGTATCCACATTTCGCGTTTATGATGGCTTCAACTCTGTTAGGGATGCTTCCTGTGAGCTGTATGAATTTACATGGACAAATGGCAACCATTTTTTCTTCAAGATGCAAAACAAGAGAAGGCTAGACGCTGGGATCTGCAGAGGACATAATAACTAAACCCAGAGGTGTTCCATGGGTTTAGGTCAGGACTCTTGGCAGACCAATCCATATCCGGAATATTACGATCCTCAAACCATTGTCTCCTAGATACTGCTCTATGACAGGGTGCACTGTCATGCTGAGGCGGTCTACACCCCAACCACGAAGAATACCTCCATACTACAACTGTAACGTACTTCACTTTTGGCCCTACACACGATAGCAACTAACGCTCTTCAGGCACTTGCCAAAACCAACCCCTTCCATAAAATACAGCGTGGTGCATCACTCCACATTACTCGTTTCCATCCCTCCTCTGTCCAGTTATGTCGCTCTTTACATCATCTCAAACATCGCTTTACGCTGGTTTGTGAGGAGTTCCTCGACCACTCTAAAATATCCTTTTTAGCTCCATAGACACAGTCAGGTAGCTGGGATGCTGGTAGCACTTTGGAACTCACGACTGATCCCTTCCACTGATTTCATGCGATTTTTTACAACCACCTTGAGCCATGCTCGATGGTCCCTGTGCGTCAGCACATGTGATCCGCTTAGTCTTAGGTTAGTTGTGGTTGTACCTTCATATTACCGTACATAATCACATCACCAACGGTCAACCAGCTTTAGAAAGATTGAAATGACCCTAACAGATTTGGCAACCAGGCGGCATCAATTGAGTAGCCCACATTCGAAGCCCCTGAGCACTCCTGACTACCCATTTGGATATCTTACTGCTTCATTACTGACACAGTATTCTCCACCTACTTTTTATCTTGACGGGTTCGTCTCCCATGACAGCTAAGGTTCAATTCCAGACACATGAGGTCAGCATGACTATACCACCAAATGGGACGGGCCCGCAACAAAAGGCAGTTGATGGTACGTGAGAAAACATAGTCTGTAACAATTACCGAGCTGTTACGGTGCACTGTGGTGCTGTTCTCCATTACAGCATAGCCAGAAGAACACATCGGATGACATCACACTGTGAAGAATCATCGGTAAAATGGAAGTAGTACGAAGTGTCACGCGTGTGACCCTGGAGCTTGGTATTGCTCAGAGCATTGTGTCACGTTCATGGAGAGCGTTCCGAATCAAAAGGATTTCTTCGTAAAGGAGAGGAGGTAACTGACAACGGTCACTTACAGCAGCAGATGAGCGTTACATAATGGAACATACAAAAAGTGAACATAAGTAAACGGCAGGTAAAATTAAAACCACATTCATCACATTTAACAGGACTGCAGGCACTCAGTCGCACCCTCCACAGTGGCTCGAGACTGCATAGGGTGGTACCTTTTCTCAAAGACCGTTTGAGATAGTGCCAAGAGCATACGGACTAGACTAACGAGGAGTGGGGATGCGTGTTCTTCTCAGATGACAGCAGATTCAGTCGGAGTAGTTATTCTGGACGTACCCGCGTATAGTGAGAGGTGGGAACATGTGATAAAGTCAGGATCATTGTCATACGTGGTCCTTTGATGGTTCAGATGTGGGAAGACATAATATCAAAACTTTGAACATGGTACATTCACCAGTCAGTGTTATTGCAACATTACTGTGACAATGTACTCCTTCCGGAAGAGCGTATTTTCAGCGGTGCGTTCAAACCTCACTTCATTTACTTGGGTGACAACACGCGACCACATCGAAC
Source organism: Schistocerca cancellata (assembly GCF_023864275.1). Taxonomy (NCBI): domain Eukaryota; kingdom Metazoa; phylum Arthropoda; class Insecta; order Orthoptera; family Acrididae; genus Schistocerca; species Schistocerca cancellata. Next base: position 202,668,696 of record NC_064632.1, read on the forward strand.
TGCGCAGGTGGAGGAGATTTTGTAATGCGAGGATATTCGGCGAACGGACTCACCTCCCTGTTCACCCGACTTAAATCCCATCGAGAAAATGTGGAATGCATTGGGGGGACGTGTCACAGCACGAACACATGCAGCAACGACCATCCAACAGTTTGCCAATCGTGATGGTGGAGGAATGGAACGCCCTGCTACAAAAAATGTTTTTATCAACCTTATGGTCAGCATGCGCGCAAGTTGCAGAGCATAAACTGCCGTGATGGCTGCACACCTCACTAAGAAGCACTTCCCGCCTTTCATAACGCCCAGGAGATTGTCGAGCATCGAGGAGACTCTAGTATAATTATAGTCTTAGAATAAAAGTGTCATTTCTGTTCGTCCCACTGAGTAGTTGTTCCATTTACCTTCGGGTACTACACTCTAGCAGTTCTTTTTACACATGATCCAAGTTTCGTCGAACTACGTTAATTGGCAGCCACACATCATACGGAAGTTACAGTGGTCCTTAAATTTTGAGCACAATGCGGACTTCTTACTAATCAACAGTTTTCTGTCCTACAGCAACCGCGCACTGGATGAGGGAAATAAAAGACTGTGTATATGTCATGCGTGGTAATCTCTCCGCTGAATATACGATTCCGGTAGCAGACGTTTCGCATAATATTCGTTTGATACTGGTCCTATTAAATTTGTCCAATATTGTTCCCCAAGATCAACATCGGATTTCTTGAAACTATTGCCAGGGAGTTACCCAATCACCTCTGCAATACTGACGTGTTATGATCACAGCAGCATATCTCTGTATGTGGTTTTGTTGTTATAGCCGCTTGTTAAGAACTCCACATACTGGCGTAGTACTGCTTCCCTTTACAAGACCACTACCCTTCCCCAGACCGCTTACACCAAATACACTCCTGGAAATGGAAAAAAGAACACATTGACACCGGTGTGTCAGACCCACCATACTTGCTCCGGACACTGCGAGAGGGCTGTACAAGCAATGATCACACGCACGACACAGCGGACACACCAGGAACCGCGGTGTTGGCCGTCGAATGGCGCTAGCTGCGCAGCATTTGTGCACCGCCGCCGTCAGTGTCAGCCAGTTTGCCGTGGCATACGGAGCTCCATCGCAGTCTTTAACACTGGTAGCATGCCGCGACAGCGTGGACGTGAACCGTATGTGCAGTTGACGGACTTTGAGCGAGGGCGTATAGTGGGCATGCAGGAGGCTGGGTGGACGTACTGCCGAATTGCTCAACACGTGGGGCGTGAGGTCTCCACAGTACATCGATGTTGTCGCCAGTGGTCGGCGGAAGGTGCACATACCCGTCGACCTGGGACCGGACCGCAGCGACGCACGGATGCACGCCAAGACCGTAGGATCCTACGCAGTGCCGTAGGGGACCGCACCGCCACTTCCCAGCAAATTAGGGACACTGTTGCTCTGGGGTATCGGCGAGGACCATTCGCAACCGTCTCCATGAAGCTGGGCTACGGTCCCGCACACCGTTAGGCCGTCTTCCGCTCACGCCCCAACATCGTGCAGCCCGCCTCCAGTGGTGTCGCGACAGGCGTGAATGGAGGGACGAATGGAGACGTGTCGTCTTCAGCGATGAGAGTCGCTTCTGCCTTGGTGCCAATGATGGTCGTATGCGTGTTTGGCGCCGTGCAGGTGAGCGCCACAATCAGGACTGCATACGACCGAGGCACACAGGGCCAACACCCGGCATCATGGTGTGGGGAGCGATCTCCTACACTTGCCGTACACCACTGGTGATCGTCGAGGAGACACTGAATAGTGCACGGTACATCCAAACCGTCATCGAACCCATCGTTCTACCATTCCTAGACCGGCAAGGGAACTTGCTGTTCCAACAGGACAATGCACGTCCGCATGTATCCCATGCCACCCAACGTGCTCTAGAAGGTGTAAGTCAACTACCCTGGCCAGCAAGATCTCCGGATCTGTCCCCCATTGAGCATGTTTGGGACTGGATGAAGCGTCGTCTCACGCGGTCTGCACGTCCAACACGATCGCTGGTCCAACTGAGGCGCCAGGTGGAAATGGCATGGCAAGCCGTTCCACAGGACTACATCCAGCATCTCTACGATCGTCTCCATGGGAGAATAGCAGCCTGCATTGCTGCGAAAGGTGGATATACACTGTACTAGTGCCGACATTGTGCATGCTCTGTTGCCTGTGTCTATGTGCCTGTGGTTCTGTCAGTGTGATCATGTGATGTATCTGACCCCAGGAATGTGTCAATAAAGTTTCCCCTTCCTGGGACAATGAATTGACGGTGTTCTTATTTCAATTTCCAGGAGTGTATAAGTCTTCCATTCGCCTTTGCTACTGTATACCATTCGCCCCGTTTCATACTGTTTCAACAATCTTTTGTTATGACAATTTCTTGCATTTGTCGACACTTAATTAGAACTGTGATACATGGCATCAAGTATAATTAATTTCTGTCCGAGTTTTTCCGTACTTCTTTACGATCTCCCAATGATAATTTCTTGTAAATAATGGCATGTCACCAAATAAAATAATAGTTGTGGAGGCCTAGTCTAATGAATCGTTTACGTATTTTGGAAACATTGGTGGTCCTGTTTCGAATGACTGAGGCATGTTATTATTTCGTTTCTGTTGAACACTCACTATTCAGTTTAAATATATAATTCGTCTAGCAATATTCAAATATATAATTCATCTGACGAAGACAACATTTTCATAATTCAGAAACGAGTCATTAGAATTATATCTGGTGTCAGTCCTAGAACATCACGCAGAGAGCTCTTTAAGAAACTTGGTATTCTAACTACTACTTCTCAGTACATCTACTCATTGATGTCCTTTGTCATTTCCAACATGTCTCTTTTTACACATATAGTGCAAAACATGATTATAATACCAGAACAAAAAACTTTCTGTATTAGGACTATAAAAGCTTAACATTAGTACAAAAGGAGTCAAATACATGGGTATTTATATATTCGATAACTTACCAGAGCATATCAAAGGTCTTGTAAGTGAATTAAAGAACTTCCCGTTGGCCAACTCCTTCTACTCCATCGATGAATATCTTCGCAAGGATTAGATCTCGTAACTCTTTCTGCGTTAGAATTGTACAATATCCATGTACCTGAGAAAAAAAAGAAAAAAACTTTCACTCTTTCCACATCCCAGTTTCCTCCCCAAGGGATCCATGGAAAACGATAAATATAATGTAACAAAAAAAAATCACCTATCTGTGAATACATTCAATATGATCGTATTCTCTGATACTACGCACAGTTACACCATTTTAATGTCTTTGAGTGTACTGTATTTCAAATATGAAAGTGAAACATGAATACTACCAAAGACGTGTCGCACGTAAAATTTTTGTATGCGGCACTGATACACTATAGTGATAGTAACGATTCGCTGGACCATACTGTAGATGGAGTAATAGTCGTACACTAATTGTGAAACTACTGAGCACAAAGACTGCGAGTCTAACATGCTGAAAGACTTCTTGCAGTTTCAGCATTCTACCGGCTCGTCAAACATTGGAGATATGCAGTCTGCGAGGGAAACCAAGGAAAATTTTGGAAAGCAAATGAAAGTTCAGGTAGAGGAAATTAAAACATTGAGGTTTGCCGATGACTGAAATCATATCAGATGCTGCAAATTACAGGAGAAGATCATTTGTACGGAAAAATAGTGTCTCTAAAAAAAATTTTGTCCAATTAATATCAGTTACAACAGACACTGGCATGTATTGAAATGAAATCAGCCGATGCTGAGGAATAAGAAAGGAAATGAGACACTAAAAGCAGTAACGAGTATCACTACTTCTGCAACAAATGACTGACTATTGGATAAATAGAGACGGTCCAAAATGCAGTAGCAAGAAAAACGACTGTGAAAAAAACTAATTTGTTAACTCTAATTTAGATTTAGGTATTATGACGCCTTTTGTGAAGGTATTTGTATGGACTGCACCCTTATAGCTTCAGTCCAGAACCACGCGGCTGCAGGTTCGAATCCTGCCTTGGGCCGGGATGTGTCTGATGTCCTTAGGTTAGTTAGTTTCACGTAGACCTCAGATGTTAAGTCCCATAGTGCTTAGGGTCATTTCGCACCCTTATATTGAAGTGACGTGTGGACTATGAACGCTACACACAAGAACTAAAGAGAAGCTTTTGAAATGTGTTATAGAGAAACGCTGAAAATTAGGTGGGTAAATGGATCACGTGGTGGAGAGATACTTATACTGCATCTAATAAGAACGAAAGGAAATTTATGACAAAACTTGACTAAAAGAAGCTCTCGGTTGATAGGGCATACTCTACAGCTTGAAAGAGTAGTTAATTCAGTAGTTGAGTGATATGTGTTCATATATGTGTGTGGGGGAACGGGAAGTGATGGAAGGTGGGGGAGGGGGGGAGTGAACTGTACCTGGAGAAAAACACTTGAATGCAAGAAATTGATTCGAATGGATGTAATGTTTTGGGCAATACATCTGAACTGCACGTGCCTGACTAGTGTGGAGAACTGAAAGAAACCAGTCCTTAGAGAAAAGAACACTATTTGATTTCCCCCCAAAATGAGCGTATGTGTGTGTGCGTGGGCGGTATGTGGGTGGGGGGGGGGTTGATGTGCATATGTTGATTTGTCTTTGAGCTGATGACAACGCATTCTTACATTCCTTCGGCTAAAAAAACAGTTCCACTTACCGAAGTACTCGAAGCCTGTTGTGCTGGCATGTGTCTTGATGTTCCGTTATGTTATTCGACATCATAGCCTAAACCACTTTTCCAGGGCCACTTGTTAGTCTAATCCACACTTACAAGTGTTCATCACTGACGACGAGGTACAATCCGTCTCGCTAACAAACACAAACCTTACTCCACAGGCTGTAGTTGCTCCTTTCACTACAAAACTGAAATCATTTTTCTGTTACTTGAGATGAAACGTGGCGAGTGGTGCTACTGCTGGTAGCTCTTCTTCTGTCATACAGTTCCTTATGCTTCTAGAAGATAATGTGGTTGCATTATGGGACCCAGTTCATGCAATCTGAACCAAGAGGCTGGAGCACCTATGAATTCCCTGGGCGAACGACACCAACAATGACGCAAAGTAGACGATTTAATTGCATCATTGGTCCTATTTCATACCGCAACATACATTCGATTGACAACAACTATTCGTTTGACGTGGGGCTCTGGGCACGATTGTACGGGTCGCTGCGGTCTAAGAGCAGGTACCTGGAGCATCTGCGCATTCCATAGACCAAAGACACGAACAGTGACACACACTACACGGCGTGGTTGCATCATTGGTGCCAGTTAATACTGCAACATTCGACTGACAATGACAGTTCGCGGATTTCACGCGCCTGCACTCACACGCACATAGGCCGCGAATTTGCAGTGTGCACACGAGCGATGTGCTTTGCATAGCACCACACTCAGGCGAAATATATGCGAAAGATGAACAACGAATAAAGATATAAATTACTATTCATTATTTCTGAATAACAAATACTATTCGTAACATTATACACTTCCGCGAATAAAAACGCTTGTCCGTCATCTGTGAATAAAAAGTGTTAAGAACAATTAATAAATCCGAAATCCAGTTGTATTTATTTCTCCAGTTCTTTGTCATTTATTAAACGAATGAATTTTTCCTTTCTTTTAAATCATTTTACAGAGGTATTCTTTTTTTTAATGTCTCATCACAAACTTTATTTGATTTACGGAGATTTAGCGTCGTTACTCTAAATAAAATATAATCTACACATCCAATGCACTCCTGAATTCGTCGTTAATCATGGCTTCGATGTATGACTTTTAGCTCACTAACTATTGCAGCAAAAATTGAGAAACCAGCGATTCCGTTATTGTTTTTGGCAAATAATTCATTGTGTTTCCATTTTAACTTCACTTCTCCAATCACTTTCCAAATAAATTATTTTTACATCATAATATCATTCGAAACTCGTGACCCGATTTCTTTGACATTTCTTTGGCTATTACAATTCTGAAGTTTGTTGTAAGCCTACCTTGGACATGAACTATTTGTTTTTAAATCGTGGGTAAGACCCTGCTGCAATGACTGCAGTTGGTTGTGAAAGCCGAATAACGTCCTCGAATCGTCTCTTGATACTTCCACAGTACACACGTTGCAAGTGTGCTGCAATATTACGAATTCCTTTACATATTCGAACCCAGTACCACTTCCGAAATTTTTGAATCTCAAGGCTCTACGTAATTGCATAGAAGGATGTGGGATCGAAAAACTATTCCATATTCTAACGACAAGCTTACCCAGAGATGATCCTAAAACACTTGGTTGACTTTGGGCGTCCAGTAGCATTCCATAAACTTTTTGGGACATTTTAGATTAAAAAATCTGGTGATGTTAATCGTCAGGAGCCACAGAGTTCTTACTTTGTTCTCTCATTTTGTAACTCTACGACCACGAATTACATAATTATATCAAGGAGACACGTATTTCCGATAGTGTTGGAAATGTAAGAAAGGCGCTGAAGATTGAGAGCTTTTATCGGCTGCATTCTCATCATTTGCTGCTTACGTAGACTTCTTGCGTCATGTTAGCAGTGGAAGGACGAGATAAAAATGGCAGGTGCACGGACAGCTGAAGAGGGCCGGATCGGTAGTAAAGGCTGTAAAGAACTACGTACGTCGTCTGCGGCAGCCAGGCTGTGGTAGCCAGCAAAAATATGGCATGCATTGTAGTCCGCGCATTGGGCCTTGGCGGCAGCCACATGCCTCCACGCTGTCGGTTGTGAGCAGGCTGTCCCGTGAAGAACCCACTTGACTGCCTACAGTCTCCGTGCACCTGTCGAAGCAGGCAGATCTTGCTTTGAACCCTGAGCCAAATTTCATGATGAATTTCGACAGCTTGTAGGACCTGAGGGAATTTCAAGTTCTGGACGAATTTACAATATGTCTTCAAATTTATAACCTTCTCTCTGTGGTACATATTTTGTAAAGCAAAGCATGCATTTATTATGCCAGTTGCAAAAATCTTATCGAACATCCAACGGGCGATGAAAACTTCTCCGTTCTCCATTTATGAGCCAGAGTGCTAAAAGAGTATTCTACACTACTGGCCATTAAAATTGCTGCGCCAAGAAGAAATGCAGATAATAAACGGATATTCGATGGACAAATATATTTTACTAGAACTGACATGTGATTACATTTTCAAGCAATTTGGGTGCATAGATCCTGAGAAATCAGTACCCAGAATAACCAACTCTTGCCGTAATAACAGCCTTGATACGCCTGGGCAGACAGAGCTTGGATGGCGTGTAGAGGTACAGCTGCCCATGCAGCTTCAACACCATACCACAGTTCATCAAGAGTAGTGAGTAGCATATTGTGACGAGTCAGTTGCTCGGCCACCATTGACCAGACGTTTTCAGTTGGTGAGATACCTGGAGAATGTGCTGGCCAGGGCAGCAGTCGAACATTTTCTGTATCCGTAAAGGCCCGTACAGGACCTGCAACATGCGGTCGTGCATTATCCTGTTGAAATGTAGGGCTTCGCAGGGATCGAAAGAAGGGTAGACCCACGGGTCGTAACACATCTTAAATGTAACGTCCACTGTTCAAAGTGCCGTCAATGTGATCAATGCGTGGAACCAATGGCACAGCATCACGCCGGGGGATACGCCAGTATGGCGATGACGAATACACGCTTCCAATGTGCGTTCACCGCGATGTCGCCAAACACGGATGCGACCATCATGATGCTATAAACAGAACCTTGATTCATCCGAAAAAATGACGTTTTGCCAATCGTGCACCCAGGGTCGTCGTTGATTACACCACCGCAGGCGCTACTGTCTGTTATGCAGCGTCAAGGGTAACCGCCGCCATGGTCCCCGAGCTGATAGTCCATGCTGCTGCAAACGTCGTGGAACTGTTAGTGCATATGGTTGTAGTCTTGCAAACGTCCCCATCTGTTGACTCAGGGATCGAGACGTGGCTGCACGATCCGTTACAGCCATGCGGATAAGATGCCTGTCATCTCGACTGCTAGTGATACGATGCCGTTGGGATCCAGCACGGCGTTCCGTATTACCCTATCGAACCCTTCGATTACATATTCGGCTCTCAGTCATTGGATCTCGACCACCGCGAGCAGCAATGTAGCGATACGATAAACCGCAATCGCGATAGGCTACAATCCGACCTTTATCAAAGTCGGAAACGTGATGGTACGCATTTCTCCTCCTCACACGCGGCACCACAACAACGTTGCACCAGGCAACGCCGGTCAACAGCTGTTTGTGTGTGAGAAATCGGGTGGAAACTTTCCTCATGTCAGCACTCTGTAGGTGTCGCCACCAGAGCCAACCTTGTGTGAATGCTCTAAAAAGCTAATCATTTGCATATCACAGCATCTTCTTCCTGTCGGATAAATTTTGCGTCTGTAGCACGTCATCTTCGTGGTGTAACAATTTTAATGGGCAGTAGTGTACAAAGTACCTAGTCCGAGATAATCGTGTTTTAAAGGTTCTTTTATTGTTTGTTAAACGCTTTCCTCCACGAGGATGCGTTAAATTTTCAGACATACCAAATTCCTCGCCTCCGGCAATGAAGCACAGGATCTGTGCTCCTTTTCACTAACGAGATTTTCACGCAAAGTTGATTGCGTAAAAATACATCCGTCACTATATTTTCCGTATGCTCCAACATTTGTGTAAGTATAACTTACAATCCACAGTGCATACGTCAAATAAAACGACGGAAAAAAAGTGTTCAAATGTGTGTGAAATCTTATGGGAGTTAACTGTTAAGGTCATCAGTCCCTAAGCTTACACACTACTTAATCTAAATTATCCTAAGGACAAACACACACACCCATGCCCGAGGGAGGACTCGAACCTCCGCCGGGACCAGCCGCAGAGTCCATGACTGCAGCGCCTTAGATCGCTCGGCTAATCCCGCGCGGCAGGAAAAAATAATTTTTATTGTTGTAGTAAAGTACGTTTGTAATTAGTGTAATGAGGAAAAAGGCATAACATATTCCACGTCCATCTCGCTCGGCGCATCGGTCCGACTGACCATCAGCTGGCTGGCTAAAGTGGCTGCTCAACGTTTTGGCTGGCTAGTGCCTAATCTGATGAGGCTGACCTCCTGTAAGTATTTTTTATTTCATCTGTTACCCCGTAAATCAAGCAAAGCTGTGCTCATCTTGAAGGATTGTTTCAGAACTGTAGTGCTTTACTAGACATGGTGGAGTGCCCTTGATTTCCCCCACACCTTTGAACAGAATTATACAGCCAGTTAGGGGGGGATCAACATTTCACCATGTACTCCGAAATACAGTGCAGTTTGACTTGGTATTATTTTCTTATTTTCATTGTTATAGATGAAAGAAGCGATAAGAACAGAGAAGGTCCTAAGACCAATCAGGGATTGAAACCTAAGCCTAAGTTTTCTAGTCTGGAACTTAGGCCACTGAGCCACAAATCCACATCTATGGGCAAACCATTAATACGTTAGTTATCAAACAGAAACTGCTCTGAGGCAAGGGAACAAATACTAACCCTGTACATGAAGGAAACAAAGAAATTACGATGCCATTATGTGTCATTCGTTTTTTTTAAATTTAGAAATAATTTATTGGTGAATATATTTATTTGTTTGAATGAAATACTTATCTGGATAATTATCCAAACACGAATCCATTCGAATAATACCCAACTCTTTTTACTACTACACCTTGTACTTCCTTTCTCATTCTGTTCATATTATCAAATGTGGATCATATTACTTCATTTGCTCGATTTATTCACTGAACCTACGTAGTACCGGACCGAGCTTAAGTGTTAATTATAAGCAAATTATAGTCTGTTGTCACACTCCTCAGCTGCTCACAGCAGTTCTTTCCAACACAGGTGGATAAAGACAGTCTGTCCCTAATGGATAATGTTTCCTTTGATGAGGCACAAAGCAAGAAAATAATTGTTTACCCAGTAACAAATGCTCTCTCTGATCCTCATGCACGGTTAGTCAGGATAAATGACGTAGTGCCATACAGTGTGGATACACCTCAGTGGTAATCAGGTACAAAAGTTGATGACTACAGGGCAAATGCTTTTAAGAGTAGTTTACGAGAAACAACGTGGGATGAAATTTATAAGGAACCAAATCCCAACATAATATTTAATCTATTCCATGATAAATTCAGATCAGTATTTGAAAATAGCTTTCCGCATAAGATAATCAGAAGGGGCACTAAACAGCCATGTAAAAAATCATGGATCACTAAGGGAATTAAAGTATCTTGTGAACGGAAAAAGGAAATGTATCTTTTGGCAAGAACGAGTAGTGGCCCTGCAGTAGTTGCACACTACAAAAACGACTCAGAATTACTGAGAAAGATTATTAAAAAATCAAGAAACTTGCAGATAGTGTCAGAGATCAGTACGTCTGGCAACAGAGCTAAGTCAATATGGAACATAGTGAAGCAAAAGACAGGACAACCAACTACAGAAGGGGATAACATCACTATTGAATTGAATCGATGCTTATAAATGACAAGTCACAGGTAACAAACATAGCAGAAATCATAGGTACCAACAGTTCAAGAGAAAGAACACAGTAATATGTTGAAGATGTAACTCTCATAAAATTACATCATATGAATGTATCACGAATGTCTACTTCTGAAATTAAGAGGTCAATAGAGTACTTAAGATTCGTTCCCATGTAATAAGTTCGGTATTATCCGAAATATGTAATGCAGCACTAACTCAAGGCATTTTTCCATAGAGATAAAATATGCCGTTGTTAAACATCTGTTTAAGAAAGGTGATAAGAGAGACGTCAGTAACTACCGACCTATTTCACTGCTGGCATCATTTTCCAAAATTTTTGAGAAGGTGACGTATTTTAGAATAGTATCATACCTTGGCAACAATAACATCCTCAGAAAATCACAGATTGGGTTTCAGGAGGGTTGCTGTACAGAGAACGCCATTTACGTGTTCACACACCAGACATTACAAGCATTAAGTAACAACATAGCACCGTTAGGTATTTTCTATGACCTATCCAAGGCATTTGACGGCGTGAATCATAGTATACTTACAGAAATTGAAGTTTTATGGGATTGATGGTACAGCCAACCGGTGGATCATGTCATATCTAACCAAAAGAATGCAGAAAATTGTACTTAGTAGTAATTCAACAAACAGAATCAAGGTATATAATTCTGACTTGGAAGAAATCACGTATGGGGTTCCCCAAGGCTCAATCTTAGGTCCACTACTGTTTCTCATACATGTAAATGATCTACCGTCTAATGTACAACAAGCAGAATTATTTCTTTTTACAAATGACACCAGCATTGCATCACTCCCAGAATACTTACAGAAATGGAAGAAATGGTGAACAAAGTTCTCAAAAGTATCATTGGCTGGTGTTCTGCGACTGGTCTCACCCTCAATTTCACAAAGACAAATCATATTCAGTTCTGCACCTCTAGGGATACTGCACCAGCGATAAGTGTTAACACAGGGTGATGAAATAATACATAGGGTGGAAACTTCAAAATTCTTAGGTGTCCGTATTGATGAGAATTTAAATTGGAAAAACACATTTTGGAACTTCTAAAACAACTTAGTTCAGCCACATTTGCACTTGAATCATAGTATATTTTGGGGAGAGAGTAATCAGTAAGTTGACACTTCTTTTCATTCACTAATTTCATATAGAATAACGTTCTGGGGTAGCTCATCCTTAAGAAAGAATGTCTTCGTTGCTCAAAAACGTGCTGTAAGAATAATATGTGGTGCTCACCTGTGATCATCTTGTAGACATCTGTTTAAGGAGTTGGGCATTCTTTCCTCTGTTTCACAGAATATTTATTACCTCATGAAGTTTGTTGTAAATAATCCACTACAGTTGGAAAGGAACAATGATGTTCATAACTACAAAACTAGAAGAAAAATGACATTTATCACTCAACATTAAGGTTGTCTTTAGCACAGAAAGGGGTGACAACGCTGCAACAAAAATTTTTGACCACTTGCCCAGTAAAATAAAATGTCTAACAGGCAGCAAGGTAAAATTTGAAAATGCATTGAAAAAGTTTCTCCTTGACAACTCCTTCTATTCCATAGAAGAATTTCTATGTTTGTAATGTGTAAAAGGTGGTCGATAGGAATTGCTAACTCAATCTGTACATCTTGTTTTATAATAATAATAATAATGATGATGATGATGATGATATGGTGATGTTTAGAGTAGAAATGGATGTACAAATTAATCTGCAATATGAATGTAAAATGACTCGTTTCACATCATGACAATTTATCGTGAAGAATGATCCATGGAACATGAAAGTAACTAACTAACTACCTAACTACTCTTTTTAATTTATTCTGTTCAAAATAGGACTAAACGTCAGTGCAATTTTAGCAGCTGATTGAAAGTGAGCACTAATTCATCAACTATTGTTTTTTGGAAACATACAGTTCCACATAAACAATTATCTTCAACAGTATTAAAAATTCGGTTATCAATTTAATTTTCGTTATACTGTGGTAAAACTTGGTGAATCTCAGATGTATAGCACAAACCTTCTCCATAGAAAAATTGGAATATCCTTGGCTAAAGTAAATTCTAATTCCAAATGCAACCGATCACTTTCCGGGTCTTTTAGTGCCACTACGTTGAGTCGAAGATGTATAGGGAGAGTCTGTTTCCTTACCTGCGTGGCAAGAGCACACGGCTGTTGCCCATCATTCAGTGAGTGAGCGCCGCGTGATAGCGACTGAGATAAGTGCCAACCGCGTGATTCCATATGCATGTGCATAGCGAGCGATGTAGGCGAGCGCTACTCACATGGACTCCTCACACAGATGCAGTGCTCGAGTATGTTTGTCGTGGGACTCTGAGCACTGTTCTATGGGTCGCTGCAGTCTGGAGAAGGAGCCTCGAGCATTTGCGCCTTCCATGGGCCAACGACACCAAAAATTACACACAGTAGACGATGTGGTTGCATCACAGTCCCAATGCATACTGCGAAATACATTCGATTGACAATGACAGTTCGTTTGATGTGGAGTTGTAGGCACGATTTTTTTGTCGCTGCAGTCTGGGGCAGAAGCCAGGAGTATCTGCGCCTTCAAAAGCGAAGCACAGTAGATACATCATGACTCTCAAGTGTGCAGTTATTTCTAAGAGCCATCTCAAGGTCGAACATACTATGAACCCGTCGAATTCAAAATAATGTCTGATTTGCGGTGATCGACGTCAGCGTGACACATCTCTAAGGCCTGCTGAGCCTGTACAGTGCTCGAACTGCAAGAGGAGTCTTTCAGCAAGTCAGACATTTCGTCCTTGTGCTCAGTGACTTGACTATCAGTACATGGTTCTTACTCCATCTATACTACGGCGCGACGAATCGCTGACGTTGCAGATTGACTCTGTCTCACTCCCTTGCCGACTGCTGCTTCCCTTTCATGTACTTCGAATCCTGTTAACTGTTAATTGGTTTCTGAACAAGTTGTAAATAACCTTTCGCTTACTGTACTTTATCCGTGCTGCCTTCAGAATTTCAAAGAGTTTAGTCCAGTCAACACTGTCTGAAGTTTTCACTAAACTTAAAAATTGTATAAACGTAGGTCCAATTACATTCCACCAGTCTTTCTACTTTTCGGTTGATAATTTGCGTTAGTATTTTCAACAGCGGACTTTAAACTAATGATGCAATAATATTCACATTCATCAGTTCCCGTGTTCTTTGAAATTTCAATTATTACACTCGTCTTGGAGGGCATTTCACCTGTCTCATATCTAGTGCATACCAGGTGGAGTAGTTTTGTAAATGTTGGTCGTCTCATAGATCTTAATAATTATGAACCTTTCAGTCTTCTTTTCAATTCCTCTCGTAATATCACTTCTTGCATCTTCATCTACTTCCTCTGTTCCTTCGACAACATTGTCTTCAAGATTATTTCTATCGTACAGTCCTTCGGCAAATTTCTTCCACTTTTCAACCCTCCCTTGTGAAGTCTTCATACAGCGGGTTCTCTTTTCACTAAAGGTTTCTCGTGGCTTCTACAATTTCCACAACCACGCAAAGCCTTGAATTTCCCGTCTAGCCATTCCTGCTTTGCCATTTTGCCCTTTCCGTTAATCTCATCCAAGTATTTCTATAGTGCCTTGTCTTTTCTGTTTCTATCCTTATTTCATTAGCCTTTTGTTGTACTCTTTTCGCTAAGTTCGGTTAATAGTTGGCTAAATGCTCTCTCTGAAACTCTCAATAACTTCTTTCGTATTATCCAGGTTTCACCCCTTTCATTTCTAACCTCTCTGCAGGTTTCTTCAGTTTTAACCTACAGGCTACGCTTCTGTTCCTCCAAATGTTTTACATTTTAAAATCTGTGTTATAAACCACTGTCTCACCAAACAGAACCTACAATATTGAGATGTATTGAGCTCTCTTCCACGTGTACAACTCGATGATTACCAAACCATGTGATGGTAATGGCTAAATATTATTCTGCGCTCTGGTTCACGTTTCCTCACTTTTCCTCAGTCCACAACCGCTTACTACGTTTCTTTCTTTTTTTCTCACTAAAGTATCCTAGTCCCTTACCACATTTAAATAGTAATGTTTTCTAATAAGCTGAATCATTTATTTTATCTGATCATACAGTTATTTTCTATCTCTTTACCATCTTCAGAACTAGTGAGAGCACATACTTGCACTATACATACTTGCGCTACAGTTGGCGTTGTCTCTATCTTGACTTTGATAATAACTTCACTTGATTATTCGCAGTAGGTCGACCAAATTCCTGTTTTCCTATTCATTATTATACCTGCATTACCCATACTTTGTTGCAAACCCCCCGTTTCAACCAAGACTTTTGAGTGGCTACCCTTGATTATCAGGAAAATGCTGTACTTAGTCTTATTTTTAGGTTGATATGATTTATCTGAAAATAGCCCTGAAAACAAGGCATATACCGTTAGTCTCCCGACATTTCTTGATAACATTTTTCGTGTTCTGTGGTGCCGCCAGCTTGTTTTTGTTTTCATTCCTTTGCAACTCATTTTTAAGTAGCGTCTCAGTTGGGAGACGAGGTTTTGCTAAGGAGGGGGTCGAATCTCAGGTACATATTATGTCGTTGGTAGCACACACTGTCAACTAACGCCAAGTTTTCAGAGCAACACCAGGTTCAGCACGAAGAGCAGATGTAACTGATCAGTGTTGTCTCTCGCAATGTAATCGAAACAAGAATCGTAAACAACAAGAAGTGGAAACCATCATCCTAACCACATTTCTCCATAAACAAGGCCACAAGTGACTGGGTCTCCTATATACGTCGTCTCGGACAATATTTTGTGAACTTCATGGTATAAACGATATCAAAACAAACTAATGATAAGAAAGGAGCATGTTGGGAGACAACTAACCAGCAAAACTGGCAGTAAAATCATAGATCCGAAATGTACTGCTGTGAAGCTACGCACGCAGCATCGTATTTCCTTTACTTTTTCAACGTAAACTACGAGAAACAATGGAAGGAATTTTAATTTTACCTCCTGTCGACTACAAGATCATTAGAGAAGGAGCAACTGATTTGGGGAAGGAATTGCTGGCGTGTCCTTTACAAAGGAACATTCCCCGCATTTGCCTTTTGTCACTTAGAAAGCAATGAAACATTAAATTTGGGTAACTGTATGGGGATTTAAACTGAAATTTTGAATGCTATCTTATTAAGCACGTGTCTGCTGCCTTACCACTGCACCAGTAATCAACAGACGCAGCCACGATATAGACGACGTGCAGTGCTGTACGTTATAATGGAATGTAAGGGCCTATGTCTTAATGCAACCCGAGCGTAAATGTTTATTCTTACAAGTAATATCAGTAACTTTAGACTAAGGTGTTGAGGAGAAAGGAAGTAGACATTGAAAACTAGGCTCTCTTTTGTCCTCAAATCGCTTTGTTCACAGTAAATGCTCGAAAATTCTGCTACCAGCGTCACAGAAAAGTTGATGTCGCTGAAGAAACGAGTGACGCACAGTGGAGAAAATTCCTGGCATGTTACGAATGACTTTTTCTGCCTCAAAATTTGTTCAACGGTCTTGACTGGTGTTGTTATGTGCAATGAAGCAAAGCACCATCCTTTTGGTACACTTTCCACAAGCGTATGTGTTGTAATATGGAACACACACTTGTAAAACACGTAAACCATTCTACCCAATTAGTCACAGACGTACAATGGAAGCTTTAGTCTTGTAACTGACAACTCCTGCCCAGACACTTCCCGAAAATTTTTAATGTGTTGGAAATTGACGTGCACCCATTATAATGACGATAAACGTTAAATATTGCTTCCCTAGTGAAAGTAACCTCAACCGTAAACAGAATGAAATAGGGAATTATTCATATTGAAAATGAAACAAATGAGCCCTCACTCACAATTTTTAGTCTGATTGACCAGGTTTCAACACTTCTAAGAGTGCCTTCATAAGAATTGAGACATTCTAATGAAGGCACTCTTAAAAGTGTTGAAACCTGGTCAGTAAAACTAAAAATTGTGACCGAGGGCTCATTTGTTTCATTTTCAGTATATAAACGGTCACGGAAACAAGCAGTCATGTTTAAAAAAAATATTCATATATTTTTCACGTTAGCTGTTCCTGAACCGCCAGTCACAAACATTTTATCGACCTGATAATTTTCTGTTGTAAAATCCCGGGCAACATGCAAACTACCCCCATTTTTGACATCACAAGCAAGCTGATGAGTGACGTTGAATTCGTGAGCTGTCACTCGGGTAGTGGTTGAAGCTATGATTTAAATCTCGGGGGAAGCTTTCCAAAATAGTCCGTAGTCTATGCTGTTCCTCGCCGTTCGGTATTGACCACGTCCTCAGTCCTAAAGCGCCAGATGCTAACTGTATTCTGTTTGGGAAATGTTCAACACGCCATCGGCTCACACTTAACTCACGGCAGACTGCAGCTTTGTGAGAGCTCAGAATGTCGCCTGTCTAGTTGCTTCTGTGCCTTTTCAACGCCACATCAGTGCGACATGGCAGACTACGAGTGTTCAAATGACTCAGAGCACTATGGGACTTAACATCTGAGGTCATCAGTCCCCTAGAACTTAGAACCACTTAGACTTAATTAACCTAAGGACACACACATCCATGCCCGAGGCAGGATTCGAACCTGCGACAGTAGTAGCAGTACGGTGCCGGACTGAAGCGCCTAGAACCGCTCGGCCACAGAGGCTGGCACGACGAGTTAGGTGCAGAACAACACGCACTGTGTGTCTCTCTAAACTTTCCAGGAGCAGTAGCTCATGATATTCACATCGGACCTCCAGCTGGATCATAACTTCATCTTGACACAATATTTCGGCGGTCCGCGTGGCCGCCTCTTCATGTGAGTAAGTCGTCCCACTAACTCGCCGGAACTGAAATCAAACAAAGGCGGCGGATCCTTCGTACACGCCTGTAGGTCCCCCGCGAATGTGGAACATAACGTCAAGACGACGTTATGTTCCGGCTGGAGATCCGATTTGAGTATCAACACTCACTGTGTGTCACCTCAACAGCTTAATCGAACGAACTCGCACTGCTGGCCTAGTACCCAATCCCGTGGCTTACAAGACAGCCTACAGCGCTCTTATTACTGATTGGGCACCGAATTATGTCTGGAGCCCTACAACGGTGCATTTATGACATGTGGTAGTCTGGCAAATGTTGTTCGATCCTATGTCACCTTATTATATGTGATTTTTTTTCCTACATAACACTACCGCTCATTAATTTCAATACAACCAATAAATAACATCTAGTTCTCTGTAGACGAGGTCGAATACCGTGGTTACGGTTAAGGAAGCAAAGGAATAGTACAACAGTTGTACATATATCATGATTTATGTTTACGGTCATTGAGATACAATAGTATCCAACTAACAACGTTGTGTACATAAACGATATGTACCTATCTGATAATGTTAGTTTACCAATTTACAACGATATGTACCTATCTGATAATGTTATTTTACCTATTTACTGACGGACACCACACTTGGTGCACCTGTATCGTTCCCTGTGTTGATGTGATGCCCGCAGCGAACGGCAAGTGTTGCTGCGATACATAACATGTGGTTCCTGCGTGTCAGTTCCTCCGTGACACTGAAGTGTGCACGTCACTATTATGGCTCCAAGAGTGGAGATATCCACAGAAAAACGTGTTGCAATTGTAGCACTTAGCCAAGCAGCTTTATCTATTCGCCGGAGTGCAATATACCCTTCACCGCTAGAAGACAACAGGTAGCAACAAGGACATACCACGACCAGGACGTCCTCGTAAAACAACTAAAAGTAATGATAAATATATCAGAATTACCGGTAAGAGAAATAGATTCAAAACAGCGCACCAAATTCGTGCAGAGTTGGTAGAAATGAATACGACAACAATATCTGTTGCAACAGTAAAACGGAGACCGACTGAAGCCGGCTTGAAACGATGTGACACAGCAAGAAAACGCCTTCTAATGTCCATAAATAAACAGAAGAGACGTGAATGGGCTAGAATACATCGTCATTGGACATCGGAAGTGTGGACGAAGGTGTTATTCGCTGATGAAACAAAATCCGAGATTTTTGGAACCAGAAAGAGAATATTTGTTCGCCGATGTGTGGGGGAAAGGTTAGCCCATCAGTGTGTTCTACCTACAAGTAAGCACGGTGGAGGTTCTATTATGGGCCGGCCGTGGTGGCCAAGCGGTTAAAGGCGCTACAGTCTGGAACCGCGCGACCGCTACGGTCGCAGGTTCGAATCCTGCCTCGGGCATGGATGTGTGTGATGTCCTTAGCTTAGTTAGGTTTTAGTAGTTCTAAGTTCTAGGGGACTGATGACCTTAGAAGTTAAGTCCCATAGTGCTCAGAGCCATTTGAACCATTTTTTCTATTATGGTTTGGGGATGTTTGGCACGAGATAGAGTTGGCGACAGTTTGAAGAAAGAAGGATGTATGGATCAGAAGCAGTACCACCGCATACTTCAGTATCAGGCAATACGAAGCGGAATGCGCTTAATAGGGGAAGAGTTCACCTTACAACACGATTATGACCCAAAACATCAGTCGGCATACTGTACAAACTACATTGCGTCAAAGGAAAAGTAGAAAGAACTGAATGATATGGTACGGCCGTCCGAAAGCCCAGATTGTAATCCCATGGAAATGATGTTGGATAAAGTGGACAGAGGTATCAGGGACGTTAATATATCCAGCAAGGAACGTCTCTGGAATATTGTTAAGGACGTGTGGAATCATACAGATTCACGGCCGTGCGGGACTAGCCGAGCGGTCTAAGGCGCTGCAGTCATGGACTGTGCGGCTGGTCCCGGCGGAGGTTCGAGTCCTCCCTCGGGCATGAGTGTGTGTGTGTTTGTCCTTAGGATAATTTAGGTTAAGTAGTGTGTAAGCTTAGGGACTGATAACCTTAGCAGTTAAGTCCCATAAGATTTCACACACACACACACACACACGCAGATTCACGATACCTACAAAAACTGATTGGCCGCATGCCTCGAGTTTGTGAGGCAGTCATTAACTCCAAAGGAGGATACTTTCATGAAGGTAAAATATAATGGTTGTGATTGTATTATATAGGTGGAAATTAATATAATTATATTTTGTGACAACTAACGTTTGATTGGTGTTGTAAATCTGGAATGCCAGGGTGCATTGAAATTAATGAGCGGTAGTGTATATACTTCCCGATTCGCTGTCGGCATTTTTCGTCCTCAATAGCTCCAGTAAACATCTCCTAAAGAAATCACCGCCATTGGTAGATCCTATGGTGCGGTATCTCTTATAGTTTTGTAGTTTGCTAGAAACACAAAAATACGATGCCCTGATTGCAGTTGTATAAATGATATCGTGGTGATGACTTGGTTGGCCGGAGGCGTTAGCACGATTTCAAGTGAAAGAACAATGAAATCAGTCTGACGCAGAGTAGTAGTAGGCCTAATGTTGATCCGTGATCAACGTCTCCAAAGCTAGGCATTGTGGAACACCATTTTATAGTGGTTACCATTCCTGACTACCAATATATATAATGGTCTTTATTCCTGCTGATCACCTAAGACTTTTATGTGGTTGGAAGGTGAGGAACGGTGTCCACTTGCCTCAGCGAGGCCAAATGAGAAGCTGCTTGCATAAATGAAGGGCTTATTTCAATAGCGGTACAAGTCCATTATCTCCACTTTTCTGTCTGTAATGCTTCTGGAATTAATGAGCCAAACAAACAGAAAGAAAGGTTCATCTCTATCAAGAATCCATATGCTTGAATATTTCCGGTATCTCAACTGCAGATTTTTCAGCGCTGATTTAACTTCAGGATTCTGTATCTCAATATGAACAAAAATGGACTTGTACCACTATTGAAATAAGCCGTTCAAATAAACTACGAAATTCCTAAATAAGTATCAAATCATTAGAATGTCGCTATGGGGTATTAGAGGAGACATATAACAATTTTATTCTTATGCATCACGTTTCTATTAACATCACTGTTAAGGCTGAACACTGATAGTCGGAGCAATAAGTGGATCAGTAATTGCAGTTTCGCTTGATGGAGATCACTCCACTACATCAGTGTGCGAGATCCTCAAGATATAGATCTACGTCATCGGTTTCTACATTTATATCTACATCTGCATCCATGCTCTGTACAACACTGTAAAGTGCGTAACAGAGAGTACTCCCCACTGTACCAGTTGTTACTGCTTCTTCCCGTTTCATTCTTTTATGAAGCGCTGTAATTAATCTATTCTAAACCTCGTGATCCCTACAGGAGCGATTGTTAGGGTGCTGTAGTTTATTTCTTGATTTGTTTATAGGCTTTCTCGGGATAGTTTTCTTTTATTCCAGCGTCTGCCAGTTCAGATTCTGCAGTATCTCTGTGACACTCTTCCATGGGCCTAACAAATCTCCGACCATTCGTCCATTCTTCTCTTAACGTGTTCAACATTGCCTTTTAGTTTTAGATGTCTTGGGTCCCGCATACTTGAACAATATTCTAGGATGGATCCCACGAGTGTTTTGTAAACAATCTCCTCCGTAGACTAATTACGTTGCCCTAGTATTTTACCAGTGATCCCACCTGCTTTACCTACCAAGGGCCCATGTGGTCTTTCCATTTCGTTTCCCAAGAAAACGCTATAACCAGATATTCGGATGAGTTGGCTAATTCCAGGTGTAAATCACTGATATTGTAGTCGTAAGATGCAATATTTCTCCTCTTATGAAGTTCAAAATTTTGCCTTTCTGGACATTTAAAGCAAAGTGCCAGTTTCGGGCTCATCAGCATCGTCTTTTTCTCTCGGACGCTGTAAATTGCAAACATCAGCAGTGCGGCTGATATACACTGTTGAGCCAAAGCATTTGGCCACTATCCATTGCGAGATTGAATGCCTCTTGGGGGCACTGTGGGCACATGAACAGTAAGGAAAGTATACAGGGTGCAATCATTGGTACCTTGCGATGTAAAATAATCAAATGGCTCTGTGAACTATGAGACTTAACATCCGAGATCATCAGTCCCCTAGAACGTAGAACTACTTAAACCTAACTAAGGACATCACACACAACCATGCCCGAGGCAGGATTCGAACCTGCGACCGTAGCGGTCGCGCGGTTCCAGACTAAAGCGCCTAGAAGCGCTCGGCCACTCCGGCCGGCCCTTGCTATGTTCCCACTTCATTGTGTTACTTGTTTTTTCCCTGTCTTTGTTTCCCTAAAACCACATGACATAATTTACTACCTGCTGTTTTCTACACAATTGTAATTGCGCCATGAAGTGGAGTACATCTGTCAGTATAGGCCATCCGTTTTGCGTCCACGCATAATCACTTCTTTATCATACTTAAGAAGCTTGTGGCACAACTTGACTAGAAGTAGGGATCGGTTGGTAGAACATATTCTGAGACATCGAGGGATCACCAATTTAGTATTGGAGGGCAGCGTGGAGGGTAAAAATCGTAGAGGGAGACCAAGAGATGAATACACTAGGCAGATTCAGAAGGATGTAGGCTGCAGTAGGTACTGGGAGATGAAGAAGCTTGCACAGGATAGGGTAGCATGGAGAGCTGCATCAAACCAGTCTCAGGACTGAAGACCACAACAACAACAACAACAATCATACTTAATGCGTAGGGGAAAATATTAATGGCTGACTTGCGTCACTTGTACTTGGAGGTTCTACCCAACCTAAAAACATACCACTCATAATAGTTATAATCATCAGTCTACAAATGAAGTAAATTCTGATGTAATGTTTTCAGTACGCTGTCCTCAATCATCAATAAAAATATCTCCACTTACATTCCTAACACCCTGTACAAGTGAAGAAAAGGTAAATGGGGAATCATTCTATCGGCAATAAGGGACGCAAAGGGGAAATAATTGAACACTGAAATAAGTGATTTTGGCAAAGGGCAGACTGTTATCTTCCGGCGTCTGGGAACAAGCACATCGGTGAAGCTGTTCAGCTATTCACGTGCAGCTGTTGTGGGCATCGATCGAAGCTGATGAAAGAACAGAGAACGCACGAATTGGACGTACATGCTTCACCACAGACCGTGGAGGTCGGATGTTCGGCAGCCCTGTGAAGCAGGATAGGCGCCGATTTTTGGCAGGTCTGACGGCAGTGCCAGTGGCGGCACAAGTGATTCGTAGCACACCATTCAGTGCTCACTGTTGAGTGTGGGGCTCCACCGAAGACGGATACTTGCGTGTTCCTCTGTTGACCCTATAACATCATCATATGTGATTACTGTGAGGACGGGATTGTCGTTATCGGACTATGAATCATGTCACCTGAACAGATGATCATGTCTATTGTCGCAACAGGTTGATGGCCAAGTCCGGATACTTCATTATCCAGGTGAACGTCTGCTCGAAATATATACACTCCTGGAAATGGAAAAAAGAACACATTGACACCGGTGTGTCAGACCCACCATACTTGCTCCGGACACTGCGAGAGGGCTGTACAAGCAATGATCACACGCACGGCACAGCGGACACACCAGGAACCGCGGTGTTGGCCGTCGAATGGCGCTAGCTGCGCAGCATTTGTGCACCGCCGCCGTCAGTGTCAGCCAGTTTGCCGTGGCATACGGAGCTCCATCGCAGTCTTTAACACTGGTAGCATGCCGCGACAGCGTGGACGTGAACCGTATGTGCAGTTGACGGACTTTGAGCGAGGGCGTATAGTGGGCATGCGGGAGGCCGGGTGGACGTACCGCCGAATTGCTCAACACGTGGGGCGTGAGGTCTCCACAGTACATCGATGTTGTCGCCAGTGGTCGGCGGAAGGTGCACGTGCCCGTCGACCTGGGACCGGACCGCAGCGACGCACGGATGCACGCCAAGACCGTAGGATCCTACGCAGTGCCGTAGGGGACCGCACCGCCACTTCCCAGCAAATTAGGGACACTGTTGCTCCTGGGGTATCGGCATCGGCGAGGACCATTCGCAACCGTCTCCATGAAGCTGGGCTACGGTCCCGCACACCGTTAGGCCGTCTTCCGCTCACGCCCCAACATCGTGCAGCCCGCCTCCAGTGGTGTCGCGACAGGCGTGAATGGAGGGACGAATGGAGACGTGTCGCCTTCAGCGATGAGAGTCGCTTCTGCCTTGGTGCCAATGATGGTCGTATGCGTGTTTGGCGCCGTGCAGGTGAGCGCCACAATCAGGACTGCATACGACCGAGGCACACAGGGCCAACACCCGGCATCATGATGTGGGGAGCGATCTCCTACACTGGCCGTACACCACTGGTGATCGTCGAGGGGACACTGAATAGTGCACGGTACATCCAAACCGTCATCGAACCCATCGTTCTACCATTCCTAGACCGGCAAGGGAACTTGCTGTTCCAACAGGACAATGCACGTCCGCATGTATCCCGTGCCACCCAACGTGCTCTAGAAGGTGTAAGTCAACTACCCTGGCCAGCAAGATCTCCGGATCTGTCCCCCATTGAGCATGTTTGGGACTGGATGAAGCGTCGTCTCACGCGGTCTGCACGTCCAGCACGAACGCTGGTCCAACTGAGGCGCCAGGTGGAAATGGCATGGCAAGCCGTTCCACAGGACTACATCCAGCATCTCTACGATCGTCTCCATGGGAGAATAGCAGCCTGCATTGCTGCGAAAGGTGGATATACACTGTACTAGTTCCGACATTGTGCATGCTCTGTTGCCTGTGTCTATGTGCCTGTGGTTCTGTCAGTGTGATCATGTGATGTATCTGACCGCTGGAATGTGTCAATAAAGTTTCCCCTTCCTGTGACAATGAATTCACGGCGTTCTTATTTCAATTTCCAGGAGTGTACTACTGCACGAACACAGTCTAAGTATCAGACGTTAGTGAACCCTCAATAGTGGTTCCTTGGGTTCTGTGGCAGCAATCGAAGGTATCATGACAGCTATATACAACGTGAAAAATGTGAACATTATTGCTGACCACCTGCATCTCTTAATGTTCAAGGTCTTGAAGGAGCTGATAACTGTAGATATAAAAAGGCTAGAGTCGTACTGTAGTGATAGAGAACAGGTGTCTTGCCCCACGAGATTGCCTTATCCGAACCAAATGGAACTCATCTGGAACGCTATCGGGCCTAAACGGCACACCTACAGTCTACTGGCCCATAATTACGGAAATTGTGTGACCTTTGTGTAAAAATCTGTGACCACATATTCGGAAACATACCAAGGACTTGTCGTATATATCACAGAGCTTACGGATCATGACGAAATGACTGCATCAAAAATGTGAAGAAATCAAAAAAGAAATGATTGTCGGAAGGACTGACTCAGCACACAGGAAACTCAAACCAGCCTCCGGTGACATAAAAAGCAAGGGTGATAACATTAAGAGTGCAACGGGAATTCCACTGTTAAATGCAGAAGAGAGAGCGGATAGGTGGAAAGAGTACATTGAAGGCCTATGAGAGATAAGATTTGTCTGATGTGATAGAAGAAGAAACAGGAGTCGATTTAGAAGAGATAGGGGATCCAGTATTAGAATCGGAATTTAAAAGGGCTTTGGAGGACTTACGGTCAAATAAGGCAGAAGGGATGGATAACATTCCATCAGAATTTCTAAAATCATTGGGGGAAGTGGCAACAAAACGACTATTCACGTTGGTGTGTAGAATGTATGAGTCTGGCGATATGCCATCTGACTTTCGGAAAAATAGCATCCACACAATTCCGAAGACTGAAAGAGCTGACAAGTGCGAGAATTATCGCACAATCAGCTTAACAGTTCATGCATCCAAATTGCTGACAAGAATAATATACAGGAGAATTGAAAAGAAAGTTGAGGATGTGTTAGACGACAATCACTTTAGCTTTAGAAAAGGTAAAGCACCAGAGAGTCAATAGTGACGTTGCAGTTGATAATGGAAGCAAGCCTAAAAAAAATGAAGACAGGCTAGTAGGATTTTTCGATCTGAAAAAACCGTTCGACAGTATGAAATGGTGTAAGATGTTCGAAATTCTGAGAAAAATAGAAGTAAGCTATTAGGGAAAGACGGAGAAATGCTCAGAATTAAAATTAAAGTTAAAGGTGAAAGGATATCAATGATACGATTCGGTGATGACATCGCTATCCTGAGTGAAAGGGAAGATGAATTACATGACATGCTGAATGGAATGAACAATCTAATGAGTACAGATTACGGATCACGAAGTAGATGAAATTAAGGAATTCTGCTACCAAGACAGCAAAATAACCAATGGGGAACGGAGCATGTAGGATATCAAAAGCAGACTGGCACTGTCAAAAAGGGCATTTCTGGTGAATAGGACTCAGCTTGTATCAAACATAGGCCTTAATTTAAGGAATAAATTTCTGAGAATGTATGTCTGGAGCACAGCATTGTTTGATAGTGAGACATGGACTGTAGGAAAACCGGAACAGAAAAAAACCGAAGATGTGGTGCTACAGATGAATATTGAAATTTAGGTGGACTGATAAGGTAAGGAATGAGGAGGTTCTGCGCAGAACGGAAAAGAGAGCAATATGTGGAAAACACTGACAAGGAGAAGGGATAGGATGATAGGATATCTGTTATGATATCAAGGAATGACTTCCATGGTACTAGTGGGAGCTGCAGAGGGTAAAAATTGTAGAGGAAAGCAGAGATTCGAATACATCCAGCAAACAATTAAGGATATAGGGACACAGGTTGCAAGTGATACTCTGAGATGAAGAGGTTGACACAGGAGAAGAACTCGTGGCGGGCCCTATCAAACCAGTCAGAAGACTGATAACCACCCCGCCCCCACCTCCAAAAAAAAAAATGAATCATACTGTGCTGCACGTTCCTCTCTGGGAAGAGAAGTGGAGTTGTAAGGGTAGGTCGATGAATCTTTAAGCGTTAAGCTCTGTAAAGCGACTGTAGTTATTCTATCACAGTTTCTTCCTGTAAACAGCTAATGTTTAATTCCTTCGGGACGAATACTTGTCGTTGTACTTTAGTTAGCTGTTTGCATAATGCAATGATAAAATCAAATCAAGTAATAGAATAACTATAACGTGGGGAATATGACGAATATATTGATAATGATATACCGATGAAAAGAGATATTTATTTAAACAGAATGTGTACAAGTTCTGAAATTTAAAGACGTCAAGCGAATATGTTGTAAAATTTGCATAATAGTACGAAATCTCCGAGAATCCCAAAATCCCATCCATACGAGCTGGTTAACATTACTGCCAACTGGACGAGTGAATTTCTTAGACTGTCAGTGTTTTATGGACTAACTTTGCTTAGAGGCTCGCTGGGACTTGACAAGAGTTGCATGAAGCATAGTGTAGGCTGTGAACAAAAAATGGACTCAAGTGTGAACACTGGGGACAAAAATCATTGTTGGAGTGAAGCAAATATATGTGTCAGATATCCTAGTATATTATACACTATGGGTCCCGCTGTTTTGCGAACACATTGCTTTTTCTTTATACCCAAACATGTTTCAGCACATATGTGACATTGTCAGTGGGTTTTTTGTTTACTGGAAAACTGTAAAAAGTGAAAATACTTTAGGTTGTAATCGATTTAACAAGGTGAGGCCTAAAGACTTTTTTGTTCTTTTTACTTCTTACCGTGATTTTACAATATGTGGTTTTGCAGTACCAGCTCTGTACTGATAGCTTGTCATCTGCAAAGCATACGATGTAAATGTGAATTTCATCGGCGATTTAACACATTCCTTGATTTTTAAAACCGTGATTTTTGCTGTGTCGAAATATATATTTGTTACTACACACGTTTTGTTGTAACTGATCCTTCTTCTTTGGAATTCGAGATATTGCACACACATATTACTTCTTTACAAACGTCTTTTTACTTCGCAACATGCGGTGAGCACTATGTTGTGTTTTGTGACCCCGTCGGCGTTGATTTGTTCCCGAGAGAGTTTGGCATCGAATTTGAATTTTGTTCATTCTCTCTCTCTCTCTCTCTCTCTCTCTCTCTCTCTCTCTCTCTGTGTGTGTGTGTGTGTGTGTGTGTGTGTGTGTGTGTGTGTATGAGTGAGTAAGCTCCTTTAGGAGTCTGTGTTGCCTTTTCTCTAAGGTTTCTATACATCCTGTATGTTCACAAAGCATGTGCATAGTAGTCGAAACTAGCCAGTGATTAGATCTGTGAAAATTATACAGAGACATGTTAAACCTGCCTGGGCCTCTGTTCTATCTAGCTTTCGTCGAAACACCACCACCCTAAATTCGGTACTCGAATTTTTCCAGGGAGGGATGGTAATTTGCGGTGCGGACGGAATGCCACGTCGCCAAGGAATTTCGGGACACAGTGAACCACTTACTACCTCTAAGGCACAAAGCTGACGACATAGCAGACCGGCAAACTGTCCCACAAGTTGTGTCAAGGATACAACGGTAATGATTCGTAGATGCAGCATTGCGTCAGTTGGTGGTGAAAGCCATAGTCGACAGACAGAGAAAACGATTCGGCGTGAAAGTGCAACAAGTACGCCGGCCCGACTACCTACCAGCAGCAAATTTCAGCGAAGAAGTCGGCGAAGAATTTGGCGACAGAGTGTGGTGGACCGGAATGTCGGGTCACACAGCCACCACCGGGCCACCGCCGGGCCATCACAATCTGCACCTCGGGGTCCGAGGTTCGACGCCACTGAGCTGCCCCTGAAATCCAGGGAAGCCTTTTCTTATCAACCATCAACTGTGCTAAGCGTAGCCGCTCCGGTCTGCTAGAACACTGCACTAGCTTCAGTCGGTCCCGACCGTGGCTACCCACAAGGAACCCCTTCAGTGCGACGTCGTGAAGGCCAGCGATGTTTACGACATTCGACGCCCCACATGTTGTGTACCATGCAACAACAATACTGGCTGCTAATAGCAACAGGGGGCGGGACTGGAGGCATCCAACGGTGAGCAAAACATGGGACTACGGAGAGTAACTGAACTGCTTAGTCGACGAGTAATTCACAATAGTGCTGTTGATACAAAGCAGAGCAATAGCAACGATAAACAATAAAAATATTTCGTTATATGTTAAGTAACAGTTGCCGAAGTTGACATTTAGTCAGAAAGGAACTAAAGTAATTTTGCAGACTGAGAAGTAAGCGACAAATTAAATAATTAGCGTTCATGTAAGATGAGTCGTATATGCTCGACTCTGCGAGCAATGTGCATAAGGAGTACAATGATGAAGATATGTACTTACAAGTGATAGTGATACTGAAACACGTGTCGAGCCGTGTACTTCATCATGCTTGTCGGAGAGGGAGCCACAAATACACTCCTGGAAATTGAAATAAGAACACCGTGAATTCATTGTCCCAGGAAGGGGAAACTTTACTGACACATTCCTGGGGTCAGATACATCACATGATCACACTGACAGAACCACAGGCACGTAGACACAGGCAACAGAGCATGCACAATGTCGGCACTAGTACAGTGTATATCCACCTTTCGCAGCAATGCAGGCTGCTATTCTCCCATGGAGACGATCGTAGAGATGCTGGATGTAGTCCTGTGGAACGGCTTGCCATGCCATTTCCACCTGGCGCCTCAGTTGGACCAGCGTTCGTGCTGGACGTGCAGACCGCGTGAGACGACGCTTCATCCAGTCCCAAACATGCTCAATGGGGGACAGATCCGGAGATCTTGCTGGCCAGGGTAGTTGACTTACACCTTATAGAGCACGTTGGGTGGCACGGGATACATGCGGACGTGCATTGTCCTGTTGGAACAGCAAGTTCCCTTGCCGGTCTAGGAATGGTAGAACGATGGGTTCGATGCCGGTTTGGATGTACCGTGCACTATTCAGTGTCCCCTCGACGATTACCAGTTGTGTACGGCCAGTGTAGGAGATCGCTCCCCACACCAATGTGCCGGGTGTTGGCCCTGTGTGCCTCGGTCATATGCAGTCCTGATTGTGGCGCTCACCTGCACGGCGCCAAACACGCATACGACCATCATTGGCACCAAGGCAGAAGCGACTCTCATCGCTGAAGACGACACGTCTCCATTCGTCCCTCCATTCACGCCTGTCGCGACACCACTGGAGGTGGGCTGCACGATGTTGGGGCGTGAGCGGAAGACGGCCTAACGGTGTGCGGGACCGTAGCCCAGCTTCATGGAGACGGTTGCGAATGGTCCTCGCCGATACCCCAGAAGTAACAGTGTCCCTAATTTGCTGGGAAGTGGCGGTGCGGTCCCCTACGGCACTGCGTAGGATCCTACGGTCTTGGCGTGCATCCGTGCGTCGCTGCGGTCCGGTCCCAGGTCGACGGGCACGTGCACCTTCCGCCGACCACTGGCGACAACATCGATGTACTGTGGAGACCTCACGCCCCACGTATTGAGCAATTCGGCGGTACGTCCACCCGGCCTCCCGCATGCCCACTATACGCCCTCGCTCAAAGTCCGTCAACTGCACATACGGTTCACGTCCACGCTGTCGCGGCATGCTACCAGTGTTAAAGACTGCGATGGAGCTCCGTATGCCACGGCAAACTGGCTGACACTGACGACGGCGGTGCACAAATGCTGCGCAGCTAGCGCCATTCGACGGCCAACACCGCGGTTCCTGGTGTGTCCGCTGTGCCGTGCGTGTGATCATTGCTTGTACAGCCCTCTCGCAGTGTCCGGAGCAAGTATGGTGGGTCTGACACACCGGTGTCAATGTGTTCTTTTTTCCATTTCCAGGAGTGTACATTACCATTTTTGGAAATTTGTGGTAAGTTCGTATGGGACCGAACTGCTGAGGTTATCGGTCCCTAGGCTTACGCACTTCGTAATCTAACTTAAACTAATTTGCGCTAAGGACAACACACACTCCCATGCCCGAGGGAGAACTCGAACCTCCGACGAGGGGAGCAGCGCGAACACTGACAAGGTGCACCAGACCGCGCAGCTACACCGCGCGGCACCGTCTCTATAGAAATGTAGTAAAATACAATCTTTGTCCAAGAAGCGGGTACTAAACACAACTAGTGTACGAGGAAGATTATCCGCAGCATAGTAAAAAACAATTACACACATGAAAAAAGTTTTTCATCACCCCGATTCCCAGAACACCTGAATATAGTCGTCGACTGGGGATATTGTATCACAGACACAATTCCTTTGACTGTTCACACGGCTCGTGTTGTCTGTAGTTCAACCATGCGTAGACGGTCAATACCGCTGTTGAATCGCGTCCGCATTGCTACTTTATGCCAGGAAGGGCTCTCAACAAGGGAAGTGTCCAGGCGTCTCGGAGTGAACCAAAGCTATGTCGTTCGGACAAGGAGGAGACACAGAGAGACAGGAACTGTCGATGATATGCCTCCCTCACGCCGCCCAAGGTATACTACTGCAGTGGAAAACCGCTACCTATGGATTATGGCTCGGAGGAACTCTAACAGCAACGCCACCAGGTTGAATGATGCTTTACGTGCAGCCACAGGACATAATGTTACGACTCAAATTGTGCACAATAGGCTGCATGATGCGCAACTTCACTCCCGATGTCCATGGCGAGCACGCACGACACCATGCAGCGCGTTACAGATGGGCCAACAACACGCCGAATGGACCGCTCAGGTTTGGCATCACGTTCTCTTCACCGGTGAGTGTCGCATTTGCCTTCAACCAGACAATCGTCGGAGACGTGTTTGGAGGAAACCCGGTCAGGCTGAACGCCTTAGACACACTGTCCAGCGAGTGCCACAAGGTGAAGTTCCCTTCTGTTTTTGGGTGGCATTTTGTGGGGCTGACGTACGCCGCTGGTGGTCATAGAAGGGGCCGTAACGGCTGTACGATACGTGAATACTATCCTCCGACCGATAGTGCAACCATATCGGCAGCATATTGGCGATGCATTCGTCTTTATGGACGACATATCACGCTCCCTTTTTTAGAATGACTTCCTTCAGGATAACGACATCGCTCGACTAGAGTGGCCAGCATTTTCTCCAGACACGAACCCTATCGAACATGCCTGGGATAGATTGGAAAGGGCTGTTTATGGACGGCGTGACCCGCCACCACTCTGAGAGATCTACAGCGAATCGCCGTTGAGGAGTGGGGCAATCGCAACTAACAGTGCCTTGATGAACTTATGGATAATATGCCACGACGTATACAGGCATGCATCAATGCAAGGGGTCGTGATATTGGGTATCAGAGGTACCAGTGTATACAGCAATCTGGACCACCACCTCTGAAGGTCTCGCTGTATGGTGGTACAACATGCAACTTACGGTTTTCAAGAGGAATAAAAAGAGCGGAAGTGATGTTTATATTGATCTCTATTCCAATTTTCTATACAGGTCACGAAACTCTAGGAACCGAGGTGATGCAAAACTTTTTTTTTTATGTATGTAATGTGAACAGATTTCGAATAAGTCCGCAGCAATATGACCGGCTGAAGACAAACTACAGATTTTCAAGGGAGGACGAGGTGAAATTGATACAAAAATTGGTGTTTCCTTGTTTCAAGGATGCTCGATACAATTTACAGGAGCCGGCCGGGGTGACCGAGCGGTTCTAGGCACTACAGTCTGGAACCGCGCGACCGCTACGGTCGCAGATTTGAATCCTGCCTCGGGCATGGATGTGTGTGATGTCCTTAGGTTAGTTAGATTTAAGTAGTTCTAAGTTTTAGGCGACTGATGACCTCAGAAGTTAAGTCCCTTAGTGCTCAGAGCCATTTGAACCAATTTACAGGATGTGCATGTTATTGACCTACTACAATATGCACATCAAATTGCGAGCGTACTGATTACAGTGATTTCAAGGGAAGAAGTGGATGGCTGCATAACTTCAAGTAGTCCTACAGAACTGGAAGACGTAAAGATAACGAAATTTTAAACAAGGTGTTATCTCGCTGATGCCACCTTAGCATCCTCCTAAACACAGTCATTTACAGCCTGTTTCACCTACCTCTAAAACTTCCACAGTTTCTAGTTGATTTATATTGGTTTGTGTGCAGTTTGTTTTATATACACTATATATATTTTATCAAAAAAAGCATAAAAATTGAATCTCGTTGCTGTAATTCTCTATGAAATAACAAAAACTACTTTCATTATGTCCAGAAAGTGTAACGTTCCCTAATCATACTTATGTAAATAAACGTTCCTTTCACTTATTTTTTATAATTTTTAGAGGAAAATTGTTTACCAAAACCACTTTATAAATACAAAAACGTATTTACGTATCTTGCGCTGTTTACTACTCTACTTGCACACCCCGTTTGCACCATTAAACAACTCTTTTAAATATCATAACGCAGCATTTTCCTCGACACGTGTAGTTTACAAATTTTTCCCTCTTAGCGTGCAGGCGCCTAGAAATTCCATTGAGCAGGCTCTCTCACACACACACACACACACACACACACACACACACCACGCGTGTCCATTCAGTGGCTGGATACGCCGTACGTCAGCGCCGCCCCACCACCTGTTGAATCCGAGCTCACTGCTGGAGCGTGTAAAACCGTGTTTGCAACCGACTTATGAATGGTACAGCGGAGCCCAAGGCTAGTGCGTTCCCTGGGCTGGCGACAAAACGGCGATTCACCTTTTCACCCAACCGCTCTCTGTGGGTAGTTCGTCTCTTTGCGCGTGGAATCGCGTCCCTGCCTCGAGCATTTCATTAATAAGACAATTTTTTCTTCTTCTGGAATAAAGTTTTCAGAAACAGGAAAACGATTTTAACAGTTTAATTGAAGAAAAGCACCATGTGTATCAGAAACACTATGACAGATTGAAACATGTGTAACGACGTACACTGATAAACGATACATTAAATGAAACAGCGACTGCATTCTTTTATAACAGGTGTTCAGTAAGAGCGCCATTAGTCTCCTAGTTTCCTGCAGTCAGCCAATGCGTCACATTTTGTTATTTCGTCAAGATAACACCTCATAACAATACATTGCCAATAATTTGCGCTACTGGCCAGTAACATTGCTACACCAAGAAGAAATGCAGACGATAAACGGGTTTTCATTGGACAAACATATTATACTAGAACTCACATGTGATTACATTTTCACGCAATTTTGGCGCATAGATCCTGAGAAATCAGTACCGAGAATAACCACCTCTGGCCGTAATAACGGCCTTGATACGCCTGAGCATTGAGTCAAACAGAGCTTGTATGGGGTGTACAGGTATAGCTGCCCATGCAGCTTCAACACCATACCACAGTTCATCAAGAGTAGTGACTGGCGTATTGTGACGAGCCAGTTGCTCGGTCACCATTGACCAGACGTTTTCAATTGGTGAGAGATCTAAAGAATGTGCTGGCCAGGGCAGCAGTCGAACATTTTCTTTATCCAGAAAGGCCCGTACAGGACCTGCAACATGCGTTCGTGCATTATCCTGTTGAAATGTAGCGTTTTGCAGGGATCGAATGAAGAGTAGAGCCACGGGCCGTAACACATCTAAAATGTAACGTCCACTGTTCAAAGTACTGTCAATGCGAAGAAGAGGTGACCGAGTGGCACCCCATACCATCACGCCGGGTGATACGCCAGTATGGCGGTGACGAATACACGCTTCCAAAGTGCGTTCACTGCAATGTCGCCAAAGACGGATGCGACCATCATGATGCTGTAAACAGAACCTAGATTCATCCGAAAAAAAATGACGTTTCGCCATTCGTGCACTCAGGTTCGTCGTTGAGTATACCATTGCAGGCACTCCTGTCTGTGATGCAGCGTCAAGGGTAACCGCTGATAGTCCATGCTGCTGCAAACGTCGTCGACCTGTTCGTGCAGATGGTTTTTGTCTTGCAAACGTCCCCATCTGTTGACTCAGGGATCGAGACGTGGCTGCACGATCCGTTACAGCTATGCGGATAAAATGCCTGTCATCTCGACTGCTAGTGATACGAGGCCGATGTGATCCAGCACGGCGTTCCGTATTACCCTCCTGAACCCACCGATTCCATATTTTGCTTACAGTCATTGGAGTTTGCGTATGAGAAATCGGTTGGAAACTTTCCTCATGTCAGCACGTTGCAGGTGTCGCCACCGGCGCCAACCTTGTGTGAATGCTCTGAAAAGCTAATCATTTTCATATAACAGCATCTTCTTCCTGTCGGTTAAATTTCGCGTCTGTAGCACGTCATCTTCGTGGTGTAGCAATTTTAATGGCCAGTAGTGTATGTTACGACGTGTAGCCAAGTGCCGGCACGCCAGTATGGAACGACAGAGCAGAGAGGGCTGTGAGAAGACGTCAGCCAGTTGCACGCTGTCCGAAGCCCCTCCAGGACACCAGCGGCCCCTATGCGAAGAGGACATTAATCCCACGTCCGACTGGTAGCGGCCCAGTTGAAGAGTAGCTTCAAGATTTGCGACTTCTACAGCGGCATCGACACTAGTTACTTTGCGTGTACAATCTACGTGACACGGAAGTCGGAATTGTTTCTACTGAAGAACATTGCTTATTTTTCTTGGCGCCCTTTGCTTACGACACATCTGTGTAACGGACAAAATTAAGTATTGTAATCTTCTCCCTTTTGTAATAAAACTCATTAATGCTATTTGTTTGAACGTTGTCTAGCTTTCCGAGAAAGCGGGTTTCCTAGACTCCCCATATTTGATGACTAGGCTGTATTTAATAATGCACAAGTTAAAATTATACAGCTTTCAATATAACTGCTGAGCTAAATACCATTAGCAGTACAAAAACAAATGTTACTGGCAAAATAAATTATTACTTTTTATGGTTCCGTACATCAACCGGTAGAAACGGAACCCCTGTAGGATCGTTTTCTTGTCCATCTGTCTGACTGTCGGTCTCTTTGTCCTATTATTACAAACCCTTTTTCTCGGGAATGACTAAACGTATGAAGTTGAAGTTTATATAACACCCTAAGGCGGTGTAAAGCATAGAAGGTTCTAAGTCAGTGCAGTTAAAAAATACGGCTATTTATGTCGCATATTTTGATACTCGCAAACTCACCTATCATGAACTACAGGGTATTTACCGTTGGCGTGGAATGATGAAATCTGACAAGAAGCAAGGTTTCACACTACAATTAAATTTAAAAAATTCCAGAATTGTTAATTTGTAATTATATCACTCGAAAAAATATTCCTTTTCTCGTTTCTTATCCAACGTCATCCTTGAAATTAAAAATTCTTCCAATCCATCTGTGGCGTGAATCAGCAAACCAGTGTTTTGTAGTATTGGTTGAAAACTGTCTAGGTTGCAGTTTTAGTTCTTTTATTTATCAACTACGCGTTTCACCTTATTTAGGCATCTTCAGGCTGATCTTAATTTGGTCTTTCTTAGGACGATCCTTTAGACAGTGTAGCTAAAGTGTATAGTCGACTACATCAGGCCAACATCGCCTTCATTAACCTCAGTTCACAGTATAAGCATTATACTAACTACTATATCTTATTGTATAATTTGCTCCTGTGAACGTGTACGCGCTATGCAGGTCTTGGAGTCACTCACGTCCATCTAGAAAGCATTTACTGAGGTTAACGAAATCGTTGTTGGCCTGATGTACTCGACGATGTCCTTTAGCTACACTGTCTAAAGGATCGTTCTAGGAAATACCAAATTACGATCAGCCTGAAGATGCCTAAATAAGGTGAAACGCGTTGTTGATAAATAAAAAAAACTAAAATTGCAACCAAGACTGTTTCAACTAATACTTTAAATTAAAACATCCTCGAAAATGTGGTTGACAGGACATCCGCAGTGGAGTCAGATAATAAATCGCGACCGGTTTCTGGTGGGTATAAGCCCATCTTCAAGTGAAACAAGAACATCTGAAGCGGTTTATTATCTGATTCCATTCTCGAAAACCTTGGAATCCCTTGGACCGATATCTTGTTAGTATCAATATCGGTAACAGGCAAAAATGATCGATTCTGTGTTCCCGGAACTGTTGAACTGTCTGATATACATAATTAAGTATTTACGGAGCCCTCAGCAAGCGAGTCCTAATTGCACGCGGACAGTTTCTTAAACTTTCCATTGCTGTCCAAACCACTCGAACGTAGTCGTACGATCTTCATTTTTTTTTATTGTAACGTGATCTATTTCGATGCTGCTAGCCTTATCTTCAGATTTACCTCATACATAAACATCAAATCGATGGACCATGTTTTCCTGCCATCAAGTGCCCTGCAGCAACCTGACTGTCAAACCATGGTCCACAGCAACACTCATAAAATGACACCCTCTGTTGTCATCACCAGAATACCCATTTGACAATCTTGTGACTAAAACTGTGAGAATGGGTCGAGCGTTATGCCATGATAGTTGAACGGCTAAGACCTTTGCCAGCGTAGAGCAAGGTTCCGGGTTTGAATCCCGGTGCGGTACACAGTTTTAATCTGTCGTGAACAACCTAAACAATGCACGCCTTGCTGCGGAGTGAAACTTCTGGTAGCAGTCATCAAGACTTTGGTTAAGCCACTTGACAACAACATCCTTTCTTCCAGGATTTTAAGTCAAGCAATGGAAGTAGAATAGCTTCTGTGAAGTTTGGAAAGCAGGATAAAGGTACTGATAGACTCAAAGCTGCGAGGGTGGTTCGTGACTCATAGCTGGTACGTTTAGTCCAAAGGAGCATTGCCAATGGTCTGGGTTCATCATCTGGCACTCAGTGCTAAAATGCCAAAGAGCTTC
The DNA here is from genome assembly GCF_023864275.1 of Schistocerca cancellata. NCBI lineage: Eukaryota > Metazoa > Arthropoda > Insecta > Orthoptera > Acrididae > Schistocerca > Schistocerca cancellata. Next base: position 202,705,915 of record NC_064632.1, read on the forward strand.
AAATCAAAATGTCTTTTTATAAGTAGTCACGCTAATCTTTCATGTTGCAGTTATCACCACTGCAAACAATCTTATAAGAAGGGCATCCACAGCTAAATTAATTATACATACGAGAAGTAACACTAAAACAAATTAAAATATACTGAGATGTTGAAATTGGTAAATTGATTGAGAGTCTAATGTGGTGCATTAGCTGTTTGTTGTAGTCACTCAGACTCTGGTGCAACCCGTTTCGTACGATGCAGATACATCCTCCGGTGTATTCTGCATAAGGAAAATGTATTAAAAATCGTCACAAGAACCGTACCAATGACTTTCTAAATATGGAGTTCTTGACATGAAAAGTTAAACTTGTGGCACGTGAATTAATAGCAAAAGTCATCAGCCGCTATCATAAAATTACTTACAAGGTCTAATGTCCCATGTTATCTAAATGGCTCAATGCGTGTTCCAAGGTGGAACGACCAACGGAAGTAAAACTTAATAAAGCCAGTTGACACTGATAATTTATGTTCGGAGAGAACAAGAATTCTCTAAAATAAAAGTGTTGTAAAAGTAATGCTGAAGAGGTCCAACAGGCACTGTAAGTAGACCTAAATGAAAGAATAATTAAAACAATAATGTCTGACTCGCATGTTGTATTTAGACACTGGTGTATTCTCCAATGTCATCTCAGTATTCAGATGTTAAACAGTCAACATTACAGTGATCCGATGTCATCTAAATATTCAGATGTGAACAGTCTAGACCGTTTCACGTTATCACGTATGAGTCCTAGATTTTTTTTTTAATTATTCTTTCATTTGTGTCTACTTACAGCCACTGATAGACGTTCTTCACTATTACTTTTATTTTAGGGACGTCTGGCGCTCTCCGAGAGTAAATTATCAGTGACTATTGGCTATATTGACTTCCTTTGGTGGTTGCGTCAGCAGCGCTCCTCATTACGTCTTGGAACACATATTAAGAAATTTAAATAACAAAAGAAATTAGACCGTGTAAGTAATTTTGTGATAGCAGCTCATTCCTTTTGTTATTAATTCGCGTGCCATGGATTTACATAGCAAGCCAGCAGTACTGTCCTTATAAAGTTAACTATATATTTTTTTTTTACACAGAAATACACCTGAGGATGTACCAGCGTGCTACGAAACGTTTGTAACAGTCTCTGAGCGACTACAATAAAAAAGGTAACGTGGAAAATTGGACTCTCAACCAATTTTAGCAGCATTCCAACACCTCAGTAAATTTTAATTCGTTTGACGGCATTCCTTTCAGTATGTATACTAACCACTGAGGTACATACAACTACCATTATTACAATATATATTTTGATAAATAATGCCCGAGAAAAAGAAGTGAAACATCAGATGACATGATCGGGTGTCAATGTTACTTCATTCACGTACGAACCACCTGTAGGCATGCAAATGGCATAGAGTTGCATTTGTCTGTGGCAAGTAGAACGTTGCATTAGTGCAATTGTCCAGTTCGTTTTAGTGTTGTTACCTGTCCTGGTAAGGTGGCCTCACTGCGGGTCTCCATTTCGTCGGCCATTTCGTCGGCTAATCGAATAGCGTACTATCCATATTTTGGGTCACTGGGATGTAACAGCGGCTCGACATTAGACAGCATGGTAATGTGAGGGCAGGCGTACATGTCCTCAAGGTTCTGGTTTGACCAACACAATGGAGGATCGCCGTAATGTACATCAAGCACGTCGTCACACCCTCACATCATACCCCCATATCTGCAGCTGCTGTCCAAGAATAAACAATGCACTCCCAATGCCATTCTGCGTCATCCCGCACCATTGTTGGGGAATAGCTACAGCCGGACTAAGAAACTACGGTCCTACACGTAGGCTGCCGTTAACACCACAACACAATCAGCTCCGTTTGGAGTGGCGCCGTTACTAGGAAGCATAGACTACTGATGAATGACATCGCATTGTGTTCAGCGATGAATCGCTTTTCTCCACTACCGCTAATGACCATCGCCAGTGACTATGATGGTGACCTGGCAAGAAGTTCTATTCTTCTAATGTGTTACTCCTGGTGTAATCGGGTACGACTTCTAGTCACGCCTGGTAGTGACTGAGGGAACTCTGATGGTACATTTGAACAAGTCAATCCTCGTCCACCAATGGCACGAATCTCTATGAACTGTCTTCGTGACTTTGGGGTACTCCCAAGGGCAGCAAGATCCTAGTACAGCATGTGTGAGAGCAGCTCGGCTGCCAATTCCGTCCCAGTGTCACTTTCCAGGCTATGAAAGACCATTTACAACAGTTTTGGAGCGGCTTGCTTCTGTAAAGATACATCGTCTTTATCACACCCTTCCCAACCGAATCACTGCATGTATCCAGGACAGAAGGATGGCAATGCCGTACTAATAAGTGGGCTCTTACTGCGAAGTTCTTTGTAAATTTGACTCGATTTTTTCATCACTGAAATAGCTGAGCCATGGCGCTCAGTACTAGGGGACGCTTTCATCCGGCAAGAAGAACTTTGCGAGAATTTCTAAAGACCGATTACAGAAACTAGCCGCGAGAGGTGGGGGTTGCGGCGCGAACGTAGAGACGGGTGCGGAAGGCGGTCGCGAAAAGGGATTTGGAGGAGTGCTGTGGGCCCGGACGGGGTGTGGAGACCAGCCCATAGTCAGTCGGCTGCTGCTGCTGTAGTTTGCTACGACTGTCTTTCGCTGAGGTGGTCCGTGGAGCTGTGAAGTGAAGACCTCGTGTCTGTTGATACAACTGTGTACGCTGCCTGATGGGACCGATTCCGGCGATTTAAAACGGTGAGCCTTGCTGCGCTTCGGACAAATCTGAGTGTAAAGAATGTTCGTGAAGTGGCGAGGTGGATCTCAAGCTGGTTGGGAGTGTTTCTCTCGAATAGGGCTTAATGCTTGTAATTGAGTACAATGTGTCACAAGTGTAGTAGCCTCAAGCATACGCTTGGTCACCTGAATCACACGAGCTAATCTGTTAAGATTCACAACTGTAAACGCTCCCTTGTCGTGTCGTGTTTGCTGTAATTACATACACTGAACCTCATTAGTGCAGACTGGCAGGAACTTGGTACATGCAGGTTTCCATCTGCTCAGATAACGGAGTTTAAACTTGTGTCAATGCTAATATATCAAGCATCCCTTTAAGAAATAAGAGCTTTCAATGTGGCCAATTATTGCTCCTTAATAATGTTATAAGCTTATTCTGTTTTAGTGCACTACTCCTCCATGTTGTTGGGTAAGCAATTAAAGCTGTTTATGGTGGTACAAATAGTCTGGGGCGATCAGTTGATGGAGGAAGGAAACTGTCCAATGCAGTAACCTTATTTGTAATATTGCTGTGACAAAGGAGAAGGGGTCGGCGCCTTGGCCTTGGATCATTATGGACTAAATGATGTACATAAGAGCTGCGTTAAAGTTTTTATGTTTAAAGGTTTCTGTTAAAGTGCCTCACTTAATTTGCTTGCCGCCTGGCAATTGAACCGCATTTAAGTGTGCGGCTAGCAGTACTTTCTTACATTCTGTACGAGTGCACGAAATGCATTTAATCGCTTTTTAATGTCTGTAAATTATTACTAGCCAGTTAATGAATGTTGGTTTTACAATTTTAAGCAGTTGTGTGTCTTCAGGAACGATTGCTTAAGAAATGAAGTGACTAATGGTCTTATTTGTACTGATATTCTTGATTTTATAAATGTAATCAGTCATTTTCGTAACGTCAGTACTCGTTAGCCTTAAGTTTTGGCACGAATCCAGGAAATTACTAGTAGTTCAAGATTTTCACTGCCTTAATCGTTAAATATCTAAAGCAAACAACTTACTTAAAATACCATTATTCTGAATTTTCTTTTGATTTGTTAAAGCTATCTATGACACAGTGTTCTAAAAATAAATCATCCTTTCTTAAGATATCATTATTTTAAATGTATCTGAGATCGTTCAAACTGAGTGAGAACTGAAAACAAAAATGCCCGTAAGATTTCATTATCATAAATACACGCAAGTACTTAAGGTTGCTGTATTAAATTAAGCTTGCCAATTGTTAACTAAATTTGCTATTAAGAATTTTTAACTGTGAACTGTGTTGCTGTTGTATCATCCTCTTCCACACCACAGCCCTTGTGCTGGCCTTTACCTTCCCCCCTGGTAAAACCCTTTTCCATAACATCACCCACTCAATCCGTGTAGTTTGATACTCCCCTTCTGCATGCTGTCTAAAGTGACGTAATTATAATAATCTTCAGAAATGGTGCTATTTCACCGCCAGTGTTTATCAAAATTTGACTTTGTGTAGTCTGCAACTCTATTGAAATTATAATTTGTTTTTAGCGTTATGACATACTGTTTTTATACGTATTGATCAAACGATCATTTAATTCTGTATCAGGAACTATTTCCCTTTAACTGTTAAGTACGTTTTCTCTATTTAATCTCTTTTGCATTTCACTACAGTCAAACAATAACGAATGGGTTTTCTCCGTAGACTTCACAGTTTAACTGGTATTCGCTGAGTCACACGCCATCGGTTGCTTTTGACACTTGACGGTATTTTAAGTAATAAATGAAATGTAGTGCTTTCTTAATACTTAGACTGCTGTGTCTGACAGAAGCATCATAAATGGTATCGGTCTTAACATTTAACGTTATCTGGCGAGAAGGAAGATATCACATCACGTTTCTGTTTATAGCATTATAAACAATCCGCCATCAGTGGAAGCGTGCAATAGGAACTCGTAGTGGAACGGTAATTTGGATAGCGAAGGAAAGGATGGGGGGCACGTGGCCAGTTGTGGTGACAGTCGTTACACCATACTGACGGAAGCAGGTATGTCGACAGTTACAGTTAAGTGTTGGCTTTTGAAGCTGCTCTGTTTTGTTTTTTCATACGGTAAACGTGTCAAACTTGAGGCAACGAGGAATTTCAGCAAATCGATCTCGATTTATTTTTGCGTACTCAACAATAAAAAAACATCGTTTGAAGTTTTTATTTATACAGTTATTATCAAGTAATATACATAGGGTAACTGTAGACCTGCAACCTTGGACAACAAATGGCTACAAACTAAGTATATCCACGGTAGTTGCGCATTTAGGAACCTAGATTATTATATGGCCTCGCCTTAATGCCATTTAAAATGAAATATAAGGAAATCGGAACAGTAGCACGAATGGCGCTGATGTGTTCATGGCAGGTGCATCGCAGACGTTGAATATGTCATATTGGAATTCGGTGAGGCCAAAGCGAATCCTCGAAGAAGTGTGGGAAGTATACAAACTATTGATTCAAGAGGGCTCAGTGTGTACGGATTAACACCTTTGCAGACTCTATAACGTAAATACTATACATTTGCACTAACGTATCCAGCCGCTGTGAGTTTATGGACACGAAGTCACGCAGTAGGCACAATTCCTTACAGGCAAATGATTGTTGAAGGAATACTACGTGTTTTATAAACTCTCTGCAATTACTGCAAACATTCTCGCTCTCTACGCGAATAAGAAGAATTTTTTTTCACAATTTTAAGCAATTCACTGAAATCATCATTAATATTAATCCACAGATATAAGCTTCGTGCACATCGAATAGCTCTGTCCTTGTCTACATCTATGCCTCTGTCCTACAAGTCACCGTACGGTGTGTGGCAGAGGACACTTTTGGGGTCGGCACATGACCCCACGGCCGTCGAGGGCTCACCGTTCCCACCGCACTTTTATTTTTGAACAACCTTGAGCGTTTCGACTTTCCGTCATTTTCAAAGGCAGTGTTACGTCAGTCATATAAAATTGTTCATCATATACATTGTATCACGTCAAAATTCACAACCACGAGACAAGACTGACATAACACCGCCTTTGAAAATGACAGAAAGTCGAAACGAATAAGCACGTTGAAAAATAAAAGTGCTGTCAAGGCATAAAAAAAGTTATTAAAAGTTCACCCAAATGGCCATGTCGTCTCACAGTATTTCCAAACAAATTGCAGTAAGCATTACCTCTAGCAGACCTGTTGGATTTTCTAAGTGTTCTGGCAATACATCGCAGTGTATGGTTTACTTTCAGACAACATTATCTGTGTGGTCGTTCCAGTTAAAGTTATTCATAACTGTAATCCCTAAGGATTTACTTGAATTTACAGTTTTATATTTGTGTAACCGAAATGTATCGGGCTTCGTTTAGTACTCATGTGGATGACTTCAGTTACTTAGTTTCGACTGCCACTTTCCAAACCATACAGTTATGTTGCCTAAGTCGTTTTGCAATTGGTTTCGATCATCTGATGACCTTACAAGCCGGTAAATGACAGCATAACCTGCAAACTATCGAAGAGACTACTCAGATTGTCTCCTATATCGTTTATGTAGATCAGGAATATCAGATGCTCTATAATACTTCCATAGGAAACGACAGATATTGCTTGTGTTTTACTCGATGACTTCCGGTCAGTTACTACGGAACCAGTCATACGACTGAGACGATATTCCCTACGCACGAAAACTGATCGGAAGTCGCTTGCGAAAAACGATGTCAAAAGCCTTCTGAAAATTTAAAAATATGGAATCGATTTGACGTTCCCTGACGATAGCACTCAGTACTTCGTGAGAATGAAGAGCAAGCAGCGTTTCACAAGAACGACATTTTCTGAATCCATGCTGACTATTTGTCAATCAATCTTTTTTCCAAGGTAGTTCATAATGTGTGAAGCAGTATTTGTTCCAAAATTTTACCACAAATCGGTAATATAGGTCTGTAATTCAGCCAAATGCTCCTATTTCCTTTCTTGGGTATTGGCTCGACTTGTGCAATATTCCAGTCTTTAGGTACGGGTCTTACAAAGAGCGAGCAGCTGTACATGATTGCTGAGTATGGGGTTCAGAATCTCTTTGGATTTTCTGGCTAAATTCGAGACAGAGTTTCGTGGTGGAAATTATTAAAATTGAGCTTCTGTTAATCTTCGCTAATCTTGAGAAATTTGTGTTGTTTTAAATTGGCATGCTTTCTTCGTTGTTTCTTCAACAGTGCCGTGACCCGTTTTGTGTACCATTGGGGATAAGGAACATCTCTCATTAATTTATTTCGTGTATATACTGAAGAGCGAAAGAAACTGGTACACCTGCGTAATATCGTGAAGGGCCCCTGCGAGCACGCACAAGTGCCGCAACATGACGTGACATGGTCTCGACTAATCTATGAAATAGTACTGGAAACCATGAATCCCGCAGGACTGTCCATAAATCCGTAAGAATACGAACGGGTGGAGATCTCTTCTGACCTGCATGTTGCAAGGCATTCCGAATACGCTCAATAATGTTCATGTCTGGTGAGTTTGGTGGCCAGTGGAAGTTTTGATACTCAGAAGACTGTTCCTGGAGTTATTCTGTAGAAATACTTGACTGTGGGGTGTTCTGCTGGATTGCCCAAGTCCGAATGGATACAGGTGATCAGACAGGATGCTTACGTACGTGTCATCTGCCTAGACGTATCAGGTGGCCCATATCACTCCAAGTGCACACGGCCCACACCATTAAAAACTCTCCACCAACTTGAACAGTCCTCTGCTGACATGCAGGGTCCATGGATTCATGAGGTTGTCTCCACACCCGTACACGTCCATCCCCTCGACCTAATTTGAAACGAGGCTTGTCCGACCAGGCGACATGTTTTCAGTCATCAACAGTCCACTGCCGTTGTTGACAGGCTAAGGTGAGGCGAAAAATTTAGCGTCGTGCAGTCATTAAGTGTACACTAGTGGGCCTTCGGCTCCGAAAGCCCATATGAATGATGTTTCTTTGAATGGTTCGCATTCTGACACAAGTTGACGGCCTAGCATTGAAATCCACAGTAATTTTCGGAAGCGTTGCACTTCTGTCGCGTTGAACGATTGCCTTCAGTCGTCGTTGGTTCCGTTCTTGCAGGATCTTTTTCGGGACACAGTGATGTCGGAGATTTGATGTTTCACCGGATTGCAGATAATCATGGCACACTCGTGAAATGGTCGGGCGGGAAATGGCCCACTTCATCGCTACCTTGGAGATGCTGTGCTTCATCGCTCTGCGCCGATTGTCACATCACGTTCAAGATAACTGAAATCTTAATAAACTGCCATTGGAGCAGCAGTAATCAATGTAACAGCTGCGCTAGACACTTATCTTACTATATATAGGCGTTGCTGACCGCAGCGCTGTATTCTACCTGCTTACATTGTATTTGATTGTGAATGCTTTTACCAGTTTCTTTGGCGCTTCAGTGTATCTTTCAGTTGTAGTCGATAGTATTTCTTTCATTTCAAACCACATCTTATCTCAGCTTACACAGTGCGATAGGAAGCAGTGGGGACCGTCTCTTGGATAGGCGTCAAGCGAATTTTTTTTATAGATAGATACACTTTGCGTTTATTGTTTGGTGGCTTTCGATGTTACGGTATTCAGTCTCGCAACAACAAACTTGTAATCACCAATTCCTGTATCCCTCATCATGCTCTCTATGTGATCATGACTATTTTTTGCTAAGAGGTCAAGTATATTTTTGCAATCAATTACACTTCGACTGAGATACTGAAATAACTAATTGTCTGAGAAAGCATTCAGTACAACAGCGGAAGACGTTTTATGACTACCGCCGGCTTTAAACGTGTACGGTTCTAGGCGCTACAGTCCGGAACAGCGCGACCGCTACGGTCGCACGTTCGAATCTTGCCTCGATCATGGATGTGTGTGATGTCCTTAGGTTAGTTAGGTTTAAATAGTTCTAAGTTCTAGGGCACTGATGACCTCAGATGTTAAGCCCCATAGTGCTCAGAGCCATTTGAACCATTTTTGTACTTTTGCAAGCATATTGAGAGTAGATTGAAGTCACCACCCAGTATAACTGTGTGAGTGGGGTACGTATTTGAGATAAGTTTTCTTTAAACTGTTCATAAACTATGAGTATATCATCTGAGTCAGAGGTTCGGTAAAAGGAAACCATTATTAATTTATTCCGGTTATCAAGTATCGTAAACAGGGTATACTTTGACCATTCAGGCGCCAAAAGTTTTACAGCTCTCTGCTGGCTCTCTGTTGAGCGGTAAAGTTCCATCAATATATACTAGACGTTGCCATGTAGTGCCGATTTCCTTGTCTAACATTTGGCGAACCTGTTTTGACTTATAATTGTATACGAAGAAGTGTGTTAAAATCTGGTTGTGCCTGCATCTCGTGGTCGTGCGGTAGCGTTCTCACTTCCCACGCCCGGGTTCCCGGGTTCTATTCCCGGCGGGGTCAGGGATTTTCTCTGCCTCGTGAGGGCTGGGTGTTGTGTGCTGTCCTTAGGTTAGTTAGGTTTAAGTAGTTCTAAGTTCTAGGGGACTGATGACCACAGCAGTTGAGTCCCATAGTGCTCAGAGCCATTTGAAACATTTTTGAAAATCTGGTTGTGCAAAATCCACCGATATCATTTAACTGCTAAGTCATTGATGTCTTCGACTATACTATGCATGTCGCTCGATTAATTCCTAGAACAGGTCACTGATTAGTTTTTTGTTCAGATGTATATATTTGCCAGTATATTACGATTTCTAAGGTCATGTGCATGATTTCTCTGTTTTGGCGTTATTTTTACCACTGGTCATTGTTACCCTAGAACTACAGATACTCAGTTTATTAAACAGTGTTGATGTGAATGATAGTGTGGAATTAATGAATACAAACTTTAACCACCAGTATACAGATGAAGGCACATTTGTAATTATTAATATGTCTACAACTATGAAAAACAAATGTTAGTCGTATACGTGCTGCTCAAACGGCAAGCTGTTCTGGTTCAGCCAATGATTCATGTGTAACATATATTGTCAATCCCTCCGAAAACAAGGAATGAAGACTGGACACAAGTGCCAGGTATTGACTCGATAAATAAAGAACAGATAACCTTAGTTCTAACTGCACCGGATGTTTTGCAAAGAGAAATTAGCTTCAAGATTGCTGAAATTGAAGTTATTATACTCAACTAAATTTGGAGGTTTTTTTTGTAGTATCCCTTCCTACCACTTTTATTTATATTTATAATTTTGGTGTGGGATCTCGCTGTTTCATTTATGTACCATACTAGTCTTTTACTTTTAAGAGGCTTAATGAAGCACTTAACAAAATTTTAGAACAATGTATTTATTTCTGGGTGGTCAAAGTTTCATTGTGTTTTTAAAAATTTGGTCACAAATGGAATGGTGGTTGATAGTTGCGTTTTAGGTATAAGCTGGTCAACGTAACCCCAAATCCCTGCTAACTTTGACCACTTACAGTTTTTTCTACATTACTTCCTCAGAATTTTGTAAAATGTAATGTACTAAACAGTATGTAATCCTTTCATATAAACCCGTACAGTCACTACTATAAATGTTGTTGTTGTTGTGGTCTTCAGTCCTGAGACTGATTTGATGCAGCTCTCCATGCTACTTTATCCTGTGCAAGCTTCTTCATCTCCCAGTACCTACTGCAACCTACATCCTTCTGAATCTGTTTAGTGTATTCCTCTCTTGGTCTCCCCCTACGATTTTTACCGTCCACGCTGCCCTCCAATACTAAATTGGTGATCCCTTGATGCCTCAGAACATGTCCTACCAACCGATCCCTTCTTCTGGTCAAGTTGTGCCACAAACTTCTCTTCTCCCCAATCCTATTCAATACTTCCTCATTAGTTACGTGATCTACCCATCTAATCTTCAGCATTCTTCTGTAGCACCACATTTCGAAAGCTTCTATTCTCTTCTTGTCCAAACTATTTACCGTCCATGTTTCGCTTCCATACATGGCTACACTCCATACAAATACTTTCAGAAATGACTTCCTGACACTTAAATCTATACTCGATGTTAACAAATTTCTCTTCTTCAGAAACGCTTTCCTTGCCGTTGCCAGTCTACATTTTATATCCTCCCTACTTCCACCATCATCAGTTATTTTGCTTCCCAAATAGCAAAACTCCTTTACTACTTTAAGTGTCTCATTTCCTAATCTAATACCCTCAACATCACCCGAATTAATTCGACTACATTCCATTATCCTCGTTTTGCTTTTGTTGATGTTCATCTTATATCCTCCTTTCAAGACACTGTCCATTCCGTTCAAGACACTGCTCTTCCAAGTCCTTTGCTGTCTCTGACAGAATTACAATGTCATCGGCGAACCTCAAAGTTTTTATTTCTTCTCCATGGATTTTAATACCTACTCCGAATTTTTCTTTTGTTTCGTTTACTGCTTGCTCAATATACAGATTGAATAACATCGGGGAGAGGCTATAACCCTGTCTTATTCCCTTCCCAAGCACTGCTTCCCTTTCATATCCCTCGACTCTTATAACTGCCATCTGGTTTCTGTACAAATTGTAAATAGCCTTTCGCTCCCTGTATTTTACCGCTGCCACCTTTAGAATTTGAAAGAGAATATTCCAGTCAACATTGTCAAAAGCTTTCTCTAAGTCTACAAATGCTAGAAACGTAGGTTTGCCTTTCCTTAATCTTTCTTCTAAGATAAGTCGTAAGGTCAGTATTGCCTCACGTGTTCCAGTATTTCTACGGAATCCAAACTGATCTTCCCCGAGGTCGGCTTCTACCAGTTTTTCCATTCGTCTGTAAAGAATTCGTGTTAGTATTTTGCAGCTGTGGCTTATTAAACTGATTGTTCGGTAATTTTCACATCTGTCAACACCTGCTTTCTTTGGGATTGGAATTATTATATTCTTCTTGAAGTCTGAGGGTATTTCGCCTGTTTCATACATCTTGCTCACCAGATGGTAGAGTTTTGTCAGGACTGGCTCTCCCAAGGCCTTCAATAGTTCCAATGGAATGTTGTCTACTCCGGGGACCTTGTTTCGACTCAGATCTTTCAGTGCTCCGTCAAACTCTTCACGTAGTATCGTATCTCCCATTTCATCTTCATGTACATCCTCGTCCATTTCCATAATATTGTCCTCAAGTACATCGCCCTTGTATAGACCCTCTATATACTCCTTCCACCTTTCTGCCTTCCCTTCTTTGCTTAGAACTGGGTTTCCATCAGAGCTCTTGATGTTCATACAAGTGGTTCTCTTATCTCCAAAGGTCTCTTTAATTTTCCTGTAGGCAGTATCTATCTTACCCCTATTGAGATAAGCCTCCACATCCTTACATTTGTCCTCTAGCCATCCCTGCTTAGCCATTTTGCACTTCCTGTCGATCTCATTTTTGAGACGTTTGTATTCCTTTTTGCCTGCTTCATTTACTGCATTTTTATATTTTCTCCTTTCATCAATTAAATTCAATATTTCTTCTGTTACCCAAGGATTTCTACTAGCCCTCGTCTTTTTACCTACTTGATCCTCTGCTGCCTTCACTACTTCATCCCTCAAAGCTACCCATTCTTCTTCTACTGTATTTCTTTCCCCCATTCCTGTCAATTGTTCCCTTATGCTCTTCCTGAAACTCTGTACAACCTCTGGTTCTTTTAGTTTATTCAGGTCCCATCTCCTTAAATTCCCACCTTTTTGCAGTTTCTTCAGTTTCAATCTACAGGTCATAACCAATAGATTGTGGTCAGAGTCCACATCTGCCCCTGGAAATGTCTTACAATTTAAAACCTGGTTCCTAAATCTCTGTCTTACCATTATATAATCTATCTGATACCTTTTAGTATCTCCAGGGTTCTTCCATGTATACAACCTTCTATCATGATTCTTAAACCAAGTGTTAGCTATGATTAAGTTGTGCTCTGGGCAAAATTCTACCAGGCGGCTTCCTCTTTCATTTCTTAGCCCCAATCCATATTCACCTACTACGTTTTCTTCTCTCCCTTTTCCTACACTTGAATTCCAGTCACCCATGACTATTAAATTTTCGTCTCCCTTCACTATCTGAATAATTTCTTTTATTTCATCATACATTTCTTCAATTTCTTCGCCATCTGCAGAGCTAGTTGGGATATAAACTTGTACTACTGTAGCAGGTGTGGGCTTCGTATCTATCTTGGCCACAATAATGCATTCACTATGCTGTTTGTAGTAGCTTACCCGCATTCCTATTTTTTATTCATTATTAAACCTACTCCTGCATTACCCCTATTTGACTTTGTGTTTATAACCCTGTAGTCACCTGACCAAAAGTCTTGTTCCTCCTGCCACCGAACTTCACTAATTCCCACTATATCTAACTTTAACCTATCCATTTCCCTTTTTAAATTTTCTAACCTGCCTGCCCGATTAAGTGATCTGACATTCCACGCTCCGATCCGTAGAACGCCAGTTTTCTTTCTCCTGATAACGACGTCCTCTTGAGTAGTCCCCGCCCGGAGATCCGAATGGGGGACTATTTTACCTCCGGAATATTTTACCCAAGAGGACGCCATCATCATTTAATCATACAGTAAAGCTGCATGTCCTCGGGAAAAATTACGGCCGTAGTTTCCCCTTGCTTTCAGTCGTTCGCAGTACCAGCACAGGAAGGCCGTTTTGGTTATTGTTACAAGGCCAGGTCAGTCAATCATCCAGACTGTTGCCCTTGCAACAACTGAAAAGGCTGCTGCCCCTTTTCAGGAACCACACGTTTGTCTGGCCTCTCAACAGATACCCCTCCGTTGTGGTTGTACCTACGGTACGGCTATCTGTATCGCTGAGGCACGCAAGCGTCCCCACCAACGGCAAGGTCCGTGGTTCATGGGGGGAAGACTACTATAAATATCACAGAAAAAAAGTCATGATAATCACATTTGAATCTGAAAATCGGTTGAGGTGTACCCAGTGTACGGTATAACCTCTACCCATACTAACAGAAACAACCTAATTCAGTTTCACTTCAATGTAAACTACTTCTGACAGCAATAAACACTCCAGCACCATCTGTATTTAATATATCGTTTCTGAGCACGGTTAAGTTATTGTAAAAGTTTCGACTGAACTTACTTCAGGGTTTAGCCAGCTTTCCCTACCTATAACGAGTTGAACTACAATACAAATTATTGATAGGTTTACCTTCCTACCTTTGCCATGCACCCTTTTAGACCGACACCTTTTCTGTAGTTTCCCCAGCCCCAGACACTCTAACCTAAAAAAATCAGCCGAGTTCCATGCACACAACAGCCGCTACCCGAGTAGTCGCTTCTTCTGCACAGTGAACCTCTGACCTATTAAGAAGGATCTGGAAACCGACCACCCGTCGGTGCATGTGGAGGAGTCTGCAGCTTGCACGGTCGCAGAACCGTCTAAGCCGCTGATTCAGACCCTCCACTCGGCTCTGCAGTAAAGGACCACAGCCGGTTTTGCCGACGAAGCCACAGTTGGTGAGCTCCGCCTTCATCTTGTTTGGGCTGGCTATCTTTACCACTTCAGCCAGAATCCAGAGAGAATCTCTTCCGATGCAAAGCGAGGTACTTCCTTAGCACCGACATGAGCCACCACCTGTAGTTGGCTGCACCCTGTGCTCTTCATGGCATCCGAAAGCACCCTTTCCACATATGGGAAGACTCCTCCCGGAATGCACACAGAGTGCACACTGGATTCATTCCCCTCCTTGGCAACCATATCCCTGAGGGGCACTCGATGGCGACGGTGACTGCCGTTGCATCAAGCGCCATAATCAGCAGCTGCTGGTTCGCGGGCCAGCAGAGTAGATGCCGGAGCAGACAGGCAGTGGTGTCAAAGAAGCTGCCTTCAAAGTATGTCGGACGCTACTTGTAGCAGCCTGTTTAAGTCGTGGTCACCGCGGGCCACGCCAGAACTGACTGAGTTCAAACCGTAACATACAGCAAGGCCTAAGACAAAGGCGGATATCTGGTGATCAGCGACGATGGAAGCATTCAGGGACTGCTGTACATGGCGCACATGTTCGAACACGTGACCTATTAAAGACGTGGCGCAAATATGAGGCAGAGGAGACCTTTCCTTGCAAAGGCGCCAACTCGTTTGCATACGAGTTCCAACTCAGGCAGCTGCCTGCTGCTACTGGAGACGAAGTGATAGGTAGGTTAAGTGGATGCTGATTACAGCTTTGGATGTGAATATACTCTCTTGTGAAGTGGTGTCTGGGCTTCAGGGAAAGCTCGCTTCCTACTGTACGTCACTTTGCTGAGTATCGCAAGAGCAGTTTGTCTCACCCAACGGAGATGATGTGAAACATTCTGGGGGCCCGACAGTTTCCAAACATTCCTGTTCCATCTGGAAAAAGCACATATGTCGGAAGAGTAACTACCCGTACGTCTCCCTATGACCTCTAATTTAGCTGATTTTCACGTTGTGATTATTTTAGGAGGCATGCCTTGGAGGTGGTAAGACCTTGTCCGCGTCTTCTTTAAACGCACGCTTTCAAAATTTTAACAGCCAACTTCTCCTTGATGTACAACGCCTCGCTTGCAGTGTCTGCCACGGTTGTTTGCTGAGCAGCTTCCCAACGCTCTCGCACATGCTAAACGAACCTGGATAGAAACTGGTCCGCTCTTCGTTTTATCCTTTCTATCTCGTCTTAATCCAACTTGGTAGAGGTCAGAGACTGTGGAATACTCAAGAAACGGTGGAACAAATAATTTACAAGCCAACCTTTCGTGGATGAATTACTTTTCTTTCGGACTCTACCAAAAAAAAAAAAAAAAAAGAAAAATCAGTCTGATATCTGCTTTCCCCACAACAAGTTTTATCTGACCATTCCACTTTAGGTAGTGCTGGAAGATTACGTCCAGATATTTTATGATTTTCTTTGCTTCCTGTGTATCTCACTCACAGAGTAAGGGGGTAGTAGTGGGTATCTAAGGCTATTTAAAAACAATATGTTACATTAAATTACGTTAAACTGCCAGTCCCAGTACTTGTTACCGACCCTCTACAGGTCTTGCACCGTGCAGGAGAACATCAAACAGAATAGCCGACTCAGAGTCCCAGAAGACCGTCGCTATGACTTTACTGGCTGAGGGTATGACTTTGGACTTTTCCTCCAGAGGAGAGGTGGTGTGGATCCTCTTCATGGATTGCCGTTTTGTTTCCGGTTCAAAGTGATGAAGGCATGTTTCATCGCCTGTGGCAATGTTTGACAAAAAATTCTCATGATCAGACCCGTGACGCGCAAGCAACTCGGTACAGATGTTCCTTCGTAGCTCTTTATGGTCTTCTGTTAGGCGACGAGTATCCCAACTCGAGGATAAGTGTGTCAACACTACCAACAGAGACTCCAAGTTGTACAGCGAAGCCTTTGACTGTGATCCGTCTATCACCTCGACTGAGAGTCTCCCCAAATTTAGACTTTGCAGGAGTCAGCTGGGGAAATCGGACTAGTTTGCCCAACCTTGTTGCTATGATGGTTCAAAATGGTTCAAATGGCTCTGAGCACTATGGGACTTAACATCGGAAGTCATCAGTCCCCTAGAACTTAGAACCACTTAAACCTAACTAACCTAAGGACATCACACACATCCATGCCCGAGGCAGGATTCGAACCTGCGACCGTAGCGGTCGCGCGGTTCCAGACTGTAGCGCCTAGAACCGCTCGGCCACTCAGGCCGGCTGTTGCTATGATGACAGACGCCTCGCCCAACGACTCATCGTGCTTTTGTTCACTGACAGATATATGTAGACATTCTGCGAGTGGCTATGAATACCGGTGATGCTCCGGTTCTCCCCAAATGAAACTCAGTGACAGTTCTCATTGGAACGCACCTCCGTTACAGAATCCATTTCGAAGGCAACTTAATGTGCCACCACCTTTCGGAAATTGATAGCACTATAGCGGCTCAGGTGTGAATATTCCATGACGTCCCACTACAAATTCTGCACTTCTTCAACCAAAACTGGCCGAGAAAAAATATGTGTTCCATTACTTATCAAATAGTTCTCGTGGTATCGTTTTTAACGTTCTTTTTAGCAGTTGTAGTCATTGAGGCTATAATAGACACACTATCAGGTATCCTCCTCTACCTTAACCGCTTCGAAAACTTCAGAATTGTTTATTACTCTGAGGTCTCAGACATTGAAATCACGCGTCGGTTCTCTTACATACGGAAGTATTTTTCAATAAAAAAAAACTAACATCACACAAATTCCTCTCTCAGACAGCAATTCTAAAGGCGTGATTCTTTTTTTGACGCTTACACCCAACTTACTGAATTATATATTGGATGTATTCTAATTACTCTTCTCCCCCGCCGCTCTAGGTAGCCCCGTGCCCTAAGGCGCATTGCCACGGTTCGTGTGGCTGCCCAAGTCGGAGGTTCGAGTCGTGCCTCTTAGCGTAAGTTAGTTTCAGTTAGGTTCGTAGTGTCTAAGCCTAGGGACCGATGACCTCAGCAGTTTGGTCCCACAGGAACTTACCACAAATTTCAAATTTTCTTCTCCCCTTCCCATACTCGTAAACATCGCTAGGTCCTTTGTCTCCAATGTGATAGTGACATGGAAACGTGAAGGGACATGTACAGCACAAAAGCGACAGACCGACCTCGTATGTTGACTGACAGAGATCGCCGACAGTTGAAGAGAGTCGCAATGGGAAATAGGCAGACATCTATCCAGACCATCTCACAGGTATTCCAAACAGCATCAGGATCTACTGCAAGTACTATGACAGTTAGGCGGAAAGTGAGAAAACTTGGATTTCATGGTCAAGCGGCTGCTTACAAGCGATACATCACGCCGGTAAATGCCAAACGACGCTTCGCTTGGTGTAAGGAGCGTAAACATTCGACGATGGAAAAGTGGAGTGACGAATCGCGGTACATAATGTGGCGATCCGATGGCAGGGTGTGGGTATGGCGAATGCCCGGTGATCGTCATCTGTGAGCGTGTAAAATGCCAACAGTAAAATTCGGAGGCGGTGGTGTTATGGTGTGGTCGTGTTTTTCATGGAGGGGACTTACACCCCTTGTTGTTATACGTGGCACTACCACAGCAAAGACCTACATTGGTGTTTTAAACACCTTCTTGCTTCCCATTGTTGAAGGGCAATCCGTGGAGCCGGCCGGAGTGGCCGTGTGGTTCTAGGCGCTTCAGTCTGGAACCGCGTGACCGCTACGGTCGCAGGTTCCAATCCTGCCTCGGGCATGGATGTGTGTGATGTCCTTAGGTTAGTTAGGTTTAAGTAGTTTTAAGTTCTAGGGTACTGATGACCACCGATGTTAAGTCCCATAGTGCTCAGAGTCATTTGAACCATTTTGAGCCAATTCGTGGATGGTGATTGCATCTATCAACCTGATCGAGCACTTGTTCATAATGCACGGCGTGTGACGGAGTGGTTACACGACAATAACATCCCTGTAATGGACCGGCCTGCACAAAGTCTGACCTCAAATCTAAAGAACACCTTTGGGATGTTTTGAAACGCCGACTTTGTGCCAGGCCTCACTGACCGAAGTCGATACCCCTCCTCAGTACAGTACTCCGTGAAGAATGGGCTCACCTGACTGAATGTGTGCCTGCGAGAGTAGAAGCTGTCATCAAGGCTACAGGTGCGCCAACACTGTACTGAATTCCAGCATTACCGATGTAGGACGCCACGAATTTGCAAGTCATTTTCAGCTAGGTGTCCGGAAACTTTTTATCACATCACTGTTCTGGTATCTTCCTTTATCTGCTCAACAAGGCGTAGATGGTACTTCATTTTTTCTCTAAAACTTGGCATACGCTAGCTACCCGAATTCCACTGCAATGGACCTTGCTGAATCTGTACCAGTGTCAAGGTGTTTTTCGACCCGGTTAAGTTTTCGACATAGTAAAATGGTGTAAGTTCAAAATTTTTAGGAAAATGGGCGTAAACTGTAGGGAAAGATGGTATAGGAATGCGTATTCAAATACACAGATATGTAAACAGGCACAATGCGGATCTGCGATCGGCAACGCCTATATAAGACAACAAGTGTTTAGCGCAGTTGTTAGATCGGTTACTGCTGCTACAATGGCAGGTTATCAAATTTTAAGTGAGTTTGAACGTGGTGTTACAGTCGGCGCACGAGCGATGGGGCACAGCTTCTCCGAGGTAGCGATGAAGTGGGGATTTTCCCGTACGACCATTTCAGGAGTGTACCGTGAATATCAGGAATCCGGTATAACATCAGATCTCCGACATCGCAGCGGCCGGAGAAGATCATGCAAGAACGTCACCTACGACGACTGAAGTGAATCGTTCAACGTGAGAGAAGTGCAACCCTTTGGCAAATTGCTACAGATTTCATGTGTGGACCTTCAACAAGTGTCAGCGTGCGAACCATTCAACGAAACATCATCGATATGGGCTTTCGGAGCCGAAGGCCCACTCTTGCACCCTTGACGACTGCACGACGCAAAGTTTTACGTCTTTCCTGAACCCGTCCACACTGGCATTTGACTGTTGATGACTGAAAACATGTTGCCTGGTCGAACGAGTCTCGTTCAAATTTTTTCGAGCGGTTGGGCGTGTACGGGTATGGAGACAACCTCGTGAATCCACGGACCCTCCATCTCAGCAGGGGACTGGCCAAGGTGGTGGGAACTCTGTAATGGCGTGGGGCGTGTGCAGTTGGAGTGAAATGGGACCCCTGACAAGTCTAGATACGACTCTGACAGGTGACACGTACGTGAGGATCGTGTCTGATCATCTGCTTCCATTCATGTCCATTTGCATTCAGACGGACTGGGACAATCTCAGCACGACAGAGTGACACTCTACACGTCCAGAATTGCTACATACTGGCTTCAGGAACACTCTTCTGAGTTTCAATATTTCCGCTGGCCACCAAACTCCCCAGAAAAGAACTTTATCGTGCTGTTCAGAAGAGATCTCCAACCCCTCGTACTCTAACGGATTTATAAACAGCCATGTGGGATTCGTGGTGTCAGTTCCCTCCATCACTACATCAGACTTTAGTCATGTCCATTCCACATCGAGTTGCGGCGCTTCTTCGTGCTCAAGGGGTCCTAGACTATATCAGCCAGGTGTACCAGTTTCTTTGGCTCTTCAGTGTACAATGTGTTTAATCTATGTCCGGAAGAAGCAACGACGGTGATGATGAAAATGTCAGAGGAAGGATTAAAAATTCATGGCGAAAGGATATCAATCACAAGATTCGCTGAGAACTTTGTTATTCAAGGAAGAATCTCTGGACCTATTGAAAGGAATGTTCAATTCACACATACTACGGATTGACAGTAAACACGAAAGTCATGAGGCATATCAGAATCAAAGTTCGCGAGGCTCCATGAAGTAGAAGGAATTGTGCAAACTTGGCTGCAAAATTGTGCATGAAAGGCTAAGTAAGGAGGATATCCTAAGCAAACTAGCACAGGTAAATAACGCATTTGTCACAAAAAGAAGTCTGCCAGTATCAAAGTTTCTGAGAATGTACCTCTGGAGCACAGCAGTGTGTGCAAGTGGATCTTGGACAGCAGGAAAACCGGAAGAGGATAGAATCGAAATGTTTAAGATGTGGTGATATACAAGAATGTTGAAAACAAGGTGGATGGAGAAGATAAAGAAGTACGAAGGTTTCTCCACAGTATTGACAAGTAGAGGACTATGGAGGGACAGGTTGGTAATAGATGTATTAAGGTACCATTCAAAAACTGCCACGGTACTAGTAGGAGTAATATCACATCTATTGATTTCCGTCCCATTCTGATAATTTAATTCCATCGGTCATCACGTATAGGCGGTATAGGACAAGGGATGTACGCTAATGATAGAAAAAAGCGCTGAATATCGACTACTCTAAACTGAGACATTTCATAACGCATAGTATTAAGTAAACTGTCTCTAACGATATAATCATATAGTTCCACATGATAAACTCGCACATTGTCATGAAGCTCCCGCCTTCATCTCAACCACTGACTTTCTATCTATTTTTGTTTGTATCTATTCCATTCGTACGTACTACAGTACTACCACCCAGACACCCGCCAAAGGTAACTGAAGTAATTCTTGGAAAGCTATTGCTGGAACTTTGAGAAAAATTTTACATCTGGATGACGTAGTAGAGGCAAACACCGCACGATCTGCTCCTCTTCTCGTCCAAATTTTCTTTCAGAATTGTTTGCTTCCATACCAGTCAGTGCAGTGACAATCTAAAGAGACGACTGCAGGGAAAGTGTGACACCGCCATACACACGTAGGCACCACATCCCGTGTTTGTGTAAGCAGCCACAAACTTGCAAATGGGAATAAATTCTTGAAACACGTCGTGTTACGCGTGGAAAAATGCAACTAATGTAGCACTGATTATTTCAATTAGTAGCTAAAAAAGGCCCACTTTTTCTGAATTGGAAGTAGTGAGCAATTAATCTCATTTGTATATCATCTAACATGTTCAAGGTATTTATAAACTACATTTGGTGTTTTCTTTTCAGGTGTAAATACGAATAAGTAAGTATTGTGATTGTCCATACGCGAACACGCTAGATATACACGGCGTCTCACAATACCTGTTTATGGCTTCTGGTGGTTGTAAATGAGACTTATTAGATAATTTTTTGATGAGGAACTCGTGTCCGGAAATTAACAGCTTGGACATAAAATACATTTGATGATCAGATCAGTTTCAAATCTTACGCTTTACAATATGAACACAGTGAAGACAGTGAGCTCTGAACTGTGTGCTTTACAGGAGCCCATGGTATGGGCCATGTTTCGAGTACTCGTCATCAAGGTTCTCTTCCACATGACCAACGATGTCCTCTTCAAAGTCGGTAGTATAGCGCTTGTATGTATGAGGCACCACAGTCAACATGCCTTGCTGTGAACGTTCCGGCTTCTCGTAGCCGTTTTTGTAGTCCTTTGAAAAAGGTATGTAATGCCAAATTACAAAAGAGTCTCTTCTCAGTTTGTGTCGGCAAGTCTCCAAACTTATTTTATGAAGGCCACTCAATAACTAACGCAACATATTTTTTTCTGAAAGCAATTTGGTTTTATTCAATATTCCAGTGCACCATATAATTCCGACATAACCTCCATGGACGATAAATAGTTTGGACAGGAAGAGAATAGAAGCTTTCGAATTGTATGGTACAGAAGAATGCTGAAGATTAGATGGGTAGATCACATAACTAATGACGAGGTATTGAATAGAACTGGGGAGAAGAGGAGTTTGTGGCACAACTTGACGAGCAGAAGGGACCGGTTGGTAGGACTTGTTCTGAGGCATCGAGGGATCACAAATTTAGCATTGGAGGTCAGCGTGGAGGGTAAAAATCGTAGAGGGAGACCTAGAGATGAATACACTAAGCAGATTCAGAAGGATGTAGCTTGCAGTAGGTACTGGGAGATGAAGAAACTTGCACAGGATAGGGTAGCATCGAGAGCTGCATCAAACCAGTCTCAGGACTGAAGACCACAACAACAACAACAACCTCCATTCGACACGACAGCCTAACGCCACCTTACTGAGACAGCCTGTATGCCCACATTGTAATACTCTGCTGGTCGACATCGTTGCCACTGTCTTGCTGCATCAATAACCTACCCATCATTCACGAACCGCTTCTGGTGGAGTAAGTCCTTCTTTGGGCCAAATAGATGCACCATGAGAAAAAGAGAGAAAAAGATTGAAAAAGATTGAATAATCAACGAAAGGATTACTTTCTACGAGTCGGGGCGTGGAATGTCAGAAGCTTGAACGTGGTAGGGAAACTAGAAAATCTGAAAATGGAAATGCAAAGGCTCAATCTAGATATAGTAGGGGTCAGTGAAGTGAAGTGGAAGGAAGACAAGGATTTCTGGTCAGATGGGTATCGGGTAATATCAACAGCAGCAGAAAATGGTATAACAGGTGTAGGATTCGTTATGAATAGGAAGGTAGGGCAGAGGGTGTGTTACTGTGAACAGTTGAGTGACCGGGTTGTTCTAATCAGAATCGACAGCAGACCAACACTGACAATGATAGTTGAGGTATACATGCCGACGTCGCAAGCTGAAGATGAACAGATAGAGAAAGTGTATGAGGATATTGAAAGGGTAATGCAGTATGTAAAGGGGGACGAAAATCTAATAGTCATGGGCGACTGGAATGCAGTTGTAGGGGAAGGAGTAGAAGAAAAGGTTACAGGAGAATATGGGCTTGGGACAAGGAATGAAAGAGGAGAAAGACTAATTGAGTTCTGTAACAAGTTTCAGCTGGTAACAGCGAATACCCTGTTCAAGAAACACAAGAGCAGGAGGTATACTTGGAAAAGGCCGGGAGATACGGGAAGATTTCAATTACATTACATCATGGTCAGACAGAGATTCCGAAATCAGATACTGGATTGTAAGGCGTACCCAGGAGCAGATATAGACTCAGATCACAATATAGTAGTGATGAGGAGTAGGCTGAAGTTCAAGACATTAGTCAGGAAGAATCAATACGGAAAGAAGTGGGATACGGAAGTACTAAGGAATGACGAGATACGTTTGAAGTTCTCTAACGATATAGATACAGCAATAAGGAATAGAGCAGTAGGCAGTACAGTTGAAGCGGAATGGACATCTCTAAAAACGGCCATCACGGAAGTTGGGAAGGAAAACATAGGTACAAAGAAGGGAGCTGCGAAGAAACCATGGGTAACAGAAGAAATACTTCAGTTGATTGATGAAAGGAGGAAGTACAAACATGTTCCGGGAAAATCAGGAATACAGAAATACAAGTCGCTGAGGAATGAAATAAATAGGAAGTGCAGGGAAGCTAAGACGAAATGGCTGCAGGAAAAATGTGTAGACATCGAAAGATATGATTGTCGGAAGGACACACTCAGCATACAGAAAAGTCAAAACAACCTTTGGTGACATTAAAAGCAACGGTGGTAACATTAAGAGTGCAACGGGAATTCCACTGTTAAGTGTAGAGGAGAGAGCAGATAGGTGGAAAGAATACATTGAAAGCCTCTATGAGGGTTAAGATTTGTCTGGTGTGATAGAAGAAGAAACAGGAGTCGATTTAGAAGAGATAGGGTATCCAGTATTAGAATCGGAATTTAAAAGAGCTTTGGAGGACTTACGGTCAAATAAGGCAGAAGGGATGGATAACATTCCATCAGAATTTCTAAAATCATTGGGGGAAGTGGCAACAAAACGACTATTCACGTTGGTGTGTAGAATATATGAGTCTGGCGATATACCATCTGACTTTCGGAAAAGCATCATCCACACAATTCCGAAGACGGCAAGAGCTGACAAGTGCGAGAATTATCGCAAAATCAGCTTAACAGCTCATGCATCGAACCTGCTTAAAAGAATAATATACAGAAGAATGGGAAAGAAAATTGAGAATGCGATAGGTGACGATCAGTTTGGCTTTAGGAAAAGTAAAGGGACGAGAGAGGCAATTCTGACTTTACGGCTAATAATGGAAGCAAGGCTAAAGAAAAATCAAGACACTTTCATAGGATTTGTCGACCTGTAAAAAGCGTTCGACAATATAAAATGGTGCAAGCTGTTCGAGATTCTGAAAAAAGTAGGGGTAAGCTATAGGGAGAGACGGGTCATATACAATATGTACAACAACCAAGAGGGAATAATAAGAGTGGACGATCAAGAAAGAAATGCTCGTATTAAGAAGGGTGTAAGACAAGGTTGTACATCTGTACATCGAGGAAGCAATGATGGAAATAAAAGAAAGGTTCAGGAGTGGAATTAAAATACAAGGTGAAAGGATATCAATGATACGATTCGCTGATGACATTGCTATCCTGAGTGAAAGTGAAGAAGAATTAAATGATCTGCTCAACGGAATGAACAGTCTAATGAGTACACAGTATTGTTTGAGAGTAAATCGGAGAAAGACGATGGTAATGAGAAGTAGTAGAAATGAGAACAGCGAGAAACTTAACATTAGGATCGATGGTCACGAAGTCAATGAAGTTAAGGAATTCTGCTACCTAGGCAGTGAAATAACCAATGACGGACGGAGCAAGGAGGGCATCAAAAGCAGACTCGCTATGGCAAAAAAGGCATTTCTGACCAAGAGAAGTCTACTAATATCAAATACCGGCCTTAATTTGAGGAAGAAATTTCTGAGGATGTACGTCTGGAGTACAGCATTGTATGGTAGTGAAACATGGACTGTGGGAAAGCCGGAACAGAGGAGGATCGAAGCATTTGAGATGTGGTGCCATAGACGAATGTTGAAAATTAGGTGAACTGGTAAGGAATGAGGAGGTTCTACGCAGAATCGGAGAGGAAAGGAATATCTGGAAAACACTGATAAGTAGAAGGGACAGGATGATAGGACATCTGCTAAGACATGAGGGAATGACTTCCATGGGAGCTGTAGAGGGCAAAAACTGTAGAGGAAGACAGAGGTTGGAATACGTCAAGCAAATAATTGAAGACGTAGGTTACAAGTGCTACTCTGAGATGAAGAGGTTAGCACAGGAAAGGAATTCGTGGCGGGCCGCATCAAACCAGTCAGTAGACAGATGATCAAAAAAAAAAAAAGATGCACGTTGCAAGGTGCGAGATCCGGGCTGTAGGGTGGATGAGGGAGAACTGTCCAATGATGTTTTGTGCGATCCTCTCGGGTGTACAGCATTACTAGCAGAGACGTTCAGTTATGCAACGAGGTGTTTATGATCCGTTGATCACCTCTGAAATGTCTGCGTGTTCCAGGACTGCAGGAGTCACAGCCGTATGCACGCAGGAGATTGGACAGGTCTGCGCAACCTTGTTGCAATGATGACTCACGCTTCGCCAAACGACTCACCGTGCTTTTGCTTAGTCCCATGTCTCAGTTGACATTCTGCAAGCGCCTATGAATATCTATTATGCTCTGGTTATCCGCCAGAAGAAACTGAATAACACCTCTCTTGTTTGCAAGCACATCCGTTACAGACGCCATTTTGAAGGGTACGTATAGCGCCGCAACCTATCGAAACTGCAGGGAACTATATTGGCTGAAGTGGGAATATTCCACGACGTCCCATAACAAATTCTGCATTTTTTCAACGTAAACTGGACGAGAAAAAAATTTGCTGTATCACATCTACATCTACGTGATTACTCTGCTGTTCACAATTAAGTGCCTGGCAGAGGGTTCAATGAACCACCTTCAAGCTGTCTCTCTACCTTTCCACTCTCTAACGGGTCGCGGGAAAAACGAGTACTTAAATTTTTCTGTGCGAGTCCTAATTTCCCTTGCTTTATCGTGATGACAATTTCTCCCTATGTAAGTGCGTGCCAACAGAATGTTTTCTCAATCGATGGAGAGAACTGGTGATTACATATTGAACACCCCTCGTGTATTGAAACGGTATATTTCTAGAGAATGCATTCCTTATCAAAACATCTGCTGAGTCCCCACTACATCCTGTGACTTGAGGTACTACAAACTGAGCTGAAGTGATTAATTTTGGTCGAACATGGCGTTTGAATTATGTACGCTGTAGTATGGGGGCCAAGCTTGCATATCTCTAACTGATTGGAGGCCGTGGCTCGGACCACACCCAACTGCCAGGTTTGTGTGCTGCCTAGATAAGACTTACTGTCAATCTGGCTGCGGTCGCAAAGGTTTGAACAGCACTGTACACATTTGCACAATACACCGATTCAGCAAAGAAAATATGAAAATGAAGTGTAAGAAAAGTGACATCGTTGAAAAGGTCCCTTTAAAGGATGTTTGGTAAATAATTAATAACTATTGTAATTTTACCTGCAGAAAAGAGACCAACTTATTAGTAGCGTTCGACGAGACGCATCAGCTAAAATAGTTACATGTCCTATTGCTTAAATAAATTACCTGCGAGAGACATTTTAATTGAACATTTCATTAAAAATCAGCGTATTTTGCAGACCAGGGCGGGCCCGGCGTGTCAAACTTGCTGCGTGCAGTGTGTGCAAACCGCTGGCTGACCAAGCCAGAAGTATCAAGAACAGCACGCCATTTCTTTGAGTATTACAGTGCTGCATTTTTCGGACGCCAAAACTCTCTTCATTTCGGCAGAACCGTCGATTCAGCGCTTTTTGGCCATCGATATTTCTTCTTGATATGAAGAGCGTTCACAGGTCCTGTCGCTATTTTCACATAGAGCGGCAGAATAGAGTTCTAGCAATCCGTCATTACAAACCTTTAAAACCTAATGAGAATAACATTTCAGAGATGACAGTTCTCAATATACGTTATGCAATCCTATAATCGAGTGGGACTGCAGATTTACTACGAAACATTACAATATCATGCACAAAGAATTGAAAGATTTAGCTGACAATGAAAGAGGAAAAAATTACCTCGATCGAAAGACGGGATTCACTTTTCTGTATATCAAGAAGCACTTAGTGCTTAATTTTCAGCACTGAGCACCTAAAGAAAGTGATGGCACGAATAGTAAAATTTCTGAAGTCGTACGCATTATTACACTGTCAGTTCCAACAGTTTTTGGTGGAACTGGGCGAAGAATATGGAGACTTTATAAATTACTGCAAAGTATGTTGGTTAAGTCAGTGACCATGCCTGGAACGCTTTTTAGATTTACAACTCGCTGTTGTTGAATTTATGAAG
This sequence comes from Schistocerca cancellata, assembly GCF_023864275.1. Taxonomy (NCBI): domain Eukaryota; kingdom Metazoa; phylum Arthropoda; class Insecta; order Orthoptera; family Acrididae; genus Schistocerca; species Schistocerca cancellata. Next base: position 202,733,337 of record NC_064632.1, read on the forward strand.
CAAAAAGGATTGCAAGAACGAAATTTAGAACATGTGGGGTGGATTGCAGAACTCGCGTTTTAGGTGGACTTGACTCCACACTGCCGACAGTAAGATATTGCAAGGTGAGAAACAGCTTCTTTCTGATTGACGCGGATGGATTTACGAAGAAAACTGCGCTGCACAAGGGACACATTCTGGCAACCGCAGTCCAGTTCCCTAAGCTCACTGCCATTAAATTACAAAAGAGGTTTGAAGAGTTCATTGTTGCCTTGAAAGAATTACAAGGGTAGTTTCCTAACGGTTTTCAGGACATTCCCAATCTTATATTTGTTTTCGAGCACTTTTCGAAGCCGTTTGCCGCTGTGCACTTACAGATGTTACTGACTGACCTGCAAGGTAATTCCTGTTTAAAAGACAAATTCCTTTAAGGCTAAAACTGTTCTGAACTTCTACATTGTTTTCCGCAGGCAGGGTTCCCATGTCTCCATAATGAGGTTGCAAAAGTGCTGCAATATTTCGACCAACATAAGTGTTTGAAAGGACCTTTCTCGATTTTGAAATTAAATAAGTAACGATTATGAGGCAATCTGAGTAGAAGAATCTGTGCAATTGTATGCATCTGTCCGTATATCAACAGGTGGTAGCAGACAAAAATTATATCATGTCTTCATGCCTCCATAAATAATTAAATAACACTTAAAAATTGTTTCGTTTTTGATCTGTGTTGTCGATAACTGTCAAATATGATACCAAGTCGTATGAAGTGCGACTGCATTGCCATTTAAATGCAGTGCGTTCGCAGTTTCCACCTCTTCTTGGCCACCACTGTTATAGGCAAAAACAATTACCCTACCAGCAAGGTAGTGTGTTGGCAGACGTGTAAACACATCACGGACAACAGTTATTTTATTTGATTTATGCGTTTATTTGTTATTTTAATTATTTGTTTATTATTTTTCATAGTTTTTCCTTTAATTTAAAAATGATTAAAGTAACATTAGTTCTGATTGCTGCAGAACAGATCAATTCCAATGAGATGTCTTATTGACACTTGTACAATAATTGTTCAAGGAACAGAGAGCAGAAACTGAATTTGACCATTGCATTTAAAATATGCTATTGCTTAAGTTTAATTTGTGGGTAAATTACTTTACAAAGTCTCAAGTGTGATATGCCATTTTATTCAGATTTTTAGCGCACATCTAAGAGCACGGTACGTCGAAAGACTGCATTGTTGTACAAAGAACAACTCTTAAGAAGGCTGTAAGCCGTTGTAGATTATTAGAATACCTGGGAAAGGGGTGTCAACTTTACAAAAGGCTGTGGACGTCTTGCCTTGATAGTAGTTGGATGTTTTAGAAGCAAGAACTATGTCGCCTTAGATTGTGATCTAGTTGCACACTTTTGGACGTAAGAGTTTTCCATGACAGTCACGCTACTTTGAAATTTTCCGTGATAGTTCAGTGGTAAATAAGAGAAATTCGCATTGGTCTGGACTGCCAGTAATTCAGTGGAACCAGTTTTTCGTGAGTTAAACCAGATCGGAATTGGAGTTATATGCACCTAGTCTAACTCTGTTTACTAATGTGGGGACAGCTTCTTTCAATGCTGATCGTCACTTACGGTCGTTGAATCGTTCGTCTACCTGACTTGCATTTCATTGTGCTAGAGTTGATATGGCTTTGAACAATTAGAGCAATTTTTTCCACTATACTGCGGGCTTGTGGTATTTGTTGAGGTATTTTAAATTCGCTTAGCCTCGTAGACCGGGGGAGACCGGAACAGAATGAACTACCTGTGCACAGCGGCCTCTGTCGTCTAATTTCGTCTAGAGGAGCTAGGGTGCTCTCAGACTGACAAGTGTTTAACAAACCAGTGTCTGTTATGGCTTAGTAAGGTTGTAATTGTTGTTGTGCGAGTTGCGTAGTCTGCTTGTAAACTTGCGCGAATTCGTTGCCCTACTATAACTTTCCAGATCATTTCTAACTACGGTAAGTCTGAGGTACTTTTTTCTTCACAATCAGCGTTTAGTCCACCTAAATCAGCACATACTTAGCTACCTTTGCATATAATGCAGTTGGAAAAACTTGTTTACGGTGATTACTTAATATTTTCTCTATAAATTTGCTTTTGGGGCGGAATGGTCTACTGGTTAGTCCGTTCCTCCTCGGTCGCCGTTTATTCTTCATTTGGCGAATTCCATGGCATGGTTTGCCTCCTCGTCTTCAGATGGTACATCATTTGTGTAATGGAAAATGGTGAGACAAAGCTGATCCACGAAAAATATGGAACAAGTTGTTGAATCGGTAATTAATACAAAGATGACCCACAAAATATCACAGAAAATAATTTGTCGTGCCTTTGAACACTTTAAAACGATAAGTGAAAATGAAAAAGGACAGTCCCTTCCAACAGCTGACAAAACTTGCGGCAAATATCGGTGTGTTTTCAATAAGAAGCAAGAATTAGAACTTGTCAGATATCTTAAGGATTTGCAAATGCGACATTTTTGTATGACTGTGGAAGAACTCACTGGGTAGCCTTCCTGACAAAAGTTTCAGGAAGCAGCGCAAGCAGTGGGCTCATAGCACGAGTGATGACGAACTATTTGGAACGGACTTAAATATACTTATTTAGTTCATTGATGTAACAGACGAAATATGTATTTGTGTTATCTTCATTAGCAAATTTTATGACAAGAATGTTTGAACAAATGGTTCCTAGTTTTTCTAATTTTTTTTTTCGTCATTGAGACCTCCAAAATTTGCTCCAAACGTTAGATTGGCCATTCCGCCCCTGTCTCCCCTACATTCAGTACGTTTGTAAAAGGAGAATAAAATTTATTATTGAACTTCAACTGCGCATAGATGGGGAACTTAACCTAGATTGCTACGCTGCATTCAACCTACACATTATTTAAATCTAACACACCAGAACCAATTTCATTATTTTCGTTAGTTAAAACGGCAGTAATTGTTTTTAGGTCTCATTCTCTAGACAACGAGATCAACATCGCCGTCACAGTAAGGGAGACGTAAGTCGCAAACCCCTTATTATAATGGAAACTATGAAACCTCGTGTTGTTGTCCATGCGAAAAACACGAGTTGTTTATTTTCACTCCATGACATTCTGTACTCGACAGTATTCCAAAACGTACGAAAAAATTCCTTAAAATTTATGTATGTTTATAAAAGATCGAGAACATTATAGAACACTATGAAATTTTTCTTCCTCCCGGATTATAAAATCTTTAAACAACTTCTGGGAAACCAACAGTTGTCAAAGACATCATCCACATGCAGTCCCGTAAGTTATGTGAACAACCTAATATTTCCATGAAAATTTACAGTATGTCCTGGTGACCATCACAATGTGATGGCGAGCATTTCATCCATATATGCACAATCACAACAGCACCCACTACACAACCACTATAATGCATAACTCATTAAATAAGGGTAGCACCAGTCACAAATACCAGTGACAGGCAGTGGGTGGTTTTGTACTCAGTCACATACATTTCTACATATAGAATACTTGATTAGACAAGTGAAAGACCCAGAAGATTTGGTCGGATGTCAAAGTAACTTTGTATATATACAAAATACTGGTGAGTATGTAAATAACTAGAGCTATAATTCTCTGTTACCGGAACGTGTTAGTGTTATGCTTATTACGTATTGTTACAAGGCTTGGTATGTTTTATAAGGGGTGTGTATAGCATAATCCTGTGAGACAGCGTAATCAGCAAGTGACAGAGTTTCAAATGCGCCTCGTTGAGGGTCTCTATTCAGATTTGAGGGGCATGTGGATGAGTAAGTGGCCCGATGTTGGACGGCATGGTCCGATGTTGGACAGAATAGCAACATGACAGCGGGCCTACTCGTCGGCAAGGTTCTGGTCGACCAAGTTTCACCAACACGTGGCAGGTTCGCCGTATTGTGCACCAAGCGCACTTCGTAAGCCCTTCACATCAGCCCCCTCTGAGAACAAGTGAAGGATGCCTTCGAACATTCTGTATCATGCCGTACCGTTGGTTGGAGACTAACAGCAGCTGCCACGGAAACCAATGCCCCTGCCTTCTTTGACCGCAGATAAGTCGCTCTGTTTCTTCATGCCTAGGCATGTCCCATGCATAGGCTGCCTTTAACATTACATGACATGTCGTTACCAGAAGCTGATGAACGGCGTCGCACTGTGTTGAATCATGTATTGCACTAGCGCAGATGACCATCATTAATGGCAGCGATGTGGAAGACGTAACATTCTTCCAATGAATAAGACTAAAAACAGCCGACCAGTTGCAATGGATAAAGAAATCTTTACCTAGGTTTCGGCAGATTTAAATCTGTCTTCTTCAGAAGGCGGCAATTTTACATAAATATGGAATGATGTATCATCGTCGTTTTTACAAATATCTGCATAGATCCATTAGTCCAAATTAAAATATAGCCCTGAAAATAGGGTTTGTCATGTAAATAAAAATTAGTACATGGATGTAGCAGAGCTCACAAGCGACTCTTCCAATTATTTTGGAGAGGCACAGCGGTGCCATTTACCAGCGTCACGGTGTGGGGAGCCATTAGATACGACTTCAGGTCATGGCTGGTAGATATTGAGGGTACTCTGTCGCGCAATGCTACGTCATTACCATCTTGCATCATTGTATTCGACAATATCGTGGTGCAATTTTGGAACAGGACAAGCCTCTAACACACATGGCATGTGTCTCTGTGAACTGTCAACATTAAGCTGAGGCTCTCCAGTGGCTAGCAGTGTTCCGAGATCTGTCTCTGATAAGAACATGTGTGGGAATAGTTCGAATATCAACTAAACCACAGCTCCAGTATCCAGGATATTAAAGACCAAGAGCTGTGGTCCAGGTTGCCTCAGCTTTATAACACCCTTCCCAACCGAATAAAAGCATGCACCCAGCCCAGAGTTGCCTCACACTGCCAAGTTCCTTGTAAGTTTTATTCGATTTTGTAATCTCTGAAAAAACATCAAATACCCTCACAGCCCATGAAGTGTAACTCAGTTTCCGCCTTCTGTCCTTAATGCTTTTCTGTTTTTTGTCTTACCATACATACACATCCTCCTGACACATTAATATGATCACCACCGCTGTTCGAACTCAAATAGCACTATTCATTCAGCCACAGCCTATGGCAGCATTAGCCATGGAGAGCATATAAGAAGGGGGACGTGGTAAACAGTTCAGCCGTTGTAATGAAGAAACAGACACTTATCTGCTGTCAAAGAAGGCAGGGGCATTGGTTTCCGGGACAAGTGTGGTAACATTTCCTAAACATCTATATTTGTAAGCTCTCCGCATACCGCCGTGGTTAAAGTACACCGTGCACGGAAAAATGGTGCTATCCAAAATTGGCACCGAAGCAACCCATAGGCCATAGGTACCAACTGCAGAGATGCATATGGAGAAAAGACGTGCAACTGTTGAGCAACATTGCCGAGCCGGGACCATCTCCTCATCAGCCGCCTGGTCCATTCAGGAATGTGACTGCTGTTCATTGACGATGAAGGTTGGAATTTGCATTCTGATACAGTAACTGAACGTTCACCGACTGGCGACAGTTGGCCTTTCCAGATGTATTTTATTTTATGGATCATCAGACAGAAGGTTGTTGGACCGTCAGAATGTTCCATGCCAGAGGAAAGACTATTATGGTCTTAGGAATGTTTTGTTAACATTGTCTGGAAGATTTCGTCATTCCGAAAACCATATTGGATCAATACAAGTTTGCATCTATCCTTGGGGCAATTTCCACCCCCACATTCAGTTTTTCTTCTCCACGATGGCATCAGGTCAGTGCCACATCTCACAGACCTCGCAGTGTACACCCAAGGTTCAGAGTCCACCAGGATGAGTTTACAGTACTCTCCTAGCCATAAAACTCGCCGGATTTCAAATGGTTCAAATGGCTCCCGAGCACTATGGGACTTAACATCGGAGATCATCAGTCCCCTAGAACTTAGAACTACTTAAATCTAACTAACCTAAGGACATCACACATCCATGCCCGAGGCAGGATTCGAACCTGGGACCGTAGCGGTCGCGCGGTTCCAGACTGAAGAGCCTAGAACCACTCGGCCACTCCGACCAGCTCGCCGGATTTAATGACGATCGAGAATCTGTGAGCCAACCCACATTGTGCTGTTCGTGTCACGGATCCACAACTGAGAAAAGCTTGTCACGGTACTGGAGGCGGCGTAACTCCACATCACTAACGGTACCTTCCAGAACCCCACTGACTCTCTTGTCACACTTCTTGCAGCAGTCCACACTGCAAAAGATGATTATGAGGCTTTAGGCGGGTGGTCACATTAATGTAACTGTACAGTCAATAAAACTCTGGGTTTGTGATCGCAAAAACTGCGACGTTTCGGCGACTATTGCAAGACGCCTTCCTCAGGGTGTACTGCTAAAGTCAGAATTTTATAGTTGACAGTGCGACCAAAACCGAAAAGAATTTTATTGATTGTGACAACAGCCGCAGAAGCCTATGTTTACATTTGACTGTAAACTGCATTTTGATAGTTATAGGCTTTACAAATACCGTTTATGATGACTTATTTGTCTCTAGGTCGACGTTTCACTTTTTCCTTCACAAATTATATGTCTCCTCTGTTGGCTCGTAGCCTATTCTGTCGTCCCCAGCTGCGCAGTAACGTATCCAAGTCCACCGCAGTGTGCTCGCTCTTCTGGAAGCGAGGTATATTTCACGCGCGCGTCACTAAAGCGACGTCTGTGCAGCGTAGAGGAGGGGCGCCGCGCCCTAGAACGGATGGTGGCCCGCCTGGCTGCCAGGGTCATGTTTTGGCGCTCTGGCCGCCAGCCACGGCCGCCCTGTCCTAGACCCTGTCCGCTCGCCGCTGGAGCGGCGCCAGCGCAGCTGCACACAACTCCACACTGGCTGCCTTCTCGCTAACAGCAACAAGCACCGGCGTGTTAATGTCTAGCTACGCTTCTGTCACATTACCGTCGTAAATAGTGTGCAGTTTCTGGCTGTTCTTCATATAAATCAAGGGAAAATGGTGTAAAATCACGGAGCAGTTTTGCCAGAGGGGGATGGTTCAAATGGCTCTGAGCACTATGGGACTTAACATCGGAGGTCATCAGTCCCCTAGAACTTAGAACTACTTAAACCTAACTAACCTATGGACATCACACACATCCATGCCCGAGGCAGGATTCGAACCTGCGACCGTAGCGGTCGCGCGTTACTAGACTGTAGCGCCTAGAACCGCTCGGCCACCCCGGCCGGCCCGGAGGGGGAAATTTCGACCCATTTTAGTCGGAACCTCCAGGTTGCCCGATAGAACTTGAATCGAAGGAATTTCAAAGAGACATCCTCAGTGGTCTGTACATAGCATCGCTTGGTGAAGTGATAGGGGTACTCGCGAACTGAGGGTTACATACAAACTTACATATGTATATAGATAGTTCATCCATTCCAGGAATCTAGAACCTGTTAGCTAAAACATCACAGCAACTTATATTTTATGACTGCATGCAGTAATATTTTTCTGTTACGCTTTTGACAGATGATCAACAGAGTGTAAGTACCAACGACAACATGATATTTTTATCTGAAATAATCACAGTTCAACAATTTTCGCATTTCCTTCCGTTACTTGTACAGTGAAACCTTGCTTCTAGCCAAATTTTTCATGATGCTAGATCAATGGGAAGTACCCAATAGGTTTTGAAGAATGAGTTTTTTGGTATCAAAATATGTGACATTAATGGCTGAACCTTTTGGTTACATTGACTCAAAAGCTTTTACATTGCCAAGGGGCATTAGACCTTGTGTATTTTATTGTGTATTGAACCCGGGACCTAGAAACGATGGAGGGGCGTCGTCCCCGCCGTAGCCCTCAGTGTTACACAATCCCACAACAGGGCCACAGCAGTCCACCCCACCCCACCACCGCCCCACACCGAACCCAGGGTTACTGTGCGGTTCTGCCCCCAGCAGAAACTTGCACTGCGTCACGGCTCAGGGCGTTGTGCGGTATAACGCTATGAGGGGCTATTCACTTGGGCGTCCTTGGTACCTGTGGTAGTAATCGATGAAGCATGGTTGCTGTGGACTACAGTAACGTTAATGTGAACCATTTGCATTCCTTATATGGATATGGACTTGTCCGAAAGAACAGACACCGTATCCGTACAAGTATATAGTTCTGGCAATACCGGCCATGACCTCCTTCTTCTATGCGGATGCACACATACAGTCCTGGAAATGGAAAAAAGAACACATTGACACCGGTGTGTCAGACCCACCATACTTGCTCCGGACACTGCTAGAGGGCTGTACAAGCAATGATCACACGCACGGCACAGAGGACACACCAGGAACCGCGGTGTTGGCCGTCGAATGGCGCTAGCTGCGCAGCATTTGTGCACCGCCGCCGTCAGTGTCAACCAGTTTGCCGTGGCATACGGAGCTCCATCGCAGTCTTTAACACTGGTAGCATGCCGCGACAGCGTGGACGTGAACCGTATGTGCAGTTGACGGACTTTGAGCGAGGGCGTATAGTGGGCATGCGGGAGGCCGGGTGGACGTACCGCCGAATTGCTCAACACGTGGGGCGTGAGGTCTCCACAGTACTTCGATGTTGTCGCCAGTGGTCGGCGGAAGATGCACGTGCCCGTCGACCTGGGACCGGACCGCAGCGACGCACGGATGCACGCCAAGACCGTAGGATCCTACGCAGTGCCGTAGGGGACCGCACCGCCACTTCCCAGCAAATCAGGGACACTGTTGCTCCTGGGGTATCGGCGAGGACCATTCGCAACCGTCTCCATGAAGCTGGGCTACGGTCCCGCACACCGTTAGGCCGTCTTCCGCTCACGCCCCAACATCGTGCAGCCCGCCTCCAGTGGTGTCGCGACAGGCGTGAATGGAGGGACGAATGGAGACGTGTCGTCTTCAGCGATGAGAGTCGCTTCTGCCTTGGTGCCAATGATGGTCGTATGCGTGTTTGGCGCCGTGCAGGTGATCGCCACAATCAGGACTGCATACGACTGAGGCACACAGGGCCAACACCCGGCATCATGGTGTGGGGAGCGATCTCCTACACTGGCCGTACACCACTGGTGATCGTCGAGGGGTCACTGAATAGTGCACAGTACATCCAAACCGTCATCGAACCCATCGTTCTACCATTCCTAGACCGGCAAGGGAACTTGCTGTTCCAACAGGACAATGCACGTCCGCATGTATCCCGTGCCACCCAACGTGCTCTAGAAGGTGTAAGTCAACTACCCTGACCAGCAAGATCTCCGGATCTGTCCCCCATTGAGCATGTTTGGGACTGGATGAAGCGTCGTCTCACGCGGTCCGCACGTCCAGCACGAACGCTGGTCCAACTGAGGCGCCAGGTGGAAATGGCGTGGCAAGCCGTTCCACAGGACTACATCCAGCATCTCTACGATCGTCTCCATGGGAGAATAGCAGCCTGCATTGCTGCGAGAGGTGGATATACACTGTACTAGTGCCGACATTGTGCATGCTCTGTTGCCTGTGTCTATGTGCCTGTGGTTCTGTCAGTGTGATCATGTGATGTATCTGACCCCAGGAATGTGTCAATAAAGTTTCCCCTTCCTGGGACAATGAATTCACGGTGTTCTTATTTCAATTTCCAGGAGTGTATTACGCGAACTCTCATGGGACTTGGTAATAATGTCTTCCACGAGTAGTGTGTGTTGGGAAGGGTCACTACGAATGTAGTGTGTGGACATATAAGGTAAGAATGTGGGTCTCGAGGAAGGGTTGTGCGAGATAGTCCCTTGGTGGCTCAGATGGATAGAGCGTCTGTCACGTAAGCAGGAGATCCCGGGTTTGAGTCCAGGCGGGGGCACATATTTTCACCTGTCCCCTTTGATATATATGAACGCCCATCAGCAGCTGAAGGTATTAATATATAATTCTAATTTGCATTCCTTTCCCGACGGCGACGCATTTGTTTCAGAATATATGTCGTTCTTGCAACGCAAAAACGGTGACGGTCGTCTCGGGAGCGTGGTTTGAGACACGTGATAGTGGACTCACGTTGATGTCTTGACTACCAAATCCACCAGATTTGAACGTGGTGGAACACACCTGAGACGTTATTGGGCGCCAGGTCTGTGCCCGCGAACAACCAGCTTTTAACTTACAGGAATTATTTGGACTGTGGGTAGGCATCTCCTTCTGGTAACCTTCCAACGACTTTTCGAAGCCTTTCACGTAGTATCACCGCTTTATTGCTTTGCAGAGGCGAACGAAGACTCTATTAAAGGTGTCGCCACAATGTATCGGATCATCACTGTATACAACACTCTGGTTAGCCGTCAGACTTTCAATTCGTGCCCGTTGAATACTCACTAAGGTGACAAAAGTCACGGGATACCTCCTAATATCGTTTCGAAGCTCCTTTTCCCCGGCGTGGTGCACCAAGTCGACGTGGTGTGGACTCAACAAGTCGTTGAAGATGCTGAGCCATGCTCTGAAACGTCCCCTTTTTGAACAATTATACATGAATGTGCTTAAACTGACACACAATATTTTTCAGCGCAACGCAATCTGAGTTTCAATAATATCTACAAGAGAATGGCCCTGACTAAATTAACCTATACGTTTCACAAATCACTTACCTCACAAAAATCTTCGTTACTCGAACTACTGCAATACAGCTAGCGCCACTACTTCCAGCTAAATAAAAGATTCAAACTACTAAAGGCACTAACTACTAATAGGCACAGTTAGCAAAAGAGAGATTTTGATGGAGAACAAACAATGTATTTACCTTAATAGTGTTCAAAGGTCATAATATATATAGCAGTTCATGACATCCAGTCTTACAAATTTACTGTCTCTGTCCAGATCATCCGCTCTCAAAAATCCGCCATCTCACTTCCCCACATCCACCACTGCTGGCGGTTCACCTCCAACTGCGCAACGCTAAGCGCTGTTAACATCGAACTGCCCAACACTACAATGGCAGACAACAATGCAAACTCGCCACAGACTGCACACAGCACAGCCAGTGATTTTCATACAGAGCGCTACGTGGCGTTACCAATAAGAAAACCTAAACAGCCTACTTACATAAGTGATTTTCATACAGAGCGCTACGTGGCGTTACCAATAAGAAAACCTAAACAGCTTACTTACAGCTCCTCTGAGCCGCCCATAAATGCGAAAGTGTTCTCGGTGCAGGATTTTATGCACGAATTGACCTCTCGATTATGTACCATAAATTTCCAGTCCATCTGAGTGAATCACTCGATAGAACTGTGCAGAATGTTCTACAAATCAACCGCCAACAAGTCTGGTCCAGTTATACGGTGCAATGCCATCCATAAAAATGCTGTCTTTATTTGGGAACATGAAAGCCATGAATGCCTGGAAATGGTCTCCAAGTAGTCGAACATAACCACTTTCAGTCAATGATCGGTATAGTTCGACCAGAGGACCCAGTCTATTTCATCTAAAAACAACTCATAGCACCATAGTGCCTTCTTGACCATTTAAGTTCCTGTCTTCGTGGTGTCTGCGCTACACTTGAACCCTGCCATTAGCTCTTGTCAAGTTAAATGGGGATTCATCCGACCAGACCGCGGTTTTCCAGTAGTGTAGGGTCGAACCGATAAAGTCACGAACACAAGAGAGACGCTGCAGGCAATGTCGTGCACTCGCGTCAGTCGTCTGCTGCCACAGCCCATTAACGCCAGATTTCGCCGGACTGGCTTAACGGATACGTTCATCCTACGTTTCACAGTGAGTTTTGAGGTTATTTCACTCAGGGTCGCTTGTCTGTTAGCACTGAGGCTCTACCCAAAAGCCGCTGTTCTCGGCTGTTAAGTGAAGGCCGTTGGTCGCTGCGTTGTCCACGGCGAGAGGTAATACCTGAAATTAGATGTTCTCACCACACTCTTCAAACTGTGAATACAAGATATCCGAAATTGAATGTCCCATGCATCTAGCCCCAATTACCGTTCCGCGTTTAAACTCTGCTAATTCCCGTCGTCTGAACATAATAACATCGGAAACCTTTTCAAATGAATCACCTGAGTAAAAATGACAGCTCCGCTAATGTACTGGCCTTTTGTGCATTGTGAGCTCGACACTATTGCCTCCTGTATATGTGGATATCGCTATCTCATGACTTTTTCCAGTTCCATGCATTTTGTATAGCTACGATTACTAGACTCCATGTGTACGTGAGTAAATTGTAACGTCGAACGGTACTGTCTGGTGGACACACATCTGCTGACTGGAACTGTTTATTGCTGTGTCTCCAGTGCGGAAGCTCCTGTATCATTAAAGAACTGAATTAATGTACGTTTACCTAGTGAGATAGCGCAGTGGTTAACACACTGGACTCGTATCCAGGGGGGGACGATGGTTCGAACCCGCGTCCGACCATATTGATTTAGGCTTTCCGTGATTTCCCTAAATCGTGTAAGACAAATGCCGGGATTTTTCCTTTGGAACGGCACGGTCAACTTCCTGCCCTAATCCGATGGAACCGATGTTCTCGCTGTTTGGTCCCCTCCCGCGAATCAACCAACCAACCAACTAATGTACGTTTCATAAATGAAAAAACATAGTGTGGACTTTTATTGACTATTGATGGTTGCGATCTGCCCTCCAGCTCATCTTCAGGTCTGGCGCCACGAGGTTCAGCTTGTCATCAGGGTTAGGAACGAAGTGAAACACTGTCTCGGTGACCACACTTTGTCTTTCTTTTTATATAATTTCTTCCATTGAATTATATTTCAAATGTCGGCAAATAAACTTCAGTTTAGTAGTACACCTCAAAGTATTTGTCACAGAGTGATACAACAGTGGGAGCCAAGAGAGATGAGAGTGCACGTCATACTTTTTCATTACTGGTCCAATCTTTTCGAGGTTCCTGCAGCAACAGTGGACGCCTTTCTATACGACGAGTCGCTCTCAGCTACAGCGGGACATTTCCGAAAGCAATGCGCCCCGGAACGAATAAACGCAACCCGCTGCCTCCTCCAGTATTGGACAGGCGGGTCTGGCCGCCCGCGGACGGGGCTTTTCATTGAGGACGTATCGGCGCATCAGCATGCAGGACGCGCCGCTGGGTCGTTCGCCTATTCCGGCACGACGCAACGCTATTTACTGATTCAGGGCACGCGGACGGCCGTCTGATCTTCCAGCCGCTCCTCCCCTCCCCCACCCTGTGCTTCCCATCCTTCCTGTCTTTCTGATCCGCTGTCCGTCCGGGGCTGTCGGATCCCACCCACGCTCGCTCTACAGCAACCGTCGTCCCCGTACGACTGCCATCTGTTAAATTTTCTAGGCTCCTATCTATATATACGAAAGCCAGGGTCCTGACTCGCGGATTCATCGTCGCGGAGCGCAAACTGCTAAGAATATAAGATTGACATTGGGAGAGGGTGTTGACATTTTACGGTAGGCATCGTTTAAGAAGGGTTTTTTCGAAATTTCATCTCTATGGGGTGAAATGGAGGATGAAAGATATTTTGAAAATATGTCGGTATTAAGGCAATTTTGAAGCTAGAACTACGAAAATTGGTATTTGCTTTCTAAATCAGAAATGAAAAACTACAAGTTTCAGCCTTTTTGAAAATTTAGCCTGTATAGGGGTGAAATAGTGGGAGAAAGTTTTGCTGAAAAAACTCGTTATCAAACAACTGCTACAGTAATTTTAAAGCTTTGTCAATGAAAACTGGTATTTGAGTTCTCGGTTAAAAATGAAAGAAGTAAGTATCATTATTTTTGGAAATGCGACGCTTAAGTGAGTGAAATAGGGGATGAAATATTTTATGCAATATTTCATTATGAACTCATTTTCAAAACATCTCTGAAAACTTTACTTGGCTTTTCGATTAGAAATAAAAAAATACATTTTAGAGTTTTTTTTTTTTTTTGGAAATACAACCCCTAAGTGGGTGAAATAGAGGATGAGATGTTTTATGAAATATTTCATTATGAAAGCATTTTCAGACCTAAATCTATGAAAATGTTAATTTGGTTTCTTGGTTACAAATTAAAAAACACGTTTCAGTGCTTCTGTAAATTCAACCTCTATGCCGATGAAACAGCGGGTGAAATGTCTTATGAAATATTTCATTATCGAAGCATTTTCAAACCTAAATCTATGAAAATATTCATCTTGCTTCTCTGCTACAAATTAACAATGTATTTTTTGGAAATACAACCACAAAGTGGGTGAAATAGGGGATGAAAGTTCTTCTGGATATATTTCATTATGCAAGCACTTTTTAAGCTAAATCTATGAATATCTGTATTTGGTTCAACCCATAATGGAGTGAAAGAGGGCCAGACTTATTCATGAGACATCATCGCCCAGCCCAAACTGCTAACGATAGAAACCAGAAATTTGGAGAGGGCATAGAACTCATATTGTAGATGTCGTTGAAGAAGGGATTGATGGAAATTCCACTGCTAAAGGGCTCAAATAGGGAATGGAAGGGTTTTTGAAAATATGTCGCTGTTAAGGCAATTGTAAAGCTAGAACTATACGAAAATTGGTACTTGGTTTCTGAGTCAGAACTTGAAAAAATATGTGTTTCAGCATTTTTGAAAATTCCACCGCTAAGGGGTGGAGGTATTTTTGAAAATAAATAATTAATAAAGAATTGATAAAGAATTTTTAAAGCTACTTCTATGAGAATTGGAATTGACACCTCGGTCAGAAATTAAAAAAGAATGTTTCACTGTTCTTGGAAATTCATCCCCCTAAGAGAGTGAAACAGGGTATAAAAACGCTTATCAAATGATTTCTTTATGAAAGCAGCTTAAAAGATAAATCTATGAAAGTTTGTAACTGAGCCTCAGTTACATATAAAGAGATATGTGGTAACGTATGAAAGTTCTGTGGAAATATTACCACAAAAATGTAAAAGATCTGGTTAACAAAGACCTTGTTTTTTGGACATTGTTACAAAAGTAGAAGAGGAGGAGTCACTTTGGTTGATGTGTTTCTCACCTTTTTCTCCATACAGCTTGTAGGTTGTCTTTCATGAGGCCTCCGTATCCCTGAGAAACTGACAACATATCATAAGCTTCTGTTCGCAATTTATATCTAACGTGGGACAAAACACATTCTGTACTCTGCTTTCCTTCTATAATTTAAGTAATTAATTGAGAATTTATCAGAAAGTATTTTCTTTTTAAAATTTATTATGAGGAGAACTATTGTTAATATTTTCAAAATGATTATCGTCAACACGTCATTTCATAAAATCGTGACATTACTCTACCTCACTTATACTAGTTACTTCATTGTTAAGCTTGAATCACGAACTTGGCATTTTTTGTTTATAAACCATAGATTTCATGCTCTGAAAGTCAACATAGGTTTTTTAAATAGGCACATTTTTGGGCTAGTTTGCAATTTACTTCATTACCTTAGCTGTTGCTTTACTTAGAAAAGCGAGTAACTTTTGTAAGCTCTGTTTCATATGGCTCGCTTATCACACAGATCAGTATGCTAAAGAAGTCATTTTTTCGGCAGCAGTTACTTTGCTTTGCTACCCACATATTTAAAAAGACGTATTTAATATAACATATCAATATTCTACAATCTGCATTTCTTAGCACATTAGTTTATTGTTGTCAAATAAATACCAATATCTATCTGTTAATTGACCATCGCCTCAAGCAATATTACACGTTTCTCGGCCCTTTTCACGAGGCGTGACGGAATTACATATCAGTTTTCCATGATTTTACCTTATATGTCAGCCTACTGACTTATTTACTCCTATTTCTCCCTATTTTCATTTATCTATATATTTCACTTTTGTACATATTTTAACACTTCTTTCTCCCTTTTTTCTTTATCACCCAATTGTCATCATTATTTACACGTATTTTTGGTGTGTTCCACTATCACACATCTCCTTCAATTAAGATCAAACCTCCTTGGCTTGCCTCTATTGGCTCCATATTATTACTCTCTCTCATCTACAGACTGCCTTACTTCCAACATGAAAACTATTAATCCATGCAGAGTTTATTCTTTCAGATTTTAAAAATTTTGAGCTTCATTTACTTCTCTTAGGGCAGAGTATCTGTACTTTGTTGTTACTAATCCCTTTCGTGGATCTTATTTATTATTTTTTAACATTGGCCATTATTTTCTGTCATTGGTGCTCATAAATTACCCATTGGATTTTAACATTTAGTATTTACTGTTGCAATCTAGCTGTCATATTCTCTTATGGCTCATCATTCGGGTATAGCCATTTTTGGGAATCATTCTTACTTGCTAGGAAGATGTAATACATATGTACAACATGAAGTCATTTATTTCTTACTTACAACAGATAGAACAGAAGAGAATGAAACTTAAAGGGGAAGTAAAGTTTCATCCAGCTGCGGCTGCACAGTGCACCTTACTGTGTATCCATCAAAGAATAGCAGACTCCCTACAAAATTTATTTACTGTCAGTTTGCAAAGGCTTCACATCTGCAATGGTTCGTAGACCCAGTTCTCTCATACTTATTGGGTATCCAGTCGGTATACATTCGCAGTAGGCTTACCTATTATCCTGAATGGTCCTTGATAAACATATGTAAACTTCTTTGTTTCCACCGAAATTTTAGATTTTTCTTTCGTTTTGTGTCACGGCAGTTCACCTATGTTAAAACCAGATGGGGCTCATTTTGTGTCTTCCCGTCTTTTTCTATCCAAGGCTCTTGTACGTATGTTTGCCCAAGCCTGTGTTTCTTTTCATCTATAGAGTTCTGAAATAGTACTGGAGGATCAATCATGTTTCAAATGATGGTATGTGGTTCGTGGTTAAACATTAGTTCACAAGGTACAAAGCATGTTTCATCATGTATAAGGTTGTTAATGATTTCTTCGAAATTTTTAATATGATCGGCCCAAGTTCAATGCTTCCTGGCGCAGTAAGTTCCACACTGCTTATTTAACCCGCGCGTAACCCTCTCGCTCATATTTCCTTATGGAGATGTGGAGAATTCCTGCCTTTTCTAGACGTACTTTAAATTTTTCAGATACAAATTGCGGACCATTATCCGATAACAGACTCTTAGGCTTGCCAGTCTTTACAAAATAGTCCTTCTCCAGCTTGTCTAACAGCGTTTTGGCATTAACTCTCTTTATTGAATATAGACTGGCGTAATTTATAAAGTCAGTCAATCACTACGAAAACATGGATACATCCTCCTTTAGGTGGTGGGAGGAGGTCAAAAAATCGGTTGCATATATTCCCACTTGAGTCTACATTGTGCTTACAACATAATTGCATACAACTCCTGCATACAACATACTTGCATACTACTTGCATGCAACTCCTTGTTACTCTGCCAAGCATTTTGTCTAAAGTCACTTTCTCAATTAATTTAGCAATGCATTTCTTGGCTCCTTTACCGCCATATCGTAATACGCATAATCTATAAACAGATCCACACGTTAGAATTCTGCTGAATCTAACTTCCTTCTTCGGAGTAAAATTCCTTTGTGGTGGCATTAGTACTGTGCTACTTTGGACAATTAGGCACTTCTAAATGGCATTTGACTAACTTCAGCTGATCATCATCATTTTGATCTCTTTTTAAATTTTTACATACTTTCTTCAAGGCGCTTTCCTTCTTGACCTCATGTACGGCCAACATGTACACCATATTCTTATATGCTAGCGGAATTATTGATTCTCTGCATAACTCAGCACTTCTTCATAGTCCGTCCGCTACCATATTGTTCTTACCTTGTACGTATTTAATCTCAAAGTCGAACTGTTGAAGCAAAATAGCCCACCTTGTTAGTCCAGGGTGTCTCAATTTGCAAGTTTTTAAGAACGTAAGTGCCTCATGATTATTATATATTATCACCGTGTGATCTGATAAATAATGCTCAAACTTTGGTCTACCAAACACCCCTAATTCCGAAATTTCATAATTTTTCTCAGCAAATTGTAGTGAACGATTCACAAACGCGATTCTTTTATGTACCTCTTGCTCGCCTTTTGTTTCCATCTGGAGCACCTCTATTGTGATTCCAAAACCACTTGCGCGTCAAATGAGATGCAAAAGGGTTTTTTGAAAAATCTGGATAGTGTAAGAGCGGACTACTCATCAAGTTCTTCAAAAGGAGACTGACACTTTTTAGTCCAAACCCATGGGGTAGTCTTCTTCAACAAGTGGAGTACACGAGTTCCGTTAAACAAGTGGTAGAATCTGAATAAACCGAACATTGAACAGAGTTTCTTTTTATTTCTGGGCGTTTCATACTTTTCAATGACTGATTATTAGGAAGGATACCTTCCCTGCTAATTTTATGGCCCGAGAAATTTTTGTTTTGTTTTGTTTACAACAACATCAGTCTTCTCTAACTTTAATTTCATACTTCCCTTTTTCTACATCTTCCAACACTGTCTAGTAGAGCGATATGTTCCTCACATGTGTGGGTTGCCAATAGTATATCGTCTACATATATAGTAATCTGATCTAACAATTCCTGTCCCAGTATATTAACCATCACTCCTACAAAGGTACACACAGAAATATTTAATCCAAATGGGACTATTTTATATTGGTAGCACACTTTTTCATGCAAAAGGGATTTGTACCTACAAGATTTTTTTTTGTCAGAAATAAATTCCAGTATCTACACTTTGTGCCCATTGATGTAAGATACATGATTCCTTGGAACTTTTGTCAGTTCGTCCACATTTTGAAGACGACCACTCTCTGTTATTACAGTTCCATTTAGCCAGAGTGGGTCCAGGGCTAATGTGATGCTTCTGTCACGCTTAGGCACAACAACATGAGGATTATTATATTCAATGACACCCCAGACCAACATACGTCGAATTTCTTTCTTAACAGCTTGCTTTCTCACAACATGTTTCTGATAAGGTTTCTTGATAAATACCTGCCCAGGCTTTACATCCAACACTTCCGTTAATTCTGCCCTCTGTTTATCATAAATCTGATTTGTTGACAATACCTTAGCTTCTGTCACTTCCAGGATATAGTTCTCTAGTTCCCATGCTTCATTATTACTGCCCATATAATTTCCAGTTAAAGGCTTAGTAATCAATGAAGAATCTAGTGAAGTTAACATTAAGTGGCTTTGATCAAAGTCAAACTTTTCTTGATATTTTGTTAAAAGATCTGTACCAATCAACACTTAGACCGAACGCACTTAAACAAGGATGATCTACTACTATTTTACCTATACTAGTTGGTATCAAAGCTTAATACTGTACTGGTCTCGGAAGTTTTCCAGTATACCTATTATCCTTAAATCATTTACTTTCACGACAGTTAACACATTCTTATTAGGAATCAATCAAAGAGTGCTGGGGATAAAGCGCTTGCTGCACTGCCACTATCAACAAGACAACGCACTGTTACTCCTGAGGTGTTAGTTTTTATGATAGGGTGAGTTATTCTAGTCTGAACAGCTTCCTCATGAAAATCTCCTACTAAATCTTTTTCGGTCTGTCTGCAACTACAGTAATTTTGTTCAGTTCCGACTACATTTATGCTTAGATTCATGGAGACATCAACCCCTACATTCCCAGCTGCCTTTTCCAACCTTTCCACCAATTTTAAATCAAAGCCGTTGACGGCTTCCTCTACTTTCTTTTGCTGCTCTTCAGCTTAACTACTCTCTTCCTCTGGGCAACTGTATCCTTCTCAACATTGTTATTTGTAATACTGTCGTCTGCTTTTACAGTTTGTGGCATGTCAGTACAGCCAACAGGTTGCCTGACATTATTATTCCGACCCCCTTCATCTAATAACTCCTTCTCAAAACCTTGCAAAACTGTCCCTTCTTGCTCCAACGAAACTTTAGCCTTCAGATTGCCACTATTGTCAAAGATGTAAGCTATTACTTTATCTTCGCCATCTTCTGATTTAAACCAGTTAATTTGTTCTTCCCTATTATCTGCGGAGTTGTCTTTCTCCTTCTTGTCCCATTTTTCTAATGTGTGCAGAATGCTGTCAAATAGACAGTGAGAATGGCTTAGCACATTACTGTTACTGTTTCCTGTTATCAGTCTGGGTGTGCTGACTGACTGTGGTCTGTGTTTTTGTTACTGGCTGTGTTACTTTTTCCGTCTGGCGAGCGCCAGTTTTCTCATAGAGTGGACACGGGGACACAGTTTCCCTCACGCAACCGTTTGTGTTCTTTATGTTCAGATTCAGATCAGATAGCATTCTGCTCTCCACCTTGTCTCAGTATTACATCACTTACATTTCTGCCTTCGCCATAATAAATTTTGCGAGAGCACGGTGGCTGTCTACCTCCTCTTCCTCTACCAAAGCGTTGACCACGATAATTAGATCGTGTATTCTGAACTTCTAACTTCCTCGTTTTCACAGTCATTATTTCGGTTGTTCACAGGTCTGTTAGAAAATCTGTTATTATTATACATCTGTTCCAGACACTCAATGAACATATCCACACTTTGTCTAGGTGCGGAAGTGATTCTTTGCTGCTAATACCAAGGCAGCTTACCGTCTGGTCCCATGATCATAATTTCCGGTTTCATCTTTTCTGTCAGATACCGTGAAACCGACTTTCTAAAACATTCTTTAACTGATTCACGACCTGGAGTAAACATTTTACCACCACAATACTGCCTCAAAACATTCTTTTGCTTGTTGAGTGACCGGTACTCATTAAGCAATGCAGTTTTAAATACAGAAAGAGTCTTGTATCTAATCATTACTTCAGCTGACCATCACAAAGCATCTCCTGACAAAACGTCTCCTCTCTCACGTTCTCACCATGCATTTGGAAAAAGGTGCTCAAAATCATTCCATAACTCCAATGGGTGAATGTGTTTGTCTGAATCAAAATGTAAAAGTTGACGATATCCAATGAAAGCGGCGTCAACTGAAGCAACATGCTGTACAGTAGTATTACTAGAGCTGCAATAGGTTAATCTTTTTTCTATGTTAGTAATACTAATATTTAGTTCTACTTGAAGTTCTACAGCCTCCATTCTTTCAGAAAATTTTCTATCAACGTCCACACATAATTGCCCGCATCTCGTGGTCGTGCGGTAGCGTTCTCGCTTCCCACGCCCGGGTTCCCGGGTTCGATTCCCGGCGGGGTCAGGGATTTTCTCTGCCTCGTGATGGCTGGGTGTTGTGTGCTGTCCTTAGGTTAGTTAGGTTTAAGTAGGTCTAAGTTCTAGGGGACTTATGACCACAGCAGTTGAGTCCCATAGTGCTCTCAGCCATTTTTTTCCACACATAATTTCACACAGTCAGATTTTACTTTCTTAATATCCTTTATTAGTTACTTCCTCAAACCGATTAGAGCAAAGTTTGGATTCATTGCCTTTCTTTCTGGCCACCTCAGTTCCATAAGATCATATGCGACTTCGAAATCTTTACGAACTTCACCAATATCACTTTTGAAAATCTATGCAATTTAGTTAGCTGTTGCCATACTTTGACTTGCAGATCATGGTTTTAGAATCAGTTTTATAATTTAAGCTGTTCAGTTTTGAGGTCATTTCATCCTTTAGTTCTTTACTACAACCCTTATTTCTTTACTGCTAGATTTAATATCATGGTTTAACTGTATACTATTGGGTTTCATCATATTGTTCCTTTCTTTATGATGCGATTCGAGTTTAGAAAACAGTCATTGCATCTACTTTGCTGCCTTCGCCTTGCCACTTGACATTTCAACCGGTTTTAAAGCAGTTTCTAGTATTCACTGTCTTGATTGAATTTCATAAATATTGACTCCAGTTTCATTATCTGATAGCTCTATTCACTCAACTTTTTTTTCTTTTTTGACTTCAACTTCCATTATCTCATCATCAGAAATTGGTTCTAACTTCGCAGTAACATTGAAATTTACCTCCGATTCTACTTTGGACAAATCACCTTCAGATTTTGGATCTATTAATTTGAGAGAACAATCCTTGTTACTTTCAATTTCGAATTCTAAGGATTCGTCGTCAAAGACTGGTTCCGTCTTAACTTTCACATTATCCGTATCCGACGGGAGGCCCTAGCCACACTACATTTCGTTCCATTACATCCCATCTTTAATAGCGTGTTAGAAGCAATTAACAAATACTTTAGAAATTCTTGTCTTAACTGCTTGACCTCGACGAGCGATGCTGTCGCCGCGTCTCAGCAAACGTGATGCGATGCGTTGCGACGTAATGCAGGCAACAACAGTAGCTGTGGGGGCAAAAGGGCCGGAGGGTGGGGAGGGGGGGGGGGGGCGCACAGGTGATCGAGCACAGTAGGTAGTAGGTAGGTAACTTGCGCATCCACGCAGCTCCGTGATGATGTCTTCTTCTAACCTCAGCGCCAGTCGCAGCCGCGTTGTACTGTCGTCTTCTTACCTCGTTCCGTCACGTTCAGTGACAGTGTGGCTAACATCCAAACCCTCGAGCTAGTCTTAACACTGTTCGCACTGGTTTCGGCATATTTCACTTCGTTATCCTGTTAGTGCCTACCGAGTTCCTCGTTTCGTACCGATCACTTTCACAGTTCAGTTTCCAGGCCGATTAAAACCAAATGTGGGGTGGCGGGTAAATATCCTCGTTAATTTTGTAAAGTCGTTATCATAAGGCCTTAAATATTGTCTGTGCCTACTTTACACCTACCTTCGCCGTTTACAAGAGACTGAAAACTATATTTTCGATCAGCCAGAAAGTGATGGAGAAATACTAACCATAATTTCCAGTCTGCAAGTCCATGTTACTCTTTGTACGCACTGAAAGAAAATGTTCCTATTTGCTATTTACCCAGCGGGATCAGAAACTATGATTATAAATAAAAGTTATAATGTTTTAACTGATTAATACATTCAGTAAAAGTTCACATGAAAAAACAGGTCTTACAAGAGAACCTCCCCATCGCACCCCTCTCAGATTTAGTTATAAGTTGGCACAGTGGATAGGCCTTGAAAAACTGAACACAAATCAATCGAGAAAACATGAAGAAGTTGTATGGAACTATGAACAAATAAGCAAAATATACAAACTGAGTTGTCTATGCGCAAGATAGGCAACATCTAGTACAGTCTGAGTTCAAGAGCGCCGTGGTCCCGTGGTTAGCGTGAGCAGCTGCGGAATGAAAGGTCAACGGTTCAAGTCCACTCTCGAGTTAAAACTTTAATTTCTTATTTTCGCAAAGTTATGATCTGTCCGTTCCTTCATTGAAATCTCTCTTCACTGTAATAAGTTTAGTGTCTGTGTTTTTCGACCGCACCGCAGAACCGTGCGATTAGTAGACGAAAGGACGTGCGTCTCCAATGGGAACCGAAAACATTTGATCGCAAGGTCATAGGTCAACAGATTCCTCCGCAGGAAAACACGTCTGATATATTCTATCCGACACTGGTGAAGGCATGTGCGTCACATGACAGCAATATGTTGTCGACCCACCTAACTTGTACACTTGGCAAAAGGGTAAAAAGATTCTTCTACCTTGCCCGATTTAGGTTTTCTTTTGGATGTGATAATCACTCCCAGTTTGTCACATAAACTGAAAATAAGATATTAAACTTTTTACTGGAGGCCGGATATGAACGAAGGACCTCTCGTTCCGCAGCTGCTCACGCTAACCACGGGACCACTGCGCTCCTGAGTTCGCGCCATCCTTGATGTTGCCTATCTTGCACATGGACTACTCAAACTGTATATTTTACTTATTTTTTCATAGTTCCACACAACTTCTTCCTGTTTTCTCGATTGATCTGTGTTCAGTTCAGTTTTTCGAGGCCTATCCACTGCGCCAACTTTTAACTAAACCTGAGGGGGGTGCGATGGGGAGGTTCCCTTGTTAGTATTCTATCTAACACACCTATCTTAAACAGCACTGTTAACAGTTCAGAGGCGATCTCTATAGGAAGTTTCAAATAAAATGGTCTGGTCGCCTCAAAAGTGGAAAATAATATCGCCACTTGCCACGCGGTTTAGTCAATATTACGGGTAACACACACTTACTTCCGTGACACGTAGGCATCTGACCGACGCGAACATACTGATGCCTCGTTGTGAAATGTCATTTTTCAAATGCCTTTCTGGTCGTATTTATATATAGGCACAGAGGACCGACAAACGGAACAAATGCTATCAATCGCCCTAGGCACAGTTAGCAATAACTAAATAGCCCCTTTGTCGGTTTCGTATTAATTAATATCTCTGTCGCTTAACAATTTAGTTTGCTTTAGTTACAGAAAATGTTTTAGCTCGACTGCATTTAAACTTTGCTGGGCAGAAATTAATATTAATAGAATGAATAGAATTTCATATGGAGCCGACAGTAGAAAATGACCTCTGAATTGCCTCTTTGAGATTCCTTGTAATTATTATTATATGCAATGCAGTCTGGAAACTTGGTACAGCTGTATTATTGCATGAACGTAATCGAGTTCTGTGAGTAGACTTTCTATTACAAATACAAATGACACATGATCTTTCTTGATTAAAAATGTTTTCATCAAAGATTTGGTGTTTTGGTAAATAACTTGAAAACTAATAGAGGTACCTTATTGGAGCCACAAAGCTCACATTTTTATATGAAACTGAGGCTACATACGAATTTTCATCTTTTTGAGTCTAATATTACGACCTTAAATTTTTGGCAAAAACGCCGATTTTGACCAAAACATTACTCCAATCAAGTCGAGATTTGTATCTTTTAATTGTGAGATACATTTTCAAATTCTGAACAGTTTTTAGCTCAGTAGTGTTATTATGCAATCTTATTTTTCTTAAGATCGTATATTTTGCCTACCACTTTTGTTTGAACATTCTGAGACCTTACAAAGTTAACATTAATCTACTGGAGCATACAGTACCAAAGTTCTGAAAAGTTATTTCAATTTTTAATTTCAGTCTTAGAAACCTAACGGCAGACAACCTGTACACCAGTATTCCGCTGGCCACTACTCAAGGTGACTGTGGCTGCAACAGTCCAGAGAAACAAAAAGGAACCCTCATTAATTCATTGCGACCACAGACCGCAGCGTCTGCAACAGCACGTTTGGTTCAGTAATAGTGTAAGTAGGCTGTTTAGGTTCTTATACTGGTAATGCCGCCGCCACGTAGCGCTCTCTATATGAAAATCATTGGCCGTGCTGTGTGCAGTCTGTGGCTAGTCTGCATTGTTGTCTGCCATTGTAGGGCAGCGGCAGCTGGATGTGAACAGCGCATAGCGTTGCGCAGTTGGAGGTGAGCCGCCAGCAGTGGTGGATGTGGGGAGAGAGATGGCGGAGTTTTGTAATTTGTCATGAACTGCTATATATATTATGACTATTAAGGTAAATACATTGTTTGTTCTCTATTAATATCTTTCATTTGCTAACTATCCCTATCAGTAGTTAATGCCTTCCGTAGTTTGAATCTTTTATTTAGCTGGTAGTAGTGGCGCTCGCTGTATTGCAGTACTTTGAGTAACGAAGATTTTTGTGAGGTAAGTGATTTGTGAAAGGTATAGGTTAATGTTAGTCAGGGCCATTCTTTTGTAGGGATTTTTGAAAGTCAGATTGCGTTGCGCTAAAAATATTGTGTGTCAGTTTAAGCACAGTCTTGTATAAATTGTTCAAAGGGGACGTTTCATATGTCGACCCTTAGCCGAGGATACCTCACTGGAATCTACTTATTTTTTCTTGTAGTTTGTGTAATTAGTGTAGCCTTTGTTTATTGCTAGCGCGTAATTGTAGAGAGAATCTCCTTTGTAGTTGTAGTTTTTCATTCTTGTACAATAAAAGAGTTGTGGCATGCATGTAGATTTGCACCAAGTATTTCGCAGCTGCAATTAACTAGATATTATTTTCAGTGCTATGTTAATGTGTTCTCTTATTTTTGCTCTTCAAATTGTGTTTTTCTGTGTTGTCGTGTGAAATATTGTGACAATAATGGCGTGTGAAAAACGTAATACTAGGCTCCAAAGTAAACTGAGAAATGACAGTGAAGACGAAAGCAGTGTGTTAGCGCCACCGAGTAATGAATTAACTAATGTTCAAAGTAGTAATTTGGTAATTGTACATAGGGAAATGGAGCGGGCTGCAAACAATGGTGTAGACAGTGAAACAGGTAGTGAACAAGGAAGCATTATCGATCGATCGGTCGGCAACAGCTCGCCTCAGGAATCCGAAATGACAGAACACAATATTGCAAATACTGTAGATTTAGGTTTTGCGTCCTCACCCTTTTCTCAAATAAGTCAAGACACATTTTCCGCTTTTCAAACTGCGAATATTGCCGGTTCAAATGCAATGCCGAATAGCACTGAGGAACATGTTTCAGACACCAGTGCATTGTTATTACAATTAATGCAACAAATGGGACGCCTTGTCAGAACATCGAATGGATTTTCGTACGTTCTAGTCGCTGTTGAACTTACTTCAAAATTTGTTTCTTTCACTCCGTTACGTAAAGCCACTGGACGGTCTGTATCCAACGCCTTTATTAAAAATTTCTTACGTGAAGTTGGACACGTTAGTAAAGTCATTTCAGATAACGGACCGCAATTCAGATCTGCTGTTTGGTCACGCATGCTTCGGAATCATAAATACAAACCTGTTTTTATTTCATTGTACTCACCACATTGTAACCCGTCTGAACGGATTATGAAAGAAATCAATAAGCTTTGCAGACTTTATTGTCACAGAAAGCATCAGCATTGGGACAGATATTTACACTTATTTCAAAATGTGCTGAATGAAATGCCTCATGATTCCACTGCTTTACCACCTACTCTTGTACTGAAGAATGAAGAACCACCGAACAAAATCAGAGAGCTTGTACCTTTCCCGAATACACGTAAACTTCGACACAAAGACATAATTGATTTGGCTCTTAAAAATATAAAATCTGCAGCAGACAAAAGGAGAAAACTACACGGTAAAGCAAATGCAAAGAAATTATATATTGGTCAGAAAGTTGTCATTAAAGCTCTTTCATTGTCACATAAGAAGAAACACTTGAGTCACAAATTCTTTCTAGATTACAATGGACCTTACAGAATCCGACGTATACCACATGATAATTGCGTTGAAGTTGAAACTCTGCGTACTAGGAAGAGTAAAGGTTTACACCACATTTCACATGTAAAGACGTTTATTGAAAGATAATCTGCTTTTTAACTTTGTCTTTGCCATAAAACGTTTCACTTCACGTTACTAGTATGCTTTAGAAACTGTTACCATGCAACAATGTTTGAAGTTAAATATCCAGTCAAGAACCAAGAGAACTTATTCAAACAGAAATTACGAATGCATTGTTATTGTGAACAGACGTCGCAGTGTTTATTGTGTGTGTACATTCTTGCTTGTTAGTTGCACGACTACGTAACGACTATAAGGCTTACAGACTTAGAACATATACCAGTACTGCTAATGAGATTTTAATGCAACATTTTGGTTTACTTGAAAATACATTCTGGATTTAAAGTACTTTCTGTGAGATACCAGATGACACAGTGGTTAGTTTATGTGACAGCTACACGATTTTATCACGACGCTACTAATGAGTGACAATTTACAATGTTGCTTTTGCGGTGTTTCTGTTTTATATCTGCACAGTTTTCTGAATTATTCTGGAAAGTAAAACATGTTTTAGTAGTAACTTTTGAGGTATAGCTACAAGGAGACAGCCTTTTCCATAGCACAACAATAGTTACAGCACAGTACTGTCATCATCACAACAATAAGCGTAATAACTAAGATATCTCTACGCAAAGCATTTCACTTTTGTTTATCATGAGGTAAGTACATTGGCTTCTGCAGAACTTAGCTTTCGGAGGAAAATAACTACGACACTTCCACAGAGATTATCTTACAACAAGATGCACATTTAGCGCTACAGGACACGTATTTCAGTGATTAATTTTGTACTTAAAACATTTATTTTTAAAGATTTTTGAATTACAAAGAAAGTTTTCCGTGATACATTTCATTCCATTGCTGTAATCTGTAACACCTGAGGGTATAATTACATTAATCCTCAGGGGGGTACACGTTTACTTTGTGTACCATGTGTTTGGCAAGCACAAGGAGCCCTAGCTAATATGGTATTTGCTTATACAACTTAACACATCGGTACCATATTTCTCTAAAACATAAATTACACAGCTATCTGATCATTTAACAGAGAAACAAACATCTTTTTACTACGTCAGTGACACATGTTTACGCAATTACAGAGTTGGATTACTTCACACTTACGAAATTGTATTTTGTCTGTACTTTGTGAACTGTTCATATTTTTTCGGAACCATTGTGATACTATGAGAGCTTTGAATGATGTATTTGGTATGAGATCATGATTTTTAAAGTACGTTTGAGGTAGATGACACTATTGAAATGGGCAGAGAATTTTCTTTAGGTTTTGAGATTATTGCAGAAAGCTACAACGTTTTTGAGGTTTGGCTCTGAGCACTATGGGACTCAACATCTTAGGTCATAAGTCCCCTAGAACTTAGAACTACTTAAAACTAACTAACCTAAAGACAGAACACACACCCATGCCCGAGGCAGGATTCGAACCTGCGACCATAGCAGCCTCGCGGTTCCGGACTGCAGCGCCAGAACTGCACGGCCACCGCGGCCGGCTTTTGAGGTTTGACTGAGGGGTTATGATGTTATTATTACGATGACGATGTGTATTATGCTGTTGAGGTATGTTTATGATCAATGAGATGATGCTATATGAGGAATTTGATTATGCTATGTATTTATTATGATGAAATATTGAAGAGTGTCTACGAATATGTATATGTGTAATGAGGTAAGGAATAATGAATAGTTTTTAGGGACGCTGATTTGTGAAAAAGGTTGTTGGAAACCAAGAATTGTACTTTAAGAGTTATGAAATGTGTGTTTATATTCGTGAATGTATCACAATGCCGACGAAAATTTTTTGGACACTGTTATATCAATAGGATTTTGCTTCTACACATTTGTAACGCAAATTCTTGACCTGTGAAATATTTTGTATATGAGACTGTCACTGTAGCGGAAACTGCTGTCGTAAATATTTCCATAAGAAAGTTAAGTGACCACCTGCACGTGCGTCGTGGGCACCCAGCTGTGTCAGACGCCTGGAGAACAAGCCATTAGAGTGCGTGCCTTTTCAGAGGCACAGGTAGAAAAGAAAAAAAAGGGAGGCCATTATCCTCGCTTTTGACATTCCTTTGTAGAAAGCACTGTAAATATGACACGCTTACATCTGCACACCTGATTATGACAAGCGTCTTTCTCCAGAATTGAGGGAATTTTTACTGCGTTATGAGATGCCATATGACTAATGAATGATGTTTCATGCTGTCCTTTGTACATATTTGCTCATTTTCTTTAATATCTAGTTTCTAGCTGCACTGCAGCATTGGTTAAAATAAAATTTAATATATGTACTAATATAGTTATTTTATGCCTACAGATCCAGTCAATAAGAAATTTATGATCTACTTCCAAGAAAACGAGAGCACATAAATAGACATTTCCCTTCACAGGAATTGCATAAATAATTTCTTTACGATTTGGTAACTTATCTGCTAGTGTAAGTTCTCGTGATACATCACTCTAGTGTTAAGATGTGACATAGGTATTAGACATGGCCATTTTAGTGTAATATTCTTTCTGCTTGAGCTATGTCATGTTTAGATATAAGTTTTGTTATTTGGTGCTGCTGTTTGCCAGGCATAATGTTACAGAATTTGACTTTGTATTACGCTGTTAAGCCAGTTTTACTACGGATTTAGTTTTCTTGTTTGCTGCACAGTGCCTTATATTAGTTGTAATATTGCAATTGCTTTGCCTATTTAAATTTTTTGTCATTGATGTTTGTGTTAATTGTTTTGCGCTGCTGTATTGCCTCATCCCTTAGTTTAGCATCTGAGCTCAGTAGATTTAAGTTAGCTTAAGAAGGGGTAGACTATAAGAGAATGAGTTGCGATTAATTGGAAGAAATGCACTGAGGGGTTATATGAGAAAAATACAGAAAGCATGCTTGGATATGATTTTTTTGGTGGAAACAAAGGTTGAAATGAGACAAAAGATCTATGGAATGAAGTTTTGGGTTGGACTGCAGTACCAAATGTTACACTGAAAACAAACCCTGTCCTTTCCTTTTGTGTTATCCCACTATGTGTTTGTGTACCCTTGTGTATTTGTTTTCTTCCTGTCTCTGTGTAGTTTCATAGAATTTTTTCTCTTCTAATACTAATCTACATTCACTATGATGAGGAATACTGTTATCCTCAAATATAATTGGCATTAATAATATGTTATTTACCTTGTAAATATGCTTAGACATTATTTATTCTGTTTTGTTTTAATGCTCATGTGTGAAGTTGATGTTTCAATAATTATTCTGATCTTTTATGTATTTACTTATGTCATAATTCCTGTAACACTGATGTATAAGTTTATTTCTATTCTGTAGTAAAGCCTGTGCTATAAATGTTATCTGTATTGTTATGTTCTTTAATGATGTATTTTTTACCTTTGTAATTGTATTCTTATGTTATAAAATTGTAATTGATACCAGTTCATCATATTATTAACTTGTTAGTTACATTTCACTGCACACTTTTCTGTTGGTCATAGTATATGGACAATATGTGAGAAGTAGGGACTGTTAGTGTTTGCACGTGTGTTGATAATTCATAAGGGACTGGGTAACAGCATTGCTGGTTCTAAGGACAATTCCAAAAACTTTGTGAGTGCACAACTGGTGGTTATGGACTTGCTATATTAACTGCAAGACTCTTCAATGGTGATTGTGCACCCGCACAGTCACAACAGATGGCTGCTGGCCATCTCTACAAGGACTACAGTGGGTCTGCATCTCTGATGACTCACCAATATCATTATCTCTAAAGGACTACAGTGGGTCTACACCTTTGATGACCCACCAATACCATTATTTCTATAAGGACTACAGTGGGTCTACACCTTGGCTGACTCACCAGTACCATTATTTCTACAAGGACTGCAGTGGGTCTGCACCTCTGGTGGCCCACCAATACCACATTTTCTACCAGGACTACAGTGGGTCTGCTCTGTGATGACCTACCTACCAATATTCTTCAAAACGTCGAATGACTCTGCTGTGGGTTTGCTCTGTTGTGGCCCATTACCTGCCAGCATGTCAAGAGTCAGCACTGTCTTTCCGTTGGAAGGACAACACTACTTCTTCAAGACTGCATGGAAATCCACTACTTCTGTCTGCAATTTCTTTTACTAATGAGACTTTGTGAAAAAAAACTGTAATTACTATTATGATGAATGATCAGGACTATCTTTATGGACTGTGAGAAAATTTTAGCTTTTGACCAACATTGTATCAATAAGTGTGTGCATTTGATATCTTTGTTATTGTAACTATGTAAGTAAAAATTTTATCAAATCATTAATGGCCACTGCCCAAAACAATTTGTAAAATTTTTTGTGGGGAGCATGGGGGCTATGTAAGTAGGCTGTTTAGGTTCTTATATTGGTAATGCCGCCGCCACGTAGCGCTCTCTATATGAAAATCATTGGCCGTGCTGTGTGCAGTCTGTGGCTAGTTTGCATTGTTGTCTGCCATTGTAGGGCAGCGGCAGCTGGATGTGAACAGCGCATAGCGTTGCGCAGTTTGAGGTGAGCCGCCAGCAGTGGTGGATGTGGGGAGAGAGATGGCGGAGTTTTGTAATTTGTCATGAACTGCTATATATATTATGACTATTAAGGTAAATACATTGTTTGTTCTCTATTAATATCTTTCATTTGCTAACTATCCCTATCAGTAGTTAATGCCTTCCGTAGTTTGAATCTTTTATTTAGCTGGCAGTAGTGGCGCTCGCTGTATTGCAGAGTTTGAGTAACGAAGATTTTTGTGAGGTAAGTGATTTGAGAAAGGTATAGGTTAATGTTAGTCAGGGCCATTCTTTTGTAGGGATTTTTGAAAGTCAGATTGCGTTGCGCTAAAAATATTGTGTGTCAGTTTAAGCACAGTCTTGTATAAATTGTTCAAAGGGGACGTTTCAATAGGATCACCTTGGCGACCTACATGCCAAAAAAGTAGGAGGTTATAATTCTTCTCCCAACATTCTATGTGATGATCATACCGTCGAATCGACTGAGGACAAAAAGAAGCCTTAGGTTATTACCTACTACTGTACAATAAGACAAAGGACGGAGTCAACACAGGACAAGAGTTGTGCGGAACTTCCGACGTGAGACGAACGTACAGAAGATGGCAGCTCAAGATCTACTTCTCCCTACGCAATTTGGCTGAAATGAATGTGTAAGGGCAATCCTGACACATCCACAACTTCTGAAAACGCTCTCCCTCACAGTTTTTCAAGATCAACTTCGTAAGCGCCAAGGGGCATCCAGGTTCCTCACCAAATCCTTGCAGCAGCGTCTCAAGAACTTCGCTCCTAGATCCTGCAGTCAAGTCACGAATCCTCATGCAGCGAAGAAGGTGAAGAAGAATCCAAGGTGCGAGAAGTGCGGCCGCAAGCAGACAGGATGACGAACAATCAATGAAAAGAATGCTGTTGATTCATCTGTCTCCTAGAGCACGCAACCTCCCTTTGTCGCCACGGTGTCTCTGAAGCATTTGCCAAATGAATACAAGGACTTTGTGAAGCATAAACTAAGGTCAAAATACAGAACTCGCAATTTTTGTTGCAAGTTGGGTTTATTATGTAAGCAGTAATTTGTTCCTCACAAAATGTTATCAAGGTAAAATAAAATGTAAAAAATCAGTAAAGATATATAAAAGTATTAGAAGTCATACTAAAAATAAAGGTGGCAGAATAATTGCAGGTGTTGAGGTGCACTGCACCCCACCTCTGTAATGACGGTACATGGTGCACATTTCTAACTCAAGGTTAATATTTCCTCCATTAAACAATATGTTACAACACCACAGCGCACACGAGTAGTAAGCCGTTGCACTAGATTCCAACACAATAATAATAATTTCAATCTAATTAAGAGATCAAAACAATATACTGCCCCAAACAGTAATTGTTTAATCTCACAATGAGAAACACAAGAAAACTTGTTGTGAAATACATCTCTATAAAGCGATCTTGCTTTATCCCTTAGTGATTACACAAGAAAGCTCCAAAATAAAATGACAGCTTGTTTCTGCTCGTGATTTACATTAAAAACGGACAGAAAACAAAAGTAAATCCCAGCTTCTGGCCATTAATATGTTTATGAAGGACAGGACATGCAACAGACGCACTATAGTTATCTACAATCCACTGCTGAAACGCCGCCTGCCCCCTCTCCCCCCCCCCCCCCCCGAACAACACGACCATGGAACTACAGCTTCTACATCGACCTCAACGAAGTAGAGAAGTAAAGAAACAATAACAGAGACTGCAGGTAAGCGAAAACCAGTTTAACTTATTGCTAGTACACTGTTATTGAACAATAGCGCCACCATATTTATAATTTCACAATTAGAATGTTACACCCTCTGCCACCAAGGTCACGCCATGAAAAACTCTTGACAATAATTTTCGCCCTATCGAATTCCTCCCACCCTCACTGTGTTTTCATAAGCGTGCCGATTTCATCTATTCTGGTGGAGTCTGCCGCACTATAACCTATTCGGCCAAACTCAGACGACTGCCACTTCCTGTCATTAATAAATATAGCCCACAAAAGCACACATCACTTTGTGCTGTGGGCTGTCTTGCTTTAAGCAAATTCTTTCACGTTTGTGCTCATTGACTAAGAGCTACAGTCTTCTCCTGGATACTTACAAGAAGACGCCATCCGCTACCTCATCTCTACAATGTCCTCATTTCGGCTGGCCACGCCTTGTGCTGATCACTCCAGTACGCTACTGCTGATGTTGTCATGTTGCTCAAGCCTCAAAAATAATCTTCCCTTCTTGTTTTGTCTTGTTTCGTAGACAACTGGGGAACTACCCAGCGTGCTCGGCCTCCACTGCGACACCTTCAGGCCGCGCGGAGTGGCCGAGCGGCTTGAGGCGCCATGTCACGGACTGCGCAGCCTCTTCCGCCAGAAGTTCGAGTCCCCCTTCGTGCACGGGTGCGTGTGTTGTTCTTAGCATAAGCTAGTTTAAGTAAGCTTAAGTAGTGTGTAAGTCTAGAGATCGGGGACCTCAGCAGTTTGGTCCCTTAGGAATTCACACACATTTAAACACCTTCAGCGGATCACTGCAACCAGACACTTCAATGCTGAGACAAGTCAGGCTGGGGCGCCAACAAGACCCCGACGCCAGCCTATGACTTGCCTGACACTTTGGACACTGGCCTCTGGTAATGGCACAAAACATTGTCGGTGCTTCTTCTTGTTTACTGCTGATTGCCTCACACGGCGACTACTCGGAGCCAACCACACCAATGTAAAACAAGTATGGCCAGAGAACCATGCAAGGTCGCCACCCCATCCCACTACTTGTCAGACGCTGCCCACTGGTACCTCCAGTGCTGCCTCATGTCATTGTTGCCACTTGCTCTCGGTCCTGCCAACTGCCCGCCATTGTGTCACACCACCAGAGCAGACTTTTGGGTGACGCTGTGTCTGTGATCTCGTCGACACGCACACCCTCCGGCGATACGTGTGCACTAGATGCACACTGGTGCGAAGAACATCGCAGGCGGGGAACGTGAACGTGTTACAAAATTCGATTCCTTGCCACAATATAACTAGACTGTACAGAACTGAATGTATGAGTATTTCTTACAGAAGTATCAGCATCTACGTAATCATATCCAATTTGAGCCCCACAGGCATTCGTTCTCCTCCAGAGATCGTACCCTTTCAGCGCTCGGCAGGCACGAGAGAGGATCGGGCGAGAGAACGTGCGGAGTGAAAAGCAGTTAGCAACGGCTTGTGGTTAACAGTAGACACGAGAGGCAACCTCATCGGCGAATACTGTCGCTATGACAACGTCCAATCGGTTCGGCGCCGGCTGTATTGGGCGTGTTTTGAGATGAACTGCGTAGCTAAGAAGTTTGGTAGTTGTTAGCCGATTGTTGTGGGTCCTCACTCGTGACCTACATTCCCGATGCTGCTGGACACGGACTTCAACTGACGTCATAAGGTGATATTATTGTATTTATGTGATTCCTGGGAGACACATTTTCTGCCCTCCGTGTTGCAAGTGTGACGAACCTGACACAGATTACTGGTTGAGTCTCAGTCACGAAACTATGTGCACAATTTATCTTGTGGTTCGCCCCTACGAAACTTGTTGTGTCATTTTGACTGTAGTTATTCGTGTAGGCATCAGATTGAATCGATATTCTGGTTTTTCATTTAAAACTTGGGGCTTACTGTGCATTATTTCTTAATTTTAGTGTTTAGTCTGTTTCAAAAAGCACTGTATATCACTGAACAAACCACTGCACAAATGTAGGTCAACCACCAGATGTTTCTGCGGAGTCTTGAATGTTTGGCTCCATCTAGGACGTGTAATTGTTGTAACATAAATATGTCATTTTATATCTTACTTTGAGGTAATCTCATGTTAGTATGATTTCAATTGCCTGTTTAAGATACCTGGGGTTTGAGTGTGATTTGGTTACTGCTTGGAGGCTGTGACAATTTGTTGAACATGTTCTGGCACTAATTTGATGTTGTTTTATCTAATATTGTTCTAAGTGCACTGCCTTGAGTTCATTAGGATGGGATTATTTATTTAAGAGTTAAGTTGTAGCGTGTTCGTTATCGTATTGGGACGCGCGTTTTATTGGACCATAATTTCTTACGATTTGTTGTGCCTCTGAGTCCGGGTTGTCGGTCTGACCTACACCTTCGGCCCGATTATGTGTCTTTCTTTTTAGTAGATTCTTACGTTCCGCTTATGCTCCTCCTAAGCCATGTAACAGTTGCCTGCTTTGAAGTTAAACCTGTTTGAGGGAGTACATGTGGGACAAAGTCTGCCTGAGACTTTTATACCTCTCACTATTGGTCGAGTCAACAATTGGTGGTCGAGCAGGAGAAATGGCCGTTGTCCACGCTGCCTGTTGCGTATGGCGTTCGTGTCTGTACCTGGTTGGTACCTGGAGCTCAGGTATATTTATAAGATAAGTGCCATTGACAGGTCCAAGGTTCGAAACTTTAAAAGAATTTCTGTATATGTCATTATTGCCTGCCTTTTCAGCAAGTAGCTAAGTTGTGTTTCAGATGAAAGACTTGCATGTTAAAGTTTCTTATTCTGTTCATTCAGTTAATGTATTTTCCAAGCGTGTCATTTATTATCTGCAAGTAAATTTTGTCAATGTTCAGTTTGTCTATAGTCTGTCCTCGAGATACCTAATATCGAAAGCATTTTATTGTAATCGCATTATTACAATCACATGAAATCTGCGTTAACTTAAAATGGGATTCTGCCGTTTGAACTGTAACGATTTATCCCTATCATTCTACTGTTAATCATGGTACAATAATCCCATGAAAGTTGCATTAGCGTAAATCGGCTGCTGCCGTCTGATGTGTAACTAATAGTCGTTATAACGACGAGCTGTTCATACACTTGTTATCTCAGCGAAGTTTCTTGCTTTTACTGATTGTATCTGTATCATAATTTGCAGCTCTCCGATCTCCAAGGACCAGTCCTTTACGGGCGTTTTATGAAGTGCCGATGTATTCCCTTATCACAATCGTCAGCTCTGAACCGTTGAAGATCACTATCAAAGTGTGAGTTTTGTGTGAGGAGATTCCAGTCTCTGCTCAGGCAAGCATAGAAAGTAGCTGAATAATTCCAGTCCAGAAGAACCCCCAAGAGCCATTTTACTACCAGGCAGACCGGATATGAACCTAGCGGATGACCTACATCCAGACAATAGTACTTGGTGGAGGTCGAATTGACCGATGATATTTATGAACCAACAACGCAGAGTTTTGCAGGAGTCAGCATTGACAAGGATTGATTTTAGACAAGTAAGTTCTTGACTAGTGTGCATTTCTTTCAGCCAGAGAAAGGAGAGAATTATGAACAAAAGTTGTTAGCAAATAGCACGATAGATAAGACGAAGAACACAAGCAGACCAATAAGGTGTAACACCCTTAGTGTGGGATACTTTCCTGTTAGACCTGATGTGAAACTCTTGGTACTGACTTCGTACTGAAGGCAATGACTGTTTTAACGTTTTTCGCGATTTCCCCAAGTCGCACCAGGCAAATCCCTGGATGGTAGACGACGATCTAGGTGTGTTGATCTGTGAATTATGACAACATTCTTGTCTGATCTATAACTATCCTGAAAGAACATTCTGTGCTGAGTCCGACGCCTTCCAAGAAGGCGAGTTTGTGAAATGGGAATGGTGGTACTGGAGTTACGGTAAATTATACTTTTGGTTGCAGGAAACGTTATTCACCAATTAAATTAATTATGCGTATTTAAGTGAAAAAGAATAGTAAATTCCAATTACAGACAGCAGTGTGGTCAACTGCTGACCAATGTGTTCCTAGAAACACTACGCAATAGTAAATTCCAATTACAGACAGCAGTGTGGTCAACTGCTGACCAATGTGTTCCTAGAAACACTACGCAAGATTATTAAAATCAAAAATAGTTATAAAATACACTGATAAATCACCTGTAGCGAATTTATAACGCATTCTAAACAAATAGCAGGATAACAAGGATATTTCTATGAGCATAAATGCATGTTGAATTAACAAATCTACCTTTACACAAATTACTATTCAGATAAGGAATTCGCGAGCACCAACGTATGGAAATCCTGCAACCATTATACGGGTAAGTGGTTTTAACTTCACTCGATAACCAACCAAGGAACAACAATAGTTAGCAAGATACTTGGGCAGCATAAAATGTACTAGTTCCACAATTGGTCCCACCTGCCTTTCGTCAAGTTCCTAGAGTAGGTCTTGAGTGACTGTAAGTTAATATAGCGTGAAAAGCAACCTTTGATCCCTACTAACCGAGAGACAGGCTGAAGGCCTTACTCAAGCTTTATAACAATAATGAAGTTTTTCGTTACGAGCTGACGGTCCATCTGACGCTCTCGTGACAGTTTTTTCCTCAACAGAGTTTAGCGGAATTGACGTTACCTTCCACGCTTAAGGACAAAACTAAACAAGCCAAGTCAACACAGATCGCTTGTGAGAAGACCCAAAGGTGTATTTCATCTCATCACATCTATAGTAAGTTATACGGAGATAACATGCTCCAAACACATTGACCCATTTCAAAAACAGGTAGTGTCCTAGTCGGTAGACGTCAGTACAAGCCCTTGTCGCCACTGCACCTGCCATCTTCACACACACAACAAGTCACCGCCACACTTATGTTTACTGATTCTCATGTGCAGTCATTCAGCACCAACACAGTATTGCATATAATTTGGTAGTGGCTAACAACTATAACTTACGTAAGTGATCTGAGATAATTATCAACACAACAGACTTTTTATTCGCAAATATACTATGAAAAGGTTATCACATCACCTGACTTAAAAAGTAGAACTGTTGCATGAGCTAAGTGGGCAAATACAAAGGAATGTACAAATAACAGAAATTAAAGACGGAATTAAAAAGAAAGCAGACTGGAACTTAGTCAATGATAAGTGTGGTTTCAGAGACGTCAAATGAGTGAGAGGACCAATACCGGTACCATCTCGAATTTTGGAAATAAGATGAGAAGTAAGCACAAAAACATATGTAGCATTTACGGACGTCGAAAAGGCATTTCATATTGTTGATTGTAAGTTATTACTTAAAGCAATGCGCAAAGTAGCAGATGATTGAAAGAACAGGCGACTTATTTTGAGTTTATACAAAAGTCAAACTACTGAACTGGATTTCAATGGTAGCAAGAAACAAGCAAAAATTAGGACAGACACACTAGGGTGTTCTCTAACACGTCCCTTATTTAACATGTTTGGAGAGGCAATAACAACGAGGAAAGAAAAGACGCTGGAATAATAATTAACTGTAGACACGTTCATTGCATCAGATTTGCTGGTGACATTGCAGTATTGCCAGAGGCAGAGAAGGAACTAATTTAAATGCTTAGGATCTTAAGTCAAGAGATAACAAACCCACAACAAAGAAGTACCAAGAAAATATAAGTAATGGTTATAGATACGAAGGAAGGTGGAGGAAAGACTGATGTCAGAATAGACAGTGAGCAACATCGTGTTAACAGTGTCCTTAGAGGAGGATTGAAACGTTCAAGGTTGTCAGTAGTGTCAAAGGTTGTCAAGAGCGTCTTCCTATTGATCGACCTGCGAATTGTCGTGCTTGACTGGAGGGCAACAGGAACTGGTTGCTCAAAAGGAAAATATATTTGACATGGGTTTTGTTAAAACAAACCAAAAAATAAAGACTGAGAAACAGAGAGAGAAAAACAAAGGTGTGCTAAAGTACTACAGAAAGTTACGAAATAATGGGTAAAACATAAACGTAAATGCGGCTTCATACATGGGAAAAGGAAGAAAGTATAAAAGGAGGCAGTAGTTTGCCTTGAAGAGTGTGACAAAGACTTCGTGTCCCGAGAACCCTGCAGATGACGCAGTGGAGGGACGCAGCGCAGCGTGCATGTCCCAAGAACCCGCGAACTGGCAACATTGAACTAAAGATGCCTGCAGTTTGCGTCACCTTGGCGGTTGTATGATGTAAGGCCTAGACGAGAAGGGAAAGATGTGTGTGTGTGTGTGTGTGTGTGTGTGTGTGTGTGTGTGTGTGAATGGTAGGTAGACCCATACGTATCAACGCGGCTATCCGCTAAGGTGTGCTGTTAGGCTAGACGGCCCTACACCAGGGGGCGAGTGACGACGTGGTGGCCCGCCACATTATGTGTGTGGAATCCGTGAGTTGAGCTACGATGAGCATGGATTGCTTGAGGTGAGATTGTACTGGATTGTTTCATCGATGCGAAAGGGCACGCGCGGGCGTGCTGTAGGATAATTTATACAAACTTTGTCCCCTATTATTGCTGTGTTGGTTGTTAGTTTAGCCCAGTCAACTAAAGCATAAAATGAGAAATAATTCGTGCAGTCGCAAAGTTTTTGCACAGTAGGAGGGAATGCTATGACTAACATATTAGGCTGTTGCATAGCGTTTTTGTTTTCCATGTAGGTATTCTGATTATTATGGGTTTATTTATCGATTGTCATTTCTTATTTCTAGTTCACTGTTTCTAGTTGGGTTAGCATATTGTCATTTTGTCATTAGGAGATAGTGGGTGTAGCTGCGCTAGAAAATGGAGTGCCACGTGAAGAAACGGAAACATTTCCCACATATACTTTTGTTCGAGAGCTTTAGAGGAGTGAAAGCAGTAGAGGCAGCCAGAAACAATTGTCCCCTGTATGGGGTGATGCCACTGCATACAGCACACCAAGAAAATGGTTTTCTCGTTTTAAGAAGGATTAAGAAATATTAGTCTTACGGAAAAACGCTAAGAGGTATGCACCAACCCAATAGTAAAAATCGTCCGATAAGAGTTTGGCGTGGGATGGTGGGAGGCGGGAGGGGAGGGGGGGGGGCAGTGGGATGTATTTTTCCTCCTTTTCCTGCTCTTGTTTATTTTGTAAGATTTGTAGTGGGTCTTATACCAGCACAGGCGGTAAGTTGCGTCCCTGGCCGATATAAAAGGGCAATATTTTGCCGACCCCAATACACTGCCTGATGAAAGTTGTATTACGTTTATCCTCTCTTCTCAGAGTGCTTTTTTCTTTTTTGGTCGTACGAATCCGTCCGTGCCACCTCCCTGTCGATCCAACTGCGGTGAAGATCCCTGGAATGCTTCTGCAAGTTCTCTCTATTGCACTGCTAAATAAATAGTCACACGTCTCACAAACTGGGGTACATT
Organism: Schistocerca cancellata; assembly: GCF_023864275.1. NCBI lineage: Eukaryota > Metazoa > Arthropoda > Insecta > Orthoptera > Acrididae > Schistocerca > Schistocerca cancellata. The sequence goes on from NC_064632.1 coordinate 202,774,133, forward strand.
TAGGCCAACATTTTCATTATTACTTTTCACGGGCCGGCCGGTGTGGACGAGCAGTTCTAGGAGCTTCAGTCTGGAACCGCGCGACCGCTACGGTCGCAGGTTCGTCGCAGGTTCGAATCCTACCTCGGGCATGGATGTGTGTGATGTCCTTAGGTTAGTTAGGTTTAAGTAGTTACTGATGACCTCGGATGTTAAGCCCCACAGTGCTCAGAGCCATTTGAACCATTTTTACTTTTCACAACACTGCTAACAATTGCTACGGTAATATCACTCTCTTGAGTACATTCAAACGTCCATACATGCATACTACAGGACCTGAGAGAAAAACCATGAAAACAACTACCACTCTCCAATTGTTCATTACGCTCTTGTTGGTGCGTCGTTTACCCCATGGCTCTCGGATTCAGGCACTTGCTGCACCACGGACAAATGACTCCCGCACGACCAGTGGTTGTGATACCATTTTTACTGGTCACCTTCTCGCCAGCTCCGCCACTGATCCACATTCACTGCATACAAGAAAGGAAAACACGCAGTTTCCCTTTCCTATTACATTTATCCTTATTCAATTTATTCACGAGCATCTCTTGTAGACGGCTTTCCAATGGTGTTGGGATGTTTAGAAATATCCCGAAACACTACAGCAGCTTCGAAGGACACTTTTTAAAATCTTCCTTGAATAACTTAAAAATCATGATCTCTAGTGAAAAAGTGTCCCAGTACAAATTTAAAATGCATTAAATTTTCTACAAAAATGTCTTATTCCTTTATTCTCTAGGATTAACACCGTAACATGGAATCAATAGGAAGTTTTCAACGCTCCATTTTAAAAATAAATATGAGAATCGAAATTACATGGATTATAGGACTTGTACCCATCTTTTAACTTATATCTCGATTTCAGAGCCAGCTCATGTTTTTACAACATAAAAGAATATGAAGTTTGTGTTTCTCACCCCACAGACAGGCGTGAATGGATACAGCAGTGTTAATATTATTATTTTTCTATTTATTGGTTTCTAGGGTGAATAGGGACAAATCAAAATCTATTTTTGATCTAGGAGAATAAGAAACGAAATTTATTTGATTCAAATAAAGCTTTATTCAGTAAAAAACTAAACATTTTGTATGAATTGTGATTTTTTATTCTGTTTTCCAAATAAAATTGTTCGTTCTGATTACTTTCTCGTAACATCAAGGTGATGAACTCGGTTTGCATGTTGATACAGGTACATTAAGTCACTGACATCATGTTTAAAAATTACGTCTTCAGTCTAAAAGTAGAAGCAATGTAGAGCTTTCGATTAAAAACTCCATGACTAAAAAATGGCTCCTCATCTGTTTAACTGCCTTGTTTTCTTTTTTAAAAAAGTTTCATCCTCTAAATAAAATATTTTACATTCATGTAATCTAAATAACTCCTTACTTTTTTCATATACTTTAATCACAGCATAATCTCCTCTGTCGGGAGCACTGCAGGGTGGTTCTTCGCTTCAGTCAAATTCTTGATCTTCTTCTGAAGTAGGCCTGACGATTACTGTTTCTGTTCATTTCAAAAAATCGGAAAGTACAACTCTCTGTCTTCCGTTATCTGAAGCTCAGGTCAGATTAGCGCATACTTTATAACTGAACTTATGGTTAACCAAACAGGATTGCAGATTTGTTTATCATGAACTTTATCCAACACAATTCAGATCGGTACTTAAAAATAAAGTTAGAGGTAAGCAAATTCAGCACAACTTACAATGTTTTATCATTAAGTGAACCAAACACCAACTTACATTGTCGCCAGCTTTGAAATTTATAATTTTCCCTATTAGACTGGTTCACTGCCAACCTAGGCAAACAGATGTTCGAATAATACTCCCGTTTGTCTTCCAGCTCGATGTCGCAGAGCTTGTTCTTGAAGTTTCGTTTACCTTCAGCTCATTGCTTGTATTCATCCCATTTTCCGATAGTATTCCCGATGCATAGCGCTTAAAAATAGGTACAAGATTAATATTTGTTGTTAATTGAATTAAGACCAAATATTACGTGTATGTCATACATCTAAGCACAATTCAGCCGTATTAAGGGGTTAATTGTGTTCTGGGGGTGTGACGGAGTGAAGAGGAGGGGGCAGAGTTTAGAAGCATGAGGAAAGGTAGGTCACCGGAATGTGGTCATGTACTTCCCCCTTCTGTGCGTCTGGCAAGTGCAGAGCGAATATGCTACGCTCTAAACCACTATGTCACAACAAGTAGCAACATGCAGTCTCTCAGTTACACAGACCCTCCCGCAGCGCGCCTTGCAAATCAGTGGCAACACACTGCACTGACAGACTCGGCGGTGTTTATTTTGCACAAAATATGCTAACACTACATGGAATACAAATATTATTTAGAAAATTAATGCAAATGAGCAAAGTCTACGTAAATCTTTACACAACTAAACGCAGTTTTGGTTCTCAATCCTCCTGTAAGGCAGCTGCGTGTTCTGCGCAACAAAAGCGCTGCTCGCTCTTCAGTTTATGTCGTACAGTTGTTTTATTCTCAAAAAGCAGGTTACCGGAAAGTCTTACGGGAGTTTTGAAAATTGGTATTTTTATAGATTTCGAAGTACTCTTTTCGAATTTTCACTTTATCGCCTTGTATCTTTGCCTGCTCGTGCCGCCATATTGAAAAATGGCGCCAGTCACACTTCTTTTTTTTTTAACGATATGCCCATCTGACTCGTTTTACGAGGACAATAGATATGTAATAAACGTCAGCAGGTATGAAGGTGTTGGGAGCCCCCTTCTACTGAACATCAAACGTCAGAGCTCAAATATTATATTTGAATTATCAGTACTAGTCTGTCGTTCTGCAGCGTCGTAAATGTTTTTATACCCGTGGTTTCTAAGGAAGGGCGTTAAATCTTCTATGTACAAGACATCTGTGCAATATCCTGGAAAGATATATTTTGGTGACGCTATATATGCCAGCGATGGCGGATACTCATTGCGCCGAGTCGTTTGGTATCGCAGTGAATAGTTGTCATCTACACTCCTGGAAATTGAAATAAGAACACCGTGAATTCATTGTCCCAGGAAGGGGAAACTTTATTGACACATTCCTGGGGTCAGATACATCACATGATCACACTGACAGAACCACAGGCACATAGACACAGGCAACAGAGCATGCACAATGTCGGCACTAGTACAGTGTATATCCACCTTTCGCAGCAATGCAGGCTGCTATTCTCCCATGGAGACGATCGTAGAGATGCTGGATGTAGTCCTGTGGAACGGCTTGCCACGCCATTTCCACCTGGCGCCTCAGTTGGACCAGCGTTCGTGCTGGACGTGCGGACCGCGTGAGACGACGCTTCATCCAGTCCCAAACATGCTCAATGGGGGACAGATCCGGAGATCTTGCTGGCCAGGGTAGTTGACTTACACCTTCTAGAGCACGTTGGGTGGCACGGGATACATGCGGACGTGCATTGTCCTGTTGGAACAGCAAGTTCCCTTGCCGGTCTAGGAATGGTAGAACGATGGGTTCGATGACGGTTTGGATGTACCGTGCACTATTCAGTGTCCCCTCGACGATCACCAGTGGTGTACGGCCAGTGTAGGAGATCGCTCCCCACACCATGATGCCGGGTGTTGGCCCTGTGTGCCTCGGTCGTATGCAGTCCTGATTGTGGCGCTCACCTGCACGGCGCCAAACACGCATACGACCATCATTGGCACTATGGCAGAAGCGACTCTCATCGCTGAAGACGACACGTCTCCATTCGTCCCTCCATTCACGCCTGTCGCGACACCACTGGAGGCGGGCTGCACGATGTTGGGGCGTGAGCGGAAGACGGCCTAACGGTGTGCGGGACCGTAGCCCAGCTTCATGGAGACGGTTGCGAATGGTCCTCGCCGATACCCCAGGAGCAACAGTGTCCCTAATTTGCTGGGAAGTGGCGGTGCGGTCCCCTACGGCACTGCGTAGGATCCTACGGTCTTGGCGTGCATCCGTGCGTCGCTGCGGTCCGGTCCCAGGTCGACGGGCACGTGCACCTTCCGCCGACCACTGGCGACAACATCGATGTACTGTGGAGACCTCACGCCCCACTTGTTGAGCAGTTCGGCGGTACGTCCACCCGGCCTCCCGCATGCCCACTATACGCCCTCGCTCAAAGTCCGTCAACTGCACATACGGTTCACGTCCACGCTGTCGCGGCATGCTACCAGTGTTAAAGACTGCGATGGAGCTCCGTGTGCCACGGCAAACTGGCTGACACTGAGGGCGGCGGTGCACAAATGCTGCGCAGCTAGCGCCATTCGACGGCCAACACCGCGGTTCCTGGTGTGTCCGCTGTGCCGTGCGTGTGATCATTGCTTGTACAGCCCTCTCGCAGTGTCCGGAGCAAGTATGGTGGGTCTGACACACCGGTGTCAATGTGTTCTTTTTTCCATTTCCAGGAGTGTATTTGCAGTAACTACCTCACATTCGTTCGATCGAATTGAACATCCAATGCAGTCATCGTATCTGACGAATATTCGGAAGAGTAGCACAACCTAGAAGAAAAATATGCGGAGTAACTCTGACGGTAAAGGAAACGTGTTTCAGTAGACACACTTTTTGACAAGACAATGATCCCAACTGCCTCACAAGATAAATTTCTGGGTACCGTTACAAACAAGAATCGCCTCATTGGACCACTGTAGACAAAATCTGAAGCTGATAACTTCATAGTCGAGCAAACCACGGAAGAAGCGTATTCGCTAATAATCAGATACGAAAATCAACATATCTACATTTGACTCCAAAATAGTTATCGTCGAAGATATAGATCATCTTATTTTTTTGACTGCTTTATTTGCACGTTGAAACATATACAGGTATTTTTTTGAACTTGAGGCAATTAAATATTTCGAAAATAACGTATCGGACGGAAAGAATGTTCTAGGTGAAAAACTGATATTAATAAAGAAGACATTTGTCCGTGCTGCAGCTTGCCTACTCCTAACCATCTCTCCTGCATGTGCAGGGTCAACTTTGTGTATTCAAATTGGAATCCCATTTTTACTGCATATTCGGAGTCTAGGCCAAAAAATACGTATAGTCCACTCAAACCATTGTTTGCCATTCGTGCTAGATGGCGCCGTAATAAACAAATATCAAGCGCGCTGTTTTTCCAATTAAGAACCGACGCATTTGAACAAAGTAACTGTAGACTATTCGTTCTAACGGTTGATATTGATATTCAAACGTTATTTGGGTATTGTAAATGTGTACAGTGCAAATAATATCCCTAGACGTTGGAATTTCTGGCAAATAGGCTACAGGTGACGGCAAGAAGGGCAACCTTTAAATTAATCATGCCAAATCCGTCAACAGCCGCGCCGATCCTGCGCCGATGAGGGACAAAGGCACAAAAAAAATTTGAAGATGTCATAAGCGAATGAAAGTCAGGAAAGTAGATTACTTTTCGAGTTGAACTATCACTTATTGCACACACACATTTCTGACGGAGGAGGAGGAGAGGCTGGGGTGACGAAGTTGTTGACTCTCCCGCTGTGAAAAATATCCCAGCCATTGACAGTACAAACAATGAAATCGACATTGGCGAATACACGTTGCCAGAATGTTACATTTCACACGGGTTCTACGGGATGGCAGACAGCGGACAGATCAGATGTTGAGCTTTGTGATAAGTACTGTATCCCAAGCCTGAAACTAGATTAATCGAAGTTTTTGATCCCAAGCTCCTGCGATTGGAGGACCGCAGCATGTAAGACAGGAGATGCGAGTGATTGAGAGTGAAAGTCAGCAATGAATGCATACGCTATACGTATCATCTTTTCCGTTTACTGTTTCGACATTTCTTCGCTGAAATGCAGTTCTTAAACACATGAAGTATACAAGACACCTATCTCTCAGCCACACTACAGACTTTGTCATAAGATGGAAGAACAGTTGATACGTCATTGACCAAATATCTTCCAAGATTATTATGACAGCTGCTTCTACGATTCTCTTCCACTCTACTTGTTTGTCCTTTCGCTTTGAAGAATACCACACACAAATCGTAACGTATCACCTGAATTAGGAAAGCACATAAAACTTTTCTCCGTTGCGAATTTTACTTATTACAACCCTTCTATTTTTCCCTCTTACTGTCTTTGACTGAGATTTTTTTCGCATAAAGTGAGCTGTCGCTCAACATTTCGCTCTATTTGACAGAATATCTACTCCACTGGTACAGAAATTCGTTCATCTTCAAATTGCCCTCTCGTTCTAGATGTAGGTGCCAAACCTAAAACCGTTTTTTTTCCTTTTTTCCAGCAATCCTCGTGACACGTTTCATCCACAGCGTTCAATCTCAAGCAGAGCACATGGCGTCTCCCCACTCTCCTCCTTTACTCGAACTGTAATAGTGTTGTCCTCACTGACGGATCGAAAACGAGCAAACCTTTCACCGCAGTTTCTAAGGTTTTGCCTTCTGATCATCAATAAATTCATCGTCAACAGCTCGTGCACAAAACAAACAGTTTCAAAACAAATTTCACCTCAGCTGAACGCAAAGATGTGACGATGTTACGATTAAGATTGTTCCTCTGAAATGGCCTCTCTCGTGGTATACTCGCAAGATGCATGAAGATCACAGTGTTTTATGTTTCTGAAACTTCCTGAATTCCTATCTTTTCTCAAATAACTTGCATTTAGCAGTCCAACACATTTCCCACCAACAGTACATAGATAAATGACAATATGACACAGACAAAACACTTCTCAGCAATTGTTTAAGGACATCTACTTTAGATTAAAAAAACTCGCTTAACAACTACAAATAATTACTCAATAAACTGAAAATGGCTCCACTATAAAACAGGATCACAGTGAAGTTGTCGTTCACATTCAAATTAGAAAACTGAATAGCCAATGCTGTGGAGGTACAGTGTGTCTGTAAACTAAGGAACGAGCAGTGATTGGGTTGGGATAAAACTTCCCCAGAAGAACACACAGCTGCCGTACAAGATGTCAAAGAATATAAATCCCGTCTAGCACTGCAGAGAAGTGTGCAGTAGATTTTTCTCACTTTGATTTTATCCATAATGGATATGAGGTCATGGTTGTAACAATAAATATTAAAATTTTGGCACAGCTACCAATTTACAGCGTAAAAAACACTAGAACTAAAGCGTTTGGAAGGTCAAACCTTCATCATCAGAGTAATGGCAAGTAATGGTACAAGAAACTCTAAAAGTCGCCAATACATACACAAGAACAATAAAAGTAATCATCAAATAAGGGGGCTACCTCTCTTGGAGCCGTGTCATCTTAAGAGGTATATCCACATCACCATCAAGCGATAAAATACGTGAAAATAGAATTCCATACGTTGTCTTGGGTACTTGCAGTGCTGTGTCGTCCGAACAAGAAACAGCGAGGGAAAATGCACCACAGGCTCAAAGATGCGATCTGATGCCGATGCCAAATAGACTTGCCACTCGCACGAGTTCCAACAGCGCCAAGGGTGGCGCTGAGAATGAAGATATCGACTTCGCCTCGGCCAATTGTCGGTCGAGTATAATCTGCCAATGACCGGACGACAACGGGCAGAAGCCTACTTGGTTATAGGTCATCGTCCAAGAGAACCTCACTTAGTGAACACTTAGAAGTGAACAGACAGTTGTTGTATATAGTATTTGCTATGCACTGTGAAGTTTACCTACGATTATTTGCACGTATCCTTTGAGGGCCTTTTTTGTGCTATATTATAAGCAGTATTGCAGACCTCATTATTCAACAAGTCACAAAGATAAATAAACCTTTTTAACTCATTTGTGTGACTTCGTTACTAATTTGTTGCTGTGTTGTAGAACACTTGTTATCCAGTTATGTCACCCTAGGGCACAGCTGTGTAATAGTGGCAGGCAGGGAGAAATTGTCGTAGCGGTTTACTGCATCAGAAGCCGTTTCACGAATTCACGAACTCGGCCTGCCGTAACAACACTGGCAACTCGGCCTCCACAGCAGTAGCGGCGGGGCCTTTACAAAACTGGCGACGAGGGTTCACCAAAGGCAGCGTCACAGTAATAGCTATATGCATGTAAGGCCCCTGTATCTTCCTGAACGCTTCAGTTCTCAGGCAAACACAGAACTAACGCGACTGAGCACTTCGTGAATGTGAACATGAAATGCTGAGAGAATACCGAAGATATGAAGATATGTAAATATGCCGAGTAACCCGAAAATTTAAATCTCATCATAAATAGAATGAATAGAAATAAATAATACTTGCGAATATTAATAAAGATCAGAATATTTTCTGAAAAAGTATGCATTGATGTTCACGAAACTGGCCACTTCATGGTGGGAACTGACGGGGATCACGCAATTTTGGATGTAAAAGTTAAAGACAAGAAATAGAGGCTACCATAACAACTAGAGGTTACCACCAGAGCGTGGGAAATCATAAGGGCCGATCAAAAAGTTTCCTTTCAAAGGTCGTACAGTCCAGAATCGGTATGCCAATCAGGCAAAATCTCCATGGATAATGAGCCAATCATTGACGCACCAGGTTGACGACACCCGATTGGGAAAGCACAGTGTCCTACTGTGCGAAGATGTCCGTAAATCCTTGCTGTATAACTTCGTCCGACAGGAATCGCCGACCCTTCAAGGTCTTTTTTAAGAAACCGAAAGCGTGATAATAGCAGGGAAAGAGGGCAATAGGGTGGAAGCCTGAGTGTCTCCCCCTTGAGTTGGCGTTACTTCTACGTTACATTTGCGATATGGGGCGTCTTATGGCGAAACGCGACCAGCTCGGAACTTGGCCCACCATTCCACAACGGTGGTCTTCGACAGAATACATATACATTCTTCTTTCTCCTATAGGTGTCTAACTGTGTTTGTCCCTCGGCAGTCAAGAAAAGAATGACAACACGTTGGTAATGTTTGGACGCATATCGTAATAACGTCGCCATAGTACGGCATTTACCGCACGCACGTTGGAAAGACACGAATGCCACACTAACCCCTTACCTCGTATATCCGTATAGGAGTCGCTGCAGCAACACTCTTAAACGGAGGCTTTTTGATCGTCCCTTATACATTAAATGAACAGCTCAGAATCTTTTCAGATTTTTTTTTTAATATGTGTTAAATTTTTACATCACAGCATTCTGTTCATAATGAGATTCAAATTTCCAGATTACCCAGCGTACTTACACACTTTGGCATCCTCTTAGAGATTCATGTTTACATTAGCGAAGTGTTCACTCGCGTTAGTTCTGTTTTTAGTGCGGGATGTGGCGTTCAGTAAGATACACGTGCTGTGTATCCGTATAGCTGTTACTGTGACGTTGCCAGTACCCAGGATAACAAACGGAATTCGGTTGTAATCGGTTTTATCCATTGATGGTGATGTGGGTACACCTCTTAAGCGGCCATGACTGCAAGGAAAGTAGTGACATTAATTTATTGTTACTGTTATTGTTCTCGTTTATATTTTATGTTGATTACTGTTAGAGATTCTTGTACAATTATTGTGATGATAAAGGCTTGACATTCGGAGCGCTTAAATTTTAGTGCTTATTACACTGTAAATAGATGGTCGTGTCGACATTTTGCATATATTTTTCCTATGTGCATTAGTGTTATAAGTCACTAATACCTGTATTACATCTAGTGTTTACGTATTTTGCGGAAATAAACATCTCCTGGTTTGTCCTTGCAGCGCGTCGTAAGTGATTTACGAGGCAAGTTGGGGACGTGTCGGTGTTACCGTAAAACTGTATTTAGTTTCTCCTTGTGACATAGTGGGGTAGACTCAGTGGCACCTCGCCTGCCCGCTCTTCATTTTTCAGACATACGAAAGAAGAAAGTTCTAGACGACATTCATGCGGCCTGCCGTCTCTCTTCATTCGTTTTACCACTCCCCACCCCAGATCATCTTACAGAGCTCCTTTACCCCTTAATACGTTGCTATTGAACTTAGATGTCATACAAACATTTGGTCTCAAACCATTTCATTTAAAAATAAACGTTAATTTTCCACTGTTAAAAGATATTTTTAACAATGTGCGATTTTTCTGTTCATTGCATCACTCAAACTGTTCTACAGACGTGATGACTCGGTGTTGTGTGATGTCCTTAGGTTAGTTAGGTTTAAGTAGTTCTAAGTTCTACGGGACTGATGACCATAGATGTTAAGTCCCATAGTGCTCAGAGCCATTTGAACCATTTTTTGTTCTACAGAAAATCTGAATACTATATATTTGTGTTGTGTGTGTGTGTGTGTGTGTGTGTGTGTGTGTGTGTGTGCTGGTGGGTGGGTGAGTGTGGGTGGGTGAAATTTAATGCACTTTAAATTTGTCTTGTGAGCCGTTTTCGCTAGAGGCCCCGTGTTTCCAGTTTATTCAAGAAAAGCACAAAAATGATCAAACGCTGCGCTCACCAACCCTTAGGCTCACAACCATCGCTCTGAATTTTTAGCATGTTATTCATGACACTCCCTCCTTCCACTGCTCAAAAAATTGCGACCAAACGAATTATTTGCCATTTCGATTTCCGTTGCCGGGTTAGCTTCACCTCTGCTCGGAATGGTGACAAGTAGGTCATTAGCAGAACTCATTGCTGTTATATTACTGTTCTGGACTGAAAGAGTGCTAGAACGTAGCGTTGTGTCTTATGTAACTGAGTATCTTTTTAATGATACTGGTTGATTCAGGAGGAAAGGTACATGCTTTGAAGGGTGATAGTATAAGTGACTCCGAACAAACTAATTCATATGGACTCATTCCCTATTCTTAATAGTTTCCAAGAAAGAACACATTTAGTGGTTCAAATGGCTCTGAGCACTATGCGACTTAACTTCTGAGGTCATCAGTCGCCTAGAACTTAGAACTAATTAAACCTAACTAACCTAAGGACATCACACACATCCATGCCCGAGGCAGGATTCGAACCTGCGACCGTAGCAGTCCCGCGGTTCCGGACTGCGCGCCTAGAACCACTAGACCACCGCGGCCGGCACACATTTAGTGTTCGTTGCTGTTTTCTGTGTTACTCAAACTCTGCGTTTAATTACATCTTACCACGGTAGAGTAGAGGAAGTTGAGACAAACAGTTTGAGCAGGATACCTGTAGTCTATCAAGTCTGCAAGCTACCTCAGACTGACTCACAAAAACTACCTAAACTCCAACTTCTATGCGTCACACGAGATTTTCAATATTATCACACTCTCTTCGTACAAACTATTACTGCTAGACACAAAATTAATTTTGTTTTGCGAGACGTTTTCACTGATAGATGCCGTCTTCGAGTTATTAAAAAAAAAAAAGAATTACCGAAGTGATATTCAATGTGTTCTATCTCGGAAACCATTCGGAATAGGGGATACGTCTACATAAAGTTTTTTGTTCAGAATCACTATCAACCATCAAAGAATGTTCCTTTCCTCCTAACTCACCATGTTGCAGGCAAATTGTTTGCTGTTTAGTTGTCTAAAAGTGGTTTTCTTAATTTGTAAAGACGGACTGGTTTTCATTAATTCTTTTAGTTCAAAAGCAAGTTGGCTGTTCTTGAGTATTATAAATCGTGGTGTTGTTTCTCATAATGTGTGTGCTGTTAATGCAGTTTCACACTGATATAATAAATGGAGGCTTGCTTGTTGTAATTACATGGATCAATAAATGCACGATGAGGTACACCAAGCTTTCCACTCCACAGTATCCTATAATTAGGAATACTTACGAAAGTTCTTTTACTGGACAGAAACAATAGCCAAGAAAAATGTTTTGCATCACTCATCACTTTGAAAGAATGGAAGATTTACTTCAATTACTTGTTACAGGAGAAAAGAAAGACTTACAAGGAATAAATAAATACCAGACAACCATTAATCTATACATGTATTGCATATAAACGTGTATGTGCTTGTTTGTGTGTGTGTGTGTGTGTGTGTGTGTGTGTGTGTGTGTGTGTGTGTGTTTCCGCATTTCCTCCTGAAAAACTGGACCGATTTCAACCAACACATCCCTTACTGTCAAACAACAAACTGCGAAACAAACTGCCACATCATGCATGATGTTTAAGTTTATTTCTTCTTTGCTACTAACTCTATTCGCAACATATTACGAAGACAGTATCCACATGTGCCTCTGAATGTATCTACACAAATATGTCATTGTACGACATATAGTTCAAACACATGACGTCATCAACACTTAGCTGTGTGAAAAAAATGCCGAATCACGCATGAAGATGTAGTACATTTATTCTTTACCACTAAAACACTCCTACAGCTCGAGTCAACTTAAGGAAATCCCTGACACGTGGCAGCGTTTTCGACAGCTTTTAACTACGAAGAACAAAGGACAATAGGCGAAAATAATAGCCGTCTATAGAGCTGTGAACAGGCGTTACCTTAGAGTCATTTACAAAATCGCGTTGTAGATACGCGAAACAGCTGTACTTATGCATTTGTACATTATGCACATTTCTTAGTACAACTGCTTCATAATTTCAAAGATGTCTTCGCGAATACATGTAAATGAATATTTTTCGATATTACACCACGAACAGTCTTTTTTTTTGTTTCTGTTTCTAATAGAACATCAGTGAAGTCATCTCTCCTTTTCAGAGTTCCCATTTTCCCTATCGGGGTATTGTGCAACAACTAAATATCCGATTAACATACGCCTCTAGTTACGCGTGTAGTTAGCTACTGTCCGGTTTCTGTGTTGTCTGGCCCGCTGGAGATGTGCTGCACTATGTGAGACTGTCATCAATCGCCTTTTGCGAGGTACCTAACTCCAAATACATGCTGCATGCAATTCCCTTCCCAACGTTTGGTCGGAAACTGGGTGAGATGGACCTGCTGCATTCATTGACAGCGAATTGCTCCACAAACTCCATACAACCGATTCGCACTTACACATCGTTTCACTGCGATGCCTTACGTCATTGGTGGCGGGTCATATGATAACCCGTTACCTGTTGCTAATCGTCTATATTTCTCCAAAGTAACCAGTGTACCATTTCAGGTGGTGACTAATATCGCAAGCCAAGAGTGAATTTGCTGTTTTAGATTTTGATGTCGTTTTATGGTAATTTAAACGTTCTGATCCTAAAAATGAAGCACATAGAGTCGTATCGCTTACCATGTCTTCAATTTTTATTTATTTGTCACCAATGATAAAATCCGTTAGTGTTGTAAAAATTATTTATTTCTAAAAAGGAAAGTACAACCCAGTTTCCAGGAACTGTATCGCATCTTCAGGTGCATCTACAAAATTGTAAATCAATGATAACACATATCCACATTGTTAACGTAAGAATAGCTTAAGAACCAAAAAAATTCTAATAAAAAAAACTGTACGTTCATTAAAATGTGAGTCCATGAAAGGTGCATAATCCAGGTCAGAACAGGTTAAAATATTTTAAAATAGTTCATGTCTGGTACATTGCATGAAACAGAAAGTCCTATTAAATCCTAGGCCTGCCAGAAAGCCTCTACTAAAGGAGCGACCGTGCACCAGTAAAGTAAGCGAGTGGACAGCTCACGACATCTGACAGTCAAAATTTGAGTTAATGTAACAGCAAACAAGAAGTCTAAGAAACCACAAACTAACATCAGCTGTAGTGAATGCCGACTTTTCTCATGTACCACCAAGAATCTAATTATACATTACCACGTCTGTAGGTGATTTCTTGTAAACCAACCAGTAGGATCAAGTGTGGCGTAAGCAGTCCTCTTACTTACGTTACGGATACACGGCCGCTCCCACCGGTATTTCAACCTTGGGCTGTACTTGGTGTGCGTCTGATAGGTGTGGGAGAAGCTATATTCACCTCCATGACAATTCTCCATAACGTCAATATCACGTGCACTTGCTTTTGCCGATATCAATCGACTGTCGAGGTCGTGTCGGGTTCAGAGAAATGGGACAAGCTATACTTGATTTCCATATTTACTTGAATCTCTTATTTGATAGGTTTTAAATGACGACGTCTGTCCTATGAATATTTGCTGCTTCAAATATTAATGTTCTATCGAAAACGCATCGTTATTGGCACGATTTGTTATAATTAAATGTAAGGTAGAAATACGTCAGCAGTTAAAAAGCAAAAACAGCGGCGCTCATTGCAAGAGTCTACAATGGCGTAGAGCGTAGATATGCCGTAATTGAAACCCTACTCCTAATTAATTTTTTTTTTCCCTTCTAAAAGATTGTGGAACTTTCTTATTACTTTAAGAAAAGTATTTTCCTTAATCTTCGATGTTTTGTACTTGTAATAGCGCTGCCTCCCAGCAGTGAGTTGTCCTTGTCAATTATTTATACATTAAGCATAGAACACGCAAATACCATTAACTATGCCAAACACACATTAAATATGCTATTATCTGGTAAAAGAAACTAGTAACTACTCAGAATACGAAGCACAAAAAAGACTGCCACATTTGAAAACGTGTTACGAGGTAACTTCGTTTCGCCGTCTATAATGCTTTTTCTCTTTGTTTCAATTATTCTCAGGTGAAAAGAAGTAAGTTCATTTTTCTGGCAGTGACTTGCAATTTTTCACAACATTTAGAACTTACTTCACACAACCAGCACACTTTTGCCTTGGGGGAATTTACTGCTAAGGACTTTCGTAATACATATGAAAATAACGAGTGTGAAGTTGGTAGGTTCTTAGTTTCAAACAAAGAAAAGGTAGCAATAGTTTCCAAAATTGCAAGGGATGTACCAAATGCTGATAATGAGTTGCTGCTTTACGCGAATGGCTGTCGCAGTCACAACGAAACTTCGTATTTACAGTCTTTTTACGATTTCAGAAGAGTATTATGGGAATACCACCTTTATTATTCTGGTGTGCAAGTATTATGGTAATCCACCTCTATTATTCTGCTGTGCAAGGAACCTTTAATTTTATACACGTAACTATACGACGTAGTCAATAAACAGGTCAAATCGAATAAGGTGATGCAAGATGTGATTTATCCACTTGTGCGCGACCTATAAAAACGTTCCCATTTATTAATATTTAGGAGGCACACACAATGATTTTGCATTTGCAGGCCATTTCTAAAATGAAAAAATCCTAAGCATTTTCAGGCTTTGAAGTAATTAGATATTGGAAACAGCAACTAGTCACATTATTTCTAGAATCATTAAGTTACAGCATCAGTTATAGCAGATGTGAGCTTCGTGCTATGGGAAGCTCAACGTGCTCATACTCGATACGATCAGGAAAGATGATACACATCAACGACGGTCGAAACTGGGCATGTTCACCTCATAGTGATGTCATGAAGAAATGTTATAAATATGAATATAACTTCTCCCGATGGTGTGAATGCAAATCTGGTGAGTCGCAAATTTTACTCAGCGGGTTGCATTGTGTTTCCGCACATACTTGCACGTGCACAGTCTGTATAACCCCTTTTTTGTGAACGTTTCAGTGATCAAAAGACCGCCATTCTACTTTCATGCGTATCCATGTGTGACACGCCCTTAGGCTTGGACCGTTGTAAGTTTCGTAATGGGGTTTTGGTACAACGCGTAGTTAATACTTTATGTTTGATTCCATTTAACGGTAGTTCCGCTATTTTCATTGGAGACCTTTGTCTTTTTATTTAGGTCCTCTGCGACAGGCTTTTTGGCACGCCTGGGGTTGAAGAGGATATTCTTTTTAATGCCATGTACCATGTTGCACTATTTTAACATATTTAAACCTGTTTTACCCTCAGTTATGCATCCGTCATGGAGCCACATTTTAATATAGGTGCAGCAGTGTTTTGTAAGAATTTTTGTTGGTTCCATTTAGCTTTTCTTATTTTAACAATGTGGACAGATGCTAGCATTGATTTATAATTTTGTAGATGCACCTGAAGATGGGACACTGGTCCTGAAACTGGGTTGTGCTTTCCTTTTTAGAAAGAAATAATTTTTTCAGTTGTAGGGGATTTTATCACTCATGATGAATAGCAACAGTGTGTATGTCCCGTCAAGAGAAAGGAGTGTATTTTGTTTACATTTTCTGTGACCATGAACCATTACACCATTCCAAAAATCCCATCCATTGGAACAATTCTACTTAAAGGAACTAGTTGGCTGGTTAAAGGCAGATGGAAGCACATCAAAAGTTGCTTACACCATTTTGTATTGTGAATTAATCTATACAGGCCGTAATAATTATTCTATAAAGCAAGAAATTAACGCATGAACACTGTCAAAAATTCAAATGGTTCAAATGGCTCTGAGCACTATGGGACTCAACTGCTAAGGTCATTAGTCCCCTAGAACTTAGAACTAGTTAAACCAAACTAACCTAAGGACATCACAAACATCCATGCCCGAGGCAGGATCCGGAACCTGCGACCGTAGCGAACACTGTCATTTTGTTATCTTTCACATACGTAATTCAGTACATGATAATGGGTAGGGGGTGTTGTGTAAATAATCCATTTTGGGTTCTCCATATTTGTGGTAGTTTTATTGTGAAGAAGCAGAGAAAAAAAACATAACGTCATTTGTGAAAAAATTTTACGATGCTTATTTAGGAATCAAACTAGTAGATGAGTCGAGGACTTGGGCTGCTCATACTGTGTACAGTGTTGGTGTCGAATACTAAATAAATTGGATGAAGGAGGAGAAACAGTCGCTAAGTTTTGGAATACCAACGGTGTGGCGTAAACCTCAAAATTACAGTAATGACTATTACTTTTGTGCATGCAATGTTAAGGACTTTAATAGAAAAACAAAAAAATAGAATAAAGACCTAAACTTGCCATCTGATTCAAGACCAGAGACACATCGCTCAGATAAGCTACCTAAGCCACCTACAGACAGCAATGAACTTACCTCAGATACAGTCAGTAACAATTTGTTCATCATCATCACTTGTATTCGATGAGTTCGTTCCTAAAACATCAAATGCACTACAACCATTAGTGCAAGCCAAGATAAGTGATATAGTAAAGGATTTGAAGCTTCCCAAGGACGTAACTATTAGGTTCCAGGCTACAGGAAAACAATTTATTTGCTGCTGATACTCCACTGTCTTTCCACAAGAACAGAGGAAAAGATCTCTAGCAGCACTTCAGTGATGAAGAGAATCTAGTTTACTATAAGAACAGTCCAGACGTAATAACCAATTGGATTTTGTTATATGTTATCCAGATTACTGGACGCTTTTAATAGATTCTAGGAAAAGGAACATGTGGAAAAATCTGACAAAAAGAAGGGACAGGATGATAGGACATCTGTTAAGACATCAGGAAATAACTTCTGTGAAACTAGAAGGAGTTTTACAGCGTAAAAACTGCAGAGAGACACATAAATTGGAATATATCCATCACTTATTGAGGACATAGGTTACAAGTACTATTCTGAGTTGAAAGGGTTGGCACAGGAGAGCGTTGCTGGCAGCAACAAACCAGTCAGAAGACTGATGACTGGAAAGAAAGCATAAGAAATCTTAAGGGTGTGCTGGTACAAAATGGTAACGTCTTCCCACTCATCGTAGCTGAAGGAGAATTACGAAAGTTAAGTATGCTTTGCAAAAAATTCAGTATGTTGAACATCAGTAGTCGAAAGCAATCTGTATAATATTAGGCCAACAACAGGGATTCATAAAATATCAGTATGATGTTTGTAATTAAGAATTAGAACAAGAACAATGACAAACTGCCTATTGGCTTCTGTCTCGGTTTCTTCGGCCGACGTTCGTCTGATGATTTTTCTGACGTTTCGCCAGCACGAGCAGATGGCATTGTCAAAGCTTCACCCTCCATTGCTAATGGTGAATTGGAGCCGAATCGCGGCTGCAGACTATATGTACCTGGCGCGCTAACATCCGAGGTCTTCTCCGCGGTCATTTCCGGTGCAGTTCTCCTACTTAAGGCTTTCTTCTTTCTTGTTGAAGATATTCCCGTATTTTTGTATTTCTATTGCCGTTCTGAACAAGCGGGTGTGATAGTGCTTCTCTACAGCCTTAACTTCCGTGTCGGTGAATTTTACTACGAGATTGGACTCACACACTGCGTGCTCTCCACCTGCCCCAAACTGCAGTGTCGCTTAAGTTCTTTGATCCTGGTGTTGATTGATCGTCCAATCATTCCGACATAAACTTTTCCGCATGTTCTGCTATGCGGTATATTCCCGACATTGCCATACATTCCCAGAGTGACGGACACAATCGGCCGTATACTGCGCAAACATTGCGTCAAGACGATTTTCAAACCTACAAAGAAGATCAAAGAGTGTCTAAGGTCGGCAAAGGAGAAAAGGGACCCACTTGCAATGTCGGGAATATACCACATACAAGAACATGCGGAAAAGGTTAAGTCGGAATGATTGGACGATCAGTCAACACCAGGATCAAAGAACATAAGCGACTCTGCAGGTTGGGGCAGGTGGAGAGCACGCAGTGTGTGAGTCCGACCACGTAGTAAAATTCGCCGACACGGAAGTTAAGGCTGTAGAGAAGCACTATCACACCTGCTTGTTCAGAGCGGCGATAGAAATACAAAAATACGGGAATACCTTCAACAAGAAAGACGAAAGCCTTAAGGTAAACGAATCCTGGCTTCCCGTGCTGCATCGAATGACCGTCGCAGGTAGCAAGAGGAGAACCGCATCGGTGAAGCCCTCGGACGTAATGCGTCAGGTACATACAGTCTGCAGCCGCGAGCTCGTCTTCAGTTCACCACCGGCAGTGGAGGGTGAAGTTTCTAAAATGCCAGCAACTCGTGCTGGCGAAACGTCAGTAAAATCATCAAACGAACGCCGGCCCAAGAATCCGAGACAAGTGGCCAGGAAAGCATTAACAATTTTTTCAAGTGACAATGTTTTTGAAGCAAAGGCAATGATTCAAAAGAGTAACTTTAGCCCCAGGTAGTAAGTGGATCCTAACAATATTCTTCTGCCAACTCTTCAAATAAACTTGGAGTAATAAAACAATCTGTGAAAGCTCTTGACCAAGATGGTGATTGTTCTAAATGTTACAGCGACAAATTTCCTGCCCTGTCTGAAACCAAAATTAAAGAAGGTATTTTTGTGAGTGCTCAAATCAGTGCTAGCTGAAGAAAGAATTATGGAGAGTTTTAAAGGAAACAATAAACATCCTGACTATGTCTCACATTTTGAACAAGGTGACACAGAAGTTGAGAACATTGGGTGCAACATGAGTCACGAACTGCATTTCATGTTTTTACATTTGGACGTATTTACTGACAACTCTGGGGCAGTGAGTGAAGAACAACGTGAGAGGTTCCGCCAGGTTAATCGTGTAACGGAGCGGAAGTACCAAGAACGCTGGAAAACATCCGCAATTACAGCTTACTGCCGATTGCTGTGTAGGAATCCTATGGAAATGCACAAGAGCAAATTCGAAAGGCAAATATTTGATACGAAACGAACAAGATTTTACTGATGTGCTGTTTATAAAGTGAATGAAAATGTGAAATTTGGTACTAAAAACCACACAGGTTCGTTCGTAACTCTTATATAAATAATGGTTGAATAATTTTTTTGAGACAAAAAATTTGTGAATGTTTCATTCTTGATTCTTCGAAATGCCTGATGGAAAAAAACGAATCGGTGGTATTTAAATATTACGAATCACCTTCCAGATGTAAAACAGCTCTCAACAAGTTTTAATTTGTACACCTTTGTAATCTTTACAGTGTCCTTACATACCTAACTAATTAAACTTTTAATGTATACTCACGGATAACCCGAACTCCAACGACAAAATTTCTAAGATTATTCAATCGTTTTCTGCTTTCATTCAGGAATCTGTTCTCCATGGGCTTGACAGGAAGTTGGTTCCTTCGGTTTGTGACCCTGATTACACCTGTTTCTGTGAATATCAGAATAGTGAAGAAGCCTATGAAACCACGAAAACGTACAACATGAAATGTATAGTATGCAACAACCCTTACACAGACGCAAAAGTAATGTGATGCGGTTGCAGCCGGTTCGTGGACATAGCAGCTCATCGCTGTGGTGCCTTTCTTCAATGGTATTCACTTAGCCCTTACCACGAGGTGCATACCGGCCGACCCTTCATCAGTAAACCTATCCACTCTGCGGTATATCACTGTTGACGTACACTTAGTTAATGCTGTCGAAAACACAAACTCGACATCGATAGCGAGCAGTACTTAACCTCTTCGTTCCCTCCATCCACACATGTGGACTTTCGTTCGTATTTTTTCTCCGCAAACAGGTGTATTTTTCCGCATACAAACCGATGGTCTGCGAGTGTGGAACCTCTAGTTCTTCGTTTTAAAACTAGGGCGCAGCATCTTGCACGAACAGATTCATATCTTAGTTTAGTTACTTGTAAAACTAGAAGAGGGGTGTAAATATTAGTTTACCCAAGCATTATTCTGAGAATCTGTGTTTTTAGTCTAAAGTTCGCTGATTGTCCTAGATGTTGAGAATTAGTTCAGATATGAATAAATTTTGCTCGTTACTCTAAAATAAACAATTTTCTGAAAGTCCTTGTAAGTGGATCTAAAGTCGTAATGCATTTTTACTAATTTCTGTTTGGTCTTTTATAATTAAATATAGAAGTAACCGTTATTTCTGCACACTACAGCAATGCGTGAAATATTAACTGACGACTAATTAGAAGCTCTTCTTAGTGGAAGCAATACGCAATTATCTGATTCGGAAGATACACGAATTCTCATTATTAACAGATGGTTGTCCTGTTTAGCCTGATGAAACTGATTAGTAAACAATAAGAATGTTAAGATATGGTGTCAGTACCAACAGGAAAAGGATGCCCTTCTACAGTGAATTCCTCTGATAATGCAGATGTAGAAAATTTGAGTAAAAAGCCACGAATAACTATGGTCAACCACTTTCAGAAGAAAGATTTTACAATGTTGGCCAGTTATCAAAATTTGTTCAGACAAGGAATTCTCAAAATGCAGGAAACCTGCCTGCAATTCCAGGGTAAAGAGACATGTGCGTCAAATGTACTGAAGAAAATAATGCATTTGAAGATTATCATTAAATTTACTGTAATTGTTACTTGGCAGAAATTATTGTGTGATTATTATATAGAAATTATTGTATGATTATTATATTTTCTTGCATTTATAAAGTTGCTTTAGAGCATCAACAAAAACCTCTACTGGAAAGTATGTATTTCAAAAATATTAACAACTTTCCAAGTTATTATGAGACAGATCTGATGATGGCCTTTAACGACCGAAACCGGTAATCTGTTAAACAGAAAAGATTGTGACCATAGACGTAAATTAAAGGAAACTTATTACATATACGAGTCACTGTGTTAACATTGAAAATCCTATTTTCTATGTGTATTGGTATACACAGTTTACTGTTTCAAATAAAATACGTGTATTATTGAATAAAATGTTTTATTGGAAAAAAGGAAAGAAAATACAAAGCCAATACCAGGACGTTTCTACGACAAGTAAGGCTTTCGGTGTGCATATGTGAGCCTCCATTAATGCCTTTGCGTTTCTAGGCCCCCGGTTGACATACAATACAATACAATACTATGCCTTTGGGAATCACCAAAAAATATTTCATTTGCATTTATGTCATGCTTGTTGATTAATTTGCTAGAGAACATGAAACGGAAAATTTCCAAGCTTGACGACCAAGAGTAACGTAGACGTTACTGCTCCCAAAAGACAAAAAATAGTTCTGTGAGTGAATGCAGAAAGTTTATTTCCTAGCATACCGTCGACATTTGCATTGTTGCACCAGTATTGTCAATGCAGTGCAGATACAAAGATAAATACAAGTAAGAAATTATACGAAATACCATCATTTTGCAGCGAGCCACCGTAGACCCTGAACAACCTGGGGAATTTTGTCGGTGGGGATCGGGTTCTTTACCATAGTACGGAGCCGCAGAATTAGTGAAATTTTTCAATTTACAAATCGAAGTCTTACATAATCCACAGTATCACAATAGAAAAGGCAGCAAATGTTATAGAGCGGCTAACGAACAAACCAATTGGACAAATTAGCAGATCCTACCAGATTTCTCCTAGAATGTGACAAGTACAATCGAAGAAAAATATAAACAATTTGACCATCTGAAATACCAGATTTGCAAACAAATGAGACACGTGGAACTGGGTAGCCGTGTGACCTGAAGCTTAAACTGTAACTTTTCAACTGTAGCGCATGTGTGTTTTTGTATGTCCTCCTGGGAAAACAGTTTTGTGTGAGCTATCTCATTCTAGTCAACAGATTTGCGTCTCACCTAAGGGCTCGTCAATTACAACAGCTGTTTACTCGGCGCGAATTCCGTCACTGAAGTGTCAACAAAGCCACGATCGATGCCGCTGGTATATGGTCACAGTCGCACATCTTCTGCCACCTAGCAGCGATAGGTGGAAGCTCCCCGCTCTCGCAGCACCAACCGGAATGTAGTTAACGTACCGGATATCAGATGTCGCTGTTATCGTTCGCAATCGATTGGTCACCGAAATGTGCGTCTCCTGTGAAAACAGAGCAAACGGTGCTTTGCATTAATCCATGATTGGTCCATCTGTTTCCTGATCGAAGGCAAATGGCTGCGTTTATCGGCTATCTGTTTGATATACTATGTCCAACGAACGAATTTAGAGTATAAATCTTTCTTTACTTCATTGGTTTCATCGAAAACGCAGGTTATCAACGCTTGCATAATATTCACAAAAGACGTCTGCGTATTACCATGTACTCTTCCATATCTCTCAGAATCTCTTACATCTACAACTACATAAGTACCCCGCAAGCCTCTATAGAGTTCGTGGCGAAAGGTACTTTGTACCAATATTATCTATTTCATTTCCGTTTACATCCGAGTAATGACCAATGGAAAAATGGATATATCTCTTTGTGTGTACCATAATCTCTAGTAAGGTTCCCATTTAAATTCACTGAAAGTTTCTTTAATATTTTCCTATAGCCTATACCGACCTGCTGAGACCAGTGCGTCTATGAACTCGTTTGGTGTCAGTTGTCTTACTTAGGCCCTACTTCATAAGGACTACTAGAACTGGTCACTGGAACCTCGTTGCAATACAGCCGTAATTATTTTAATGACTCTAATGCTTAGTTTCATACAACTTAATTCACTTCGTTGAAGCAAGCTATGATACTACGGGGACATCGATTTTCGTATAGCCTGAAATACGAGACTGTATGGGATATGTGCTTTGTCTACGTAATTTCACAAGAGTAAATAACAGGTATTCCAATAATCTTTTTTTTTCCATCGCCAGTGATTACACTGGCCTGTAATACAAAAGAACATTACCACACAGTTGAGAAGCGATTATAGCGACTACAGTAAATTCTGCTGTTACATATTTTCATCGTCATTGCCAACATATAAAGCTACTCTCGATGCTTTGCTTAATATATCAAAAGCTCATAATGCTCACCGGAACGTTCATGTGAAATTGTTTATCATTCTGGCTGAGAGAAATAAAATTTTCTCACACTGTTTATTGCAGCTTTTTACCACTGGAAAAACTTCTTGGTTAATGAAATTTCAATAAAACTTACCTGATTATTGCCGTCTTTTCTTTTTACAGTATTTAATTGTTTTTACATCCTCTTTCCAAACTTACAATTTACTTAGCTTTGACACTTTGTTTCCATTACCCATTAAACTTTCTGCTTATCAATGTCTTGCAGTGGTAGAATTTCTTCATAAGATCGTCCTACTATCTCTATAAATAATTGGAATATACCTTCAATATTTCCCTTTCTTGTCTTTTTTTATAAACTAACTAAAACTCTGAGGTCAATGTACTTTTGGTCTATCATGTCACAGATTTCTTAGCTTTACGTTTTTCTCCAATCTGATTATCATTTTTGTAATAAATTAGGAAATTTTTTGATTCATGTCCTTAGCTGTGGGTGTGTCATACCGATCATTCGCCTAAATTACTATTGCCATCAACCGACTTCCCTCAATACTGCAAATTAATGTCCTACATATCTAATGTACTATAAACTAGATGTCAATCACAATGGAGTGATTTATTGAAAATTAAACCGCACTGCATGGTTCAAAATTCATTAAATCAGTTTCATTTTTAATTGTTATCGAAACAGCGTACATCCTAATACTACCGCTAGACATTAGTACCTTCATTCTTCATTGTTCTGGGTACGTACATTCCTATACACAGAACAGTGGCAATCAAAAACGGAGTAAACGATCTACATCCATATTCCACAAGTAGCCGTAAGGTATGAAGAAGCTACGAAGAAGAAGAAGGGTATACCTGGTAACAACGTCTCTTCCGCGTTGTTTTGTTCCATTCACGAATCGTGTTTGAGACGGCTGACTGGCAATAAACCTGCGTACGTGCTCCAATAGCGCTTATTCTCCCGCCGTGGACGTTTGGCAAGATATGTGTGTAAATAATATACTGCCTAAACCTTATTGGAATGCATCTGTAATCTATTTCCTCTTACATTTGGTAAGAAACAATATTTTCTTACCTTCCATAACATTGCTTTTTAACACTTGCTGTCACTGTACCGTAACAACCTTATCGTTACTGAAGCATAGAGTGACTCACAACGCCTGTCCTGTAGTGTTTGCTACTGGAATTTGATGAGCATCTCCAAGACGTTCTCGTTTTTACGAAATCAGTCCGCGACGAAACACACTGCTTTTCTTTGGATTTTATCGATCTCCTCTGTTAGTCCGAGAGCGAAGCGAGTGTTTTGTAAGTTAATTCTTTCATAGATTAATTACACTCTTTTAGGATCCTTCCAGCCAACCTGAGTCTAGCTTTCTGTCGAATAACCTTAGGCCGCTCTGAGGGGTCATTTTGAATGCCTTCAGGAAGTCAAAGAACCTTGCACCAACCTGGCTGATATTATACACACGACCGTCTTAGATCATGTGCGAACAGAAACAAATGAGTTTCACGCAACCTCTTTCTTGCTGAATCAGTTGATTTCTGTGTAGAAAGTTTTCTTTCTTCAAAAGGAACAAAATATGTGATGATATCGTGTTCAGTAATTGCACAAGACATTGACGTCAGCGATCTAGGCGTTTAATTAAGTGTATCTGTCCTATATTCCTTCTTGAGAACAGAAATGACCTGCGAATTTTTCCAGTCGATTGGAACCACTCATTTTTCCAATTTCCTTCGACAGATTGCTATTAGATGACGAACAATTTTGTATACATAATCTTGAAGGAATCAGAAAAATGTCTCATCAGATCCATTTCTTTACTCTGGTTAGATTTTTTATTCCACAGTTGCTTATTTCAATATCTGCCATTACAGCGATTGTGCAGTGAGTGAAAGAGTGACTGTGTTAAGTTCTTTCACGATGAAACAATTGCAGAAGACCGAGTTAGTATTTGACCTCTTGTCTGAAATTTTCTCTTTCGATGCCAGTATTATTACTGAGAGAACAGATGAAATTGATCTGTTTACTGTACGTAAGACCAATATTGCTTTGAAATTTTCGTCGGCTCGGTGGTCAAAACTTTATTTTAGAACTCAATAAACGCTATTCGTATTGCTCTGTTTGCTTTCGTCTCGTATCACTACATCCTATAATGAAGCTCTCTTCGTTTTCTTAACAACTTTCCAACACGGCATATGAACGGCTGTGCTTTTGAAATGTTGCCGTCACATGAATGAATAATGTTGCAGAATACCTTTAAATTCCATGCATTGTAGCTCCAAGTCTTTATACACAAGAAGGAAGGTTGATGTTGAATGCTCAGATTATCTATAATCTGTTTTCTCTTATACTTGGTAAGAAAGAATATTTTCTCACCTTCCGTAACATTCCTCTTCAACAGAGTGAATTAGAGCTGCAGACAGACAGCACTGGTCTTGACAAGGTGAACAGAAGTTTACTCGTAACTCTGGTTACTCAAAACAACAGCAATAGTGCTGTTGCTCTTCCTGATTATCGACGCGTTAAAAATACGTAGAGGTTCTCCTGCACAGGAGTTGAAGAACATGATACGGTAGTTTGGATTTGGTGATATGGGAATTGCTCCTGGGTGAGGTCTATGGCCAATTGCACCACAAATGTTGCTATGATTGAGAATCCTGGACGCAATATACGACCTTCATGCAGAGCACGAACTGTGTCACGACAGCACAACATTCCATGGTCTATCGTTGTTCCGATGAGCAGTAAAGCAATCTCTAGTGCCGTTCCAGTGCAGATCACATTGAGCAACGTTTCTAATCTGGAACGAAAACATTTTACGCAATTAACAGCTTTTCCCAATCACGTATTTCATTCAATGATTTGTTCCTTATTTCTCTTCCTTATCAATGATTCGACCAATTATTGTTGTCCTATGATCACTCGTTTTTCATGGGGGCCCTCGCAAGTAGTCGAAAGTTTAATTATAACCACCCTGTAACTAGCAATCTCGATTCCATCTGACTTAATCGTTTGCTCCTATCATTTGACGATTGGAAAGTTGGAACACAATTTCTGCGCAGAACGCTACGAGATACGCTTTTCGACTGTCGTGGGTAAGAAGTCGAAATCGTGTTAATGAGAAGAGCGACGACGTCTAACAAGACACAAATTGATTGACTTCCATCAAATGGTCCACAGTCATAATTATCAGTTCCACTTCCATTCCTGGTCCTCCACTTGCCGCTACTACATTTACCTACTCTATCATTTGCAGCCATGAATAGTCTAGTAAATGTTAGTCTGAACTTTTCTCCTCCTCACCTCAAATTCGCTTTATATTTGTCATAGTCCGTGTTATAAATTTAAGCCACCTTCCTTTCTCCATTCGTGATTGGTGTATGGCAAGTAAGATTCCCGATAAATCTCCGTATGACGTCTAATTTCTCGGATTTTCTAGTAGTACTCATTTCGCGAGACGTACATGGAAGAAGAAATAGGCTGTCCGATCATTCTAGGAAACTAAGCTCTTCGAATTTCAACAGCAAACCTACTAGTCATGCACAACGCCTCTCTTTTAGTGTCTGCCATTGGAGTCTGCAGAGTATATCGGTAACGCATTCGCTACGACTAACTGAACTCGTCAGGAAACGCTGCACACTATCTGTTTTATTAAGTCAACTCTTCATATGTTCCAAACTAATGAGCGATACTCAAGAATCGGTTGAACAAGTTTTTTGTAAGCCACTTTGTTCGTGCATGAATTATAGTTTTTTAATATACCGGGCGATTACAATTAAAGTGCGGCTACTCACAAAGGTCCGGTATGGGCCGTAATTCTTGTATGGCAGTGAAATATAGTAGATATTCTAATGTGTCAATGCGGAATCAATTTATGCTGCAAAAAATTAGTTTTAGTTTTAGCCACCAGGTGCAAATCTGACGCTGCGAATGGAAGAAAGACGTGTAGAAGTGTTTCCATATGTAATATTCCTGGCAAATGCATTCTTTTGGACATCAGCAGAGTCATCCGCAGATCAGGAGATCTTGCAGGCCATGCACCTGGTAATGTTCCGGAGATAGCACGTTGCATTAAGGCTGCCTTAAAAAGGTCTTTCACTGGGCGAGCAACATGGGGTGTTGCAATGTCTCGCTAACGTCCAGACGTCATGGTACATCTGACAAGCCCTCTGGAAGTATTCTCTTCAAAGAAGAACGGATCGAGGATAAAGAATCCGCGCCACGCAGTCACATACGGTGAATGCAATGGCTCTTCGTACACAACACATGTATTGACTACACCCTGCAGTGAAAATTGTGCCTCGTTATTCCATAGTGTCTCATCAACTTTGGTCCGTGCCACAAACCGAAGATAAATTTCAGAGTGTTGCTGTGGATCATGAGGTTTCAGTTGCTGCACCATATAGACCCTGTACGGTTACCAGAGTAAAATAGACCGCAAAATTTTCCGTACTGTAGACCATTGGATGGACAGTCCTCGTAACATTGCACGAACAAAAATGCTACATACACTAAGTGATCAAAAGCATTCTGACACCCCAAAAAACATACGTTTTTCAAAGTAGGTGCATTGTGCTGCCACCTACTGCCAGGTACTCCTTATCAGCGACCTCAGTAGTCATTAGACATCGTGAGAGAGCAGAATGGGGCCCTCCGTGGAACCCAAGGACTTCGAACGTGGTGAGGTGACTGGGGGCACTTGTGTCATACGTCAGTACGCGAGATTTCCATACTCCTAAACAGCCCTAGCTCCACTGTTTCTGAAGTGATAGTGAAGAGGAAACGTGAAGGGACAGCACAAAAGCGTACAGGCCGACCTGTCTGTTGACTGATAGAGACCACCGACAGTTGAAGAGGGTCGTAATGTGTACTAGGCAGACATCTATCCAGACCATTACACAGGAATTCCAAACTGCATCAGGATCCGCTGCAAGTACTATGACAATTAGGCGGGAGGTAAGGAAACTTGGATTTCATGGTCGAGCGGCTGGTCATACGGCACACATAACGCCGGTAAATGCCAAATGACGCCTCGCTTGGTGTAAGGAGCGTAAACATTGGACGATTTAACACTGAAAAACGTTGTATGGAGTGACGAATCACGGTACACAATGTGGCGATCCAGTGGCAGTGTGAGGGTATGGCCAATGTCCGGCGAACGTCATCTGCCACCGTATGTAGTGCCAACAGTAAAATTCGGAGGCGGTGGTGTTATGGTGTGATTGTGTTTTTCATGGAGGGGCTTTGCACACATTGTTGTTTTGCGTGGCACTATCACAATACAGGCCTACATTGATGTTTTAAGCACCTTTCTGCTTCCCACTGTTGAAGAGCAGTTCGGTGATGGCGACTTCATCTTTCAACACGAACGAGCACCTCTTCATAAGCACGGCCTGTGGCGGAGTGGTTACACGACAATAACATCCGCTTAATGCACTGGCCTGCACAAAGTCCTGACATGACTCCTACAGAATATCTTTGGGATATTTTGGAACGCCGACATCCTCCCAGGCCTCACCGACCGACATTGATACCTCTCCTCAGTGCAGCACTCCGTGAAGAGTGGGCTG
This sequence comes from Schistocerca cancellata, assembly GCF_023864275.1. Taxonomy (NCBI): domain Eukaryota; kingdom Metazoa; phylum Arthropoda; class Insecta; order Orthoptera; family Acrididae; genus Schistocerca; species Schistocerca cancellata. The sequence goes on from NC_064632.1 coordinate 202,803,102, forward strand.
CCATTCCCCAAGAAACCTTCCAGTACCTGATTGAACGAATGCCTGCGAGAGTGGGAACTGTCAGCAAGGCTAAGGGTGGGTCAACAGCACACTGAATTCCAGCATTACCGATGGAGAGCGCCACGAACTTGTAAGTCATTTTGAGCCAAATGTCCAGATACTTTTCATCACATAGTGTAGGACACGTGCCTCATGGTCAATTAGAGCATCAGCTTATTCTTACGTAACTTTTTTCCTGCAGGCAGTATCTATCTTACCCCTAGTGATATATGCCTCTACATCCTTACATTTGTCCTCTAGCCATCCCTGCTTAGCCATTTTGCACTTCCTGATGATCTCAATTTTGCGACGTTTGTATTCATTTTTACCTGCTTTATTTACTGCATTTTTATATTTTCTCTCTCTCTTCATCAATTAAATTCAATATTTCTTGTGTTACTCAACGATTTCTACTAGCCCTTGTCTTTTTACCTACTTGCTCCTCTGCTGCCTTCACTACTTCATCTCTCAAAGCTACCCATTTCTACTGTATTTCTTTCCCCCACTCTTGTCAATCGTTCCCTAATGCCCTCCCTGAAACTCTCTACAACCTCTGGTACTGTCAGTTTATCCAGGTCTCAGCTCCTTAAATTCCCACCTTTTTCCAGTTTCTTCAATTTTAATCTACAGTTCATAACCAATAGATTGTGTTCAGAGTCCACATCTGCCCCTGGAAATGTCTTACAATTTAAAACCTGAAACCTTCCAGTACCTCCAGGCTTCTTCCATGTATACAACCTTCTTTCATGAATCTTGAACCAACTGTTAGCTATGATCAAGTTATGCTCTGTGCAAAATTCTACCAGACGGCTTCCTCTTTCATTCCTTACCCCCATTCCATAGTCACCTACTACGTTTCCTTCTCTTCCTTTTCCTACTGTCGAATTCCAGTCACCCATACTATTAAATTTTCGTCTCCCTTCACTATCTGAATAATTTCTTTTATCTCATCATACATTTCATCAATATCTGCGGAGCTAGTTGGTATATAAACTTGTACTACTGTGGTAGATGTGGGCTTCGTGTCTATCTTGGCCACAATAATGCGTTCACTATGCTGTTTGTAGTAGCTTACCCGCACTCCTATTTTTTTATTCATTATTAAACCTACTCCTGCATGACCCCTATTTGATTTTGTATTTATAACCCTATTCACCTAACCAAAAGTCTTGTTCCTCCTGCCACCGAACTTCACTAATTCCCACTATATCTAACTTTAAGCTATCAATTTCCCTTTTTAAAGTTTCTAACCTACCTGCCCGCGTAAGGGATCTGACATTCCACGCTCCGATCCGTAGAACGCCAGTTTTCTTTCACCTGATAATGACGTTCTCCTGAGTAGTCACCGCCTGGAGATCCGAATGGGGGATTATTTTACCTCCGGAATATTTTACCAAAGAGAACGCCGTCATCATTTTCCATACAGTAAAGCTGCATGCCCTCGGGAAAAATTACGGCCTTAGTTTCCCCTTGCTTTCAGCCTTTCGCAGTACCAGCACAGAAAGGCCGTTCTGCTTAGTGTTACAAGGCCAGATCAGTCAACCATCCAGACTGTTACCCCTGCAACTACTGAAAAGGCTGCTGCCCCTGTTCAAAAACCACACGTTTGCTGGCCTCTCAACAGATACACCTACTCTCTTCTGTTACACCATCAGCCAATTGTTGATTAATAAATTCCTCCAAAACTGGTTGCAGGTATTGTATACTGCACGGTCTCCAGTGTACTGGTGCTTCGTTCCCTGTCAGAATGCTGAGTTGTGTTACTGGTGTAGCAGGCTACGGCCCTTGCGGTAACAACAGATCTCGAAATTCTAGAACAGGTCCTCCATCCGTGTCTTTTCTTTCCCCTTCTCATTCCTTAACTTCTAACGAAAAGCATTACTAGCTGTATCTTGTGGCTTCTTACAGCTTTCATCCAGTGTGTGCCAGTCTTCCTCATATGGAGTCTCCAATCAAAATATCCTCACTGGTGGGTACTACCCTGCTTCCGTCCCTATCTTGTGTGCATACAGTACTAAATCTCATCAAACATCACGCTGCATTCAATATTTCACTGTCCTGCAGCAGTTGCATTATACACAACATATCACTTGGTAAACCAGGCTCAACATTCATCTACAGTGATTTAGCAGTGCCACTCGATTAACAATCATGAGAATTAAGTCTTAATATCATTGTCATTGTTCGTGATACATCTACGTTGACAACAGCAACCCCTATTTAAAATGTCTTCCCACTAAGCGTCATTGGTCATTTTGCTGCCTAGGCAGCAGAATTCCTTAACTTCATCTACACTCCTGGAAATGGAAAAAAGAACACATTGACACCGGTGTGTCAGACCCACCATACTTACTCCGGACACTGCGAGAGGGCTGTACAAGCAATGATCACACGCACGGCACAGCGGACACACCAGGAACCGCGGTGTTGGCCGTCGAATGGCGCTAGCTGCGCAGCATTTGTGCACCGCCGCCGTCAGTGTCAGCCAGTTTGCCATGGCATACGGAGCTCCACGCAGTCTTTAACACTGGTAGCATGCCGCGACAGCGTGGACGTGAACCGTACGTGCAGTTGACGGACTTTGAGCGAGGGCGTATAGTGGGCATGCGGGAGGCCGGGTGGACGTACCGCCGAATTGCTCAACACGTGGGGCGTCAGGATTCCACAGTACATCGATGTTGTCGCCAGTGGTCGGCGGAAGGTGCACGTGCCTGTCGACCTGGGACCGGACCGCAGCGACGCACGGATGCACGCCAAGACCGTAGGATCCTACGCAGTGCCGTAGGGGACCGCACCGCCACTTCCCAGCAAATTAGGGACACTGTTGCTCCTGGGGTATCGGCGAGGACCATTCGCAACCGTCTCCATGAAGCTGGGCTACGGTCCCGCACACCGTTTGGCCGTCTTCCGCTCACGCCCCAACATCGTGCAGCCCGCCTCCAGTGGTGTCGCGACAGGCGTGAATGGAGGGACGAATGGAGACGTGTCGTCTTCAGCGATGAGAGTCGCTTCTGCCTTGGTGTCAATGATGGTCGTATGCGTGTTTGGCGCCGTGCAGGTGAGCGCCACAATCACGACTGCATACGACCGAGGCACACAGGGCCAACACCCGGCATCATGGTGTGGGGAGCGATCTCCTACACTGGCCGTACACCACTGGTGATCGTCGAGGGGACACTGAATAGTGCACGGTACATCCAAACCGTCATCGAACCCATCGTTCTACCATTCCTAGACCGGCAAGGGAACTTGCTGTTCCAACAGGACAATGCACGTCCGCATGTATCCCGTGCCACCCAACGTGCTCTAGAAGGTGTAAGTCAACTACCCTGGCCAGCAATATCTCCGGATCTGTCCCCCATTGAGCATGTTTGGGACTGGATGAAGCGTCGTCTCACGCGGTCTGCATGTCCAGCACGAACGCTGGTCCAACTGAGGCGCCAGGTGGAAATGGCATGGCAAGCCGTTCCACAGGACTACATCCAGCATCTCTACGATCGTCTCCATGGGAGAATAGCAGCCTGCATTGCTGCGAAAGGTGGATATACACTGTACTACTGCCGACATTGTGCATGCTCTGTTGCCTGTGTCTATGTGCCTGTGGTTCTGTCAGTGTGATCATGTGATGTATCTGACCCCAGGAATGTGTCAATAAAGTTTCCCCTTCCTGGGACAATGAATTCACGGTGTTCTTATTTCAATTTCCAGGAGTGTATTTCGTGACCATCAATCCTGATGGTAAGTTCCTAGCTCTTCTCATTTCTGTTACTTCTCATTACTTTCGTCTTTCTTCAGTTTCCTCTCAATTCATATTCTGTACTCATTAAATTGTTCATCCCATTCAGTAGATCATATAACTCTTCTTCACTTCCATTCAGGATAGCAATGTCACCAGCGAATCGTATCATTGTTATACTTCCACCTAGAATTTTACTTCTACTCCTGAATCATTCTTTTATTTCAACACTGCTTCTTCAGTGTAGAGATTGACCAATAGGGGCGAAAGACTACACTGCAGTCTTACTTCCTTTTAATCCGAGCACTTCGTTCTTTGTCTTCCACTCTTACAATTCCCTCGTGGCTTTTGTACACATTGTATATTACCCATCTCTCCCCACAGCTTACCCCTATTATTCTCAGAATTTCGAACATCTTGCACAATTTGATACCGTTGAACGCTTTTTCCAAGTCGATAGATACTACAAACGTGTCTTGAATTTTCTTTAGTCTTGTTCCATTATCAATCACAATTTTAGTATTGTCTCTCTGGTGTCTATATCTTACCTAAAATAACACTGATCGTCATATAACACCTCTTCAATTTTTTTCCATTCTTCTGTACATTATTCTTGTCGACAATTTGGATGCATGATCTGTTAAGCTGATTGTGCGATAATTCTCGCACTTATCGGCTCTTGCAGTCTTCGGAACTGTGTGGATCATAACTTTCCAAAAGTCAGATTGTATGTCGCCAGATTCATGCATTCTACACACCAACGTGAATAATTGTTTTGTTACCACTTCCCTCAGTGATTTTAGAAATTCTGATGGAATGTTATCAATCCCTTCTGCCTTATTTGTTCTTAAGTCCTCCAAAGCTCTCTTAAATTCTGATTCTAATACTGGATTCCCTACCTCTTCAAAATCGACTCCAGTTTCTTCTTCTATCACATCAGACAAATCTTCCATCTTCATAGAGGCCTGAAAAGTACTCTTTCCACCTATCCGCTCTCTCCTCTGGACTTAACTGTGGAATTCCTGTTGAACTCTTAATGTTACCATGCATGCTTTTAATTTCACCGAAGGTTTTGACTTTCCTATATACTGTCTCAATCCTTTCGATAATCATTACTTTTTCGATTTCTTCGCATTTTTAATGAAGCCATTTCGCCTTAGCTTCCCTGCACTTTCTGTTTATTTCATTCCTCAGTTACATATATTTCTGTATTCCTGAATTTCCCTTAACTTTTTTTTGTATTTCCTCCTGTCATCGATCAATTGAATTATTTCTTTTGTTATTTCTGTTACGCACGGCTTCTTCGCAGTTACCTTCTGTCTGTCTTTCCAACTTCTATGATTACCCTTTTTAGATATGTCCATTCCTCTTCAACTGTATTGCCTACTGAGCTGTTCATTATTGCTGTATCTTTAGCCTCAGAGAACTTCAGGCGTATCTACTCATTCCTTAGTACTTCCGTATCCCACTGCTATACATATTGATTCTTCCTGACTAATCTCTTAAACTTTAGCCTACTCTTCATCACTACTACACTGAGATCTGAGTCTGTATCTGCTCCTGGGGTCGTCTTACAATCCGATATCTGATTTCGGAATCTCTGTTTTACGATGACGTAATGTAACTGAAATCGTCACGTATCATTCAGCCTCTTTCAAGTATACCTCTTTTGTGATTATTGAATAGAGTATTCGCTATCATTAGCTAAAATTTATTATTATTACAGAACTCAACTAGTTTTTCTCCTCTCTCATTCTTGTCCCAAGCCCATATTCTCCTGTAACCATTTCTTCTACTCCTTCCCCCACAACTGCATTTCAGTCCCACATGACTATTAGATTTTCATCTCCTTGTACGTACTGTACTACCCCTTCAATAACCTCATATACTTTCTCTGTCCTTTCATCTACAGCTTACCACGTCGGCATGTAGACCTGAACTATCGTTAGCGGTGTTGGTTTACTGTCATTCTGTTCTATAACCGAACTGTTCACAATTACTCGCTCTCTGTCCTGCCTTCCTATTCATACAGAAGCCTTCTCCCATTATTCCGTTTTCTGCTGCTATTGATATTACCCTATACTCATCTGACCATAAATCCTTGTCTTCTTTCCATTTCACTTCGCTGACTCCTACTATACCTAGATTGAGCCTTTTGATTTCCCTTTCCAGATTTTCAAGCTTCTAACAGTCCACGTCCCGACTCGTAGAACGTTATCCTTTCGTTGGTTATTCAGTCTTTTTCTCATCGCCACCTCCCCTTTGGCAGGCCCCTCCCCGAGATCCGAATGGGGGCTATTCCGGAATCTTTGCCATTGGAGATATCATCATGATATTTTTTTCCAATTACAGGGCATATGTCCGGTTGACTACTTGGTGGAGTAAGTGGTGGTGGTGTTAATGGGCCAGAGGGAACTCTGCTGACTATAATGACGGCTTTTATTCAATCTTGGTACATGCTTTGTCACTGGACATCAAGGCAAAATACGCCTCAGTGGGACCTAGTTGTCACTGATGTGGGGACAGTAGCTTCTTTTCAACTGAGAGGAGCCCCACAGTACTGACCGCAGCCGTATGGATGGTCAGTGGCCTTTGTAAGCCACGATCGTCACGTCAGAAAGGGCACTTCGGCTCTGTCGCTGACGACGTGTGGGACGAGTCCCTTAGATCTGACAGTCGCTATCACAGAGACATGTGAATACTACTGTACTGCTCCTGCAAGGAGTCAGATGGCAGCTGGCACTGTGGAACTAAGTCCCGAGGAAGACTCAGTGCTGTCAGCCACAGCCGCAGATGGCAGGTTGGTGGTGCTGTGCCACAAGGTCCCATGAGAAACTTAGCTCTGTGGTGGCAGGTGCAACGTGTTCGAGCCCATCGCTGCTGCTGGCAGCACCCACCTCTCCCACTGTCTGGCGTGGCCCTAGCGTCGTGGTGGTGGCGCTGGATTCCGGCGATGAGAAGTGAAACTTCTGACATATTTATAGCGCTCTGAGGTGCATTTGTTTCGCGAAAACCTGGAACCTAGTCACATGGCTCATATCAAGAAACTTGACCTTATGTGGTGACATCTTCCTGTCTGCTGTGATCAATAGAACTGCGAGTTTCAGTTTTCTGATGAGTGTTGCTAGCCTCATCTCGCAATCCCCTTACGTACACGTTAGTCTGACACACATGTCGCCATAGTTCGGCTATCGGCCTGTGGTTGCTAACGCAATATTTCACAGCTGCTTTCTCCCTACGGTACTTCTTACTACTCTTGCTAAAAGACTAGGGACCTACACTACACATTGATATCCTTTCACGCTGAAATTTTAGCCCTCTCTTGAACATTTCCTTTGTTATCGAGATTGATTCTTCGATTTATAGTCTTTTTAAACCTCGCACTTCGGTCTTGGTCTTCATTCTTATTGCCTCATCTTGGTTCGTGTACATGTTGTCTATCATCTGTGTTTCCCTTAGCTTACTCCTATTTTTCGAACGTCTTGCACAATTTTACATTGTCAAATGCTATTTCTGCATTGACAAATCGTATGTGATGTCTTTATTTTTCTTCAGTCTTGCTTCTGCTGTCAAGTGCAATGTCAGAACTGCCTCTGTGATACCTTTACCTTCCGTAAAGCCAAACCGATCGCTGTCCGATCCACAATTTCCTTTTCTGTTCTGTCGTTTACTATTTTTGTTAGCATCTTGGATGCATGACTTGTTAACCTGGTTTGTGATATTTCTCCCAATCATCAGATCATCTTATCTTCAGAACTGTGTGCTTAACGTTTTCCAAAAGTCTGATGGCACATTGCAAGTCATTTAGATTCCACACACCAACTTAAATTGTTGTTTGGTTGCCACTTCCTCAAATTATTTTAGAAATTCCGATGGGATGTTATCAATTCCTTCTGCCTTATTTGATCTCAAGTCTTCCAAAGATAAATTCTGACACTAATATTGGATCTCCTGTGTCTTCCATACCGACTCCAGTTTCTTCTTCAGTCACATCATCAGCCAAGTTCCCCACCTCGTAGAGACCTTCAATGTACTCTTTCCACGTATCCGCTCTTTCCTCTGCGTTTAAAAGTGCAGTTCGCATTACACTCTTAATGTTACCACCCTTGTTTTTAATTTTATCCCGGGTTGTTTTGGGTTTTCTATACGCTGAGTCAGTACTTTTCTTTGATTTCCTAACATTTTTCCTGCAGACATTTGGTTTTGGCTGCGCTGCACTTCCTATTTATTTCATTCCTAAGTGGTTCATACTGCTCTATTCCTGTCTTTCCCTGAACATTTTTGTACTTTCTTCTTTCATTAATCAATTGAAACATTTTTTGTGTTTCTCGAGCTTTCTTCGGAATTATTTCCCTTGCACCTATGTTTAGTTGCCATACATTTGTGGTCGCCCTTTTTAGCGATGCGCACTCCTCTTCAACTGAACTGCCTACTGTGGTAATCACTACCGCAGTATCCACAACCTTACCGAACTAAAACGCCTCTCATAATTTCTCAGTACTTCAGTATCCCACTTTCTTCCACTCCACAAGTTGCCTGTTGGGTTCTGTCTTGGATTCGTCGGCCAAATTCTGTTTGATTATTTTTCTAGCATTTCACCAGCACTAGTGGCGATAATAACTGATAATAACTGTTCACAGTAACTCATTCTTTGCCCTACTCTTTTATTTGTAACGAATCCTATTCCCATTATAGCATTTTCTCCTGCTGTTAATATTACTTCGTATTCGTCTCACTAGAAATCCTATCAACTTCACTACATCCAAATTGAGGATTTGCGTTTCCATTTTCAGATTTTCTAGTTTTTCTGCTTCGTTCAAACTAGCTTTGCCATTGAATGTTATCACTTCGTCCGTTATTCTGTCTTTTTCCCATGGTCACCTCTCCCTTGATAATTCCCTCTCCCACACATCCGTGTAGAAACTTGAATGTTTAGTCAGTGGAGAGAATACTACGACACTTTTTCAATTACAAGCCATATGTTCTGTGGATACACATTATGTGTCATTAACACAGTGGTTTCCATTGTCTGCGGTATGCTCATATCGTTAATCATTGCTGAATCTTCCGCCTTTTAGGGCAGTCTCCCGCATTTTGGGTAGCCAGAAAATCTGTCCGCCCCTCCTCCCTCTTTGGCACGGGCGTTGACGCAGTGAGAGTGACTTCTTTTGACGAAAGTCTTCAGCCGACATTTATTCAAAAGTAAAGTAGTGGCTGGGCTTCAACTGTACGTTATTATTGTTACATGAAGATGATACCTCTACGCCACGGATTGTTATCATACAACAAAACCAACAAAACCTGGATAGAAATTGTTCTAAAATACTGAGATAAATGGGAATGTAGGCATTCTCGCCCATTTCCGTTGATGAAATCTCCTCAGATTATCGGCCGAATAGAGGCGTCGTCATCTTCTTGTAAAGTGTCCAACTCATGTCCAATTCGTTCCTCTACAGCCGCTTGTTCGCAGACAGTTCTGCCGAGGACGCAATGGGTGAACCAGTTATTTGTTTCCGGTGTGAGCATGTGGGTGCTATTCTGTCATTCTGTGCAACGGATTAATCTGAGATGTACCCTTTACCCTGTGGCTCCTGCAAGATGCAATTTCCACCCCCACACTACTACAGAAGTCAGACAGACGCTCCTAACGTTCTAAAGAGAAATGCCTGAAAAACTTTCAGCAATAAATATCTTCTGGAGTCGTCCGCCGTATAGAAATGACACAAAAATTCACAGAATTTCTTACATAACTAGTGGGATACTTGGGTACTGGAGGAGTGCTAGTTACTGTAAGAAAAAACATGAAACTAACGAAAATTATTATTTATTTTGCAAAAATTCTGAGAAATCACAATGGCACTTTGGCACTTTTAGTTATGAACTGAACAAGTTATTTCCGTTCTTTTTTTTTTGTTTTTTTTTTTTTTTTAATGTGAAGTTATCTCTTAAGGATAGGATTCGCTAATGAAATTACTATACAAAGTTCACGATTGTTATTGACTTGGCAGAATGTCTGAGAGATGCACCTACTCAACTTGAATAATTATCCGTTAGAATGTTGCTAGGTATGGTCGAGGCTGTCACATGTGAAATGCAGTGAAGTGTACTGTTGTGGAGGAAATATGGGGCTTGCAAGAGCTGTAGCGCAAAATACCGTAAGCTGCGATGACTGCTGTCTGCGCCACTCGCTGCTGACAAATAAGATAACTCTCGTTCTATCTGGATTGACCTTCGCCAATCAAACTCTCCCTACGCGTTGATGAAGTCAAGGACTCCTATTCGCCCCTAGTCTGACTATTAGTGTGGTACACTGGTCCGATAATCAGTCCACCACGATGCCACTCAAAAATTCGCTCACAGGCGTCTAACTGTAACTCTGTCTGTTCACATCGCACAGTAAGTGTGGCAGCCAACACAGTGAACAACACTTAATCACAAGAACTCTGTATAGAGTCGCACTCCGATTCGCTCTTGACAAAGGTGCTCTCCCAGTGAAGTACTGAGGAGAGACTTGTTCCTCGCTCTTTGAGTACATGTACGAGCGCACACGCTCTCGTTATGTGTTCTCACTCCAAGAGCGACAACGCAACCGCCCCACTCCACGCCAGACATGAAGGGGTATATGCTTCAGTCTCTTCCATTACTGCTTCAGCTCAAGGCATCAGGAATATCGTCAGCCAATCAGCAATGCTCTTCTAAAACGGGAGAATGACGTTTCGTTTAAGGCGACCAATCCGGAAATTTGTAGCATCGGCGTTTGGCGTTTGCTGTCTCCCTGTGAAAACCTCTTAAACTGCATGCTGTGTTTGTAAAGAATGTGTAGGCTGGGTGTTCCCACATGAATTTGCTTTTAAGCCAAACACGGGGTTGTTCTCCCTTTAACTCGGGCAAATGCTGTCTGCTCTACGGGCGGTCACCGGCCGACATAGGTTGACTCGTCCTCTGAAGGGACCGGCCTGCTGGCATGTGGTTTGCCTCTCCTGAACTAAAAGCTTTTGTGACCGTCGTGTCGTGAATGTGTGTGTGTGTGTACGCCAGACTCGAGTATTTCAAACTCGGTGCACACCTGCGATCCACTTGTTATTTTCATATCGTTTACATGAATTCATATAACATTGACTTTATCTTATTGAGTTTGGGTTCAAATGAAGCGTCTTGATGTGCGGAATATGTTTGTGAGCACAGAATATGTAAGCAATGAAGGTCAGGAGACCACGACGTCTTACACAGTGCTCTGGCGAACAGCATTCTGACCATTTCCTTCTACAGTCTTGTGTAGTAAAAGAGTGAGATGGCCTTCCTTGTCTCAGCTGGTATATGATCCTCCTGCACCTATGCCAGAACCAGTAGTAGCATCTCAGTCCTCTGCCGTTAGTTATCTGACTATAACAGCACTGTCGGAGTGCTTTTGTCGTCTACTGGGACGACTGTGCCCTTGTCCTCAGAGAGCATATATAGCCTAGTGTTCTGCCGCCGAGATGTTATTCTATGACATTTTGGCTTTCTCAAGTGTAACACCCCAATTACAGAAACCCTAATAAAGAGCCCCTTGTTGCAAAAGAAGTAGGAAGATTAGTCATCCTGACAATGACGGCAGCTACTAACGTCAAATTTTACAGCTGTGATAATTTGATCAACAGGAATTTAATGCGAATAATAATAGTTATCATGAAATAGAGACTGAATGAAAGAATATGATGGGATACGCAACATAAATATCAAAGAAAGAATTGCAAAATAATTAATAACGAAGATTAAGGCCCAGATGGTAAATTGGCCAAAGATAACATTTACTATAGAAGACAGATGTAGCCGCATCGAAAAGGAAGTTAGATGTGACTACAATGTAACTCGTAAATGGAAATGTTAGCTTCAGTTGCTATCTAGCCGCTCTCTACTACTATTGCGATCGAAGCATGCAAGTAAGCACTACTAGATTGTTTTAAGCTAATCGGAAGTTTGAAAGTTTTGCAGTCTAGACTGAAGCATTATTCAGAAGTCATACTAAAGAAAAGTCATCTTTACCGTTATGGAGATAACGGGATACAGAGATTCGTGACGAAGCTAAATCGTGTGAGATGTGTGATGGGACTTAGCCTTCGTGATACTGAATAAGCATGAACATTCAAGGACAATGAAAAAGAAAGATTGCCAACAGAAAAACAATTATTAGTCTCGATTAGGTAATAAACAAACGCAAACACGAAGAACGTACAATTGCGCCGAGTTGTCAGAAGCTGTTGTCAACGACAGGATTACTGATACAAACGGATGCAATTCCCTGAGTGATAAATCGGTGTGCCTGTTCAGCGTAGGGACAATTAAGTACAAGAAACAATAAAATTGAATTCAAACCTCAATTCTTTGTGTCGCATACATTATTGAATAGACATTATCGTGTGTGTTAGTGAAAATGAATTGACTATTAGAATGTTATGAAGTGAAAAGTGAATTCATGGTTATTTAGCAGTGAACAGTCATTGGCGTTGGTGGGGAGGCTTGCGTGCCTCAGCGATACAGATAGCCATACCGTAGGTGCAACCACAACGGAGGGGTATCTCTTGAGAGGCCAGACAAACGTGTGGTTCCTGAAGAGGGGCAGCAGCATTTTCAGTAGTTGCAAGGGCAACAGTCTGGATGCTTGACTGAACTGGCCTTGTAACACTAACCAAAACGGCCTTGCTGTGCTGGTACTGCGAACGGCTGAAAGCAAGGGGAAACTAAGGCCGTAATTTTTCCCGAGGGCATGCAGCTTTACTGTATAGATAAATGACGATGTCGTCCTCTTGGGTAAAATATTCCGGAGGTAAAATAGTCCCCCATTTGGATCTCCGGGCGGGGACTACTCAGGAGGTTCTCGTTATCAGGAGAAAGAAAACTGGCGTTCTACGGATCGGAGCGTGGAATGTCAGTTCCCTTAATAGGGCAGGTAGGTTAGAAAATTTGAAAAGGGAAATGGATAACTTAAAGTTATATAGAGTGGGAATTAGTGAAGTTCGGTGGCAGGAGAAACAAGACTTCTGGTCAGGTGACTACAGGATTATAAACACAAAATCAAATAGGGGTAATGCAGGAGTAGGTTTAATAATGAATGCGAGTAAGCTACTACAGACACCATAGTGAATGCATTATTGTGGCTAAGATAGATACGAAGCCCACGCCTACTACAGTAGTACCAGTTTATATCCCAACTAGCTCTGCAGATGACGAAGAAATTGAAGAAATTTATGATGAAGTAAAAGAAATTACTCAGATAGTGAAGGGTGACGAAAATTTAATAGTCATGTGTGACTGGAATTCGGTAGTAGGAAAAGGGAGAGAAGGAAACGTAGTAGGTGAATATGGATTGGGGCTAAGAAATGAAAGAGGAAACCGCCTGGTAGAATTTTGCACAGAGCGCAACTTAATCATAGCTAACACTTGGTTCAAGAATCATAAAAGGAGGCTGTATACATGGAAGGAGCCTGGAGATACTGACGGGTTTCAGATAGATTATAATATGGGAAGACGGAGATTTAGGAACCAGGTTTTAAATTGTAAGACAATTCCAGGGGCAGATTTGGACTATGACCAGAATCTGTTGGTTATGATCTGTAGATTAAAACTGAAGAAACGGCAAAAAGGTGGGAATTTAAGGAGATGGGACCTGGAAAAACTAACTAAACCAGAGGTTGTACAGAGTTTCAGGGAGAGCATAAGGGAACAATTGTTGAAATGTTGAAATTTTGTAAATGTAAGGAAGTGGTCTGTATCACTTCTACTCATAAATCCGGTTTGTGGCTGATTCATGGACTCAAATAATCTGCCACTGCTTGTGTCGTCGTGTTTATTCTCTGGTAATCTATTGCCTGTCTGTCTATTCTCAATTTCCGCGTCATATTGTATCATTGGTGAAGAAACGTGTTGTTCGTGTGTTTCTACTCTCGTCGTTCGCGGTATAGTACCTGTGCTGCTATTATGTTGTGTCACTGGATTTACTGGTTCAGTTGCCTGTCTTTCGATTAGTATCTGCTGAATGAATGTGTTCCGTTTTTCTAGATACTGTGCCTGGTCCTGTGGCGTGTCATGCATTACTTTAATCGGGGTTTTCTGTTTCGATTTCTGCGCGAGTGTTACGTCTAGCCTTGGTTCTACTTGAACTTTCTTAGACGGCGCGTGTTCGTGTACTGAATTAATGCTTGACGTGTCAGTTGTTTTGCTACGGTGTAATCGGTCTCGATCTTTTCTTCGATAGTTTGTATCAACTCTGTTCTAAGCTTTTCAAACTGATCTTTGTTTTTAAGTTCTATTTTATTGATCCACTGGCCAGATTTTTTCAGTGCAACCTTTGCGACCTTGCTTTGAATTGCTTGTTCTTCCGAAATTTGTATTGCTGTTCGAGTGGCTTTTTTCGTAAAACGTTCCACCTTTTTGTCAATGTTTACAATGTCCAATTGGACCTTGTCCACGTCAGTGCGTAATTGCTGCTGACCTTGTGTTAGTACCTGAATTCTTTCTCTAGATTCCTTCGCGTCTTTGTTTATATGAGTGATCTGACTATCAATTCTGGCGATCCCTTCTTCCATCTGAATTTTGACCTGTTGGATCTGTGTCTTAATCTCTTGTCTCAAGTTCTGATTATCCTGTCGGATCTGTGTCTTATTAGCCTGATTATCCTGTTTCAATTCCTGATTATCTTGTTTCAATTCCTGATACTGTTTTGTTACCTGTGTATTCATATCCTGATTCTGTTTCGTCATACTAGCGTTCATTTTTTGTAACATCTCCATGATCGCGTCCTGTCCTGTTACCTTACCTACTGCTGAACTATGTATTCTCGATCTATTGTTTTCTACTCGATCAGTTGCGTCGTTTACTGGGCTATGCTGTGGTGTTTCTAAAAAATGGCTCTGAGCACTATGGGACTCAACTGCTGTGGTCTAAGTCCCCTAGAACTTAGAACTACTTAAACCTAACTAAACTAAGGACATCACACACATCCATGCCCGAGGCAGGATTCGAACCTGCGACCGTAGCGGTCGTGCGGTTCCAGACTGTAGCGCCTTTAACCGCTCGGCCACTACGGCCGGCAGGTGTTTCTAAGTTTGATAACTGCAATAACGCGTGCTGTCTGTGTTGAGGACTAGTTGCGTTTGTCATTGAACCATTACGTGGCGCAAACAACTCCGCATTCTGCCCTCTCTGTTGTGTATGTCTTGTGTTTGCAGGTACAGTTGCGTCTGTTACGGAACCTTTTCGTGGCGGTCGTAACTCCGCAAAATTCTGTGTCTGCTGTTGGGGCATATTTAGAATGCGTACGATAGGTTCGACGTATTCTAAATGTTCCCCCTCTTCCTCACTGTCTACTTCTCTTTGAACGTTAGATAACTGCCGGTTCATTGACTGTATTGACGCGTATTTTGTCCCTGAAGATGCGGCAAACAAACGCGTTTCCTGTGCTCGTTTCGCTTCTAATCTTTGCCATTTTCTAAGTGGGCTGTCTATTTCTGGCTCAGAATGTGCCCTACCTGGAATTTCATATTCTGGAAATTTGATGTTCTCGTCCCTTCGATTCCTATTTGTCTGATCTGTCTCAATTTTATCCCAGTCTAACTGAGCCTGCTGATTCTGCAGCTCCCCGACTGTCCTATTCTCTGATTCACCGTCTGTCCTATTCTCAGGTTCACCTTCTGTCCTGTTCTCAATAAGCTCGTTTACGTGTTGTCTATCTGGTTGATTCTCCCACATCCTGCTACTTGCTGTCTCTCACTTAACCTTTTGGCTTGTGCTCAACATGGAAATTCTTTCAACACACCACAACCCTATCTACAAAACTGTACGACCACTTACCAGTCGGTTGAACCAACAACAACAACAACGTCGTGACTTCTCGGCTGATGTTCTGTCTGCTCTGCTACAGTCTCCAAATTCCACCTGTGCGCTTGAAAAGGGAGAAAAATGTTATTTCTTAATTCTAACTTATATGATGCTGCGTCACACTGCGTCTCTGTGTCTGTGCCTGTCACCTTAAAATCCTATGCCCTAACAGCTACACAAAAATCGTAAAAGATGCAAAACTTTCCAACACAATAACACACGGCCTTTTCCCTACAATTCTGCTTTCTTCACTACATGTATCTATTCGGATCCCAATCTTTGCAAATAGCTATTTAATACATGAAAGAAAGTTCTTCAAAGTGCTACTGCTGCGACCTGCCATACCTAACTATCCTGACACTTTCCTATCCTGGTAGCTTACGTATTTTACCTATCCTGGCATGGTCGCCATTTTCTGTGAGCGTGGAATTGATCTGTGATATTCTGTCATTCTGTGCAACGGATTAATCTGAGATGTACCCTTTACCTTGTGGCTCCTGCAAGATGCAATTTCCACCCCCACACTACTACAGAAGTCAGACAGACGCTCCTAACGTTCTAAAGAGAAATGCCTGAAAAACTTTCAGCAATAATTATCTTCTGGAGTCCTCCGCTGTAAGGAAATGACACAAAAATTCACAAAATTTCTTATGTAACTAGTGGGATACTTGGGTACTGGAGTAGTGCTAGTTAGTGTAAGAAAAACATGAAACTAACGAATTTTTTCTTTTTTTTTTTGCAAAAATTCTGAGATAACACAATGGCACTTTTAGTTATGAACTGAACAAGTTATTTCCGGGTTTTTTTCGGAATATGAAGTTACCTCACAAGGATAGGATTCGCTAATGAAATTTCTATACCAAGTTTTAGATTGTTATTGACTTGGCAGAATGGCTGAGAGCTGTGCCTACTCAACTTGAATAATTATCCATTAGAATGTTGCTAGGTATGCTTGAGGCTGTCGTGTGTGAAATACAGTGAAGTATACTGTTGTGGAGGAAATATGGGGCTCGCAAGAGCTGTAGCGCACAATACCTTAAGATGCGATGACTGCTGTCTGCACCACTCGCTGCTGACAAATAAGATAACTCTCGTTCAATCTGGATTGACCTTCGCCAATCAAACTCTCCCTACCCTTGATGAAGTCAAGGACTCCTATTCGCCCCTAGTCTAACTATTGGCCTGTACACCGGTCAGATAACCAGTCCACCGCGATGCCACTCAAAAATTCGCTTCACAGACGTTCAACTATAACTCTGTCCGTTCACACTGCACAATAAGTGTGTCGGCCAACACAGTGAACAACGCTTAGTCGCAAGGACTCAATATAGAGTCGCACTTCGATTTGCTCTCGACAGAGGTGGTCTCCCAGTGAAGTACTGAGGAGAGACTTGTTCCTCACTCTTTGGGTACACGTACGAGCGCGCATGTTCTCGTTATGTGTTCTCGCTTCAAGAGCAACAACAGAACAGCCCCACTCCATGCCAGACGTGAAGGTGTATATCTTTTGGTCTCTTCCATTACTCCTTCAGCTCAAGGCGTCAGAAATATCGTCTGCCAATCAGCATTGCTCTTCTAAAATGGGAGAATGACGTTTTGTTTAATGCAACCAATCCGGAAGTTTGTAGCATTGGCGTTTGGCGTTTGCTGTCTCCCTGGAAAATTTCTGAAACTGTGTGCTATGTGTAAAGTATGCATAGGTTGGGCACTCCCACGCAATGTAGCGGAATTTGCTTTTAAGCCGAACACGGGGTCATTCCCCCTTTCACTCGGGCCAACTCTGTCTGCTCTACGGGTGGTCACCGGCCAACATAGATAGGCAGAGTCATCCTCTGAAGGGACCAGCCCCCTGGCGTGCGGTTTGCATCTCCCGAACTAAAAGCTCCTGTGTCAGTCGTGTCTGGAATGTATGTGTGTACGCCAGCCTCGAGTATTTCAATCTCGGTGCGCATTGGCGATTTACTAGTTATTTGGATATCGTTTACATGAATTCATACAACACTGACTTTATCTTATCGAGTTTGGGTTCGAATGAAGCGTCTTGATGTGCGGAATATGATTGTGAGGGCGGAATATGTAAGCAATGAAGTTCAGGAGACCACGACGTCTTACAACATCTACATACATACTCCGAAATCCACCATACGGTGCGTGGCGGAGGGTACCTCGTACCTCAACTAGCATCTTCTCTCCCTGTTCCACTCCAAAACAACGAGGGAAAAATGACTGCCTATATGTCTCTGTACGAGCCCTAATCTCTCTTATCTTATCTTTGTGGATCATTGATTGCACCTTTTTGCTTCCCATTGTTGAAAATCAATTCGAGGATGGAGATAGCATCTTTCAACACGATCGAGCACCTTTTCATAATGCACGGCCTGTGGCAGAGTGGTTACACGAAAATAACATCCTTGTAAGGGACTACTCTGCACACAGTCCTGACCTTAACTCTATAGAACACCTTTGGGATGTTTTTGAATGCCAACTTCGTGCCAGGTCTCAGCGATAGACATCGGTACCTCTCCTCAGTGCAGCACTCCATGAAGAATGGGCTGCCATTCCTCAAGAAACCTTCCAACACCTGACTGAACTGCCTGCGAGAGTGGAAGCTGTTGTCAGGGCTATGGATGGGCCAACACCATATTGAATTCCAGCATTACTGATGGAGGTCGCCACGAACTTGTATGCCATTTTCAGCCAGGTGTCCGAATACTTTTGATCACATAGTGTACATTTTTTCTCTGCAACATATTTTTATTTTGCTAACCATGTGCCTCCTAGTAGTTAGAGTCTATAGTAGTTACAATCTTTTTATTTAGCTGGCTGTAGCTGCTGCTTGCTGTAGTTCGTGTTATGATTTTCTGCGAGATAAGTGACTTATGAAAAAGTATGGGTTATTGTTAGGATTTCTTACAGTTCAGGGCCATTCTTTTGTGTTAATTATTTGAAGCCATGTTTGCACTGTATAGCAGTCAGATTTCGTTGGGATTGTATATTGTGGGTAGTAAATGAATAGCTTAAGTTTGAGTTCTCTTTGTCAGGGAAAATTCTGTTGGTCAGTGTTTTAAATGATAAAAATGAGTAAAGAGACTGTAGTTTCAGATTGTATGCAATCAATGTTCCAAGTTTAACGAATCTAAAGACTATAGAAGCGCAAGTAACAGAATAATCAACACTGTGTAACCAGAAGACTTACAAGTTTTAAACGAGGTGCTATTTACCAGAACTTAAACGTTTTGTTGAAGCAATATACATTCATGAGGTAAAACATTACCATGAATTAGCACTGCGAGGCTCAAAGCCGCCTCATGGCGTATCTGGCAGGTGACGTGGTAAAGCAGGTACTCTGTGCTGTCGCATTAACGTGACCACCCCTCAAATGCCTGAATAACCTACTTTTGCAGTGTGATCCACTGCGTGACATGCAGTAAGAGAGTCACTGAAGTTCTGTGAGATAGCGACAGGAGTGTGGAGCTGTACCAACTCTGGTGCCGTGACCAGCTACACTGGGTTTCTCGCTCGACGATCCATGATGTGAATAGCCCGATCGAGGTGGTCCCACAGATCCTTCATTGGGTTTAAACCCGGGGTGTTTACTAAGTAAAGGAATACGGTCAACTCAATCTGGTACTCTCTGAACCACGCAAGTACACAGCGAGCCGTGTGACACGTTGCATTCTCTGCCCTGCTGGTAGGTGTCATCGTGCCGAGGCAAAACAAGACTGCATGTTGGGGTGCAAGTAGTTCCCAAGGATAGATGCATACTTATGGTGATCTATTGTGTCTTCCAGAATGACGAGACCACACATGGAATGCCACTAAACATTTCTTAGACCATCAAGCTCCCTCCTCTGGCCTGGACCCTTCTGTCGATTGTTGGGAGACGTTTGCTTTCAGACGTGTGACACTGCACACGCCAACGACCACCTGATCGATGGAGCATAAAACGTGATTCATCTTAAAAGGCCACCTGTCGCCACCCACTGGATGTCTAGTCGCAGCACAGAATGCGAATCCCAGCCTTCATCGCAGATGAACATCAATCAGCAAGGCTCCTGCATAAGCTGCGAGGTTGGTAGCACTTGGTTCATCTGGGTGGTCAGTTACTCAACAGTTGTACGTCTATTCGCCTCTACACGTCTCTGCAGCCGTCGTTCACCACTGTTACCTGTTGTCCGTAGTGCACCACTGTCGCCAAGACGCCGGTTTTGGATAGCGCCATTTTTCCATGCACGGTATATTTTAACCACCGTGACCAGCGAACAGTTTACAAACTTAGCCGTTTCGGAAATGCTTCCACGCTTGCCTGGAAAGCCAACGATAATGCCCTTTTGGACGTCAGATAAATCACTCCGTTTCCGCATTACAATGAGTGGGCTGTTTTCCGCGTCCACACGCTTCATGTACCGTCCAGTGCTAGTGCTGCTACCTGCGTCTGTGAGCCGTTGTTGTAATTGACGTCGAACGTAAGTGGTGGTCACACTAATGCTACTGGACCGTGTTTAAAAGTCTAGCGGCGATGTTGTTGTTGTTGTGGTCTTCAGTCCTGAGACTGGTTTGATGCAGCTCTCCATGCTACTCTATCCTGTGCAAGCTTCTTCATCTCCCAGTACCTACTGCAACCTACATCCTTCTGAATCTGCTTAGTGTATTCATCTCTTGGTCTCCCCCTACGATTTTTACCCTCCACGCTGCCCTCCAATACTAAATTGGTGATCCCTTGATGCCTCAGAACATGTCCTACCAACCGATCCCTTCTTCTGGTCAAGTTGTGCCACAAACCTCTCTTCTCCCCAATCCTATTCAATACTTCCTCATTAGTTATGTGATCTACCCATCTAATCTTCAGCATAGCGGCGATATGGACCGCAAATGAAGAACTCCACTGACGTGAGCGACATCGACAGAGGGAGCCAGCATCTCGAAAACATTGAAGCTGGTCGGTTGTTCATGTACCACTGTCATGAGCTTCTGTGGAAGTGAAAGACGATGAAGCCACGGGTAATAGATGTCTAAACCTCATCACAGAATGTGGAGGTCAGAGGTTTCCATGTTCGGTAAAGCTGGACAGACGGCATTCTGTGGCAAATCTGACTACAGAGTACAATGTTGGCGCAAGGAAAACTGTTTCAAGAACTTGTTTCTGGGCACATCGTTGAACATGAGACTCTGCGGCAGACGACCCGCACCTCTTCCCTTGTTGGCCCAGCGACATCGTCAATTACATCTGCTGTGAGAACCAGATCGTCGAGTTGTGACTGTCAGTCACTGGACACGTGTAACAGGGTCGTATGAATCACGTATCTTGCTAACCAGATCTATGGTCGCGCTCAGATACGCACTTATCCAGGTGAACGTCTGATCGAAGCATGCACCAGGCCATGGACTTGGACCAGTGGTAACAGTATTATTCCTCGGTGGACCATCTCCATTACTTCATTCCTTATGTATTCCCAGACGGTGATGACCTCTTCAAGAAGGATGAAAAACCGTATCATAAAGCCAGAATCGTGCTGCAGTGGTTACAGGAGCATGAAGGTGAACTCATGTTGATGCGTCGGCCACAAAATTCACCTGATTTCAGTCCGTTGGAATATATCTCAAACGATGGAAGGTTTCCACAAACCACAAGCCCATAATTTATGGAAATTGTTGGTCCATGCCTCATTGTAGAACGTGGAGGTCCGAAGGTTTGCCGGTTCTTTTCACTTATTTCTTTATTTATTCATCCAGGTATCATCTCACAATGATATATGAGGGGTGTCAATAAGTAATGCACAATTTTTCTGAAAGCAGGTTGGTTTTATTCAAGGTTCTGAAAAAATACCAAGGTTGGCACATAGAAAAGTAGTCTTTCGAATGGATAAAGCAACATTCAACACACCAGCGGCGACAGTGGTGAAGGTCAAAGGATCGGGCTTCCGTTGGGATAAAAATGCTGGAGGATCGCTGGACAAAGTGTATATCGCTCAAAGGAGAATTTGTCAGGATGTAAGGTGAGCTGTTTACAAATCAAACATATTTTCCTGCTTTTTTACCAAAATTATCAAACCACCGTTATGTCATTTGTTTTTGTTTATTTACATATCTAACTTAGCGAAATTACCCATCACCAGGCACTACTCATCACCAGGCATTCTATATATTTTTTTTTTATTACACTCATTGTGGTAAGCGTATTATAAATTACAACTAAAGTATGAGGGGTGTTCAATAAGTAATGCAACACCTTTTTTTCTGAAAGCAGGTTGGTTTCATTCAGGTTTTCAATACATCATAGTATTCCCCTACTTTTTCGGTTACAAAACCCCAACATAATCTCCGTTCAACGCGAGGCCCTTACGTCACCTTACTGGGATTACGTGTGTACCCGCGTGGTAACATTCTACTGGTCGACGTCAGAACCAACGTCTTGTTCCCTCAAGCACCTCCCCACCATTCACGTTTTGCTTCCCGACGGGTGCATCCTTCATTGAGGCAAAGAAATGGAAGTCGTAAGGCGTGAGATTCAGGCTGTGGGATGGATGTAGACGAACAATCCAATTAATTATTGTGAACTCCTCTCGGGTACGCAGACGCGTACGACGCCTTGCGTTGTCGTGGTTGTCATGGAGAAAAAGTTCGTTAGCATTTTTATGGCGACGAACCCGCTGCAATAGTTTCTTCAATTTCTTCATGCTAATACAATGTTTAGAGCTGATCATTGTACCATGAGGGAGCACATCATACGGAATAGCCCATTTAGAGTCTCATGTGATCGTCACCCTGACTTAACTGACTGAGGGTGCGACTCTAAAGTATTCTTCGGAGGGTTGTGTGGCGCCACTCTATGGATTGCCTTTTTATTTCCTGTTCGAAGTGATGAGCCCATGTTTCATCGCCTGTGACGATCAGCCTTCTAACGTGCTTATGAACATTTGCGACGCTGCGGTTTTACGCGAAACGAAACTCAACGACAGCTCTCTGCTTGGAATGCAGCTCCGTTACAGACCTGATGTTTATGTACAGCGCTACCATCTACCGGAACCTCATGAAATCAAAGTAGCTCAAGTAGGAATAATCCATGACGTCCCAAACAAGCTCAACACTTTTTTCAACCGCAACTGGCCGAGAAAATAAATGTGTCGCATCACTTGTTGAAAGCCGCTCGTAGAATTTGTCATCACAATAAAATGAAAAAAAAAGATCCAGTATGCACGCATTTAGAATATATACGTTTATGAGGATAGTAGAGGTGTTCCTACATAGCTTTGGTGAAGAAGTCATCCCAATATTTGCCTTAAATGGCTTAGGAAAACCACAGAAAAGCCTCTCCCACCTTTCATCCTGTGTTTTCCCCGCCTACCTTCTCTTTGACTCCTTCCTCTCCCGCCCCCCCCTCTCCCCACGTCTTTTTTCTTTCCCCTCCACTGCCTTCCCCAATCCTTCCTGCGTCTTCCCCACCTGCCCATTTTCTGTGTCCTCTCCCTCCATCGGCTCCCCCCCCCCTCCTCCCATATGCCTTTGTACTCTGTAATGTAGTGTTTTGTCTATTTACTATGTGTTATAATCACCATCACTGAACTTTTGTTTTTATATTTTCTTCCAACTTTTTCGCGATGTTTCAGTTTTCACCAGTCACCATTTTTTATCGCCTGCTTTTATTATTCTGATATCTCCTAATTATGTTTTTAACTTTTCTGTAAGCTTCAGAGCGGCGTATTGTGCTGCTGACAGCCCGCCCCCCTCGCCACCCCCCTCTGGGGGGGGGGGGCACTCTAATCCAATAAAGGAAAAAAAAGAAAAAAAAAACACGGAGAAGCGGAGCCAGTTTGACAGGACAGACCATACTCCATCCTTCCAGATACAAAGTTAGTGCCTTAACAACTGCTCTGTCACATTTAATGGTGTGTACTGCACAGTATTCTCTTGATCACACACAATTAGTCCACATAGCTTATAATAAAGGCATAGTTTTAAACTGTACCGCTTCACACGCTATAGGGGTCCGATGGTGAATCCAGGATCACGAATATCTGCGTCTGCGCGTCCTACTTCCAATCTGTCTTCAAAACTGAGTCAGTATCATCCCTGACGAGTTAGATTTTGGGCTCAGGAGTATGAGATTACTATCATGCAATGTTGATCTTCGCACATTCGCTTTTAAAAGCATTGTATTGTGATTATGTATTGAACTGTGACAGAGCGTTGTAGTTTGTCCCATTTCGTTATTAATTCTTGCTCTGAGTCCTCTAAGTACTCTTTAATTGTGTACCAATTATTGCTTATGGAGTATGTTTTAGCTGCCTTCCTAAAAACGTGTACTTCAGAAATCTTTTTCACCCCTTTGGGCAGTTTACTCTATAGTTTAATCGCACGGTAAGAAATGCTACTTTGAGTAAAGCAGGATCGATGGCGATCCATCGCATATCACACGGCAAAGTACACTGCTGGTACAGGCGTAAGTACTTCGGTGCTCCCTGTTCTGCACACGTTGTTGAAGGCGTGCACCTGGCCTCTGAACAGACTTCTGGAGCCAGATACCACCGAAACCTAGCACGGACTTATCGATTCGTTCAAGGCAAAATCTGTTTTATTACAGAGTTACATCTTAAAGGTAAGTGCTAGTCTTGTTTACCTGCCTTGGTGATCTGCCATCTGCTTCACCTAGACTTATAGTTCGTGACTGTTCCACTTCAAATCCCTACGAATTGTTACACTCAAGCATTTGTATGAATTGACTGATTCCAGCTGTGAATATTAATAATAGATACTATGCATTTTGCGTTTCGTGCAGTGCACAATTTTAAACTTCTAAATGTTGAAAACAAGTTTTAGATATTACCACCACTTTGAAATCTTATCAAACGACACTTGTCCTACTTGTTTCACTAATACACATCCGTATATGATACTCAAAATTATTCTACAACTGTGATGCCTTCCAAAATAATATTCCGCGTTCTCCCTCCCAACGAATGCTCAGTGCAGTTGCGAGTTTCTCTTGCTACCCCATACGATCGTGCTTTCGATAATAAGCGTAGTTGTGAAACTGATTCAAATGCTTTCCGGAAGTCAAGAAATACTGCACCTATCCCACAGTCTTGATCCATGGCTGTCCGGACATCATATGAGAAACGTGCAAGGTGGGCTTCGCTGAACCAATCTTCTCGGAATCCATGCTTTTTGAGATGGAGGGGCCATTCTGTTAGCATTATCTCATTTCGTTTGAGTTCAGGATTATGTTATAATATTCTGCAGTAGATGGATTCTTCATCTTTTGAGTGAATCTGTAGAATCATTGTTGATTCTCTCATTTTCTTTTGACTAACAGAATACGTGAAGTTAATAAATTCTTTACTACGGATGTAAAGTGCACATAATTGTAAAAAAGCCCTTTGGCTAAAGCACGGTACAAATATTGTAAATACGATTATTGTTGCTGCTACTTTGAACAGTAAAACTTCCTGCTGGATTCACTGTAAAACAACTGGCTTCATGTAAATGCGCAAGGCTCACAACAGATGGTGTGGAACGCGCTTTTTCAGGTTAGAAAGCTTTCTTTTGGGAAAGTAGTGACTCTTTTATGCCTGACAACCTTAGGATTGTGATCACCAGCACCTACGAGGGCGCTCAATAGATAACGCGACACGTTTTCTTACTCGCCAGTTTCCGTTCAAAAAATGCGGAATCTGTTGTGAGACATCGTGGAAAACTCTCACTTCAGCCGCTTCAGCTCCAGGTCTTTCCAATAGGTGGTGCTGTGATACGTAGCCTTCAAAATGGCGTCTGTAACGGAGTTCCGTTCGCATCAGAGACCTGTCATTGACTTTCTTTTGACGGAAAACCGGAGCGTCCCAGATATTCATAGGTGCTTGCAGTATATCTACGGAGACATGGCAGTGAACAAAAGCACGATGAGTCGTTGACCTAGGTGGCTTTCTTCATCGCAAGAAGTTCTCGCAAACCTGTCTGATCTCCCAAGTGTCGGCAGGCCGCACGGAGGTTGTGACTCCTGCAGCGTTATAAAGTGCGGACACTCTCATTCGAGGTGATCGACGCTTTACAGTCAATACCTCGCTGCTCAACTGTACTCCACTGTTGGCCGTGTCGCCACACTCGTCTACCAGCTGTTCTTCCTCGTACACCCTAACAGCCCGGAACCCGCAACGTCCAACTGCAATCGCTTTGCAATGAAGGAAGCACTCCGCAGGAAGCAATACATGGATGTTGTTGTTGTGGTCTTCAGTCCAGAGATTGCAAGCTGCTTCATCTCCCAGTACCTACTGCAACTTACATAATTCTGAATCTGCTTGGTGTATAAATCTCTTGGACTCCCTCTACGATGTTTACCCTCCACGCTGCCCTCCAATGCTAAATTGGTGATCCCTTGATGCCTCATAACATGTCCTACCAATCGGTCCCTTCTTCTAGTCAAGTTGCGCCACAAACTTCTCTTCTCCCCAATCCTATTCAATACCTCCTCATTAATTATGTGATCTACCCACCTAATCTTCAGCATTCTTCTGTAGCACCACATTCCGAAAGCTTCTATTCTCTTCTTGTCCAAACTATTTATCGTCCATGTTTCACTTCCATACACGGCTACACTCTATACAAATACTTTCAGAAACGACTTTCTGGCACTTAAATCTATACTCGATGTTAACAAATTTCTCATCTTCAGAAACGCTTTCCTTGTCATTGCCAGTCTGCATTTTATATCCTCTCTACTTCGACCATCATCAGTTAATATGCTCCCCAAATAGCAAAACTCCTTTACTACTTTAAGTGCCTCATTTCCTAATCTAATTCCTTCAGCATCGCCCGACTTAATTCGACTACATTCCATTATCCTCGTTTTGCTTTTGTTGATGTTCATCTTATATCCTCCTTTCAAGACACTATCCATTCCGTTCAACTGCTCTTCCAAGTCCTTTGCTGTCTCTTAAAGAATTACAATGTCATCGGCAAACCTCAAAGTTTTATTTCTTCTCCATGGATTTTAATACCTAATCCGAATTTTGCTTGCTCAACATAAAGATTGAATAACATCGGGGAGAGGCTACAGCCCTGTCTCACTCCCTTCCCAACCACTGCTTCCCTTTCATGTCCCTCGACTCTTATAACTGCCACATGGTTTCTGTACAAATTGTAAATAGCCTTTCGCTCCCTGTATTTTACCCCTGCCACCTTCAGAATTTGAAAGAGACTATTTCAGTCAACATTGTCCAAAGCTTTCTCTAAGTCTACAAATTCTAGAAACGTAGGTTTGTCTTTCCTTAATCTAGTTTCTAAGATAAGTCGTAGGGTCAATATTGCCTCCCGTGTTCCGATATTTCTACGGAATCCAAACTGATCTTCCCCGAGGTCGGCTTCTACTAGTTTTTCCATTCGTCTGTAAAGAATTCGTTTCAGTATTTTGCAGCTGAGACTTATTAAACTGATAGTTCGGTAATTTTCACTTCCGTCAACACCTGATTTCTTTGGGATTGGAATTATTAAATTCTTCTTGAAGTCTGAGGGTATTTCGCCTGTCTCATACATCTTGCTCACCAGATGGTAGAGTTCTGTCAGGACTGGCTCTCCCAAGCTGTCAGTAGTTCTAATGGAATGTTGTCTACTCCTGGGGCCTTGTTTCGACTCAGGTCTTTCCGTGCTCTGTCAAACTCTTCACGCAGTATCATATCTCCTATTTCATCTTCATCTACATCCTCTTCCATTTCCATAATACTGTCCTCAAGTGCATCGCTCTTGTATAGACCCTCTATATACTCCTTCCACCTTTCTGCTTTCCCTTCTTTGCTTATAACTAGGTTTCCATCTGAGCTCTTGATATTCATACATGTGGTTCTCTTTCCTCCAAAGGTCTCTTTAATTTTCCTGTAGGCAGTATCTATCTTACCCCCAGTGAGATAAGCCTCTACATTCTTACATTTGTCCTCTAGCCATCCCTGCTTAGCCATTTTGCACTTCCTGTCGATCTCATTTTTGAGACGTTTGTATTCCTTTTTGGCTGCTTCATTTACTGCATTTTTATATTTTCTCCTTTCATCAATTAAATTCAATATTTATTCTGGTACCCAAGGATTTCTACTAGCCCTTGTTTTTTTACCTACCTGCTTCCTTCACTATTTCATCCCTCAAAGCTACCTATTCTTCTTCTACTGTATTTCTTTCTCGCATTCCTGTCAATCGTTCCCTAATGCTCTCCCTGAAACTCTCTAGAACCTCTGGTTCTTTCAATTTATCCAGGTCCCATCTCCTTACATTCCCATCTTTTTCCAGTTTTTTCTGTTTTAATCTACAGTTCATAACCAATAGATTGTGGTCAGAGGCCACATCTTCCCCTGGAAATGTCTTGCAATTTAAAACCAGCTTCCTAAATCTCTGTCTTACTATTATATAATCTATTTGAAACCTGTCAGTATCTCCAGGCTTCTTCCATGTATACAACCTTCTTTTATGATTGTTTAACCAAGTGTTAGCTATGAATAAATCGTGATGGGAAGGTTATTGATGTAGCAAGGCCTTGGTCAACAGGTAGAGTGGTACCATGCCACCATACAGGACCTCGCAGTAAGTTGGTGTAAGGCTTTCGCACTGAATGGATGTTAAGTTTGAAATATGGAGAGATGGAGTCCTGAATAAAACAAACCTGCTTTCTGGAACAAAAAATGTGTTGAATTACTTACGTAACGGCCCTCGTACAACAGAATATTGTGAAGGTAATAATGATTTTTCTGCTCCTTACTCAAATTTCTGTTCCACATTGTTGTTTTGTAGGTGCATATTTGTAATTGTTGTCACACAAATACTTACTGAGGCTGTCAGTAATACCCGATCATCTACGACGTTTAAGTTCTTATGCAAAATAGGAAACTAATATTTTCTTCAGTAATATTTCACAAATTAATACGTAGTGTATTTATTATTATGAGACAACGTGATTATTTTTTAGTGTAGGAATCGTATTGAACTCAGTACTTCGCGAAATATACCTTGTGTTTATAACAGCTTTAGAAAGCTGTTATGTTACATATTACCATAGAATTTTCTGTGCATTCAGGAAAATTCCTGTTCTTCCTCCAGCTTCTTTTTCTGATTTTCTTTCAAATTCATTGTAGTTTTTCTCACCTTTCTGTTTAGTAATTCCCACAAAATTTCTAAGGCTTTCAGGTATGGCAACAGAAGTGGTGTCCGAATGGCTATGGATGCTTATTTATAAAGTATAATAAGTGTTTCAGGTTATTATCTAGGAAAAGTATACATCTGAACCCGTTATACTTTGCACCCATGTGCAAACTGTTGAGATGCGAGGCATCCCTGCTTGTTTAATATTCAGTTAATAAAAGTAATCTCCTGCACATCATAGGACGAAATATAATCCCGTACAAAATCTCTGCTCACCTCACCGCCCCCTCCCCACATCATTCAATTATTGTTATGTTTCAAAACCATACTTAACTTTTCATAAATTCATTCACTTTGTCTTTATCGTTATATTGCCATAAATATCAGAAGACACAGTTTTGTTTAAATTGTTCGCTGCTTAAAAACTGGAAGTTAATATAATTATTAATTTCACTAATTACCGCGTCTAGAGTGTACCATGTTCACATACAAATTCGCGCCAAATCAGTCGCTGTTTATTAGTCGTCGAGCCTATAACGTGTCGTAGGCTGCGTGCCAAGCGTGTGTTTCTTGCCTTAGTCTGTAGGTGGCAGTCAGTATTCGCGCTTATTGTGTTTACTTTGCGTTAGTTCTTTGTGAGTTTTTGTTATCATGAAAAAGGCACGCAAGCGAAGCAGCTCTCTACAGCATAAGACAGTATTTGCTGCACATTTTCGCTGTTACGGTAACAAACAGAAATGTGCTGTGATACGGCGAAGAAGCGTCTTAACTATGAAATCAAAAATCTAGGACGTCTGATTTACCTCTAGAGAAAAGGACGGCAAGCCTGAAATTTGCCACTGCAACAATGATAAGTAAAACTTTTACACACGTTATCATTTTTCTACGAACTGGGTTCTGATTCCTGTCATATTAAGCACGTAGTATGTTAGCAGTGTGTTAAAAAGAAAAATGTAACTGTCGACCAAGAATTGCTCCAATGCTGATGATTTAGCTAAATACAAGAAATACTGTAAAATACTAAAAAAAGTAATTCAGACATCTAAACAAATGCACTACGAGAAGAAGATAGTAGTGTCAGGGAATAAAATAAAAACAATATGGGATATAGTGAAAGAGGAGACTGGTAGAAGCAGAAAGAAACAGGAGCAAATAGCATTAAGGGTAGATGACACATTAGTAACCGATAGTCACAGTGTGGCAAATCTATTTAACAAGTACTTTTTATCCGTTACTGATAGAATGGGATTGTCAGGATCATTAATTAATGCCCTTGAATATCTGAAACTAGCTTTTACAAATAGCTTCATGTACGTGAATATGTCACTCACTCCACCAAAAGAAATAACTTCCATAGTGAAATCTTTAAAAACAAAGCATTCTAGTGGTTACTATGAAATATCAACAAAGTTAATCAACACTTTCGCTGCGGCATCGGTGCAGGCGCGCAACTCTCCAGTGCGGCCCGGCAACGTGCGAGTGCGGGCCGGTAACGTTCCGAAACGGCAGGTACTGCTCGGAGCCGACGCTCCTGTGCGCACCAGAGCTACAGACTGACGTCAGGACCTTGTAAGATCTGTATGATCATGTCCTATACTGACTTAATGATGACACCTTAGATGCATTACTTCAATTAAGCTTTGACTGTATTGTGGTCATGATTTAAAGTCTTTTTGCTGTGTGACACCTATAGGGATCACAGGCGTCATTCAAATATTCGTGATTTGTTGATAATTTAAGAAAAAATACAATTCAAACAAGCAACAAATCCACCGCATTCAGGAAAAATTTGGATTCCAAAACGCAAATTCTTATGAAGGAAGAAAAGGAGAAAGGAAACTGGATTCATTTGAAATTATATTTACTTCGAATGCGCATTTTTAAGATTGACTGATAGAGGTCGTCCATTTAGTAGCGGAACTGTCACGAAACGGATTCGAAAGCTGTGCTTCCACGCTATCATCACTCTGCAATTCTTCTGCAGCTTCTAAATGACAATCTCCGTGGTATGCCTTTCCTCACTACACAGAAAATCACTGTCGTTTAGTACACTAAGTAACTGTTCCTCTGTCAATTTAATACTTTTCCTGCTCCTTTTCACAATGGAAGGACCAGGTGTCGGTTCATCAGCCGCCATTACGAACAATATACGTTCGATAACTGAAAACACAAAACAAAAGTTTACACGCTCTGACGCTAGCTTAGACGCTGCAACTAGACTTCGTAATCCGATAGTGAGCGCGGGCACTCATAAGCGTCAGCCGCATTGGCTCGTGGCTTGTTGTGACGTTCATAAGCGTCAGATGCAGCGAAAGTGTGAAGGCATGTTCTTGTGAGTTTAGTACAATTCTAAGTTACTTGTGTAACTAACTGGGACATTTCCTGGCTGGCTAAAATATGCAGATGTTAAGCCTCTATTCAAGAAAGGGGATAAAGAGATACCATCAAACTGCAGACCGATTTCACTTTTGCCAGCATTCTCAAAAATTTTAGATAAAGTAATGTACAGGCAGCTTCTCAACCGTCTGACTACAAATAACATATTATCAAGAACACAGTTTGGATTTCTGGAGGGTTCTGATATCGAGAAGGCTATTTACACCTACAGTGAAAATGCACTTAATTCATTAAATAACAATTTACAAGCAGCAGATATTTTCTGTGATTTGTCAAAGGCATTTTACTGTGTGAAATCCTTTTAAATAAATTAAAATTCTATGGTGTCACAGGCAGTGCTGAAAAATGGTTCAAGTCATACCTCGCTAACAGGAAACAAGGGGTGTCAGTGCAAGGGACTAGTGAATTAAGTCATCAGTCATCATCAGAATGGGAAGAAATTACATGTGGTGTCCCACAAGGATCCATCTTAGGGCCACTGCTTTTTGTTGTGTACATTAATGATCTCTCATCAGTTACACTGCCAGAAGCAGAGTTCGTTTTGTTTGCAGATGACACAAGTATTGGAACAAATAGTATGTCGAGTGTAGTTCTAGAAAGATCTGCTAATAACATTTTCATGGATATTAATAAATGGTTTAAAGCCAACTCACTGATATTAAACTTCGCCAAGACTCACTATATGCAATTCAGAATCTGTAAAAGGTTTCCACCCAGCATATGCATGAAGTACAAAGAAGAGCAGATAGAAGAGGTTGACAGTCTTAAATTCCTGGGATTACAACTTGATAATAAGTTCAGTTGGGAGGAGCACACCACAGAACTGCAGAAACGCCTTAACAAATCTGTATTTGAAATTCAAGTGTTAGCAGACATAGGCGACATAAAAATGAAAAAGCTTCCATACTTTGCCTACTTTCATTCCATAATGTCATATGGTATAATATTTTGGAATAACTCTTCAGGTCAAACAAAAGTTTTCAGAGACCAAAAGTGTGTAATACGTATTATTTGTGGAGTAAATTCATGGACGGCCTGTAGAAACCTCTTCAAAGAACTGGGTATACTAACTACTGCCTCTCAGTATATTTACTCCTTAATTTAATTAGTCCTAAATAATATATCTCTTTTTCCAACAAACAGCTCAGTTCATACATACGATACTAGGAACAAAAATGATCTGCACAAGGACTTAAAAGTACTTACTTTAGTTCAAAAAGGGGTCCACTACTCAGGAGCACTCATCTTCAATAATTTGCCAGCAAACATAAAAAATTTAGTTACAAATAAAGATCAGTTTAAAAGGAGCCTGAAGACTTACTAGTGGCCAACTCCTTCTACTCCATTGACGAATTTTTTAATAGAAACAAATGATGTTTTGTATATCCTCATATTATTAGTATTGTTATTTCAGCTTAAAAAAATGACATGTTCCACATCCACGAGGACCTCCTCAGCACGGATCTATGGAACGAAAATCTAATCTAATCTAATGCTATCAAGTACATAATTCAGATTCATAACTGTAAAAGCGATTTTTACGAGAAAAAGGAAAGGGCAGTATAATAATATGTACCCATTTGACACCGAAAATGGCTAGAAGCAGTCCCTAACTGAGTATTAAATGAGAATCTCCGTATATTTTTCATACATTTTTGACCGTATACCAATTCGTGTCCAAGCGACTAGCGGGTGGTCTCGTCCACTTGTAATCAAAGCCATAGAAGTCTCGTTTTTATCTTCCCGGACAGTATTGAGATTGTAATACCAACTCGGTGGAGCTATCGTTTGCTTTGTCACGTACGTAGAAGTCGTTCCTCACTTTATATCAAAACAATACCACAAAAAAGTACAGCGCCATAAGTCGCCCTACAGAACGGTGGTGGAAGAAGTACGGCGGTACTGATCTTTCCATAACGCGCTAACCCAGTGCGCAGACGATAAGATACTTGTACTAGATCCGGGTCACAGATTCGAACGGGTGGGCGAATGAGGGAGAAAGGAAATGCGGTATAGGGGGAACAGAAGGGAACGAAACTATAGGCGAAAGAGGAGTGGGGAGAGCGACGGCAGGTGCCGGGCATGCGCAGTGGCTTCGGACGAAGCCGATCAATACCAGAGGCCCGTCGTGTTGGCAGCGAGTGAACCCTCTTTCTGCCACTGGTTGCGCCGGCGAATACATCTCCCGGGTGGCCCGACTGCAGGAAGGCTCTCTCACAGGTACGTTGCCCTGCGTTGCGCGGACTGGAGACAGTCGTCTCCGACTAGAAGCTCGGCTGGCAGCTTTGCAAATCGCACAGCGCTCTGTCTCACGCCGTTCGGATGTATTGTCACTGGTGTAATCGATACGCGGATGTGTACAAGGTCTTCTTCATGTGGTGTGCAATGAATAGAGTCTCTAGTGGACAATTTTGACGTTCCATTCGACATGAGGAGTGCATTATGTTGATACAACTGTTCGTTCGTTGCAATTAACAGACCGGGGAGCAATTTACTAAGATGGATCACGATCGGTGAGAAATCTGTGAATTGGCAACGGAAATAGGCGTGGAAGGGGGTTGAGGGGAGGGGGGAGAGGGGGCATGGGAGAGGGAATGTCAGAAGCTGGGTCAGTTAACAATTGAATAGAGGGCGCACAGGAATTTCGCTGGAGACATACCGAACTTGAATTGGGAATTTTGTGTTGTTAATATTGTATACCAGGATGTTATTTAAATTCTTTCTTTTTATAGAATTTTTATATATTTTTAATTTATCTTACTAATAGTGCATTCGCTTCATACTTACGTTTTCTCGAGATGGTAATCATAGGATCTCGCGGACTTTCTGACATTAAAATAAGCAACCCCTACTATTTACACTGTTCATTCTGAACAGAGTGTTTATTGTTTTCAATTCTGAATGTTGGCTGTCTCCGTTTTATTCTAACCGTTTCCACTTTGTTGTTGACCTGAGATTTTGGCAGGTTCCATGTATAGTTCATGTTTGTTGGAGTGAAGGGCCTGTGAATATTGTGTGTCCTTTCCGAATGACTGGCATCCCATGGCATAAATAGTTCTTTCTCCGAGTCAGAAGTGACTTGAGTGCATATAATGAAGATCAGTAGACATTACTGAATACAAAACGATGTAAAGCTATTCAAGTTGTAAATCGCAGCACAATTAAAGGGAAATTACAGGTGTCACATAATAAAGGAATCTTAAGAGTTGTGTGAAAGCTACAGTTAACAAAGAAAAGTATCAAAGTTTATACGTGGCAGTGCCAACTATCGAGCTGTGTGAATGCTATTGTTGTGACTCTTCATTAGATATTTTGTGCCACAAGTTGAAGGGCGTAGCTAGAAATTATACAGTCACAAACCAGTTGAAGCTTTCGTGGCCAACAGCTAGTTGTACTGGTGTACTTTCTCCTTGGTATTTCCACTTTTACTGAACTCGCCTCCTTAGAAAACTGTAACTTGCTATGATTCGTCTTCCACCAACCAGGGATGCACAGGACTTCAATGAGAGCCAACGACATTTTGCAGTCGGAATACGTGTTAATGATAATGCGTGATTGCTAATTTAAAAATCAGAAAATACGTCAGTTTTCAAGATAACTTCGTACTACGTTGTTTTGAAGAAGTACATCACACTCAAATGAGGTGGGTTAAATGAAAATAACATATAAAAGGATTTACTGACAAACGATTTCCCACTTACTGCGGAATGGGAAGTTAGCGTCTCACTACTTGTATGAAAAACTTGGTTCATCAGTATATTAATCGAATAATGATCTACTTGGACTAGTAGCTAGGGTAAACAGAAAGTTATTTATATACTTACAGCACTGTGTGACATTTGCATTCCGTATTTTATTTAAATTATGCTGCAGTAGGTAATGCACAATACTGTGTCAGACACGTTGTTAGAGAATAATTTTTCGCAAACGTCTTAACAGGTATCTCACAACAAATGAAACTCTGCTGTTTGCCTATAGCAATTACGCTGCACTTAGTAAGTTTATCGGGGACCTGTCTACTAGTGTTATGGAGCTCATTGTTAGAAAACAAATAAATATTATTACTTTCCACTGTAGAAAGACATAAAAATTCCCTCAGAAATATGCCAGAAGTTTGTCGTGTATTCAACAGTTTTAATGGCGCAACATGTCGTAAAATACGTTTTTCTTATATGGTTGTGTTATAATCGTATTAATATTATTGTACATGTAACAATTAATTTGACATGCCTGTGTTTTCAAAGCCTGCGGTACAGTTGTTTATCTATAAATTCTATAAGTCCAAATTATTATTCTGTGATCTTACATTTTCGATGGCAAATAATTAAAGTTAACGATAGTCGTGTCCGCCCCAACTGCTGTGCACCAGGTGCTTTATACAGGGCAGCAGCTGGGTGGGTCCATGCGCCTATTGATCGCTGTCTGTTCTGCTGTTGCCAAGCTGGTCTCTGTCGTGTGTGTGTGTGTGTGTGTGTGTGTGTGTGTGTGTATGTGGGTGGGTGGAAGGGCGGGCGGGTGTGGGGGGGGAGGGGGGGGGGAGCAGGGATGGATGCATGAAGTCCACGTCCCATCTAACGTCATACACATGGAAAAGTCTGTTGTAGTAGTGTATTGCAAGTTAATGTTTTGTTTCAGGTTATTATCACCAAGAAATGACCTTCCATCTTCTTTTCCCTTTCGTTTTTCTTTTGTCATGAGTCTTTGCTTCCTGTGTTGTGCTAGTGTTTTCATCTCTTCACATCCGTTACAGCCGACGTCAGGCTTACCCTGGTTTGCTAATCGTAGTCTATATCAACTCCTACAAAGTTTCTACTTCTCAGCTTAGTGACAGTTTTAACTGTACCCAGGGCCAGTTTAGGCAGCCGTCTGTAGACACGAAATTCGGAGGGGGTGAGGGAGAGCGGAGCAGGAGGAGGGGAGGTGGTGGACATGGACATGGCATGAAATTTGGGTAAAAAATTCTGCTAATTTTCACATTATTGATTTGTTGCCTTACGTCAGTTTTTCTTCGGTCCCTTCCAATACCACAGAAAATAATTTTTCTTGTGCCCACCTAAGCACCAAAGGAGAATGTTTCCCATTCAAAACAAAATATACCAACAACATATTTAATGTACCATACATACTGAAAGCAATTATTATTTTTCTCACTCCAAAGTAGCGATCTTAATTTGCATTTCAAGACAAATCGTTGTTTAATGTTATTACCAAAAATCTTTAAAATTTCTTGCTCAATTTGCTTCCAACTTTTACAGGATACTTTAACAAACGTTCGAAAGGACATAGGGTACTTTTCTTTTCTTTTTTTGCGTAGAGGGCATTTATACATTATACATATTGGTTCTACCACACACACTGTTTTCTTCATATAAAATTTTAAACAAAAATTATATAAACGCCTATGCACTGTTTTGTTTTATTCCTTGCTGTCGGTTTTAATAGGAAATGGGAAAGTTGTGTTTATGTCTTTTTGGCTTATGATTATAATACTACTACGGAACCTGAATCGTCCGAAACTTTGTAATCCTATTCGTTCACAGATTAAAACTATGCGAAATATTGTCACTGAAGCTACTATCCTCATAGATCCAGCAGCAAGGAACGTCTGTCATACCCCGTATATGTTTTACCCATTCATTTTATGGGACTTCAATTCCCAATTAGGAATTCGTTGGCAATAACAGCAAACAAAGGTCAAGGTCATAGTGAAGGAAGAAGAGGATATGGACAGAGGTGGTAGGAGAGGAAACGGATGTAGGTAGGGGAAGGAGGAGATGGGAGGGGGAGGAGGAAGTAAAGAGAGGTAGGGGAGAAGTACAGAGAGAAGGGTTAGGAGGAGATGGACAGAGGGGGTGGTGATGAGAGAAGAGAGGTAGAGAGAGGGGAGAGGAGGGAACAGGTGACGAGAAGCAGATTATGATGTATAGTCGATTCCCATACATATTTAGCAATTACGAATCATTGCCAGGTTCACTAGTTTAGTACAAATTTCTAGCAAACTGAATTAGTAATCATATGGTTATTGCCATTGCCGATGGCTAAATAGTTACGATATCATTTTCTCGCGGCGACGTTCATAGAGTCAAACCCTGTGGAGTTCAGCAACTACTTCATTTTTAATTTGACTCAAAAGTTCAGCAAACCCAGAGTCCTAAAACTTTATACCCTATAAATGAATTTTTCAGTCTTGTCAATCCGACTATGAACCTTACTACTATACTTTCTGACGGCATGCAAAAGCAACTTATTATTTATAATTATTTTTTCTACTTCTAACTAATGTATCACTTTCTTAATTTGTCACTAATCTGTCATTCTTTTTCTCCAGAACTATTGAAATAACCATCGGAATAATATATTATAATTCAGGGTTCAGGAAGGATGAAAGAATTAACGGCGACAGTTGGCGGTGGACGGGAGTGCGGGGAGAGATGGGGGAGGGAAGATGAAGTAAGCAGACGCCACTTGGGAAGCAAAAAGACCTAGAGCAGGTATTCTACAGATTTCTCCGTCTTTTACACAACTTTTTGTAGTGACTGTTCCTATCATTTCCACCAAATGAGACAGTACAAAGTTGACTATACTGGCTGGACGATTGTCACGTAAACGCCGATATAAAATACTGCGATCGAAAGGACAGTAGTATGAATGTGTAACTGATACTCTGAACAGTTGGAATTGTAAACTAAAATTTAATATTTTCTTAACAAGTTCGTTTGCAACCACGATAGGCTGGCAGCTATCTCCATTGCAAAGTTTGCATATACACTAGTGGCCATTGAAATTGTTACACCCCGAAGATGACGTGCTACTGACGCGAAATTTAACCGACAGGAGGAAGATGCTGTGATATGCAAATGATTAGCTTTTCAGGGCATTCACACAAAGTTGGCGCCGATGGCGACACCTACAACGTGCTGACACGACGAAAGTTTCCAACCGACTTCTCATACACAAACAGCAGTTGACCGGCGTTGCCTGGAGAAACGTTGTTGTGATGTCACGTGTAAGGAGGAGAAATGCGTAACACCACGTTTCCGACTTTGATAAAGGTCGGATTGTAGCCTATCGCGATTGTGGTTTATCGTATCGCGACGTTGCTGCTCGCGTTGATCGAGATCCAATGGCTGTTAGCAGAATATGGAATCGGTGGGTTCAGGAGGGTAATACGGAACGCCGTGCTGGATCCCAACGGCCTCGTATCACTAGCAGTCGAGATGACTGGCATCTTATCCGCATGGCTGTAACGGATCGTGCAGCCACGTGTCATCCCTGAGTCAACAGATGGGGACGTTTGCAAAACAACAACCATCTGCACGAACAGTTTGACAACGTTTGCAGCAGCATGGACTATCAGCTCGGAGACCATGGCTGCGGTTACCCCTCACGCTGCATCACAGTAGGAGCGCCTGCGATGGTGTACTCAACGACGAACCTGGGTGCACGAGTGGCAAAACGTCATATTTTCGGACGAATCCCCGTCCTGTTTACAGCATCATGATGGTCGCATCCGCGTTTGGCGACATCACGATGAACGCACATTGAAAGCGTGTATTCGTCATCGCCATACTGGCATATCACTCGGCGTGATGGTATGGGGTGCCATTGGTTACACGTCTCGGTCACCTCTTTTTCGCATTGACGGCACTTTGAACAGTGAACGTTACATTTCAGATGTGTTACGACCCGTGGCTCTACCCTTCATTCGATCCCTGCGAAACCCTACATTTCAGCAGGATAATGCACGACCGCAAGTTGCAGGTCCTGTACGGGCCTTTCTGGATACAGAAAATGTTAGACTGCTGCCCTGGCCAGAACATTCTTCAGATCTCTCACCAATTGAAAACGTCTGGTCAATGGTGGCCGAGCAACTGGCTCGTCACAATACGGCAGTCATTACTCTTGATGAACTGTGGTATCGTGTTGAAGCTGCGTGGGCAGCTGTACCTGTACACGCCATCCAAGCTCTGTTTGACTCAATGCCCAGGCGTATCAATGCCGTTATTACGGCCAGAGCTGGTTGTTCTGGGTACTGATTTCTCAGGATCTATGCACCCAAATTGCGTCAAAATGTAATCACATGTCAGTTCTAATATAATATATTTGTCCATCGTGTACCCCTGCATTTCTTCTTGGTGTAGGAATTTTAATGGTCAGTAGTGTATTTTATGGCATGTTTAAATAACGTTTCAGTGTCTACATTACATTCAAGTTACAACAACCAGGAAGTGTAACCCTTCTGTTATTGTCTTGTTACCGCTCAGCTGGAAAGTTTTACATCATTCCTTCAGTTCTAGCAATGTCTCTTCTTTTAAACGCACATTCGTTTAGGAAACTATAACGCAGTTATAAACCTGTATTATACATAGTACAGTCACTTCAAATAAGTTGTTGCACAGTTCCCATAGATTTTTCTTCTACCTTTTTTAGATTATCAAGCGCGACGTCAAATCCGCCTTTACCTTTTCTAAAGACAAACTGATCGTCATCAAACAAATCCTCAAATTTCGTTTTGATTCTTCTGTGTATTATTGTCAGCAGTTCAGATGCCTGAGCTGTTAAGCTGATTTTATGATAGTTTTCCGCAAGTCTGACGCCACGTGGCTAGTCTCATAAATTCTCCACACCTACTTGAATATTCATTTTTCTGCGACTTCCCTCGACGATTTTCGAAATTCCGATGGAAGTGTTATCTATCCCTTCCGCCTTATTGGATGTCAAGTCTTCCACAGTTCCTTCCATGTCTCTAATACTGGACCCCCTTTGTCATGCCTATTTTCTTCTTCTGGAACGTCATCAGATAAGTCCTCTCCTTCATAGAGGACTTCAGTGTACTCTTTCCACCTATCTGCTATCTCTTCTGTGTTTAAAAACGGAATTCCCATTGCACTTTTAATCTTAGAACCCTTGCTTTTAATTTCAGCAAAGGTTGTTTGACTTTCCTTTGTGCCGTATCAGTATTATGGACGATCATTTCTTTTTCGATTTCTTCACATTTTTTCATGCTGCCATTTTGCCTTGCCTGTCCTTCTTTCTATTGCTGTGTTCCTGACTTTTCTCTAATCAGTCAGTTAAAATATTTGAACTGCCGTGATTCGTAGAAAGTTATCCCGTCATGTGGCCACTTCCCACTTGCAGACCCTTCCTGAAGATCCGAATGAGGAACTTGGCTCTGAGCACTATGGGACTTAACATCTATGGTCATCAGTCCCCTAGAACTTAGAACTACTTAAACCTAACTAACCTAAGGACAGCACACAACACCCAGCCATCACGAGGCAGAGAAAATCCCTGACCCCGCCGGGAATCGAACCCGGGAACCCGGGCGTGGGAAGCGAGAACGCTACCGCACGACCACGAGATACGGGCAATGGGGAACTAATTTGAATCTTTTGCCAATGGAGAGATCATAACAACACTTTTGTTTCAGTTCAGGCCACATGTCCTGCTGATAGACATTGTTTGTCTTTTATGCACTGGTTTCCTTTGCTTCCAGTTTTCTCATGACGTTGATCATGGCAGATCCTTCAGACTATTAAGGACACTCTTCCCCTCTTTCCTCCCCTCCCCCACGTGCAATATATATTGTAAGAAACTAAATTTTACTGCACAGTTGAACAACTGATGTGAGTGTTAATTCGCAGTCCACATCTACTTCAGTCTCAAACAAAGGATCTAATAGCTTTTAGCACCAAGAAACGTATAATTACTGACTTTAACAAAGTATACTACGACAAATAGCATATACAGTATGATAACGTGATAATCTTACAAACCTCAGGATTGAGGAAGAAGGGTGAGAGTATCAGTCTGAGTTAAGGGACCCTGGTCCGAAAACTACTGGTCCGGAAACGTCCGTGTCGAAAATTCTAAGCTAAAATCATTCTGATACCTCTAAAAATATAGATGTACTGACTACTAAGACTGTAGGGCAGGCGACGTCCAGAGGTGGTAGTATGGATCAAAACATATACCTCTCTTTAGTTTCCAAAACAAAAAGAAATTCCTGCAAATATGGGCTCTGAGATGCGTACCTTAGGAGCTGTGGAGACTTTCTCAGTAGAAGAGATGTTTTTCACAATGTCTAAGACGAACGAGTGTTTGTAGTTCTTCAGGTATGCATTTTGGAGCCCCTGTTTACTATACTTTTTTCCATGTTTTTGTCCTTACTACCACCTCTGGAAGTTTCTTACCCTACAGTCTTAGCAA
Source organism: Schistocerca cancellata (assembly GCF_023864275.1). Classification (NCBI taxonomy): domain Eukaryota; kingdom Metazoa; phylum Arthropoda; class Insecta; order Orthoptera; family Acrididae; genus Schistocerca; species Schistocerca cancellata. Next base: position 202,844,452 of record NC_064632.1, read on the forward strand.
CAACACTACCGGTAGACGTATTACGCTGTCAGATATCATAATGATGTTCCCTTATAACTTTCGCCTTTCTCTTTTTCGCACCATGATCTCTTAGATTAATAGACTTGCCCTTCTCCATCATACCTGGAAGTTTGTAGCATCATCACGGAATGATGTTCCAGATTAGCTTCAAAGGAGCGTAACCTCCCTTCGGAGGTAGTCGGATCAAAATCAATTTTAAGACAAGTAATATGAGATGAGGGCGTAGGAGGAGGGGAATGAGAAGAGAGAGGGAAGCAAGATGTCTGTGAGGCTATGTCACCAACATCGTGCCCATCTTCAAATCCGCCATCTAGGATTAAAATCATAATTTTCAAATGGAAAGGGACTACGTGACGTGTCAGATAGAAGATTACGTCAGAAAAATAATTGCGTATTTCATTTGATCGTAGCTTCTTCGTTACATTATCGAGTGATGGCACATTTTGTACATAACAAGGCAAACATAATCGTTACTGGATGTGGTGCATATAAGCTTGTTATCAGCTTCAGCCATTCCACATGGACTTTAACCAACACTACAATTCGATCATATGCATCAACAGTCCGCTCCCTGATTCCACATATTCCCACAGATAGATACATAATGGAATTAAATCGGGGGAAGGTGGCAGCCATTTCACTGGACCTCTACAACACAATCCACGTATGATTGAACAAGTAGTTCGTGATGAGGTGGCGGGGTAGAGGGGGGCGGGGGGGGGGGTGGGGAGGACCATTGTTCTGGAGGAAGGAAATGTCCCGTCTTAGATAGCAGCCATGGCAGCACATCTTGTAACAACTGCAGATAACGGACTGCTGTTGGTGTGCACCGAATGAAGAAGGGTCCAACAATACGAGAACCCCATGTTCAACATCTAACCATTATTTTAGATGCTCCAGCTGCCTTCCATGATTCCATCCAGCGATGGTTGACTTCTGACGACTACCTGTGTTTTTTCTTCATTTACTTTCCTGTTCACATAAGAACTACCTTTATCCGTAATCAGTACGCCATAGGAGAAACGGCGGATTTCATCCAGCTTGCGGGTCACCCACTCTGCAAGCTCGACGATCTGTATGCTCCTCAGTTATGTATCGCAAAATTTGCATTTTGTAAATATGACATTTATGTATGGCCAAAATTCCCATTACCGATGTACGGCTGACCCCAGTTTCCTGCGAGATGCGGCGAATTCTGCCCTCTGTGTAATCATGGATGCTGTAAAGCTACGCTTAAGTTTGTCCACTGCTGTCAGTGTTCTTACCACGACTGCACTATTTTCGTAAAAAAGAAAGAACTCCTCCAGTCACAAATAGTGAGTTTTATTTCAGTAGACTACGCATTTCTGGGGGCTCTGGACGATGACAGAGTAGCAGTTGATGTTGCTTCGGCACTATCCATTTTCGATCGTCCAGCTTTCAGCTCGTCTCAAACATCGAAAGTCATAGAATTTCACGTTTGCTGCCACCAACACACTCTAGGTAATGAGTAATATGTCTGGTTGACGTTGAGTGGAATCCTCCTCGATAACACGACTGCTCCTCTCTCCTGATAACAGGACGATCCTAATGGGTTCGGCTTGTATTAACGTTATCGGCTTTCACGTTGCCTGTAAGTAAGAAACGTTACTCATAACATGTTCAGATTAAAGGTAGTATTGTATTTCTAGAGCAGTTCTCTAAGTGTTTGTGTGTCAAATGACCCCATTTCCATGTGAAGATGGATAAATGCCTTCTACATTGTCAAAAATGATAAACGGAAAAAGATTAGCACAGACTCGTCAGCCCCACACCCTTTGTAATGATGTAAACAGTGAACGCTAAATTTAAATTACCACCTGCCGTTACAGTTGTTGCCGCGACTGTATTACTTTCGTATAAAAAGAAGATAAGCATCTTCAGTCACATGTCACTATTTTTATTTCAGTACACTATGCATTCTAACCAACAGTTGAATCATTGTACGGCTAAGAGCCAAGAAATCTTTCCCTCTGTAAATACACTCCTGGAAATGGAAAAAAGAACACATTGACACCGGTGTGTCAGACCCACCATACTTGCTCCGGACACTGCGAGAGGGCTGTACAAGCAATGATCACACGCACGGCACAGCGGACACACCAGGAACCGCGGTGTTGGCCGTCGAATGGCGCTAGCTGCGCAGCATTTGTGCACCGCCGCCGTCAGCGTCAGCCAGTTTGCCGTGGCATACGGAGCTCCATCGCAGTCTTTAACACTGGTAGCATGCCGCGACAGCGTGGACGTGAACCGTATGTGCAGTTGACGGACTTTGAGCGAGGGCGTATAGTGGGCATGCGGGAGGCCGGGTGGACGTACCGCCGAATTGCTCAACACGTGGGGCGTGAGGTCTCCACAGTACATCGATGTTGTCGCCAGTGGTCGGCGGAAGGTGCACGTACCCGTCGACCTGGGACCGGACCGCAGCGACGCACGGATGCACGCCAAGACCGTAGGATCCTACGCAGTGCCGTAGGGGACCGCACCGTCACTTCCCAGCAAATTAGGGACACTGTTGCTCCTGGGGTATCGGCGAGGACCATTCGCAACCGTCTCCATGAAGCTGGGCTACGGTCCCGCACACCGTTAGGCCGTCTTCCGCTCACGCCCCAACATCGTGCAGCCCGCCTCCAGTGGTGTCGCGACAGGCGTGAATGGAGGGACGAATGGAGACGTGTCGTCTTCAGCGATGAGAGTCGCTTCTGCCTTGGTGCCAATGATGGTCGTATGCGTGTTTGGCGCCGTGCAGGTGAGCGCCACAATCAGGACTGCATACGACCGAGGCACACAGGGCCAACACCTGGCATCATGGTGTGGGGAGCGATCTCCTACACTGGCCGTACACCACTGGTGATCGTCGAGGGGACACTGAATAGTGCACGGTACATCCAAACCGTCATCGAACCCATCGTTCTACCATTCCTAGACCGGCAAGGGAACTTGCTGTTCCAACAGGACAATGCACGTCCGCATGTATCCCGTGCCACCCAACGTGCTCTAGAAGGTGTAAGTCAACTACCCTGGCCAGCAAGATCTCCGGATCTGTCCCCCATTGAGCATGTTTGGGACTGGATGAAGCGTCGTCTCACGCGGTCTGCACGTCCAGCACGAACGCTGGTCCAACTGAGGCGCCAGGTGGAAATGGCATGCAAGCCGTTCCACAGGACTACATCCAGCATCTCTACGATCGTCTCCATGGGAGAATAGCAGCCTGCATTGCTGCGAAAGGTGGATATACACTGTACTAGTGCCGACATTGTGCATGCTCTGTTGCCTGTGCCTATGTGCCTGTGGTTCTGTCAGTGTGATCATGTGATGTATCTGACCCCTGGAATGTGTCAATAAAGTTTCCCCTTCCTGGGACAATGAATTCACGGTGTTCTTATTTCAATTTCCAGGAGTGTACAAGGATCTCTGAAACAGAGGAACCAGTGCAACTGCTAAGGAAGTGAAGGCAGCCATCAAGCAGCTAAAGAATAATAAGGATGCAGAAACGGATCTCATAGAAGTAGCACTCATTGATAATATAGGAAAGGAATTTGTGAAATGTTTCTAGAAAGTAGTGATTAAGATTTTGGACTGTGCGGCTGATCCCGGCGGAGATTCGAGTCCTCCCTCGGGCATGTGTGTGTGTGTGTGTGTGTGAGTGTGTGTGTGTGTGTGTGTGTATGTGTGTGTGTGTTTTTGTCCTTAGGATAATTTAGGTTAAGTAGTGTGTAAGCTTAGGGACTGATGACCTTAGCAGTTAAGTCCCATAAGATTTCACACATATTTGAACATTTTTTATTAAGATTTGGGTTAACGAAAGTATCCCTGACGATAGAAACTTAGGAATCGTACGCTCAACAGAAAAACACAATATTATGGGGTGTTCTAACTGCAGGGCTATTTACCTATTATTTACAGCATATAAAATATTCTGCAACATCCTTTGTTGAAGGCTTACACCCTATGTAGAAAATGATATTGGTGACTTTCAATGTGGGTTTCGTCATGGAAGATCTGTTTATCGGACCTTCACGATACGGTAAATACGAAAAACATACAAAGGATTTGGGATTGTTACACGTCACCTCTTTATCGACTTCAGATCACCTACGACAGTATTGACAGAAGGGAGTTATATACAGCAGTGGAAGAGCTAGACATTCCTGATAAACTGACTGTCTTACTAAAAACTACGTGTAAAATATCCGGAATCAAAATAAAGAATATTATATCAGGTGCTGTGACCCCAAAATATTAAATAAGGCAGGGAGACGCATTATCCTGCCTTCTGTTTAATATAGACTTTCTCCTGGAGAACAGCGGCCTGGAAAAAAGTAGTTTAAATTTCAGCACAAAGTTTCGAGCACAAAAAAAATTGTGATAACCGGTTCGGTCAGTTTTTGAGCATTTTAGATCTCATACTTAAATATGAACATAGAACAGATTTAGAGAGATACCTGAAAATAGCAGAACGCATAAAATACAGATAAATATTAAAATAAGAAGTTATCCACATGATAATAGTCGGTGGCTGTGAATGGAGCGGCTGTTATGACTCTACGAATATCAACAACTAAGAAGAGCAATGGAGCTGTTGCTGGGAGCTCCTCTTAGATGCTTCATCGGTCTACATCGTATTTTGATGGTGGTCATGTTAAGAGAGCATAGGTGTATTACTAGGAGGCACACTGTGTCTACAATTTTTACAAAATCAAGACAAAACAGATAAATTACTTCCCGTTTCCAGCAGTGATTACGTAGTCTTACGAACTGTGTGAGCAGACGTATTTACACACTTTTCGTCTAACAGCACATCTGTAAACAAAATTCAAGCATATCAGAGAATATCCAAATGTGAAGCTGTTATATTTACACTATATACACGTGTTGCTATTTCTAAGACGATACAGAGATGTCATTTGCAAAACAATTATTTGTCCAAATATCAGGTGTGAGCCTACGTTGTAAAATGGTTGTGGCCATCAAATTCGTTACTTTCAGCCAGGGCTCTGTTTACTGCTGGTATAAAAGTCCCGAGACAGCTGCGAGGGTGAGAATATCGTGGCGATCAAAGTAACCGGACCTTTCCTATGACACCTAGGAATCCTGACGCGTAACGTTTATTTTCTCACTATTTGACGTCATACACATTACGATCAAGAGAGTTTTACAAACAGGAACATCTGTTCCAGGAAATGCTATCGTTTCGATGGAACTATGCCAGTGTTAGTGCATCGACCAGTACACCATACAAGTTGGACAGAGGTCGACGGGACAACTAGGTGGAGAATACGCCATGTCATTGCACCAGGAGGTTATAGCAAGCAGTTTTCCTATAGTATAAAATCTAGCAGACACAGAGGCAGCGATAAGACTCTCAGCTCCACTCTTTCTCTCCCGGAAAGTCGATAATGATTTGTCATACACGCAGACATATGACTAAAAGGAAGTTTATATTACAAATTAGATGTATATTTTGGTCATAAACGCTAAGGCTGGTTTGATACAGCTCACCATTCCTGTCGCTTCCCAGCATTCGCTCCAGTATAACTGTTGCATCCCACTTGGTCGGCCATCTTCCCGTCAAATTTAAACTTTCTCTCACCGCTTCAGCTATTGTTTTCAGAAACGACTCAAATTCTGCAGCACGGAATCAGAGAGATTGTGGATATGTGCTTAGGCAACTTCCACTTAGGGGACTTCTATGAGTCCAAGTTTTCAGAAACGACTCAAATTCTGCAGCACGGAATCAGAGAGATTGTGGATATGTGCTTAGGCAACTTCCACTTAGGGGACTTCTATGAGTCCAAGTTATTGATAGTTTGTTAAAGATGATGAGCAGGTCGCCGTCCAAGCATATTAAACACGAGTTTCACTAGCTATACGGCAGAGCTCTTCGGGGAAGGCTTTAACAGAAATTGTGCTGATGGATTAATCCAGATGAAACTGTTTGAATGAGGAGCAGCAAATCTATCTCTAAAATATTCCTGACGTCCCAATTGTCAATATTGTCCTGTGTCCTGAGGACTCGACATGCGATATCCAACGGCGTACCAAGCAACTCACACGTGGCATTTGACCGCTGTGATGCTTCCAAGTACGGACTGGACTGCCAGAATGCAGCACATCAGTAGCGTCTAACACGTACGTGCGCAACACTATAGGATAGGTCGAAACAATAGGTCCGAAAACAGCGATCTAAGCCACTGCAGTCCGATGGCATTGTCGTGCCATTTGCAGCCTAGAGCATTTTTTGTTCTTTTGTACAATGAAATCCGATGTAATGCCCAACATCTACATCTCTTCTGCAATTCGCAGTTAAATACCTGAGAGAAGTTTCATGGAACCACCTTCAAAAAATGGTTCAAATGGCTCTGAGCACTATGGGACTTAACTGCTGAGGTCATCAGTCCCCTAGAACTTAGAACTACTTAAACCTAACCAACCTAAGGACATCACACACATCCATGCCCGAGGCGGATTCGAACCTGCGACCGTAGCGGTCGCGCGGTTTCAGACTGTAGCGCCTAGAACCGCTCGCCCACTCCAGCCGGCGATTTAACGGATTCCTTTTGGTACTCGTGTGGATGACGTCAATCTTTTCCTTAGTCAGAGTCAGTTGCCACTTTTCGGATCAGACAGATATCTTATCTAAATCGTTTTGCCTTTTGATCTTCTCAGACAGTAAATGACAGTAACATACCCCAAACAATCCAAAAGGACTGCTCAGATTGTCTCACAATTGGTTTAAATACGGTAGATTAGGAACTGCAGAGAGCTTATAAATCTTCCTGTGCGAACGCCAGGAATCACTTCTCTTATACTAGATGAGTTTCCGTCAATTACTACGATCTGTGACCTTTCTGACAGTAAATCAAGAATTCAATTGCACAACTTAGACTATACCCCGTAAGCACTTAGTTTCATTAGAAGTCATTTGTGTAGAACGGTTTGAAAAGCCTTATAGAAGTCTAAAAATATGGAAGCAGTTTGAGATCCCCTGTCGATGACACTCATTACTTCGAGAGAATACAGAGCAAGTTGTGTTTCAAGTGCTTCACAAGAACGATGTTTTGTAAATAGTGTTTGTCAATAGCTCGTTTTCTTATGAATGTACCACGACCCCACTCATCAGAACATAACGTCACCGGCGAAGTACGTCATTCAAATTCGAAAATAAAAACCTCCGCAGCTAAGTCTGTATTTTTATCTGAAATCTACACTGGCAAGCAGCAACGATGGAATGGAACAAATTCTAAAATTTTTAGTTAAGATATTATGGTTTACCTGAAACAAAATAAACATCTGCATCAAAACCAACATGGGTCCCGCATACATACGAAGAAATTACTTACGATCGATATTCGGAATCACAGGTAAAGCCAAGATATCTGCCACCCTTAGAAGCAAAATAATGCTTGACAGATTAAGCAAGCAGACCAAGACTACCGAAGAAAAAGAGAGCATTTTTCTCCCAAAGAAGTCGGCTGGTATCAAAAGTAGGCCGTCATTTGAGTAAAAATTTTTTGAGAACATACATTTGGAGCACAGTTTTGTATGGAACAGAATAGTACAGTGTGGAAAATTGGAGAATAAGATTTGAAATGTCGTACTGCAGCAGAGAGCTGAAAATTAAGTCGATTGATGATTAACAATTGACGACTTTCTCCGCAGAATCGGCGAGAAAAGGAATACAGTGAAAACAATGACTATAAGAAAGGATAAGAAGTTACTTCCATGGTACTAGAGGCAGCTGTGCAGAGGAAAAGCTGCAGGGGAAGTCAAAGATTCGAATTTAACCATCTAATAGTTGAAGATGTTGAATGTAGATGGTACACTGAGATAAAGCTTCGCACAAGAATGGCGGGCAGCAACGAATGAATATGTGAGATGTTGGCCGCGCGGGGTAGCCGCGCGGTCAAAGGCGCCTTGTCATGGTCCCTGCGGCTCCCCTCGTCGGAGGTTCAAGTCCTCCCTCGGACATGGGTGTGTGTCTTGTCCATAGTGTAAGTTAGTTTAAGTTAGATTAAGTAGTGTGTAGGCTCAGGGACCGATAACCTCATCAGTTTGGTCCCATAAGACCTTACCACATATTTTCCAAAAATTTTTAAGGTGTTATCAGTCTCCGATTGAGAAATGCGATTAAGATGTGTATCTGTAAATTTCTTACGTTTCTCTATCGACTTTTGTGATACAATCTTGAAACATTTGTGCTGGACCGGAATTCGAACCTGGGTCTCCCACTCACTTGACGCTTGCAGTGGCCTCTACTCCATCCGGTCACAGTGGTCATCGCAACTGCACATACTACCCTAGCATGCCTCCTGACAGACCCAGATTGTCAACTTATTCACACACTACTGACCTAGTGCTCCTTGCCCGTTATCTTCGTTACTCCCGACATTTCACAGATTCCCGTAAGACTTCGAGCCTGTTGTGCAGGAGTAATGAGGATAAAGGGCAAGGGGCACTACATTAGCAGTGCATGTATGTATATGCCGATAATTTGGCTTCGATGGGAGGCGTGCTAGGGTAGTCTGTGCACCTGCGATGACCACTACGTCCGGGTGGCATAGTGGTCAGCGCACCTGCCTAGCAAGCGGGAGACCCAGGTTCGAAGCCCAGTTCGGCACAAATTCTCAACTTCCCCACTGATTTCCATCAATGCCCACTCGCAGCCATTGTCTGTAATTCCTTTGTGTCTGCAATGATATGTGATGTATCAATGCAAATTTTGCTCCTGTTTGTTTACTGTTGTTGTTAGTGTCAAACTATGACGAAAACTGAAAAAAGACCGTTTGATAGGGTACAGTTAGCCTGTCGCCCTCACTGAACGACAGGTGTCACTTACCTCCTATCAGTTTGTTGTTGCTGTAAGGATCTACACGTACCTTTGACGTCCAACGCTGCATCTGGGCGGTGCAGCATTTCTTTTTGTCCAACAGTAGACGTATTTGATCTGTGACACTTTCTGGAGTTGAGCGTGTGGTTCATATGGTTCAAATGGCTCTGAGCACTATGGGACTTAACATCTGTGGTCATCAGTCCCCTAGAACTTAGAACTACTTAAACCTAACTAACCTAAGGGCATCACGCACATCCAAGCCCGAGGCAGGATTCGAACCTGCGACCGTAGCGGTCACGCGGTTCCAGACTGAAGCACCTAGAACCGCACGGCCACACCGGCCGGCTGAGCTTGTGGTGTTGGAAGAGTTACTCAGCAATTTGTGTCCAAGCTAAAAGATCGAAGTACGGGACCTGTGCGAAATCAGAATACCGAGTTTTATCTATAACTATTTATTTTAGTAAAGATGTACACTGAAGCGCCAAAGAAACTGATATAGGCATGCGCATTTAATATATAGGCGTTGCCGAACGCAGCGCCGTATTCTGCCTGTTTACATACAGAGACATGCAAACAATCAGAATACGGCGCTGCGGTCGCTATCGCCTATATAAGACAACAAGTGTCTGGTGCAGTTGTTAGATCGGTTATTGCTGCTAAAATGGCAGGTTATCAAGATTTAAATTAGTATGAACGTAATGTTATAGTCGGCACAGGAGCGAAGGGACACAGTATCTCCGAGGTAGCCATTTCACGAGGGTACGGTGGATATCAGGAATCCGGAAAAACGTCGAATCTCCGACATCGCTGCGGCCGGAAACAGATCTTGCAAGAACGGGACCAACGACGACTGAACAGAATCATTGAACTTGACATAATTGCAACCCTTCCTCAAATTGCTGCAGCATTCAATACTAGGCCATCAAAAAGTTTCAGCGTGCAAACCATTCAACGAAACCATCGATATTGGCTTTCGGAGCCGAAGGCCCACTTGTGTACCCTTGATGACTACACGATACAAAGCTTTACGCCTTGCCTGGGCCCGTCAAGACCGACATTGGAATGTTGATGAACGGAAACATGTTGCCTGGTCGGACGAGTCTCGTTTCAAATTGAATCGTGCGGATGGACGTGTACAGGTATGGAGACAACCTCATGAATCCATGCACCCTGCAAACCGGCGGGGGACTTTTCAAGCTGGGGGATGCTCTGTAATGGTGTGGGGCGTGTGCAGTGGGAGTGATATGGGACCCCTGATACGTCTAGAAACGACTCTGACAGGTGACACGTACGTGAGGATCCTGTCTGATCACCTGCATCCGTTCATGTCCATTGTGCATTCCGACGGACTTAGGCAATTCCAGCAGGACAATGCGACACCCCACAGATCCGGTATTGCCACATAGTGACTTCAGGAACATTCTTCTGAGTTTAAACACTTCAGCTGGCCACCAAACTCCCCAAACATGAACATTATTGAGCATTATTTCAGAAGAAATCTCCACCCACTCGTACTCTGACGGATTTATGTACAGCCCTGCAGGATTCATGGTGTCAGTTCCCTTCAGCACTGAGTTATTGTGTTTAATTCGTATGTGTAGTAACGGACTAATTTTTGTGGAGAAAACCACTGTGATTTCGAAATCGATTGTCTGTGACTTCGACGAATGTTTGAACAATGTGAGATGCAAAACTCTTAAGGATGTGAGCCTGTCAGCCAGTGAATCTTCCAACACTTGAATTTACTGGCTCTAATAAACTTTCTGAGATGAAACTTAAGACACGTAAGTTGTTTGTCACGTAAGGCTTAACACTCATTTCCGATAATTTGCACCTGATTCATTTAGTATCTGTATAACTTTCACTGTAACAATACAAAGCAAGGAAAGGAAGGAAGATTAGGGTTTAACGTCCCATCGACGACGAGGCCATTAGAGACAGAGCACAAGCTTGGATTGTTGCAAGGATGGGGAAGATAATTGGCCGTTCCCTTTCAAAGGAACTGCCTTTGCCTGGAACAATTTAGGGAGATCACATAAACTCTAAATCACGATGTTCAGACGCGGATTTGAACCGTAGTCCTCCCGAATGCAATTTAAAAATACAAAAGTCAGATAGCATGCCATCTGACAACTACCTACTTGTACCCGTCAACACAGTAAACTTGCTCACTAAGATATTTGTCATGTTTCTGCCTCCGTTTACGCGGTCGCCCTAGTTTTTAGCCGATCTGTGAGAGCGTTTCGGTTCAGATCCGTAAGCTGACGTCCCGGGTTCAGTTTCCGGTACCACCAGGGATTTTTTTTCTTGGTGGAAGGGATGGAACTGGCTGGAAATCATTGCAAAAGTGCACAAAATGGTCATGGAGGATCGCCGATTGAAAGTGCGTGAAATTGCTGACGCTTGCCAGATCATAGGAAAGGATATATCACATTTTAACTGAAGAATTAGAAATCAAAAATTATCTGCAAGCTGGGTGCCGCGACTCATGACGCTGGAGCAAAAACGCATGAGAACAGACATATCGGAACAATGTTTGGCCCATTTTTGGAGAAACGAACAAGATTTTTTGCGCCGATTTGTGACGACAGATGAAACTTGGGTGCAAGACTATACCCCAGAGACAAAACAACAGTCACAGTGGAAACACGCTGATTCCCCACCACCAAAGAAAGCAAAGACGATTCCTTCGGCGGGAAAGGTCATGGCATCAGTGTTCTGGGATGCGAAGGGGATTCTGTTTGTAGATTATCTCCCCACTGGGCAAAAAGTTACTAGAGAAATACTACTGGACAAATACTCCTGGACAAATTGCAACAAAAGATACGCGAAAAAAGGCCAGCTTTAGCAAGGAAGAAAGTCATCTTCCATCAAGACAATGCGCGCCCACACACATGTGCCATTGCCATGGCAAAATTCCACGAACTAAAGTATGAACTGTTGCCGCGCCCACCTTATTCACCTCACGTGGCTCCATCAGGCTTCCATCTTTCCCAACACTGAAAATTTTTCTTGGTGTGCGAAGATTCACTTCAAACGAAGAATTGATAGATGGAGTTCACAACTATTTTGCAGGCCTGGAGTAAACACACATTCGAGATGAGATCAAGGCGTTGGAACATCATTGGACCAAGAGCATTAATCTACAAGGAGACTATATTAAAAAATAAAAAAAGAGTTTCAGTGATGTAAGCACTTTTTTTCTATTCCGTTCCGAGACCACCCTAGTATTTGTATCTTCTAACTTCTTCTTCTTCTTCTTCTTCTTCTTCTTCTTCTTCTTCTAGGGAGTTATGTAAAGTTCTAGGTCTGTCGAACATTAAGATACTTATTCACATTTTCACCACTTTTTTTATTTTCCATCCAGTCTTCGTAAAACAACCAAATTTATGCAACAGTTTTCTGCATATCGCTAAAGAGTGTCTTCTTTGGTGCCTACACAACCTTCATGCTGAACACTGTCCTCGCAAGGGATGTCTTTCGGCTCGAACGGGAATTCAAAGTTAAACATCTGTAGACAGGTACTTCTCACATTTCTAATTACACCGGTGACGGCGTCTCATTGTGTTGCTCTTGGTTTGTACGCAACACCACTTGCAGTGAACTTAACACACCGCTCAATCCGTTTCCGTAGAAAGAAGTTGGCGTGTTTAGTATATGTGTCAGTACCATCGTACATATACAGCGAAAATGAACGAAACCATTAATGTTTGGCACGGTTTAAATATTGTCACATCCAAGTTAAGAATGTGTTACCCAAAGGAAGACGGTGTAGGATAGGATGGTGACACTTTCGCGGTCGTTATGGTGGATCTGATTATTCAGAAACCTGAATAATCATTTGAATACTCAACTGAAGTTACATTGGATAGGATAGTGGGTCAAGAAAACTACTATAGAGACGATAACGTGATTGGTAGCGTTCAAGACTTTACTATTAGTAGCGGTGGCGGAAATCGTATTCCTCAAACAGAAGCTCACAGTTCGAGTAATTATGAATCTTCACCAGAAAAGACATCCAATACTATTAGTATGTTAATAAAAGTTTCGGAAAAACATCTTAAACGTATTTATGATGTTTATCATACATTTTTTGGTTGGTTTGTGGGGCACTCAATATCGTGGTCATCAGCGCTTTATCACTTCCATGTAAAGTTTCGACCCGCAGTTCGTTCATGAAGAGACATCCATCTATAAGAAGCACACCGAACATCTAAGCAATATTTGATCGTGTGGAGAAAAAAGACGCAACGAACATCCATTTCGAGAGAACAAGGCAATCAAAGCACTGGAGATAAAATGTATGCTATCCCAATCTGACATGGCAAAGAATGAAGGAAAACGTATCCATTACTGGCGTCTGCAATATTCGGCAGTGCAAAAAGCAAGAGAAATTTTTCACACAAAGTTCAAATGTTCTGCAGCTTTCATAACACGTCTCAAGAAAAATGCAAGATGTGCCATAGACACATCACTGTTTTCATGACAGCCGGATATGTACAGGAAGACCAACAAGATATTCGTTAGTCTGGGACCCGTTTCGTCTAAAAAGTAAACCAGAAAACTGCCAGAGTCCAGATATAGCAGCCATACATTTGGAACACTGATCAAAGTGGGTTTAGTTATGAACTAGCTCCTGTCACTACATAATCCAAAAAGAGGGAAAAATCAACAGTTGCCTCGGTCCAGTATACACACAACTTACAGGTATGAAGTAGGTCTTGGACTTTCGATGAGTGGACACCTAGCAAAGACACTGTATATTTGTCTTCAACACAAAACTTTCGTCCAGAATGTTAGAAAGGCTGTTGAAGACAATCTTCGACCAAACATACATTTGATGCCAGCATAAATAGGAAAATGGGAAAAGACCGTTTAAAATACTTTTTCGTGACTGTTGGAAATGACATTGTCGCAAATAACCTGAACTCTATACTACTTTGTAACTCTTGCAGTGGTCAGAAGCACACAACAATAATAAATGATTTATAATTTATTATCATTGCACCAAAAAAATTGTGTAAGCCCTTTGGACATATACTTCTTTTGGCAATATTTATATGAAATGTGCTGACTGACCGACTAACTCATCACCTCCCAGCCCAAACCACTAAGAATAGAAATTTGAAGTTTGGAGAGGGTGTTCATCTTATACTGTAGGCATCGTTTAAGAGCGGATTTTTCGAAATTCCACCACTAATAGGTTGAAATAAGGGGTGAAGTGTTTTTTGAAAACATCTCTATTAAGGTAATTTTGAAGCTATAACTACGAAAATTGATGTGTGGTTTTACACTGTGTGTAGATTTACACATGAGAAATGGGCATAACAACATAAAAATTCGATTAAAGAAAGACAAAGAATGTGCAGACCATACAGTCTAAGCGAGCGAAGCAACGGGCACTAAATCAACATAACAGACTCTACATGGAGTCTCTGCAGTGACTTCTACACTAAATAAGGGAACAGAATTTTCTTAATGGAAATGCATTTTGTTATTCACAACCAGCTGTCTACTTCAATGTATCATCCTTTTCATTATTCCTGGAAACCAGCTGTCTACTTCAATGTATCATCCTTTTCATTATTCCTGGCAAACAGCTGGGTACAATAATACAGCACATGTTGCTGAATTCAAGACTGTGATTCAAGTGGTATTTGATTTTGCAGCTCAAGAATGTCTTTCTGATATTACTTTCCCAAATGTGCCTTTTGTCTGTCTGCGTACTGTTTCATGAGTTTTGTTGAAGAAACAGGTACGTTTTAAATTCTGACAGTAGATAAACTAAGAGTAATCGAATGCTTTCACCACCCTAATCACAATGGCACCTAAAGCTTCTAAATACAATTGGAAAACTGAATTCATGTTCGAGCCGAGAGTTCTCTTGCACAGTCAACAAATTCGTAAAACATTCCGAATGCATTTTCAAAACAAATTACTGTTTCAACGTAAAAAGTCGCACTTGGCTCACTTACTGCCCGCAGCACAAAGACTAACATACACATTCACCCTGCTGCTGTGGCCGAGCGGTTCTAGGTTAGTTAGGTTTAAGTAGTTCTAAGTCTTAGGGGACTGATGACCTCAGATGTTAAGTCCCACAGTGCTTAGAGCCATTTGAACTATTTGAACCATTTCCAAACAAAGACTGTCTCACATGAGCCCGTGCATAGAATAAATTGCTTTTGGAGTGTATGACAAACGATATATTACAGAAATAAGTTCTAGGCTGTTCCAGAACCAGTACTTGGTCAAATTAACATTTGGAAAAATTTGAAAATTTGTGGTAAGATCTTATGGGACCAAACTGCTGAGGTCATCTGTCCCTAAGCTTACACACTACTTAATCTAACTTAAACTAACTTACACTAAGTACAATACACACACCTATGTCCGGCTACACCGCGCAGCAAATTAACATTCATACATATTTTATGGCACATATGCCTGAAGAGTTACAAACAGGACAC
Organism: Schistocerca cancellata; assembly: GCF_023864275.1. Taxonomy (NCBI): domain Eukaryota; kingdom Metazoa; phylum Arthropoda; class Insecta; order Orthoptera; family Acrididae; genus Schistocerca; species Schistocerca cancellata. The sequence goes on from NC_064632.1 coordinate 202,859,791, forward strand.
ACCTCTTAAAATTAGTAAAATTTACAAAATAAATAATTACACATTGCCGTATATAATTTTTAAATAGGGTTTTTCGAAAATTACGGTGTAAGCCACGGGCTGGCAGCAGTGGCCGAGCGGTTCTAGGCGCTTCAGTCCGGAATCGTGCGACCGCTACGCTCGAACGTTCGAATCCTGCCTCGGGCATGGATGTGTGCAGTGCTGTCCTTAGGTTAGTTAGGTTTAAGTAGTTCTAAGTTCTAGGGGACTGATGACTTCAGAAGTTAAGTCCCATATTGCTCGGAGCCATTTTTTGTAAGCCACGTCGCCAAAATAATAAACATTGTATATTTTCTTTTATATGACTTTTTTTATGAAAAAGAAATTATAACAGTTTTTGATTTAATCGATAATAAAATGTTATAAGAAGTTTCGTAATCAAATGTTGTAAAGTGGAAAATGTATGTCATTTATGATCAAATACAACAATGGAAATTATAGCATAATTAACTTCTTTAAAATGTAAAAGAAAAATAATGTCTGCAAAGTGTGAGGTTTTAATAATATTTCCATACAATACACCGGTCCCATAGGATCGCCTCTTGTGCTTCAGACTTACAATTTAAATAAATAATAGCTGAAAAAAGGATGGAGACGTAAATTTCGTCAAACAGTCTACCTATCGTAATCTACTATTGATCAGAGATCCCCATTAATCTGGTTAGTTATACAAGAAATCATGATTATACCCAGGTGTGCACTTGAAACAAATATACAGCCAAGAATGTCTTTCTTCGGGGCTCCAAAATTATGGATATCGCATGGGGAGAGATAATGACGGTACGGAGAACGTGTAAGGTTTTCTCAGAGACCCTCCTGCAGCGTAATCGAAAGATCCTAGGTCACATGTGGGCAGACAATATCCTGCAACTAAATGATACCGCCCGTCAACATTCCTGGTCTTTTGGACTTCAGGCCACGCTTCAATTTTTGCAAAGAGTCCAGGTTCCATTGTTTACTAACTGTGACGCCGTGTTCCTGGAAGTCAATGAACAGCGTGTTCTTGCTGCCAAGGAAAAAGATCATAGTGACTCCGACGGAACTGGAGTCCCTGTTATTTCGATTAAGCTGCAGAAGTTTGGTTCAGAAGTCCGTATATATATTGCATACAGTCACCATCTGTTCCCACGAGTGTTCCATACTTTTTGAGCCCTTAAGAAAGACATTCGTGGCTGTCGATTGTGTCGGAAAAAGGATTGCGCGCTTGGGCACAACCATGACTCCGTATGCAACCGCAAACATTTTCCCATGAAGAATTGACCGTCTTGTCTCAAGCAGGATAAATGTATTAAAAGTTCTGGCTATCACTTTTGAAATAATGAACAGTTTACTTAGATTTTTCCCAACTGTCTCGCTTTCATTTGATTACCCCTCATCGTTCCTTTCCACACTGTGAAATATTATGTAATAAGGTAAAGAGGTATACACAACTTATGCAGTCCTACCCACGGCTTTTACGACTGCTTGTGTGTGTTTCAGCGCATCACAGCTATGTTACATGCAACGCTTCCGCTGTTCCTGGGAGCAGCGCTCATCGCCTTTGGTAGTACAAACGCCTTCATACAACACCCTCCCAAGGTACGTCTAAAGCTCACAGTCTGGTGGAAAGTAGATACGTATTTTTAGGTCTTTTTTATGTGTGAGAATGCAGGCTCTCGAGGTGGTAACATCGAGTAAAATGTTCTCGAGTTTCCAGCAGCATCAAGTGGTTAAACTGCCATAACCTTTCGATCAAGCACACCTTGGTTACGTCATTTCATCTGATAATGGCCAAGGAGTGCTAGTTCGAAAGCTCATGGTATTTTAACCACTGTTGCGTCTGGAAACCCGAGAACAATTTATTCTTTTTATATAGTTTAACGTTGATAGCTAATAAATTGAAGAAGCCATAAATCAACCAACAAGCCTACAAAATATAGCTCAAAAAATTCGATTCCAGATATCATTCGAAAAGATTGAGATAATGGTAGCAGATCCACTACTAATCAAGCAGATAACACTAAAAACAGGAAAGTAGAAATAGTGAAACAGTTTAAATACCTAAGAGAAATTATAACGTACAGCCTGGACGAGAAACCTGCATGGTACAAAAGAACTATCAAAACGACCAAAGCTCAAAAATTAACATAGTCTACATAAAACAAACAAAAATTGTCAAAAAAATAAATTAAAACATTACAAACACAAGTGACATACTGAAGTGAAATTCTTTTCAAAGTCATTGAGAAAAACAGAATCGCCAAAATCCTAAAAACAGAGAGAAGAGTATCTACAACATGCTTAAATAAGAAATATCAAAAAGGTGGACAATGGCGGATAGTACCAAAGAAGTGGTATACAGCGAAGTGGAGCTCATTGCAGGTACCATATTGAAAAAAGTTTCTCTACTTTTTTTTGTCACATTCTGAAGTCATCACAAACCACATTATCAAGATAAGCTACAGAGAAACTTTGCAACATAAAGCAAAAATCAGGATGGATAAAGGGAATCAGAGAGTATATGAATAAGCTAGAATTTGCAAAACAAAACAGAAATCTTAAAGAAACTGAATAAACATAAGTATAATATTTAAACCAAAGATAGGCAAGTGAAAAAGAAAAGAAAGGTATTTCAGATGATGAACGACAAAGACGATCAGAACAAATAAAAATGTACTGGGCAATTCGGAAAGAAAACCTATTGAGGCAGATGACCAGAAAAAGATTGACTGATATGGTCCAATGAGCTCATGAAAGCAGAGGAAGAAGTTTAACTCTAGACCAAACAGTCCATGGACATACTATCTCAAGAAATCGGGTAATAGACGTAAGGATAAAATTCAGTGTGCAGACACTTAACATGAGACAGGACATGCAAATAAAAACAGCCTCTGAACAGCCAATAATGGAGTCTGTCGTCAAATGTTCCTTCGAAAGAGAAGATCAAGGAATAATGCCGTACAGCTGCTAAGATGAGTGATGTGGTAATAATTGCCAGTCGTGTTGAACAGGCCAGATGGAGAACGTGTCAAGTTCTTTACAGAATTCTTGAGTGAATTTCTTACACATTTTACCATAGTTAATTTAGCGTAATCTACGTAGATTCTTTCAGTAAACGAAGGTACTCTGTGACTGGAAAAGAGTATAGGTCATAAGCCTGTATAGAAAAGATTTGACCAAACAACAGGCTGCGGTTCATTGGCAGGATACTAAGAAACTGTATCTTCTCAATCGAATAGAATGCAAGCAAAATGGAACTGGTGAATCTCTGTCTAGCAGCCCTCCTGGCTAGCCGCGCGGTCTAACGCGCTGCTTCCCGAGCGGGAAGGCGTGCCGGTCCCCGGCTGGAATCCGCTCGGCGGATCAGCGTCGAGGTCCGGTGTGCTGGCCAGCCTGTGGATGGTTTTTAAGGCTGTTTTCCATCTGCCTCGGCGAACGTGGGCTGGTTGCCCTTACTCCGCCTCAGTTACACTGTGTCGGCGATTGCTGCACAAACACCATTTCCATGTATGCATACAACACAATTATTCTACCACGCAAACGTTTGGGGTTACTCTCGCGTGGTATGAGACTTTCCCACGAGGGGGGGGGGGGTCCACTGGGGGCTGAACAGCACAATAACCCTGGGTACAGAGTGGGGCGGCAGAGGGGTGGGTGGACTGCTCTGGCCTGTTTTGGGGTTGTGAATCACTGAGGCCTACGGCGGGACGATACCTCTCCATCGTTTCTAGGTCCCCGGTTTAATATATACACACATCTGTCCAGCAAACGGCTATTAAGTGAAGCCAAGCAGGTATGCTGCTCGGTGCCTTGAAGTCGGTTTAAGTAAATGCGGGAGTGGACGGCCTGGGTCACGGAGGCAGCACCGGTGATGGTCCTGTTTGTGCACAGTGACAGCGACAGCTCATCCCTTCTCTTAGCCGCAATCACGCACAATGCACAGGGGTGGAGCTAGCTTTCAGTAATGGATATCGGACGAGTAGGTGCCAATTAAGGCTGTTTCTGAGTCTAACCCTAGTCGGAAGAATGCACGAGGAAGAGTTTTCAGGCCTGATGGCATCTTCTCCGGAATCTGGAGATCAGGTAAGCAACACAGATTAACGTGCATGGTATTTGGCTGCAGTCTTGTGGAATAGGGAGCTTGGCGCCAGGGTGTTACTGGAGGGGTGGATTTTGGATGCGCCTTCTGCCTTAGGTGAGGGCGAATGTTATTGAGTATTTGCTCTTCGACATGCTAGTATGAGGTTCAACTTAACTGCAAACTATTTTTCTTGTAAGCTGCTTCTCGTGTCTGCCCAGCGACTAGTCATAGGGAAGGAACGGGTAGACTGCTCCGAGTACACGTGGTGACCCACAGAGAGCAAAACTTGGTCATTCGGTAACTTGACTGCGGCAGTTTTTAATTTCTACTTAGTCATCGTGATAGCTGACTCCGAAATTGGTCCGAATTTCAGAGCTTTCATTCTACTTGGTCGCTCTCACTAAAAGCTATTCATTGCCTAGACTCAGTGTGTGGACCTCGACTGACTCAGTGTGGAGACTTTCCGTGGACCACGGAGATAGACAGCAGGAGCACAATATTTGCATCCGCTACCAGCGTTACGGCGTGTATTTTAGCCGCATCCCTACGTTTTTTTGTCATAGCAAGCCAGTCAGACACGGTAAGAACTGCGCAAGGATAAGCATCGTTTGCACATTAGAGGGAATAGAGATCACATTAGAGAACGCGTTGCGAAGTTATCTGCAATATGGGTAAAGTGGGGAACAGAACTTATCAGTGGTGTCAGTCTTCTTTCTTTCTTTGTTCCCTCATAGTCAAGAGGTCAGTCATTGACTGGGTTAGGGATTGGGAGGGGTGTGAACCTGGCTGTGACAGGCATAGGGGTGGGGGGAGAGGGGTCATAAATTATTACACTGAATCTCTCATAGTAATTTTACTAAGCAGTATAAGGATTCATAGCTATTATGGATCTAAATCGACTGCTTAACATGACAGTACATATGTTGCACGCAGAGCTCCAGTTAGGACCATCAGCACTGAGTCTTGTGGTGGAACAAGTGCGGTCTTGACGTCAGTAATGTTCATTTATGAGTTTGACAATGCTGAGGAGAATGTCAGCTACTGGAGGTATTGAGGTATCGCACACTGCCTTAACCCTAGACTTCGTGGCGCGTAGAGGAACATCTACAGTGCAGGATGCATCAAGAGCATCATCCAACTTCTGATAGTGATCCATCGATGCCTGTAAGATGAGCTATCGCAGTTGAACAATCCACGAATTTTTCTCACATTGCCCAGCAATCTCTCCACGATGCTCAATGGCAGTAGTACAGTCGTTCATTAAGCGTTAGGGCTAACAATTCTGGACCATTTAACCCATTGGTGGCGCAGTGGTATGACACTCGACGTGCAGTCGAAATGATGAAATAAACGTTTCCCTTCGTTTCCCTAAATCGAGAAAATATAAAGATGGTTGTTTTGTAAAGAAACGGTCAATTTTCTGCCCTATTCAAATCCAATCAGGAATTGTGCCTCGTCACCAAACATCTCGTTGTGGACGATACATAAACCACTAATCTTTATTATCATTGACTATTTGAAAGTATTTGATGGTGGAGAACTTAAACTGTAAATGTGACACAGGCACGTCTAAAACGTGCGATAATTCTCGTATTTGTCAGCTTTTGCAGTCTTCGGAATTGTGTGGATGATATTTTTGCGAAAGTCAGAGGATATATTGCCAGACTCGAACATTCTACACTCCAACGTGAATAGCCGTTTTGTTGCCGCTTCCCCAAATGGTTTTAGAAATTTTGGTGGAATGTTATCGATCCCTTCTTCTTTATTTGATATTAAGTCTTCCAAAGGTCTCTTAAATTCTGATTCTAATTCTGGATCCCCAATCTCTTCTAAATCGACTTCTGTTTCTTCTATCACTTCAGACAAAGATTCTCCTAGTAGAGGTCTTCAATGTACTCTTTCCACCTACCTGCTCTCTCCTCTGCATAAAACAATGGAACTCCCATTGCACTCTTTATGTTACCACCCTAACTTTTAATTTCACAGAAAGTTAATTTGACTTTCCTATATGGTGAGTCAGTCCTTCCGACTATCATTTCTTCTTCGATTTCCTCACACTTTTCATGTAGCCATTTCGTCTTAGCTTCCCTGCGCTTCCTATTTATTTCATTCCTCAGCGACTTGTATTGCTGTATTCCTGAATTTCCCTGAACATTTTTGTACTTCTTTCTTTCATCTATCAGCTGAAGTATTCCTTCTGTTACCCTTGGTTTCTTTTTTTGTGGCGGCGTTCGTAGCGACAAACACTTCGCTGTAGAAACGGCTTACGAAGTCACCGCCACACTTTTAATAGCGGGCCGACCGGTCCGCTGGAACAGTGAACAGAAAGATGAAAACCCAAACACTCTGATTAAATAAAAGTCGGTACTTATCTTTATTAACGAAGATACAGAAACACAGTAGTGAACTCCGTGTCTACAGAAATCTGTCTAGTTCGAGTCGGAGCGGCTAGGTCAGCGTCGGCTGACGACAAACAACAACTCTGCTGCGATGAACACACAACTGACTAGCAAGTACACAAATCGGTGGCGAGTATACAACTGACCGGCGAATACAGAACTGTCCTAGCGCTCGCGACTCCAGCGCTTAAGAAGCCAGAAGCCAGCGGTGGCGCGCGCAGACTTGCGGCGATTTCCTGTATCGCTGGCGCTGCTTAGGCGGACGGCGTCCGGACTTTGATGCTGCCAACCTTTTGGCAGCGGGCTAGGTTGGCATTACTGGCTAGGATATAACATCTTTACAGTTACCTTCTTTGTATCTACACTCCTGGAAATTGAAATAAGAACACCGTGAATTCATTGTCCCAGGAAGGGGAAACTTTATTGACACATTCCTGGGGTCAGATACATCACATGATCACACTGACAGAACCACAGGCACATAGACACAGGCAACAGAGCATGCACAATGTCGGCACTAGTACAGTGTATATCCACCTTTCGCAGCAATGCAGGCTGCTATTCTCCCATGGAGACGATCGTAGAGATGCTGGATGTAGTCCTGTGGAACGGCTTGCCATGCCATTTCCACCTGGCGCCTCAGTTGGACCAGCGTTCGTGCTGGACGTGCAGACCGCGTGAGACGACGCTTCATCCAGTCCCAAACATGCTCAATGGGGGACAGATCCGGAGACCTAGCTGGTCAGGGTAGTTGACTTACACCTTCTAGAGCACGTTGGGTGGCACGGGATACATGCGGACGTGCATTGTCCTGTGGAACAGCAAGTTCCCTTGCCGGTCTAGGAATGGTAGAACGATGGATTCGATGACGGTTTGGATGTACCGTGCACTATTCAGTGTCCCCTCGACGATCACCAGTGGTGTACGGCCAGTGTAGGAGATCGCTCCCCACACCATGATGCCAGGTGTTGGCCCTGTGTGCCTCGGTCGTATGCAGTCCTGATTGTGGCGCTCACCTGCACGGCGCCAAACACGCATACGACCATCATTGGCACCAAGGCAGAAGCGACTCTCATCGCTGAAGACGACACGTCTCCATTCGTCCCTCCATTCACGCCTGTCGCGACACCACTGGAGGCGGGCTGCACGATGTTGGGGCGTTAGCGGAAGACGGCCTAACGGTGTGCGGGACCGTAGCCCAGCTTCATGGAGACGGTTGCGAATGGTCCTCGCCGATACCCCAGGAGCAACAGTGTCCCTAATTTGCTGGGAAGTGGCGGTGCGGTCCCCTACGGCACTGCGTAGGATCCTACGGTCTTGGCGTGCATCCGTGCGTCGCTGCGGTCCGGTCCCAGGTCGACGGGCACGTGCACCTTCCGCCGACCACTGGCGACAACATCGATGTACTGTGGAGACCTCACGCCCCACGTGTTGAGCAATTCGGCGGTACGTCCACCCGGCCTCCCGCATGCCCACTATACGCCCTCGCTCAAAGTCCGTCAACTGCACATACGGTTCACGTCCACGCTGTCGCGGCATGCTACCAGTGTTAAAGACTGCGATGGAGCTCCGTATGCCACGGCAAACTGGCTGACACTGACGGCGGCGGTGCACAAATGCTGCGCAGCTAGCGCCATTCGACGGCCAACACCGCGGTTCCTGGTATGTCCGCTGTGCCGTGCGTGTGATCATTGCTTGTACAGCCCTCTCGCAGTGTCCGGAGCAAGTATGGTGGGTCAGACACACCGGTGTCAATGTGTTCTTTTTTTCCATTTCCAGGAGTGTATGTTTTTGTTTCCCACTTCTGTGATTGTCCTTTTTAATAATTTCCATTCCTCTTCAACTGTACTACTTACTGGAATATTGTTTATTCCTTTTTCTACAGCCTTAGAGAACTTGAAGTGTATCTCGTCATTCCTTAGTACTTCCGTATCCCACTTCTTTGCATATTGATTCTTCCTGACTAATCTCTTAAACTTCAGCCTACTCTTCTTCACTAGTACATTGTGATCTGAGACTATATCTGCTCCTGGGTATGCCTTACAATCCAGATCTGATTTCGAAATCTCTGTCTGACCATGATGTAATCTAACTGAAATCTTCCCGTATCACCCGGTCTTTTCCAAGTATACCCCCTTCCTCTTGTGATTCTTCAAGAGAGTATTCGGTATTTCTAGCTTAAATTTACTACAGAACTCAATTAGTCTTTCTCCTCTCTCATTTCTTGTCCCAAGCCTACATTTTCCTGTAACCTTTTTCTCTACTCCTTCCGCTACAACTGCATTCCAGTCCCCCATGACTATTAGATTTTCATCTCCCTTTGCGTATTGTATTAACCTTTCAATATTCTCAGATACTTTCTCTATCTCTTCATATTCAGCTTGCGACGTCGGCATGTATATCTGAACTGTCGACGTCGGTTTTGGTTTGCTTTCGATTCTGATAAGAATAACCCTATCACTGAACTGTTCACAGTAACACACTCTTTGCCCTACCTTCCTATTCATAATGCATTCTGCTCCCGTAATAGCATTTTCTACTACTGCTGATATTACCGTATACTCATCTGACCGGAAATCCTGGTCTTCTGTCCATTTCATCTCACTGACCCCTACTATACCTAGACTGAGCCTTTGCATTTCTCTTTTCAGATTTTCTAGCATCCCTACCATGTTCAAGCATCTGACATTTCACGCCCCGACTCGTAGAACGTTATCCTTTCATTGGTTGTTCATCCTTTTTATCATGCTCACCTTCCCCTTGGTAGTCCCCTCCCAGAGATCCGAATGAGGGACTATTCCGGAATCTTTTGCCAATGGAGTGATCATCATGACACTTTTTCAATTACAGGCCACATGTCCTGTGGATACACGTTACGTGTCTTTAATGCAGTGGTTTCCATTGCCTTCTGCATCTTCATGCCGTTGATCATTGCTGATTCTTCCGCCTTTAGGGGCTGTTCCCCACCCCAAACGCAAGAGAGTGCCCCTGAAACTCTGTCCGCTCCTCTGCCATCTTTGACAGGGCCGTTGGCAGAACGAGGGTGACTTCCTATGCCGGAAGTCTTCGGCCGCCAATGTCAAGCTTATCTGTGTGATTAAAACTTAATCCATGTGAAGCCATTGCTGCATGATGCTAAATTTTTATTTTCCTTTGGTGAGTAATACATAACACATTTCATCTGTGATATTAATTCGCGGTTGCGGAATCTTTCTGATATGAGTAGTTGGTGGCATATGAGAATTTGTGGCGGCCCGGGATTCGAAACAGGAACATCTGCAATTTAGTACAGTTTCAAGATCGTCACCAATTTCTTTTTCTTCAGACATTGTTAAAAACAAGTTTCACAAACCTCGGCCGGCCGTGGTGGCCAAGCGGTTAAAGGCGCTACAGTCTGGAACGGCGCGGCCGCTACGGTCGCAGGTTCGAATCCTGCCTCGGGCATGGATGTGTGTGACGTCCTTAGGTTAGTTAGGTTTAAGTAGTTCTAAGTTCTAGGGGACTGATGACCTTAGAAGTTAAGTCCCATAGTGCTCAGAGCCACAAACCTCGACAGGCAAAACAATAATCGTAATACTAAGGTTGAATACGTTTATTTCCTTGAGAGGGTGTGGCGGAAATCCAAGTGAAGTTGCAATCGATGGGATCGTAGACGCTATGACATATGGAAGTTTGTGTCTGTTCTGGCCCCGGTAGCCAAAGTGGTTGAAGCGATCGCTCGCGACATGCGGGAAATATGGATTCGACTCCCAGTCATTCTTAACAGTAAATTTTTAACAGTAAATTTCAGAAGGATTGCGACACTGCGATTAAATTTCATAAATCTACTACAGCTTCTAGATCGTTAGCAATGTGTGTTTCTTCACTGTTCAAAATAAACACCCCTCTACGTTGAGCAATGTCCACCACAAAGTGATTTCTGTTTGTTCGCAGGAGGCACTCCTCCCTGATGTGCTTCTGAGAGAGGTGGTGGATCGCATGGGTAAGGATCTCGCGGACGCGGCAGACGCTGCCTACATCGACTTCCCCGATACCAACAGGTGAGTACCCATTTGTCCAACATGGTATGTACTAGATGTGCTCTAAGAAATAACGTGAATTTTTGATTGCTGAAAATAATTTATTTATTCATCTGCATCAACGTTGTCCTCTTCGAAATAGTCACCATTGAATATTATAAATCCATGCTAACTAGCCAGCCTCTGTGACCGAGCGGTTCTAGGCGCTTCATTCCAGAATCACGCGGCTGCTACGGTCGCAGGTACGAATCCTGCCTCGGGCATGGTTGTGTATGATGTCCTTAGGTTAGCCAGGTTTACGTAGTTCTAAGTGTAGAGGACTGATGACCTCAGATGTTAAGTCCCATAGTGCCTAGAGCCATTTGAACCACTTTGAACCATGCTAACTCTTCCACCGAACCCAGAAACACTTCTGGAATTCCATCTCTGGGGCAGCTTTTAGCACTCGTAAATATGAGGTTTTAATCTTGTTTTTACCATTGTCTAGGGGTAGCCTCTTTGATTAGTAATAAAAACGTCCACACACCCTCTGCTCAAATCCCGCCACTGCTCAAAATTTGCATAAAATCATTAGCAATGGCGGCCGAAGACTTCCGGCATGAGAATTCACCCTCATTCAGCCGATGGCGTTGTCAAACATGGCGAAGGAGAGGACAGAGTTTCAGGGCACTCTTTTGTACATGGGATGGGAAACTGTCAATAAAGGTAAAAGAAAAGGTAATGATCAACGACATGAAGAATCAGAAGGTAATGGAAACCACTGCATTAAAGACACAAACTGTGCACCCACAGGATATATGGCCTGTAACTGAACAAACGGTTCCACTGGCGAAAGATTGCAGACTAGTCCCACATTCAGATGTTCAGACTTTCAAGGGGAAGTGACCACTAGGAAAAATGAGTAACCAGCGAAAGGATAACGTTGTACGTGTCGGGGGTGAAATGTCATAAGTTTTAACGTCGTAGGGCAGCTAGAAAATCTGTAAAGGGAAATGCTAAGGCGCATTCTAGATATAGTATGGATCAGTGAGATGAAATGGAAAGACGAAAAGGATTTCTCGTCAGATAAGTATAGCGTAATGTCAACAGCAGCAGCAGAAAATGGTACAACGGGAGTAGGATTCGTTGTAAATAGGGGTGGGGCAGAGAGTGTGAGGTACTGTGACCCATTTCAGTGATAATTTCGTTCTCATCCGAATCGACGGAAGCCCATTACCGACAATGATCGTTCAGCTATACACTCTGACGACGCAAACTGAAGATGAAGAGATAGAGAAAGTATATGAGGATATCGAACGGGTAGTTCAGTACGCAAAGGGAGGATTGGAATCCGGTTGTAGGAAAAGGAGTCCAAGAAAGGGTTACGGGAGAATGTGCGCTCGGTAGTAGAAATGACAGAGAGGAGAAAGACTAATTGAGTTCAGCGATAAATTTAAGCTACTGTTAGCGAATACTCTGTTCAACAATCGTAAGAGGAAATAGTGTACTTGGATAATACACGAAGGTTACAGGTACATTACATCATGGTCAGGCAGAGAGCCCGTAATCAGATACTGGATTGTAACGCGTACCGAGGAGCAAGTATAAACTCAGGCTACAATTTAGTAGTGATGAAGAGCAGACAGAACACACTAGACAGGCAGAACAAATGCACAAAGAAGTGGGATGCTGAACACTTGAAGTTCTCTGATGCTATGGATACTGCGGTAAGGGACAGTTCAGTGCGCAGTTCAGTTGAAAACCAGCGGACATCTCTAAAAAGGGCAATCACAGAAGTTATAAAGAAAAATATAGGTACAAAGAAGGTAACTGCGAAGAAACCATGGGTAACAGAAGAAATACTTCAACTAGTCGATGAAAGAAAGAAGTACAAAAATATTCATGGAAATTCAGGAATACAGAAATACAAACGACAAAGGAATTAAGTAAAGGGAAGTACAGGGAAGTTAAACCGTAACGGCTGCGTGAAAAATTATGAAGGAATGAATGTCGAAAAGACTGAAACAGCAAAGTAAGATAAGTCTTCGGTAAAATTAAAAGCAAGGATGGTAACATTAAGAGAGCAATAGGAATTCCACTGTTAAATACAGAGTTGATAGGTGGGAAGAACACATTGGAAGCCTCTATGAGGAGGAAAATATGCGTGATATGATAGAAGGAGAAAGGGGAGTCGATATAGAAGAGCTGGGGAATCTAGTATTAGAATCAGAATTTAAAACAGCGTTGAAAGACTTAGGACCAAATGAGGCAGAAGGGACAGACAACATTCCAAGTTGGTGTCCAGAATGTATGAGACTGCGATATAGCATCTGACTTTCGGAAGATATCACCCACACAATACCGAAGACTGCGAGAGGTGATAAGTGCGAGAATTGTCGCACAATCAGCATGATAGCCCATGCATCGAAGAAGCTGACAAGAATAATTTATAAAAGAATGGAAAAAAATTGAGAATGTGTTAGTTGACGATCAGTTTGGCTTTAGGACAGGTAAAGGCGCCAGAGAGGCACTTCTGACGTTGCGGTTAATAATGGCACCAAACCACGTTCATAGGATTTGTCGACCTGGAAAAAGCGTTCAATAATGTCAGATTGTGAAAGATGTTCGAAATTCTGAGAAACATAGATGTAAGCTACATGGAAATACGGGTAATTTACAATCTCTACAATAACCAAGAGGGAATAATAAGACCGGAAGATCGAGAACGAAACGCTCACATTAAAAAAATGTGTAAGACAGTGTTGTAGTCTTTCACCCTTACTGTTCAGTCTATACATCGAAGAAGGAATGAGGGAAATAAAGTTTCAAGAGTGGAAGATGAGATTCGCTGATGACGTTGCTATTCTCAGTGAATGTGTAGAAGAATTACAGTATATGCTGAATGGAATCAAGAGTGTAATACAGTATAGTACAGAATATGGATTGTGAATAAATCGAAGAAAGACAAAAGTAATAATAATAAGAAGAAGAAAAGTAGATGAAATTAAGGAATTCTGGTATCTAGGCAGAGCAAGGAGGACATCAAAAGCGGAGTAGCATTGGCAAACAGGGCATTGTCGGCCAAGAGAAGTCTGTTAACATCAAACATAGGCCTTAATTTGAGGAAGAAATTTGTGAGAACGTACGTTTGGAACACAGTACTGCATGCTAGTGAAACATGCACTGTGGCAAAACCGGAACACAAGGGAATAGCAACATTTGAGATGTGATGCTACAGGAGAATGTTGAAAATTAGGTTAACAGGTAAGGTATGCAATGAGGAAGTTCTCCGCAGAATCGGCGAGGAGAGGAGTCTATGGAAAGTACTGAAGAGAAGAAGGAACAGAATGATAGGACGTCTATTAAGACATCAATGAATAACTTCCATTGTACTAGAGGGAGCTGCAGAGTGTAAAAAATGTTTATAAAATGATGGTATTTTGAGACTTTTTATTATTTGGAACAGAAAAAATCACACAGGGCCATTTCCGTGAATATGAACGATGGGATATCACTTCATTACTGTCTTTCAACAAAGCGTTACGAACAACGAATGATTTAGAAGCATGTGTATTATAGTGAAGCAGAACCAATGACTTTTTTTCGATACAAATCCAGGTGTTTTTTTTCGCATTGTTTCACGCAGGCTGCGTTGAATGTGTAATTGGTACTCCTTATTAATCTTTCAAGGTTGTGGTAAGAGCGGTTTGTGTACTATGCCGTTAAAATTAAAGAAACCAATGTGCATTACTTTCATATTTGACGGTACTTGTCGAGTTTTTTCCTGTCTTGTCGATCAAGAATGCTTTTACTAGCGGGACTGATCCTTAGTTTCGAAATCAAATTCGTAAGGCCACGTTTCATCAGCTTTTATGACACTTTTCAGTAGTTCTGCATCATTTTTCACACTGCAACTCTTTAACAATTTGCATTCACCGCTATTTTTGTTCGAAATTCATCAGTTTCGGAACAATTTGAATACCCAAACGTTGAATACCCAAACATTCTGAAAAGGAAAAAAAATTATATGCCAGCACGATTGACGACTTCTCTGACTCTGATTTTCCGATCTTTCATAATCATTTCTTTCAGTTGTTCCTCGATTTCGTTGGTTAACATGTCCTGGGACCATCAGGCCACTCGTCATCTTGGGACCTGTTTATAAACTCTCATACCACTCGTAAGCCATGTGTTCATTTATTGCAGGGTCACCAAAAGCAATATTTCGCGTTTCTAAAACTTTGTTGCTCTCTAGTCCGTTCTTATAGAACAATTTTATACTAACTGCGTGATTAACATTTATACAGAATGGCCAGAAACAGACTGACAAGCTTGTAAGCTTGTGCTGATACATGATTACTTTAAAAAAGAAAGCAATACGTTGCGCCGTTTTCCAGTTGATTAGCATCGAAGTTAGCCAATCACGACTATGCGCGCTCAAATTCAAGCAGCCCGCGGCAGAGACTGTGCTGCCGAACGTGTTCATCGTTTGGTTTCCTAAAGCCAAACTAGATAGCTATACAAAAAATCGACGTAGGACGGTAGTAAGTATCGAACACGAGCCAAAGGCTGAGCAATCGCGTGCCCTATCATTTACACGATGAGAATGAGAAAAATTCTAACTAGTGGGTCAAATGAAATTGCGCGCGTAACGGCCTTTTGGCTAACTTCAGTGCTAAGTAAATCAGAAACGGCGCAGGCGCAACGTGTGAATTTTTTTTTTAGCATTGTTTCTCAAAACAACCTACTCTACAATAGCCTTACAGACTTTTCAGATTATTTTTGACGTCACTGTACAGAATAAAATATCATGCACTGCACCTAAAAACATGTAACTTTTTGATAGCTAAGAACAAACTAAATATCCCATATAGGTAACACTGAAGAACAGACGAAATATCCGGTATAGGTAACACTGCACAGACACAACGAAAAAATCTCGTGAATCTGAGTAATAAAACCCGGTAAATTACAAAATTACCGTTACGTTTTGAATACACATCCTACACTGCTCTTGCTTTTTCTCCACCCCTATCTTACCACATATTTTTATATTTATCTCAATACAGACATAAACTTTCATGTCTGTATCGACATAAATATTGCGATGGTGAAGAAGGACTACAATTCAAACAAACCATTACCTTGACCAGTCAGGAAAATGCCACATTATTTAAATTCTATATTAATTAAATCAGTCATAAGAATATTATAATCTCTTCCCAAGCCAGGAGTGCTGTGATCAAGCAAGCCTGTGGAGGTCTCTAAATGTCGCGGAATATTCATTTTATATGATTTAATCAGCCTTTAATTAAATCGACTTTTGAAGTACTGGGCCAATTAGCACTTGACCTATGTCAATCAACACGTAATTTAAAGACAAAGCTGAAACAGTATTCCATTTGAGTCCATAAACTTATCACGACACTTCGCTGAACAGATATTTGAATGTTTTGCAGGGGCAGATGAATTTAGGGAAACTAAACTTCTAACTGTTGTTGTTTAAAGGTCCCCTAACTCTGATTTCAGAGCATTTCTGCTCAAACTGGAGAGAGTTCTTGATTCACTTTGTAGGAAGTACCAGAAATTAGTTATATGTGGTGACTTCAATATAAATTTTGTATGTCGTTCAAATGGCTCTGTGATGGGACTTAACTTCTGAGGTCATCAGTCCCCTAGAACTTAGAACTACTTAAACATAACTAATCTAAGGACATCACACACATACATGCCCGCGGCAGGATTCTAACCTGCGAAGGTAGCGGTCGCGCAGTCCCAGACTGTAGCGCCTAGAACCGCTCGGCCACCCTGGCCGGCTTTTGTATATGGTGATACAAGAAAAAGGATATAGGTAGATCTCCTAAATTCATATGATCTGATGCAGACTGTGGTTTTTCAAACTAGAATCAGGGGAACTGTAGCACAGCCATAGACAATATTTTTATTCGTCCTTCTTTATTAGATGGCATTCTGTTGGTAAAAGGGTTAATGGCCTTTCAGACCATGATGCACAAATTTTTACACTATAAGACTTTGGTAGTCAAAAAAATGTCACATAT
Source organism: Schistocerca cancellata (assembly GCF_023864275.1). Taxonomy (NCBI): domain Eukaryota; kingdom Metazoa; phylum Arthropoda; class Insecta; order Orthoptera; family Acrididae; genus Schistocerca; species Schistocerca cancellata. Next base: position 202,876,346 of record NC_064632.1, read on the forward strand.
AATTACAAACTATGCAGGAAAGTTAATGCAACAGCAATAGAGAGTTTCTTAAACCTTGTCAAGGAACAAGATTGGCAGAATGTTTATAGTGCCGATAACATAGATGATAAATATAATGCTTTCCTTAACACATTTCTCATGCTCTTTAAGAGTTGCTTTCCATTAGAACGTTCTAAACGGAGGAATAGCGGTAGCAGGCAGCCTGAGTGGCTGACTAGTGTGATAAAGATATCATGTAGAAGAAAGAGGAAATTATATCAAAATGCTGGAAGTAGTCACAATCAAGCTACAGTAGCCCATTACAAACAAGACTGTAAGATGCTGAAAATGTTATTAGGAACGCAAAGAGTATGTGGTATGCAAATAGAATAGCTAATTCACAGGATAAAATTAAAACCATACAGTCAGTTGTGAAGGAAGTATCAGGTCAGAAGCACAAGATCGACGACATAAAGTAAGTTCGTAGTAAAAGTATTTCTGTTACTGATAAATCAGATATATGTACAGTATTTAACAATCATTTTCTGGGATTTGCTGTTTAACTAGATAAAAATTTAGTTTCTACAGGGAATCATATAACTTTCTTGGCAAATGCCTTTCCGAGACTGATGTCTGAAATACTCCTCTGTGATACAGACAAGGGGGAGACTGAACTAATAATTAAATCACTGAAGACTAAGGACTCTCATGGTTATGGTGGAGTGGCTAGCAGAATATTGAAGTACTGTGCTGCACATTTAGCCCTATATTTAGTCACAGTAATTTTTCCTTTAGGAATGGTCACTTCCCTAAAGGATTAAAGTACTCAGTAGTAAACCCTCTTTATAAAGAGGGAGAAAGGGATAATGGAGATAATTTTAGACCTATTTCTATGCCATCATTGTTCGCTAAAGTTATTGAAAAGGCTGTATATGTAAGGATAATTGATCATTTTATATCACACGATTTGCTATCAAATGTACAGTTCGGCTTTAGTAGTCTTTTAACAAACGAAAATGCTATATTCTCTTTTCTCTGTGAGGTACTGTATGGGTTAAACAAAAGGTTTCGAACGCTAGGCATATTTTTTTTTATTTAACTAAGACATTTGATTGTGTTGATCACAACATTACTCCAGAAGTTGGACGATTACGGAGCACAGGGAGTAGCTCACAATTGGTTCACCTCTTACTTTAGCAACAGACAGCAAAAGGTCATTATTTACATTGTTGAGAATGCCTGTAATGTGGGATCTGAGTGGGGTACAGTCACGTCAGGGGTGCCCCAAGGCTCAGTTTTGGGGCCACTCCTGTTCCTTATTTATATAAATGATATGCCCTCTAGCATTTTGAGTAAATAAAATATTTCTGTCTGCCGATGACCCTAGCTTAGTGGTAAAGGGTGTTGTGCGCAACATTGGCTCGGTTTCAAATAGTGCAGTTCATGACCTAAGTTCATGGCTTGTATGAAATAAACTAATGCTAAATCACAGTAAGACTCATTTTTGACAGTTTCTAACACACAATTCATAAAACCTGACGTTTTAATTTCACAGAATTGGCATATTGTTAGTGAAACTAAACATTTCAAATTTCTAGGTGTTCAGGTAGATAGTAAATTGTCATGGAAAGCACACATTCAGAGTTTAGGGTCGATGCATCTCTGTGCTGTAAAGGTACCGCGCTTGACAACAAATAGGGGTTCTACTTCGAAATAAAATGGCACCCCAAACCATCACTCCCAGATGTCGTGAGGCATGGCGGTGGACAGTCAGGTTGGTATCCCACCGCTGTCTGGGGCGTCTCCAGACACTTCCTCGCTAGTCATCGGTGGTCAGTTCGAAGTAGGACTCATCGCTGAATTCTACTCCAGTCAATGACATTCCAGACTGAAGATCTGTCTGGAGATACCCTGGACAATGTTGGGGTACCAAACTGACTGTCGCCCACCATACAACCCGATTAAAAGTTGAAGACGCTACCCCACCTCCCCCAGACTACCACGGTTAAAGTTTTGTGTTAGTACCATATAACCATATAAAACACTACAAAGCTTTACTCCATAGGATGTCTCTGGGGGCGCTGATGTCGGGGCGTGCGGTCAAGGACCTGGACGGTGAGGAGTCCCAGTTCCCGCTGGACTACGAGCACTTCGCAGATCTGGCCAATAACCCCAGCCCCAGCATCCGTGACCAGGAGTACTTGCAGCACAGTACACTTTGGGGACACCAGTACGTCGCAGGTGAGCAGCAGCCATTGGCGCACTAAACTGCCGATATTTATTAAGTGTTCCTGAGACCATGTACTAGATGTGGCAATTGAATAACGAGATTGTATTTCATTCTATATTTCATTTTGCTTTTGGATTCGTTCTTCTGATGGTTTTAGTTTAATCTTGCGCATTGGTGGGGGATGTGAAATTTATGTGGACATGTCAGCATCAGCACAGTATATTACTTCCTTATGAAAATTGCGAACGCAATAGCTTTTTCCCTATATTTAATCATCATGAAGTATCACCACAGCCATGTCATCTAACTGTGAATATTTGATTCGTCGTACTTAGCTGTCAGAAACATCATTATTATTGATCCATAAAAACACGGGAGAACTGCCACGATATTTCGGCACAAAGTCTTTTGGCCATCTTCAGGTGAGTACAGCTGTAGAAGTACTGGCGAATACGCGCTGAGCTCTGCTATTTAAATCCAAAGGGGGCTGCATTGCGCATGCGCTGCGCATATACTGTTTAGCGTGCGCGTTCACAACTCCGTGCGCTGCGCGCCCTCCGCGGTGAAAACTTGGCATTTCGGTATCAGATCGATCTTCATCTTTATACCGATTACTACGTTGACTACGAAGTTTCTCTACAACAGGATTCCAAGCGGAATTTAACTGGTAACTGCTATCTCGATTGATAAGAGTCTCGCTGTCTGGCAATTTTATTTCTATGGATTCATTTACAATTGAACTCGAGAAATTTGATGTTTGAGCCACAATTTTTGTATCATTATAATTCATAGAGTGGCAAGTAGAAATACAATGTTCAGCGATTGCGGACTTGGTGGGCTGGAAAAGGCGAGTATGTCGCTGGTGTTCCACAATACGTTCCTGCACCGTTCTTGTTGTCTGCCCTATATATGACTTGCCGCAATCACACGGAATCTTGTAGACACCTGATTTACGTCTTTGTGACTGACCTGTATATACATACTCGGTGAGTCAGCCGCTCCTACCGCTGGGTTTTATGCAACCCACAACTCTTTCAAAAGCCACATGTGAGATTTCTATATTCTCTTGCTCGTTATGTGCAGACTATATGTCTTACAGAGAATATGAGTAGCACTTTTTTTGTACGAAATTTAATTTAGTTGAATTTTCTACTGTGATATGTTTTCACTGAAGGCTACGGTTTTCTAGTTACTCTAGAAAAACGCATTTAAAGGACACTTCTGTGCGTTTTCCTTGAATAATTCGAAAACTACGGCCTCTAGCGAAACTGTATCCCAGTACAAAATATGACTACATTAAATTTCCTACATAAAGATTATTTTCGTTTATTCTGTGGAAATAATAGTTTGCTTGTTATTTGAAGGCGTTGTAGGTTGCATAAAACCCAGCAGTAGGAGCAGATGAATCACCCTATATATATATTAATGTAGGATTAACTTTCAAACAAATTAAATACAACCCAAGAACAATCATAAACACCAGAGAAAGGACAAAATTACGTCCAATTTCGGGAGTCCATAGGAAGAACATTAACCAGAGGTAACAATTTGAAATTCACTACACTTTATTACAACATTTTACATCAAGTAAATAGTTGTAACTCAAAGTTACAAGGGCTATTACAAGGCCCCGCATTATGCCAACAGTGGTTGTCAGCCGTATCATGAACAGTCTGATCACAGGTTGGCACACGAAACGTCCAAAACAAGAAATCAAAATACATGTAACAACAAACATAATTGACTCACAAGCCTACAAAACACTCTGAGCTCTCGATTGTAACACAATGGCAAAAACTTTATGACCTAACTTTAAATCAAATATACATGGCGTCACTTAATAGCGCCATAAAATTAATCAGTATTTATCTTACTTGAAAAGGCAATGCACTCTCTAGCAATAATCGTCCAATAGTAAACAATAAGTCAACGTTTGCTGTGATAAGCTAATGGGCCAATGATTCCAAATTTAAGTTTGTTGAACGAGAGTATAATTTCGATAAACTCAGGCCACTTAAGATAACTTGATAACATGGAAAACACACAGAAGCTTTAAAATGAGTGTCACACATTTATGAAAATAAAACGTATTTTTTGAACAGAAACCAGCTCAGTAACGTACCAAATTAATATAAGTCTAATAAAACTCACCACTTTTAGGAGGAGACCAAAACACTCTAAATGATTAAAGCATGGGCAATGAACGAAGTTTTACAAACTTGCAGATGATCACCTGTAACATGAAAATGCAAAGCTGAATTCTGTTCAGCGACATAGAATAACTTTCCATCAATGCACTGACTGTTTGCCACTGCCACCATACCACACACACCGAGGACTTGCGTGGCCTAAGGCCAGAGTTCATTGGGAGATTGAGTAGCCTTCTGAGATGCTCAGTGATGAGTGTCAATTCTGTTTGTAGAGGTCAGATCAACGACAACATGCCCCAACTGGTGAAAGGTCACAAGAAGCAGCAATTCTCGAGACTCACACGTTATCTACACCTGGAGTCATTGAAGGCATTGGATACGCCAACAAGACTGGTTTGGCAACTTCTGAAAGGCACCTAAATGTCTACCAGTGCGAAAATGCTGCTGTCATGTCATGACCAGGGTGCCAAATGGCATATTCCTGCATGATAATGCACCCAGGATACCAAATGGGATAGCCGGCCGTTGTGGTCGAGCGGTTCTAGGCGCTTCAGTACGGAACCGCACTGCTGCTACGGTCACAGGATCGAATCTTGCCTCGGGCATGGATGTGTGTGTTGTCCTTAGGTCAGTTAGGTTTAAGTAGATCTAAGTCTAGGGGACTGATGACCTCAGATGTTAAGTCCCATAATGCTTACAGCCGTTTGAACCAAATGGGATCTTTCAGCAGGATAATGCTTGACTTTGCACTTCAGATCACACTGCAAATACCTTGAGCAATGTACAGATTCTCAATTGATCTGCCTGTTTCTCTAATTTGTCAGCCATCGACCTTGTCTGTATTGTTCTGGAAAGATGCACACTTTCATACCGGCCTCCAGCGAGCAATCATTACTAACTGGCACACCATGTGCTTCAGGTGTGGGAAGGAAGTCTTCAAGATGACATTTTGAGGCTATTTTCTTCCATGTCACAATGAATAAATGACAGCATTCGTGATCTTGTTTTCACGTTTCATACTGATGTTGATCATGGTCATCAGTTCCAGTGGAATGGTAGTTGATCTTTTAAGAGTCATCATATGATGAATAACCCCATGAAGTTTGATAAATGTCAGACTATTATTCTGAATGTTTGACGTACAGGGGTTGATAAAAATATGGAAACAACAAAAAACAACAGATTGCCATGCCTACTACGGTACAGAAAGACCGTTGGCAATCAAAACAGCTTCCAGTGGCCTCGGAATGCATTAATACCGGTTCTGTATGGTTTTAAAGGGAATCTTACACCATTATTCCTGGAAGTTCAGGTAACAATGATGAACATGGGAAGCAGTCACTCATCCGTGTCTCCAAAACATACCGCAAAGGTCAAGATTTTGAGGATGGCTGGGATTCAGCAATTGTGCATGCAGGTTCAAATGGCTCTGAGCACTATGGGACTTAACGTCTGAGGTCATCAGTCCCCTAGAACTTAGAACTACTTAAACCTAACTAACCTAAGGACATCACACACACCCATGCCCGAGGCAGGATTCGAATCTGCGACCGCAGAGGTCGCGCGGTTCCAGACTGTAGCGCCTAGAACCGCTCGCCCACCCAGGCCGGCGTGCGTGCAGGAACTTCAGTTGATTAAAAGTAGCAGTGAACCAGTTGCACAGTACAGGTTTATAAAATTTGATCATGGTTTCGACGGTGGAAAATGTATGTAAAATCATTATATATACTCAATGTGGGAATTGTTGACTGTCTAGTACATGTCATCCACTTAATCACCATTTAAAATACATTATATAAAATTATTAGCCGTCTAATTATCTTAAAACTAAGGCTATTTCTTTCCTGCAGCATATCGACGTTTATGATATGGGCCTGTAATACAGTGGATGACTGCTACTATCTTTCTTGAATACTTCTGTGAACTGTGCAACTTTCCAGTCTTTGCGTACGGATCTTCCGTCGAGCGAACGGTTGTGTATGATTGTTGAGTATGGAGCTATTGTATCAACGTACTCTGAAAGGAACCTAACTGGTGTACAGTCTGGATCGGAAGACTCGCTTTTGTTAAGTGATTCAAGTTGCTTCACTACTCTGAGGATATCTATTTCTATGTTACTCATGTTTGCAGCTGTTCTTAATTCGAATTCTTTAATATTCACTTCGTCTTCTTTGGCGAAGGAATTTCGGAAGGCTGTGTTTAGTATCTCTGCTTTGGCAGTACTGTCGTCGATAGTACTTCCATTGGTATCGCGCAGAGAAGGCGTTTATGTACCGTCTAACAATACCACCACTTGCAAAGTAGATTAGAAATCAGATTAATAATGTTGCTCACGCAGCATATGTTCGCTTTATCGGGCAACAACAAAACTATTGACTGTGGATGGTATCGTCAGAATCGAAATAATGAGGTCACTGTAAATAAATCATTAATTTAGCACTTATCTTTTATGGATTCCCACGTAGATTTCGTCGAAGTCGTTATGGCTCAACTTGTTGATTCTAGGGTGATTCCACTTTGGCTGCTAGAAGGTCCGGATGTGTATTTTAGCAATATTTGAAAACCTAACAAATGCGTTTTTCAGGAAATTCTTAATGATCAAACAATCTCAGATCGGAACAATGGGATGATAGTAATAATTTTTCACTTGGTGTTCACGATCCACATTTTTAATAAACTTCTTGTAAATTCACATATACTTCTTCTCAATTGTCACATCATCAAGAAAACAGTTTTGTATCAATCATCATATATTTAATTTCCACTTTAACCAAACACAAGACTTAACTGTTCTTTTAAAAAGCGAAACAACAACATAACTTCTGCAAAGTGAAGCAAAGATTTCTCTGTGCGGATTCGCATCAAAACGGATACAAGTAAGTCAAAGATTATGACAGTCTCACAGAAATGCATAAACACAAGAACCATATCACTGTAATATATCGATACATCGGAGCACCTATACATTAATAAAACCAAATGTGAATATTGTCACAAAAATATGTCTGTTACTTCGCAGAAAAGCAGTATGATATTACTTGTATCGAGAACTGGGGTTGGAGTGCCGTAATGGTCACGTAAATAAAGAACCACTACAACCGGCAAGCGTCTGTCGCGTTGTTTCCGTATTTTTGTCGAACTTCTGTGGTTCTCCACCAGACGTATACCTCGCGGGCTAACAGTGCCGCACCTGCCGGCAGGTGGCTCTGGCGAGGCCGCGGAGTCCGGGCGGCCCCCGCAGGTGAAGACGGACGCGGCGCTGCCGTCGTACTGCAACCCGCCCAACCCCTGCCCGGTGGGCCACGGCGCTGAAGACGGCTGCATCTCCTCCTTCGAGAACACGGCCGGCTTCTCGCGCCGTTTCCAGGCCGAACAGGACTGCATGTGCGACACGGAGCACATGTTCGACTGCCCGTCCTCATCGTCGAGCTCCGGGGGCGGCGGCGGCGGCGGCTCCAGGGGCGGCGACCAGCGCGGCAGCCGCGACGGTTCCGATCTCGACCGCTTCGTGCAGCAGTTCGCGGTGAGTGCTCGCTACTGCATCGGTCGGCCTCACTAAAATGTGTTACACGTGGTGTCCAAAACCACTCGGGGCTTACTGCCAAACATGTGTCATGTTCCGAGTTGTTGGGGCGCTGGATTCCTATTTTGCGTGAGGTTATTGTAAAATGTAAACTTTCACGGCTGGAATTGTCACAGTGAATAAAATATTCCGGGCTATTATGCCGTGGTCTAAGGGACTTCTCCTCAAAACCCGACGTTTCGTCCCCATCCGCGGGGGACTTCATGGGGGTTCGTAGCTTTTGCTGAATGTCCGATTCACACCCTGGATCTGAATATTTTATTAATTGAAATTAATTAATGTTTAACCGCTTGTCTCCTTGTCGTCACTTTATTCTTGTCGGGAAATATTCTATCAGTCTCTGCTTTTTGCTGGTGCTAAAAATTTAAAACCACAGGATTTCATTTAGGTCTTTATTCCTCTTATTTGTATTTAATAAATAAAATTTTTATACAATCGCCTGGTTCATTTGAAATATGAGAAGTGCTTCTTGACAATAACCGTATGTGGACTAGTGCTAAAACATACGGCTCACTCTATAACAATTACCATAACAAGCAAAATACCTGAGAGCGATGTACTAAACTCGTCGCTTAGTCAAAAAAAAGTTAACTGAGAAATTTTTAACCAGCGTTGAACACTGTCCGCCTCCGCCCCAATAGCTTGATATGAAAATCTTCACTCGCGTTTTGGCGGCACGACTTAAAAATGTTGCCCGATATGTTGTGTCGCCAGGCCAAGCATCTTTGGGAGGGGATGATAATATCCGCACGGCTTTATGCCGCTACAGGGATATGATCGCCGTTACCCAGGCACAACGACTCTCTGGGGCACTTCCGTCATTGGACTTTAGTCAAGCTTTTGATAGGTTTGACCATTCGTTTCTTACGGCCGCTCTCCACCATATGGGTTTCCCAGTCGCTGTTATCACGGTACTGATGCGCCTTCTGCGGGGTGCCTCATCCAGGATTACGTACAATGGCAGACTCACTCCTCTGATAACAATAGGTCGATCCGTACGTCAAGGTCCATCAGCGATTTTGTACGCCTTTTCCTTGGAATACTTGCTATGCGGACTAGAACAACGTTTGGTAGGGTTGTCCATAGATCTCTACCGATTCTGTTGCACGGCCTGTTCTGACGATGTAGTCATCTGTTTACGTAATGCCGACGATGTTCGAGCTGTTTTGACGTGGGTAGCGACTTATGGTGAGGCGTCTGGTAGCTCTTTCAAAATGAGCACTATGGGACTTAACAGCTATGGTCATCAGTCCCATAGAACTTAGAACTACTTAAACCTAAATAACCTAAGGACATCACACAACACCCAGTCACCACGAGGCAGAGAAAATCCCTGACCCCGCCGGGAATCGAACCCGGGAACCCGGGCGCCGGAAGCGATAACGCTACCGCACGACCACGAGCTGCGGACGGGGTAGCTCTTTAAACGTACGTAAAGTCACAAATTATGTTCATTGGCACGGGACTTTCCGTGGAGTGCGTTACACCTCTCACCACCGTTGATACCATTCGCTGTTTGGGAATAGATTTTTCATCTGATCTCCGCCGTTCAGCCACCATCAACTGCCGACGCCTCCTTTTAATGATCACAGCAGGTCTTATGGACAATCGCCTTCGATCCCTAGGTATTCTCCAACGAGCTCGATATGTTCCCTATGTAGCACAAGTTCTACCTTTCCCGCTTAATGTGGCACGTCGCATGTTCGCAGCGATGGCATCCTTCGTCAGCTCTGGGCTGTTGTTCAAAGTTAACTATGCAACCCTTACTCTTCCTCGTGAACGAGGTGGGATAGGTCTGTTTCACGTGCCGGATAGAGCTCGCGCCCTATTAGCCAGCTCCCAGATGACGGTATGGACACGTTGCCCAACGAGCCTCACTGGTCTCCTCCTGTCGGCATATTCGCCGGTCTCACTGTCAGCCCCAGTGATGATTTCGGATGTTCCGGACCAGTTCCATTACATAAGATACTTCTTTCTTGAACTCAGTTATCTACGCCTCACCTTACCAAGACAGCTTTTACTCAAGACAAAGGCAGTATATAATGTCCTCCAATTAGGTCGTCCACCTAACCCGATTGAACAAAAGTTCCACCAGGTTGACTGGCGCCGTGTATGGCGCGCGGTGATCGCCTGTTACCTTGACACGAATGTTCAATCTGTCTGGTACCTAACTGTCAATGGTAAGCAAATCAACCAATCTCGCCTTCATCGTATTCACCTCGCCCAATCACCTTTATGTTCCACGTGTGGAGTGCCAGACAATAATGAACATCGGTTTGTTTGCGGACCGGCGGCGGAGGTTTGGCAATTGATTCGTCGTATTGTGGCTTTTCTAACGCGGGACATTCCGGATCGGATTACTCTCCTTTCCTTATTATTTCCGGAACGTGACTATTTTCCTCGGACAAAGACCAATGCTGTGAATTGGATTCGCGGACATGCCATTCACTGCCTATTTGGACAAACTGTAGACTCTGTACTCGATTTTTGGACATACCTCAATGACCGTCATTACGTCGTTGTCCGTCACCAAAAATACAGACAATTTTCCTCTAACTTCCTTGGGAGTGCTTTCTACGACCCGCCTCGCAGCTGGAATGTGTTAAGCCAAGAGAGAAGAAGGTTTCCTGTTTGAATCAATGAACATTTCTGAACAATTGAACGGAAAACATCAATTTCGAGAAGACGTGACTCAACATACACAACAAAAATGAACAAAAAATACAAATAGAAATAAAATTCAGAAAAAGGAAGATTTTGTTTTGTTTGTAAGGATAACCCTAACCTTGAATTCCTATATTTCCCCTGGTATATAGGAAGCACTCTGGGGTACGTTTAGTCAGGAGCCAACGCCTGAAGTGGACCAGATTCTTTTGTTACAGGATGAAAAGTGGCGGTGGCACTTAGTTTCTTTTTTTTAGTTCAATTTTCCTAAGGGGCTTTAAAATAAGAGAGAAAAAAATAGCTGAGTGGTCAGCGCAGCGGCTTGCCATGCCAAAGGGCCCGGGATCGGTTCCCGGCTCGGTCGGAGATTTTTCTTCGCTCAGGGATTGGGTGTTGGGTTGTCCTCTTTATCATTTCATTATCATCAGTGGAAGGCAACGGCAAACCACCACTGGAATCACTTCCCAAGACGCTCATGCGGTGGACGTCTCTGCCGAGGCTCCCCCATGACAAGACCAGCCGTAAGGCAGAACAGAAAGTTTTTTTTATAAGTTGAACACTACTAACATCGGAGCTGAAGGCTGCTCCACTTATGCCTTTTCGTGATATCATCGTATAATTGAAACCGTTCGCCACCTGGGGACGTTACACTGCTCTCAGAGATGGTGAGACGAAAGATTTCTTTTTTTCTGGTGAAACAGTGTTCTTATCTCACTGCTTTGTTAAGTTGAAGGGGAGCTGGTACTGTAAGTGACTGAATATCCAGTACCAGAATTTCTCCGCAATTGATTTCACTGCTAGATGCAGTTAAAGGACCGGACGGGAAAACCAGCACCATGATGGCATAATCCCGCAGTTCAGAAGTGTATTGTCCTGCTGCAGCATCGAAGGACGGTGGCCGAATGGGAAGATGATGGCACAAGCTCATGCCCTTGGCAGTGATGGAGTTGACAGGGAAGAGAATCTACTGTACTGTGCAATCATGATGAGCAAATATTCGATTAGATCAGGAAATATAATATTCTGTCAATAAACTTACAATTTAGTATCCTGTATCTAAAATAGTTAGCGATTCGCATGATGCTGCAAACCTTACTTTTCTATCCTCTGATCTTACGTGACACAAATCTGATAAAAACATAGCTTTCCCTCACACAACGCATTCAAATACGCGTAAATTCTCGTGCGATTCGATAGATAACTCACTTTATCTACGTTTTAACTCCATACATAATTCTCTCTGTACTCCGAATTGTTGCTGTTGACAGTTTCTGTCCCTGCAAATTCAATAATTCAGGATGTCCGTGTGCGAATAACCGCACTGTCGTTCTGTGCTTCGCTGGCACACACTGACTTAGTGCCCTTCCATACTGCGTGTGAATACTAAACACTTGCTCACTTCCCGCCTACACTTCCTCACAACTGTTTCACCACCAGAGACCACCATTTCTTCACCCGTCCCCACATTACTACTAGATAATGTGAAAATGACGTGTTTGTAAGTTTATACCAGCAAAAGGGCTTGCCATAAATATTACCTGGAAAGGCTTCGCAATGAAACATTAAGCGCCTCTCATAAGTAGAAGCAAGTTATGCAGGACCATCACCAGTGAAACAAAGCATAATAAGCTGTGATTAAGTTCATGCTGAAATTCAACGAAACGTATGAAAATTTTACATCACAGGTTGCATGAAGCAGTTAACATTAATAATGGAATAACAACACACGTAGAAGAGGTCAAAATAAGGCTAGACAGTTTGTCCACAAATTAATATTGCTATAGAACAGATGAGGACAATTCAATCGTTATCACCTCTGCTTTGCCTTCACACACAACGGAAACTAATCACACTGAAGCAACATCCTAAAATGGTTAAATGCCTTATTTAAGAATCACGCAAACATGGGGAAGTCTTAGGAATTGATGATGATGATGATGTCACATACTCTGAGGAGCGTAGGGAACGATGCGGGAGACCCGCACCGTCGACGAGGCAAGGTCGTAGCGGAGGTGGTTTGCCATTGCCTTCCTCCGACCGTAATGGGGATGAATGATGACGATGAAAACGACACAACAACACCCAGTCATCTCGAGGCAAGGAAAATCCCTGACCCCGCCGGGAATCGAACCCGGGACCCCGTGCGAGAACGCTACCGCAAGACCACGAGTTGCGGACTAATTAGGGATCTCAAAATGTAACTCAAAATCGTGAACACAAAACTTTTATCTGCACTAGCCTAGTTGACCACAAAATAGCACGAGAAATGTTTCTACAATTGAGTAAGCTAAACTCAAAAAGGCACTAAGCACTTTGGGATCTGCATGTAATTGGAAGACTGCAGGAATAAAATACAATTAGGCTTTCACACCTGGGCAGCTTCCAAAATCAAGATAAATAAAGCAACTATTAAACACAAGGAACTGAACATACAAGATGTTTAACAGAAGTCGTTAACTATGACGTGCTCAGAGGATGTATTACGCTATAGCCTGAGCAAGACATATTTTCCAAGTAAAGTGCAGGAGCAGACACGAACTGGGAAGCGAAAAGATACCAAATTCTCTCCTGGACTCTCCACAATTGCCGAACTCAACTTAGAGGGTTTACTGCATGCTGCTGTCAATGTGACGAACGAGACAGAGCAGTTCAATAGAAACTTCCCACTCAAGCCGTATAGAGAGTGTATTACGATTCATTATGTTGCTACCGAACATTCTCTCCCTATTAGCATTGTTCACATCACATTCGATCACTGGAGCGATTCGACAGTCATAAAATCTATGGGAATGTGGGTCTCACGGGTAGCGTGCAAGGGATAAATCCCTGCAGTCGCACTATCTTCTGTGCCCTCGGTGGCTCAGATGGATGCCGGCACAGTAGCTCAGCGTGTTCGGCCAGCGGACTGCTTGCCCTGTTAATAAAAAAAACTGAGTAAAGGAATCAACGATCAACTTGAACGGATGCCTTGTGACGTCCGCCCAGACCAAACGCAACGAACTATATCGAAAAAGAAAGAAAAAAAAATGATGGATAGAGCATCTGCCATGTAAGCTGGAGATCCCGGGTTCGAGTCCCGGTCGGGGCATACATTTTCAACTGTCCCCGTTGATGTATATCAACGCCTGTCGACAGCGTAGGGTCTTGATTTAATTATCAGTCTTTAAATCGTACGGAAAGCAATGAGCACCCATGATATTGCCAATAGGCGTCTCTTTTTTATCTGCAGACAAGAAAGCAAATTTCATGCTCAAGTACCCGCAGGTGAATACTGTGACGACCGGCGGAAACATACCTGTTGCAACAGGCAGCAAGAACTGTTCGCAATAACATGCTGGGAAACAGGACCTTTCTACGAAAATTGGGCGCCTCCTAGAAGGCCGCCATTATTTGATTTTGAGACGCTGTGAAAGCCTTTTCTCGACCAAACAGTACACTGCTGAGCATTCCAGACTCACTCCTTTCCTGCGAGGAATCCAATAATTCTCCGTTCCAAGCGAAAGTTGCAAGCTCACACAATATACGATAACAAGTAATCGTAACAGAGATGAAACAAAGTCTTGAGCAATATGTCGTGTTACAAATGTTTTCATCTTTTCTTGCACAGTACACCTCCTGCTTCCTGCGGGTATGATACTTCGCTGGTCGACATCACTCTTGTGTCAGCATCCCTAATCAACTAGTATTGCCCCCTAAATTCCCTTGAAAAGTCATTGAACACATTGCTTAGGTAAAATATTTATCGACTAATACAAAGCTAGTTAAACAACAGCTGACTAGCCTGAAAATTTCATACACAATACTGGACATAATAATTAAATGTTCATGTACATCCTGCACGCACATGTGAAGTCACACATCACTCTAGCGTGTTTAAAATTAGGCACAGAGATTAGTAAGCAATTCACTCACGTCGCTATGGTATCAAAGTAACTCAATATTCAGGAAATGCATGAACTTGATCATCAAGTTACACTGTCACAACAAAATTCAGTAGTCTCAGTACAACGTGTATTACTTCTTGTCTGCTTTGCATAGTGCTCATAGAGCCCATGCAATACCACGATATGGCTACCCAATTCATCACCGAACTACCCGCCGCGTTTCACTCTTGGGATGTAAACTCGGCCAGAAATTGGAACCAATGTGAAACAAAACTCAACCGATCAAATGACTTTCTTCCATTATTCCAGTATTCAAGCTTTATACCTTCGACACCACGTTTTCCTTTTAGAGGCATTTGCGTCACTGATTGGTTTTCTAATTCCACCTCGCCCTGCAAATCTCTGCTTGGGGAGCTCCCCTCGTGATGTTTGGGTCCTGCCAGGGGTCGCTAGTGTGCGTTTACTTTTGTACTTTATTCCTCTCATTTTTTGTCGCAATCCTATCCAACGACCATCTCTATGACTCAACAAACGCTTTCGCCCGCGTTGTGACGTAGCGGTGGATATTTTTTCTGTTTTCCATGTATGCGATATAAATCTGTGATGCGCTGCCTCTTTGAACACCAAACACTTCGGTTGCCTTGCACCCACCATACGAGTACCAACAATTTGCCCACGTTCGACTCCACGCAGTGTCAACATAATGCACTCAGAACTATACAGAAACTGTACTGACCACTTTTGACATTTATAAGGTATTGAGAACTTTTCATCGGTGTCTTTCGCAGTCAGGTAAACAGTGCAACATCCAGACTTGGCCAGCGTCTGTACTTATGTTCAATAGTGCATTTCTCGTGGTGTTCCCATATTTTTTTCCAACTCCTGTATCTCTGTATGTCTGAGAAACGGGCTCTTGGGAGGCAGCCGCCTCCAAGTGTCCACTGCATGCAGTTCTCATTCAAAACTGGTTGAAGTAGACATTCATCCACTAAAACCGTTTGAATCGTATTGCCACTGACAACCCTTTATATTCGCCTCTGGCATGTATCGTTTAGCATCTTTTTACTTCCAGTTACTTGGCGGCGAGTAGTACAGCATCTTTTGTAGATACGACGGAACTTTCACGAGAATAGAGCAATGAATCGCAGCAATTCATTCACAGTGTTGTCATGGGAACGTCGAAGCACTATGGCTCTTTCTGCGATTCTGTCATCCATCTGTCATCTGACTTCATGCAACTTTCTTCTGTCATCCATCTGTCATCTGACTTCATGCAACCTTCTGGCACATACACACCACTTCACTGTCATGATTTACGACAGTCACTGCCATGATTTATGAGTACCTAGTACCATTGCATTTTCTCATTTTAAGAAGACAGAAGGAGCATCTGTTTTACTTGCTAAAAACAGTCTAAAACTACGAACCCATAAATATTTCTTTACTTAAAACAATCGCTTTCGGGAGACTTTGCTGTCGTCCTTAGGTCTTAATTTTTTTTTTAATTATGAAACGTGTTCATTTTAAGTTGGACCAGACGCCAAGTTGTCAGAACTGTATTTTATCCCCATGACAACTTGGCGTGAGGTCGAACTTAAAATGAACACGGTTGGTTGCTTGACTGACTTTGGGCAAGACGACCAAACAACGAAGTCATTGGTACATTCGATTAGGGAAGGATGGGGAATGACATCGGCAGTTTCCTTTCATGGGAACCATGCCTGAAGCGGTTTAGACAAATCACGGACAACCTAAATCAGGACGGTAGGACGCCAGCTTGAACCGTCGTCCTCCCAAATGGGAGTTCAGGTTGATGACCACCGCTCCACCTCGCTCCGTGAACACGTTTCATAACACAAAGATTTTGTAAAACCTGAAGATGACAGCAAAGTCTGCAAAATCAGGGGATTTTAAATAAAGATATAGTTAATCGTTACACAATATTTTGTACGATGAGACTACGTATCTGGACCAACCTGACGACAATATTTTGTGCAATGAAACTACGTATCTGAACAATCTGACGCCAAATGTACACTACTAGCCATTAAAATTGCTACACCAAGAAGAAATGCAGATGATAAACGGGTATTCATTGGACAAATATATCATACTAGAACTGACATCTGATTACATTTTCACGCAATTTGGGTGCATAGATCCTGAGAAATCAGTGCCCAGAACAACCACCTCTGGCCGTAATAACGGCCTTGATACGCATGGGCATTGAGTCAAACAGAGCTTGGATGGCATGTACAGGTACAGCTGCCCACGCAGCTTCAACACGATACCACAGTTCATCAAGAGTAGTGACTGGCGTATTGTGACCAGCCAGTTGCTCGGTCACCATTGACCAGACGTTTTCAATTGGTGAGAGATCTGGAGAAAGTGCTGGCCAGGGCAGCAGTCGAACATTTTCTGTATCCAGAAAGGCCCATACAGGACCTGCAACATGCGGTCGTGCATTATCCTGCTGAAATGTTGAATCTCGCAGGGACCGAATCAAGGGTAGAGCCACGGGTCGTAACACATCTGAGATGTAACGTCCACTGTTCAAAGTGCCATCAATGCGAACAAGAGGTGACCGAGACGTGTAACCAATGGCACCCCATACCATCACGCCGGGTGATACACCAGTATGGCGATGACGACTACACGCTTCCAATGTGCGTTCACCGCGATGTCGCCAAACATGGATGCGACCATCATGATGCTGTAAACAGAACCTGGATTCATCCGAAGAAATGACTTTTTTCCATGCGTGCACCCAGTTTCGTCGTTGAGTACACCATCGCAGGCGCTCCTGTCTGTGATCCAGCGTCAAGGGTAACCGGAGCCATTGTCTCCGAGCTGATGGTCCATGCTGCTGCAAACGTCGTCGAACTGTTCGTGCAGATGGTTGTTGTCTTGCAAACGTCCCCATCTGTTGACTCAGGGATAGAGACGTGGCTGAACGATCCGTTACAGCCATGCGGATAAGATACCCGTCATCTCGACCGCTAGTGATACGAGGCCATTGGGATCCAGCACGGCGTTCCGTATTACCCTCCTGAACCCACCAATTCCATATTCTGCTAACAGTCAGTGGATCTCGACCAACGCGAGCAGCAATGTCGCGATACGATAAATCGCAATCGCGATAGGCTACAATCCGACATTTATCAACGTCGGAAACGTGATGGTACGCATTTTTTCTCCTTACACGAGGCATCACAACAACGTTTCAACAGGCAACGCCGGTCAACTGCTGTTTGTGTATGAGAAATCGGTTGGAAACTTTTCTCATGTCAGCACGTTGTAGGTGTCGCCACCGGCGCCAAACTTGTGTGAATGCTCTGAAAAGCTAATCATTCGCATATCACAGCATCTTCTTCCTGTCACTTAAATTTCGCGTCTGTAACACGTCACATTCATGGTGTAGCAATTTGACTGATCAGTAGTGTATTTACCACACCTTGGACAAAGTAGATTGCATCCAGTTCGTTTGAGTGTGACATACATCTAACTTCTTCAGAATAGTCAGAGGCTCGTTTTTGCGTCTTACATTCATGGTATGTATGTTTTTCCTTAAGAGGACACATACAATTAAAAATTATTTTCGGAGTTAATAATGAAGATGCCAGAATACTTGAAAATCTGTTTATTGTTCTTCTGCAAGGAAACCCGACATATGGTGAACTTCTACTGTTCTTTAATTACTTAAGAGATTTGTAAGCTGACTCGCTGTTTACGTTTTTCAGGGGGTGGAAGACCGTCATCCGACGCTGGTCGCTAAGAAGTACCACATTGAAAAGGTAAGCATGCCGTGTAATTTACGTACTGTTGTATTCTGAATCATGGGAATCGAAAAATTTAACTAATGCTACAAACTGAACAAAGCGTAGTTTTAAGGAATTAAAATTCTTACGGAGTTTTTGCTTTTCTTCATCACTCCCCATGTTTATTCCGCCTCCATAGATTAGCAGACAGTGTGTCTCTAAGGAGGGGGTTTTGTTCTTGGTGAAAGGATTGGGCTAGATGCTCTCAGCCTGAAGGCGCCACTTACTGAGCTACTCGAATCAAAAATAGGGCTTCAAGATCAAAAAGCCGACAGTGGCTGGAAGGGCGGCGAGCTGACCACATGCCCCTTCGCCGCGACTAATGACTCATTTGACAGATCGTTACACGGCGATCAATCAGCGTTCAGTAGTCTTCATGGCCAGGTCGGATAGTTTTACTTCACACCTTGTTTGTCTCCAAATTCTTCTCCTCCTTTTCAAACATGTTTCAAAATTCTTCATATAACCTCCAATTTTAAAGAAAATACACAATCATTTCACTTTATTATAGTTTTTTGGAGACAGTACACTGATGTTCACTAAACTTTCAATACCTAGAACGCTGCGTGGAAATGGAATAGACGTACCCTGAAGTACCCAGCGTAGTGAGTATTCCATGGTATTTCGATATTTCAGACTGGTGTTGTCGACTTCTTGCCACGATATTTTGTCTGAAAACCGGGCAGGCATCTTTAAGTCTGCTTCGGGACTGGAGATTGCACGTCACTATGTTTGCATGAAATATCAGTACAGCGGTGCAGTGCCCTTTGTTGAATATTGTTCAGTTTGAGGACCGCTTTCAAATGTGTAAGAATGGAAATGCGAACCTGTGAAGTTAAAATTCAATGACCAGGCTGACAGAATACGACTTCACCTTGTATAAACATAAACATTTCTACACAAGGCGCTACACTGATAGTGACCGGGCCAAATATCTCACGAAATAAGCATCAAACGAAAAAACTAGAAAGAACGAAACTCGTCTAGCTTGAAGGGGGAAACCAGATGCCGCTATGGTTGGCCCGCTAGACGGCGCTGCCATAGGTCAAACGGGTATCAGCTGCGTTTTTTAAAATAGGAACCCCATTTTTTATTACGTATTCGTGTAGTACGTATAGAAATATGAATGTTTTAGTTGGACCACTTTTTTCGCTTTGTGACAGATGGCGCTGTAATAGTCACAAACATATGGCTCACGATTTTAGACGAACAGTTGGTAACAGATAGGTTTTTTACATTAAAGTACAGAACGTAGGTACATTTGAACATTTTATTTCGGTTGTTCCAATGTGATACATGTACCTTTGTGAACTTATCATTTCTGAGAACGCATGCTGTTACAGCATGATTACCTGTAAATACCACATTAATGCAATAAATGCTCAAAATGATGTCCGTCAACCTTAATGCATTTGGCAATACGCGTAACGACATTCCTCTTAACAGCGAGTAGTTCGCGTTCCGCAATGTTCGCACATGCATTGACAATGCGCTGACGCATGTTGTCAAGCGTTGTCGGCGGATCACGATAGCAAATATCCTTCAACTTTTTTTCGTTTGACGCTTATTTCGTGAGATATTTGGCCCTGTCACGATCAATGGACCACCCTGTATACTATGTAAATACAAGTGTTTGTCAAATGTTGTTAGCAAAAATCTGGGTAAGTACTTGACCGATTTTCTTCAAAATTTTACGCAGTGGTCTATTAACCATCCAGAAAAACGTAGGCTGCAATTTTTTTGTAATATACCGGTGGATTCGTTTTTGGTAACAACGTTAAACAATGTGGTGTGTTTATATGGTAATACACTTGTTATATAACTGGGAAAAGTTGTTATCAAAAATCGCGAAAATTACCTGAGTGACTCAGTTGCTTTTGTCACTTGTTCTTCAAGGAACTAACCAACCTAAATACATACCAATATTTATAGCTATAGTTATTCGTCATAAAATGAAGTAAGTACTAATGCAATGTTATTTGGTACACAGTCTCAGTCACCAACAGAAACAACAGCTATATCCCCCACGCCCTGTATATAATATATAAATCTCTACAACCTAGCCCATATCACTGAGGACAGAAACTTCAAATTTGGAGAAGGTGTGGCTCTTATAATGTAGGCGTCGCTTAAGAAAGAATTTTTCGAAACTCCAACCGTACAAGGTAATATATGGGATAAAGGGTTTTTAGAAAAAGCAGATATTAAAGCAAATCTGAAGCTAAACTTGTCAAAACTGGTATTTGGTTTCTCGATCAGAAATAAATAAATAGGTGTTTCAGCATTATTGGAAATTAACTCTATGCAGTGAAATAGGGGGTGAAAGCGTTTCTTGAAAATATATCACTATTAAGGAACTACTGAAGTATTTTAAAGCTTCATTATGAACACCGACATTGACTTTTAGATTGTTGTTGTTGTTGTGGTCTTCAGTCCTGAGACTGGTTTGAAGCAACTCTCCATGCTACTCTATCCTGTGCAAGCTTCTTCATCTCCCAGTACTTACTGCAACCTACATCCTTCTGAATCTGCTTAGTGTATTCATCTCTTGGTCTCCCTCTACGATTTTTACCCTCCACGCTGCCATCCAATACTAAATTGGTGATCCCTTGATGCCTCAAAACATGTCCTACCAACCGATCCCTTCTTCTAGTCAAGTTGTGCCACAAACTCCTCTTCTCCCCAATCCTATTCAGTACTTCCTCATTAGTTATGTGATCTACCCATCTAATCTTCAGCATTCTTCTGTAGCACCACATTTCTAAAGCTTCTATTCTCTTCTTGTCTAAACTATTTATCGTCCATGTTTCACTTCCATACATGGCTACACTTCATACAAATACTTTCAGAAACGACTTCCTGACACTTAAATCTATACTCGATGTTAACAAATTTGTCTTCTTCAGAAATGCTTTCTTTGCCATTGCCAGTCTACATTTTATATAATCTCTACTTCGACCATCATCAGTTATTTTGCTCCCCAAATAGCAATATTCCTTTACTACTTGAAGCGTCTCATTTCCTAATCTAAATCCCTCAGCATCACCCGACTTAATTCGACTACATTCCATTATCCTCGTTTTGATTTTGTTGATGTTCATCTTATATCCTCCTTTCAAGACACTATTCATTCCATTCAACTGCTCTTCCAAGTCCTTTGTTGTCTCTGACAGAATTACAATGTCATCGACAAACCTCAAAGTTTTTATTTCTTCTCCATGGATTTTAATACCTACTCCGATTTTTTTTCCTTCACTGCTTGCTCAATACAGAGATTGAATAACATCGGGGAGAGGCTACAACCCTGTCTCACTCCATTCCCAACCACTGCTCCCCTTCCATGTCCCACGACTCTTGTAACTGCCATCTAGTTTCTGTACAAATTGTAAATAGCTTTTCGCTCCCTGTATTTTACCCCTGCCACCTTCAGAATTTGAAGGAGGGTATTCCAGTCACATTGTCAAAAGCTTTCTCTAAGTCTACAAATGCTAGAAACGTATGTTTGCCTTTCCTTGATCTAGCTTCTAAGATAAGTCGTAGGGTCAGTATTGCCTCATGTGTTCCGATATTTCTACGGAATCCAAACTGATCTTCCCCGAGGTCAGCTTCTACTAGTTTTTCCATTCGTCTGTAAAGAATTCACGTTAGTATTCGCAGCTGTGACTTATTAAACTGATAGTTCTGTTATTTTCACATCTGTCAACACCTGCTTTCTTTTGGATTGGAATCTTATATTGTTCTTGAAGTCTGACGGTTTTTCGCCGGTCTCATACATCTTGCTCACCAGATGGTAGAGTTTTGTCAGGAATGGCTCTCCCAAGGCTGTCAGCAGTTCCAATGGAATGTTGTCTACTCCCGGGGCCTTGTTTCGACTCAGGTCTTTCAGTGCTCTGTCAAACTCTTCACGCAATATCGTATCTCCCATTTCATCTTCATCTACATCCTCTCCCATTTCTATAATATCGTCCTCAAGTACATCGCCCTTGTATAGACCCTCTATATACTCCTTCTACCTTTCTGCTTTCCCTTCTTTGCCTAGAACTGGGTTTCCATCTGAACTCTTGATATTCATACAAGTGGTTCTCTTTTCTCCAAAGGTCTCTTTAATTTTCCTGTAGGCAGTATCTATCTTACCCCTCGTGAGATAAGCCTCTACATCCTTACATTTGTCCTCTAGACACCCCTGCTTAACCATTTTGCACTTCCTGTCGATCTCATTTTTGAGATGTTTGTATTCCTTTTTGCCTGCTTCATTTACTGCATTTTTATATTTTCTCCTTTCATCAATTAAATTCAATATTTCTTCTGTTACTCAAGGATTTCTACTAGCCCTCGTCTTTTTAACTACTTGATCCTCTGCTGCCTTCACTACTTCATCCCTCAAAGCTACCCATTCTTCTTCTACTGTATTTCTTTCCCCCATTCTTGTCAATTGTTCCCTTATGCTCTCCCGGAAACTCTGTACAACCTCTGGTTTAGTCAGTTTATCCATGTCCCATCTCCTTAAATTACCACCTTTTTGTAATTTCTTCAGTTTTCATCTACAGTTCATAACCAATAGATTGTGGTCAGAGTCCACATCTGTCCCTGGAAATGTCTTACAATTTAAAACCTGGTTCCTAAATCTCTGTCTTACCATTATATAATCTATCTGAAACCTGTCAGTATCTCCAGGCTTCTTCCATGTATACAACCTTCTCTTATGATTCTTGAACCAGGTGTTAGCTATGATTAAGTTGTGCTCTGTACAGAATTTACCAGGCGGCTTCCTCTTTCATTTCTTATCCCCAACCCATATTCACCTACTATGTTTCCTTCTCTCCCTTTTCCTACTGACGAATTCCAGTCACCCATGACTATTAAATTTTCGTCTCCCTTCACTATCTGAATAATTTCTTTTCTTCTTCATACATTTCTTCAATTTCTTCGTCATCTGCAGAGCTAGTTGGCATATAAACTTGTACTACTGTGGTAGGCATGGGCTTCGTATCTGTCTTGGCCACAATAATGCGTTCACTGTGCTGTTTGTAGTAGGTTACCCGCATTCCTATTTTCCTGTTCGTTATTAAACCTACTCCTGCATTACCCTTATTTGATTTTGTATTTATAACCCTGTAATCACCTGACCAAAAGTCTTGTTCCTCCTGCCACCGAACTTCACTAATTCCCACTACATCTAACTTCAACCCATTCATTTCCTTTTTCAAATTTTCTAACCTACCTGCCCGATTATGGGATCAGACATTCCACGCTCCGATCCGTAGAACGCCAGTTTTCTTTCTCCTGATAACGACATCCTCTTGAGTAGTCCCCGCCCGGAGATCCAAATGGGGGACTATTTTACCTCCGGAATATTTTACCCAAGAGGACGGCATCATCATTTAACTATATAGTAAAGCTGCATGCCATCGGGAAAAATTACGGCTGTAGTTTCCCCTTGCTTTCAGCCGTTCGCAGTACCAGCACAGCAAGGCCGTTTTGGTTAGTTTTACAAGGACAGATCAGTTAATAATCCAGACTGTTGCCCCTGCAACTACTGAAAAGGCTGCTGCCCCTCTTCAGGAACCACATGTTTGTCTGGCCTCTCAACAGATACCTCTCCGTTGTGGTTGCACCTACGGTACGGCTATCTGTATCGCTGAGGCACGCAAGCCTCCCCACCAACGGCAAGGTGCATGGATCATGGGAGGGGGGAGGGGAAGGACTTTTAGATTACAATAAACAAATACGTGTTTCAGAGGTTCTGGATATTCAGCCCCTAAGACAGTGCAATAGGGGATGAAAATTTTTAAGAAAATATTTCATTACATTAAAAAATTATTGAAGTTAAACTTAAGAAAATTGGTTAGAGGATGAAAGTTGCTATGGAAAGTTCTCCACGGGAATGCAAAGGCATAGTTAAAAGAAACTTTGGACTCTAGCTACCAGAATCGCTTTTTAGTCAGAAGTGCATTCGGACAAGATCATGCTTATAGGGCCTTCATTACCATTGAAAGCCTAGAAGGTGTTGCAATTTGTGAAAAAATTTGTTAACAAAAATCTCAAAGTTCTTGGTCGATTTATTTCAAATTTTTACACTATACAGTAATAAACAATGGCTGTAACTGCAATAGCAGAGCATGTAAATCGTTAGATAAATTGTTTCTCCCTTATATATGTTCTTTCCCATTATTGTATACACTACAATGTCTTGTTCATTATTTTCTTCCTCGTAGTCGGCTTTACAGAAAACGAGGAAGTTGAGTTTATGAATTATCAATTTATGATACCATGGAATCTGAATTGTTCAAATGGTTCAAATGGCTCTGAGCACTATGGGACTTAACATCTGTGGTCATCAGTCCCTTGGAACTCAGAACTACTTAAACCTAACTAACCTAAGGACATCACACACATCCATGCCCGAGGCAGGATTCGAACCTGCGACCGTAGCAGTCGTGCGGTTCCGGACTGAGCGCCTAAAAGCGCTATACCACCGCGGCCGGCAATCTGAATTGTGTGAAACTTCAGATCCGTACCCTTTCGCAGATTAAAACTATTCGAAATACTTTCACTGAAGTTACTATGCCCACCGATCCAGGGGTTCCAGATCTCTCTCTCTCTCTCTCTTACGCGACATAAAAACGAACCCAACGGACTTACCCATTTATGTTAAGCGACTTCAGTTACCATTCAAGGTTTCCTTTGTCATTGCAATTAAAAAAAGGTTCAAGTTCAAAGAGAGGGGAGAAGAGGAGATGGAGAGAGAGGAAGGGGCGGAGGAAATGAATGTATGTGGTGGTAGGAAATGGATGGAGAGGAGGTGTGGAGAAAGAAATGTGAGGTGCAAACAGACAGAGAGAGAGGGCAGCAGGTCGTGCACAGAGAGGGGGAAAGGGGGGGGGGGAGAGGAAGAAGGAGATGGATGAAGTGTGAGGGAGGACGGGAGGAGTTGAGGATGTATACGCAGTTCTCATATATATTTAGTAATTTCAAAGCATTGTCGGTCTCGCTAGTATATGTATACATACATTAGGCTTTCATATTTTTTGTTTGGGATTTATTTTCCCAGATCGAAATCTGAAATGAGCACCATCTTCCGGTTTTGAATAAAGTTTCTGGGAAGTTTTCTTTGGTTGTAGGGCAAAGGCTGCCACTGGAAATACTCTGCCAAATATTCCGAATCGGGGCTCACTATGCCTCACTACCGGGGCTCGCCTGGCATTCGCCGGCTGAAAAGTCCCCGATTCTTCAGTAGCTCACTAATCGAGAAGCATGGTTTCCTTTTTGAAGCAAGGACTGAAAATAATGAATAGAGAGAAAAACTGACTTTCTAGACGTTAATGTTCGTGAGGAGACTTCCCACGTCATATTCAGATAGAAGCCACCATAACGATAAACAAAAAATTTTTCTAAGCATACGAGTATTCTAATTGTCATAGAGTTTTTAATAATCTGATCCCAGAAAGATCTCATCAACGTCAATTTTATTTTCATGGCAGAAAAATCCAGAGAAGTTCCTTATTATTTATGCATTGCTAGTAATTTGCAAGAAGCAAATAAAATCTTGTTTATTGTCGATTATAGTAAAACCAATGAACAGTAGCTTTTATAAACAACAACTCATAAATTTTGTGTAACTGTCAAATTATGCAATTTGAATATTATTTAATACAATAATATATTTAGTTTGTTATGTACAAAATTTTTCTTCAGTATAGTTCATTTTTTAAATCTTCATGTTTGATAAACCTATTTACCAAATTGTAAAAAATGTAGAAAAAATTGCGAAGAGGGAGCGGAGTAGAATACAGATTTGGCAGTCCTGCGAAGGAAGTAGAATGCCCTCTGTATGACTTAGTGTGTATCAGTCGACAAGTAAAAACTACAGTTTCGACAGACAATGGTCTCCTGCATACTTCCGCCATGTGCTGGTAGACGTGTCTTCTCTTAGCTGAGACATAACACGATCAACTAACAAAAAAAATTGCTGAAATGCGATTTATAAATGAGAAATTCAGTTCCTAATCTTTCCTTACATACAGAATGGTACACAGAGGGCAAAAAGTGTAGGGGAAGGCAGATATTACAACACGTATAAGTGAGGATTTTGAGTTCAAGTACTGAGATGAAGAGATTGGCTCCACAGAGGGACTCATGGCGGGCCAATTCAAACCAGTCCGACAACAGATGATTGAAGAAGACACGTATGTATACCGTGTGACAAAAACTGAAGCGTCCTGAAGGAGTGTAAGAAACTAAATCAAACTTGACGAGTTGACACAGTATGTGACGGTATTTCAGTGATTACAAATTGAGTCGAATTTACAAAGAACTTGGCAGTATGAGCCCACTTATCAATATGACGCTGCATCCCCTCTGTCCTGGATCCACGCAGTGACTCGGCTGAGAAGGGTGTCATAAAGCCGCTGTATCCTGAGGCAAACTGGTCCACAGCTGCTATAATTGATCCTTAATATCCTCGACTGTGGCACTGGGGCAGAGTTGACGTCCGAGCTGGTCCCACAACTGTTCTGTCTAGGACAGATATGGCGATCTTTGAGGCCACTGAAGTACCTGAAAATCGTGCAGGTATTTCAAGGAGACAAAGTGTCATATGTAGACGAGCATTGTTCTGTTGAAAAACGGGGCCAGTGTACTGCCACAAGAGAGTTTACACCTGACAACGATGGATGTATGTGACGTGCGGTTGTGCCGTCAGGGTTCCCTCAGCCACAAACAGCCTACCTATCAGGGGTAGTACAGATCCGTGACTCATCACTAACACTGCGTCGTCATTCATCAGCAGTCCTTGCTTCGTATTTATGGCACAACTCCAAATGCCGCCATTTTGTTGTGGTATTAACAGAAAGTTGCTCTGTAGCAGTACCAGTCCCATGGTGAAGTACCATCACGGGTGTAGGAAAGTCGGTAGTGCCTTTGGTGCAGATGCGAGCTCCGGTCTTGGCTCGGCGTAAGTTCCGACTAATGGGCTGCGGGACATGGCCGATACCTTGTCCGGAGCTAAGCGAAGAAAATGGCTCTGAGCACTATGGGACTCAACTGCTGTGGTCATAAGTCCCCTAGAACTTAGAACTACTTAAACCTAACTAACCTAACGACATCACACACATCCATGCCCGAGGCAGGATTCGAACCTGCGACCGTAGCGGTCGTGCGGTTCCAGACTGCCCCTGGTGACGTCTGCTAGCATTTAGCTTGTCAAGTTGTCAACAGATAGCCTGTAAACAATACCTTGTCCACAACATATGATGTACTAGCGAGGTGCGTAAACAATCTCCGAGGAAGGGTGCCTGCGCGACAAGGGCAGGTTTCCTGCAGGGCGCACACGTTGAGCAGTAAGCTGATGTGGTCACAGACGGCGAGATACTTGAATCCTCAAAAGCTTGCACCCAGAACCCGGTACCAGTTGCAGCTTGCTGAAATGTAGGGTTTCGCAGGGATTAAATGAAGGGTAGAGCCACAGGTCGTAACACATCTGAAATGTAACGTCCACTGTTCAAAGTGCCGTCAGTGCGAACAAGATGTGACCAAGACGTGTAAACAGTGGCACCCCATACCATCACGCCGGGTGATACGCCAGTATGGCGACGACGAATACACGCTTCCAATGTGCGCTCACCGCGATGTCGCCAAACACGGATGCGACCTTCATGATGGTGTAAACAGAACCTGGATTCATCTAAAAAAAATGACGTTTTGCCATTCGTGCACCCAGGTTCGTCGTTGAGTACACCATCGCAGGCGCTCCTGTCTGCGATGCAGCGTCAAGGGTAACCGCAGCCATGGTCTCCGAGCTGATAGTCGATGCTGCTGCAAATGTCGTCGAACTGTTCGTACAAATGGTTGTTGTCTAGCAAACGTCCTCATCTGTTGACTCAGGGATCGAGATGTGGCTGCACGATCCGTTACAGCCATACGGATAAGATGCCTGTTATCTTGACTGCTAGTGATAGGAGGCCGTTGGGATCCAGCACGGCGTTCCGTATTACCCTCCTGAACCCACCGATTCCATATTCTGCTAACAGTCTTTGGATCTCGACCAATGCGAGCAGCAATGTCGCGATACGATAAACCACAATCGCGATGGGCTACAATCCAACCTTTATTAAAGTCGGAAACGTGATGGTACGCATTTCTCCTCCTCACACGAGGGTTCACAACGTTCCACCAGGCTACGCCGGTCAACTGCTGTTTGTGTATGAGAAATCGTTTGCAAACTTTCGTCATGTCAGCACGTTGTAGGTGTCGCCACCGGCGCCAACCTTGTGTGAATGCTCTGAAAAGCTAATCAATTGCATATCACAGCATCTGCCTCCTGTCGGTTAAATTTCGCGTTTGTAGCACGTCATCTTAGTGGTGTAGCAATGTTAATGGCCAGTAGTGTAAATTATTTTTTAAGTAGCCAGATGTTGTCTGAAGCTGGGGCTGATTGGTTCTTTAGAACTCAGTCTTTAGAATTCACACACACTTTACTTCAGTTACAGTGATCAAAGTAAATGAAATATTCTGCCCACGTTGTGACCGGGTTCTTCACAGGTGGCGAACGCATCTGGTCGTGCACTCCACCAACCAGTTTGTGGGCTTTTGAGTGTACTCTGTAGTCGTTAATTGTCACACTTTTTACTGTTACAGGACGAGAATCCATTTCTGCATGGAGAGCGGCTGCCTGTGGCTGCGAAAAAGGGGAACAACGTCCTTTACTGATCACCTGCACCACAGACTGGAATAGCTTCCGGTCCATAGCAGATCCGCGCTAGTCGGATCTCAGAGCTGACAGGGCCGCGTCAGTGGGCGAGGCCGAGCGACCGCCCAGAGGCGCCTCTTCTCACACCGACAAATCTTACATGAGTCACACTTGTACGCTCAACCACTGCTATTTTCATCCGGAATTGAATACGTACATTCCTAGGCGTACACGCAAAACTGCGTGTTCAGACGCGTAATAACAGTACCCTTCTCACATTCATACTCTAACTTCATTCAGCGCCAAAATCCAAGACTCCAGTATGGCTGGGGTCCCAACATGAAAGCTGCTGATCCATCAGTAACACAACAAACAAACCTTTGGACAACGATACATATCTGCACATCATGAACTCCCCGATTACAATATTTTATCAGTCGTTCAACCATTATTATGACAGTGTTGAATTATCAGTCATTTTCAGTGAGATAAGAGCTAGTGAACCGTCACATATCAACTGGAATCCCTACAGAATTGTTATATTTATCTGGAAAGATGTTATTGCCACCTGTAGCTTTTTCTTAACGGTATAAGGAGAAGACAGATTGCTGCTTACCGTAAAGATGACACGTTAAGTTGCAGACAGGCAAAGTTAAAAGACACTTACACATTAACTTTCGGCCTCAGCATTCGTCAGAAAAAGAAAGAGAAACACGCACACATTCATTCACACATGTAAGCACGTGTCACCCACATATGACCACCACCTCCGGCAGCTCGGAACAGAAGGTGTCATCTTTACAGTACTTAGCAATCTATTATTTCCTTGCGTTGCTGATATTCCAGCCTGGAGTTTCCATAGTTTGTAGCTGTTTTAACTTACATATACACACAACAACTCAGCAGTTTGGCCTGTTATCACAAACTTCACATAATCATGTAATAGGAAGTTCATAAAAAATGTACCTAACAAAGAAATAGCACAGGCCAACGTATTCATTCCAAAAAAAGAAATAAGTGTAGTGAGTGTTACAAACGTTAACATTAATAATTTCTTCAAATATTTAATCCTTTCTTGTCCATTTCCATTTATTTATCAGTTTTCCTTTACCTAGTTCCTACCTGATCGGTTCCTGATTACCAAAGACGTAAAATATTTGCACATAAGGCTACAAGACCACACAGTACTACATCCATTACAGTACCCATTGCTTAGATCTATGCAAATTGATATAATGGACAAAGACAAGAGGAATTTAGACGTCCCTATCAGTTACAACTAAAACGAAAAGTTTATTATATTGGAACAAATAAGCCCTTGGTCACAAATAGTAAGTCAAAAATTGACCTGGTTTCGACGCTACTATGAGCATCGTCTTCAGAATTAGACTAACTGTACTAAAACATATTAGGTATATAGTACATTAATAAAATTAATGTGTGTACTGACTCTAAAAGATGCAGTACTTACAAGTCACATATTAAAAAAGATCTAAGCCGGAAAGGCGACGTCATGAACAGTTGTGAGATGGCGAGCCGCTAAGGGCTGCTCGTACTGTGAACAAGGGTTGCAACAAGACTGAGGTGTCCACCTTAGAAAATGTGGGCAAGTAAACATGGTGTTGCTACGAGCGCCATCTAGTAGGCGCAGAAACAACTAGGCTACTGTACATTCAAAATTAGACACATGAAATTGTGATGCAGCTGATTCAGGCATAACGTAAGCATTAATAATAACAGGATGAAATTACATATTTATCTGCTTTAAATAGAGATAATTTAGTAACGTAAAAAACGTTAGTTATGACATACAAGAAAACAGCAAAGATGTGACAGGAAAACAACGTTTCGGTAAACTGCATGAGGAAATCTGAATCAAAGATCAAGCAATGGCTTTATACAGTCCAAAAAATTTTTATTTCGCAGCTGCAGCTGTTCGTTGGGAATGAGGCCATCATGACGAGTGAGATGTTTGAAAATCTCTAATTCCTCTAAGACATCTAACCTACGCCCCTTCTTTTCGGTATGCAGAATATTGTTATCGCCTATGGCTTTAGGCACGTGTCCAGTAGTTAAGAGATGATCAGCAAAGGATGAATTTAGGGGACTGGTGCCGTTCTTTCTCAAAAGATGTTCTTTATATCTGATGGTGAAAGCACGTCCGGTTATCCCTATATAATAGGAGGAGCAGGTATCGCAGATCTTATAAACACCAGAACTTTCTTAGGGGAGCGAATGGATTTCAAATTATGAATGAAGTTATTATTAGTAGAGAAGGCAACATTGCAGTTGTATTTGTCGCGAAGCATGCGCTGAATCTGTTAGGAAATGGGTCCTACGAAAAGAATAGAAAAACGTTTCTTTTTGGTTAATTTCAGTGCATGGGGTGTTGAGCGTGGTAGTTCTTGCAGTTTTCTTTTTTAGGATATCGTCCACTATGTTAGGCGTATATTCATTATTGACTGCTATGGTTTTAAGTAAATTAATCACCTCATTAAACTTTTCTGTTGAAAGGGGTATGGAGGTGGCCCGGTGGACGGCAGAGTGAAAAAAGGCCATTTTTTGAGACTGTAGATGAAAAGAGGAAGCAGACACGATTTGACCAGTATACGTTTCTTTTCGAAAAATATTGAAAGTGATGTTATTGTCTTCTAATGTAAGCGTCATGTCTAAATAATTTAATGGCGGTTATCGTTTTAGAGTTCAATAGTGAAAGAAATTTTTTCATGGCGGTCGTTAAAAAGTTTAAATATATGATCAATTCTATCGGCGGGTCCGCTATAGATGACTAGAATATCACCAACGTATCTTGTGTAAGAAAGGCTACCTAGTGAAGCAGCTGAGGCACGGTTAAACAGTTTTTTTTTTTCAAGGGATTGATAAAGATGTCGCCGAGGATGCCGGCTAAAGGGTTGCCCATAGCGAGCCCATCAGACTGCTGGTACAGTTGTCCGTTGAATTCGAAGTAGTTGTACTTGACAACGTCATTAATGAGATTCATAAAATCAGTAATCTGTTCATCTGATAGATCTTTTTTAAATTGACGTAAGTTTTCCTTCCACAATGATGAGCGTCTCGTGTACCGGGACATTGGTATAAAGATTTTTAATATCTAAGGAAAAAAGCTTGGTGCCTGACCTGCATACTAAGTTTTTAATATTTTGGACCAAAAAGTGGCTGTTAGAAACGGAATAATTATTTTCGAAAACGAAGGATTTTTTCAAAGTTTCGTGTAGAAATGGGGCCAAATCGTGATATGCGCTATTCATGCTATTGGAGATTGGACGTATTGGATAATTAGGTTTATGAATTTTGAACTGAGACCGAAGTTTAGGGGGCTGAGGGTTCATATTGATGAGTAGTTTCTTTTGGAAAGGTTTTATAAGAAATTTTGCATTGTTAATAGCTGAACTTACTTCTTTCTGTAATTTAGGAGTCGGATCGTCATGCAGCTCCGATATGTTGATTTCACTGAAGAAATTTTCAGTTTTAGAAATATACTCAGAAATATAAGCAATGACTAGACAACAACCTTTATCGTATTTAGTTATTAAAGCATTTGCTGTTTTAAGTTTATTATTAATAGAAGTTACTAAAATTCTGTCGTTATGCGTAGGTTTATTGTAGGGAGCTGTCCCGCCATCACACATGTCACTGTGTGTAAATGTTGGTGCATTTATTTCAGTTAGGACAAATTTCCGGAAACATTTCTGTCGGCAGAAACAAGAGACAAAACCCTGATCTCTTTCTACAGAGCACTTGACTACACAGAAATCAAAAGCTCTTGAGCGGGAAGGACTTCCTGAAATACCGTTGATGTGAGAAACACGGAAAACTGTTAAATTGGTTCAAATGGTTCAAATGGCTCTGAGCACTATGGGACTCAACTGCTGAGGTCATTAGTCCCCTAGAACTTAGAACTAGTTAAACCTAACTAACCTAAGGACATCACACACATCCATGCCCGAGGCAGGATTTGAACCTGCGACCGTAGCGGTCTCGCGGTTCCAGACTGCAGCGCCAGAACCGCGCGGCCACTTCGGCCGGCACTGTTAAATTATCCATCCAGTATAGCAACCAGTGTAATGATTAACTAACTCAACTTGCAATACATCACTGAAGGCAGTGCCACCATGGATCGCTGTACTCGAATGTTTCGAGCTATCTTTCTCTTCCCCCACCCCTCTAACCCCATCCCAAACGTACACCACAATAGCAACATTGTGCGGCTACAAAATATATTATACTTTTTTGCAAACTATCGTCATAAAACCTATTCACTGACAAACACTAAATCATACCTGCGACAAAAATTGTTCAAATGGCTCTGAGCACTATGGGATTTAACATCTGAGGTCATCAGTCCCCTAGAACTTAGAACTACTTAAACCTCACTAACCTAAGGACATCACATACATCCATGCCCGAGGCAGGATTCGAACCTGCGACCGTGGCGGTCGCGCAATTCCAGACTGAAGCGCCTAGAACCGCTCGGCCACAACGGCCGGCACCTGCGATAAATCTGCAACTATTCTGTCAACTGTCTTTCCACTGTCTGGCAGAACGGTGATTATAGCAACACTTTACTGAATTTCAGGAAACTCCTAAACGAGCCTGTGCCTTTTCGGTACGGTTAGAGGATTTTATGTGGAAAGCAACGTGCAACGTTAAGTGAACTTGAAAAAGAACACACTTAGACATTTCACTTTTAGTTACTCATTTTTGTGCAACTACAATGACGTGACAAGAGTCGTAGGTTACATCCTAATACTGTGCTCGGACCTCTTATGGCGTCGTGCAGCAACTAAATGGTCTCAAGTCGTTGGAAGTCCTATGAAGAAATATTGAGCCATGCTGTCTCTATAGCCGTACATGACTACGAAAGTGTTGCAGTGAAGGATGTTGTGCACGAACTAGCCTCTCGATCATGTCACATAAATGCTCGATGCGATTCATGGAGGGCGATCTGGAGGAGAAATCACTCGCTCGAACTGTCCAGAATTTCTTCAAACAAGTTGCGAACAATTGTGGCTGCGTGACATGACATCGATGGTTGGGGACATGAAGACCATGAATGGTCTAGAAGTAGCCGAATATAACCGTTTCCAGTCAATGATCGGTTAAGTTGCACCAGAGGACCCAGTCGGTTCCACGTAAACATGGACCATATTATTATGGAGCCACCACCAGCTTTCACAGCGCATTGTTGACAACTTGGGTCAATGGCTTCGTGGGGTCTGCGCCATACTCCGACCCTACCATCAGCTCTTACCAACTGAAATCGGGATTCATCTGGCCAAGCCACGGTTTTCCAGTCGTCTATGGTCCAACTGATACGGTCACGAGACTAGGAGAGGCGCTGTAGGTGACGTCATACTGTCAGCAAAAGAACTCGCGTCGGTCGTCTGCTGCCGTAGCACATTAACGCCATATTTCACCGCACTGTCGGAACGGACACGTTCGTCGTACGTCCCACATTGATTTATGTGGCTATTTCGCGCAGTGTTGCTTGTCTCTTCGCAGCGACAGCACTACGCAAACAGTCTGTAGTTGAGTGAAGGCCGTGTTGACGTTACGGATATCGGAATATTGAATTCCCATGCGTCTAGTTCCATCTACCATTTCTCATCCTAGTCTGTTAATTCCCGTCGTTCGCCGATAATCACATCGGAAACCTTTTCACACGAATCACCTGAGTTACAAATGACAGCTTCGCCAAGCACCATCACTTATACCTTCTGCACGCGGTACTACCGCCCTCTGTACCTGTGCATAGCGCTATCCAGAGACTTTTGTCACCTCACTTTTTCTTACTCACAGAGAGCAATATTCTGTTCAAAATTCTGTACACATCACACTGGTCAAACAATTTATCTGTTTTCTTCGAATATAATGTTGCTTAAGATATCTACGTTGTAATGACCAGAGTAAGTACCAAGCAGTTCATTTGCAGTTCTTTTCACTGCCTTTACGTCATACACTGAGGGTATCTTGTCACTGGACACAGGAATGCATTCGCTGTACGTTGAAATAAGTTCCCTATCCGGCTGTGGAAAAGTGTACTATGCTGCATTGGTTCACAGAGTTAGATTTTCCAGCAAACAAATTAAAATAATCCTCGCTTTCTCTCCGCCTTCGAAGGTCGGTGGCCAATGTAGCTGGCTGCCATGTGGAGGACCGAGGCTCGATTCGTGGTACTGTCAGGGATATATGTGTAAATCATGGAATTCTTTTAGATAAGCTAAATCATCATGGTTTGAGGAAGGCAGTGCACAAATGGTTTAATTTATACGTAACTGGAAGAATGCAGAAAGTTGAAGTAAGTGGTTCATGTAATGTTAAAACAACAGATGATTCCGCAAACCGGGGGGCTATCAGGTACGGGGTCCCACAGGGTTCGGTCTTAGGTCCTTTTACTGTTCTTGATATACATTAATGACTTACCATTCCACACTGATGAAGATGCAAAGTTAGTTCTCTCTGCTGATGATGCAAGTATAGTAATAACATCCAAAAACCAAGAACTAAGTGATGTAATTGTAAATGATGTTTTTTCACAAAATTATTAAGTGGTTCTCAGCAAACGGACTCTCTTTAAATTTTGATAAAACACAGTATATACAGTTCCACACAGTAAATGGCACAACTCCAGTAATAAATATAGACTTTGAACCGAAGTCTGTAGCTAAGGTAGAATTTTCAAAATTTTTAGGTGTGTCTATTGATGAGAGGCTAAACTGGAAGCAACACATTGATGGACTGCTGAAACGTCTGAGTTCAGCTACGTATGCTATTAGGGTTATTGCAAATTTTGGTGATAATCTCAGTAAATTAGCTTACTATGCCTACTTTCATTCACTGATTTCGTATGGCATCATATTCTGGGGTAATTCATCGTTGAGTAGAAAAGTATTCATTGCTCAAAAACGTGTAATCAGAATAATTGCTGGAGTCCACCCACGGTCATCCTGCAGACATCTATTTAAGGATCTAGGAATCCTCACAGTAACCTCACAGTATATATATATTCACTTATGAAATTTGTTGTTAATAATCCAACCCAGTTCAAAAGTAATAGCAGTGTGCATAGCTATAACACCAGGAGAAAGGATGATCTTCACTATGCAGGACTAAATCTGACTTTAGCAAAGAAATGGGTAAATTATGCTGCCACAAAAGTCTTTGGTCACCTACCAAACAGCACCAAAAGCCTGATAGATAGCCAACTAACATTTAAAAATAAATTAAAAGAATTTCTAGATGGCAACTCCTAGTCATTGGCTGCATTTTTAGATATAAATTAAGGTAAAAAAACAACTTAAACATTAGTGTCATGCAATATTTTGTGTAATGTAATATCTTTTTACAGACATCTTTTATTAACCTGACACGTTCCACATCATTACGAAGTGTCGTATTCATGATCTATGAAACAACTATTAATCTAATCTAATCTAATCTCTAATCCTTGGTGGGAGGACGGAAACTGCCTGCACTCACCCTCATGAAACCAGCTGAGGAGCTACTTGAGTGAGAAGCAGCACCTTCAAGGTCTAGAAAGCCGTCTCCGGCCGGGAGGGCGGTGTGCCGACACACGCTCCTTCTTATCACACCAAGGCCCACGAGTAAAACAGGCCACGGCGCGCACGTCACAGCGCATAACATCGTAGGTCTTAAAGAGTGTCAGCAGTCTTCTCCGGTGGCGAGTGAGTAACTATTTCAGACGAGTTTAATAATTCTTGATCGCGCATTTAAATACATGCAAGCTCTCGTCAGTACAGCCTTTCAGTTACTGACGGATTTCCCGTGAGCCCTGCACGCCTTTTCAATTACATATTGATTTTCCATGGACCCTGGATGGAGCCGAACTTTCCAGATGTGCGGCTGACAAGCCACTAGTGTGACATCACTAGTTCGTTGCAGGGCTCGTATACCTCGTACGGAAGCCAATGACGCCATTGGCGGAGAATGACACGACGGCCTGCCAGTCCCAACCGGCCTATCAGAACCAGAACGTGGAGCTTATATTTGCCCTCACACACTTTCTGACTGTAAAATGGCCCAACTTGTCTGTCAGAAAATAACTTCTCCGTTTACCACTCACACAATAATTCTTTAAGACATTCGTAAACTTCATAACATAGGAATGCAGATATCAGTTATGGCCTTCCCGAGGGATTGTATACAGTGAAAGAGCTCATAGAAGTACTCCATTCATTGCCATAGAAGACAACTCTGCGACATGTTCCCCGATTCATTGAGTATGAAAGTTCCCACTGGTTGTTTCGCTAATGCTGAAGTCAGGTAAGAAATAAAACTCTAAAGTAAAGCACAAACTCGATTCTACACACATACACACACACAAATATATATATATATATATATATATGGTGTCCCAGCTATCTTGTCCACCCAAAATATCTCTGGAACAATAACAGCTATTGGAAAACGACTTTCACCGGTATCAATGTAGGGCTGGGGCCCATGAATGTACATATTCGGAAACATTCTAAAACGAAAGCATATGTGTTTCTTAACACAAACTTATGTTTCTTTAAATGGACCTCCTATATTTTCTCTGCAGAAATCCATAGCATGACAAAGCACATACACAATGGCGTTGACTGCATCGCAATATTCCCATTACATCCCGAGATATTGAGACACGAAGTTGACGCTTGAAACACCCGACATGCGCTGCTAGCGCAAGTCCTGAGGCTCAGGCGTGAAACCCATGCTGCCCGTAATCGCGATGTGATGGACATGCGTAATCCATATTTATCAAGAGGTCCGAAACGAATAATATAGTCTGCTGTCATCCTGCATTAACGTCGTACATTCCAGCAGGTATTTATCCCATAGGCTAGGGGTGATGCGGTTCTGTAACGTATCTGTGTACCGCAACGTTAGTCACAAAGTTAACTTCGCTTATCGTTAATCCGTTACTAAAAAGGTAATGCCGTTCAACGTTAAAACTTAACGTTACTGTAGATCTAGCGCAAGTGACAGTTAATCATTCACTCGTAATAGTAAAATTCATGTTGATGGTTTTAGTGAAACGAGCAAGTGGACTAAAAGTTTTGCCGTTGTTTAGGTAAAAATGTTTTGATTGCGGAAGTTCAGGTAGGACATAGAAGATGAATGTAAACATGTTTAACCAATTAGTTTTATTATCACATAATTATCAATGTTATGTTTATCTAATGCGTTAAATGACAAATTGTTGCAAACAAATGTTTCTTAACATCACTGGGTAAAATGGCCCTTTGTACAAACGTCCACAGTGATACCAGCACTACATACTAAACATAGCGTTCACATCTCATGCTCAAAGTGATGCCCATTGGCTTGCATACATAGGGTCACTATGCGGATGAAGGATGCCCTATTTCGTGCTACTGTTTCCTCTTTGATGGCTGTACAAGCATCAATAATGCGTTGCTTCATGTCCTCTGGTGTTGTTGGTTCATGTTGGTAAACAGCATCCTTCACTGCTCTCCAAAGAAAATAATCCAGCGGTGTAAGGTCCGGAGATCGGGCAGGCCACCTAACTGGGCCACCTCGTCCAATCCACCTACCAGGGAACTTACGGTTCAGAAGTCGTCGTGCTCGTAAGGCGTTATGTGCAGGGCATCCATCATGCTGATGCCACATGACCATTCTCCGGTTCAGAGGTACGGTGTCCAAGAGAACAGGAAGATTGTGTCGTATAAATCTGGAGTATTGTCTGCCATTTTGGATGCCATTTATAAAGAAAGGTCCGATAATGATATCTCCAATAATCCTACACCAAACATTAACTTTCCACGGACGTTGATGCTCTATCTGACGGAGCCATTTTGGATTGTCTGCCGACCAATAATGCATATTCCTCATATTGACAATTCCTTTGTTGGAGAATGATGCCTCGTCGGTAAAGAGAACATCTGCAAAAAAAATTTGGATTAGTCAGAAGTTTTTGCTGAGCCCACCGACAATTTTACCCTATTGCGGAACTCATTTCCATGAAGATCCTGGTGTAAATAAACATGGTAAGGATGAAATTTATGACGTTTAATAATACGCTGTGCACTTGATTTCGACACACCAACTTCACGTTCAATTTGATGTGTGCTGATTTGAGGATTCATAGCTATGGTAGCGAGCACAGCAATTTCAGCACTTTCATCTGTGCGTGTTCTAGGACGATGTCGAGGTCTTGGAGTTAAGCTTCCCGTTTCACGTAGACGAGATGTGAGACGACCAAACATCCGGCGCGAAGGTGATGGCTTATCAGGGAATCGTCTTCTGTTCAGTCGTTCTGCCTGAACAGCATTTCGTCCACCTACAACAGGGTACCGTACAGTTATGTAGAGTAGGGTAGAAAACAGACACAATAACTTAATAATCATAATGTTCGCTAACACTTTTATCAACAAACAAGCAATCTCATAACTTATCTCCCGTCAACGTACATTCTCCATAGATCAGCAACATTTCTACCATATCTTCATGTGTGTACATTATACTGTACAGTATAAGTTCCACAACACAACGTTTATTCGCAATGTTTACTACCTCCGTGCCGTCACTAGGTTACTCTGATGCACGACTACACTGGGAAGCGGTGTACTGCACGCCAAAGCAACAACAAATGGGATGCTCGGAGGGTAGTGGAGTACAGGAGTTTGCATGGGTCGCAAAACATAAACAAGGCTAAGTGGTAACTGTGTCAGTAGTAGGGAACTACGTTGGACACTTGACTAGGTAGAGCCAGGCCCTGCGCGACAGGCACAATGGGTCATATAACGCATTAGATAAACCTTATTTTGGGTGTGCAGGATAAATAAGACAACCTGATGGGTGTACACCGATCGGTACTGGTTCATATTGTGTACGTAGATACGTAAAACGTGCAAGAGGGAAACCATTATGTGCTCATGAGAGTTGATGGCAGCAGACCGTATTATTCGTTTCGGACCTCTTGATAAGTATGGAGGTGTGATTACACATGTCAATCACATCGCGATTACGGGCAGCATTGGGTTCACGCCTGAGCCTCAGGACGTGCGCTAGCAGCGCATGTCGGGTGTTTCAAGCGTCAACTTCGCGTCTCAATACCTCGGGATGTAATGGGAATATTGCGATGCAATCAACGCCATTGTGTATGTGCTTTGTCATGCTATGGATTGCTGCAGAAAAAATATAGGAGGTCCATTTAAAGAAACATAAGTTTGTGTTAAAAAACACATATGCTTTCGTTTTAGAATGTTTCCAAATATGTACATTCATGGGCCCCAGCCCTACATTGATACCGGTGAAAGTCGTTTTCCAATAGCTGTTATTGTTCCAGAGATATTTTGGGTGGACAAGATAGCTGGGACGACCTATATATATTTTTTTTTTCCACAAACCACCGCATGGTGCGTGGTGGACCGTACCCTGTACCACTACAGATATCTAGCACCATTTTTCCGCTGGCCTCTATTTATCTCGACAGTCTCTCACAAAATCAAGTACCAAATCATATCGAAAACACTGATTTATTTCAGTCTACAGGAAAATATAAAATTAACTATTGTTTACTCAGAGGATACTTGTGTGCAGCTTATTAAACGCGACTATGGTACTTAAGTGGTCACTGAGAGTAGATTCATCAGAGGTTCGTTTCACAATATCTGCTAACCGACGCTATTGTCTCATTTTATACCTCAATATCGACGTTCGCAAGGAATTTACCACGCTACCACGAATCGTGCCCGTGGTATATCTAGGCTGGCTTTATTTCTCGATCATTTGTTGCCAAACAGCGTTCTCAGTTTGCTACAGTCAGCCCTAAGTTGAAGTAGAGTCCTTGTTCTTGACACTTATCTTTCACGGTCAAGGATATACACGTTTCTCTTTCTTAACTGAAAATAAGATAATAGGTTTGTTTCTAAATAACTCATCTGATACCAGTCACGATTTTCTTTATTTTATTATTCGCACGACGCGTTTTGGAAAATGATACCCGTTTTCAAGTGCGTTTTTTGTGTTTGTTATGTCATTCCTATGTGATGTTGTCGATGTGTGAGATACTGCTTAATTTTGTTGACTAAGTTTCCTTACGGTCCATTTGTGCAGAGTATCACACACACTAAACATCACACACGACTTGTGCACTTTTAAACATCGAAAACATGTTTCATAAACAAAACAGTGACACAGGTGTTCTTACAAGTAATCAAAAGAGATGACATTCTAGGTCTTCCACAGAATATGTTTATGAGCAGAGGTTATTTACCGTAACAATTTGTATCATAATTTACTGATGTCAATTTTACAGTTGTCCTTATTTCTATGTGTTACTATTTTTATTTAAGTATATTATCGAAACATCTGAAGAAATTCACCGATTCGCTTTCAAGTTTTCATTTAATATTTTATCTTCATATTTTGTGTAATGTGAATATATCTCCAGTTCTTCTAGTAAATCCA
Source organism: Schistocerca cancellata (assembly GCF_023864275.1). Classification (NCBI taxonomy): domain Eukaryota; kingdom Metazoa; phylum Arthropoda; class Insecta; order Orthoptera; family Acrididae; genus Schistocerca; species Schistocerca cancellata. The sequence continues at coordinate 202,917,797 of NC_064632.1, forward strand.
TTTCATTTCCTTTATTTAGTCAGTGGAGTACTTTCACATTTTGTTCCATTTTTCTAAATGGGTGTCCTGTATTGTGTACATGTGTTACTATGGCTCATGTAGTGTGTGTGGGATGTGTGTAGCCTTTCATCTGCTCTGTGTACCTGGTGTTGAAATTTCGGACAGTTTGTCCTAGGTAGAACATGGAGCATTCGTGGCAAGTGACCTTGTATATTCCAGAGTCTGAGTATGGATCATGCTTACACTTTATATTGTGAATTAGTTTTTGTTGTGGTTTGTTAAATGTAGGAAACCCAATTTTTACTTCATGATTTTTTAAAATATTTGCAATCTTCTGAGATACATTGCCAATGTATGGGATACTAGGTATACATCTGTTTTTCTCGTTTTCTTCTGTGGTGCAGTTTGTACCTAGGCCTTTCTTCAATTTGTCTAGAAATGTGTCAACCATGGAAGCATTGTGCCAATTGGCAACTGCAATCTTCTTCACTGTGTTTATTTCTTGTTGCATGTTATCTTGGTACAGTGGTATTGGAGTTGCCCTATTTGGCATTGACCTGTATATTGCCTGTTTATGGAATTTGGGTGACATTCAGTTGCAGGGATTGTGGTGTCAGTCATTGTGTTTTTCCTATGAATTTTGAATGTCCATGTGTTGTTGTGTCTTGTAATATTTAGGTCCAGAAAGTTGATGCCTTTATTTTGCTGATGTTCCACTGTAAATACAAATTTCTCATGTACATTACTGAAGTAATTTAGACTGTCTGATGTTTTTGGCATCCCCTTTCACTAACGGTAGTGTGTCATCTACACATCTCCTATAAAATGCAATTTTCTTTTGCAAAGTTTCTTCGCTGTTTAATTTTTGTTCTAAGTGATTTATGTATATGTCAGCTATTGTACGAGATATACATGATCCCATCGCTAGCCCATCTGGTTGTTTATATATGTTGGCATTAAAAGTGAAGTAGTTGAACTTAAGGTTAGCAGAAGGACTTACATCAATTCAACAATTTCTGTGTATGAAAGTTTCTTGTGTTTAATAAGGTTCTTTTGTATTACTGTTACAGCTTCTTGTATGGGTATGTTTGATTAAAGTTTGGTGATGTCAAGTGATATAAATTGTGCATCCTGGGAGAGCTTTCTGGTTTTTGGTTGCTTAGCTACTATTATGCTGTTTTTTATGAAATACGTTGCTTCATATGTATAATTTTTCATCAGTATGTTATTCAGTTTTGCTAACTGTCTGAATGGCGAAAGAGTTGACCATAGAACATATCCGATTTCCACCATTGTGTATTTTTGGCTGTGCTCTTAGGTGTGGTGCCTTTGGAGTCAAGCATGTAAGGTATTTCTTTTCAGTTTCTGTCAGTAGAAAATGCGTGTTCTTTAGCTATCCTCTAATTTCATTTGGAAATTGTTTGGTTTGGTCTTTCTCAATGTGCTGCACAATATTAGCATCAAAAGTTCATGTGTTTTGTCTATGTATTCCTTTTCTTTCATCACAACTAGTGTCTTGCCTTTGTCCTATTTTACAGCTATGGATTGGTTGTTTTTCAATTTATTATTTATTGATTTCAGACTTTTTTCATCATTTATTGTATACTTAGATCTAAATTTATCTTTATTCATTTCTTTCTCAAGAAGTTTGCTTCCTTTGAGACCTAATGCTGCTTTTGTATTAGAATTTAATTTTGTAACCTCTGCGGTATTTTTAGTTGTAGCTATAATCTGTTTCAGCGTATAGTTGTTGAGGTTAGGTTTTACATTATTTTTGAGTCCTTTTTGGAGCAGATCACTTTATCTTTGGTCAAATTTTATATCTGTGTGGTTACCATTCTATTGTAAAATGTGTGTGTGTTTTTGTCAGCTATCTGAAGGTTGTATTTGTTATATTGTTTGGATGTCAAGTTCAGAAGTATTTAGTTATGTGTATTGCAAATTGTCAAGTACTCCTTGTCTATCATGTCTTGGATGTGCTTACATATGCTGTCATAAACTATGGATTCCATGTTGTTTGCTGCTTCTATCTGCATGTTGAGTAGTTTTCTGTTTAGTAAGTTCTTGTGTAACTGCCTTATTTCTGTTTTTAGCCAGTTTTTCTGCTTTGTGCTTTATAACTTTTGCTATGCTGCTATTAGAACATATTTTCACTTTTATACAAATCGGAATTGTACCTAGCTGTTTGCAGTGCTTGTTGAATCTTATGTGTGAAGCTGATTTTAGTTCTTTAATTTTGAGGATTTTGTATTTATATATAACTTTCGTTGTCTGGCTTGGCACTAATAATCTGATTTGTTCCATTATAAATGGTTCTGAAAGCCTGCGACTGAAAACAATAGGTTTGTTTATTAATAACACATCTGCTACAAGTCACTATTATGGTAAATAACCTCTGTACAAAAACATCATACTCTGAGGAAGACCTAAAATATATTCTCTGTTGTCTACTTGTAAGAACACTTGTATCACTGTTTTGCTTATGAAAGATGTTTTTGATGTTTAAAAGTGCACAACAAGTTATGTGCGATGTTTTGTGTGTGTGAGACACAGAACAAATACACCATAAGGAAACGTAAAAGTCAACAAAATGAAGCAGAAACTCACACACTGACAACATCACATAGGAAAGACATAAAGAACACAAAAAAGCACTTGAAAATGAGAATCATTTCCCGAAACACGTCATGCGAAAAATAAAGAAAATCGTGACTGGTAGCAGGTAAGTTATTTATAAATAAACCTACTTTTTTCACAGTTGCTGTTTATCAGAACCATTTATAATGGATCAAATCACATTATCAGTGCCAAGCCACGCAATGAAAGCTATATACAAATACAAAAACCACAAAATTAAAGTACGAAAATCAGCTTCACACATAAGATTCAACAAGCACTGCAAACAGCTAGGTATAATTCCGAATTATATAAAAGTGAAAATATCTTCTAGCAGCAGCACAGCAAAAATTATAAAGCACAAAGCAGAGAAACTGGCTAAAAACAGAAATAAAGCAGTTACACAAGAAGAACTTACTAAACAGAAAGCTACTCAACATGTAGATAGAAGCAGCAAACAACATGGAATCCATAGTTTATGACAGCCTGTGTAAGCATATCGAAGACATGGTTAACAAGGAATACTTGACAATTTGCAATGCACATAACTAAATACTTCTGAACTTGATATCCAAACAAAATAACAAATACAACCTTCAGATAGCTGACAAAAACACAAACACATTTTACAATAGAATGGTAACCTAACACATACAAAATTTGACCAAAGATAAATTGATCTGCTCCAAAAAGGAGTAAAATGCAACGTAAAACCTAACCTCAACAACTATGCGCTGAAACAGATTACAGCTACAACTAAAAATGCAGCAGAGGTTGCAAAATTAAATTCTAATACAAAAGCAGCATTAGGTCTCAAAGGAAGCAAACTTCTTGAGAAAGAAATGAATAAAGATAAATTTAGATCTAAGTATACAATAAATGATGAAAAAAGTCTGAAATCAATAAATAATAAATTGAAAAACAACCAATCCATAGCTGTAAAATTAGACAAAAGCAATACACTATTTGTGATGAAAGAAAAGGAATACATAGACAAAACACATGAACTTTTTGATGCTAATATTGTGCAGCACATTGAGAAAGACCAAACCAAACAATTTCAAAATGAAATTAGAGGATAGCTAAAGAACACGCATTTTCTACTGACAGAAACTGAAAAGAAATACCTTACATGCTTGACTCCAAAGGCACCACGCCCAAGAGCATAGCCAAAAATACACAATGGTGGAAATCGGATATGTTCTATGGTCAACTCTTTCGCCATTCAGACAGTTAGCAAAACTGAATAACATACTGATGAAAAATTATACATATGAAGCAACGTATTTCATAAAAAACATCATGATAGTAGCTAAGCAACTAAAAACCAGAAAGCTCTCCCAGGATGCTCAATTTATATCACTTGACATCACCAAACTTTAATCAAACATACCCATACAAGAAGCTGTAACAGTAATACAAAAGAACCTTATCAAACACAAGAAACATTCATACACAGAAATTGTTGAATTGATGGAAGTCCTTCAGCTAACCTTAAGTTCAACTACTTCACTTTTAATGCCAACATATATAAACAACCAGATGGGCTAGCAATGGGATCATGTATATCTCGTACAATAGCTGACATATACATAAATCACTTAGAACAAAAATTAAATAGCGAAGAACCTTGCCAAAAGAAAATGTAGATGACACACTACCGTTAGTGAAAGGGGATGCCAAAGACAACAGACAGTCTAAATTACTTCAGTAATCTACATGAGAAATTTGTATTTACAGTGGAACATGAGCAAAATAAAAGCATCAACTTTCTGGACCTAAATATTACAAGACAAAAAAACACATGCACATTCAAAATTCATAGGAAAAACACAATGACTGACACCACAATCCCTGCAACTGCATGTCACCCAAATTCCATACACAGGCAACATACAGGTCAATGCCAAATAGGGCATCTCCAATACCATTGAACCAACAAAACATGCAACAAGAAATAAGCTCAGTGAAGAAGATTGCAGTTGCCAATTGGTACAATGCTTCCATGGTTGACACATTCCTAGACAAAGTGAAGAAAGGCCTAGGTACAAACTACACCACAGAAGAAAACGCGAAAAACAAATGTATACCTAGTAACCCATACATTGGCAATGTATCTCAGAAGATTGCAAATATTTTATTTAATAAACCGCAACAAAAACTAATTCACAATATAAAGTGTAAGCATGATCCATACTCAGACGCTGGAATATACAAGGTCACATGCCACGAATGCTCCATGTTCTACCTAGGACAAACTGTCCGAAATTTCAACACCAGGTTCACACTGCAGATGAAAGGCTACACACAGCCCACACACACTACATCAGCCATAGTAACACATGTACACAATACAGGACACCCATTTAGAAAAATGGAGCAAAATGTGAAAGTACTCCACTGACTAAATAAAGGAAATGAAATGGATTTACTAGAAGAACTGGAGATATATTCACATTACACAAAATATGAAGATAAAATATTAAATGAAAACTTGAAAGCGAATCAGTGAAGTTCTTCAGATGTTTCGATAGTATACTTAAATAAAAATAGTAACACATAGAAATAAGCACAACTGTGAAATTGACATCAGTAAATTATGATACAAATTGTTAAGGTAAATAACCTCTGTTCAAAAACATATATTCTGTGGAAAACCAATAATGTCATCTCTGTTGATTACTTGTAAGAACACCTGTGTCACTGTTTTGTTTATGAAACATGTTTTCGATGTTTAAAAGTGCACAAGTTGTGTGTGATGTTTAGTGTGTGTGATACTCTGCACAAATGGACCATAAGGAAACTTAGTCAACAAAATGAAGCAGAATTTCACACATCGACAACATCACATAGGAATGACAAACACAAAAAACGCACTTGAAAACGGGAATCATTTTCCAAAACGCGTCGTGCGAAAAATTAAAGAAAGTCGTGACTTGTTGCAGATGAGTTACTTATAAACAAACCTATCGTCTTTCACAGACACAGGCTTTCAGAACAATTTATAATGAATCAAATCAGAGAATAAGATACTAGTTAACACAAGTCCATGAGGTATCTGCTGAATCGTTATCGACGATATAGCATCAGAATACCTCACGAGAGGATCCCAAACTTCCACTCAGTTCAGGGTATCGAGGTTATAACAATATTTTGTCTTGGTGATGTAAAGTGTCATTTAGCGGAATTGGTAAATGGAGAAGACGCAGCTAAGCAACAAGCTAAGTGGAAGCAGATTTTATACCTTAAAGCCTAATTAAGGCTCCTGGAATATTAACAGTATTCGAGTGAGCACACGACTGAGCTCATAATTTGACGGAAATAGCTTGGCTAGTATATATTAGGTATTATGATTAATGAACAGAAAAAATCTTATATTGTTGTAAACTATGTTGAAGTGGGTTTCTTCCTGATTTGCTCACTGAATTGTCAAACTCTGATTGCTTTTGTGGGTCACCGCCAGACACCACACTTGCAAGGTGTAGCCTTTAAATCGGCCGCGGTCCGTTAGTATACGTCGGACCCGCGTGTCGCCACTATCAGTCATTGCAGACCGAGCGCCGCCACACGGCAGGTCTAGAGAGACTTCCTAGCACTCGCCCCAGTTGTACAGCCGACTTTGCTAGCGATGGTTCACTGACAAATTACGCTCTCATTTGCCGAGACGATAGTTAGCATAGCCTTCAGCTACGTCATTTGCTACGACCTAGCAAGGCGCCATTACCAGTTACTACTGATGCTGTAAAACATGTACCGTCAATGGATTAAAGTTAAGTATTCCACAGCTACGTCCTTTCCTTTTTTTCTCATTTCCTTGACCTGTTCCAACCTCACGCCAGCCTGCGTGAGCTAAACGCGTGGCTTTCGGCTTCCTCTCATAGTGGGTTGGCTCTCTTGCCAATCCACAACAGCTTTTCTTTTTCTTTTCGCCTATGTTGTAGTAAGAACTACGAGATAGGAAAATACAATTTCCCTGGAAACAATTTTAAAAGAAAAATATTTATAATAAGAAATTTTCATTCTACAGCGGAAGATGCACTTATACGAAACTTCCTTTCATGTGCACGTACTCTACCAGGAGAGGTCCCGAGCTCGAGTCTCGGTCCAACAGGCAGTTTTAATCTGCCAGGAAGTTTCAAAAATATTTGTTTACTAGACATATTCCATAAAATCTCATTTTGTATCCTGCCTGGAAGGCGGCACGTGGGCCTGCTCCTGTAAACTGAAGGGTAGGCTGAATGTAGAAATCGAGTAGGAGCACGTGAGGTAAAAATCTCGGTACTACATTTAACGTAAAAGTACATTTAATAGAGAATACTAGTAAATGAAATATACCTATCTTCTGGTAAATATGAGCCCGTAGGTGCGAAGCCAGATGTATCAAAGCTAACACAGACAAACTCTGTAGTGGCTCGCCCACTATATAATAGGAACAACGTTGAAACTTCCTGGCAGATTAAAACTGTGTGCCGGGCCGAGACTCGAACCCGGAACCTTTGCCTTTCGCGGGCAAGTGTTCTACCAACTGAGCTACCCAAGCACGACTCACGCCCCGTCCTCACAGCTTTACTTCTGCCAGTACCTCGTCTCCTACGTTCCAAACTTTACAGAAGCTCTCCTGCGAACCTTGCAGAGAGTCGTGCTTGGGTAGCTCAGTTGGTAGAGCACTTGCCCGCGAAAGGCGAAGGTGCCTCTTAGCGGAAGGATAACGTCAGTTTCCTTCCTCAACCTCTCCGTAACACTGCTTGCGTTGCGTATATATGGCCCTGTCGTCGACGGGACGATAAATCCTGTTCTTCCTCCCTTCCTTCTGAAAACACACATTCGTGGACCGGCAGCTATGGTCTCCTTAGCGACCACACGACGTCGGTCCCTTCTTTGAAACAGTCTTTCCGCAACCCTATAACTATCGAACATAGTTTTTTCTTACCCTGTCCAGAACCCATGCCCATATTCTACAAAATGTGTACTCCTATTCTCTACTGAAATTATAGCACTGTTGCCTTATCTACTTCTTTTACAATCAAATGCCAATAGGTTGACATGCCGCCCAAAAATAGAAAAATAAACCTCTGTTAGCTGACCACCAGTTCGAATTTGGGAGGGAAAAGGCAAGAACCAGGTATTTATGAAGTTTCGTTTAGTAATGGATTCAAGTTTTAAGAAAGATCATGTCCCTATCATTGGTTTTGTCGACCTAGAAAAGGCGTTCGACAACGTAAAGTGGTAAGAGATGTTTGAAATTCTCGAAGAAATAGGTATCTGCTGCAGGGCAAGAATGGTAAGGTACTGAAGTTTCCAGTATATCAGCGCACACTCCGCTGCAGAGTGAAAATCTCATTCAAGAACAATGTTGCTTGGTCGTCTACTCTGAATCAAATGGTTAGAATCTGGAGCTGCGCTCATAGAGTTGCACAGTGCCAGCTGGAGGACCCTGTCGGCGGTGTCGGTGTCGTAGTGCCAACCTAAGAACTTGTACCTACGTCATGGCATCTTAGCTATCGATACCACTTACCTCCCACCTGAAACGGTGCACCATCGTCGAGTAGGGCTTCCGACGGCGGGTGGAGGGACTCAGGGGCGGCGCCACTGAGGGGGAGGATAGCGGAACTGCCAGGGAGTGCTGCCCATCCGCAACCCGGAAATGCTCGCGAAGGGAACGAGGAAAACGCCCCATGCAAAACCAACTCAGGGCCGCGCACCGCCACTGGGTATGCTCGGATGAGGAGGTGGAGCAACGACCTCCATGTGCGACGGCGGCAGCCTCAGTGTCCATCGATTCCGGCACCGCGGAGCAACACGGCGGCGGCGACGGCGGTGCCGGCGGCGACGGTGGCGCCGGCGGCGACTGGAGGTGGGGCCGTGGTGGCGGCGAGAGGCGCCCGTGCGGTGCAGGAGACGGCGGCGACGGCAGGAACGCCCGCGGAGGAGGCGAGAGCGGCGGAGGCGAGAGCGGCGGAGGCGCCGTTGGTGGAGCCGTGGGCTGAGGTGGCGGAGCCACGAAGCCTCCAATTCTGCCAGAAAACAACCAGCGGCAGAAAACCGAGGGAAGCACAAATGGATCTGGTTCCGGTGGTGTCGCTTGTCAGTGCTGGAGGGACCAGAAATGACAAATAAGATACGACCAAGATGGTGAAGAATGCTCCTCTGCTCCCAGTCCTGCCTGTCAGGGAAAACGCGATAGAATGCCAAATCCTACGGCGCCAAGCCAGAACAATGCGAAGCAGTGGGAGCGCGCTGTGGTGGGTGCAATAGCTGCAGGAGCGACCTATGGGCGCAGCCATGTAGCTGGGGAATGGGTGCCGCTTGGCTGGGAGCGACATGAAGCAAGGAAACTCCATAGTGCACGCTCGCGAGAGTGCGTGGCACGCAACTTGCTCATCTGCGATTTAAATGTACGCACAAAGCATTCAGCCTCACCGTTCGACTGGGGGTGGAACAGGGCTGAGATCAGATGGCGAATGCCATTAGCAGCCCAAAACGCTTCAAACTCTGAGGACACAACTTCAGAAAGGCCTTCAATGCAGAAAACAGATGTCAAAGCCCGAACAGTACTGGCAGATGCAGTAGAAGACATAGCACAACAAAATGGAAGTTGCTGTACGCACCAATAACTATCAACCAGCCGGTGTCCCAGAAAGGACCCGCAAAACCAATATGAACGCACTGCCAAGGCGCAGTAGGAGTCGGCCACGCAAAGAAGCGCTTGCGGCGAGCAGATTGACGCTCCGCGCAAGAGCGACAATTAGCAAGCAAATTCTCAATGTGTTTATCAATGCCGACCCAAGTGCAGTGACAACGCGCTAATTGCTTCATCCGCACTATACCTCAATGACCAGCATGCAGCAATCGGAGGATTTCCGACTGTGACGAACGAGGTACAACTACACGAGACTGATCATTGTCAGTTCGTAACAAGATAACACAGTGCTGCACAGACAAGTTGTGACGTTGCGCAAAGTCACGAATCTACATAGCAGGTGGAGGCCATTGAGTACGAATATAATGAAAAAGAATCCGCAGAGAAGCATCGGCGGCTGTCGCAGCAGCAATGCGACGAAAATCCATCGGAAAACCATCAGCTAATTCCGTATATTGTGAACCAATAAACATGCATGACAATTTGGAAGAAACAAACACTTCGTCAGGACCAATAGGTAGACAAGACAAAGCATCAGCATTGCCATGCTGGGCAGTAGGCCAAAACAAAATTTCGTAATGTAGTTAGACAAAAACAAAGACCAATGAGGCAACTTTTGTGCCGTATGAGCTGGAACTGGCTTTGACGTGTGAAGGCTTATGTTCGGTGACCAAATAGAACTTGCGATCCCACAAAAACAATCATGAAACTGTCACTCCATATACAATAGCTAAAGCTTCTTTCTCGATTTGAGAATAGTTTTGCTGGGCAGAATTGAGTAACTTAGATGCGAAAGCGACCGGGCGATCGACAGAATTAATGCGGTGCGAGAGAACCGCTCTGATGCCGTGAGAAGATTCATCGACAGCCAAAACAACTGGTTTGGAGGGATCAAAAGGAATCAAACAGCAATCACTCAACAAAGCAAATTTGAGCTTAAAAAAAAAGCAGTGTCACATTCCGAATACCAAACAAAAGGAACGTTCTTACGCCGAAGGCGATGCAAAGGCGCTTCAATCTGCGCTGCATTTGGTATAAACCGAACGTAATATGTAATTTTGCCCAACACAAACTGAAGTTCTTTCAAATTCCTGGGTGCTTGCAAGTCTCTAATCGCACTGAGATGTGACGGTGAGGGGTGGATACCCTGCCCGTTAACCATATGTTCTAAATACTGAATCTCATTTTGAAAAAATTTGCACTTTTTTCTGTTGCACTTGAGTCCTGCCTGCAAAAGTACAGTAAATAAGGCACGCAAATTCTGCAAATGTTCGTCAGGGGTTCGACCCAACAACTATATCGTCCAGATAATTTGAGCAACCAGGGACAGTGGCATACAACTGTTGCAAGTAAGACTGAAAAATAGCAGCAGCCGAAGCACAACCGAACAGAAGGCGGCAAAACTTGAACAATCCAAGGTGGTGTTGATCACAAAATTGCGCTGCGACTGTTCGTCGAACTGAATTTAGAAGTATGCATCCCGCAAGTCAATTGTGGAAAAGAATTTTCCCGTACCAAGCTTATCAAAAATGTCTTCAGGACGCGGTAAGGGAAACTTAACTACCACTGTCTGGTGATTTACTGTAGACTTAAAGTCAGCACAAATACGGAGACGATCTTTTGGTTTCTTCACACATGGGTAAGCAGAAACAGATTCAATCACACCACTGTCTTGCAAATGCTTAAGTTCAGCAGCTACGGCGTCGCTCAGTGCGTGTCGCACCAGGTGCGTGCGCCGGAAAATAGCCATGGCATTGTCTATAACCACAACATCCGTTGCAAGGTCCGTGGCACAACCAAGGCCATCAGAAAAGAGTTCAGCAAAATCATCGCATAGTGCGGCAACACTGTCTGCATGGTCACTGGCGTTGATGCCAAGTACATTGTCCTGAATTGCGAGGCCAAAAATGTTCGTAGCATCACTGGAGCGGAGCACATGGAAAGACACTGTACGTGTCGTTGCACCATACGTGGCTTGCAAACTACACACGTCGAGCACTGACGTTTCCTGTCCAGTAAATGCAGTCAGTGTGGAATGTGAACGTCGTAAGTTTTAGTTTGTGCGCGGGTGGTGGGAAACAATTTTACGAGCACACGGTATAACACAACATCCGCGTTGGCAATGAAAAAGGCAAGACACTCTGTACCCGGTATGTTGTATGCTGCGAAGTGTGCCTCGAACTGGGCGATGTATTCTGGCCAGCGTTCAACGTCCGGATTGAAGGCACGAAATGGCGGCGCCGGAGGCGTCGATGGCGGTGGTACAGGCCGTGGCGTAGAAGGCGCCGAAGTAGCTGCAGTTTGCAGTGTGACCAGTCCATTTATGGCAGCAAGCACCTAAGTCATTTGCTGAGCCTGAAAGCGTACAAGATCGGACAGCAAAGCCTGTTCATTTGGCGAAGCCATAGTTTACACAAAAGAAAACCTTATAGCGAATGGTGTAAGCAGTCATCCACTGAGTCACAAAGGCAAATTGACAAAGCTAAAGCAGTACCGAGCAAAAAGGAAACATACTCGTCGCTTGGAAGGCGGCGCGTGGGTCTGCTCCTGTAAACTGAAGGGTAGGCCGAATGTAGGAAGCGAGTAGGAGCAGGTGAGGTAAAAATCTCGGTACGCTTTTAACGTAAAAGTATATTTAACAGAGAATATTAGTGTGGTGTGCGTACTGTAAGACCTTCGATACACACACCATCAGATTATTTGACTTATCGCTGTAACGAAGTAGGCGAGTGTCGGCAATATGTCTCGTGGTCTTATCGTGGCGTGTTTATCTCCTGCCGTTAGGTCAGACGATAGAAATGCCACCTGCACGCTTAGAGTGGCAGATTGACGGTGACCAACTTTAAACAGAACTTGATTAATTTTCACACACATTTATTAAAGTAATAAAAAGCATAGACATTACGTAACTTGATTCTGGATGCCGTTTACGATTGACAATCTGGCCCTGAGCACTATGCGACTTAACTTCTGAGGTCATCAGTCGCCTAGAACTTAGAACTACTTAAACCTAACTAACCTAAGGACATCACACACATCCATGCCCGAGGCAGGATTCGAACCTGCGACCGTAGCGGTCGCTCGGCTCCAGACTGTAGCGCCCAGAACCGCACGGCCACTGTCCGGCCGGCAATTGACAATCTGAAGTTCCTTTGCTCTTGGTACGTTAATCTTATTCTCACATATCTCTGATACTTGACGAAGTGTCTATACATTTATCTTCATGGCTATGTACAGGAATATGATAATCTTATTAGGCACAGACTGAAACTTGGCTATAGACTAGTACAGACAAATGTAGACTGGTACAGACTGGTGCAGACAAATGCAGACTGACTGATCGGAGGTCTGTACACTCATTATAATACATCGCGCGTTGAGGTATCACTGCGCGAGTGTGATCCGCGAGGAGAAAAGGTTCTACGTTAGCAGCAATCTCATTGGCTGCGTTACATATTAATACGCGGATCGGCGAAAGCAGAATTTGGCCCATCTCTAAGGCAGCGCCATCTCGTAGTGCGGAGACGCATGAGCGCTGCGCCTGTGCTGTTGTGCTTAGTGGGGCGCGCTCTAGTGGGAAAGTTGTGTACATGCTGACTATGCGGAACTATGTACACAACAATTAGTCATTGACATATACTTAACTTTTGGTAAAGATGAGCTTGTAGGTGCAAAACCAGATGTATCAAAGCTAACACAGGCAAAATCTGTAGTGGCTCACCCACTATGAAATAGTGCTTGGTCGTCTACTGGGAATCAAATGGGTAGAATCTGGAGCGGCGCTCATAGATCTGCACAGCACCGGCTAGAGGGCGCTGTCGTCGGTGTCGGTGTCGTAGTGGCAACTTAAGAACTTGCACCTACGCCGTGGCATCGTAGCCATCGATACCACATCTCATATACCACTAATACAAAATTCTAGTAACTTTCATGGAGATATAGAAAGCGTGTAAAATATTGCCAAATTTTCGCGAGTACGTAACATGTAGTGACATACGTGAACTCTCATGTGGCTTGCATTGATAAATATTTGACTGAGTGGCGGAGACTGTCAGAGTCAGCTGTAATTTTCTGTTTATGTAAATGATCACTGAGAAGTTTTGTATGCGGGAACGCTAAAAGATCATTTACGCGTAAACTGAAATTAACATCATGGACACTGAAATTTCCTGGCAGATTAAAACTGTGTGCCGGACCGAGACTCGAACTCGGGACCTTCGCCTTTCGCGGGCAAGTGCTCTACCAACTGAGCTACCCAAGCACGACTCAAACCCCATCCCCACAGCTTTACTTCCGCCAGTACCTCGCCTCTTACCTGCCACACAGTTTTAATCTGCCAGGAAGTTTCATATCAGCGCACAGTCCGCTGCAGAGTGAATATCTCATTCTGGGATCATGAACACCTTTCAGACAGTTGCAAAATAATGTTTATTTTAAACTATACATTAGACGTAATTTCCACATATCGCAAAATAACGAAAATGTTGAGTTTGCGACATAAACATTCCCCGGAGGTAAGAAAGTATGAGATGAATCACACAACATGCGTAACTGCTCTCCAGTACTTTTTATATTCGTTCGTGTTTAATGTAACGCTAATAGGCACGTCACCTGTGCAGCTGAAATTATTAGTTGGTGACTTTAAAAATGACTTCATGTATCCACTTTTATCAGTCGTGCTTATCAGTCTGAATTGCATCACTGCATCGCGACTAATATATTTAAACCTGTATTCCTGTGCTGGAAGAGGGGAAAAATTACCTATTTCGAAATTCAAGCATACACGTGCGTGACTATTTATAAGAAACGCGAGAGAACTGCTGTAATTCACATAAAACTGCACAAACTTCAACAGATATTATTTTTCAGGCAGTCCACATCTCGGAAAGGCAGTAAAGTTTATATCTGGGCATTTTGTCAATCAGTAGGCTGCCGGTCAAATACGCAACAGCAAATACGCTGCCGCAAGGAGTCACTGCAATCTGTAAAATTCTGAAGTGTGAACAACAGGGCGTATTACATGCAGGTATCATAAGTGAGAAATTTTTTTAGGAGGTGTTTAGGAGGTACACCAATCTGATAAGTGCGTAGACCAACTTATTTTGTTATCGAGTAGTTTACGTTTGACTTACAAGAGAACATCACCAACATGACCTCACACTTTAAGGAAAAATGCATCCTTGCAAAACATCTGCCCCACCAGACGATCCCAAGCGAATGTTGATGCCATTAGTAAGTGAAAAAAATGATGCAATTTCACACGTAAAAAAAATTACTTCGTTATCTTTTAGAACTTCCACTGTTATGAGTGTGAATTCTGAATCCTTCATGGTCATGCTGACAAAGTTTTATGAATTTATTTGTAAAAGTATAGACACTGGAAATTGAAATGTCCTGTGGTGCCTCTCCTGCTCCAAGTCGGCCCGTTTGACGTCCTACCCTCCTTAAGGCGAGGGAGAGGAAACACGTCTGCCCAATGTAAGATGAGAAGGCTGGAAAGGGAGCCGCGGCTGCGGTTGAGAGTTGTATGTTGAAGCTGGAGAAGCCAGTTAAGGTACCGCTGCTGCGGGAATGCCCAGGAAGCGTGACGCCCCGTAACGAATGTTGTGGAAAGTACAGAGCATAGAGAAACATAACCATTAGTTTAAGCTGTTAAAGAACGCCGGGGACGGTTCCCTTTCGGGAAACGCGTCCAACACGAAAACTGTTCATTGTGCAGTTTGTATATTTAGTGTCAGTATACACGCTGTCAAATAATATTTCATGTAAAGTATGTAAATTACGGAGGAACAGTGTCGTATTTTATAGTGTGTGTGCAGATCGATGCAATATTCCTTCGGACATTCATGCATGTCACAAGGAACACACGACGTTAACGATTGACAGCCATATTAAATTGTGAAATGCATTCGCAAAATTTCGAATTCCATTGTACACCGGCTGTACGATTTACTAGCCATATATGAAAATTTGTACCTGCCACGGACTCGAACACGGTATTCGCGTCTTACGCGAACGCTCGTCTTAACCACTTTGGCTATCCATGCAAGACTCACGGCCAGACTCAAATTTCCGTATGTTCTAGCGTCTACGGCCCATAGTGTTCGCATACAATTCGTACTATTGCCACTCAGGGAGAGCTGTCATTTCTGCTCGTCAGACTGCCTTGCTTTGGCATGAAATACCGTAGGGCAGTGTCTGTGTTTTTACAGTGTCTATATATTTCGATGCAATGTTCCTTCGGTTATGCATCCGTGTTCCTCCTCCTCCTCCTCTTCTTCTTCTTGTTCTTCTCCTTCTTCTGTTTTTTTTTCCTTTATTGAGTTTCGATTCCCCCTGAAGGGGGCGGGCTGGCTGCAGCTTAGTACGCTGCTCATCAGCCTACAGGAAAAATGAATATAATAAATACTAAAAGCAGGCGATAAAATCAGTGACTTAAATGGTAAAATGGCGGAACATTGTGGAACTTAAAACATAAAACAAAGGGTTGGTAATGCTAATAAAATACACAGGAAGCAGACAGGTAAAATAATAGACAGAAAATTGAAAAACATGGCGACAGTCTGGTTTCTGTTCGCAAGAGATATAAAAATCACACCCAGTGACAGCATGATTTCTGTTCGCAAGACTTTGGAAAGACGCACAATACTGAACACTCACTTGAACACTGCACTAAAAAGTTGGGACAAATATGACACGCCACAACTGAGGGCAGACAGGGGAGAACTTGGACAGATAATGGGACAGAAAAGGGGGGAGGAGAGAAAAGAGAAAGTGGGGGGGGGCGGGAGGGTGGAAGAAGCCGACAGATGACGAGGACTCATAAGAGGAGGGGGGGCGGCTCTACAGACGCGAGAGGGAGTGGGGAAAGGCAGAGGAGGGGAATGCAAAAGGACTCGGGGCAGTGGGGGTAGAAGGTAGGCAGAGAGAGGGTAGGTGGGGAAAAACAAAATGTGAGGGAGGGGGGGAGATGGAGCCCAGGGAAAGGACAGAGGAAAGGAGGGTGAGATGAGGATCAGAGTTGATAGGAGGGATAAATGGAGGGAGACAGGGCATCATCCGGGAGGGGGAGTTGACAAAAGCCACCCTGGGAAAGGACTTCTTCTGTCTATTCTATATACTTATATAAATTAAAGTCCACCACATGGCTGCTTTCTGTATGTTTGGACTAATCTCAGAAACTACTGTAGGCGCTTCGATGCGGTTATCACCAAGAGATAGACTGATTCATGAGGAAGGTTTGTGTATACAGTTCATAAACAGTTTGTGTAAATTGGCCGAATTATAACGAATTAAAGTGACCTGGCGCTGCGAAAACCATGACATTGTCATCTAGTGGAGAATGAACACCCAGCTCCAGCACCAAACTGGTGCTAGGTACCATTAACGAAAGTCTGTCGCGAGGTACCACCATGGCAGTACTTCATACCTTATTGATTTTTGCAGGTTTTTCTTTACTATCAGCTCAGAACGGAATGCGCTGGAGATCTGCACTGAAGATTTTTAGGATATGCTTTTTTTATCTTTATGCTCCTAACAAGATTAATGTATTTATGTCGCTGCTCGCAGAGACTATATGTGCATTGTGATTTAGCTAAGTGTCGGCGTTCGAAGAATTTCCGAGCTCATATATCCTGGTTGTTACTTAGAGATGCAGTATTTTCGAGTACTGATGGCTTGAAATCAGTTGTTCGCTCTTTTAGTACTTTGGAGAGCCGCTAAATGGACGTCCCTGCTTCTACAAAGTGCGTAACTTGGAAAACATGTTACAGGGGGATTCACTTCCAGAACATTCGTTGTTGCAGTGAGCTTCCGTAGTTATCTCAATAGCAAAAGTTTATCGTAATATGGGACTCAGTGTGGCTGATGAAGAACTTCTAAGGCTGCTTGAGGAATCTGGTTGCAAATTTGACGATAAAGGTTTTGAAATCAACGCCAGTATTTCCGAAACGCACGGTGATCTACTTGAATCCTTCGTTTTATAAACAGGAGCCACATAAAGAAGTCGAAAAAGTGTATGAATCCTGGGGTTCTGCAGCAGTCACTGTGGCTCGACTGTAGAGTGTTAAAAAAGGACAAATGCATGTATTGCCTGGTAAGGACAGTATTACTCTCTAATTTTGTTACTGTTAGTACAATTTGTAAAATTTTTCGTGCTATATTACAATTCTTTCCTAGCACATACCTCACCAATATAGTGGATCTTTGCTGTTGTTGTCACGTGGATCGGTACCACTAACTGCATTGTATCTCAAAATCGGTATTATAAATATTAGCCTTTGTTTACAGATGCCACCAGAATATACGCATGGCACGGTAGCTAATGACACAACATTCCTTGCTGGCAATATCTATTTCATTATCAATTGCAAATCTGCTATTCATCAGACTGCGAAATATCGGAGCGCAATGCATCTGAAAATGAGAAACACTTGGTGAATTACAGTCGCGACTGGAGATTCATCAGCACAATCGTATATCCTAATAGAATTCCCAAATTGAAAACTCATATATACATATTATAAATTAAAGTCCCACGCTGAGTTTTTCTGTTTGCATGTGGAGGCTACTCTCAGGAACTACTATAGAGATCCTGATATGGTTTGTACTAAGAGGTAGACTGATTCACGAAGAAAGTCTGTGCTTATAATTTATTGTCTCTATGCCAGAGAAGTAGTTTAATAATAGATACTTAGGGCTACCCAAACGAAGCCAGGGCGAGTTACTAGTAAGTACAAAAAAAATGGCTCTGAGCACTATGGGACTCAACTGCTGAGGTCATTAGTCCCCTAGAACTTAGAACTAGTTAAACCTAACTAACCTAAGGACATCACACACATCCATGCCCGAGGCAGGATTCGAACCTGCGACCATAGCGGTCTTGCAGTTCCAGACTGCAGCGCCTTTAACCGCACGGCCACTTTGTCCGGCACTAGTAAGTACATGCTAGTACTAAGTTCAGAGCTGTAAATCAAGACAATGGCATTTCTCAATATAAAAGTAATTACTCAGTCGAGTCCAAGGATGTTCAATTCCTGACATCTAAGATTATCTGCAACAATGAGTTCCAAATAGCCAATACCATAAAGAACCATAGAATCAAACTCCGAATGGATGACGTGCAACAGTTCCACTCCTAATTTGTTACATTATAGTCACAAATATGGTATCTTGATATAACAAATTAACATACAGAAAATGCTCTCCAACGAAGTGTGCTCTAATTCTGTCATATGAAAATCTCTGTGCAGCTGGTTAATAACACGTCGCACTATTCTCAACTAACATTCAGTGAATCATATTGAAATTCGTAGCTTTAAATATAGTCCACTGCAAACCATTTTTCCAAGCTTTGGTTACCTTCCACTGAATTGATGGCACCATATTTCGGAAGAAAGATTGCAGCAGAAAACAGTAACCGTCTATAGAGCTGTGACAGCTCTGAAGAGTTGAAAAAGAGACGTTTACGAAATCGCTTTGGCTGAGATAGGCCCGCAAAGCTGCCAAGCCCAGCACCTGTCAGGGATCGACTTACGTCGACTCATCTACAGTCTTCTTTTGATTTCTATACCATCTCTCACATGAGAGGAGAGAAATAAGTTAATTTAAAGTGTCACTGTGGAGGTAAACATGTAAGGAGTTAAATGCAGCATAAACGTTGAGAACATACACTACAAATACACTACAAATAATAAACGGGTATTCATTGGACAAATATATTATACTAGAACTGACATGTGATTACATTCTCACGCAGTTTGGGTGCTTAGATCCTGAGAAATCAGTACCCAGAACAACCACCTCTGGCCGTAATAACAGTCGCTGAGTACAACATTGCAGGCATGGCATGGTCTCCGAGCTGATAGCCCATGCTGCTGCAAACGTCGTCGAACTGTTCGTGCACATGGTTGTTGTCTTGCAAACGACCCCATCTGTTGACTCAGGGATCGAGACGTGGCTGCACGATCCGTCACAGCCATTCGGATAAGATGCCTGTCATCTCGATTACTAGTGATACGAGGCCGTTGGGATCCAGCACGGCGCTCCGAATTACCCTCCTGAACCCACCGATTCCATATTCTACTAACAGTCATTGGATCTCGATCAACGCGAGCAGCAATGTCGCGATACGATAAACCGCAATCGTGATAGGCTACAAACCGACCTTTATCAAAGTGGAAACGTGATGGTACGCATTTCTCCTCCTTACACGTGGCATCGCAACAACGTTTCACCAGACAACACCGGTCAACTGCTGTTTGTGTATGAGAAATCTGTTGGAAACTTTCCTCATGTCGGCACGTTGTATGTGTCGCCACCGGCACCAACCTTGTGTGAATGCTCTGAAAAGCTAATCATTCGCATATCACAGCATCTTCTTCCCGTCGGTTAAATTTCGCGTCTGTAGCACGTCATCCTTGTGGTGTAGCAATTTTAATGGGCAGTATTGTATGTTCAAACGAAACAATTTAGTAGATAGACTGGGATAGATGGAAGATAAAAAGTGTATTCTCAAAGCGAAAACTGATAAAAAAACCTTTCATCCCAGAAGCAAAAAAAGTCCTCTTGGATACTGTGATATGACCGAATATAAGAGTGAAGAAGATCTGGGCCAAAAGTTACGAATGGTTCACAGTAGAAGTAGGCTCAGTGAGAAACTGAGTGTACAAAATCGGTGCATATAGGATCGAATTTTGGCTTATAAGTCTGAAAGGGTTCATTTCAAAATCAAGAACGCTACTACATGATAAGGGAGTGAGAGAGATAGAGACACTGGATCTGTGAGTGAGTGAGCGAATAAGTGAGTGAGGGATAGCAGATGTAGAAATGCAATAAAAGAGAAACGCATTTGAGAGAAACATAATGACACTTAAATGCACAACGGAGATGACAGAAGAGGCAGTCACGGAAGTTGCATCAAAGCCAATGCTAGTGTTTCAATAATTTCCGTGGCAAGCATCAGATAGATTAATTCTAGAAATTTAGTTGTTAGTTGACAATAGAGTCCGCAAAGAACTGTAGCTACTCATGTATCTTTATGCGGTTGTCATGGGCCTGTAAGTTTGAGAACTTGACATGACCCTCAGGTGCTCTCAGGGATTTTCTTCGTGAACTTGTTCCAGGCCATTAGTCCAGGTGTGACCTCACTTTCCTCTCTTTAGTCTTCTCTACAGCAGCCATACATTCATTAGCATAGAGTAGGCATTCCCATACGGTCTGCTAATTCTTTGTTGCCGGGTGATCATCTGCCTCGTATAGGGGTTCTTAGGTATAATCGTGACTTTAAACACATAAACGCTTTAGGAATTTTGTGGATACTACGAGAACTATTGTCTAAAGATTCAACAAATATTGAAGTTCATACAAGTAAACACTATGCAGTCCAATGTCAGATAATGACAATGCTTTAGATAGCCATGTTCATCAACTTTACACCTTTTCAGGCTCATACGAGTTTTATCCGAGTTGCTAAACTCTCTTCAAAAACATTATTCAATGTTTAATTCTTAATATTCATATTTTAACTAAATTTTCAGTTTTGTCACTAACATGGTGTGGTATTAACATCGAGGAGAATTGTGAAATATCAGCCGCAAAACAAATGCACCTCTATGAGGAATGACACTCAGGAAACAAGAGAATTAAAATGACCGACTCAACATCAGAGAAATTGTGTATTAAAAGAGTTATTCCGCTGGAAGATAAACGTGCATATATTCACAAGATAGAAAGGGAGACTGCGACTTCATGGAAACGAAGTACGTCATGAAAATCACATAGTGTGAGTAAATATGTGGTATTTAGTAGTCACCTGAGAAAAAGGCGAGAACGAGAAAGCTTTAATGGGTTTGACGCACACTTTTAGCCTGTACAGTGTAAATATGCGAAAATTACTTAAGAATGGGAAGTAGGGAATGAAACAGGAAGAGAGAAACGGGAGGATATTCTTAATAATGAAGTTCTATTGAACTGAAAGGAAGAGTGGAAGATTGGAAAAATACGTATATGTGTGATGAGCATTTGTGTATGGGTGAGGGAAATAGGGGGAGGAGAGGGAGAGAGTCCACATAAAAATTAGGTACTTCACGTCACTGTAATGAACTTATAATTGCGAATGTGATGGAAACGGGGAGGAGAGAGATTAACACACAGGATATCTGCCTGAGAAAACACAAATTGTTATGTTCGTGCATACACATGCAATTTCTTATCGGTCACGTTACTTTGGCGTCTTAATAAAATAGCTGTGAATAACTGAATGAATGAACGTGGTATGAGCAGACAGATGTGTTAAAGAGAGTGAATTGCAAACCTGAGACAAACACAAATGAATTTGTATTCAAACTTAGCACGAACCTGAATTGGTAATATATGCGAGAAGATACAGGACGAGAGAAAGGTAAACAGACAGAGATAGAGAATAATGAAGCGGAAACGTAAGATATGATTAAAATGTAATTTGCATAAAACATTAAGGCAATCTAAAAACACAACAAATATGTATAACTGAGGATATGTATAACAGGGAAGGACAGTCATAAAAGTGTAAGTAAATGGTAAAAATATCTTGCAAATGTATAAAAAATTTAATTTTACATATGTGATACAAGACGACGAATATGCCAAATGTGGAAGAGAGAAAGAGTAAGAGAAGACATGAAAATTTATGGGTGTGTGTGTGTGTGTGTGTGTGTGTGTGTGTGTGTGTGTGTGTGTGTGTGATTGTGGAAGTGACGTCGAACCCAGGACATAGTTTCGGATAATATATATACGTGACACACACCAAGCACCCAATCCACAGAATTTAAAGAACTAGAGAAGCTGCAACAAAATACACGTCAGGTATTTCTGAAATTCTCTTGGCTGAAGCAGGATAACATTCTTGAGGGTGTCGTCTGACATTCCGACTTCCAGAGCTCACTTATATGTATTGTGTGTTGTGACTTGGCAAGACAACCAAGCTACTCTGAGGAAGCCGAAAGGCACGCGTTTAAGCTCACGCAGGCTGGCGTGAGGTCTGGAACTGGACAACGACGTTATAGTAGGAAAGAACGTACGTAACTACTGGAATACTTAACTTTAATCCATAATTAGTGAACATCGGTCTGACGGTACATGCATCACAAGATAAATAGCAAATGATAATGGCGCCTTGCTAGGTCGTAGCAAATGTCGTACCTGAAGGCTATGCTAACTATCGTCTCGGCAAATGAGAGCGTAATTTGTCAGTGAACGATCGCTAGCAAAGTCGGCTGTACAACTGTGGTGAGTGCTAGGAAGTGTCTTTAGACCTGCCGTGTGGCGGCGCTCGGTCTGCAATCACTGACAGTGGCGACACGCGGGTCCGTCGTATACTAGCGGACCGCGGCCGATTTAAAGGCTACCACCTAGCAAGTGTGTTGTCTGGCGGTGACACCACATTGTGCATAAGAAGTTCTGGTGTATTCTTGGTAGTGCTTCTGGCTATGACACTCAGGTCATGATGTTTTCCCCGAACGAAGGAGAACTCTTTCGTCTCCTGATAATGGTAGGCCGAAGTCGAGGAGGACTTCTGTGGATAACGCGAATTTTATAATTTCTACCTTAAAGAACAATACTGTAGAAATGATCATGCTAGTCCCACTCTGATTTGGAAGTTATGGAGAGCGCTCTTTCGCCGCTTCGCTATTATATGTCTTTATAAGGTCTGCCTTCGCTATCACTAACAATCTAATGGTTCAACTCAGTTCTTTGGTACAAGAATTTAAATTTTGCACTGTACACAAGACTGACACAAGTAGACAGAGAAGGTAATGCAATATTTCTCCAAATTTAAATTTGTTATGATACTTTGCACCTGCATCAGACACTTCTGAAAAGGGGAGGTTATTGTTTTCTGCACTGTACACAAGACTGATACATGTAGACAGAGCAGGTAATGCAATATTTATCCAGATTTAAATTTGTTATGATACTTTGCAGCTGCATCAGACACTTCTGAAAAGGGGAGGTTATTGTTTTTTAATACAGAAAAGCAAACAAATGATAAGTAAACAAATAATTAATTTCCTTGCATGACAATAATAACTCTTCCTTCCCTTTCCACATATCCCTTTATCCGGCAATCAATTGTTTTAGCGTGAGAGATAAGATACGGCATCAAACCACTCGGAATTATTAAAAAAGATGATAAAAAAACGAGCGATCAAATTTCTTAACGTCCGCACAAACTGTGCTTATGTGCATATCGACAACTTGCGAAAATCTCGTACGGGGAGAGGATCGTATCAGGCATCCCGGTTTTATTTCCTTGTTTGTAGGTGATGTTCATGAATACTTATTTAGAAACGCGACGGGTAATTTTCCCTTTTTTGTCTGAAGACCTACTGTAAACATGCTGGTATTTCGTTCAGCATGTATTTGCTTCCTAACTATTCTCACCTATTGTCAGTGCTGTGACTATTTTCTTGGCTGTAACATTAAAGAAAGTGTGATACAAAATCGAGTTTACCTGATCTGCACGAACCTTTTTTCTGATTGATGAGAAATCATTTCATAAAAGTTTGCGATCCGGAAACACATAATGGGGATACTTGATTCATGTTGCATGAGTAGGAATAAATAATTATTGTTAACACCAATCATGCATACATCTCCTGCAGATTGACTCGTTCCATATCATTTCAATGAAAACAATCGTTCAAATGAGGTATGGAACATGGGCTGTGCAACTAACTAATCTGTGCGATATTTCCTCAAAGGAAGAGGAATTAGTTTTCATTATTTATGTAGACGCCATCGTGTAACATGTAACTGGGCGTTATATACTGCAAATTCACTTTCTAAACAGCAGAACTCAGTACTGCAAATCAACTCTTTCGATGGGATCTACATCTCGATTGTAATACATCTGACAGCCTGCATCAATCGCCTCGTATTCTGAAAGAAAAAATTAGTTAAGACTGCTATTCTACGATGTGTATAGTATACTCTTGTTAATGCTTGTTAATTCTGATCCATTTACTCTTCCTCGCGAGGTATTGCATCTTCTTTCGTTCATTCCGAAGGTGAAATTCCCATGTCTGTTTAATTTATAAATATATATTTTTTACACGTTATTGCTTTCTGAAAATGATGAACAAAGATTAATGTCTTGCATTTAAATCACATACCCACTAAATAAAAACTGGTTTATAGTAACATAATTGAGCATACAGCATAGCATGACAGAAAACGTAACATGTCAAAAACATAGAAAGTGTTCAGGGGCAAAAATGTACACAGTGTATCACAATGTAGCAGCAAAAAAAGTAAAGTAGTCACGAAGTTGAGATATCATAGGGCAAAAATGTTAAAGTCAACTGGTGTTTGTTATATCTTAAGTATTTTATAGTGCATACAAACAAAACAGGAAAACAATCATACATACATAAAAAATGATGACGAGAAATGTGACCTTTTTGTGTTCAGCTTGTATGTTGTGTAGTTAATAGAGGCGAGAATTGAAGACTTTAATGGATAGAGAATTTAATAAAATTAATACGTCACTAGATAAAATTGCATAATTATTCATAAGATACGTAAGTTTATCTGGAAAAATGTGCACGGACTGATGTGTAACGACAAGAAGAGCGACCTGCTAACCTTAGCTTGCCGGGCACTTGCCAAGAAAAAATACGATAATCATCAGTAAGTAGTCACATAAATATAATTGCATAAGTGGTCATAAAATGTGTAAGTTCATCTGGAAAAATATGCACGGTCTGATGTGTAACGACAAGAAGAGCGACCTGCTAACCTTACCTTGCCGGGCACTTGCCAAGAAAAAATACGATAATCATCAGTAAGTGTTCATGTGAATATAATTGCGTAAGTGATCATAAAAAAATTAGGAAATGGCATTACAGTATGATAAATCATAAAGTATGTTCATTCAATAAAAGGTTTGATGTTGGACACGTGGTGGTTCCCTTTGGTTTTTCTGAAGTTTCGACGTGTACTACATTGGGGTGAGGAATGCCGCGAATCCGATATTGTCATCATTACACTGGGTGTCGCAAGTACTATCGGTCAAATTATTAGAGTCGGCTATTTCACTCATTACACATCGCGATGTACTGTTAACAGTTTTTCGCGGCATTTTTCACAAATCAGAATTAAGCACAATTGAAACAAAGACAATGCAAAATGCAACAAACAAAATTACAACAATGAGCAACAAATTGCCGATGATCTGTGAAAGAAAAAGTTACAAATTAGTAAATGCGTTGCGCCAGATGCAAACTACATTTAAGTAAATAAGAGCAGATATATGACTACATCTCAGAAGATTCACAAAGAAATACGATCCTGGCCAGATGTCGCCAAGTGTAACCTCCCCACAAAGAAAAATGTCAATGAAAATGTGAGCCAAGAGTAACTTTCCCACAAAATATAATAACTTACAATTAAATGAATTTTTAAATACTGTAACCTCTGAACAAAATTGGCTCCGATTTATAGTCTCTGTGCATTCACACTTAATATTCCCACAAAAATTCTTTTCTCGTTTAATGTCAAGTTCGAAATAGAAAAATTCCTAAACACCAAAATAATAAAAAAGTTCTGTAACCTGATAAATTTTATGAGGACAGCAGCGCTGACCTTCGGCCCTGTATTCTGAATAAAAAAAGCAAAAATTCTTACCTCAATAAAAACCGCAATTATATCTGCTCTTAAGTTGGAATTTTTCGACACAGCTTCGTGCAATACTGGCGTATATTTTTCTTTTTTTATTATTGGAAGGAATGATCCTGCATTTGAAATATTCTTTAAATTGAAATGAATGCTTTTCTTTAAAAGAGTTGCTTTATGTTATAAAAATTATTATTGGGGCATTTCTTTGAACAAATTAAATTACAATTAATATACATTATTAAATATGCGCAAGGCTGTTTCTTTACCTTCTACAACAATACTCATCCTCCAGAGTCCTGACCAGAGTCGTGAGCAGAGCACACAGCCAACGCATGCCGACTCCCGCCGACTAGCACGGACTGACGACTACTGTCGACTGACAACTACTACTGTCGACTCGCGCAGTCAAGCGCAGACTAGCAACAGCTAACGATAAACTACTCTCTGGTCAGAGATTCTGTCATGCCTCGCCCATCGCCGGCAATGTATACGTCTTTCACTGTTCTTAGCGCTTACCACGCACAGATAGCTCTGACAAGTTTAAAGTGCCTGTGAACCCAGGCCCTGCCAGGTAAGCAGATCCCAAACACAGTGACCTTTAGACTTCAGAATAATAGCTGTTATACATGACGCAAAGTACGTAAAAGAGGAAGTAGGAACCTCTACTTTAGATCAATCAAACAAACTACTATTTGTACTAAGTATTTTTATTATAGTACTCACTGTACACAGTGTGTTCAGGTTGCTTTTTTGGCGATAAAGGAAAATCATATGTACTTAGGAAGATCCCGTAATTAGCACAAGAAAATCTTAATGAACCTAACATCAAGCAAGATAAACCCAAGAAAATTTACCAAAACAATTCTACACTAGCGTAATCTCGAGAGAAAAACAAATTCTAATTTAATTTCAAGCGCACCGAACACAAAAAAAACACCCCAAAAATGTTACACTATAGTGTTATAAATTGACTTGATACTGACTATTCTATTGTGATTGGACAATATCTTCTATCTACCGAATGTCTTCCTCTGATTTAAACCCCAAGAACACACACGCAATATGTGGTTACCATGGACACGAGGTAATGAAAAAAACTACGCAAATCATCTCCAGTCTAAAACACACCTAAAGTGAACGCACTCTCGTGACTCCCACACTTAGGGTCTGAGCAGCGCAGTATTCACCTTGTGCAGACTGCGGCGATAAGGGCGGCCGTGATAGGGTGTGACGTGTGTCAGCGGCGGATGTATCGACGCCTTGTGAATGTTTTTGTTTTGCAGAGCAGGCGTGGATCTCGCACCCTGTACATGTGACTGACACGTGAATGTTGTTTATGTCAAGTCTGATGACGAACTTCTCGCGTTCTAGCGTTTCCGTGTAAATGGGAGGACTATGTTCTCCTTTGAGACCACGCAAAAGAATCCCCTGCAGCATTAAGATGTTTACTTCAGCTCAGGTGTGCGTCAGAAGAATCGTCCAACGGTGACTCAGCGTTGTGCGGTGGTCTCCACCAAAAATGCCAGGTGCGGTCCATGCGTCGCTTCCCCATATGATCTCCCGCGGCGATGGTTCACCGGTTTTTGGCTTTCCTAAGTCGAGTTCCGTGTCGTTGTGCCCGGGTGGGCTGCGGAGCCTCGCTTGCACTTCAGTCCACTGCTACATATATGCCATTTGTCCATCAGCACCAAAATTAGGTTGATTTTGTTAGTATCGAGTTCATATGAGCCATGCATGATTTAATTACTCTATGTACTATGCAAATAACTTGTCTCTAAGCAAAGTATGGCTTTTGGGGTACCAAATTCATCGGTTTAAAGAGTAGATTCGATTTCTCGCGATAAATATGTTAGGTGTAAAAAATTACCCATTCACCTTATAATGTGTGTGCGTGCGTGTGTGTGTGTGTGTGTGTGTGTGTTTGTGTGTGTGTGTGTGTGTGTGTGTGTGTGTGTGTGTACGACAAAGATTGAAAGGTATGGCGTCACATGTGCAACGTTGTCATTAGAAGTACTTGCAATTACATCTTTCCATTTTCAGAAGATTCAGATGATTCAATAGAATGTACAAGCAAACCACCAGTCACTTCACATATTCGTTGATCGAGCTGTACATCGTTTCCCAAGTTTCATTGTTATAATATTTATACAGATTAAAAATGTACTGTGGAACAAAATGGCTCTGAGCACTATGGGACTCAACTGCTGTGGTCATAAGCCCCTAGAACTTAGAACTACTTAAACCTATCTAACCTAAGGACAGCACACAACACCTAGCCATCACGAGGCAGAGAAAATCCCTGACCCCGCCGGGAATCGAACCCGGGAACCCGGGCGTGGGAAGCGAGAACGCTACCGCACGACCACGAGATGCGGGCTACTGTGGAACATTCAGTGAAAATATGTGAGAAGTGCGACTCTACAATATAGTTTCTGTCTCGAGAGTACCACACACCTTCTGGGATGAGATAATCAATATTCTTTGTGTACAAAGTTCTTTTATCTCTGAGGATTGCATTACCTCACATTAAGTTCTAGAGTTCTTGAACAGGCACTGTCCTCGGAACCTAAACATGATGGGAACAGCTCTGTAGCCTCCTGAAGCCTGGCGGCAGTTATCGTGAATTTATTTTAAACTGATCTTACGTACAGTCCAACAGGAGATAGGGAAAGGGAAATGACAAAAATTTTAGAATTAAAAAAAAAAAAACATGCTATTCAGGAGTGTCCACACAATGGACGCTGAGTCATGGTGACCTAAGGTATGCATTAGAAAGAAAACGAAAAATGTAAAAAAAGTACTTTATTGATAGTTTACTTAACAAAATACGAGAACAGTCTTGTTAGGCACATGTCACTTGTATCATATTCCGACTACGAATTTTTTTTAAAAAAAGGACGCAAACTGTGACAATTTTCTTTCTGATGGTAGAGAAACAGATCTACTGTGATGTCAGAGGAAAGCTGGAACAGCTTTCGCGCTTTATTCTGGTTTCTTCGTGCAGCGAGAATTCTGACACCTCATGCTATTTTTCAGCTCAAATATTTCTTGCAAGTGGGCAACAGTATCTGAGCGTGATTGTAAGGACAATAGTGTTCGCCTTTCAGGAGTCCAGTCCTCATCTTCTTCATTAGAACGTTGTTCCTTCTGACAATTTAGCAAATAATCTGGAATTCTTAGCTTGAAATCGAGATACTGAAGGAAACTCTTCTTTGACTCGCAATTCCCAGATCTTTAAAGGGAAAAACAGTCTTACAGTCCAATTTCTGTTTCTGGTGCAGATACTTTAAAAACTCATGATCCTGTTAATCAGGACTATGCCACCCAATTTTTTATTTACTGACTTCCAGCATGCTGGAGTAACTGTGGATCGGAAACTTAATCAGTAGAACGTAAAACCAATCCAAAGTTGTAAATTTTACTTTTTTATTCACTCGATGACTAGTTTCGGGCCGAGACCTATTTTAAGATCATAGTAACACCGTCGAAAATGGCATTTCCGAAGATGTGGAAACCATGTCAAAAATGTGCAACGAACAGTTACAGCCCAAACATGTATAAATACTAGTCATCAAGTGAACAATAAAGTAAAATCTGCAACTTTGGTCTGATTTTTCATTCTACCAATTCTTTATTGTAGTAGTTGATTACTACTAGAAGGGGCACTTGAACGTGTCCCCCATCTTTCTTCGACCATCTTTTACAATAGAAATTGATCTTCTCTTGCCACCTGGTCAACAATCCATGTCCATGATTTGCAAGCACTCTGTCTACTGTCAGATGCATTGCTCTTGGTATTCATTACCTCATTACTGATCCGGAAAATAACTGTATTAACGTAGTACCTACGTTGCTTGCAGAAAAAGGACTGATGCGACAGATAATGCCATTTAGCAACAATACAAACAAGAAATGTAAATTTGCAACTATAATCCCCACTGATGCCTGCGATGTGGCAATAAGTCCCAGCTTCCATTACAGTGGACATTACCATTTTGTAACCATAATTAAAGAAACACGAAGGTACATATTTTCATGAAATAATTTTTGGAAAAAAACACAATAGCGAAGGAGTACTCACCTTCCATTGTAACATGTTGTAAACAATTTGGCAGCGACAGATGGCTATACCATACTGCCCATTCAAATGGACCACAAGTATTTCGAGGGCAAGTGCAGACTATTTGACAGCAAGACTGAAAGCTCTATGTCCATCATATCGGTCACCAGGCCGCAAGAGGATATGAGCGAAACAGCCGTTTCAAAATATGGGCCGAAATGATACACTGAGTAAAGTGTCACAGCGTCTAGGAACCTGGATACATATTCGGCAAGAACTGGGCTGGAATCTTCGTCGAGTGATCTTATTTTGCGTTTACTGTGCCTTCTTTAAATCGGTTGTGGAGTGAAATGGGGTGCTTCTTAGGGGAAGCATAATGTCAGTTTCCTTCCTCAACCTCTCCGTAACACTGCTTGCGTTGCGTATATATGGTCCCGTCGTCGACGGGACGATAATCCTGTTCGTCTCCCTTCCTTCTGAAAACACACATTCGTGGACCGGAAGCTATGGTCTCCTTAGCAACCACACGACGTTGGTCCCTTCTTTGAAACTGTCTTTCCGCAACCCTATAACTATCGAACATAGTTTTTTCTTACCATGTCCAGAACCCATGCCCATATTCTACAAAATGTGTATTCCTATTCTCTACTGAAATTATGGCACTGTTGCCTTATCTACTTCTTTTACAAACAAATGCCAATAGGTTGACATGCCGCCCAAAAATAGAAAAATAAACCTCTGTTAGCTGACGACCAGTTCGAATTTGGGAGAGAAAAGGCAAGAACAAGGCATTTACGATGTTTCGTTTAGTAATGGATTCAAGTTTTAAGAAAGATCATGTCCCTATCATTGGTTTTGTCGACCTAGAAAAGGCGTTCGAGAACGTAAAGTGGTAAGAATATTTGAAATTCTCGAAGAAATAGGTATCTGCTGCAGGGCAAGAATAGTAAGGTACTGATGTTTCCAGAATATCAGCGCACACTCCACTGCAAACTGAAAATCTCATTCTGGAAACATCCCCCAGGCTGTGGCTGAGCCATGTCTCCGCAATATCCTTTCTTTTAGGAGTGTTAGTTCTGCAAGTTTAGCAGGAGAGCTTCTGTTAAGTTTGGAAGGTAGGAGACGAGGTACTGGCAGAAGAAAAGCTGTGAGGACGAGGCGTGAGTCGTGCTCGGGTAGCTCAGGTGGTAGAGGACTTGCCCGCGAAAGGCAAAGGTCCCGAGTTCGAGTCTCGGTCGGGCCCACAGTTTTAATCCTCCAGGAAGTTTCATATCAGCGCACACTCCGCTGCAGAGTGAAAATCTCATTCTGGAAGGAGAAACTAGTTTACATCCAGTATTAATTTAAATGTTGGAAATTCTTTGCCGGACTTATTTGCCTAGAGTATAACCGTGAACGGAATTGAAACGTGGTCTATAAATGGTTCAGACAAAAATAAAATACAAGCTTTTGAAATGTGGTGGTTCAGAAGAATGGTGAAGATTAGAAAGATAAATCGGATAATGAGGAGGTGCTGAATCGATTTGGAAAGAAAAATTTATTTTATAACTTGACTATAAGTAAGAATCGTTGGATACAACACATCCTGAGGCTTTAAGGTTCAAATTGCTCTGAGCACTATCGGACTTAACTTCTGAGATCATCAGTCCCCTAGAACTTAGAACTACTTAAACCTAACTAAACTAAGGACATCACACACATCCATGCCCGAGGCAGGATTCGAACCTGCAACCGTAGCGGTCGCGCGGTTCCAAACTGTAGCGCCTAGATGGAGGTGTGATTATGTGCGTGTGTGTGTAAAGGGGCTTGGGGGGCCGGGGGAGGGGGGTGGAGTAACAACGGATGAGAAAGACCAAGGTCTGAATAGTAAGAAGGTCCAAGTGGCTACAGGCATTATGTAGAGATAATGCACGTGGTGGATCAGCGTAAGAACTGCACAAAACCAATCTTCGGAATGAAGACCACAACGGCAACAACAGCGACAACATATACATAATTCTCTAACGAAGTGGTTTTTTCTCCTCCAATCTTCTGAATGATTTGACGCAGGTCGTCACGACTTCCCCTCCTGTGCCAACTTCCACATTTTCACTAAGCTTTTTTAGTTATATGATGGCTTTATTTCAATACCTGTATCCCCTGCACCATTTGCTCTCTATGGCGCTCACTAGCATCGTAGATGTTTTCTCGTATAGTCTTAATAGGTGTTCTGTCACTCTGTTTCCATTAATATTTTTCACGTTTTCCTTTCGTTGTCTTTTCTGATGCAAAGCTTCTCATTTCTTATCGGACACTTAATTTTCATCATTCTTCTTTAATTTCACACCTCAAACGAGTCGAGAGTTCTCTTTTTCTTTTTTCAAATGAAAATATAACTTCTTAAAGGTGGAAGCTGAAGTAATAAATTAAAATTCGTGTTCAAGTCTCGGCCTTGGCACAACATTTAATTCATTACTTCAGCTTCTGTCCTCATGGAAGATAAAGTTGAGACTCATGTGCCTCCATGGAAGTGTAATTCCATCAAAAAATATAACTGTGTCACGAAAATTGTCAAATGTGAAAGACCCTGTGTAAAAGTTTTAAATTGAGCCAGTCTAAATAGAATAGGTTAGGTATTTTTCTTGAATGATAAAACATTGACGAGCAGCCAGTATCTTAGGTTTCTGCGGTTGTTTTGAGCTTCTTTAAAGAGGCCCTAACTTATGAAGTCGAATTGATGCATAAGAAGTGAGATGTGGACGGGATGAGTCTACAAGAATGTTTTGCACTCTAGCAACTTTCATGCAGGACGTGCTAACTTCAGCAAAATTCTGAACTGTGAAAGATAGGTGTCAGTGAACTGATTATTTATCAAATTATAGGCAGTAGAACATGTGCAGTGATCATTTCGCTTGTGTGCCAGACTAATAATTTGGTATGCAAATGGCCTGTGGAATTAACGGAGCCGATTTTAGGAGCAAGAAACGTATCACAATTCGTAACGGCCGACTGCGGCGCCCCTGGCGCCCAAATCCAACGTTTGGATACTGTGCATATCGCAGTTAACACGGTAACTACAGCAAGGAACGAATTACGGTAGTGAGCAAGAAGTTACCAAGAAGACATAACTCCGTACAACAATCAAGAGTTTTGAGCATGTCTGAACCAGTTTTTGTTGTCAGCTGATACAACACTGAAGATTTCATATAGCAGGCAACAGTATTTTTAGAGCACTTCGGACACATTCTGATGTTACCAGCAGATGATACTGAAGTAAAATTTGAATCAGTGATTGAGTCATATTCAGCTACAAGTAGAGGATCATTTAACGTAGTAGTTTGTTTCAACAGTTACGCTATGTTTATTCTCGTATGAAGTTACTGAGACCCTTGAAGCTTCGCTAGTATGAAACAGTCAGAAACTAATTGTAGAGCAAACATCGCCACCTGCGAAGTACTGCACTGAAATTCCCCCCCCCCCCCCCCCCCCCCACGCTCAGCTTGATGGACCTCCTATTGATATTTTGGTTTGCCATCCTCTGAAGTGTACTGGATGTTGACAAGGCCGTTCATCAAACGCTTTTCGCTTTCACTGACAAAGAAATATCAACGATTGTATTGTAATCACTTTTCTCGTGATTTCTTCTATGTACTTGTCCGATACATGACACAAATCTTTCGAGATCATTCCGCTGCCTGCAATCGTCTATTACCTCCAAGATAACAAAATATCACAAATATTAGACTTTTTCCCATCTCGTATTCGGTTTTCGAATGCTTAAAGAACAATCTTCCTAGTTTTCTAATATGTACATGTAACATTCAGTAACTCATGACAAGAACAATTTAGAACCTCAAACAAAAAATGACAATTGATAAATATAGTTATATTAATAACGTGCCAAACAATAACTCCATGAAGTTATCCACCAACTTTGTTTTCAGGTAAATATTGCCTTCGTGGATCGTAACCATCAATACTCAACACATATTATGCTGGAAGAGAAAATATCACTATGCAATAGCTTACTCAATTATGTCAGACTAAAGGCGGTTAAAAAAAAAAACGAGAAAAGCTGAGGGTACTTGATATCTGTCCTTTACGTATATTTGCATACATCATCAGAAATCACAGGTGCAAATTAACACATTTTGAAGAAATTTCCACATCCTACCATGTTGCCAGTTCGTGCTGCAGGCTGATATATGATTGTATTTCCGTGATTACAAAATCAAGTCAAAAGCACGCATAGGTGGGTAGCCAAGGCAACTTGTGAATGTCGATGTGGGCTAAGAATGAAGTGGATATTTGGAGCAGGTTGTAATTAACCTCCAGGGAATCAGAATTCTCTTTCAGTGTGGAGCATCCTCCTTTAAGACAAAATCATAAAACAATGCTGTGTCTAGGTTGGTGGTGCGTTGGAATGATTGTGATCTTATGATTAAGGTCTGGCTTCGATTCACATACCGTAACGCCAGTTGCACAATATAGGGTTGCATCGTCGTTCCGAATCCACATTAAACATGACGTCCCTGGGCCGCCTGTTGGAGGACAGTCAGTGTCCGTTGGGCAATGTCAGAGGCGGAAGTCACGCCAGGTTGAAACCCTGTTACCTGTAACGTTTCTGACATGAGATTTCTTAAATTAATGATCCAGGCGTCATGTAATGTCATAGAGAACTTATTTATTTCTGTATTTGAACGTAGGAAGTATTGGTGTTCGACTGGGATTCGAACTCAGATCTCCCCTCTCACTGGGTTTTATCCTTTCCAAAAGATACAGTTCCAGCGTTTTATTGTTTTCTCAAGATTCCGAACTCCTAAGGTCTCCACGAAGAGGGCGAGTGTGGGTCCGAATCTCGGTCTAGCACAAAAGTTTCCATCTAAAGTTGTAGCATACGTACACCAAACTAAAAGTGACATATTCTATGACTATGATTTTTAACACCACTCCATGAATTTTCAACTTTAATGACGGAAAATGGGGAGCAAAATAACTGATGATAGTCGTAGTAGAGAGAATACAAAAAGTAGACTGGCAGTGGTAAGGAAAGCGTTTCTGAAGAAGAGGTATTTGTTAATATCGAGTATAGATCTAAGTGTTAGGAAGCCTTTCCTGAAAGTTTTCGTATGGAATGTAGCCATGTATGGAAGTGAATTCGGGTGATAAATAGTTTAGACAAGAAGAGAACAGAGGCTTGGTAAATGTGGTGCTACAGAAGAACGCTGAAGATTAGATGGATAGATCACGTAACTAACGAAGAGGTACTGAATAGAATTGGGGAGAAGAGGAATTTGTGGCACAACTTGACTAGAAGATGGGATAGGTTGGTAGGACATGTTCTGGGGCATCAAGGGATCATCAATTTACGAGGTTTATCCGGAAAGTAAGGAACGATCGGTCGCGAAATAGAAACCACAGTGAAAATCCGATGAAGTTTTGCACAGTTGTGTTGGGTGGTGTCTCTAGTATGCCCGTCGATCGCATTACGTCGTTCTTTTCAGTTCTGAGCACACAGGGAGCACATGAAGATACCTCGAACAGTAGTGTCTCCCGCCAAGTGCGAGGGCCTGGCGAGAAACTTCACATAAAGCTAAGCAGCCAACATTACATAAATGTCGTGCGTTTTCTTCTTCAAGACATTTCTCAGCTGCATTCTGTAGTGGCAATCAAAATGCTCCTGCATCGTTTTCAATTGGAAATGTTTGATTACCCACAATACAGCCCATAATTGTCACCCTCTGAGTTTCATCTCTGCTCACATTAACCGCTGGCTACGAAGACAACAGTTTGGCACAGGGAACGAGCTGTAGGCGAGCGTAGAGAATTGGCGGAAAGTACTGGCTGCTGTCTTTTATAACGAGGGTATTGGAAATTGGTACAACGCTTCGACAAATGTCTAAGTCGGATCGGCGACTACGGAGATGAGTAGCTGGAAGTTATAGCTAACTGTTGCAAATAAAACAGTTTTGATTTCAGTTGTGGTTTCCATTTCGCGACCTGTCGTTCCTTAATTTCCGAATAGCCCTCGTACTACTGGAGGGCAGAGTGGAGGGTAAAAATCGTAGAGGGAAACCAAGAGATGAATACACTAAGCAGATTCAGAAGGATGTAGGTTGCAGTAGGTACTTCGAGAGGAAGAAGCTTGCACAGGATAGGGTAGCATGGAGAGCTGCATCAAACCAGTCTCTGGACTGAAGACACAACAACAACAATTCCAAGTTGAAACTTGCTTTTTGAATGGCAATTGTATTTATTCGTTTGCGTTTACGAGCACATTGGTTGTGTCATCTTCAGTAAGATGTTTTCCGACATTTGCTTTATCGTGGTATTAATTTTCATCTCTACTTATAGCTATACAGACCAGTCCAGACTGTGGCCTCTTGTAGCAATCATTTTGTGTAGTCAAAGTACACCGGAAATAGAGCAGAGGACTCCAAGACAGTTATGTCATGTGCGTTGCATATCAAACAGGTAAAACGTAATTCTGGTCATTCGGATACTTTCGAGTGTGATACCACATCGGAACCACACGCTCAACCGAAATGCCCTCTATTTATTAAGTTTAGACACATGGATTTATGTAATAACGCTATCTGACTGGATATTAAGAAAAAAAATTACCTGTAACTGAAGAGACTTGCTTTCCACAACGTATTTATACTGGACTTAGCAAGCAGTTAATTTATTCGCGTAAACCTAAATAGTCATACCAAACATCTCAGTTTACACGAGAAACCTGTAAGCAGTGGTGCTTATAGCCCCGTTGTGGGCGTCCCCGGTAGCTGAAAAAAAAAAAAAAGTGGTCAGCGCGACAGACCGTCAATCCTAAGGGCCCGGGTTCGATTCCCGGCTGGGTCGGAGATTTTCTCCGCTCAGGGACTGCGTGTTGTGTTGTCCTAATCATCATAATTTCATCCCCATCGACGCGCAAGTCGCCGCAGTGGCGTCAAATCGGAAGACTTGCACCAGGCGAGCGGTCTACCCGACGGGAGGCCCTCATCACACGACAGTTTTTTGTGGACAAAGGGAGTGCTGTACCCGTCTGTCATAATTTACGAATGGAAGATGTGGTGTAATCATATTATGTGGTATGATGATATGCATCTCCATCAACGCCCGACTTACCTTCTGTTCGGGAAGACATGCATGAGACGACGGTGAATATTGTTCACCGTACTTACAGAATAACTTGATGTTGATAATAGAAACAATTCATGAAAATAGCTGTCTTTGCTGAGGGCAAAGCGCACACTACGTCGTGTGGTTTACTTCTACTCGCGAAGTGCAACGAGTCGTAAAATAGTCGGACTTGGAAAGATGATGACAAGGAATTTCTAATGATTTTGTAAATATTTGAGTAGAAAAGTACAAATATTTCCATGCTCAGGCAACGAGTGAACGATTGTAGGAGTGGGGGGAGATAGGAGCAGAGGCAGGAATCCTGCACCGCCGCTCCTGAGAAGGTCCCAGTGGAGACGACTTCACGTTGCCTTCCTCCGACTTGTTATGAAGTGTCAGGTGCGTATCTGCGTCATGTGGATGACTGCGATGAGTTCTTGTACAGTGTAGTGTTGGGTTTGTGTTGTTATTGATTAAAAGAAGGGAAAGGGTGAACCGCTGTGCCGGTACATAGCTCACGCCTTTCGATGAGCACTAAGGAGCCGGCCGAGCTTGAGTCCCCATCCGAAGGATGGATCACCCTCTGTCAGCAGTGTCACACGCCCTCACTGCAGGAGACACTGCGCAGAGGTGTGGAATTTAGTCCAGGACATTGGTGCAGCAAAGAAGACGATATTCCCGGTGTAGCGAGGGTACTTAAATCATTTAATAAAGCATATCTTCCAGTCCAGACTGTATACTAATTAGGCTCCTTTCAGAGTGTTTTGATATAATAGCTCCATACTTAGCAATCATATCCTACCATCGCGTGACGAAAGATCCGTACCTAAAGACTGGGAAGT
Source organism: Schistocerca cancellata (assembly GCF_023864275.1). Lineage (NCBI taxonomy): Eukaryota > Metazoa > Arthropoda > Insecta > Orthoptera > Acrididae > Schistocerca > Schistocerca cancellata. Next base: position 202,955,712 of record NC_064632.1, read on the forward strand.
TGCACAGGTCACACCGACACTCAATACAGGAAATAGGACTAATCCATGGAATTGCAGACCGATGTCACTGACGTCAATTTGCAGTAGGATTCTGGGACGTATACGTCGAAGAAAACGATCTGTTGACACACAGTCAGATCGGATTCAAAAAATATCTTTCTTGTGGAAACAACTGGCTCTTTGTTCGCGGAGTGATGATTGCTGTCGAAAGGAATTTATTCCATATCTCAAGATTTCCAGAAGGAATTATAATGAATTGAAACCCTCAGTTGCCGACAGGTGTTGTTGTTATACCTCGATGGGGACAGCCGAAAATGTGTGCCCCGACCGGGGCCTGAACCCAGGATGTCCTGCTTACATGGCAGACGCTCTATCCATATGAGCCACCAAGGACACAAATTAATATAGCGACTGCAGGGACTTATCCCTTGCACATTCCCAACTGTCCACAATTTACATACGTAATGTCCCTAACAGATATTTGCCCATCCCCTCATTACTCTCGCCTACTAAGGTGACGATTCCCGTAAGAGCTAGGGCAACCTGTGCGCATTCGCACAGACGAGGGTCAATGGCCGGGTAGCCTTTAACTAGACAGGGTGTTACAAAAAGGTACGGTCAAACTTTCAGAAAACATTCCTCATACACAAAGAAAGAAAATATGTTATGTGGACATGTGTCCGGAAACGCTTACTTTCCATGTTAGAGCTCTTCAAATCACATTAATCATGGAATGGAAACACACAGCAACAGAACGTACCAGCGTGACTTCAAACACTTTGTTACAGGAAATGTTCAAAATGTCCTCCGTTAGCGAGGATACATGCATCCCCCCTCCGTCGCATGGAATCCCTGATGCGCTGATGCAGCCCTGGAGAACGGCGTACTGTATCACAGCCGTCCACAATACGAGCACGAAGAGTCTCTACATTTGGTACCGGGGTTGCGTAGACAACAGCTTTCAAATGCCCCCATAAATGAAAGTCAAGAGGGTTGAGGTCAGGAGAGCGTAGAGGCCATGGAATTGGTCCGCCTCTACCAATCCATCGGTCACCGAATCTGTTGTTGAGAAGCGTACGAACACTTCGACTGAAATGTGCAGGAGCTCCATCGTGCATGAACCACATGTTGTGTCATACTTGTAAAGGCATATGTTCTAGCAGCACAGGTAGAGTATCCCGTATGAAATCGTGATAACGTGCTCCATTGAGCGTAGGTGGAAGAAACTAAAATGAGCTCTAACATGGAAATTAAGCGTTTCCGGACACATGACCACATAACATCTTTTCTTTATTTGTGTGTGAGGAATGTTTCCTGAAAGTTTGGCCTTACCTTTTTGTAACACCCTGTATATGAAGATAGTAACTGTTCTCGAAAGAACAGATACCACTGATGACCGTGAAGCTTCTCTAGAATAAATGATTATTAATTGAAACCCTCAGCTGCCGACATATGTGTCCTTGGTGGCTCAGATGGATAGATCGTTTGCCATGTAAGCAGGAGATCTCGGGTTCGGGCCCCGGTCGGGGCACACATTTTCGGCTGTCCCCATCGAGGTATAACAACAACACCTGTCGGCAACTGAGGGTTTCAATTAATAATCATTTATTCTAGAGAATCTGCACGGTCATCAATGGTATCTGTTCTTTCGAGAACAGTTACTCTCTTCATATTTCCATAAGGGTTTTGACACCGTTTCCCTCGAGCGGCTTCAAATCAAAGTGCATTTGATGTTAGCCATGGGAAAATAGATGCCCAGGTAGTCGGTGAGTAACAAGTTTATTTGTGAAACATGAAATCTTCTTCTTTTTTGGGGTTTAATTACACAAACGCAAAACACAGTTCTCAAAGAATTCCCTTTCATGAAGAAGGTTAGAGCCAATACATCCAGTGACCTGTTAGCCACGGAAGACTGAATCACAACTGCCAAAGTAACAATGTCTCACACGGTGCCCTAATTGTCTCTGATTTCATCAGCAGTACGACGCGCCGTAATAGTTAAGTCCTCGAAGTCCGCTGTGGTAAGGTCCAAGTCCCGGTCTGATGCACGATGAAGACTGGTGTCAGCTCCATAAAGCACTGGAGTCTGAGGTCAGAGGTCGGTAGAGTGGCTGGCGTTGGAGAGTAGGCTGTTGGAGGTTCCAGGAGAGACTTTCATAGATGTACCACAGCAGCGTACTTTTTATGTTTTTCACGACGTATGTCGAAGTTTCATCGTCGATGAAGATTGCGACTTTAAAGTGTAAGGTGAGGAGATGAGGAGATGTAAGGAATCACTTCATTAACACTCTTTTAGTCAACTGATCAGGGCCCACATGTCCGTCCGTAAGATACCTCCAACGACCGGTATAAGCGTCATATTGTTATTGTACCAAAGAACGTGGCACCTCAGACCTTAGCCATGGGAGGGTAACAGTCCAGCCTAGAGTTTGTATCTTATGTACAATGTCTAGCAGGGCAACAATCTTGTCATGCAATTTCGTCATCCATTTATGTACGGCTTCCATGATAGTGTCCAGGCTGAGTTTTGCATGTATGTCTATGATGCAAGCGTACCGACTGGCACCCAATATCCACCTAAGGAGTTTATTTTGAAAATCCTGCAGTTGGCCGATTCGAGTTGCACTGGCTAACCCCCAGACCTAACTGCCACATAGGGTCCAGGAGAGTACGTTCGCTTTGTACAGCCGAAGTTTCTCTGTGGTACTTAATTCAGTACTCGTAAAAGATGAGAAAGTTGTTTGACCATGACATACGGCTTATTTCGAAGTGCCTCATTGTGTTTGTGGAGAAAAAATTGGTTCTGCAAAGTGACTCCAGATACTTTGCCGTCGGACTCCAAGCGATATTTTCCTCATGTAACCTCGAAGTAGCAGGAAGTAAAGGCCGTTTCCTACTAAAGTAGGCAGCCGCCATCTTAGCCGGGTTAAGTTGCACTTTGTTAGTCGTACAACAAGCGAGGCATCCATTTGTGTCTGGAGGCATCCGACATTGGCCCGTACATGTCGTCCGTTGGTGACAAAGTCTTTGTCATCAGCAAATGGCGTTTTTTTGATCCCTGAAGAATCGGAGACAACACACAACCCTGACGCATCCCTTCCCTCGCCATTCGGTAATCAGATGATTGATCCTCTACAGTGACAAACATCTTCCTGTCCATAAGAAAACTAGATATAAACTTCACGTAACAGTCAGGAATTTACTTATTATCATGTAGTTTGCGTTTCAGTTGCTCCCTCCTAACATTGTAGGAGGCTTTAGCGATATCTAAAAAGACTGCAGCAGTGGCTTCAGTCATGTTCAGGTTCCGTGTCACGATTTCCGGCAAACGTAGAAATTGTAACTTCGCAGAGAGCTTACGTTGTAACCCAGAGTACTCAGCTCGATTAATGCCTTCTGCGATAAGGGGCTCCAAAATGTGGGTGAGTACGACGCTTTCAAACGTTTTGCCCAATCCGTTAAGAAGACTGATAGATCGATAATTGGCTTCATGTGTCAAAACTTCCCTCGGCTTGGGATAGAGACCACGTTAGCAAGGGTTTACGAGGTAAGTGCTTCAGGTGAAGGTGGGTAACCTTGTGCACACCGGACGCCTTATTCCCATTCAGTTTTCTGATAATAGCCCTCACTTCGATGGGCATCGTTAAACGAGGTCGCAGATAGTCGTCCGCTGTAATGATCCTGTCTACAATTTGGAAGGTAAGTTTATACTCTCTCTGTGCAACACTAAGCGGTTCTCGCAAAGGCAATAACAAGCATTTTCGCCAAAGTGACAGAGTCATCTCTAAGCCCTAAAAGGACGTGCGGCGGTAGCTTAGGAGTTCGGTCAGTCCTCAAATCCTTGACCAACTTCATTCTCCCCTAGCTGTAAGAGCGAGGTAGACTTCTCGTCCTTCCATGTCTCCATTCGCCATTCCAGAAGCCGATGTTGGAGTAACCATTCCAGTCTGTCTTACTGTTCTTGGTGGTAAACCGGGTTTCTCGTCCGATGCCACTGTTCGCGCGAGTGATTCTTCTGCAAGCGAAGTTCTTCAAGCAAAGGACACAGTGGATCGTAGATCGGGTGGACCTCCACTATAGTGAAAGGGGACAGTTTCCGGAGTTTACATGGGAATTTCGTGACTGTGTGTCGATATGAAATGGTCACGGCGCACAGATGTAGTGCGACCTATTAGTGGGCACATGACACTTGGTGGTGAAATAATGACGGCGATAGTAGCGCAGGTGTCGTAGATGCTCGCGCTGCTGTTGGCGAGCCTGGCGCCTCTCGTGGCAGTGCCGAAGAATCTATGGACAACACACAAGCCATTTTGGTTGTTGTACGCGATATTTCCTAACACGTGAGACAAGGAATAGGCTTGCCGGCCTGTTAACTGGTTGCTGAGGAGGACGCCTGACGCATGGTCACCCACCGGTCACAGGTGTGCAACTGGTTGCCGTGCAGCAGGCGCGTGGCTGCAAAGACAACACATACGATACGTGACTTGAGGTGGCAACCATTAAAACAAAGGTGTTTTTAGTTGCAGCGAGATATTTTCAAGAAATTTTATTGATCATATTTCTCCTTCGAATACGAAAATATTTTTATGACAGCCACCTACATAGAGAGAAATGATCATCGTGTAAAGTGCGGTTTTGCTTATTCTAGAATTGAGAACAACTGTGTACGGTGAAACGACAAGTTTAATGTCCCAACTTTTCTCAGGAAATTACACGATTTTACACAGTTTTGCTGAACTTTCCAGCAGAAACATTCCCTAAGCTTCTCGATATGTGAGAGAACATGTACTAAGTCATAGTCTTATTACGTGGCGATATGCATGCGCATGGTCAGCGTGCATATTATAGTGCCCTCTCAGTTCTTGCAAGAACAATTAACTAATTTGGCTGGTTCGTTTCTCCACAGTTGGAGCTAAACGTTGCTACAGCTAATTTCTAGCTGAAGTGCAGCCGCTATGAACGCAGTGTCCACACAAATCTCTTCTCTGCGTCGAACAGAGCGTTAAGCACTCCGTTCTGCACTTGACGCCAGTTTATAGAAGAGTCCCCAGAAAATTTCTCTCTTGTCCTACTCATGGCAGAACTGCCTCCCTCCACTTGGGTTCCATTTTCACGTCATGGCTTTTTTCGACCAATAGGACCGTTCCTCTTATTTGTAGAGACTCTCTCTACCAATCGCAATGTGCCTTCAATCAAACTGCGTCGAAACTTCAGTATTTTTGTCCTTCCTAGTGCGTTTCCGCCAATCGGACGTTTTGTGCCCATTCTAGATGCCTAAAGTACATTGGCCTTTCCGTGTGTCACACCTGCTGGACGAAATGCGTCACTGCCTTTTGTTCGTAACCTTTTGGAATTCCAAAACGCAGCTTTCTAAAGCTTTTTTACTGTCCCTTGTGCAGATGTGCCGCTACATGCGTCCTCTAGCCTGAATCACTTGGCCCGGGGTCGCTGACCTTCCTCCTGCCACCCCTTTAAATTGATTCCGTCGTAACCCCCGCAGTGCGGCTTCGCTACACCGTTTTACGGTTGGCTTTTCAAAACTAAAAGCGACTCGCATTGCCTGTTCCACCTTCCACTCAAAGACATGCATCGTATAGGAACGGTGTGTAAATTACCATCGATTGACATTCATCCCTTTCTGCATTACATACTGATAGGCAAATGTTCTCATAACAGCCAAATTACGTTGGCTGTCTTCACCTTCTTGTTGCGATGTATAAAGGTCTCACGTAAGGTGCGAATCTGACCATTTATTCTGCCACCTTGCAATCGTTATAAAATAAGAGAAATCAGAGGTCGCACGGAATGATTTAAGTCATGGTTGAACAACTGGCGGTCCGCGTGCCGGATGCGGTACACGATTGGTTTCGGTCAGCCACGTTGAAGAAATTCGTGGCGGACAGAGCAAGGCGCTGGCATCGTTCTCCATCCCGGAAGCGTTTTCTTGTATTTCCGCCAACGCTCGGCTCGTTTGGATTTGCAGCTCATTTCGCAGACCACTCAATGTTTTGCCCATTCCATGTAAGCACAATGACATTTCGCCGCCGTTATATTTGAACAACAAAGAGAACACGTTCCCAGTATGGCCACAAAGTTATGGTCCATGTGCTGATATGCGTGTGAAGAGCGGGGGAAACAGCTCACTACCTTGAAGGGGTGTAGGTGTGGAGGGATGTATTTTCGCCCCTGAATCAATGCTAACAACACACACACACACACGTAATTATTATTTACTGCTTGCCACCTACAACGTCTGTTTTACAAACTGATAGATAGAAAACGTTGGTAGCGGAGACAATGACTCGAAAATTACCGGTTACTCACGAAATGGGCCGATTTGAACAAAGACAGCTGGGACTGTAACTTGGTGAATAAACTTGTTATCTATTGTCTGTTCATGTGTAAAGTCCTGTACTACTTTCTTTGATTTATTTCAGTATTTACAGTAATTATTAGGAAAAATGTCTGGCTTGAAGAAGAGAAAAGTATATGCTGAACGTCGCCAATTCCTGGAGATATGAACGGATGATTATATCTTTACAATGCAGTGCCTAATGTCTAAAGTTTAGTCACCGGAAAGCACCTCCTCAAGCATACAACCCCTCCCCCCTACCCAGCCATAATAATCACGAGTTTCGATTTATTAAAATTTGTCATTAAACTTACAATGAAAAGTTTTTTACGAAATACTGTTGTGAAATATAGGTTTTTGAAACAATTTTCTTATAAAGACAAAAACGAAACCTCAACATAAAGTTGATATCTACCGATCACAACTTTGGGATGGAGCTCAACTTACGTTGATCATACTATAGGCCTCTAATGCTGCTAGTAGTCGTAGACAAAACAGAGTCGACACGAAAGTTTCCGATCAGAACTTCGGAATGAAGCTCAACTTATCTATATGTACTGTGCACATACACACACACAGAGAGAGAGAGAGAGAGAGAGAGAGAGAGTCAGTGGCGTAACTAAAGTTTAAGGGAGCCTTCGCAAACAAAATCTGCTGGCCTTGTTTACCGATAAACTTTCATAGAACAACAATACGGAAACATTAGGCACTCACGCACTATAATTCAGATTAATCTACTGATGTAGTCATTACTTTATTCGTCGAGCCATGCATTTTCCCCTCCTCCGAATGACCAGCACGGTACACAACACTCTGAATTTGTGACATTGTCAATTTACTGACCTATTTTAGCATAATTATAAAAAAAATCGCAGCTAATGGATCATTTGGCCTTAATGTCTTTACGGACAGGCATTTTTGGTACACTACTTTAATGACACAGTAATGGTAAGATTACCAGAAGTATTGGTGGGACTGGTAGGAAAAGAACTGAATTGATAAGAGAGAACCTGGGTACCAAGCGTTGCTCTTTGCTTTTTTTTTTCACATAGTTAGAACCGCACATCATTAGTCCATTCTGTACTTTACATCCTTACACAAAATAAATTGCATTTCAGAAGTAATAAAAATTGGAAGATTCAACTTCTGGGCTTTTATGTAGCCAAAGCAATTACTTACTTCTTATGCAAGTAAAGTTTACATGCACAATCATTAATAATAAATTTCATCATTGTTGTTGTTTTGCACTCAATAGAAAAACGTGATCAAAGCCAAGAGCTCCCAGTTACTACTGATAAATGCAAAAGTTGTTTATGAATAACAGAAACAGGTTTTGTATAAGTTCGACGATTTATTGGAGCGATTTTTGATATATTCTTGATCTTGCGGTTTTTTTATTTCAGCTTTTTGTAGAGGAAACTGCGTTTTCTAGTGCTATGTGATATATCTGTATTGTTTTCTTTATTATTACTACATCATTCCTCTGTTTGACGCTACAAATCAAGAATTATCGACAGTTTCAATTTTTCTCTAAATACTGTTTACTTTTACGTAACAAACAGGAGGACAAATAAGCAGAACAAAAATATTCCATACGTTATGCGGCACCTTATACTCACTCAGTTTCTAGATGGATACTCATTCAGTTTCTAGATGATTCACACTTCCGGTTTTTTAGGGAAATCTAGTAAGACACTAAAAGACACTAATCGTATAGCCGGACGGAGTGGCAGAGCGATTCCAGACGCTACAGTCTGGAACCGAGCGACCGCTACGGCCGCAGGTTCGAATCCTGCCTCGGGCATGGATGTGTGTGTGATGTCCTTAGGTTAGTTAGATTTACGTAGTTCTAAGTTCTAGGGGACTGATGACCTCAGAAGTTAAGTCCCATAGTGCTCAGGGTCATTTGAACCATTTGAACTGATCGTATACATAAACAAAGCGATCGTAATGAGGTAACGACTGACAAGTATGCAATACGTCTAGCATAGATGTAGCATAAATAGGACTTTAACTATCAAAGCAACAAGGAAAACTACTACATTCTACGCTTACTTATGACAGCCTACGGCAGCCTCTCAGTAGTTTTACAACTCTCAGGCTTGCATAACCTGTTATTTATAATATTTAATTTAGTCGCTCGAGTGAGTTGACATTGGAATTATCGTCTATCAGTGCTAAAAGGTGCATTTTGCTGATTATCTTTAACCTGAGAAGAACAATCTGCTGGTGGTGAATCTCCATCTATTGCTGTTGGCTCTTTTTCAGATTGTGCATCACCAGAATTTATGTCTGATTCATTTCTGTAGCTGGTATGGCATCCTCTGTGTACTTGCAGCTCTCAGATACTTCCTCCGTTTCGATTTTGCAGCTGTATTGACTCTCAGTTTCAACTTTTAAATCGTCATACTTTTCTCCATTTCCACTGTCATATCTGTTCTAGGAGTTAAACTGTTCGCTGGAAGATTGTATCTCCCTTCATTTCCTTTTCAACTTCAAAAAAATGGTTCAAATTTCTCTGAGCACTATGGGCCTTAACTTCTGAGGTCATCAGTCCCCTAGGACTTAGAACTACTTAAACCTAACTAACGTAAGGACATCACACACATCCATGCCCGAGGCACGATTGGAACCTGCAGCCGTAGCGGTCGCGCGGTTCCAGACTGTAGCGCCTACAACCTCTCGGCCACCCCGGCCGGCTTTTCAACTTCTTCGTCTCGACAGACTTCTAACTTTCCCTTTTGAGCACTACTTACGTAAATAAGACCTTTTTTCTAGACGTCATGGTTTTGACGTTACACGAACTTTCAAGAGCAGCCCATGCGAGATAAACCAGCAATACGTATTACATTAATACAGACACAGCTTAGATGAAGAGGAAATAAACTGCATAATTATAATGTCCGAGTCATTTTCTATGTATGATTGTATCAGAAGACTACAACAGTGGAAATTGAAGGTAATTTATAATAAATTAGCTGCATCCAGTCGCTTTTATAGGAGTTTATTTTTCCATGATAGTTCAAGGTGCCTGGCATCCCATCTTCAGATTTTTACATCTTCTGATGTGTCATGTACATTGTTTCTTTATCAAAGGCGTTGCAGAATTTTGAAGTGGAAATTTTTAAGGCAGGTACTGTAGAACGTCGTTAGTAAAGAAAACAAATTTTCAAGACGCATAAATAAAGGAAAACGTCTAAAGGTGGGGTGAAGAAAAATTAATGTACTGCCAAAAATCCGCGTTCTGAGGCTTAATTTGCTGGCATGACGTACTGTGAAAGGGTGACATTCACATCGGTGCGTTAATCCACTTCACGTCATGGACGCTATGGTTTCGGTTTTAAACGCTAGGAGCGCTGCTGCAGCATCACGTGACGAGGCTGCCCTCGAACTAAAGTGTGTCAATCAGGCGTGCGGGTCACCAAAGGTTGCCCGTGTCTGGCTTACGTGTTCATTTTTTCAGCACGCTGATCGGGAGTTGAATGGTAGAGAAATAGTGTGAAGGTCGATCGATGAGCCCCATGTCAGGCACTAAAGTGTGAATTACAGACTAGTGATGAAGATGTAGTTGTATTGCACAAAACGTGTGGCATAAAAAGTTACAACATGTGAAATGTTGAAACAACAGAAAAAATATTGAATTATGCTCATTAGTCGTGGATGTAAAGCCGTTAACTTGAATGCAGCATCATACCACGCCACAGCGACCAGCAGACAGCTCAGACTAGGCTGCATCTTTTCCTTGCAAACATAACGTCCACCGACAGCCACAATGACGATCGAATCTGATTGGTCCACAGGACTGGAAATTCAAATAGTGTCCTTCGATTACCTTTCTGAACGAGCCAACGACAGCCGTGCTTGAAGAAATTGCAGAAATCGATAGCCCTGTCCGGAAAGAATCGTTGCAGTGTACCTACGAGTTAAGAAAACACGGAATAGTTTCAACAATGAGAGTTGCAAACGGAGGGACAGCTTTCATGATGCAGTCTTTCATCTGCACTGTTTAACGTGTGTATCGACAAAACAGCTGAGGAAATCGACGAATCGTTAAGAAATGAGATCAATATTTAGACTGAATATCTGAATGCCAAGATTCGCTGGATGCCATTTCTATCAGAAGTGTTAGTGGGAAGTATTGCAGTACGTGAAGAATGGAATGAACTGTCTTATGAATACATGAAGGAAGAACCGTGAAGGCCGTAAGAAGCAGACGATCAAGAGAGAGAGAGTACTTCTCGTTCAAAATAAGTACATTAGAATCAAACATAGACCTTAACCTGATAATGATGTTGTTGTTGTTGTTGTCTTCAGTCCTGAGGCTGGTTTGATGCAGCTCTCCATGCTACTCTATCCTGTGCAAGCTTCTTCATCTCCCAGTACCTGCTGCAACCTACATCCTTCTGAATCTGCTTAGTGTATTCATCTCTTGGTCTCCCCCTACGATTTTTACCCTCCACGCTGCCTTCCAATACTAAATTGGTGATCCCTTGATGCCTCAGAACATGTCCTACCAACCGATCCCTTCTTCTGGTCAAGTTGTGCCACAAACTTCTCTTCTCCCCAATCCTATTCAATACTTCCTCATTAGTTATGTGATCTACCCATCTGATCTTCAGCATTCTTCTGTAGCACCACATTTCGAAAGCTTCTATTCTCTTCTTGTCCAAACTATTTACCGTCCATGTTTCACTTCCATACATGGCTACACTCCATACAAATACTTTCAGAAATGACTTCCTGACACTTAAATCTATACTCGATGTTAACAAATTTCTCTTCTTCAGAAACGCTTTCCTTGCCATTGCCAGTCTACATTTTATATCCTCTCTACTTCGACCATCATCAGTTATTTTGCTCCCCAAATAGCAAAACTCCTTTACTACTTTAAGTGTCTCATTTCCTAATCTAATACCCTCAGCATCACCCGACTTAATTCGACTACATTCCATTATCCTCGTTTTGTTTTTGTTGATGTTCATCTTATATCCTCCCTTCAAGACACCATCCATTCCGTTCAACTGCTCTTCCAAGTCCTTTGCTGTCTCTGACAGAATTACAATGTCATCGGCGAACCTACAAAAAGTTTTTATTTCTTCTCCATGGATTTTAATACCTACTCCAAATTTTTCTTTTGTTTCCTTTGCTGCTTGCTCAATATACAGATTGAATAACATTGGGGAGAGGCTACAACCCTGTCTCACTCCCTTCCCAACCGCTGCTTCCCTCTCATGCCCCTCGACTCTTATAACTGCCATCTGGTTTCTGTACAAATTGTAAATAGCCTTTCGTTCCCTGTATTTTACCCCTGCCACCTTTAGAATTTGAAAGAGAGTATTCCAGTCAACATTGTCAAAAGCTTTCTCTAAGTCTACAAATGCTAGGAACGTAGGTTTGCCTTTCCTTAATCTTTCATCTAAGATAAGTCGTAAGGTCAGTATTGCCTCACGTGTTCCAGTATTTCTACGGAATCCAAACTGATCTTCCCCGAGGTCGGCTTCTACTAGTTTTTCCATTCGTCTGTAAAGAATTCGTGTTAGTATTTTGCAGCTGTGGCTTATTAAACTGATTGTTCGGTAATTTTCACATCTGTCAACACCTGCTTTCTTTGGGATTGGAATGATTATATTCTTCTTGAAGTCTGAGGGTATTTCGCCTGTTTCATACATGTTGCTCACCAGATGGTAGAGTTTCGTCAGGACTGGCTCTCCCAAGGCCGTCAGTAATTCTACTGGAATGTTGTCTACTCCGGGGGCCTTGTTTCGACTCAGGTCTTTCAGTGCTCTGTCAAACTCTTCACGCAGTATCGTATCTTCCATTTCATCTTCATCTACATCCTCTTCTATTTCCATAATATTGTCCTCAAGTACATCGCCCTTGTATAAACCCTCTATATACTCCTTCCACCTTTCTGCTTTCCCTTCTTTGCTTAGAACTGGGTTTCCATCTGAGTTCTTGATGTTCATACAAGTGGTTCTCTTATCTCCAAAGGTCTCTTTAATTTTCCTGTAGGCAGTATCTATCTTACCCCTAGTGAGATAAGCCTCTACATCCTTACATTTGTCCTCTAGCCATCCCTGCTTAGCCATTCTGCACTTCCTGTCAATCTCATTTTTGAGACGTTTGTATTCCTTTTTGCCTGCTTCATTTACTGCATTTTTATATTTTCTCCTTTCATCTATTAAATTCAATATTTCTTCTGTTACCCAAGGATTTCTACTAGCCCTCGTCTTTTTACCTACTTGATCCTCTGCTGCCTTCACTACTTCATCCCTCAAAGCTACCCATTCTTCTTCTACTGTATTTCTTTCCCCCATTCCTGTCAATTGTTCCCTTATGCTCTCCCTGAAACTCTGTACAACCTCTGGTTCTTTCAGTTTATCCAGGTCCCATCTCCTTAAATTCCCACCTTTTTGCAGTTTCTTCAGTTTTAATCTGCAGGTCATAACCAATATATTGTGGTCAGAGTCCACATCTGCCCCTGGAAATGTCTTACAATTTAAAACCTGGTTCCTAAATCTCTGTCTTACCATTATATAATCTATCTGATACCTTTTAGTATTCTGATAATGATATTTCTCAGAATGTTTGTCTGACGTGGAGCATCGTGTGAAAGTGAGTCATGGACTGAGGAATACCAGGAAAGCGACTTGAAGAGTGCGATTACTGAAGGGTGCCGAAAATTACTTAATCTGATATGGTTCTCCGCGCTAACGAAAATTGTGGCACTAACGACTTTTGTTTTGTTTTATTTGTCTATTCAGAGTAACGTTGGCGACAATGCGAATGTTACACACAGGTAGTAGTCTACCAAAATATATTCTAAGACAAAAAAAGCGATGCATCACGAAGAAATTATCTGAATGGGACGGAATCGGTAGCTGTAATGTACACGTGCATTTAGAGAAATGATTGTAAAAGAATTTTAGAGAAACTGGATGATTTATTCAATAGGAAGAGCTACACAATTTGAGCAAGTCAGTAACGCGATGGTCCACCTCTGGCACTTATACAACCAGTTATTCGGCTTGGCGTTGACTAATAGAGTTGTTGGATGTTCTCCTGAGGCGATCGCGCCAAATGGTGTCCAATTTGTTAGTTATGTCGTTAAAATCCCGAGCTGGTTGGGGGGGGGGAGGGGGCGGGGGTCCTGCACTTAATGCTGCAAACGTTCTCAGCCGGAGAGATGTCCGGCCACCTTGCTGTCCAAGGTAAGGTATGGAAACCACAAGATGCGCAGTACAAACTGTAACCACTACATCGTCGCCCTACCGCTGTGCTGCAAGAATGCCGCGGATAACAACCAAAGGGGTCTCTCTATGAAAAGAAATGGCATCTCAGACCATGAGTCCTGGTTGTCGGGCTGTATGGCGGGTGACAGTCAGGTTAGCATCCTACCGCTGTCCGGGGCGTCTCCAGACTAGTCTTCGGCCTGAAATCTCACCGGCTGGAGTAGAATTGTCTTCAGTGACGTGTTCCGCTTCTAGTTGAGCACCGATGAGCAGTGCGCCTCGTCGCGTACTCGCAGTGTCACTGCATCGTTGGTGTATGTGTCGCTTTTTAGCGCTAGCGCTGCATTTCCTCTGAGCAGCTCGGAATTTTCGAGGTCAGTTTCGCAACTTATGTTCCTTTTTCAGTGTTGTTACGTATTTCAAATCTTCGATCCAGTTTCAACTATGTTAATGTTAAAAAAAATTGACGCGTTTGGGAAGTTAAGCTTCCATCATCAGAATAATAAAAAGTAAAAGAACCTGTTAAAACTCGCTAAAATGGAACATGCACCAGGCACAATAAAATTGATAATAAAATTAAAACATCGTGGCTACTTCCTTTGTTGCAGCCGTGTCTTCCAAGGTGCATCTCCACATAGTCGTCAAAATATAAAAAACTCTAAAATGGTGTTCAACATCTAACCACATGGCTCTCTCCCCTATCGTCGTAAAGCGCCCGTGCGTCTTCGTTGATACCACACACCACGTAGCCAAACACGACACTGAAACGCGAGTGAGCTCACGCGCAAGTAAACAAGGAAGTCACAGAGATGTCTATACAAACAGATAACGTATACATTTTCCAAGGACCTCATGAAATGATGGTATCCTGCCAATTACTAAAAATGTAGTTACTAAAAGAAACCAGTGAAATGTTTGAAAAAGTTATTTGTATCACCAGTTAGCTGTTCATTCAGTGTGTTCTGATTATCCACGCTATGTATCGTAATTTCTAGCTGTTCTAGTAGATCCAGCTTTTTGCCTTTGTCCTGTTTATGTAAAATAACGAGATCCTAATCTGTTCCCAACATGGGGTGTCCCGTTTCCCAAATATGCGTGGCTACAGCTGACTTTTCGAAATTATTAAGCCGGAAAGCATTGCTATGTTCTTTGTAACGTACTTTAAAGGACCTACCAGTTGGTGTGTGGTATCAACGAAGACGCACGGGCTGTTTACGACGATAGAGAAGACAGCCATGTGGTTAGATGTTGAACACCATAGGCGACACCATTTTAGAGTTTTTTATATTTTGACGACTATGTGGAGATGCACCTTGGAAGACACGGCTGCAACAAGGGAAGTAGCCACGATGTTTTAATTTTATTATCAATTTTATTGTGCTTGGTGCATGTTCCATTTTAGCGAGTTTTAACAGGTTCTTTTACTTTTTATTATTCTGATGATGGAAGCTTAACTTCCCAAACGCGGCAATCTTAGTGTTTTACACTATAAACAAGTGGTTGAGCCGATATATTTTTTAACATTGACATTCACAACAACGACCTCTCGTCCAGTATGGATAAAATCACAGTTTTAGCTAGCATTTGATAAATGCTTAGATTTTGGAAAGCCAGTCGCCATTACATAGCAATGTTCTGTTTAATTAGAGGCAGAGCAGAACAGTCTATTGCAACCAAGCTTCGCTCAAGCAATCATTTATTGTACTTTTGAGCACATTAACTTGACTTACATTTTAGAATATAATGTGTTAGACCTTTTTTTTACAGTTAATGTGTCTTTCCCCTTGAGCTTCCACGTAAGCAGTCATATTTGTCTCAGTTACGAAAAAACACTCGTTTAATAGCGAAACAATTTAAAGGATATACTTCCAGCGTTTAAGAGAACTCGGTTGTTTTATTTTCCCCCTTTTTATTGTCCTACAACAGGTCAGGTCAGATGACCATCATTGAGTAATAAATACGGCGTTTTTTTCTGCATAACTGAATTGTGCTCTTTCTGTGCCAACGTTCTGTTGGAAAGTGGGTGCCCCTATGCAGAACACTATGGTGGGAAATTTAATTAAATTTCATGACGAATGATTGATGAGAATTACTCTCATGTGCGTTCAATACAGGCTTGAGATTACAGAGCTGCTGGGTTCATGCAGTATTAAGAGTACACCAGTTTACAGGTCGTTTGTATGTTGAGCACGTAAATGTGGTAGGCAGGCAGCACTCTTGAGTGCCGAGCCCCAGCACATCACGCTCACAGCCACGATCCACCACTTGAGGGTAAAAATTACAATGTCATTCTGAACGGGGAGAAATCTTCAGACGTAAAAGTAACCTTGGCAGGGCCTAATTGCATTTTATAAGACCATTTCTGGTTACACCACCTTTAAATATCGTAACGAACGTCGGTAGCTACTTGAGGTTGCCCACAGACTGTACTCTTTCTTGTACAAACAGACGTTGCAGCGCTAGAAAATTGTAACAAAATGCTGGCAAACCTGCAGAGGGTCAACCTTAAGTGCTGTTGGCTAAAAACATAGCCGTCCGACGTGGCCGAGGGTTCTAGGCGCTACAGTCTGGAACCGCGTGACCACTACGGTCGCAGGTTCGAATTCTGCCTCGGGCATGGATGTGTCTGATGTCCTTAAGTTAGACAGGTTTAAGTAGTTCTAAGTTCTAGGGGACTGATGACCTCAGAAGTCCTATAGTGCTGAGCGCCATTTGAACCATTTGAGCCCATAACATAAACAAGTGTAACGTATTGGGCATAGGTAGACGGAAATGTTATTGTTTGATTATGCGACTGTCGATAAATCACTTGAAGCAGCCTCATCCATTAAATCTTTGGAAGTATGCATACAGAGCAATTTAAAGTGGAACAACCACATAAAACTAACTGTGGAAAGACTGATCTCAGAGTGAGATTCATTGATAGAGTCCTAACGAAGCACAGTCAACCCTTGATTGAGGTAGCTTCCATAACATTAGTTTGCCCGAGATTTGAATATTGTTGCTCAGTCTGATACACTTTCTGGTTAGTATTGATAGAGGAAATAGAGAAGATCCCAAAGAGCAGGTGTTGATCCAAAGGAAGAAGACGTCGTGGGGGCCATGAGCCCCACAGTACGTTTAACAAAATACATTTACGAACTGCTTGACAACTGCTAAGGAACAGAGATACTGTTGGACAGAAATAATCACAGGCAATGATAGGCGACATGAAAAACATTACATACGCAATTGACGTGCAGTGGTATATTTGTAATGAAAAATGGTAAGCAGGATAGCAGACATAAATAATCGCTCATGTTTGACACGGAGCAGAATCCCAACATACAAAGTCGACATCCTATCCTCAGTAGAGAATATGCACTAATGCACATTTTGCACTTGTTATTAACGCTATCTACCAAACTGTTGAGGAACAGATGAAGCAAAATACCCCACTCCTCTCTTAAGGCTGTTTTCAGCTCTTCCGCGATCCAAGGAGGAGGGTGTTCGTTGAGAAACACTTTTGGTAGAGCACCCCAGGCATGCTCTGTAGGGTTTAAGTCCAGAGAGTAAGCAAGCCATTTCACATGTTCAGCATCGTCACTTACCAGTGTGTCCAACACCTCAGTGGTCTTGTGTGGTCTCACTTCGTCGCCAATAAACAGAAAATGTGTCCAACATCTCAGTGGTCTTGTGTGGACGGGCATTGTCGTCTATAAATAGAAAGTCGGGACCTACCGTACCCCTAAATAGACGGATATGATCCAGAACAATCTCCCTGCAATACGGCTGTGCTATAACGGTTCCTCGCACACATATATGCTGCTGTGTAAGGCCATTGTGCATAATGCCTGCCCACACCATAACACCAAGGCCATACCGATGACAACACGGACATGTGTGTAACGTATCCCCCCGCGCCCCCCCCCCCTCTCTCTCTCTCCCTCTCTCTCTCTCTCTCTCTGTCTTGCCACAATGAAGCAGTATTCGTCAGAGGACACCTCTCTGGACCAATGTTGCTGACCCTAAACAACGTACTCCGTACAACAACGAACTATTTCTCGAGAATGGTGTGGTCGTAGTGGAATGAATTTAACAGGCTTCCGACCATGCAAAACAATCTGATTTAATCGCTGCGAAATGGTTTTCGCAGAGATATTTATACTGGTAGCGGTTGCAAAGTCCGCAGCAGTCTGCCTGGAACTGATGTGCCTGTTTCTTTTCGCCACTTGGACTACTTATCATCTGGCGGTGTGATGGTCCGTCTACGGCCACTGCACTTCTGTACACATATATGTTCACAATCGTATCGCTAAGTGAAATATAGATAAGGGTTAGTGAAGACAGTAGTGACACCCTGATCAGCTTCAAGCCATCCAACTCCTCATCCACGACGATAAGCACTGAAATGATGTATTGCAGACGTGTTGCCGTACCACACGGAATATCGCACTAATCGGTTCCACAACAAAATGCATCAAACACCATACCGTATGATCTGTCAAATGTATGCAGTTTGTTGTGCACCGGCTTCGCTGCGGCTAACACTCCCGCCATTTATGTTTTCTTTTGCTCTCACTGATCCGGTGTTCCGTGACAATTGTCGGATGTTTCATAGGAAACTGGCAGTTGTTACTTTGCAAGTGTCCGTTGTTCCTTAGCAGTTGTCAAGCAGTGCGTTTATTCACGTACAAATTTCCCTGATTTCTCACCTAACTTCCGGAGCACAATGCGGCATGAAAACAACAAGGAATTCTAAAAAGGAGTATTTTCAGCCACCTGCCTGAGTTCTTGTTTATGTGGGTGGGCGAGCAGTCTGTCGGGATGCAGAACATATTACAACAAGCAGAAGGTGACCAATCACCGCCTGATCTCACCAGATATCAACAACAAATCCAGTAGGGTTCGTGAGTCCAGAGAATCAAGAAACCACAGTGAATGGAGTCAAGTAATGCAAAAAGATAGACACACACATATATGTTCACAATCGTATCGCTAAGTGAAATATAGATAAGGGTTAGTGAAGACATCGACTTACTATGATGTTGTCAAAGGTGGAGTTAATCGCTATTCTAGTTCTTAAATTAATTGCGTCACGCATACAATTCTGAAATTATGAAATGCTTATAGGTCATGAATTTTTCTGAATTGCAAGTGAAGAATGTGGAAGAATGAATATTACTGTATAAAAGATTTGATACATTTCATTGTCAGTTTTCTTCAAAATAAAAGAAAGGTCGAAGGATGAGATTAAAATTGAGGATGAAAGAATATCATCTACAACATTTACTGATGGCATTGTTATCCTCAATGAAAATGAAGAAGAATTACGGAATTTGTTGAATGGAATGATTAGTATAATGAATACAGAATATAGATTGAGGGTAAACTGGGAAAAAAGTAATGAGAAGCAACATCAAAATCGTGGATCACGAAGTAGACGATGTTAAGAAATTCCGCTGCTTTGGAAGCGAAATTACCCATGACGGATGAAGCAAGGAGACCTAAAAATCTACTGGTATCAAGTAAAGGCCTTCTCCTGACGAAGATATTTCTGAGTATGTACGTTTAGATCACAGAATTATATAGTAGTGAATCACGGACAGTGGGAAGAGCGGAATAGAAAAGAATCGAAGCATTTGAGATGTGGTGTTACAGAAGAATGTTGAAAATTAGGTGAACTGATAAGGTAAGAAATGAAGAAGTTCTCCACAGAATTGGTGAAGAAAGGAACATATTGAAAACATTGACAAGACGGAGGGACACGATAGGTGTACATGTGTAACTGTATCAAGTAATAACGTGCATGGTGCTAGAGAAAACTATTCAGAGTAAAAACTGAGTTGGAAGTACATCCAGAAAATAACAGAGAGTACACTGGAATTTCCTGAGCTTAGCGTGAACGTCTGGTGCCACATGCTTCGAGAAACCTACCAAAGATTATAATGAGATTTTCACTCTGCAGCAGAGTGTGCGCTGATATGAAACTTCCTGGCAGATTAAAACAATGTGCCGGACCGAGACTCGAAGTTGGGACCATTGCCTTTCGACGGCAAGTGCTCTACCATCTGAGCTACCCAAGCACGACTCACGTTCCGTCCTCACAGCATTACTTCTGCCAGTACCTCGTCTCCTACCTTCCAAACTTAACGGAAGCTCTCCTGCTAACCTTGCAGAATTATCACTCCTGAAGGAAACGATATTGCGGAGACATCGCTTAGCCACAGCCTGGGGGATGTTTCCAGAATGAGATTTTCACTCTGCAGCGGAGTGTGCACTGATATGAAACTTCCTGGCAGATTAAAACTGTGTGCCGGACCGAGACTCGAACTCGGGACCATTGCCTTTCCCCCCAAGTGCTCTACCATCTGAGCTACCCAAGTATGACTCACGCTCCCTCCTCACAGCTTTACTTCTGCCAGTACCTCGTCTCCTACCTTCCAAACCCAGTAGCTCAGATGGTAGAGCACTTGCCCGCGAAAGGCATCTCTGCGCGGCCGGCCTTCATGCTGACAAGGTTCTCTCCCCCCCACCCCCCACCCCCGCAACCGCCTTTTCCCTTGTCTGTTGCCGGCCGGTGTGGCCGTGCTGTTCTAGGCACTTCAGTCTGGAACCGCGTGACCGCTACAGTCGCAGGTTCGAATCCTGCCTCGCGCATAGATGTGTGTGATGTCCCTAGGTTAGTTAGGTTTAAGTAGTTCTAAGTTCTAGGGGACTGATGACCATAGATGTTAAGTCTCATAGTGCTCAGAGCCATTTGAACCATTTGAACCTTATCTGTTCTTTTGCGGATTTGGTTTCCCCTTTTCTTGTATCTCCTTCCCCTGGTGATGTCCCTGTCGTGTCGTGATAATGGTGCGGTGGCGGGATCGGTATGAGTCGGCAGTGAATGCATGATATTCAGAATCGCTCCCCCCCCCCCCCCCTTCCGGCCCCATCGGAGGTTCGAGTACTCCCTCGGGCATGGGTGTTTGAGTTGTCATTAGCGTAAGTTAGGTAAAGTAGTGTGTAAGCTTAGGGACTGATGACATCAGCAGTTTCGTCCCGTAATATCTTACCACAAATTTCCAATTTTTTTCAGAATCGCTGCTCCATTGATTTCCAGAGGTGGTCATAAACTCGGCTGATCAGTCTGGACGCAGAACACTTTCTGACTCCACGGAGAACAGCCCCACAAGCAACTATGCACACCCTGATCTGTCTGTAGCGGAAGTGAGCCTCCACACAAATGTGAAATCTCACCAGCCGCCGGATAGGGAGCCGCCCAGCGCCTCAGACGCCCCGGAGAGGGGACGCGAGGCGGCGCGACGTGCCGAAGACAGCCCGGGGCCCATTTATACGGGCTGTCTCGGTGGCGCTTTTTTACCGCCGCTATCCGGCGGCCATCTGCAGCTGGCGCCAGCGGCCACCTCGTGAATAAAACACGCACGCCGGGCGGCATTCCACGCGGCTGGCCCCCAGTTATTCACGGGTCGGGCTTTTATTCCAGGGGGGAGGGCGCGGCGCCATCGGCGGGCGACGGGCGCCAGAAGCGCGGCAGCGACGCGGGGTCAAGTTGTAACTCGCCGCCCGATACCATCTGCAGTTAACAGCGGTAGCCGCGCTCTTGTCCCCGAATACCTGTCGTCCCGCCCCGAGAACCGGCCGCCCCAGCGGGCGGGCCCTTTCTGTGGCGCTGCCCGCCCGAAAGAGGTGACGCCGAGTTGGTATTCTGCGGACACTTGGCAGTTTTAGGTGGCGAACGTTTCGAACTATGGAAGCCGGGTTTCCACGCCCAAAGAAGTGACGCCGCAGCAAGTTGCTTGACGCTTAGTACGACAGTGGTGCTCATGCTGTTGTTTCCAGATTCTCCCGTGAAAATTCAGTGTCACTATTTTCAGTGTCTACATCTACATCCATACTCCGCAAGCCACCTGACAGTGTGTGGCGGAGGGTACCTTGAGTACTTCTATCGGTTCTCCCTTCTATTCCAGTCTCGTATTGTTCGTGGAAAGAAGGATTGTCGGTATGCTTCTGTGTGGGCTCTAATCTCTCTGATTTTATCCTCAACTCTTCGCGAGATATACGTAGGAGGGAGCAATATACTGCTTGACTCTCCGGTGAAGGTATGTTCACGAAACTTCAACAAAAGCCGTACCGAGCTACTGAGCGTCTCTCCTGCAGAGTGCTCCACTGGAGTTTATCTATCATCTCCGTAACGCTTTCGCGATTACTAAATGACCCTGTAACGAAGCGCGCTGCTCGCCGTTGGATCTTCTCTATCTCTTCTATCAACCCTATCTGGTACGGATGCCACACTGCTGAGCAGTATTCAAGCAGTGGTCGAACAAGCGTACTGCAACCTACTTCCTTTGTTTTCGGATTGCATTTCCTAAGGATTCTTCCAACGAATCTCAGTCTGGCATCTGCTTTACCAACGATCAACTTTATATGATCATTCCATTTTAAATCACTCCTAATGCGTACTCCCAGATAATTTATGGAATTAACTGCTTCCAGTTGCTGACCTGTTATTTTGTAGCTAAATGATAAGGGATCTACCTTTCTATGTATTCGCAGCACATTACACTTGTCTACATTGAGAATAATTGCCATTCCCTGCACCATGCGTCACTTCGCTGCAGATCCTCCTGCATTTCAATACAATTTTCCATTGTTACAACCTCTCGATGTACCACAGCATCATCCGCAAAAAGCCTCAGTTAACTTCCGATGTGTATACACTCGTATACACTGCTCTAAAGGATTATGGGCACATGACTGTGGGAATCTGCCATACTCCACTGCGCAACAACTGGGGTTTGGATATGATACCTAATTATACCTCCAGCTTTCATAAATTAACTACAAATAAAATACCTTTACATCTTCGTGCATTTAAATAACAACTGAAATGTCCGACAGGCGTCGGTAACAAAGTGGAGACATTCATCCCGTCATCCTGCATGTTTTCCATTAGACTTTGACAGTTTTAGTAACTTGTATGTCCTTCGTGAGCGTTTGTATCCACCTGACAGCTACCTGGCATGCGCCGTATAAGTCGACAGACAGCACTCTATGGTATACGTTTCCATTCATCAATGAGAGCCCTTTAGAGTTCTCAGAGGGTCTGTGATCGAACAGGACGACCACAAACACGAGTGTTAAGCGTGTCAAAAATGGTTCAAATAGCTCTGAGCACTATGGGACTTAACATCTTAGGTCATCAGTCCCCTAGAACTTAGAACTACTTAAACCTAACTAACCTAAGGACATCACACACATCCATGCCCGAGGCAGGATTCGAACCTGCGGCCGTAGCAGTCCCGCGGTTCCGGACTGCAGCGCTTAGAACTGCACGACCACCGCGGCCGGCTGTTAAGCGTGTCCCACACATGTAATGTATTGCGAATACATAGAAAGAAGGATCCTATACTGTATGATTATATGGTAGCGGAACAAACACTGGTAGCAGTTACTTCTGTAAAATATCTGGGAGTATGCGTACGGAACGATTTGAAGTGGAATGATCATATAAAATTAATTGTTGGTAAGGCGGGTGCCAAGTTGAGATTCGTTGGGAGAGTCCTTAGAAAATGTAGTCCATCAACAAAGGAGGTGGCTTACAAAACACTCGTTCGACCTATACTTGAGTACTGCTCATCAGTGTAGGATCCGTACTAGGTCGGGTAGACAGAGGAGATAGAGAAGATTCAAAGAAGAGCGGCGCGTTTCGTCACAGGGTTATTTGGTACGCTTATAGCGTTACGGAGATGTTTAGCGAACTCAAGTGGCAGACTCTGCAAGAGAGGCGCTCTGCATCGCGATGTAGCTTGCTGTCCAGGTTTTGAGAGGGTGCGTTTCTGGATGAGGAATCGAATATATTGCTTCCCCCTACTTATACCTCCCGAGGAGATCACGAAAGTAAAATTAGAGAGATTCGAGGGCACACGAAGGCTTTCCGGCAGTCGTTCTTCCCGCGAACCATACGCGACTGGAACAGGAAAGGGAGGTAATGACAGTGGCACGTAAAGTGCCCTTCGCCACACACCGTTGGGTGGCTTCCGGAGTATAAATGTAGATGTAGATGTTTGTTGTGTTTAGGTAGGACCTCACCGCTGGCCATACCATTACTTCAATGTCCAGGCTTCGCAAGAGATCCCTGGTGACGCCCACCACAAGGGCCCCGGCGTTATTGTGCATGAGAATGAATTCAGGGTCATCATCGGATGCAGCAATCACCACCTGGACCAATAAGATCTGTTAGATGTACTGCCTGGCTGTAAGGTGGCCATGGAACGAAAAGATCCCTGCGACTGTCAACAATGATGCATCACTCACACCAGCACGGAAATCTGTCGATTTCCTGGACTACATTTAGTACGTACCGCTCACCATGATGTCTTCCCACATGCACAGGGCTACCACTATGCGTCAGAGAAAATCTGGACTCGTCTGTCAACAATACGCCAGTGACGAAGTTGCCAGTTGATACGGAAACGGCAGAACTGAAGGCGATCTTTGAGATGTTGTCAAGCGGGGTACTCGAAGAGGACGTCCTTACAATCTAATACAGTTGCACTTCGGAGAACGTTTCGCAGTGCTCGTGCCCTGGCGGTAACCGAAACTCAGAGATGGCCCGATATCGGGCTTTACGTGAACTGTAATGCGTAGGCGATCTTTCCAACTCGCCTTGTGTACTGACCTGTCCCCCTGTAGCACGTCCACAACCTACGGATGACAGATGAAGAGACATTGACATCTGCAGCAGCACAACGTAAGGTTCATCCTTCTTAGATCCAACAGGCTGCCCTTCCAACTTGCACTTCATAAACATGTCCCACTGTGTGTGAGTGGTTGAATACAAGATCCACAAATGGCAACTGCCGTCTGTGTTCCTCACTAGAGAACACTGCGACACCAGTACTCATTTCCTTCTGAGCTGTCACGTGATACTGTGATACATAACATAGCCGATAGATGGCGGCTGACTTTATTGTCGTATACATTGAAAATGAAAGTCCCAAGCAATTCAATAAGACCTTGAGTGCCACCTGTATCAAAATAGATTGAACATACCGGACATTCACACATTAGTGCACCTAATACATTTGAGCAGTGTATTAAAATTTGAATTTATCTTTCAAAAATCTTTTAATGCCCAGACAGCATTTAGATAAGATAATTAAGACAAGATGATTACCTAGTTACGGTTGTAAGTAAAATCATTTTCATATCACGCCTATACTAAATGCATTTGGTATACGCATGATCTTAAGATGGTTGTTACCTACAATCGAACCAGCTAGTCATCTTATCTTAATTATCTAAACGCTGACTAGGTATTAAATGATTTTTAGCAAATAACATAAAGACCACTTTCAATATTCCTGATAATCTTCTATGTATAAGGATCTATAACCGCTGCAAATTCCCAAGACCCATTCAAGAATTACTTTAGAAAAGCAACAACTGATTTCTAGTACTTGTAGAGCTGTGACCAGAGGTCTTTTAAGAAATTCTATTCTCATATTAGAGATCCAGTCTTGGCTCGAGTGACACTAGAAGCGACACTTCAATATTTCAGATCTGGCGATTACTTGTCATGTTTCGAATATTTTATCACGTTCTCAAAAGTACTAGTTCTTGTGTATTGTGTTGGATGCTATTTACAATACCTTAAAGACTCATTTAAAAGCTAATTTTTCACTCTTGCATCCAACATCAGTGAAATAAAATGAAATATTAAAGTTATCGTATAGCGAATTTTGTTGTCACTGTGTTATAGTTAGTTATTTCCTCTATTGAAAGCTATGCTCAATCTGAAATTATACTGTCACGAGAAACAGTGTTATTTCCTTTCCCAAATCCACCAGGCAAGTGTTTAAGAGGATTGAAGTTTTCACCGCTCGTAGAATTAAATGGAGCTGCTATGAAACTGCAAATCATCTTTCGCTAGTTGCTGAATTATCTGAATTATACTTTCCTCTTCACACACAAATCTTATTCATGTAGCACACAGTACAAATATCATATACTTTCACCACGTAATTAAACATTCTTTGCTCATAATTGCAACAGCAAAATCTTTAACTACCAGGAATGTTGTATGTAGAAAGTTAATACCATGTCCCTGTTAAAATACCACATTTCCATGGTTCAAGACACGAAAATTAGAATGGAAACACACACATCGTGTTACGAGAGATGCTTCGTACTCTGGATACATAATGAAATCATAATATACATCATTTTCTTCTCATAATATTTTTGCACTTACCATAGATAGATTTTTCGTATTGGCTTAAGAGAGAGAGACAGACATACAGAGAGAGAGAGAGAGAGAGAGAGAGAGAGAGAGAGATCATTACTTGCATCGAACTTACACAATTATGTTAAAAAAATGCGGGATTTTTTCAAAATTCACAGAATAGGAAGTAATAACTTTTTTAAATACGCTGTAATTTACTTTATTTACGACTATCTAGTTGCAACATAGTTTTTCAGAACTCTCCCTTTGGGTGTCAGAGAAACCTGCAGTTGCAATACTCTTATAAAATTTTTACACTTTGTTGTATTCATAATGTAGATATTGCGAATGCTTCTTGTTTTATGGTTTGCAATACGTAAATCACAACCAGGGACGTTTTCCCACGTACATACACTTTCAAACAATGAACTTTGTGGCACTCATTCTTGCTTTTCAATAAAGTTGGTCCTAGTAAAGTTCAGTGCACTGCACAATTGTTGCCAACGACCACCTTTTAGCTACTTTTGGTACTGCGAAACAGACACTGCAAAAATTTCTAACAGGAGACTGAAAATATTGTTGCGGTTTTTCGAAATTCAGCCACAAGATAGCTAGTGCAATGATGCTAATCGGTGGTTAAAAGTTGCGTCACTTGTATGGCGCCACAGGAATTTGGGTGTTTCCACATGCAACTTCGGTGACGGCACTCGAGTTGCGGCGAAGTGGTGTCACATTTATTACATGTAGAAACCCGGCTTAAGACGTCAGTAGAGGTCAGGTCTGTATTATACCGTTTACGGCACTACCAGACCTCAAGAAAATATTGTGGTGGCCATTATCGAATGATCTGTGTACCTCCATTATACTTCAGTTGGATGTTATTCGTTATTTTTGTTTTCTTATTTCGAAACGAGTGAAGAGGCTACTCCAGATGTATCACAAGGTCCAAATACGATTCCCACTTAGGCAAAACGGATTGGCAATCGTAATCAAACTATGTTTCTTCTGCTTTCAGAGAAGGCAAAAACGACGACAGCCGGGATGAAAGTTTTGGCGTAATTACTGCGTAGTTTTATCAACTGTAACAATAAGTTGCTTGAAAACAAAGTTTGAAGTCGGCCCTTTTCCATGTCGCCGAATTAAAATTTTAGCTGTGGTGTAGAACAGCAAATGCCCCCTCAGAAATCATGATGTACCTCTACATGATTTTAGGTTTGTCTACATTACACTCTGTACATCTGTACGGAGTCTGCATTGTTACACAGGTTTTGAAAACCTTAGTGATAAGCAGGTGGCGGAATGCCCTTCCTGAAGCAGAACGCATAGAACATAGCAAAATTCATCCAGAAATTCAAATTGACAGGTTTTGTTGCTAGTGCCTGCATTTCTGGAAGACAATAAACGGCAACAGATGAGGGAACGTCAATATTGGTAATAGCAGCGATGCCCAGGAGTCTCAATATTGGTAATAGCAGCGATGCCCAGGAGTCCGACAAAGGGTACCCGACGTGTCTGTGGGAAAAGGCATCAGTCAGAGCGCTGTCCTGCGCGTTTTGCGAGCTAACGAGAGACGCCCATACAGGCTACAGACATTCCAACACCTAACTATCCAGACTGCCGGCTAGAGTCCTGTCAGCTCTGCTCGAAAGTGGAACCTTCCCCGCGTTTCCAGAATGAGATTTTCACTGTGTAGTGGAGTGTGCGCTGACATGAGACTTCCTGGTAGATTAAAACTGTGTGCCGGACCGAGACTCGAGCTCGGGACCATTTCCTATCGCGGGCGAGTGCTCTGCCATCTGAGCTACGCAGTTTCGAAGGTAGGAGACGAGGTACTGGCAGAAGTAAAGCTGTGAGGACGGAGCGTCAGTAGTGCTTGGGTAGCTCAGATGGTAGAGCACTTGCCCGCGAAAGGCAATGGTCCCGAGTTCGCGTCTCGGTCAGGCACACAGTTTTAATCTGCCAGGAAGTTTCATATCAGAGCACACTCAGCTGCAGAGTGAAAATATCATTCTGGAAACATCCCCCATGTTGTGGCTAAGCCATGTCTCCGCAATATCCTTTCTTTGAGGAGTGCTAGTTCTGCAATGTTCGCAGGAGAGCTTCTGATAACTTTGGGAGATAGGAGACGAGGTACTGGCAGAAGTAAAGCTGTGAGGACGGAACGAGAGTCGTGCTTAGCTAGCTCAGATGCCCGAGAAAGGCAAAGACCCCGAGTTCGAGTCTCGGTCCGGCACACAATTTTAATCCGCCAGGAAGTTTCATATCAGTGCACACTCCGCTGCAGAGTGAAAATCTCATTCTGGAAACATCCACCAGGCTGTGGCTAAGCCATGTCTCCGCAATATCCTTTCGTTCAGGAATGCTAGTTCTGCAAGGTTCGCAGGAGAGCCTCTGTTAAGTTTGGAAGGTAGGAGACGAGGTACTGGCAGAAGTAAAGCTGTAAGTACAGGGTGTGAGTCGTGCTTGGGTAGCTCAGTGGTAGATCACTTGCCCACGAAAGGCAAAGGTCCCGAGTTCGAGACTCCGTCCGGCACACAGTTTTAATTTGCCAGGAAGTTTCGCTTCCCCACGTTCTTCAAGCAAGATACCACACGTTACGCCACTGAAGTGCACCAATGACTTAACCTGCAATTTCCTGTAAATTGGAACGGTCCAGTGAAGAGGCCACCCATGTCAGTGGGCTCCAGTATAAAGTGTACTATCAGAAAACCCGTAATGTGGTTCGTCTTAAAAGCATAACCTGATCACAGTTTTTGATGTTGCAGAGCGACAGTCAAACAATATTTGTTAAAGGAACATACCACCATATCACTGTTATATTGTTTCGGCGTTCTATGCCATTTTCAGGTATTTGATTTGTTCCGCACTGTCGCCTGATAAACAAAGTAAGAGCCTACGGAATATCGGACCAGCTGTGTGGCTGGATTGAAGAGTTTTTAGCAAACAGAACACAGCATGATATTATCAATGAAGAGACGTCTACAGACGTTAAAGTAACCTCTGGCGTGCCACAGGGGAGTGTTATGGGACCATTGCTTTTCACAATATATTTAAATGAACTAGTAGATAGTGTCGGAAGTTCCATACGGCTTTTCGCGGGTGATGCTGTAGTATACAGAGAAGTTGCAGCATTAGAAAATTGTAGCGAAATGCAGGAAGATCTGCAGCGGGTAGGTACTTGGTGCAGGGAGTGGCAACTGACCCTTAACATAGACAAATGTAATGTATTGCGAATATATAGAAAGAAGGATCCTTTATTGCATGATTATATGATAGCGGAACAAACACTGGTAGCAGTTACTTCTGTAAAATATCTGGGAGTATGCGTGCGGAACGATTTGAAATGGAATGATCATATAAAATTAATTGTTGGCAAGGCGGGTACCGGGTTGAGATTCATTGGGAGAGTCCTTAGAAAATGTAGTCCATCAACAAAGGAGGTGGCTTACAAAACACTCGTTCGACCTATACTTGAGTATTGCTCATCAGTGTGGGATCCGTACCAGATCGGGTTGACGGAGGAGATAGAGAAGATCCAAAGAAGAGCGGCGCGTTTCGTCACAGGGTTATTTGGTAACCGTGATAGCTTTACGGAGATGTTTAGCAAACTCAAGTGGCAGACTCTGCATCGCGGTGTAGCTTGCTTGCCAGATTTCAAGAGGGTGCGTTTCTGGATGGGGTATCGAATATATTGCTTCCCCCTACTTATACCTCCCGAGCAGATCACGAATGTAAAATTAGAGAGATTCGAGCGCGCACGGAGGCTTTCAGACAGTCGTTCTTCCCGCGAACCATACGCAACTGGAACAGAAAACGTAGGTAATGACAGTGGCACGTAAAGTGCCCTCCGCCACACACCGTTGGGTGGCTTGCGGAGTATAAATGTAGATGTAGATGTAGATGTAGATGTAGATGTAGATGTAGATGTAGATGTAGATTTTATGTCTTTAACATATATTGCCGGATGCTGAACATGTTAACTTCGGGCTTGACAACATGTTAAGTGTTCTGCAATATATGTTAAAGACATAAATACTTGAAAATGGCATAAAAGCCCGAAAACTGGGTTGTACTTAAATAAGCAATACAACAGTCGAATGAGAGTGTGTTCCTTTAAAAAAATAATCATTTTAGCTTGGCAAAAATAACATGAAAACATTGTCACGAGTCCGCCAAGTGAGTAATTGAAAAGCTGGCACAAATAGTCGACCGTGGCGTTAATGTAGGAACCGTCCGAGCATTTGCCTGAACTACGAGGGCATGCTGAAAACTAAAGCCTCCCAATTTTTTTTATGTGAGAACTCTTCTGGCTTTTTAAATAAAGAAACGTTATTCATATTTTGTGTCTTTATTCTTCATGCCTTAATCTTTACTTCTCAACGTAGTCATCATGGTGACGAATACGTTTCTCCCAACGAGAGACCAGTTTGTTGACACCGTCACTGTAGAATGTTTGATTTTGATGACGGAGCCGCAACCTCGCCTCTGCTTGCACCGATTCGTCAACATCAAAGTGAAGTTGTCGGAGGACACAGTTAAAGGAAGCAGGTGAAAATCAGACGGGACCAACTATACGGAGGATGACCACTGGCAGTGAAGTCAGGGAGTCGGATTATCGCAGACAACACAGCGCTTGTGTTTGATGTGACATTGTCACGATGAAGGAGAGGGTGCCCCATGTGTGGACACACTCTTTAAATTCGAAACTCGCTTACAGCACGCTGTTTCTCACGCACCGACGCAGTTACGTTACACACTCTCAGGTTACACACTGCAATTCGGAGCCAACCAGCTGCAGATGGTTGCATCTTCCAGCCACGAAGCGCAAAAGTCGATCGAGTACTATACATGATATACACTACTGGCCATTAAAATTGCTACACTAAGAAGAAATGCAGATGATAAAAGGGTATTCATTGGACAAATATATTATACTAGAACTGACAAGTGATTACATTTTCACGCAGTTTGGGTGCATAGATCCTGAGAAATCAGTATCCAGAACAACCACCTCTGACCGTAATAACGGCCTTGATACGCCTGGGCATTGAGTCAAACAGAGCATGGATGGCGTGTACAGGTACAGCTGCCCATGCAGCTTCAACACGATACCACAGTTGACCCAGAGTAGTGACTGTCGTATTGTGACGAGCCAGTTGCTCGGCCACCATTGACCAGACGTTTTCAATTGGTGAGAGATCTGGAGAATGTGCTGGCCAGGGCAGCAGTCGAACATTTTCTGTATCCAAAAAGGCCCGTACAGGACCTGCAACATGTGGTCGCGCATTATCTTGCTGAAATGTAGGGTTTCACAGGCATCGAATGAAGGGCAGAGCCACGGGTCGTAACACATCTGAAATGTAACGTCAACTGTTCAAAGTGCCGTCAATGCGAACAAGAGGTGACCGAGACGTGTAACCAATGGCACCCCATACCATCACGCCGGGTGATACGCCAGTATGGCGATGACGAATACACGCTTCCAATGTGCGTTCACCGCGATGTCGCCAAACACGGATGCGACCATCATGATGCTGTAAACAAAACCTGGATTCATCCGAAAAAATGACGTTTTGCCATTCGTGCACCCAGGTTCGTCGTTGAGTACACCATCGCAGGCGCTCCTGTCTGTGATGCAGCGTCAAGGGTAACCGCAGCCATGGTCTCCAAGCTGATAGTCCATGCTGCTGCAAACGTCGCCGAACTGTTCTTGCAGATGTTTGTTGTCTGTCATCTCGACTGCTAGTGATACGAGGCCGTTGGGATCCAGCACGGCGTTCCGTATTACCCTCCTGAACCCACCGATTCCATATTCTGCTAACAGTCATTGGATCTCGACCAACGCGAGCAGCAATATCGCGATACGATAAACCGCAATCGCGATAGGCTACAATCCGACCTTTATCAAAGTCAGAAACGTGATGGTACGCATTTCTCCTCCTTACACGAGGCATCACAACAACGTTTCACCAGGCAACG
This sequence comes from Schistocerca cancellata, assembly GCF_023864275.1. Taxonomy (NCBI): domain Eukaryota; kingdom Metazoa; phylum Arthropoda; class Insecta; order Orthoptera; family Acrididae; genus Schistocerca; species Schistocerca cancellata. The sequence continues at coordinate 202,987,486 of NC_064632.1, forward strand.
CCGGTCAACTGCTGTTTGTGTATGAGAAATCGGTTGGAAACTTTCCTCATGTCAGCACGTTTTAGGTGTCGCCACCGGCGCCAACCTTGTATGAATGCTCTGAAAAGCTAATCATTTGCATATCACAGCATCTTCTTCCTGTGGGTAGAATTTCGCGTCTGTAGCCCGTCATCTTCGTTGTGTCGCAATTTTAATGGCAAGTAGTGTATAATATATCAACCGATAATGAAATCAGAATAATTTAGTACCGTCAGTATGTAAATATTTGTGTATGTGAATTGTTATTTTTGCTGTTTTTGAGCTGTAATACGATGACATGTTCAATATCCCTGTGAAAGTGATCTCGAATGAATGAAACTAGTACCATTATTACTAAGCTTTCACAAGCAATCTTGGCTGACTCATTTTATTTGCATTAGTTTAGTATTTACTTTTTTTATTTTTTTGGTAATTCTGCAATAACTGACTTTCACCCGAATAGTTAACCGTTAAAGTGAGACACTCTCTCTCTCTGTCTTTCTCATATCAGTGACCTCAACCTAAAGTTAAAACATTATGGTGTTGATAACTCTTCCAAGTTGCACTCAGGTGCTACACTACACGAAGGAAAAGGTGCTTTGACTTGATAGTAAATTATTTAGTTGAGTTCAAGACATTTGTTTCTTTATTTATACAATTAATACAAGATATGAGTGACAATGTTCATTTTTTATGCCATTATGTAAAACATTATGAAGACAATCCGACAGCGCGTGCAATTGTTGTGTGTGGCATCTCACCAGCTCAGTCTGTAATTGTATGCTTGCTACTTCACTTACATATTAACTGCAACAATATATTTCGACGTATTTAAGTGCAAGCTTCCATTAATCTAAGAGCATTTTTGTGTGATCAGTCTTCTTGCTGATTTTAGCAAACAATAACATTCATAAAAACATCTTATTCTCTTATTACAGCAGAAAGACATCAATAGTTACAACACCGCAAGACTAGTCTTTTACCAGTAGTCTAACAACTCTTAAAATACATTTCCCTTACAGCGAAAGTTTGTGTTTGGAATGTATCTACAACTACAATATTTATAACCACAAAATTTGTAGTTTCACAGCCATTTATACGAACGAGTACATAAAATTAGTAAAATTACGTTATTATAAATATGAATTACGTTGTTTCATTACGCTACGTCGAAGCATAATCGTTGTATTTTATAGGACGAAAAGCTTACCTAGTGCTCGGCACAGTTTGAAGGTTTCATTCCGACAGTTACGCGCTCATTCTTACAAGATAATTAATTTACAACGCTCAGTAAATATAAAATGGCAGTAGGTACTACTAATTGTATGACAAGTGTTCTTTCTATAAAAACACGCATTGGTATCAAATAAGTTTCCTAAAATTAAGATAAAGGCTTACTTTTTTTAGAAGATTGTAACATTACACACTTACTTCAACCACAGAACAGATTTCAATGGACTTGCCATAGTTAACCATTACTCTACACGAATGGAAAAAGATTGGAAGTAGTGCTGTAGATACCGGTGCCAGGAGATTTGAGGAAATCGAGAGGAAAATATGATGATTAATACTCTCCAGAATCGTTTTTCTTGAAGGATATTCGGCTTTTGCCGCGTGTTGTCGAAAAATAGACATGATCAAAAACCTCTGTACCTAAACATATCATTCGTTAAAAAATACATAAAAATTTCATAGTCGCACTTCATCGGAGAACAGAAGAGCAGCAAGAAGATTTTAAAACGGATTTATGCTAAAGCGCCACAAATAATGTTGATTAAATAAGGGGGAAAATGGAAAACACGCGACAATCGTACGGAATAGTCGCATCATTAGGCCGAGACAAGCCAACAGTTCCTCACGTAGAAGGAGAAAAGAGACACAGCTGTAAAAATTATCAGTACAGACGTATCGAAAATATAAAGATACAAGGCAACATTAGCTACGTAAATCACGAGAAAATAGAAAACTTATAATAACCATATAAAAATTTACTGTACATTTTACCAAAATACATATTAGGTCCCGTGATGAACGGTTCGACAAGTATGTCCTAGTACTGTTTCTACACCTTTTAGTAAAAACAAAGTAATCTCTTGTGTGTGACAAATTATTCGTAATAAAAAGCTCGGTGCGAACATGGTCATCAACAGCAACTGATTTAATGAGTCTGTGGGAACTTAAGATAACGGAAACAATAAACAAATATTTTTAATGTATATTGGGTTTTAGTAACTGTAAACTCGAAAGAAGAATAGCCTCGAACCGACAAATGATTTGACTCTGTAACTCAAATACAGCACTTTACTTCAAAATCATGAACACAGATCAATATAATTTTCTGTTCACTGAAGTAAGGAAATAATTATATAAGACTAAGGAAAACTTGGAACTCCGCAGGAGAGTGACCAGATTAGCAAGGAATAACAGTGTGTCCGTTGATACGCCGGTACCGCAGAAATTCTTGCACAACAATAACAAAATTTTTTCAAGATAAAGTGGTAAGCAAATGAATTACGATTATGACCCTTATAGACCCAAACAGCTGATAACGACGTATATGGAATTTCTTCCTTTAAATGCTTCTTTCTCGAGAGAGTTCCTGCTTTATTACAGAAAACGAATAAAAGAGTTATACGATCTACAGATTGACAGTACAGCAATTAAAATAAACTGAACTTATTAACCAAGACTGCTGTGTTTACGTAGATTTTTGCTATAGAACAGACAGAGTGGTCGCAGCAAATTATCAAAAAATTATTAAGTTAGTATCTATTGAGAACAACAGATACATACGCATTTACAAAGAACGTAATATGTTACGTAAATGTTAAGTTTTCCACCAGTGGGGAAAGGTAACTGTCTGTATAATATATCACACTTTTCTTGGCCACCCCAAATATCTTCTTGTCCAGCAACAAAATAGAGCAAATGTTGGTTAGGTGCCACGGAGACATCAACCAGCTAGTTTCTTCTTTAGGAAGATATGACCAGCAGTACGTCATTTTTTATTCGATGGTTTACTTCCTCTCCATCCAGCTGCACCCCATCTAGAAAAGCAGTGAGGTTTCTTCGCGAACAAAATTTCGAATATTCAACAGCAACCTAAACTCAGCATTTCTGTACAGGTATGAAGCCTGAAAGGTGACAAAATCAATCACCAACAAAATACAGACTTTTACAAAGCTGTGCTTATCAAAAATCCTGAGAGTCTTCTAGGAGAACGTAATATCCAGTGAAGAGCTGTAGAACCGCACGAACGAGAATGCTGTGGATATAGAGACAAAGGCAAGAAAATGGAAGTGGATTGGACAAACGGTACACTGCAACCAGATGTCAACAGAGAGGGAATTTCTGAATTGGAATACCCACGGCCATAGACGAAGAGGAAGACCGAGGATAACATGCAGCAAGACAGTGGAGAGAGAAGCAACAGAAGTAGGAAGAACTTAGGGCAAGTGAAGGCAATGGCGCAAAATCGAGTCCACTGTTGACCCTTCGTCGAACACCAGTGTTCAATTATTGAAACGTAAGTCAAGTAAGTCAACTATGCTAGTTAATGCGAACCATCCCCCCCCCCCCCCACCCACACACGGTAAGTAAACAATCCGCTTAACATTTTTTTTTAAATTTGCATCCGGTTCAAAAAGTTATTTGGGACACCTTCTACACCGTACCATTCCCAGCGGCTGTTCACTGCAAATACTCAAGTGTAACGAGTGATTATTTTGCTTCACTGACCAGCAGCAGAGAAAATTTAATAGTCTCCTATGGAATGTATAGTATTGATACCACCAGAAAGCTTCTTTAAAAGCTTTTTTCATTTTGAGACAAATATGTCCCTTTGTTACACCACTAGTCACAATCACTTTCTTACGGTACCAGATTAGAGAGATATACTGGTTTCGTGAATGATTGATCGAAAAGCTCAAATTATACAGCGTTGTTCATGAAGCTTACAGTTCATGTTTAGTCCTGGTCCGGCGCGGATATTTAATCTGACAATATAGATTGCGGTTCCATTTGTCGTACAGTCGTGTAAGCTGACACGTCACGTAGTTACAACACAATGCTTTGTAACTGCAGAACCCAAGGTTGGATGACGTCTTATTTGTATCTGCGTACGCCGGAGAACGAGAAGTGTCTAACTACACACAAACATTAAACATGTCAAACGCAGAAAGGCACAAATACAATAAGCGTACGGGCAAGCGTATTACGTATTTTTGTAGCGCTAAAGCAGGGACCACAGTATACGGTGCCTCTACGAATCATCTGCACATCTCGAACGTAGACGGTGTACTCCGAAGCCAGTGGAAGCTCTGCCGAAAGGAGGACTCTGTGTAGGGCTGTCGAATCAGGCGTTGGTTGTTTGGCTGCTCTGCGGGTGAGGCCTCCAGGCTTGCTGTGCTGGCGAAGCAGGGCCAACTTCACGAAGCTGCAGACACCTGCTTCACGGCGAAGCCATACACCGGCACTGCTTCACTCGCTGCACGCGCCTTCTCGAAATCCTCGCCGGAGCGCCTCCCTCACCTGTCAACAGCGAGAGGCAAAGTCAGTGGTGCGGAACATTCCATTTACAGCAATAAATGTACAGTCTGCAGCAGAGTGTGCGCTGACCGATTAAACCTGTCTACCAGACCAAGACGCGGTTCCAGAAGCTTTGCTTTTTGTGGGCAATTGCTTTTTCAGAAGAACTTAAGTGGAGAACTTAAGTGGCAGCCAGGTAGTAATGCAAGTACAGTGAACTGCGCCTGAATAGCTCAGTCAAAGGTCTGGTTTCAAGTTCCGGTTAGGCCAGGAAGTCTCAACATTCCAGTTATATGGCTGGGCAGTAGTCTCTGGCAAATTCCACATTTAATTTTTATTCCCACCTGTCAGTTTGTGCAAAATTGCACGATCTGTTCAGTAGCATCCTGACATCCTTACCTAAAGCGGAGTCGATCACAATATGTAACGAGAGGCGGACTCTCCAGTATAAAAGAAGGCAGGGACCATTTTGCTGTCGGTAGAGAACCAATAAGAGCAGAATGGAGGAGTGAGGAAACTTCAGTGACTCAGAACGTACTCTATTACGCACTATCAATAAACAATAGCTACACTAATTACACAAACTACAAGAAAAAATCAGAGGATTCCAGTGGGGTAGCCTTGGCTAAGGGTCGACATATGAAACGTCCCCTTAAAAAAGTTATAAATGACTGTGCTTAAACTGACACACAATATTTTTTAACGCAACGCAATCTGACTTTCAAAAATCCCTACAAAAGAATGGCTCTAACTAACAATAACCTATACCTTTCATGAATCAGTTACCTCACAAAAATCTTCGTTACTCAAACTACTGCAATACAGCGTGCGCCAGTATTACCAGCTGAATAAAAGATTCTAACTACTGAAGGCATTAACTACTGATAGGCATAGTTAGCAAATGAAAGATTTTGATAGAGAACAAACAATGTATTTACCTTAATAGTGTTCAAAAGTCATTATATATATATATATATATATATATATATATATATATATATATATATATATATATATATGTTCATGACATCCAGTCTTATAAATTTACTCTCTCTGATGGACACACGTCCAGATCATCCGCTCTCAAAACTCCGCCTTCTCTCCCCCCACATCCACCACTGCTGGCGGGTCACCTCCAACTGTGCAACGCTGTGCGCTGTTAACAGCCAACTTCCCAACACTGCAACACTAAATTCCAACAATGCAAACCAGCCACAGACTATGTAAGTAGACTGTTTAGGTTTTTGTGTTGGTAACGTCATGTAGCGCTCTGCATGAAAATCACTGGCTGTACTGTGTGCAGTCTGTGGCTGGTTTGCATTGTTGCAATTTGCTATTGTAGTGTTGGGCAGTTGGCTGTTAACAGCGCATAGCGTTGCACAGTTGGAGGTGAGCCGCCAGCAGTGGTGGATGTGGGGAGAGAGATGGCCGAGTTTTGAGAGCGGATGATCTGGGCGAGTGTCCATCAGAGAGAGTAAATTTGTAAGACTGTCATGTCATGTCATGAACTGATATATATATTATGACTTTTGAACGCTATTAAGGTAAATACATTGTTTGTTCTCTATCAAAATCTTTCATTTGCTAACTATGCCTATTAGTAATTAGTGCCTTCAGTAGTTACAATCTTTTATTCGGCTGGCAGTATTGGCGCACGCTGTATTGCAGTAGTTTGAGTAACGAAGATTTTTGTGAGGTAAGTGATTCATGAAAGGTATAGGTTATTGTTAGTCAGGGCCATTCTTTTGTAGGGATTTTTGAAAGTCAGGTTGCGTTGCGCTAAAAAATTTTGTGGTATAGGTTATTGTTAGTCAAGGCCATTCTTTTGTAGGGATTTTTGAAAGTCAGGTTGCGTTGCGCTAAAAAATATAGTGTGTGTGAGTTTAAGTACAGTCATTTATAACTTTTTTAAGGGGACGTGTCACGTACTCTAGTCATGGCCCCTGAGTAACAAATTCATTGGGAACGCTTCAGCCCTCTCAACCTGCCCAAGTCGACTGTTGTGATTGTGAAGCGGAAACGCAAAGAAGCAATCACAGGTAAATCAAGACGAGACAGGCTTCGTATGCTGACAGATAGGAACTGTTGAACATTACAGAAGGATGTTGTATAAAAATTCATGAAGTTTGCGGAAGGAGTCACTCGTGAGCTCCAAAGTGCCACCATTAGTCAAGCTAGTACAATGTCTCTGTGTAGGGAGTTAAGGAGAATGTGGTGCAGTGGTCGAGCAGCTTCTCATAAGCCACACTGTGCCAAGCGACACGTGCGGTGGTGTAGAGAGCGAACGTTACCTGTCATCATGTCCCAACACTAAAGCACAGAGGAGGCGTTTATCATGGTTGACTAGTAATCGCCTTATAGCGCTTAAGGAAAGGCTAAATGTAGAAGAATATGAAGGAATTTTACAACACTGTGTATTGTGTACAGTAGAGGAACAATTTGAACACGATGATTGTTTGTTTCAGCATGACAATGCATCCTGTATGCGAGATAATGGTTTGCGGACAGTACCATTCCTGAAGTGGACTGGCCTGTCCACACTCCCAAATTTGAACCCAGTGGAGCATCTTTGGGATGAGTCAGACAGTCGACTTCGCTCCAGACCCAGCGTCCAACATCAGCACCTTCTCTGGTTTCGGCTCTTCAGGAATAATGGGCTACTCTTCGTCCACAGACATTCACACCCCTCATTAAAAGTGTCACCACCAGAGTTGAAGTAGTCTTAAAGGTGGGAGGTTCTCGCATCCCTTATTAATATCCGTTAATAGGTGTCCCGATAGTTTTGAAAAGGTCAACTTCGATCCTTGCGAGAAAGTGTAGAGCGAAATCGACACGTCGTTGTGCATCCTGTGGTGCAAGCTACCGTTCGATATGGATCTTGTACGGATACCGTTTGAGAATGGTTCGAAGCACCTTCCGTACAGTGGAGCACGGCATGTTCAACTGCCGTGACACAGCACGCGCATTGCTTGACGATCGAGAATTGCACGCAGCGTTGTCTACCATAGCAACGGCGATTTCATCAACCACCTGCGGTGCAACCGGTCATGGCCCTCTTCCCGGAGCGACGCCCATTTCCCCAGTTGATTCGAACTTCATCATGCTCCGTACAGCAGGTGGAGAACAAGCACCCTTCCGTAATCCTTTCAGCAGCTGCAGCATTACTGTTGGTCTGGTAATACAGCTTCACCAACAATGCTCTTTTGTCCAAGCTCATGTTGACACCTCAACAAGTGCACTGTGACTGGTTAGGTGAGTGAGACTATGAATCACGACGGCTGATCGCGGCCATAGTTGGAACTGGACGCTTCTGCTGTGACGCATCGAAACCATGCACCACATACTATGGTCATTAATGCTACCAAGTTTGGTACCCGTAGAGTAATTAGTTTCCTTATTATAACGTGTTAAATAGGGAAGTTAAATTATAACCGCACAGTATTTTCTTCAAATCTGGGGCCAGCCGCAGTCCCAGTCCATTTACACAAGATGGCACTCCATAAACAGTACGAGTAATTTTCAAATCCGACAAAAATGCCGCTGACACTACATTTGGTTGACGAGAAGGTTCACATTCGCGGTAACCTAAGTGATTGGGCGCACGAGTTGTAGGAAAGACCTTGCAGACATGATGAACAGTAAGCGCTGAAACACCAACACATCGAGTAACTTCATTGGCGGTATGATGTTCACATCCAAACAGGAACGCTCCTCTCTGTCCCTTCATCACGTCTCCAAGTTTATCCATATTACTGCATTGACTCCACACAACCGACTGGCGCATACACACTACTTCATTGCCGTGGCATACATCAGGGGCTGTGGGTCACATGGCTGCCTAGTACCAGTTCACATCATCCACAAAACTGCAAAGTACCAGTGTGCTTTTTTGAACGATTATCTGTACTTGAGCTTATGTATGCTGCAGCGTAATGTTTTTTCAGTAGCTTATATCCTTCTTGGATACTACATGAAGTAGATGACGACTAGCACAGACACTGCTGAGTCACATGATGACGACCACCTTTTTATAGCGTGGTTGCTACCATTCCGAACGCAATACAGCAACGCTTCTGCACGGCAACCATTCGATAAGTCCTTGGTGGGTTTCCGGAGGTATGTGGAGCAGCTATGTAGCAGAGGTCAAGCAATTCCTGTAAGCTACGGGTCAGTTGATTGTGGGTGCGAAACTGGCGCCCGATAGCGCCACAGATGTGTTCTGTCTGATCATATCAGGCATATTTGGTGACCAAGAGATCAACGTCAGTTTACTATCACATTCCTCAAACCACTGTAGTACGATTCTGACTTTGCGAAACGGACAGTGATGCTGCTGGAAGATGGCGTCGCATGAGCGGATGCTGGTGATCCGTAGTCATGTTCACGTAATCCACAACTGTCATCGTGCCTTTGATTACTACTACAGATCTCATGGAAGTCAAGTGAATGTCCCTAAAAGCATGCTGCCCCCACCACTCTGCGTCCAAGGAACGGTGCATCTTTCAATTAGGCCCTCAGCTGGATGATGGCGTATCCTGATGAACAAGAAACGTGATTCATCCGACCAGGCAAAACGTTTCCATTGATTCATTGTCCAAACTCAATTATCTCATGCCCACTGCAATCGTAATTGACGATGTCGCTGGGTCAACCTGAGGTCACGTAGGGATAGTCTGCTGCGGAGAATCATGTCTAACTGTGTGTGTGCTGCACAGTCGTGTCTGCTCGAGCTTCGTATTCTGCAATCAGATCTGCCACACACTGTCCCTCCGCTGCTTCCGTGACGAGGCGTTGATATCCAATACCAGTCGCTTCCTTGTATTTTCATCGTCAATCTACCTCTTTCCATAGATGCTTGCGACATTAGCATACGTACAATAGACCATTTTAACCATTCGTGAGACTCTTGTTCCCAGGTGTCACGTAGTAACATTCTGGGTACTCCCAAAGTCAACGAATTTCATCAGTAGCGGACTTTATCGCCATACACAGAAAGAGTAAAATATATAATAAAATAATCGGAAATATGTAGACAATTTGATATGTCAGTAAAAGAACTGCAATGGTAAACAAATACTTATTTATTGTAATTTATTGATACATTGTCAAGTGGTGTGTCTGCAGTCAGCTGCCAATGTGGTGATATTCGTTGTTTGAAGTACAGTGGAATGAAAACGAATAATTGTCGTAATTGCAGAAATGTATTGGCCTCGATGACGAGATGTAAACGTGCCACAGAGATGACGCTAAAATAACACAACGTCCGCATCAACAATGCATCAAACAAGTTATATTCGTCAAGAAATAATGCAAGCTGATTACATCCGTATATCCTTCATCATAAATTCAAATGAAATAATTGCAGTGAACTCGCTTTCTTTTATTCTACAACCTGCCACCAAAAAGGAGTAGTAAATTTGGCATTGACAGACGATCAAAATGGATTCAGCAAAGTACACAGCCATTGTAATCATGTAGTAGATTTCTTTAGCAGCACAATATCTTTGACTATAGTAGCATTGTTGCCTATGCATGTTTAGTGAAACACCTCGGATGCATAAGTGCATGAACAGATTATTATTATTGTTATTATTATTATTATTTGCCACACGCTTATTTTGCAATGTTGTTATACTTCGTGGTAGGAAAGTGTGTCAGTAAAACTGCTCTCGTCAACCTTCCGTTTATCTTGTTAACCAAAATCAGTTTCTATTTTTAAATTTTAGTTTCAAATGCCTGCAGACACGCAAAAATATGATTCCTTACCTCTGTATGCTTGAGCAATATCGTTATAACACGTTGTGGGGTAGGCTGATGCACTCACGGTCACATTTGATTAAACATGGCAATGTAACAGAAAAACCCCACAGCCTCATTAGACATGCCGACCATGTGGGACAGGACAGTTATTAATTATAACAATAATTGCAATAGTAGTAATAATAAATTGAAAAGTTTTGCGGGAGGCCGAATATTTTAACTGGTCGCGACAATAGTAACTGGCGTACAGACAATGGATTCTTCACGACCATAGCGGGAATGAAACAGCTAGGTGCGGATGCAAAATAATATCTAATGAGATAAAACTAGAAGTTTTTAGTGAAACAGAAAACTGTAACGAGGGCAATTACGAAGCAGGTAAAAGCGGAACTGGAGAGTATTTTAATCGAGGAGTAGTAAAGTTTTCATTGATGGGCGTAAAAAGAGAAACAGAAACTACGCAAAACAGTGTAATTAATGAAACTGATGAAGGTAGTATTAGCAGTGAAGTACAAAATGCAAACCTCAGACTTCAAATGTTGAGTGAGAATACCCAATCTTCAAACTGTAAAATAGACGTACAGAGATCGGAAATATACTCAACGAACAGTAATTTAGTATATTTCTTAAGTAAAATGTTGAAGTTTTACATGGGGAGACAGGTTCGTTGCATGAAAAATAGTGATATTTGGAACAAAACTGTGGATTCATTAGAGCACAAAGTCGATCGCGAAATGAAAGCAGTAGATGAAAAACTTAAAGGGCATAAAAGCGAAGTTCTTACAGCACTTGCTCAGTCAGTAAGCAAACTTCAGGAACAGACACCTGGCGGAGAGTAATGCTAACGAAAAACGAGTTGATGAAAAGGTGGGCAGCAAGGTGAATGAAGTTAAAACAGATGTTAATGGGAGAAATAAATAATTGGAGACTTCCATCAACATTTTGCTTTTCGAATTGAAGACCCGCGAGGTACAAAAGTTAGAAACACTTCAAAAATTTGAGACACAATAGAAAACTTAGATAACTGTCGTCAAGTGCAGAATATTTTTACGACTAGAGTGGCATGTTATAGGAATCGATACTGAAAAATTTGACCCAAAGGAATCTCTCAACCAGTAGTTTTCGTGGATTCAACTAGGAAGATGATTCCACAAGCATATTCTGAAGCTGACAAAATCAGAACTGCAGATCAGAGGCTTACAGGAGACGTACAAATCTGAGCTAATGGCGCTGTTGTGGAACGTAATGCTTTGGAAGAAAATTAGGAAAAATTTATAGCAATAAGTATGTCACAGAATAGACAGATAGAACTTTATAATGGATGTTTAGACGCACCTACACATAGATCATGGATAATAGAGCAATGAATGTGCATTGTGAAGATCTATGTAGGAAATTAGAGCAAGATAATATACCAGTTCCTGGGGAACATTTGACAGTGATAATGCATAGAAAATTACTATGAAAAGTAAAGAGGTATATCGTTTTGGGGATTATAATTTTGAAACATTTTTCAGAAAAATGGGGGATGCAGACAGCTGAAACAGAAGTGGTGATAAATTTTTGATTGTTACCCTGGGGGACTTAATAAATGGAATCCAAACCAAGAATATAGTTTACATATGACAGGAGTAAATACAAGGAGAAGGGGAGGAAGCGATAAATGATAGAAGTGATGAGGAAAACAATGAACCACAACAGTAATGAACCTCACTGTGTTGGGTATGAACACAGCTATGGAAAATTACGGGAATAAAGATGAGTGTTGTGGACTAGGTGGAGTAAGGGACAGAGAAATTGTAGTTCATAGAAAGTTCAGTCTCCAAGAATGGAAGACGAAAACAGAAATAAGAACAGAGTTTGCTAATTTAATGAGAGAGATTACCTTCAGGCGAGTAGCAGAAGGGAGAATAGAGTGGTCTGCAGCAATAGAAAGAGTGAGGAGAAAGGTGAATTGACTTAAAATCTGGACGAAATAAATAGTGATTATGATATAAATGCTGTTAATACCAGAGTAAATCTTTCCTCTTGTATGATTATGTGTAATGAGTGTGTGTAAAAAATGTACATGTTAATTGATGGTCTAAAGGAATATTCATAAGAAAGGGGAGAAGTAAAAGGAGGGGGGTTTGAAGATATGTGGTTGATAATATTTAAGAAACTGAAAACAATAAAGTAGAAATAGTAGGGTGTAATGAATGTAGTGATAGTAAGAAAGAATATGAAGTAGACATTGAAGAAGAAGGTAGGTAGAACAGTGAAGTAGGATGTTATGTTGATGCTGGTGATGGAAATGAAAGACAAAGTACAGTAATCACAGAAGAAGTTCAGATTACCTTGTGATGGGTAGAAAAATGAGATCAATATATTATGGATCATTAAGAGAACAGATCAGTTGGGCGGAAAAGATTGTTGGTGCATAGAATCTGTGTAAAAGAAAAAGGAGGACATGAACCAAGACAAGGAGAATATAAATACAATTTACAATGAAGTGTAAATAATATCACAGAAATTAACAGTGTAGCGACACATAACTGAATAACAGTGGCAATTAAACAGGATATGTTAATGGAGGAAACTCAGGGAGAATTATATAAAAAAGGGGAATCCACAATAACAATTGACAGTTATGACTCACCAGAAAGGATTTTGCTTGACACCAGAAGTGAAATCACAGCATTGTCAGAAGCATTATGGGAACATTTAAAGAGAATGAAATACTGTAGATGCCTGTACTTGATGTAAGGTTGCTCACTGCTACAGGGATAATTGAGTAAAGCAATAATGGGACACGATTACTTGACATTTGAGATTGAAGGATGAGAAGTAAAGCACCAATTTTTAGTGGTACTTGACTTACATTGAAATATGATTTTAGTAATGGACATTATTTACATGTATAATGTGAAAATTGATTGTGAAAAGATTACTAAATTTTAATACAGTGTTGCTGAAGCACCAGCAGGGTTCAATAAAAAAGTAATGGATTTGGATAATCAAATAACTATGATGTAAGTATCTGTAATGATTATTATGTAGTGGAGTGTTACAAAGACTATTCTGACTCATATGTTGAAAAGATTAAATTATTCAAGGAGAAAGCAGATGAAATTCAAGACATTAGTGAACATTAGAATTGTGAGTTATATAATATATTAATTAACAATGACAAACTATTATCTGATGAACTAGGAAGATTGAAGAATGTCAAATGTAAACTAAATATAGAACCACACATTTCATTTTTATAAGAAACAGAATGGATTTAAAATGGTACAAACAGAAGGCTGAGTGAGGCAGCTGATCTCAGGAGGATTCATAGCCTTTGTGAACCATATGCTTGGCAATCACAGGGCTCCAAGCCATGCAGTGTTCCTTTACAATTCTATACCTTTGTACTGTGTTTTCCTTATACTATCATTTCAGTCTCTTGAAATTATATTTCAGTATCATCACTCTCTTGTAAGTAGGATTTGATGGCGGTGTAGTATGTGATTAATTGTGCACGTGATGTTTTTAAAGTGTTACCAGAGTATAATGGAGGTCTTTTATGTCACTGAATTTTTCAGTCTGATTCAAATTTGTAAATAGAAAAGGGTATTAATTCTTTTTGTTCATACATATAGTTCTAGATGTAATATGCTGTTATTTTGTACGTGTACCTTTAAGTATGCACTTTAAATGAGCATGGAAATGTTTAATCACTAAATCATTATATGTTTTATAAATGAAGTCATTATATGAGGTAAGATGAGGCCAAGGGTGCAGAACAAAAGTAAATTATTAATTGTACATAAATGAGCTGTGTACAATATTTGATTACTAACTTTAACATTGAATTTGAGAAGAGACTATGTTTCTGAATATAAAGGAGAAGAGGAAAGTAGAAAAATCGGAAACGTTCTTGATCAGAGTGATTTCATTTGATATAAAGTACATTTTGTAGTAAACACACTCTATATAGTGTGGTAATACTATGTCAACATAAAAGTGCTGTGCTTTGCTGATTTGATTATACCAACAGATCTTAACTGTTTTAATTATCTATGATCTAACAACATGGTTACTTTTTTGTTAACATATAGGAATAAGATAAGTGTAAATAATGGTATAAAAAAGAAATAATGTTAACTGAATCGTTTCTAATATCGTAAAACAGTATATAAAGTAAATGGATGGAATATTGGTCACTGCAATTGCTATTCAAAGTAGGGTGAATAACTGTAGTGACAAAGTTATACAAAATAGAAATTATAGGGAATCTAATTGTGTCAACAAGGACTGAAACCAACTTCTTTCAAATAAGATGAAATATTAGTTGAAACATTTGGCATAAAAAGAATGATTTGCAGTAAAGGACAAAGTGGCAGACAATTGCAAAAAGGAGAAGCTGAGAGAGGCCACAGCCAGGAGGCATCAGAAAGCAGTGTCGAGCTTGTGTTGCATATTGAGCACTTAGTAAATGACCCAAAAGTGATTTGAAAATATAGAAGATAATTTCAGTTAACTCCACAGGGGAGTGATAGGGTCGTCTATTGTGAGACATGACAAAAAAAGACTAGACTAAAGGTCTGAGAATTAGCAGTAGCAATTGAAACTAACTGACAAATATTTCCTGTTTCAGAAACGTAAATGCATCATTTTGTGTACACTCCTCATAAACAGTATTAGATAAGAAAGAGTTGTAAAAATATTATTATTTGTTCAGTATATGGAGGCTGACACAACACTTTGTCTTTTATTATCTTTTTTCAAAATATACTTAATTCAGTTCACATCTAACTATGATATTAACAATTTCCAAATAAGTGACTCATTTCATTTCAAATACATGAATCACACTGATGCACTAGTTTTCACATGAAGTAGTGTTAAGAGACACTAGCAATATTTATGTAAATGTTCTTGTCTGTGAAATGAGAGTCATTAGTCAAATACTTTGGTGTAAAAATAACAAACATATTTTCTTATTTCAGACCTTCAGATTAACTGTTTATTCTTATTTTTTGGGAAATAATGTGATAAATAAATATTTCCACCTAAATATTGATGTGATAATATATAATGAGATGCATGCAGTAATGTTCTCCTTTCGTTTATAGATTTTGATTTTGAATAATTTGTTCCTATTAATATGCATTAATTTTGATCACATGTAAAGTTGTATGAGTGCCATTCAGTTCCATAATTAATTAGTTTTCGATATTTATAAGAAATGCATCATGCATTTGATATTTTTTGTACCTATTTTGCTATGTAATATTAGGGTTAAAATTTGCCATACAATACAAAAAAATACACATTTCTAGGACTGCCTATAAAACATTGAAATATCAATGCTAATTATCTTGAGCTGGTGTCTACTCCTTTAATCACACTGAGTTTAATATTGCAGTATTATATTATTAACTGCAATATTTCAACTAAATATAATCTGTCAAAGTGGTTCATGGTGCGGGTTCCTGTAGTCATGTCCTAGTTCATGAACCACAGGCAATGTATGAGTGGCCAAGTAAGTGGTCCCGACAGTCGGGATACCAGTTACTTTGGAATAAGGCTGGGCATCTCGGACATATTCTGAGTCGTGGTCACCTTTGTGCTCATACGGCAAAGACTACCAAATCCACCAGTTAGTCCCTCAGCCGTTAGGGGTAAAACCCAATGGGACTCGGGGCAAGTAAGGCTAGCAACCTGCTTCCCTGGTACTTTAAATATGATGCTGGCAACAATCAGAGCAAAATGCCTCGGACCTTTGGAAGTGACGGAGTCCCACCTCTAACTGACAAACCAGGGACTCCTAAGATACAACTTGGCAAACAAATGGTAATGAGATGGGGAGCTATTAATATCAATGGGGGCTACTCTGGGAAGAAGATAGAGCTGGCAGAGGCTGCAAGTAAGATGGGGCTGGACGTTTTAGCTGTTAGTGATATTCGCGTAAGGGGTGAGAAAGAAGAGGAAGTGGTAGAATACAAGGTCTACCTGTCAGGAGTCAAAGCAGGAATAGCGCAATGGGGAGTAGGGCTTTACATCAGGAAAGAAATGGAAGTTGCAATAGGATATGTAAACGAACGACTGATGTGGATAGATTTGACAGTGTCTAGCAAGAAAATTAGGATTGTGTCAGTATATTCGCATTGTGAAGGGACAGATCAAGATAAGATGGATAGTTTTTATGAGGCACTCAGTGATGTAGTTGTTAGAGTAAAGGACAAGGACAGTGTTCTGCTCATGGGTGATTTTAACGCCAGGATTGTAAATCGAACAGAAGGGTATGAAAAGGTTATGGGTAAATTTGGAGAGGATATGGAGGCCAACAGGAACGGGAAACAACTCTTGGATTTCTGTGCCAGTATGGGCTTAGTAATCACAAACTCTTTTTTAAAAATAAGAACATTCACAGGTATACTTGGGAAGGCAGGGGAACCAGATCTGTCATTGACTATATAATAACAGATCAGGAATTTAGGAAGGCTGTGAGGGACACACGTGTATTCAGGGCATTCTTTGATGACACTGATCATTACTTAATCTGCAGTGAAATTGGGATTGTGAGGCCGAAAGTGCAGGAGGTCAGGTCCATATGTAGGAGGATAAGAGTGGAGAAACTTCAGGATAAGGAAATCAGGCACAAGTGCATGACAGCGATCTCAGAAAGGTACCAGTTAGTTGAATGTAGTCAATTACAGTCATTGGAAAAGGAATGGACAAGGTACAGGGACACAGTACTAGAAGCGGCTAAAAATGTCTTGGAACAGTAGTGTGTAAAAGTAGGATGAAGCAAACAGCTTGGTGGAATGATACAGTCAAGGCAGCCTGTAAAAGGAAAAAGAAGGCGTATCAAAAATGGCTACATACCAGAACCCAGGTAGACAGAGAAAGTTATGTTGAAGAAAGAAACAAATCCAAACAGATAATTGCAGCATCCAAGATGAAATCGTGGGAAGACTTTGGAAACAGGTTGGAGACTATGGGTCAAGCTGCTGGAAAACCATGCTGGAGTGTAATTAGCAGTCTTCGAAAGGGAGGTAAGAAGGAAATGACAAGTATTTTGGACAGGTCAGGAAAACTGCTGGTGAATCCTGTGGATGCCTTGGGCAGATGGAGGGAATATTTTGAAGAGTTGCTCAATGTAGGTGAAAATGCGATCAGTAATGTTTCAGATTTCGAGGTAGAATGGGATAGGAATGATCATGGAAATAGGATCACATTTGAGGAAGTGGAAAAAATGGTCAATAGATTGCAGTGCAATAAAGCGGCTGGGGTGGATGAAATTAAGTCGGAACTCATCAAATACAGTGGAATGTCAGGTCTTAAATGGCTACACAGGATAATTGAAATGGCCTGGGAGTCGGGACAGGTTCCATCAGACTGGACAAAAGCAGTAATCACACCAATCTTTAAACATGGAAACAGAAAAGATTGTAACAACTACAGAGGTATCTCTTTAATCAGCGTTGTGGGTAAAATCTTCGCAGGTATTGTTGAAAGGAAAGTGCGAGTATTAGTTGAGGACCAATTGGATGAAAATCAGTGTGGGTTTAGGCCTCTTAGAGGTTGTCAGGACCAGATCTTTAGCTTACGGCAAATAATGGAGAAGTGGTATGAGTGGAACAGGGAATTGTATCTATGCTTTATAGATGTAAAAAAGGCATATGACCGGGTTCCTAGGAGGAAGTTATGGTCTGTTCTACAAGATTATGGAATAGGAGGCAAACTTTTGCAAGCAATTAAAGGTCTTTACATTGATAGTCAGGCAGCAGTTAGAGTTGACGGTAAATTGAGTTCATGGTTCAGAGTAGTTTCAGGGGTAAGACAAGGCTGCAACCTGTCTCCACTGTTGTTCATATTATTTATGGATCATATGTTGAAAACAATAGACTGGCTGGGTGAGATTAAGATATGTGAACACAAAATAAGCAGTCTTGCATATGCGGATGACTTAGTTGTGATGGCAGATTCGATTGAAAGTTTGCAAAGTAATATTTCAGAGCTAGATCAGAAATGTAAGGACTATGGTATGAAGATTAGCATCTCCAAAACGAAAGTAATGTCAGTGGGAAAGAAATATAAACGGATTGAGTGCCAAATAGGAGGAACAAAGTTAGAACAGGTGGACAGTTTCAAGTACTTAGGATGCATATTCTCACAGGATGGCAACATAGTGAAAGAACTGGAAGCGAGGTGTAGCAAAGCTAATGCAGTGAGCGCTCAGCTACGATCTACTCTCTTCTGCAAGAAGGAAGTCAGTACCAAGACTAAGTTATCTGTGCACCGTTCAATCTTTCGACCAACTTTGTTGTATGGGAGCGAAAGCTGGGTGGATTCAGGTTACCTTATCAACAAGGTTGAGGTTACGGATATGAAAGTAGCTAGGATGATTGCAGATACTAGTAGATGGGAACAATGGCAGGAGGGTGTCCACAATGAGGAAATCAAAAAAAAACTGGGAATGAACTCTATAGATGTAGTAGTCAGAGCGAACAGGCTTAGATGGTGGGGTCATGTTACACGCATGGGAGAAGCAAGGTTACCCAAGAGACTCATGGATTCAGCAGTAGAGGGTAGGAGGAGTCGGGGCAGACCGAGGAGAAGGTACCTGGATTCGGTTAAGAATGATTTTGAAGTAATAGGTTTAACATCAGAAGAGGCACCAATGTTAGCACTGAATAGGGGATCATGGAGGAACTGTATAAGGGGGGCTATGTTCCAGACTGAACGCTGAAAGGCATAATCAGTCTTAAATGATGATGATGATGATGATGATAATCTGTCAAACAGATGTGTAATCTGAATTTTACGACATTAGAAGGTAAACCCACAATTTATTTGTTAAAGAAAATTATAACACCCATTTACAGGAGCATCTGTAACATTTGAAACACTTATATACTTACGCACTGTCTGAGGCAGTTATGGCAACGGTTTGTCTCGAAAATTAGTACTAAGCCAGAGGGGTATGCATAATGACATAGTTCACTTAAAACATCACTTTTCAAAATATAAAGACAAAACATAATTTTTTGTCTTGATTTTGGACTTCATTTAATGACTAAGTGTGAAGTATTTTGATGTGTGTGCCAAAAATGTTTAAGTGTAACAAGTAAGGCTATCTTACAGTAGCATGGAGAACTGTTTGTATAAACACTGTTCTTTTCTTTCCGAGTACAGTTGTAACTGTACATCAGCAATACTTTGAACCAATGATATTTGACAACTATTATAAACTGCAGCTTCCAATTATTATTTCTGTATTTGATGCAGTGCAATGAACTCGCTGTCACCATAAATTAGTAGCAAATTTGGCTGCAGAGACTTCAAGATAGCTTCAGGAAAACATATAGTCATTGCGATCAAATAGTAGACTTCTTTAGCTTCACAGTCTTTAGCAGCGCCGTTGCCCATGCATTATTAATAATGTACATTGAGTGCTTGTGTGCATAAATGTATTATTATTATCATTATTATTACCATTATTGTTAACATTATTATTTTTTATGCTTATATTTAGTCATGTTGATGTGCTTTGTGGTGGAAAAGAGTGTCTGGAAAATTGTCTTCGTGAGTCTTCCATTTTCCATGTTAAAAAGAATACATTTTTTAGAATCTGAACCAGTATGAAAAAGCGGTAACTCGACTATGTTTCAGTTTAACTTCAATGTTTGTGAATACTGAAAAAGTTTTCTTAAGTGTTTACCGTAATGCAGTAAAGTCACGACAAGTTACTGTTTGTATTCTTTTACCGAACAGTTCCATGTAGAGGAGGTCGAGGTGGAATGGACTATCGGGAGAGAACTGTCTCGGTTGTTTAATCTCCCTAGGATGCGCTCAGACTGACAGTCGTTTAGCAAACCAATGTCTTTAATGGTTTAGTAAGGTTGCAACTGTTGAAAAATCTGTATTTTTTTCTTCAGAATCAATGTTTAGCCCACTTAAATCAGTATGTTCTTAGCTACCTTTGTACACAGCGCAGCTGGAAAAAAATTGTTTACTGAGTTTACCGAATATTTATTCAGTAGATACAAGTACGGGGCGGAATGGTCTACTGGCATACTCCGTTCCTCCCCGTTTCGTCTTTTATTCTTCATTTGACGAATTCTACCCTACGGTTTGCCATTCTCGTTTGCAGATGGTACGTCATATGTGCGAAAAACAGCGAGACGAAATTGGTCCACGAAAAACATGGAAAAAGCTGTTGTATCCGAAATTAATAAAAGATGACCCACAAAAAAGCGTAGAAACATTTTGTCGTGTCTTTGACTACTTTAAAACGATATGTAAAAATGAAAAAGTACAATCTTGTTTCAACAACTGACAAAAATGCGGAAAATACCTGTTTGTTTTCAATACGGAGCAAGAGTTAGAACATGTCAAACATCTTAAGTATCTGAAAAAGTGACTGTCAACCAACCAGCAGCGAAGATAAGTATATGAACTCCTAGAACGAAACGGATGCTGTCATCGAATAAATAAATAAATAAAATAAGGACGGTGCCCATATGTTATTTTATGTTATCTTCATTTGCAAATGTTATTACAAAAATGATGTTCAAGATTTGCTCCAAACGTTAGGCGGGCAGTTTCGCCCTGGTCTCCCCTGAAGCCTTCTTCCCCTGCAAAAGTCCTCCTACATCAGTTGGAGACATATTATTTCTTTACTCAGCAATCAGAGTACAATGAATAATCCATTCAATATCTCTCATATATATATATATATATATGTGTGTGTGTGTGTGTGTGTGTGTGTGTGTGTGTGTGTGTGTGTGTGTATCTTTCCACATTTGTGGGAACAGAAAATATGGTGTGTGGTTGCTCTCAGAGGCAGAAACGAGGGAGCCAGAGATATATGAAGCCACCCTCTCCCTTGACCACGCACACACACACACACACACACACACACACACACACATACACACACAACTAGAGGGCTGCTAGACGTGCAATTCATTGGCGGTAGTGCTGGCGCCACTTCGCTGCGAAAATAAGACTTGCTGCAGCCCATTACTCATCAGAGATTTCTTTTGCAGGTGAACTAGAAATACTATTTTCGCGATGTTGCTAATAGGCCATTAGAAGCTACATTTTGCACGAAATATTGCTGTTAGTGCTTTCCCTTATTGCGACTGGTGGACACATCCTTCAGCATTTCAGAGTTTCCTTTCGTAGCTGAACTAGAACAGTTATTTACTGCATGTCCGTTCACATGCCATTAGCAGTTGCAGCTTGTTCGAGATATTTCTGTTCGTACTTAAGTGCACACACTTTAAGCATTTTGAACCAAAGTTCATACACAAGATTATTTGAGGGACAGGCAACAGAAGTTGCTTTAATTACTGCATAATAATTATTTGCATAACATAGGATATGGTAATACAGAATAATATGCGCTTTCTCTTCAGTGTTCCAGAGAACTTGCCGCCTTTAAGTATTCGATATGAGAAATCACTGACAGAAGCAAACATCACAAAGTAAATACCACAAGTCATTTCTTTCTCAAAGATATAGTCATTTTATATGGGGTGATTTATTATTGAATATTCGGTACGAAAATGTAGAAAGTTCTAAAGAGCTTTTCGTGCAGCTCTGTCATACCTGTTAACCCGCAGCGTCCTTTCTCCCGTAGAATAGCCTTTTAACACCTAACTTAGGATGATGGGCGCCATACTTTGTTAAAATTTTGCCGCTGCAGTGAATGAAGATCAAAACGTGCAGTAAGTTTTAACGCACATATAGGACTATAACGTATGTATTCGATTTTTAATAGAGCCATGTAACACACACCAGGAATGTTCTCTGGTGCATATTTAAGTGGCATTTGGAGTGACATCTCATGACAATGTTGACTGCCTCCCCCCCTCAAGCTGCGGCCACTTTCTGGCTGCTCGACAGTAGTGCCACTACGGCACGGTACGCCCAGCTGCAGTGTCAGCCAGCACGAGCTACCACTACCAGCAGGCCAACATGACATATCATGGGCATCCTAATCGAACTGCGATCCAGGACATTTCAGATATTAATGTATAAGAACAGATTTTTTGGCATAGAGTTAACATTCAAGATACTTGAAGGAAATGCGAACTGTGGCAGTAGAGCTCTGAGCAAGCTGAAGACACTTGCCAGCAGCCCAGTTTATGCCTATCTCCTATGCCCACCAACTTTCCTCGTGAATCAGTCCATATATAAGTGAAAACAGTATCAAAATCCCTACGGTAGTTATTGAGAGTAGTCTTCATATACAGACAGGTAAACATGGGATGAGAGCGGGGATTTCAACATCAGTCTGAATGAATGATTCGAAGGAGTTCTACCATTCAGCACCATATGGAGATGGGATCGTTTTCAAAGTATTGGGTGATTTTAATTTATCACAGTCCAGTCAGTTTCCACAGAATATATATAACAACTAGTATTTTTCCCACAGCTTTGCCTGTGTATGCATTTGATACATATATTGAATACATCTCCTGCTCCCTCTCTCCATGTCCACCTCTTCCTTCCTCTGTCTTTCCATCTCATCCGCCCACCTCTATCTGCCTCATTCCTCCTCCCCACTCTTTTTATTTCTTCCTCTCCTTCTCCCCCTGTCTTTGCCCATTTCCTGCACACCTTCTCCCTCACCATATCTTCCTCCCCTCTCTGTCTGACCATATGCTGTGGTTTGGGAAAATAATTGATTTCATTAAGGAAGTTTAAAATAAGAACACTTTTTTCACGAGCACATACAATTGCTTACACTGTTAGCTCCTATTTCAGGTGTCAGCAGCTCATAGTGTTATGGTTAGCTTTGCTGACTCTCAAGCATGTGACACCGAGTCCTCTTCCCAGCCAGTTCGGGGACTTTCTCTACTGGGGACTGGAGGTTTGTGTGTTGTCCTCATCATCGTTTCATAATCATCGATGAGCAGGTCGTGGTGTGAGTTAAAGACTCGCTCCCGATGGCCGGACTCCCCAGAAGACAACTCTCATCCAGAAAAGCCACAGCCAAGTTTATTTTCCTGCATCAGATGCATCTCGAGGTAGTATGAAACACATGTCATCTAACACGAACCATGCCGACAAAGGGGCATCTGCACTTCCACTCTCAGTTTGCAACACTTTTGCCATGGATTTGCTATAGATTTAAAGACTTAGAAATTTTTTGTATGCTTCAACAGTCGTGAATCTGAGTTCGTCAGCAACCACTTGGCAGCTCTCTCTCTCTCTCTCTCTCTCTCTCTCTCTCTCTCTCTCTCTCTCTCTCTCTGTCTCCTTTTTTTCAAGTTGCGACCTCTTCGACGTCCGTTAGCTCTGGTCGTAGATGAATGGCATTTATGAAACTCATAGTTCTCTCTTTTCCCTTCTCCACTGCTGCACACAACAAAATCAGGATACCACGATGAAAAGAACCGATCAGCTGAAAGATAAATCTTTATTTGTAATCCAACTAGTTTCGTGGTACTAGAGCCACATCTTCAGGAAAACACATGATTTCATAAATCACACTACTGGCCATTAAAATTGCCACACCACGAAGATGACGTGCTACAGGCGCGAAATTTAACCGACAGTAAGAAGATTGTGTGATATTCAAATGATTAGCTTTTCAGGGCATTCACACAAGGTTGGCGCCGGTGGCGACACATACAACATGCTCACATGAGGAAAGTTTCCAACCGATTTCTCATACACAAACAGCAATTGATCGACGTTGCCTGGTAAAACGTTGTTGTGATGTCTCGTGTAAGGAGGAGAAATGCATACCATCACGTTTCCGACATTGATAAAGGTTGGATTGTAGCCTGTCGCCATTGCGGTTTATCGTAACGCGACATTGCTGCTCGCGTTGGTCGAGATCCAATGACTGTTAGCAGAATATGGAATCGGTGGGTTCAGGAGGGTTATACGGAACGCCGTGCTGGGTTCCAACGGCCTCGCATCACTAGCAGTCTAGATGAGAGGCATCTTACCCGCATGGCTGTAACGGATCGTGCAGCCACGTCTCGATCCCTGAGTCAACAGATGGGGACGTTTGCAGGACAACAAACATCGGCACGAACAGTTCGACGACGTTTGCAGCAGCATGGACTATCAGCTCGGAGACCATGGCTGCGGTTACCCTTGACGCTGCATCACAGACAGGAGCGCCTGCGATCGTGTACACAACGACGAAACTGAGTGCACGAATGGCAAAACGTCAGTTTTTCGGATGAACCCAGGTTCTGTTTACAGCATCATGATGGTCGCATCCGTGTTTGGCGACATCGCGGTGAACGCACATTGGAAGCGTGTATTCGTCATCGCCATACTGGCGTGTCACCCGACGTGATGGTATGGGGTGCCATTGGTTACACGTCTCGGTCACCTCTTGTTCGCATTGACGGCACTTTGAACAGTGGACGCTACATTTCAGATGTGTTACGACCCGTGGCTCTATCCTTCATTTGATCCCTGCGAAACCCTACATTTCAGCAAGATAATGCACGACCGCATGTTGCAGGTCCTGTATGGGCCATTCTGGATACAGAAAATGTTCGACTGCTGCCCTGGCCAGCATATTCTCCAGATCTATCGCCAATTGAAAACGTCTGGTCAATGGTGGCCGATCAACTGGTTCGTCACAATACGCCAGTAACTACCCTTTATGAACTGTCGTATCGTGCTGAAGCTGCATGGGCAGCTGTACCTGTACACGCCATCCAAGCTCTGTTTGACTCAATTCCCAGGCGTATCAGGGCCGTTATTACGGCCAGAGGTGGCTGTTCTGGGTACTGATTTCTCAGTATCTATGCACCGAAATTGCGTAAAAATGTAATCACATGTCAGTTCTAGTATTTGTTCAATGAATACCCGTTCATCATCTGCATTTCTTCTTGGTGTAGTAATTTTAATGGTCAGTAGTGTATTTCAAACGATAACTAGTAGATGACCCAACATTCTTTGTCCAGTTGTGATACAAATCTTCAGCCGTCAAGAGGTCGGCAGTCCCATTTAAAACACGGCAGGAATGAGGGAACATCATCCTGATAGAGGAAATCAAATGCGCAGCATCGTTGCGACAACATGAGGCACGCTGTGACCACCTAGACGGCAAAGTGTTCACTGCGGGCCTCTTGTTGTCGCAACGATGCTGCGCATTTGATTTCCTCGATCGGGATGATGTTCCCTGCATTCTGCCGTATTTTAAATGGCACTGCCGACCTCTTGACGGTTTGTCACCATTGTACAAAGAATTTTGGGTCATTTACTGGTTATCGTTTGAAAATGGGTCTGAGCACTATGGGACTTAACATCTATGGTCATCAGTCTCCTAGAACTTAAAACTACTTAAACCTAACTAACCTAAGGACATCACATACATCCATGCCCGAGGCAGGATTCGAACCTGCGACCGTAGCGGTTACGCGGTTCTATACTGAAGCGCCTAGAACCGCACGGGAACACCGGCCGGCTATCGTTTGAAATAAACTATTAAATAAACATGGATCCCTGAATATGTGGCTCTAACGCAACGAAGCTCATTGGATCATAAATAAGATTTGTTATACAGCTGAAGCGGTCTTTTTCATTATGGTACAGTTATATGAAGGGCTTATTTCAATAGTGGTACAAGACCATTACGTCCACTTCTCTGCCTATAATGCTTCTGAAATTAATCCAAACAAACAGAAAGAAAGGTTCATCTCTAGCAAGAAGCCATATGCTTGAATATTTCTGGTATCTCAACTGCAGATTTTTCAGCGATCATAGAACTTTAGGACTCTGTATCTCAAAATGAAAAAAAATGGACTTGTACAACTATCGAAATAAGCCCTTCATATAGCCGTGGATGGCCACCATACAAAATTTGCTACAATGTGGCTATATGTTCACGAGAAAATTTTCGAGCTCAAGTGAAACGATATAGATTTGGCTCAGACATGTGATTGCAGCTCTGTCGGTGAAAGAAGTCAGAAACAAAAGTGAGATCCTGACAGGAGCATTTACAGACAGCAACAGAGATAGAAATTGCCTTGCAATATGAAATATTCACCATCCTTGGCGGGTAACACAGGCAACCCCTCGGCAATCCGTCGGTAATTACCTGAAAAAGCTTACAGCAGCAGCAATATTGCCCAGCCATACCACAGAATTGCCATCCTGTGTAACTATCTACATCTACATCTACAGACATACTCCGCAATCCACCATACGGTGAGTGGTGGAGGGTACCTCGTATCACAACTAGCATCTTGAATTGTTCAAATGTATATCTTATGGGACTCAACTGCTAAGGTCATCAGTCCCTAAGCTTACACACTACTTAGCCTAAATTATCCTAAGGACAAACACACATACCCATGCCAGAGGGAGGACAAGAAACTCCGCCGGGACCAGCCGCACAGTCCATGCCTGCAGCGCCTTAAACCGCTCGGCTAACCCCAGCGGCAACTAGCATCTTCTCTCCCTGTTCCACTCTCAAACAGAACGAGGGAAAAATGACTGCCTATATGCCTCAGTACGAGCCCTAATCTCTCTTATCTTTGTGGTCTTTCCGCGAAATATTAGTTGGCGGCAGTAAAATTGTACTGCAGTCAGCCTCAAATACTGGTTCTCTAAATTTCCTCAGTAGCGATTCACGAAAAAAACGCCTCCTTTCCTCTAGAGACTCCGACCCGAGTTCCTGAAGCATTTCCGTAACACTCGCGTGATGATCAAACCTACCAGTAACAAATCTAGCAGCCCGCCTCTGAATTGCTTCTATGTCCTCCCTCAATCCGACCTGATATGGATCCCAAACGCTAGAGCAGTACTCAAGAATAGGTCGTATTAGTGTTTTATTAGCGGTCTGCCACGTAGCATCAATGGCGGCAAAGCTATCACGGCCATAAATGGTGCCCGTCTAAACGCACCTTCAATGAATAGGTTCACGCATCGACCACTGCCTCTCCGGCTGTGAGTTTTAATAGTAGGCTCAGCAAGTGTGCGGCAGAGGCAGCGACTGTACCTGGCGTGGGGGTGGTGTAGGAGGGGCAGTGCAGCGTGACGGAGAGCCAGGCGGCCCTCTTGGGGCGGCACTGCGCGCAGGAGGCGAACGCCGCCTCGCCCGGGGGGTAGTCGTGCGGCCGGCGGCCGGCGCGCCACGCGTGCACCTTGGGCACGTAGAACGAGTTGCACTGGCCGTAGCAGAAGCTCGTCACCACCGACTTGGACACGCAGCCCTCGTCGCGCACCTTCTGCACCAGCGGCTCCGTCCGGCACCAGTCCTGCAACGCCGAGGGTCGCTTCGTCACACACACAAGCACACTCAGTTTTGCTCGTGCTATCGTGTTACTCAGGCAGCTGTGTACATTGAGCTTGTATTTTTAATTAATTAATAACGCACAAAGAAATCACAGACATTGGCTGCCGGTGGGTATTGACTTAAATCAATAGGGAAAGCTGAAAATTTGTGCCGGACCTGCATTCGAAACCAGTCTCCTGCTAAGTATGCAGATGCGCTGAACATTGCACCTCCTGGACACAGTGGTCACCGCAAATGCACGGACTACCCTAGCACGCCTCCCGTCACAGCCAAATTCTCAACTCATCCACACACCACTGGTGTATTGCGCCTTGCTCATTAGCCTGATTACTTGAGGCATTTCGCCGATTCCCATAAGAGTTCGAGCTTGGTGTGCAACGGCACTGAAGCACTGGCTGTCCTTGCCTTAATGTTACATAGTGGAAGGCGGGGCAAGATGGGGTGGTGGGGTAAGACGGGGAAGGGCTATAAGCTACAGTTAGAGTGCAGCCATCTGTGGATAGCTACGTCAGCATCATCAATACACAGGTCCCAGTGTGTTGACATTGCTGAACCTTAGTTTCGTGGCGGTTTCTGTGAGCTTTGCAAGGTACGTATGATTGTTACACTGATTTGCAATGTTTTACACCTCTCGAGGTCCTAAAACATGTGCTTCGTGAACATTTGTCCAGACTGTATGAATAGCACTGAATAGTACGTCTTATTAACAGTAAACTGCTGTGTCAGTAGTCAGAGTTCAATAAATAGTGTTCATGCAGGCGTAACATAACCTGACAGCATGGTAGGGGGCAAGACGGGGTGGAGCAAGATGGGGAGCTTCCCCGTCTTGCCCCTACTATTTCTCCAACCATTACGTTCTTATCGTCTCATGTGTTTACCTCGCTGCGGGTTTTGAACACGTACATTATACGTTGAATACAATTGTAAATAGAATGGTATTCGTTATTCCAACGTTTCCCAATTAATTACAAAATGTGCCTCAGGCTATATGTTGAATAAAAATACACAAAACGTGCAAAGTCAGTATTCTTGCTATGCTTTAACGACTGATTATTGGAAATATGGTATTTACTATATAATATAGATTACTAGGAATGATATGACTCAATAGTACGTTTTTTATTTCAGATGGTTCACAAGTATCGGCGACAAACGTCTAGGCAAGATTGGTCATTGGAGTCAATGGAAGGCGCTGTAAATGCTGTTATAGAAGGTCATATGGGTTCTTTCAGGGCTGCTCGACAGTTCAACGTGCCACAGACAACGATTGAACGACATGTGGCAAACAAACGTGGTAATCCTGGCTATACAGTTGTGAAAAGGTTAGGACCCATTACTAGCGTGTTTACCCCAGAACAAGAGGCAATACTTAAAGACTACCTAACACAGATGGAAGGACAGTATTTTGGCCTAACACTGAAAGCACTTTGTGAACTTGCTTTTCAGCTAGCTCAACGAAACAACATCAAACATCAATTTCATACTGCAGCCAAATCTGCTGGAAGAGATTGGTTAAATGGGTTTCTTGCAAGAAATCCTAACTTAACAATACGAAAACCAGAGGCCACATCAATCGCACGAGCAATTGGGTTTAATCGAGTTGCTGTAGATCGGTTTTTCGAACTATTAGAAAGTCAATTAGACACATTCCTGTTTACGGGAGACAGAATTTTCAATTGCGATGGGACTGGTTTAACAGTCATTCCAAAAGGTCACACAAAGGTGGTTGCTTTGAAACGGGGCAGACAGGTGGGAGCAGTTACTTCAGCAGAAAGAGGCCAGACTGTGGCTGCAGAAATCTCTGTTTCAGCGTCGGGGTACTACGTATCACCTATGTTAGTTTATCCTCGAAAACGAATGCAACAAGCATTTGAGACTGGCCTGCCCCCTGGTGCCTGGGCAGAAGTCCAACAAACTGGTTGGATGACGAAAGAACTATTTTTGACTTGGTTTAAGAAGTTTGTTGCATTTACTGGAGCGCCAAAGCAAAGACCAATACTTCTCATATTGGACGGCAGCAAAACGCACACCAAGAATTTAGAACTGATAGATGTGGTCCGCCAAAATAGGGTTGTCTTGCTGTGTTTGCCACCACACTGCTCACACCAAGCATTGGACGTGCTATTTATGAAACCTCTCAGTAAATTTTACGAAGATGAAATAAGATCGTGGCTTCGGACCCATCCTGTAAAAGTTGTTACGCTGCATCGGATCGCAAGTTTACTCCGCAAAGCCGTCATTCATTCAGCTACAATGTCCACAGCAGTGAACGGGTTTCGGAAAACAGGCATTTGGCCTGTAAACAGAAATGTGTTTCAAGAAAGTGATTACCTTCCCTGTACAACTACAGACATTCATCAAGCTCATACATCTGAAGTTACAGAAACGGAAGACCAAATACCAGAGATATTGTCAAGATGTAAAACACCTAAACAATTAACAACTGACGATCAAGCCTCTGTTTCGTCTAACATGTAGGTCACCAGCCCTCAAATGGTGTTAGCTATTGCAAAGGTGGATAAAAAAATCAAAAGGAAACCATCTAACAGGCATGGAAAACCCGTTGTTTTAACCGAATCTCCTTATAGGAGTGAACTATCTGAAGAAATTAAACGAAAAGGAGTCCACAAACGTGCTGCATGTACACGAAAACTCTTCTCAAAGACGTTTAATGAACCTGGGATACCACGAAAAGGACATAATGACAACGAAAAAGTTACGAACATTACTGACGTCTTAACCATTCCTTCATGCTCAAGGGATAATAAACTGAGGTCGAATGACATCGAGGAAGAGAGTGAAGAATGTTTATACTGCTATGACCTCTCTGAAGGAGGCTTGATACGGTGTATTAGCTGCGTACGCTGGGCCCACGACACTTGTGCAGGGATAGAAAGTGATGATGACGAGGTTGTCCGCAATTGTGTACTATGTGAAAGTAAGAGGCCTAAATAAAACGTAATCCCTGATTCTACAATTCGCAGAACAATGCTTCGAAACCTTATCGTCACATAATTTCGTTATTCCAGTGCTTATTTAAGCTTTGGAGATGAATTAAATGTTAGTTCCCCATCTTACCCCGCATATGGGGCAAGACGGGGAATTGGTAGTTTATGTTTCAAACGGAGTTATTTCTAACTAAATGTAACAGGTTTGCAGGTTTCTTTGCATGCTATTGTAATTCAATGCTTAAGTAAACAAATGATAATCAAACCTATTTGAATTTGTTTATTTTTGTCCCTCTTGTAAGGGTTTAAAGTTAGCTTCCCCATCTTGCCCTGCCTTCCCCTTCATATATACGACGGTTGTCCAGAAAGTAAGTTCCGATCGGTCGCTAAATGGAAACCATGGTGAAAACCAGAAACATTTTATTTGCAAGAGTTAGCTACACTTTGCAGATACTTCGTAGTCGCCGCTCCGACTTAGACATTTGTCGGAGCGTTATACCAAATTTCCAACACCATCATCATAGAAGGCAGCCGCCTGTGCTTTCAGAAAATTCTCTACGCTGGTCTATAGCGCGTAGCCTGCGCCCAAGTGTTGTCTTCGTATCCAGCGTTTCATGTGAACAGAGATGATACTCAGGACGAGCCAATTAGGGCTGTGTTGTGGGTGATTGTACACTTCCCATCGAAAAGGCTGCAGGATTGTCCTCACTGCCCCTGCAGAGTGCGGCTGAGAATTGCCTTGAAGATGGAAGTGCGTGGCAGTTGGGTTAAGTGGGCTGCATTCATTTAGGCGAAGCGTCTCAGTGGGCCTCCTACTTGGCGGGAGACATCGTTGTTCTAGGCACCTTTATTCGCTCACAGTGCGCTCACAACTTAAAAGAGCGTCTTGATGCTATCGACAGTCATACTAGAGACACTACCCAACACATCTGTGCAGAGCTTCATCGGATTTTCACTGTGGTGTCTATTTCGCCAGTGATCGGAACTTACTTTCTGGATAACCCTCGTATATCAGGTGAGGATAGCCAATGATTATATGTATGTGTGTGTTTGTGTGTGTGTGTGTGTGTGTGTGTGTGTGTGTGTGTGTGTACATATGTGGTGTCTGTTTCTTTGAACATGTCCAAACGAACAGCCACCACATATATACACTTCATAATGGCCACAATCACAGAGAAAGATTGAATAGGGAAGCATTCTTTCACAAAATTTTAAGAGCTAATACTATTCTCAAGAAACATGAATTTCGCTAAGTGGGATGACCTGCCTGCCTAAAGCTCTCGATGGTATAAATAGTCCTACTGTAATGGCAACCCCATGCTCCAGTTGGTTAGTTAGTTACATGTTCCATAGATCATTTGAACGATTGTCTTATAGAAATAATGTGGTGCGAGTCAGTTTATAGGTTATGTACACATAGTAATGAACACATTATTTTCTAGTCCTACTCACGTAATGACACATATAAACAATTTTTTTTTAATTTTTTTAAGAGGCTGCCAGTTTTTTAACAGAAAATCGTCCATGGAATAGAAGTAGTTGACTAGGAGAATGATTTTAGGTTAGATTTAAAATTATCTTACATTTTTGATGCCGTGTAGTGAACTCGTTTCGGAGCCACTAACTTCTATAGTAATGTGTAATAAACATCGCTTTTTTCTCTAGGGTATTAGGTATGGACGGCACTTTTCTCAAATTGTAGTAGATTATTTACGACGAAATTGACTAGAGAATAAGTATACTGTGATGGTGTAGATAAAATACTTAACTCCTTGAAGAGGAACCTGCAGGGCGACCACGGGGAAACACCAGTTATTATTTTTACTGCTCGCTTTTGTGCAATCAATACTTCCTAATTGATGAGTTACTCCAGAAAATTATTCCATATGACAGTATTGAGTAAAAATAGACAAAATATATCAGAAGGCTGACTCGTTAGTTTCCAAGACTAGCAAATATATGATGCAAAATAGCTAAACTTAATTGTTTCAGAGGCTTCTTCTAGTTGAGGTTTTCATCAATATGTACACCCAAAAAATTGGAACATTTACCCTCTTTACCGGCTCTTGTTCGTGTGCTACTCTATTTCTGTTGTGCAGGGCTGAATGTAGTGCGTATTCTCAAAATTATGGGTGAGTCCCTTTTCATGGAACCACTTAATAATTCTTTGAAAAACATCATTAACAAACTATTCTGTTCCTTTCTCTCTAATGAGATTTTTTATAACAGTAGCATCATCTGCAAAAAGTACCAATTCTGTCTATTGAACATTAAGTGGTGGAAGATCATTTCGTCATTCACATATATAAGGAACAGGAGTGGACCCAAAAATGAGCCCTGTGGGACTCCCTTTGACTACTTCTCAGTCACTAAAATTTTCTGCCTTTCTAACAGTGTTTTAATTATTCAACACAACTTTTTGCTGCCTATTCTTGCTAAAAATGAGCATTTACCTTGCAGTTTTCTGACCTTTAACTCAGTAATCATTTTCTATTCATACTTGCAGCAGTAACTGATCTTGGGCTCTTGCTTAACCAATGACATATTTTAACCTTAAGGCTTTGTAGCATTGATTACGTTCAACTTACAATTGTGAACAATACATCAAATGTAAGAGCAACTCAAATAGTTTTGTTTGTATACTTGTGTGTATGTCATTGCCTATAGCTGCAGTTTATGTAACACCTTTTCAAACGAAATTTTGCTATATGACGACGAAGATTATCTGTATCATGTCGTCTTCAGCAATGAATCGACATTTCACCCAAACGAAAATTTGAACACACGTAATGTGTGCATATTAGGGGTCAGCTAATCCCCACGAGATGCTACAGTTGCAGTTAGACTCCCCTAATTTTTTTTTTTGCCATATCCTGGGACAATGTGCCTCTCTTTTTCAGAGAAGCAACTGTAACTTTATTTGGCAGCGAAATTGTGCCCCGCCACACTGGTATAAATCAGTTAGTGATTGGTACCTGTCTACCAGATTGGTCGCAAGGGGCCAGTAGACAGAGCTTCTTTCGCATGGTCTCCACATTCACTCGATTTGATGGTATCCGATTTTTGCCTTTGGGGGTTCATAAAGGATCGCGCGCGCGCGCGCGCGCGTGTGTATGTGTGTGTGTGTGTGTGTGTGTCGGTCTCTGCTACCAGATGATCCATCTGACTTAAGAAACAGGACTGAAACAGCAGTTGCAGCAATTACTTAAAACACATTGATCAAGGTTCGAAAAGACCTTACCTATCTACGCGATGTGTCCCGTGTGACGAATGGTGCTCTCATTGAACATTTGCAAGTTAAACTGTTTGAGTTGCTATTTCATGTGATGTACTATTTATAATCGTAATTAGTACGTACGTACGTATGTAATAAATGTTCAAAGCCTAAGACGCCCAATATTCATTTTGAAACACTTCCGGTATTCATTTTGAAACACACAGTACATAAGAGGAGCATAGACAACCATGGAATCGCTATACCGTGAATACAGTGCCGAAAGGGGAAGTCAGCTGACATAAATGACATTGACACAGGGGTCATTCATGCGGCCTAGCGCCTGAAAACGATCATCTCGGAAACAGCAAAACTGGTTGACGGCTCACGTGCTACTGCAATCGACTATGTAATTTATATTGTGATGGGACAACAGTGACAAATTCATAGTTTTATTATCTGAAGTTTTATTTCTGATGTTTCATTTTATGCTAATATGGTGCTGTAAATGCTTTTAAGAACCTGATGATGGTTTGTCGACGAAACTGGTTGTTAAGTAAAGAATTATATCAGCATCTGGTGCCAGTAATCACGATATTTTTTTAAATTACTAAAGTGCTGTAGGGTCCCATCTCCTGAAAATATACCGACATGATATATTTCTTGACGGGGTGAAAAACTATAGTGTTTTGTTGTCCAATATTGTTTCAGTATTATGGTACCCATTTCCTCATTTTCTACATGTATGTAACCATTAGCGAATATGACCGGTGCCTGTTATCACATAATCTAACACTGCCGCTTCTTCTTCCTGATCCTTCCTTTGTGTTCGTCCTTTAGTCACAGAAACCTAGGAAGGAGATGAACGTCTCAACTTTCAAATCATTAACGTTCTTATGTCGTTACCTTCTTTAGGCGCTCCTTGTTCGTAATGGGCATTGCGCGGTCATCTGTCTTGAGGAAAGCGTCTCCGTAGCCGTAGTATTGCGCCATTAGGCGCATGAGCTCTGTCCGGTTGACAGCCCTGCGAGCGCTGGTCCCTGGAGCCAATGTAAGTAATACCAGCACCAGAGCTAGCCAACCGAAACATACCGTGGATGAGTCGCCCATGTTGTAGTCAGGCACGCCAACTCTGTAGAAGTGAAACAATGTCATGTCAAAAACATCAGTATTTGAACAATCAGCAGCTACACAGTGAAAAGACTTTGAAGGTAATCCACTCATATACAGATTTTTTGCTACTCTCACTATCAGTAAGTTTCAAGTAGAGCAGCTAAACAAGTGCTCTCCATTTCGCCTTGAGAGGTAAAGAAATAATTCACCAGTCTAGCGAGACGGAGGATACTACTGAAACACAAAGAAGATATTTTACTCATAATAGAGAATTGTGGAATTATCACATACATTCAACTAAGAGGTGAAGTTAAAAGCATGTTCAATTTATTGACAGAATACCATAACGGAAATACGTAGATTAAACCAAGGCGGGTGGACATAAAAGCATGTTCAGCTTATTAACAGAATACTTGAAATGAAAATGTCACGAATGCAGAAGCCATAAATGTAAACCAGAACTAATTACACTTCTGTTACCGGAGCCTTTCATCACTTACTCCAAGGTAAATGAAGACATAGAAAATTGAAAGTATAGTATTATCAAAATGACTTGATGTCATACCCTAAAGTGATTTTCAGTCACTTTACACTGAAATACTTAAAAAATCACAGTAGAACTCCATTATTCAGTACTTCCAGAACTTTTGATTTAATTCTGAAGACACAGAAATAAGGAAAGTGTTTCAACACAGAAAGTGAAAAGATATTGCATGTCTTGTCCACACGGTTATAGTGTGCATCACACGCGAGTCGTTGTTCGTTGAATTCTGTCAGTGGTGTACTGCACTACGATAGTGATATTCTAGAGATTTATTTATTTCTGTATGTTGTTGTTGTCTTCAGTCCAGAGACTGGTTTGATGCAGCTCTCCATGCTACTCTATCCTGTGCAAGCTTCTTCATCTCCCAGTACTTACTGCAACCTACATCCTTCTGAATCTGCTTAGTGTATTCATCTCTTGGTCTCCCTCTACCATATTTACCCTCCACGCTGCCCTCCAACTCTAAATTTGTGATCTCTTGATGCCTCAGAACATGTCCTACCAACCGGTCCCTTCTTTTTGTCAAGTTGTGCCACAAACTCCTCGTCTCCCCAATTCTATTCAATATCTCCTCATTAGTTATGTGATCTACCCATCCAATCTTCAGCATTCTTCTGTAGCACCACATTGCGAAAGCTTCTATTCTCTTCTTGTCCAAACTATTTATCGTCCATATTTCACTCCCATACATGGCTACACTCCATACAAATACTTTCAGAAACGACTTCCTGACACTTAAATCTATACTCGATGTTAACAAATTTCTCTTCTTCAGAAAAGCTTTCCTCGCCATTGCCAGTCTACATTTTATATACTCTCTACTTCGACCATCATCAGTTATTCTGCTCCCCAAATAGCAAAACTCCTTTACTACTTTAAGTGTCTCATTTCCTAATCTAATTTCCTCAGCATCACCCGACTTAATTCGACTACATTCCATTATCCTTGTTTTGCTTTTGTTGATGTTCATCTCATATCCTCCTTTCAAGACACTGTCCATTCCGTTCAACTGCTCTTCCAAGTCCTTTGCTGTCTCTGACAGAATTACAATGTCATCAGCGAACCTCAACGTTTTTATTTCTTCTCCATGGACATTAATACCTACTCCGAATTTTTCTTTTGTTTCCTTTACTGCTTGCTCAATATACAGATAGAATAACATCGGGGACAGGCTTCCCAACCACTGCTTCCTTTTCATGCCCCTCGACTCTTATAACTGCCATCTTGTTTCTGTACAAATTGTAAATAGCCTTTCGCTCCCTGTATTTTACCCCTGCCATCTTTAGAATTTGAAAGAGATTATTCCAGTCAACATTGTCAAAGGCTTTCTCTAAGTCTACAAATGCGAGAAATGTAGGTTTGTCTTTCCTTAATCTGTTTTCTAAGATAAGTCGTAGGGTCAGTATTGCCTCTCGTGTTCCAACATTTCTGTTGAATCCAAACTGATCTTCCCCGAGGTCGGCTTCTACAAGTTTTTCCATTCGCCTGTAAAGAATTCGCGTTAGTATTTTGCAGCTGTGACTTATTAAACTGATAGTTCGGTAATTTTCACATCTGTCAACACCTGCTTTCTTTGGGATTGGAATTATTATATTCTTCTTGAAGTCTGAGGGTATTTCTCCTGTCTCATACATCTTGCTCACCAGATGGTAGAGTTTTGTCAGGACTGGCTCTCCCAAGGCCGTCAGTAGTTCCAATGGAATGTTGTCTACTCCCGGGGCCTTGTTTCGACTCAGGTCTTTCAGTTCTCTGTCAAACTCTTCACGCACTATCGTATCTCCCATTTCATCTGCATTTACATCCTCTTCCATTTCCATAATATTGTCCTCAAGTACATCGCCCTTGTATAGACCCTCTACATACATCTTCCACCTTTCTGCTTTCCCTTCTTTGCTTAGAACTGGGTTTCCTTCTGAGCTCTTGATATTCATACAAGTGGCTCTCTTTTCTCCAAAGGTCTCTTTAATTTTCCTGTAGGCAGTATCTATCTTACCCCTAGTGAGATAAGCCTCTACATCCTTACATTTGTCCTCTAGCTGTCCCTGCTTAGCCATTTTGCACTTCCTGTCGATCTCAAACAGCACCAACGTCCTGTTAAACTTTTGTTGGCTGCCAAACCACAAACACTGGTAGACAACCATCGGAGAACGAAGACTGTGTTTGTCGAAAACCACCATCGTGGAATGGTGCGGTAAGGGATACTGCTGCTTCATGATAGCGCAAACGTCGTAATGCAGAAGTTACACCAGTTCAAGTGAGAGACACTGGAGCACCCGCCCTATGGTACTGATCTCTCCCCGTGCGATTCTGACATCTTCGGTATCTTAAAAAGGTCCTTGAAGGGTCGACGATTCCTTCACGCAGCCGTACACTGTGTTTTACCAAACGGCAGTCTTCAACCTGGTGCCTCAGTGGGGTCACTGCCCCAGTCCTCACGGCGATTTTGCCTCATTGGCATACCGATACTGGAACGCAAACTTTTTGACCGGCGATTAGAGATGGACTATAAAAAGTATTTGATCAAGAAATCTTGTGGGAGTTACTTGTGCACAGTATGAGATGCCGATGGCTGGAGAAAAGGGCAGGACAAGAAACTGTATTGCTCATGCGGCAACTAAATATTGTTCGAAAAATGGACAGGGCGTGCAGCTGGCATGCTTGAATACCTTACGGCCAAAAACAATACTCATGGGAGGATCTAAAGGAATACGTCTGCTGGACAAACACATGAAGTGAAGGATGGACGAAATCCTGAAACACCCACTACATCTGGGGCTACAATCGTAGGGGATGTAAAATGCTCAATAGCACTCACTAATGGCAGATTGTGAGGTCGACTCGTAATCTTCACCTTCGGTAATTTAGTATAATTACAACTTCTACAGAAGTGGGTGGTAATTATAAGACTCGAAGAACATGAAACGTAAGCAACAGTTGAGAAGGAGTGAGAAACTCTTGTAGACTATTCAGTACTTACATTGAGCAAGCTGTAATGGAAATCAAGGAGAAATTTGCAGAGGAAATTAAAGTTCAGGGAGAAGGAACAACTTTGAAGTTTGCCAGTC
The DNA here is from genome assembly GCF_023864275.1 of Schistocerca cancellata. Classification (NCBI taxonomy): domain Eukaryota; kingdom Metazoa; phylum Arthropoda; class Insecta; order Orthoptera; family Acrididae; genus Schistocerca; species Schistocerca cancellata. Next base: position 203,025,935 of record NC_064632.1, read on the forward strand.
TCATTATAATTGTGTCAGAGACCTAAAAACACTCAGAATAGCAACTGCAATGAATGGATACTATCTGAAAATGTATTAGGTTGAATACAAACAAAGGTAAAACTAAGGTCGTCGTCGTCGTTGTTGTTGTTGTTGTTGTGGTCTTCAGTCCGAAGACTGGTATGAAGCAGCTCTCCACGCTACTCTATGCCGTGCAAGGCTCTTCACCTCCGAATAACTACTGCAACCTGCAAATATAGGGGGTACACATTGTAAAGGGAGACCAAGAGATCAATACAGTAAGCATACCTTTCTGGATCTGCTTCCTGTATTCATCTCTAGGTCTCTCTCTACGATTTGTACCCCCCACGCTTTCCTCCAGCACCAAATTGATAATCCCTTGATGGCTCAGAATGTGTCCTATCAATTGCTTCCTTCTTTTACTCAAGTTGTGCCACAAATTTATTTTCTCCCCAATCCTATTCAGTACCTCCTCATTAGTTACGAGATCTACCCATCTAATCTTGAGCATTCTTCAGTAGCACCACATTTCTAAAGTTTCTACTCTCTCTTTGTCTAAACTGTTAACTGTTTCCCCCCCCCCTCACCATGTGTCACTTCCACACATGACTACACTCCATACAAACACCTTCAGAAAACTTCCTAACACATAAATCTATATTCACCGTTAGCAAATTTCTCTTCTCTTCTCTCGTTTTTCTCGTCTAGGTTTTGTATTCTCTCTACTTCGGCCGTCATCAGTTATTTTGCTGCCCGAATCGAAAAAAAAGCATCTACAACTTTAAGTGACTCCTTTCCTAATCTAATTCCCACAGCATCACCGGACTTAATTCGATTAGATTCCATTACACTTGTTTTGTTTCTGTTGATATTCATCCTATATTCTGCTATCAAGACACTGTCAACTCGTTTAACTGCTCTTCTGAGACCTTTTCTGTCTCTGACAGAATTACAATGTCATCGGCAAACCTCAAAATTTTTATTTCTGCTCTCTGAACTTTAATTCCTCCTCAAAATTTTTCTTTCGTTTGATTTACTGCTTGTGTACAGATAGACTATGGCCCTGTCTCACTCCCTTCTCAACCACTGCTGCCCTTTCACGCCCTTCAACTCTTATAACTACCCTCTGGTTTCTAAGCCACTTGTAAATAGCCTTTAGTTCTCTGTATTTTTGCCCTTTTAACCTTCAGAATTTCAAAGAAAGTATTCCAGTCAGTACTGTCAAAAGGTTTCTCTAAGTCTACAAATGTAGGTTTGCCTTTTCTTAAGCTATGTTCTATGAAAAGTTGTAAGGCAAACACTGCCTCGCGTATTCCTACATTTCTGCGGAATCCAAACTGATCTCCCCTAAGGTCGGCTGCTACCAGTTTTTCCACTCTTCTGCAAGGAATTCGTATTAACATTTTGCAACAATGACTTAAACTGATAGTTTAGTAATATTCACACTGTCAGCACCTGCTTTCTTTGGATTGGAATTACCATATTTTTCATGAAGTCTGAGGTTCTTTCGCCTGTGACATACCTTTAGCACTCCAGATGGAATAGTTTTGTCTTAACTTGGTCTCCTATGGTTATCAGTAGCTCTGATTGAACTAAAAGTTGATGCTGATAGGATTAGATTAGTAAACGAGTCACAAAATAGCTACGATGACCAAAGTACACAGGATCGAAAATGCAGACTGGCAGTAACAAGAAAAGTATTTCTTTAATAGATAAATAAGTCTGAAGAGAGTGTACTGTGGATGGTAAATAGGCAAGAGCAGAACAGAAGGTTGTGGTTGTCGTGCTGCAGGTGAATGCTAGAGATTAACTGCGTGGATTGTATAATTAATGGGGAAAAATACGGCACATGCTGACTAAAAATAAGTATCGGTTGGCTGGACAGGATCGTAAACATAAAGAAATTGTCAAGTTTGTAATGGAAGGAAGTATAAAAACTGTAGAGGGGAACCAAGATTTCATCAATACGGCATGGAGGTTGAGATGGATGTGGGTTTCAGTAGTTGTGAAGAGGCTTCCGCATGATGGACCTGCGTGGAGAGATGCTTTAAATAACTAGAGTCCACAACAACAACAACAAGAAGCAAGCACAGTCATCGTAAATCTTATTACGTATATCCAATTGTAGGGCGTGTCGTGGAATATTAAAAACCAGTTCTCACAGTGAAGATCCTTAGTTTGGACGCACGTCCAATAAATCAGAGTAATAATGTGAAAAGAAGTCAGTATCGTAAAAGAGGCACACTGCAACGAGGATTCCAGGGCCACTATCGCCTCCGACATCTTAAGATATCGTGATCTCGAGGAAGCGAGGAACGAGTAGAGAGATGTAAACATATTTTCATCTCTCCAGCTGTACCAGTAAATGGGACACAAGAGGAAGTGAAATATATGGCGCCAGTTAACCTTTCACACGAACGTACAGCTGCTAACGCAGTGTGAATGGAAGCGCCGTAATGGCGGATAGGACGTATATTTACCGAAATGGCTCCATTGTGAACGTCACGCGGCCGGGGACAGATGAGTAAGACGCCCATTTGAGAGACGGAGCGATTGTTATTTGTGTTGCGTCGGGACGTGACGGCCGGGGCGGACGCGGGCGGCCGAGGCGCATGAATGGACAGCCGGCCCTGGCCGTGACACCTCGCCCACCGCGTGACGTCAGCAGGGCGCGTCGCCTCTCGAGCAGCACGCGTCAGCTGCAGACTCATCCTGCGAGGATGGCTCCGCTCCTGCAGCACGCGCGGCGGCGACACGGTTTCCGCGTCGGTGCATGATGAAAAAGCGCTGTACTTGTACCCCGCTGGTAATTCAATACTACACGGCTAAGCGAACTGTAGACCTGTCCAGGGTGGCAGCACCGTCTTGTTTACACCTAAGAACAGGGCGGGAGGGGTGTCGGGTATTAAGAGGGAGTATTCATAAAATTTTCATTATCACTTCGAATACGTCAAGAGAACCAATTGTATGAATATCAAGAGCTTAGATGGAAACCCAGTTCTAAGCAAAGAAGGGAAAGCAGAAAGGTGGAAGGAGTATATAGAGGATCTATACTGTGGTGTCACCGACAGACACCACACTTGCTAGGTGGTAGCTTTTAAATCGGCCGCGGTCCGCTAGTATACGACGGACCCGCGTGTCGCCACTGTCAGTAATTGCAGACCGAGCGCCACCACACGGCAGGTCTAGAGAGACGTACTAGCACTCGCCCCAGTTCTACAGCCGACGTTGCTAGCCATGGTTCACTGAGAATTACGCTCTCATTTGCCGAGAAGATAGTTAGCCTTCAGCTACATTTGCTACGACCTAGCAAGGCGCCATTACCAGTATAGATATTGATATTATATTAATGTATCATCAAGAGCTATGTTCTACAAATGTGGATTAAAGTTAAGTATTCCAGAAGCTACGTACTTTTCTTTATAGCATTCATTACGTATCCTGTTTCATACCTCACGCCAGACTGCGTGAGCTTATAGCGTGCATTTCGGTCTCCTCAAACAAAACAGTGTTGGCACTTCTGCCGACACTTCATATACAAGGGCGATGTACTTTAGGGCAGTATTATGGAAGTGGAAGAGGATGTAGGTGAAGATGAAATGGGAGATATGACACCGCGTGGAGAGTTTGACACTGAAAGACCTAAGTCGAAACAAGGCCCCAGGAGTAGACAACATTCCATTAGAACTACTGACAGCCTTGGGAGAGCCAGCCTCGACAAACCTCTACCATCAGGTGAGCAACATGTATGAGACAGGCAAAATACCCTCAGACTTCAAGAAGAATATAATAATTCTAATCCCAAAGAGAGCAGGTGTTGACAGATGTGAAAATTACCGAACTATCAGTTTAATAAGTCACGGCTGCAAAATACTAACGCGAAATCTTTAGAGACGAATGGAAAAACTGGTAGAAGCCGACCTCGGGGAAGATCAGTTTGGATTCCGTAGAAATATTGGAACACGTGAGGCAATACTGACCTTACGACTTATCTTAGAAGCTAGATTAAGAAAAGGAAAACCTACGTTTCAAGCATTTGTAGACTTAGAGAAAGCTTTTGACATTGTTGATTGGAATACTCTTTTTCACATTCTGAAGGTGGCTGGGGTAAAATACAGGGAGCGAAGGGCTATTTACAATTTGTACAGAAACCAGATGGCCGTTGTAAGAGTCGAGGGACATGAAAGGGAAGCAGTGGTTGCAAAAGGAGTCAGACAGGCTTGTAGCCTCTACCCGGTGTTATTCAATCTGTATATTGAGCAAGCAGTAAAGGAAACAAAAGAAAAATTCGGAGCAGGTATTAAAATCCATGAAGAAGAAATAAAAACTTTAAGGTTCGAAGATGACATTGTAATTCTGTCAGAGACACCAAAGGACTTGAAAGAGCAGTTGAACGCAATGGACAGTTCAAAAAATGGCTCTGAGCACTATGGGACTTAACATCTGAGGTCATCAATCCCCTAGAACTTGGAACTACTTAAACCTAAGTAACCTAAGGACATCACACACATCCATGCCAGAGGCAGGATTCGAATCGGTGACCGTAGCAGTCGCGCGGTTCCGGACTGTAGCGCTTAGAACCGCTCGGCCACCGCGGCCGGCCCCTCCCCACCCCCGCCCCACACCGAACCCAGGGTTATTGTGCAGTTCAGCTCCCAGTATCCCTACCCTAACCCCCCCCCCCCCTCCTCCCGCGAACGTCTCATACCAGACGACTGTAGCCGCGAATATTTGCGTGGTAGAGTAATTATTGTGTACACGTACGTGTTTGCGCAGCAATCGCCAACATAGTATAACTGACGCGGAGTAAGGGGAAGCAGCCCGCCGAGGCAGATGGAAAACCGCCTTAAAAATAATCCACAGACTGGCTGTCACACCGGACCTCGACACTAATCCGCCGGACGGATTCGTGCCGGAGACCGGCACACCTTCCCGCTCGGGAAGCAGCGCGTTAGATAGCGAGGCTAGCCGGACTGGCAACTTGTGGTTGGTTTTAATCCCTCTCTACACACTTTTACTAATGATAGACGACTTGACAGAGGCTTTGGTTTTAGAAGTCTTCATCTGGGTTGCTTAGGAAACATTTCAGTTCGAAATTACCGGTCGTCATTGTGGGAACGCCTCCCACGCAACTGAACTCAGTTTCCTTCTCCATATAAACCAGTAAAGTCATAGCGTGGCAAGCACTACTGCGAGTTTTTGAATGGTAACTCACTGTAAGATGGCTATTTCTCCCTTAAATCGTCCGCAGCTCGTGGTCGTGCGGTAGCGTTCTCACTTCCCGCGCACGGGTTCCCGGGTTCGATTCCCGGCGGGGTCAGGGATTTTCTCTGCCTCGTGATGACTATGTGTTGTGTGATGTCCTTAGGTTAGTTAGGTTTAAGTAGTTCTAAGTTCTAGGGGACTGATGACCATAGATGTTAAGTCCCATAGTGCTCAGAGCCATTTGAACCAACCTTAAATCCGGATGTACAAGATTAATAAAAAAACAATGGGATTGCAACTGATTGTTGTGTTCCCCCACATCGGTTCCTGATTGAATCAAAGTAGGGCATTTCCCCTTCTCATCGAAAGTTAGCTGAAGGAGCTGCCCAGAAGGGCATTCTCCACAATAACTTTCCATGCTCGCATTGGGAGGTACATAGCCACTCCAGAAATTAGGTTACACATGTCGTCCCACGCTAAGAACACTGCGCACTAGGAGTGGCGGATTGTCAGCGGAGTGTACCTGTTCAGGGCTTCTGAGGTACAGATAAATTGAGCATCATAGTGCGGAAGTTATATGAATCGGCAGCTCGAAACATACTTGAAGTTCCCAGAATAGTATGGTCCTTGTGGACAAAACGTCTAAATTGCAAACAGATTCACCACGAAATTCTGGCTGTAGACGGACCAAAGGCAATGTCGCGTCCAGTCGTAGTGAAATGATGTCAAACATTTGAACAAGACCGCACAGACATGGGTGATTCTGATCGGTAAGGAAGGAAGATATTGCACCATGTGGTTTTCTTCTTTGCGATAAGCAGAAAGATCATCTGGTGGCAGAGAGATTTTCCGACGATAAAGGCGTTCACATGGCGTTCCTTGTACGGATATATCACCAAAGTTTGGATATTTTTCGTCATTGAATTGAACGACTGGTAAATCGTCTCGACCGCTGATTATAGAGTCTCTGTGTCACTTTAAAGAGCAGTGCAGAATTCAATAAAAGTTTCTTGGCTTCCCCATAATAACGCGTAACTTACTACAAGTCGTCTCGTGATGATGATAATGTTTGGTTTGTGGGGTGCTCAACTGCGCGGTTATCACCGCCCGAACAAATTCCCAACCTTTGCTCACTCAAAACTCGCCACTTTCAGGAATGATGATGAAATGATGAGGACAACACAAACACTCAGTCATCTCGAGGTAGCTGAAAATCCCTGACCCCGCCGAGAATCGAACCAGGGACCCCGTGCTCGGGAAGTGAGAAGGCGATAGCGAGACCACGAGCTGCGGACAAATCGTCTCGTGACAACACACAACACATTGTACATAATTATGAAAATGAATTTAAAAATGCTGCTAAATCGCATAAATAAAACAGATCCAGGCAGTATTGAGTCCTCCATTGCGCTCATGACGCATTTCGAGCGAGCCGGCCGCTGTGGCCGCGAGGTTCTAGGCACTTCAGTCCGGAACCGCGCTGCTGCTCCTGTCGCATGTTCGAATCCTACTTCGGGCATGATGTGTGTGATGTCCCAGGTTAGTTAGATTTAAATAGTTCCAAGCCTAGGGTACAGACGACCTCAGATGTTAAGTACCATAGTGCTTAGAGCCATTTGAACCATTTGCATTTCGAGCGTAGTCCCTTCATCAGATGACCTGGTGACAAATAAAGTTGTTGTTGTTGTGATCTTAAGTCCAGAGACTGGTTTGATGCAGCTCTCCATGCTACCCTATCCTGTGCAAGCTTCTTCATCTCGACGTATCTACTGCAACCTACTCCTTCTGAATCTGCTTAGTGTATTCGTCTCTTGGTGCCCCTCTACGATTTTTACCATGCTCGCTGCCCTCCAATACTAACTTAGTGATCCCTTGATGCTTCAGAACATGTCCTACCAACCGATCCCTTCTTCTAGTCAAGTTGTGCCAGAAATTCCGCTTCTCCCCAATTCTATTCAGTACCTTCTCATTAGTTACGTGGTCTACCCATCTAATCTTCAGCATTCTTCTGTAGCACCACATTTCGAAAGCCTTTGTTCTCTTCTTGTCTAAACTACTTATCGTCCATGTTTCACTTCCGTTCATGGCTACACTCCACACAAATACTTTCAGAAAAGACTTCCTGGCACTTAAATCTATACTCGATGTTAACAAACGTCTTCAGAAACGCTTTCCTTGCCATTGCCAGTCTATATTTTATATCCTCTCTACTTCGACCATCATCAGTTATTTTGATCCCCAAATAGCAAAATTCCTTTACTACTTTATCTAATTCCTTCAGCATCACCCGACTTAATTCGACTACATTCCATTATCCTCGTTTTGCGTTTGTTGATGTTCGTCTTATATCCTCGTTTCAAGACACTGTCCATTCCGTTCAACTGCTCTTCCAAGTCCTTTGCTGTCTCTGACAGAATTTCAATGTCATCGGCAAATCTCAAAGTTTTTATTTCTTCTCCGTGGATTTTAATTCCTACTCCAAATATTTATTTTGCTTCCTTTCCTGCTTGCTCAATATGCAGATTGAATGACATTTGGGATAGGCTGCAAACCTGTCTGACTCCCTTCCTAACCACTGCTTCCCTTTCATGCCCCTCTTATAATTGCCATCTGGTTTCTGTACAAATTGTAAATAGCCTTTCGCTCCCTGTATTTTACCCCTACCACTTTCAGAATTTGAAAGAGAACATTCCACTCAACATTGTCAAAAGCTTTCTCTAAGTCTAGAAATGCTAGAAATATAGGTTTGCCTTTCCTTAATCTATTTTCTAAAATAAGTCGTAGGGTCAGTATTGTCCCACGTGTTCCAACATTTAGGGCAGCACTTCTGGTGATGTGTAAAATAGAAATATTAATATGAAATAATAAAAGTTCAATCAGCATTAATGTGCACGAAGGTCAGTAGTAAAATACAGTTTAATAGTGCAAGGTACTCCATTTACAATAACATGATATAGAATCACATTATCTGATTTGATGATAATTACAATAAAGGACATCAAATGAGAGGCAAAGTTTTTTTTTAAACAATTATTTCTAAAGAAGGCAAGCTCAATTAAGATTATTTCATTCTTACCAGCAGAGTTGTGAAAGAATGTCAACAGTAAAATACAATGAAATTGTGCAGATTTCGTAGAACAAACATACTGTTACATGTTATCTTTACGTTTGCAGTTCAATAATAAAATTACACGTTGTCATTACAAATTCTATAAAACATAGCGAAAGTTAAACGAAAGAAGCCGGATGGGGACTCATTGTTTTTTTCCTATCCACAAGTGAATCACTGAATAAATCAAAGAACCACTTATTATTGGAAGTTCTGGGACTGCCTCATTACTCACACGTATTTCAGTTTCTTCCAGAATGTCCAGTACTCTATCTGCCCTCTAGCGATAAGAGTTAACATTATGGCTCCGTTAGCGGTGCCTCGATATTGTAACTATAGTCATATAATGGTTAGGTCTACTGTCTGTAGACATGTTTTGCTTGACATTTTTACAGACATTATTCAACGTCCTTTCAATGCTTGAAATGATCTTAAATGGTATGTATTGTGTTCTTCAAATATGTGTACAATTAATTTCATCTGAGGTTTATATAATCTCATTTATTTGGTTACACTGTATTCTATATCATTATTTGCACTTGTCTTTATTATTTGTCAACCAGGTAATCTCAATCCCGAAACTCGTCATAAGTAGAATAAAAGATTCAATACCATCTGGATCTGTGATACTTATGCGACTTACCAGCATTTTTAATTTCACTTCTTAGTTACTGTTATTATGGTGGCACACCTCCACAATGGCTTCAGGTCCGATTTACAACATTGGACGTAGTCACGTGACCAAGATAGATCCTACTGTGCCCAGGTCAAAATGTTCAAATGTGTGTGAAATCTTATGGGACTTACCTGCTAAGATCATCAGTCCCTAAGCTTACACACTACTTAACCTAAATTATCCTAAGGACGAACACACACACCCATGCCCGAGGGAGGACTCGAACCTCTGCCGGGACCAGCCACACAGGTGCCCGCGTCAACACGTCACTTTTCGAGTAATAACTTGTAAATGAAAATCAATCGTCGATATAACACGAACAATTTTGTCACGAATTTCAGCGCCAGTGACAATCAAGTTAGCAAAGCGTCGGTGTCCGGGAGGATCTGAACAGTCAGAACCCAGCCTAAAATATACTTCTTTTGGATTGGCTTGGAAAAAGTGTTTACAGAAGGCTCTAAAATACCAAATAACTCTGTGGGAACTGCATTCTTCGATAACCTAACCTTCTTGCTACTCATAAAAACCACCATCTTAACAGCTGAGTTACTTGTTATCTCAGATACCATACTGCATGCAACCGAACTAGCAGCCGGCAGAATACTGATACGTGCCCTGTTGTTCCTTAAGAACGCAAATTGACGGAAAAACTGCAAACAATCTAACGCAGGACCGCCTACGATTCTTAATAAACCGAATGGTTTATAAGAAACTATCTGGTTCGAGTCAGTATCCGGCGACAACAACGTGACGTGCAGCGACGTTATTGGCCAGCATACGAAAAGCGTACAACTCACAACAACTGTAATACTCCTTCTCGACTGTCACAAATATCGATTTTTTCCGGTTAACTCTACGTAACGAGGATACTAACTGTACAGGAACTTGCCACTCATATATCCAACACTACCCCCCACATCACGCATGGTTCCTTAATTCCACTCTCAGACTTTAAGGAAATTGTCACAGTTAACAAGTTACGAGCATATCTCTTGATTACCAACAAAACCCTCAAAATTTTCCATTTCGTGTCTCGTGATAGCAACAGAATGTGCGAATTACCTCGACATGACCTATACCAATTCGGCGTCAAACGTCTCGTGTTGACAATATTTCTTACCGTAAAGTGATAATGTGGTCATTGCTTGGAAGGACTCGTCGTGGAATGTTGGCACACCAAACACTGTATGCAAGTCGTGTTATATCAACAAGTGATGTAGCGCAGTGGTTACCACAATCGACTCTCATTTGCGAGGACGACGGTTCAAATCCGCGTTTGTCCATCCTGATTTAGGTTTTCTGTGGTTTCCCTAAATCGCTCCAGGCAAACGGCGGGATGGTTCGTTTGAAAGGGCACGTCGGATATCCTTCGCTGTCAGTAAAGCAGTTCTAACTTGTGCTCTGTCTCTAATGGCATCGTTATCGACCGCGCGCTAAACTCTAATATTTTTCGTATTGTGCTATTCATTATCGGCGACAAAGCTCATCCATCTGAATTGCACTGAACGTGCAGGCACACTTTTTTGAGAGTGCGGGTTCGTTTTTTCTCCCATTGCTCATTGAATTTCGTGTGAACTAAAGAGTAATGAAAAAGAGTTTAAATTGTCCATCTTGACCGCTATTTATATTTTGATTTTTTTTTTTAATATCTACCTGAACGCGTTTCGGCCACAGCCAGTATCACAATCTGTTAGATAAACAGAAAAAATAAGGCGTAATATTTACATCAAAAATACAATAATACTGTGGTATGGATAGTTTCGATGCCACAGCGTAGGTTGGCAGTACGAGAGCGGAAGATCTTCGCCGACCACAGCGCCCTCTGGCCGACGATGTGCAGCTCTACGAGCGCCGCTCCACTTTCGCCCAGTTCATGAAGAGCAGACGGCCGAGAACCGTCGCTTTAGTTTAACTTGCTATTGAGAATTTCTTATCTGGACTTTGGCTGCACACCTAAGTGCTTATCACTTAAAGTTATGCAATCTGTTTGCCTATGTTTATACACTAGTAAACCCCTTTTACTTGCAGTACCGACGTGTTTTTACCTCCCCTGCTCCTACTCGCTTCCTTCATTCGGCCAACCTTTAAGATTTCAGGAGCAGACCCACGCTACGTCCGTCTGATCGGCTCCTTTCTCTCCCGCCGTCCTTCCTATGTCAACGTCCATAACACAGATTCCTACACCTTTTTCCCCTCTGCCGGTGTGCCCCAAGGCTCCGTCCTCTCCCCCCTTCTGTACCTTTTGTACACGGCGGACATGCCGCAACCGTCACCACCCATCCACCTTCTCCAGTTTGCCGATGACACCGCCTTCCTTGCTCTTGCCCCCATCCTGCAGCGCTCCCAACACCTTCTCCAATCCCATCTTGACCGGTTCACCGCTTGGTGCAACCAGTGGTTGCTCAAGGTCAATCCCTCCAAAACCCAAGCGATCATTGTAGGCAAAACCACCCCTTCCTTCCGCCTCCTTGATTTCTATCTCACCATCTATGGCCGTCCTATCGCCCTCACTCCCACCCTTAAGTACCTTGGCGTCACCCTCGACCGTCGCCTCTCCTGGACTCCCCACCTCCGGACAATCCAAGCCAAGGCACGCTCCCGCCTCAGTCTCCTCAACCTCCTCTCCGGCCGTACGTGGGGTCTGGACCCCTCCACCATCCTCCACACCTATAAATCCCTCATCCGCCCTATCCTTTGTTATGCCCATCCAGCTTGGATCTCCGCCCCGCCTCCCTTTTACAAATCCCTCCAAATCCTTGAACGTCATGCTCTCCGCCTCGCCTATCGCATCCGTCTCCCCTCCCCCATGCGGATCCTCTACGATCTCATCCCCTTCCCCCACCTTCTCCTCTTCCTTGAAAGGATACGGATCCTGTACACCTCCCGCAAACTCGATCCTCCTCACCCGCTCGTCTCCCCGCTCCTCTCCCACCCCCGCCCACTGCCGCGCCTCTATTCCCACGTCCCACCCGGTCTCCATCTCTCCACCCTCCTTACCCTCTCCCGAGGTGGCTTCCGCCAGCTCCCCCTCCCTGATGATGTCCTCCTCCCTTCCATTTACCCCTCCTATCAACTTTGATCCTCCCCCACCACCTCCTGTGTCCTTTCCTTTAGGCACCCTCCCTCCCCCCCTTTCCCTTCCCTTCTCTTTCCTTTCCCCCCTCCCTCCTACCCTCTCCCCCGGGCTTCCCCTCCCCCTTCCTCCCTCCCCCTCTCTCCTTTGCCCATGGCATCTCTGCTCTCCCCTCTCCCATTTCCCCTTCCTCCTCCTCCACCTCCTCTCTTGGCAGGTCCCCGGACTCGTACACGATCAGTGAACATTCGCGCGCCGGAGATCATCGCCATCAGTGTTTAGTGTGTGTGCATCGTTTTGTGTTTCGTGCAGTTCCAACTCAACTGTTCACATGTGCCGTCGCCGTTCTCCGTGTTTTGTGCGCCGTGTCTCCAATTGTTAATGTTTTTTTCGTCCACCGTGAACGGCTTCTTGTTTCTTGTTTTTTTGTATCTCCATTTTTTGCCCGCCGTTTTTTGTATTGTATATATCACCTCTCTGTCATGTTTATTGTTCCACTTAAGGCTGAAGAGCAGCGTACTATGCTGCTGCCAGCCCGCCTGTATAGGTGTTTAAAATTACAATAAAGGAAAAAAAAAGAACAGACCCACGCGCCGCCTTCCAGACGGGATACAAAAAATGTATTGTATCGAATATGACGAAGACATACCACATTTAAAATTAAGATAACAGTAATTCGTCAGTTCACATGTACCCTCGTCCGTTACTAATGCTCTTTAACGAGGCAGTATGCCTTAAATAATTGTGTGTGGTCGTTAGGTGACGTTAAATGCTACTGAACGTGTCAGCTAAAACAAATATGGGTACGTTATGGGAAAAAGTTTAGCAAGAACTTCGGCCGATATGTTTATTAACGAACTACAGAACAACCTTTCTGAGTGAAATCCATAATTCACAGACTTATCCATTATAGAAGAAATGTTGACAACCTCATACTGCTCTTTAAAGGTGATAAGGATGTCTAGGCCAAAAGATGAGTGCAATGCACCCAACAATTAAATTTACGATAAAGCTCGAAAGACAGAGTAACATCAATATTCTCGTTCTTTTACTGGTCAAGAAAGGTGGCAAACATTTATTTATAGCGTTCAGATACAATTATAAACGTCGACTCTAGCCATCCACGTAGATATAAATGTGCCCATTTTAGATTAGCGGTCCGTAGGACCTATACACTTCCATTTGAAAATGACAAAATGGAGAAATAAGTTATAATCATGGAAGTGGCGATATACACAGCAAGTGGCGATATATACAGCTGTCAACACGGACAGCTATAAAGAAAAAAAACTCAAACTGTGCAGTCAAGATAGTGGTGGACAACGTTTTTTAGCAATTCTTATTCGCTTTGTCTTTTTTAACACTCATTGGTTGAACAAGTTAAACAGCGTGTTTGAGATCAATTTTTTCATTATTAACACCACTTTCCTGATTTTTTTTTCAATTTAATAATTGAGCCAACTTACAGCTATACGTACTGTATCCTAGGCAATTAACGAGTTTCTCAAGGCCACACATAATAACAAGATTGTGTTATTATTGTTGTTGTTATCCTGAGTCCGAATGTTTGTTTGATGCAGTTCTCCATGTACAAGCCTCTTAATCTAAAAAGTAACTACTGCAATCTACATCATTTTGAACCTGTTATCCGTATTCATCCCATTGTCGCGATCTACAGTTTTTACCACCATACTTAATTCCACTATCAGACGGTTCAAACCCACGTCCGGTCATCCTCATTTAGATTTTCCGCCAGTTTTCTAAATCGCTTCAGGCAAATGCCGAGACGGTTCCTTTGAAAGGGCACCGCCACGTCCTTCCCCATCCATCCCTAATCCGGTGGGACCGATGACCTCGCTGTCTGGCGCCCTTCCGCAAATCAACCAGCCAACCGACCATGACTCACTATACGTCCCATCAGAAAACCTCAAAGTAGTTGTTTCTTCTATAAAAAATTTGTCTTGCTCGCATCTTCATTATATTATAATCGGTTTAGATTGCTCAAGTGATCATCTTCACCTCTATATTATTCAAGAAAATACTGTACGTAAAAAAAGTTCAACCTACATGCAATGTGTACTGTGTAAAAAGAAAATATAGTGACAGAGAACATACCATTCAAATATTGTTACAGTGAGTAGCTCGTCGCATGTCGTGCAAACACTTACCGTCATGAAAACTAATGTGCGTTGTGTGATGGTACTGTTAAAGAAACAAACAAGATCTACTAGGGGACTCAACACCGTGCACACTAACTTGATTAAATTTATGGTATAGAAAAACAAAATTTAACAAACTAAATACGGAAAGAGTATTGGCAGTTTAAATGAAGGTAATAAAAGAATTCCACAAGTGGTAATGCTAAAATGTGGGAAGATTATGTGATAATATACCGGGTGATCAAAAAGTCAGTATAAATTTGAAAACTGAATAAATCACGGAATAATGTAGATAGAGAGGTACAAATTGACGCACATGCTTGGAATGACGTGGGGTTTTATTAGAACCAAAAAAAATACAAAAGTTCAAAAAATGTCCGACAGATGGCGCTTTATCTGATCAGAATAGCAATAATTAGCATAACAAAGTAAGACAAAGCAAAGATGATGTTCTTTACAGGAAGTGCTCAATATGTCCACCAGCATTCCTCAACAATAGCTGTAAAGCATGTCAGGAGTTATGGTGAGGCACTGGCGTTAGATGTTGTCTTTCACCATTCCTAGAGATGTCAGTCGATCACGATACACTTGCGATTTCAGGTAACACCAAAGCCAATAATCGCACGGACTGAGGTCTGGGGACCTGGGAGGGCAAGCACGACGAAAGTGGCGGCTGAGCACACGATCATCACCAAACGACGCGCGCAAGAGATCTTTCACGCGTCTAGCAATATGGGGTGGAGCGCCATCCTGCATAAACATCATACGTTCCAGCAGGTGTTTATCAGCCAGGCTGGGGATGATGCGATTCTGTAACATATCGGCGCACCTCTCACCCGTCACGGTAGCAGTTACAAAACCAGAATCACGCATTTCCTCGAAGAAAAAAGGCCAGATAACGATAGATGTGGTAAAGCAATACCCATACCGTGACTTTATCCTCGTGCAATGGAGTTTCCACGACAGTTCTAAGATTTTCGGTAGCCCAAATTCTGCAGTTGTGGGCGTTGACAGACCCTCGGAGTGTGAAATGATCTTCGTCGGTCCACAACACGTTACTCAACCAATCGTCATCTTCCGCCATCTTTTGAAACGTCCACACAGCAAATGCCCTCCGCTTCACTAAATCGCAAGGTAACAGTTCATGATGCCGATGGATTTTGTACGGATAGCAACGGAGGGTACGCCTCAGTGTCTACCAAACAGTAGTGTTTGGAATGTCGGTGTGACGTGCGACTACACGAGCGCTGACTTCCCCGTGCATAGACGAACCCGCTACAGTCTCTATTTCTTCCTGAACTGTCTCAGCAGCATTACGCCTTGTTCTCGATCGGCCACTACGGGGTCTATAGTCTAAACAACCCGTGGCTTCATACTTCGAAATCATTCTCGCCACAGCTGCATTTGTCAACGGATCTTTACCCATTCGAATCCCCTTCCTATGGCGAGAGGATCGTAACGCTGAACTAGCACATTCCCCATTCTGATAATACAGCTTCACTAAAAGCGCCTTTTCAGGTAACATCAACATGCTGCGACTGCTGGCGTATCTGATTCTCTCTCTCATTACAGCTCCTTTTATACACGATTGTCATGCGCAGTCACTGACGTTTTGCTGTCCAGCGCCATCTGTCAGACTTTTGTGAAATTTTTTTGGTTCTAATAAAACGCCATGTCATTCCAAGCATGTGTGTCAATTTTTACCTGTCTATCTACATTATTCTGTGGTTTATTAAGTTTTCAAACTTGTACTGACTTTCTGATCACCTGGTAGAACGCCATCAGTAAATTATGAAGTAATTTGACAAATAACACGATAATGAACTTTAATTCCCTTCTCAAATTTCCCCTTGGTTACCTTTACACCCATCGATAGGTTCTGTATAGTCTCAAGGCAGAGCTATTGAAGTATTCTGCAATCTAGGTCCCGAGCAAGCCTGAAGTGTAAACCGTTCAGATTTTTAAATTTAGCTCTGCTGCCCAGAAGACAATTCCTGCAAACAGCGAGCACAGTACCTCGAGCTACGCGCTGGAGCAGACAGTCTGGCGGGCAGAACTGCGCGGCAGGTTCTTCCCCTTCGCCTTCCGGACTGCTGATTTATCGGCGCGCTCGCCCGCGCTGCACACCGCACCACGACCAATTGGAGCGCCTGGCCGGATAGCGCGACAGCGACACAAAAACCATTCCTCCCTCCCTGCTCCGCCTTTTGGGTCACCTATTCTCAGGAAGTAACAACTTGCCGCTATCACGAGAATACATGATTTAATTTTTCATCTCCTGGCTTTCTTCAGATTTTCGCCTCAAGATTACTCTGCACCAGACCAAAACAGAATCTCTTTCGTTTTGGCTCTCACTACGTTACTGCTTTATTTCTGGCCAGATAACCAAGTTAAGTGTGCACTTCATTTCGATGTAGTCGTGAACTAATCGCATTTTTAAACAAATTACTGAGAAATTCCGGAGTGATACACCAAAACTGTGTAAGAATTAACCAAGTTTACATTTAATGAAGCCATGACTGCATTTTTGTCGTCATTATATTCGCATTTCACCGTCAGTTTAACTTCACTAGCCGTAACTGTTCTTTCCACTTTGCGGCCACTTTCAAATGGATGATTTAGTGCGTAAACACATTATGTTGTTGTTGTTGTTGTTGTGGTCTTCAGTCCCGAGACTGGTTTGATGTAGCTCTTCATGCTACTCTAACCTGTGCAAGCTGCTTCATCTCCCAGTACGTACTGCAGCCTACATCCTTCTGAATCTGCTTAGTGTATTCATCTCTTAGTCTCCGTATACGATTTTTACCCTCCTCGCTGCTCTCCAACACTAAACTGGTGATCCCTTGATGCCTCAGAACATGTCCTTCCAGCCGATCCCTCCTTCTAGTCAAGTTGTGCCGCAACTTCTCTTCTCCCCAATTCTATTCAGTACCTCCTCATTAGTTATGTGATCTACCCATCTAATCTTCAGCATTCTTCTGTAGCATCACATTTCGAAAGCTTCTATTCTCTTCTTGTCCAAACTATTTATCGTCCATGTTTCACTTCCATACATGGATACACCCCATACAAATACTTTCAGAAACGACTTCCTGACACTTAAATCTATACTCGATGTTAAAAAATTTCTGTTCTTCAGAAACGCTTTCCTTGTCATTGTCAGTATACATTTTATATCCTCTCTACTTCGACCATCATCAGTTATTTTGCTCCCCAAATAGCAAAACTCCTTTACTACTTTATGTGTCTCATTTCCTAATCTAATTACCTCAGCATCACCCGAGTTAACTCGATTACATTCCATTATCCTCGTTTTGCTTTTGTTGATGTTCATCTTATATCCTCCTTCCAAGACACTGTCCATTCCGTACAACTGCTCTTCCATGTCCTTTGCTGTCTCCGACAGAATTACGATGTCATCGGCAAACCTCAAAGTTTTTATTTCTTCTCCATGGATTTTAATACCTACTCCGAATTTTTCTTTTATTTCCTTTACTGCTTGCTCAATATACAGATTGAATAACATCGGGGAGAGGCTACAACCCTGTCTCACTCCTCCCCAACCACATGTTACAAATTTAAAAAAAGTTCATGTATACAAAATCTTTTCTTGCCACGGTGTATATACGTTAGAAAACTATAATTTTTTACATGTGTGTAAGCACAGAATCTGCATATTCAAAACGACCATGAAGTCATGATTTGTAATCGTGGTGATTGAAATTAAACAAACAATCGAAGACGAAAATATTGTCGTTCTAATATGTGGGCAGTCAAACGAAAACGAGACAAATGTAAATAAGTAAGTAAACACGCATTATTATTCCAAAGGTAATCGCCTTAAGTGTCAATAAACGGTTCAAATGGCTCTGAGCACTATGGGACTTAAAATCTGATGTCATCAGTCCCCTAGAACTTAGAACTACTTAAACCTAACAAACCTAAGGACGACACACACATCCTTGCCCGAGGCAGGACTCGAACCTGCGACCGTAGCTGTCACGCAGTTCCAGACTGAAGCCCCTAGAACCGCTCGGCCACTCTGGCCGGCAAAGTGTCAATAAATTTATCTCAATGTGAGACAAGACGGTCAGTGCCTTCATGGAAAAATGTTTGCAGGTGCCTATGCCAGAGATAAGTCCCTGCAGTCGCACTATCCTATGTGTCCCCGGTGGCTCAGATGGATAGAGCGTCTGCCATGTAAGCAGTAGATCCGGGCTTCGAATCTCGGTCGGGGCACACATTTTCAACTATCCCCGTTGATTTATATCAACGCCTCTATGCAGCTAACGGCATTCATTTCACTGTAATTTCATCCACCCATATGTTTTCAAGGTTGTTTCAACTATGCTGCAGAAGTTAGGCTGGGAAGCCCTTGCACATCTTCCTCTCCTCACGCGATTTCCATATTTTTGGAGCCAGAAAGAAAGACACTCGTGGCCGACAATTTGCTACAGATGAAGAGGCACATGCCTGGGTACAATCATGCTTACGTACGCAGCCGGAAACATTTCTCCATGAAGGCATCGACCGCCTTGTCTCACAGCGGGATAAATGAATTAACAGTTATGGCAATTACGTTTGAAATAATGACGGCTCACTTACATTTTTTCCATCTGTTTCGTTTTCATTTGAGTACCCTTTAGAGTTCTACAACACCGTGAACGCCGTATAAGAAAGACTTAGTAAAAGACACATTGTTTCATAAAGTACAGAAAACTTACTTACTTTTAAGATGGTTGCCTTCTTGTAAACTTTATTTTTAGGGACAGACTGGAGATCAAATGATTAGCGTTTCAGTGTAACAGTACAAAGCGTGAAGGAAAAACGCCATTTACATTTTCTGTATGAAAATATTACGGAGTGGGATTCTGATTAAGAAAAAGGGTTTGAATATTAGTTGTTTGTAAGAAGAGCGTATTATACCACGTGCAAGAAGCACCAGCACACATCGAAGTTCGAGAACACTACGAGTGTGGCCTACTAAGACTTCAGTTTATTGTTGCGCGATATTTCTTCACCTATTGTTCGCGATCGCACAACTACCACGCGAATATAGCCATACAAAATCTCATCCGCCCCACGTGACTAGCTCCCGAGAGGACAGACATACTGGGTGTAACATGTATAAGTGCAGATATTTTATATGTGGTATCTTAATATGTACACATACCAATATGTTGGCTTTTTTTTCTCTGTACCTAACAGTCTTCCCACAAACACGTCACAAACTATTTCTGCACAGCCGCACCAGTAAGTGGACTACAGTTGTCAGTATAGAGGAATTCTTCTCTTGTTCACTAGAGGTTAGGTTTTCTACTTTGTCTCCATTTTATTTATGAACCATTGACGGCAACACGCGCACTACAATTAATGTAGCACTTTCTACGGTATTCCGAATTGTATATGGCAACAAAAGTTTTGTGTCACTCCTTTATTTCGAATTTAATGGCACAGAAAACAAAAATTGGCTCGGAACCTTGCTTATACTCATTTGCAACACGGCCGATTCACCCAATCAGAAAAAAAATCTGTAACGACAACATCGATTGTTTCACATGGCGTTTTTTTTTTTTTTCACAGCGCTCATCAGCTTGATCGAATACAAACTTGACTCCATTGTGACATACCAGCTACGAGACCATCGAGCTAGCCTGGTCCAAATTGTCCCTCCCTTCAATGCTGATTCTGCCTAAGTCGCACAGAGCATGTGGTCGATTTCAACGTCCAAAAACATGTCGTTTCAACTCCATACATGTCCAGAGAACATACAGGTCACTTTATTCTGATGATCCTAGCATGCTGAAGGAACGTGTTCACAAAAACAGCACAATGATCAGATGAGTTATTATCAACGAAGATAAAAATTTTGATCAAAGCATTGGCGGTACTGTCCCACTATTGGTTGCAGAATCTCGTCCCTGTACTATAGAGCAGTGAGATTACCCTCAATAACCACGACAGGTGTACCTTGGCCCCATGAAATTCCACCCCAAAACACCATTCCACAACCACCTTGTAGTAGTTGTGGGACACAGTGTTGCAGGCGTTCGATGTTACCGTGTAGTCTCCAAACACGATGTCAGCTATTATCCGGGTACAACTAGTTCCGTCCATAAACAGCACTCGATGCCACTCCTGGGGCGTACGGTCTGCATGAGTTGTTGCCAGCCTGTAAAGAAATCCATGGTGTTATGGTACACGACGTAATGCTCGCCACGGTCGTTGGAAATGAAGGTTCGCATCGTGAAGTCGTCTCCTGATGTGATGATGTGACTTCCTGTAGATTCTTCGAACATCGGATTCAATTGCGGAACACTCAGCGCAAGGCTCCTCTAACTCAAAAAGTCGTAGATATCGATCACCCTGTGCACCTGTCGAACATGGAGGGCCTGTACGGTGTAAGCCCTCAACCCCACCTGTCAACTAAGGGTGGAGCTGGTTCCTGCACGTGGCGCCCCTGCATAGGTACTTGGAATCGATTTCCAATACTGGACTGAGCATCAGCATTCCAGAAACAAACATACATTCAATTGGAACCTATTCCATGTTCGCACCACATCACTGCGACTCAGGAGAACACGTCGACCAAGCTTTTGAGTAGCGTGCTGATGCGAACCTGATTACTGGTCGTGATTTTTCTCCGTGGCGTGATGGAAGTTCACTTTACCACTCCACAGACGTCTCTAATTCATCCTACTAGTGTTTTACGTTGAAATGAAATGCTGCAGTCCTTTCGAGGGCAGCGTTCCGCCCGTAGGTAACGCTCATGGTAACTCTGTGTATGCCGGCCGGTGTGGCCGAGCGGTTCTAGGCGCTTCAGTCTGGAACCGCGTGACCGCTACGGTCGCAGGTTCGCCCTCGCGCGTGAACGTGTGTGATGTCCTTAGGTTAGTTAGGTTTAAGTAGTTCTAAGTTCTAAGGGGCTGATGACCACAGATGTTAAGTCTCATAGTGCTCAGAGCCATTTGAACCATTAAAACCCTGTGTATGTTTACAAATAACGTCAGAGGAGATCTTTCGATCAGTACTGGAACCGATAGTAACCCACCTGCGCAAAATACCCGGGTGATACAACACTTTTTTCGATGTTTGTATACACATATCCTAATTATAATCAAGTACTATGAATTGTGAGAATAATAATAGAGGAACTAGCTGGCTCCAGATGTTGGTGCATTACGATGGACAGTTTGCAGTTCGTGTACGAAATTATAAAATGAAGTAACAAATATGAACTAACGCTTTTACGGGATTTATAGGTTTTTAGAAAACTAGTGACTCAGTTTCAATGAAATCGACACCAACAGACCAAGAAAACACAGCACTGATTCAAACCGTGTGAGTTATACTGAAGTACGTATGCACGTCAACGCTACAGGATACAGTGCACATCGGGACAGTGATAGACAATCTACCCAGGGTTCCGGCAAGGATATGGGCTACGAACTTCAGATATTGCGAACTAGTTGACATGAATACGGTAAGCATGGACGCTTCATTATACATGTTACCTTTATCTTCAGGCACTATAGCTATTGACAGTGGTACTTCGAACTGCCTGCACTAAACGGACAGCTGGTGCCCTGTCAGGAAACATTCTTCTCAAATACTAAGGAAGCAGCTGTCACCAAAAAGATAGATCTACGCAACTGACCGGGAAATGCTTATATGTAGCAATGCAGCTTGAAAGGGATCAAAAAGCAACTTAGGAAATCCTGGCATACAATGTAAACGTCGTGTGACTAGGGCCTCCCGTCGGGCAGACCGCTCGCCGGGTGCAAGTCTTTTATTTGACGCCACTTCGGCGACTTGGACGTCGATGGGGATGAAATGATGATGAGTAGGACAGCACAACACCCAGTCACTGAGCAGCGAAAATCTCCCACCCAGCCGGGAATACAACCAGGGCCCTTAGAATTGACAGTCTATCGCGCTGACCACTCAGCTACCGGGGACGGACTTAGCATGCAGTACGTGATATATGTAGGTACGTAGAAAGAGAGAAAAATAAGTAAACAACATCTGACCTGTAATCAGACTAGCTTAACACCTGCCCGCATCTCGTGGTCGTGCGGTAGCGTTCTCGCTTCCCACGCCCGGGTTCCCGGGTTCGATTCCCGGCGGGGTCAGGGATTTTCTCTGCCTCGTGATGGCTGGGTGTTATGTGCTGTCCTTAGGTTACTTAGGTTTAAGTAGTTCTAAGTTCTAGGGGACTTATGACCACAGCAGTTGAGTCCCATAGTGCTCAGAGCCAGCCAGCTTAACACCTACTGCTTCGCTCGCGTAAATTGTACAGTCTGCACAGATTTTTTTTCTTTAATCGAATTTGTACGTTGTTGCGCCCATTACTCATGTGTAAATATACACATTATAAAAGCGTTAGTGGTCCTTTACGTGACTGCCAGTCTTTGCGTGATTAAAGCGTTATAATCAGTTTCATTTAATTGCATACAGCGAGTTAACAAAGAGAAATCGGATTAGTGAAATTGTAGTTACTAGTGTCAGTCTCTCTCTCTCTCTCTCTCTCTCTCTCTCTCACACACACACACACACACACACACACACACACACACACACACACACAAACACATACACACACACAAAAAACACACAACTCAAACGGATATTCCTGTACAAGGAACTGCAGTTAAACGTACCGTCAATTTTTTTCATCAGTAATGATTAGTTTGCGAAGGAATCACAACAGAAATAATTTTATACATATACAGGGTGAGCCACCTAACATTACCGCTGGATATATTTCGTAAACCACATCAAATACTGACGAATCGATTCCACAGACCGAACGTGAGGAGAGGGGCTAGTGTAACTGGTTAATACAAACCATTAAAAAAATGCACGGAAGTATGTGTTTTAACACAAACCTACGTTTTTTTAAATGGAACCCCGTTAGTTTTCTTAGCACATCTGAACATATAAACAAATACGTAATCAGTGCCGTTTGTTGCATTGTAAAATGTTAATTACATCCGGAGATATTGTAATCTAAAGTTGACGCTTGAGTACCACTCCTCCGCTGTTCGATAGTGTGTATCGGAGAGCACCGAATTACGTAGGGATCCGAAGGGAACGGTGATGGATCTTAGGTACAGAAGAGACTGGAACAGCACATTACGTTCACATGCTAACACCTTTTTATTGGTCTTTTTCACTGACGCACATGTACATTACCATGAGGGGTGAGGTACACGTACACACGCGGTTTCCGTTTTCAATTACGGAGTGGAATAAAGTGTGTCCCGACATGTCAGGCCAATAGATGTTCAAAGTGGTGGCCATCATTTGCTGCACACAATTGCAATCTCTGGCCTAATGAATGTCGTACACGCAGCAGTACATCTGGTGTAATGTCGCCGCAGGCTGCCACAATACGTTGTTTCATATCCTCTGGGGTTGTAGGCACATCACGGAACACATTCTCCTTTAATGTACCACACAGAAAGAAGTCCAGAGGTGTAAGATCAGGACAACGGGCTGGCCAATTTATGCGTCCTCCACGTCCTATGAAACGCTCGTCGAACATCCTCTCAAAGGTCAGCCTAGTGTTAATTGCGGAATGTGCAGGTGCACCATCATGCTGATACCACATACGTCGACGCGTTTCCAGTGGGACATTTTCGAGCAACGTTGGCAGATCATTCTGTAGAAACACGATGTATGTTGCAGCTGTTTGGGCGCCTGCAATGAAGTGAGGACCAATGAGAGGGTCGTCAATGATTCCGCACCATACATTTACAGTCCACGGTCGCTGTCGCTCTACCTGTCTGAGCCAGCGAGGATTGTCCACGGACAAGTAATGCATGTTCCTGCAGATGCTGCTCGCCGACCGTTGCCCGTGTTTGTTACACGCAACTGAACGTCGGAGGTTTCAAGCGTCAACTTTAGGTTACAATATCTCCGGATGTAATTAACATTTTACAATGCAACAAACGGCTCTGATTACGTATTTGTTTATATGTTCAGATGTGCTAACAAACCTAACGTGGTTCCATTTAAAAAAACGTAGGTTTGTGTTAAAAAACATACTTCCGTGCACTTTTTTATGGTTTGTATTAAACAATTACACTAGCCCCTCTCCTCACGTTCAGTCTGTGGAATCGGTTCGTCAGTATTTGATGTGGTTTACGAAATATATCCAGCGGTAACGTTAGGTGACTCACCCTGTATATTAGTCCTACTGAAAGAATAGTATGTGAAAGATCCGTTTCAATTTTGACAAAGCCAGTTTGTCGTAGTGACTGTTAAATAGCTTTCTTTGATTTAGTTCGCAACTTCCAACACCAAAATTTTTCACGCTAATTAAAGCCTGACTGTACTTCTGACCGAAAAGCGATTCTGCTTTCTTTAATTATGATTGATTCAAAAAAATATTTGTCGCCTACATTTTCACAGCCTTAGGGGCTGTCTTTCCAAAAATGCTGAAACACTAATTTTATTTTATTTCTGATTGAGAAATCAAATACCAATTTTCGTATTTCTAGCTTCAAAATTACCTTAATAATGATATATTTTCAAAAAAAAGCTTTAATTCCTTATTTCAACCCCTTAAATGTGAAATTTCAAAAAATCGTTTCCTAAACGATGCCTACAGCATAAGATCAATATCCTCGCCATATTTCAAGATTCTATCCTCTAGGGTTTGGGTGGGGTGACAATGAGTCGGTGAATCAGCCAGGACATTTCCTTTTTATATTCTAGTAAAAAGATTTCCTTTTCTGTTCCACTACTGCAATAAAAATGATGAGTCAATACTGTACATTAGTGCATCTGACGCCAAGAAATATGTCACTCCGCAAGAGACCGCAAATATATATGGATTCACGACTTCCGCTGTCTATTTCGAATCTGAGAGGCTATTAAATACCAGAAATGCCTTCGATTCCGAACATTAATCAAAAGTAATCGCCGTAACTGTTAATACATTCATCTCACTGTGAGTCAATGCCTTCACGGAAAAATATGTGCAGTTTCCTGCGGAACCATGATTGTACTCAATCGTGGAGGCCTCCGTCCGAAGGAAATCGACGGCCAGGCATTTCTTCAGGGCTGCAAAAGGTATGTAAGTCGCATCGGGAGAAATCGAAGCTGTATAGAGCACGTGTAAGGGCTTCTCAACGAAACTTCAGCGGCGTAGTCGAAACAACAGGAATGCCAGATCCGGGAAAGTCAGGACGACCTCCTTTGCCTGCAAGGGTCCGTTGATCACAATTAATGCTCAGCGGCACGTGGACGCTTTGTAAAAACTGAAGGGAGCCATAAAGTCTAGACGACTAGTATGCTGATCAGTAAGCTGCAAGGTAAGGCCCGCCCACATGTCTCCAACGTTGTTTTGCGGGTTTGAAAGATATAACTAAAGTAAGCTAACTGAAAGACAGTAACATTTTATTCTAAAAGCAGGTACTCTGGCTCTCATTTGAGCCTTTCTAGAGATCACACTTATGCAGAGGTGACAGTGTTCTGGTGTTTACAGGTGGATTGTTTACCAAACACACGTCACACTTTTTATCAAATTCAATGTCACAGAGCCTAAAGGAGCACCTAAATATATTTTAAACCATAATTGAAAGAGATGATATGTGCGATAATCTTTTCCTAGAAAGTAAGTTACTTAATGGAGTTTTGGAATCTTCTCCGAACTAATACACTGATTCCTTTCACTAAAGAAAAAGAGAGAGAGAGAGAGAGAGAGAGAGAGAGAGATAGTTGATAACACCATCGCTCATCTTACAAAAACAGGCTGGAAATACGGTATCATCTTGTTGTATTGCATAACAAGATAAATACGTCGGAAACACAATTTACGCACGTCTGAAATGGTTGGAGTCTACGACATTCTAGTAAAATGTGTTCTGCCCAATTGCGAAAACCTGTGCTTCTTGTCGCATCAAGCGTATCACAACTTCCTAACAATTTCGCGCCACTACTTTCACAGCTTGCGACTGTAAGGCACACATGTGTCGCAGTGAATGGTATGAATGGATTCACAAGGCATGTCGCTGTATACCATGAGAGTATAATTTGGTAATTATCAGCCTTCTACTGAATTTCATCAGATAGAAGAATGAATAGAAGCAGCAAATAAAAGTGTACATAAATCTCATTCCAAGATGCATAATACAACTCGAGAAAGCGGACTAAACTCTTTTTCGTAACAGTACAGAAAAAGATTTGGCGACGAAAGCAGTTTCGTTAGCTCCGTAAAATCTGTTTCATAAAGAAAATATTGCGAAAGGGGCACCGAGAGTCTGACAAAACAAAATTAGAATAACGGCAACAGTTTCAAATACGGAATAGCGTACTGTAGTCCTTCAACAACAATAACATTATGAAAACTGAATTAAAAAAATTGTTTCTGGAGAGCAGCACGCATTTTGAACATATTGTGGTACAGCGTGAAGTTATTAGATTCGAGTATACTTTTTCCCAAATGATTTAGCGTTTGCTTTCCAAAACATAAATAACGAAGTTCAAATTTGTAACAACTACGTGGTTTGGTTCTTTTTTGAATTGGTTGCAATCTTAGACATCTAGATCCACACTCTTCATTGTTCTACGGATTACTGATACGAGGGTAATCCCAAAGGTAAGGTCTCCTGTTTTTTTACACGTACATAGACCAGTTTATTTCTACAATGGTTTACATCAGTTTACAGCTTGAACATTTAGCTATTTTTCGACATAATCACCATTTCTGTCGATGCATTTTTGTAGACGCTGTGGCAGTTTCTGTATGCTCATGTCATACCAGCTCGCCGCATGCTGTTCAGAAAGTTAAGAACCTCTTCTTTCACTTCGTAGTCGGAGATGAATCGCTTTCCGGCCAAATGTTCTTTTAACCTAGGGAACAGGTGACAGTCACTGGGAGTCAAGTCAGGACAATAGCTTGGGTGGGTGATTGTGTTCCACTGAAACTGTTGCAAGAGAGCAACAGTTTCCCGAGCGATGTGTTGACGAGCGTTCTGAATTGCCCGTTTGCTTATTTTGAAAGTCTCACTGTACCCGTCAGCGTTAATTGTGGTCCCAGCGATTCAGCTCCGACGACGAGGTGAAAGAAGAGGTTCTTAACTTTCTGAACAGCATGGCGGCGAGTTGGTATGACATGGACATACAAAAACTGCCATAGCGTCTACAAAAATGCATCGACAGAAATGGTGATTATGTCGAAAAATAGCTAAATGTTCAAGCTGCAAACTTATGTAAACTATTGTAGAAATAAACTGGTCTATGTACGTGTAAAAAAAATAGGAGACTCTACATCTACATCTACATTTATACTCCGCAAGCCACCCAACGGTGTGTGGCGGAGGGCACTTTACGTGCCACTGTCATTATCTCCCTTTCCTGTTCCAGTCGCGTATGGTTCGCGGGAAGAACGACTGTCTGAAAGCCTCCGTGCGCGCTCTGATCTCTCTAATTTTACATTCGTGATCTCCTCGGGAGGTATAAGTAGGGGGAAGCAATATATTCGATACCTCATCCAGAAACGCACCCTCTCGAAACCTGGCGAGCAAGCTACACCGCGATGCAGAGCGCCTCTCTTGCAGAGTCTGCCACTTGAGTTTGTTAAACACCTCCGTAACGCTATCACGGTTACCAAATAACCCTGTGACGAAACGCGCCGCTCTTCTTTGGATCTTCTCTATCTCCTCCGTCAACCCGATCTGGTACGGATCCCACACTGATGAGCAATACTCAAGTATAGGTCGAACGAGTGTTTTGTATGCCACCTCCTTTGTTGATGGACTACATTTTCTAAGGACTCTCCCAATGAATCTCAACCTGGTACCCGCCTTACCAACAATTAATTTTATATGATCATTCCACTTCAAATCGTTCCGCACGCATACTCCCAGATATTTTACAGAAGTAACTGCTACCAGTGTTTGTTCCGCTATCATATAATCATACAATAAAGGATCCTTCTTTCTATGTACTCGCAATACATTACATTTGTCTATATTAAGGGTCAGTTGCCACTCCCTGCACCAATTGCCTATCCGCTGCAGATCTTCCTGCACTTCGCTACAATTTTCTAATGCTGCAACTTCTCTGTATACTACAGCATCATCCGCGAAAAGCCGCATGGAACTTCCGACACTATCTACTAGGTCATTTATATATATTGTAAATTACCCTCGTATAATAACGTTTCCTCCCTCAACTGTAATTGTTCTGTATTATCACCTATTGGCCAATGTTAGCTTATATACCATTTTTAAAGGGTAGATGACACGCATGATGACTAGTCAGTAAGCTGTCTGGGTAAATTATATGGTGGA
Organism: Schistocerca cancellata; assembly: GCF_023864275.1. Classification (NCBI taxonomy): domain Eukaryota; kingdom Metazoa; phylum Arthropoda; class Insecta; order Orthoptera; family Acrididae; genus Schistocerca; species Schistocerca cancellata. Next base: position 203,054,460 of record NC_064632.1, read on the forward strand.
TAAATACGGTTCCTGATACAGTATGTGAAAGACCCAGAAGACAAGTTCAGATGTCAATGTAACTACGTACACGTACACACCTACTGCTGGTATGTAAATGATGAGACCTACTGTTCCCTGTGAGAGGTAGAATGCAAGAGTGCAAAGGTGTTGTTCGTGTGTAGTGTTGTTCCCAAGTCAGGTATACCATAGAAGGAGTTTGAACAGCATCAGATGTTAAACAATCACTGTGAAGAACACAGAAATGCCACATACCAGTCTGAACCAGCGTTAACACCACAACGCCGGCCAGAGTGGCCGAGCGGTTCTAGGCGCTACAGTCTGGAGCCGCTGCGACCGCTACGGTCGCAGGTTCGGATCCTGCCTCGGGCATGGATGTGTGTGATGTCCTTAGGTTAGTTAGGTTTAAGTAGTTCTATGTTCTAGGGGACTGATGACCTCAGAAGTTAAGTCCCATAGTGCTCAGAGCCATTTGAACCATTTGAACACAACACAAGCGGCTGCGTTTGGAATGGCGTCGTTACCAGGAAGTACGGATTGCTGATGAATGGCGTCGCTTTGTGTTCTGCGATGAATCGCGGTTTTGCATTGCCTCGGATGACCATTGTAGGCGAGGATGGCTGCTACCTGAGGAGAGATCCCATTGTTCCAAAGATGTGGAGAGACAGCGGTATAACCCCTGGCGTCATGGGGTCACTTCACGAGGTCCTCGAGGTAACCAGGCCGTGAAGCGCACGTCACAGCACGTGAAACTGTACGTTTTTCCAGTGCATGCAGCCGTCTCAGACGGTGAGCGAGAAATTATTTCAGACGAGTTAAATAATTCCTGACTGGGTGTTTAAATCCGTGCAAGTTCTCGACAGCACTCGACAAAATTAAGATCTTTAGTGGATACCTTTGAATTACAAGTCGATTTTTTGGGCTCTGCACGAAGCCGAGCGTTCACGTAGTGTGGCCAACAAGCCCA